>NC_060144.1:492627349-493982204 GCF_021461385.2 Schistocerca piceifrons | reverse complement strand
CTCTCTGGTCAGAAATTCTGTCATGCCTCGCCCATCGCCGGCAAAGCATACGTCTTACAGTTGAACTGTTCGTGCAGATGGTTGTTGTCTTGTAAACATCCCCATCTGTTGACTCAGAGATCGAGACGTGGTTGCACGATCCATTACAACCATGCGGATAAGATGCCTGTCATCTCGACTGCTAGTGATACGAGGCAGTTGGGATCCTGCACGGCGTTCCGTATTACCCTCCTGAACCCCCCGATTCCATATTCTACTAACAATCATTGGATCTCGACCAACGCGAGTAGCAATGTCGCGATACGATAAACCGCAATCGCAATAGGCTACAATCCGACCTTTATCAAAGTCGGAAACGTGATGGTACGCATTTCTCCTCCTTACACGAGGCGTCACAACAACGTTTCACCAGGCAACGCCGGTCAACTGCTGTTTGTGTATGAGAAATCGGTTGGAAACTTTCCTCATGTCAGAACGTTGTAGGTGTCGCTACCGGCGCCCACCTTGTGTGAATGCTCTGAAAAGCTAATCATTTGCATATCACAGCATCGTCTTCCTGTCGGTTAAATTTCGCGTCTGTAGCACGTCATCTTCGTGGTGCAGCAATTTTAATGGCCAGTAGTGTATACAACGTGAACAGCAATGCTCTCAACACATTTCCTGGTGCACACCCAAAGCTACTTCTACATCTGTCGACGACTCTCCATCCAAGACATGCTGATCCCTCCCTACCAAAAAGGCCTCCATTCTGTCACAATATCGTTTGGTACCCCAAGCGATTGTACTTTTGACAATGTGCGTATCTGTGGTACTGAGTCAAATGCTTTTCGGAAATCGCCGCGCGGGATTAACCGAGCGGTCTTAGGCGCTGCAGTCATGGACTGTGCGGCTGGTCCCGGGGGAGGTTCGTGTCCTGTCTCGGGCATGGGTGTGCGTGTTTGTCCTTAGGATAATTTAGGTTAAGTAGTGCGTAAGCTTAGGGACTGATGACGTTAGCAGCTAAGTCCCATAAGGTTTCGCACACATTTGAACATTTTTTGAGCTTTTCGGAAATCAAGAACCATAATTTTCGGCATGTCATGTGAGAAAAGTGCGAGTTGGGTTTCACGTGATCACTGTTTCCGGAACCCATGCTGGTTGGCCCTAAGGAGGTCATTTTGTTCAAGATACCTCATTATGTTTGAGCTCATAATATGTTCTAAGATTCTACAACAAATCGGCGTCAAGGATACTGGACGGTAGTTTCGAGGTTCTCTTCTACTACCCTTCTTGTAGACGGATGTGACCTTGCTTTTCCCAAAAAATGGACTCGATTTTTTGTTCGAGGAACCTACGATACATTATAGTTAAAAGAGGGGCTAACTCAACCGCAAATTCAGTATAGAATGTGACATGGATACCATCGGGCCCTGGAGCTTTGTTCAGTTTTAACAATTTCAACCGTTTTTCAACACTACTGACACTATTACGTATTTCATTGCGGCCGGTATTGCCGAGCGGTTCTAGGCGCTTCTGTCTGGAACCGCGCTACCGCTACGGTCGCAGGTTCGAATCCTGCCTCGGGCATGGATGTGTGTGATGTCCTTAGGTTAGTTAGGTTTAAGTAGTTCTAAGTTCTAGGGGACTGATGACCTCAGAAGTTAAGTCCCATAGTGCTCAGAGCCATTTGAACCATTTTGAACTTATTTCATTCCTCTTTTTAGTAGTACGAGGATTAAACTGGGTCAGTTCTCCTGGGTTTTCCATTGTAAAGCAATACGTGAAATAATCCACCCATGCATGCATTCCTTTCATCGGGTTTTTGAAGTCTGCCTTAGATGGGGCCGAAAGATCAGTGTCGCCTGTGAACCTTAACAATGGTATAGGTTTCCCTTTTACTTTTATTGCAGTTCCAAAATTTTCTTTCATACTTTTCATTCTTCGACGTACAACTCTACATTTTGTTCTTTTCAGGTCCGTAAATGGTTGCATATTTTTCTTATTTTTTATGCATATCTGTTTTCCCTCTAGTTATGAAAATGGTGTGCGACGTCATATCTCTCGCACACTTTAAACCCAGAGCTGACTTGTTCTCTCTGCCGCCTAACCTGCCTCTCGGTACGGCTTCCTTGGTACGACAGCAGGCGTAATGCTTCATTTGGCGCCCAGTCGGGTAAGAGAAACGTACACGAGGGCGTGCGTCCTCTTAGAAGTAATGTACTGGAAGGCATCCAGCCTGAAAAGGAGGAAGTAAGTGCGGCTTACAAAGGCAGTTACCAACCAGCCTGAAAACGTCTGTGTGACGGGAGGCAGCTGTCACGAATTATCTGGCGCGGTTTCTTTTTTAACGCATCAGAATTTCGCCGTCCGTTGCACATGTCAAAACAGGTACATTTTGCACGTTCACAGAACGTCGAACAAGCTGAGTGTTCAGGGTAGCTTACGCGGTGGGAGTCTGCGCTGCAAGCGTGCGTTCCCGCTTGAATGCCAAGAAATATTTCGGTGCTGCTAGTGTGTAAAACTGTTTCTTCCTTATCTCTTATCTTCTGCTTGTTTTTTAGGAAGAAGGAAGTAAGATCAGAGTTTAACGTCCTATTGAGAGCGAGATCGTTAGGGATGCAGCACAAGCTCGGGTTACGAAGGGATAGGGAACGAAAACGGTCGTGCCCTTATTCAAACGAATCATCCAGGCATTTTCCTAGAACGATTTACGCAAGTGATATCGATGATCGAATCTGAAGCGTCGTCCTCCCAAATTACCCGTCCAGTATGCTAACCACTGACCACCTCGCTCTGTACCATTCAGGACTGCACTTAGAAACGTTGGTCGTTCGTCCTCTGTGCCATATGTACACTGCCAGAAAAGAAATTAGTGCACCCTTTTAGAGGTTTCCATCTCACTCAAGATTTATTGTAGCAACAGTGCATATGGAGTACATGAAATGGTTACATCTACAGATCAATAGCACAAACGGTTCCAGGAATCGACCCATGGTGAATCACCCATATTGATACGTCGTGTAGCTTCCGTGGGCGGCAATGCTCGTGCCGACTCTGGGATCCGGTCGATCGTACAGATGGCGAATGCTGTCACATGGTTCTGTAGGAGTTGTTGGTCGACGAGTCCGACGAATCACTTCTCGTCCCATCACATCCCAAACGCGCTCGACTGGAGACATGTCCGGGAACCGTTTTGACCAGGGAAGTAGTTGCAGAGCACGTTGAGTCTCACGGGCAGTGTGTGGGCGAGCATTATCCTGTTCGAACAACACATTACATTCCTTTTGCGAGAACGGTAAAAGAATGGGCCTAACAACGTTATGCACGTACCGAGCGCTGGTAAGCGTTCCCTCCAGAAACACCAATGGTGAACTAGAGTTGGGGACGAATTCACTCTACGAGACAGGGTTCACCAGTGCACGTCGTACGCGCAAATGACCATCACTTACGTGCAGGCAGAATCCGCTTTCTTCGCTAAAGACCACGGCACACCATTCCATCTTCAGAGTGATCCTCGGACGGAAACAATCGAGCCGTGGACGTCGATACTGTGGCGAGAGGGGCAGACGGGTTTGAGGTGTGCGTGCCTTTAGCCTCACTGCAACAGCTCGAGTTAACACCTCTGAGCTCACCAGCTCTCTTATCAGCGCTGTGGTACTTGTACGCTCTGCCACTCTTACAATACGACAATTCTGGCGGGCATCCACGCTGCGTGAACGTCCAGAAACTCGCCTACGGATGTGAGAATTTTCATGTGACAATTGATACCAGCACCGTCGCACAACTGACGCAGCACGTCCAACTTGTGTGGCAGATACCCGAAAGAACCATCCCGCCGCTCGCAAGGCCACAATTTCACCCCTTTCAAATTCGCTCAGTTGTCTGTAGGAAGCACGAGTGCGTCTCCATGGCAAGGTTGCCTGCTTGCTTCACACATTTGCACCATACAGAGCCTTCTGACTGTGTATATTCCCTGTTAAATGGCAGCCACAGGTGACACTCCGTTAACTATCTGTTGGCGAACGTCATTGAAATCAGTGTCAGCACATCTGCTATCCCCCAGGTGGCATATGCCATCATCGGATCAACATCTACGTCTTCTTCCAGCTGTACTAATTTCCTTTTCCAGCAGTGTCTTTTTTTTCTGTGAGTTTGTCTCCCCGCCTCAGAACAAAGCTTTCTTCTTCTTCGATTTTTCGTCATGACCAGCTTGCCATTGTTGAACCTGAGATTGAAAAGTTTGCCTTTTCTTGATAACTTCTTCTTTGCCAGTACGGCGATAATGAAACATCAGTTTTCCAAATGTGTGATTTATTTAACGCAACGTGTTTCAAGACAATATAATCCTACCATCAAGTTCTATAAAACAAAGAAAAATCTTAATCATTACTTCGCTTTATTACACTTACTAACACTTATGTTCATGGAACATTAAGAATGTAACGGGAATTCCACTTAAATGCAGAGCAGAGAGCGGACAGGTGGAAACAATACATTGAAAGCCACTATGAGACGGAAGAATTGTCTGATGCGATAGAAGAAGAAACAGGAGGCGATTTAGAAGAGAGAGGGGATCCTGTATTAAAATCAGAATTTAAAATAGCTTTGGAGGACTTAAGATCAAATAAGGCAAGAAGGGATAGATAACATTCCATCAGAATTTCTAAAATCATTGGGAGAAGTGGCAACAAAACGACTATTCACGTTGGTGAATAGAATGTATGAGTCTGGCGGCATACCATCTCACTTTCGGAAAAATATCATCCATTCAATTCCGAAGACTGCAAGAGGTGACAGGTGCGACAATTATCGCACAATCAGCTTAACAGCTCATGCATCCAAGTTGCTGACAGGAATAATATACGGAAGAATGGAATACAAAATTGAGGACTAAAGAAAAATCAAGGCACTTTCATAGGATTTGTAGACCTGGAAGAAGCGTTCCACAATGTAAAATGGTGTAAGATGTTCGAATTCTGAGAAAAATTGGGGTACGCTATAGGGAGAGATGGGTAATATACAATACACACAAGAGCCAAGAGGGAATAATAAGAGTGGACAACCAAGAACGAAGTGCTCAGATTAAAAAGGGTGTAACACAGCCATCTAGTCTTTCGCCCCTAGCGTTCAATCTTTATATCAAAGAAGCAATGATGGAAATAAAAGAAAGGTTCAGGAATGGGATTAAAAGTCAAGGTGAAAATATATCAATGATACGATTCGCTGATGACATTGCTATCCTGAGTGAAGAATTACATTATCTGCTGAATGGAATGGACAATCTAGTGATTACAGAATATGGATTCAGAGTAATTCGAAGAAAGACGAAGGTAATGAGAGGTAACAGAAATGAGAAAAATGGTTCAAATGGCTCTGAGCACTATGGGACTTAACATCTGAGGTCATCAGTCCCCTAGAGCTTAGAACTACTTAAACCTAACCAACCTAAGGACATCACACACATCCATGCCCGAGGCAGGATTCGAACCTGCGACCGTAGCGGTTGCGCGGTTCCAGACTGTAGCGCCTAGAACCGCTCGGCCGGCCCAGAAATGAGAGCAGAGAGAAACGTGACATTAGAATAGATGGTCACGAAGTAGATGAAGTTAAGGAATTCTACTACCTAGGCAGTAAAATAACCAAACAATGGCAAAAAGGGCATCCCTGGCCAAGAGAACCCTACTAGTATCTATCATAGGCCTTAATTTGAGTAAGATATTTCAGAGAATGTATTTCTGGAGTACAACTGGAGTGAAACATGGACTGTTTAAAAACCGGAAAAGAAGAAAATCGAAGCATTTGAGATGTGATGCTACTGACGAATGTTGAAAATTAGGTGGACTGAAAGGTAAGGAATGAGGATGTTCTACGCAGAATTGGAGAGGAAAGGAATATGTGGAAAACACTGATAAGGAGAAGGGACAGGATGACAGGACATCTGTTAAGACATGAGGGAATAACTTCCACGGTACTAGAGAGAGCTGTAGAGAGCAAAAAGTGTAGAGGAACACAGAGACTGGAATACATCCAGCAAATAACTAAGGACGTAGGTTGCAAGTGCTACTCTGAGATGAATAGGTTGGGACAGGAGAGGAATTCATGGCGGGCCGCATCAAACCAGTCAGAAGACTGATGACCCCCCCAAAAAAATCGTAATATGCTGCCATAAAACAAGTTGCGAAATCCTACAACAGACCGGCTGAGAGATGTATGCGTCTATCCCACTGTCCTTCTTGAATACGGGAATGACTCACGCTTTTTTGTCAAATCATTCCTTCTCTTAAATTAATGGGGATAGTATTCCTCCCCTGTCTGAAATCACACGACATATTAGCGGACCCACCCTAAAAAAAGCGACATGTGCACACCATTGGTACTCCGCTACTGTAGTAGCCCCTTCCTGCATATAGTGCACGAATGAACTGTCACGGGGGCCGTAGAGTTCTCCACCGATGCAAGAGCTGTTCCTAACTTTATGGGGAAACCGATACTCCCCCTCGGAAGCGTGCTCCGGTTGTCCCCTGCTCTCCAACCGGCTACCTCGGACTTTCGAAGACGGCGAACTATACGAGCTGCGAGTGATCTTGGAAAAAAGTCCGAGGAAATCGTGGTGCAATGTAGCACCAGATTGATGTTCCAACACCATCTGCACACAAACCTCTGCACCAGCTCAAACTGAAACCTTAAAAAGCAGCGGCACTGCATCGACTGACCAAATCAGGTACTGTTTGTTACTCAGCGCCGGGACTCCAAACGGTTATTATTCCAGTCTGTGCATTATCGGGAGATGCATCACGAAGTTCTCTTTTCCTGGTGGAGCATGGCTGCAATTATCGGGACACGTGAACACGCCGAATAGTGTATGCTGGATTTCTAAAAATGCTGATCAGGCAGAGCAATAGTCTGTGCATGATGTGAAAACAGTCGTGTAATGTGCAAATAGTGGAACGCTAATTATTGAACCTACCTTTTTGAGACAGACCACCTACAGGGGGTGGACAAAAATATGGAACCGGTACAAACACGACAGATGTTCAAAAATGTGTCCAAATGTGTATGAATTCCTAAGGGACCAAACTGCTGAGGTCATTGATCCATAGACTTACACTCTACTTTAATCTAACATAAGCTAACTTATGCCAAGAATACCACACACACACCCGAGCCCGAGGGACGATTGGAACCTCCGGCGGGAGAGGCCATGCAATCCGTAACTTGGTGCCTCAAACCTCACGGCCACTCCGCTCGGCACACAACATATTACCAAGCCGCATACGGTGTAGGAAACCTGTTTCAAAACAGCTTCAAATCGTCTCGCATTCGATAAATATAGGTCATGTATGGTTTTCAAGAGAATCTCTTGCCATTCTTCCTGCAGTATAGTGGCAACTTCTTCCTGCAATATAGGGATGGCCATCACGCACCCCTCTCTCTCCAAATTAGACCACAAAAGGTTAGTAATATAGAGATCTGGTGATTCTGGAGACAAGAGTGGATGCGTCATTTCATCCTCGTTCTCTAGTCAATAAAATTCCAGGCTGAAGACGTCTGGGAGATGCCCCAGACAGCAGTGGAATACCAAGCTGACTGTCGCCCGACATACGGCCCATCGACCAAGAGTGATGATCTCCAGTGCCGTTTAATTTCAAATCAGGACCGTTTTGGTTCCCATCAGCGGCTCCCTTACAGCAAAATGGTATGCTGACGTTATTCTGCACCCCGTTTTGTTGCCCTTCAGGCAAGCCATCCCGGGCTTATGTTTCAATAAGATAATGCCAGCGCGCACACGAGGAGAGCTTCTACTGGTCGTCTTCGTGCTTGCCAAACCCTCCCTTGGCCAGCAAGAACGCCGGCTCTCTCCCCAACTGAGAACGTTTGGAGTATTATGGACAGGGCCCACTAACCAGACCGGGAATGTGGCGATCTAACCCGCCAGTTGGACACAGTTTGGCACGATATCCCTCAGGAGGACAATCAACAATTCCATGAATCAGTGCTAAGCCGAATAACCAGTTGCATGAGGCCAAAGGTGTACCAACGCGTTATTGACTTTCTCAATTTGTGAACCTCTTTCTCTTGAATAAATGAACCAATTTTTCTGACGCTGTAGTCATTGGGTTGTCTGTATATGTGCACTACATATACCGATTTCAGTTCCTTTCGGATAATTCCTTCGTGCTGCGTCGTTTGTTTTGTCTTTGAATGTATCTCAGCATTATCTGCTTGTCAGCAAAGTAATGTGTACAACTGTCATACAAACAACACTCTCTCAGGCAAAATGTTGGAAGAAGTACATTTTATAAAGTAATATTAGTACGGGTGTTGATTAATAAACACAGTTATTCAATACTTTTGAGCTTCGTTTTCATACCTCCTTCTCTCTCTCCTCGAAATTAATGTCTTACGCAACACACCCGACCCTCGAATCAAGCGCCCCCCTCCCCCCCCCCCCCGCCCCAACACACACACACACACACACACACACACACACACACACACACAAAACCGCTTCTCTGCTCAGATCCTGGATATGTTTTTGTGTGTGGACGGTGATGACACATTAAACAGTGGTGGAATTGCTGTTCAAGAAGATAAACTGAATCAAGTCTTTACAAATGTACACATAAGTAGTATCAGTTACGCTCTGTATCGGCGTAACTATATATGAAACTACCAGTTTCTGCAGATAAATAATAGTCATATTGAAATATATATTTTTTTATATGCTAGTTATTCCTGATAGTACTGGGTGTTCACCATAAGGTAACTAAGCGGATTTCGAGATTCAAAAAATTAGCTGCCGCGTACGTTGTTCACGGAACTTGGCATAGTTCATTTATTTTATATCACAAGAGCAATAGTTATTGCGTAAATCCTTAAAGCATATAATATGTACACAATTGGCGATAAATGAAATACGAGTACAACAAAGAAAATGGAAATGTAAGTGATGTGCGATTTGTAAATAAGTAGCACTATTAACAGTGGATGGTTGTTTTCTTCTTTGCAGGAATCATTTCCTTACTGGCACGTATAACTAGTCAGTTGCCTAGCACGGCACTTAGAATGTTCTTAATAAAGTACTTATTTTCTAATTTGTCACAGTATTTTTGGTGGCCATACGGTGAGCAGTATAATTCTGTGGCCTCAGAATACCTTCTCAATGTTTTAGATTCAGATCAGTTATGTACAAACAAAGATATGCTGTTTACCCATATTCCTGACACATGTCAGATTTGGCGCTTAGAACGTTTGATATTTCTACGCTTCATTTGGCTAAAAAGGGCAGGACGGGAAGTGGCGTACAATTCTTGATCACCATGCTTTACTCCAATGCCCTGGATTAAATTCCAAGCCACTCCACAATATCTCATGGAGTAAGGGCATGTGACACTCTTGATGGCGACTCGTCCCTTTGCAAAGACCTACGCTCCTCATATACATTACTGGCCATTAAAATTGCTACACCACGAAGATTACGTGCTACAGACGCGAAATTTAACCGACAGGAAAAAGATGCTGTGATATGCATATTATTAACTTTTCAGAGCATTCACACAAGATTGGCACCGGTGGCGACACATACAACGTGCTGACATGAGGAAAGTTTACAACCGATTTCTCATACACAAACAGCAGTCGACCGGCGTTGCCTGGTGAAACGGTGTTGTGATGCCTCGTGTAAGGAGGAGACATGCGTACCATCATGTTTCCGACTTTGATAAAGGTCGGATTGTAGCCTATCGCGATTACGGTTTATCGTATCGCGACATTGCTGCTCGCGTTGGTCGAGTCCAATGACTGTTAGCAGAATAGGGAATCGGTGGTCTCAGAAGGGTAATACGGAACGCCGTGCTGGATCCCAACGGCCTCGTATCACTAGTAGTCGAGATGACAGGCATCTTATCCGCATGGCTGTAACGGATCGTGCAGCTACGTCCCGATCCCTGAGTCAACAGATGGGGACGTTTGCAAGACAACACCCATCTGCTCGAACAGTTCGACGACGTTTGCAGCAGCATGGACTATCAGCTCCGAGACCATGGGTGCGGTTATAGGAGCGCCTGCGATGGTGTACTCAACGACGCACCTGTATGCACGAATGGCAAAACGTAATTTTTTCGGATGAATCCAGGTTCTGTTTACAGAACCATGATGGTTGCATCCGTGTTTGGCGACTTTGCGGTGAACGTACACTGGAAGCGTGTATTCGTCATCGCCATACTGGCGTATCACCTGGCGTGATGGTATGGGGTGCCATTGGTTACACGTCTCGGTCACCTCTTGTTCGCATTGACGGCACGTTGAACAGTGGACGTTACATTTCAGATGTGTTACGACCCGTGGCTCTACCCTTCATTCGATCCCTGCGAAACCCTACATTTCAGCTGAATAATGTACGATCGCATGTTGCAGGTCCTGTACGGGCCTTTCCGGATACAGAAAATGTTCGACTGCTGCCGTGGCCAGCACATTCTCCAGATCTCTCACCAATTGAAAACGTCTGGTCATTGGTGGCCGAGCAACTGGCTCGTCACAAGACGCATGGGCAGCTGTACCTGCGCACGCCATCCAAGCTCCGTTTGACTCAATGCCCATGCGTATCAAGGCCGTTATTACGGCCAGAGGTGGTTGTTCTGGTTACTGATTTCTCAGGATCTATGCACCCAAGCCAGCCAGAGTGGCCGAGCGGTTCTAGGCGCTACAGTCTGAAACCGCGCGACCGCTACGGTCGCAGGTTCGAATCTTGCCTCGGGTATGGATGTGTGCAATGTCCTTAGGTTAGTTAAGTTTAAGTAGTTCTAAGTTCTAGGGGACTGATGACCTCTGAAGTTAAGTACCATAGTGCTCAGAGCCATTTGAACCATTTATGCACCCAATTTGCGTGAAAATGTAATCACATGTCAGTTCTAGTATAATATATTTGTCCAATGAATACCCGTTTATCATCTGCATTTCTTCTTGGTGTAGCAATTTCAATGGCCAGTAGTGTATACTTACTGCATGAATGGAGTCATTGTATACCATCGAAAATTTCTCTCTCCAACAGTGGCATAAGACTCCGTCTTTGGTTGTTTTAAACGATCAAGTATCCTCCATTACCGGTATAGAAAATGATCAGACAGCTCAGTTAATTAAGACTTGACCCTTTAGTATAGTCACATAAAACTGTCAAAGGCTGCAAATATAAGCTTCAAGTTCCATACGTTGAACACGCAGTATTTTTGTTGCTCTCTAATTTGCATTTTCGATCTTTAGTTCCTCGGTTGCTGTTTTCTTAAGGATTAGCTATTTTGCGTTTTTATTGCTACATATTCTCCATTCAGAAAAGGACACGTGATATAAGAAAGCGTTTTTATAGTAAAGGAGACTCGTATAGTCCGTGACATTTGTGCACAGTGGGAGCTTAGGAACTTTCCGAACCGTTTATGCGCTCGTAACATTACTTAAGCAGGAAGGCAGGTGCGTTAATTGGATTTACGCGATGGCGATCCGAAGTCACACGTTATTTGCACAACAATACACATATATTCCTTCCATATAAGAAAAAGGGAAGTGGCCCTAATTTAGGGATCCTTATGTTATCAAACGAGACAGGGAGGTAAGCGAGTCACAAGTCTACAGTGACATAGATTAGGAGGGTGTATTCCACAAGCCGTTCTCAGTGGCTCGCTGAGAACGCTCACATGTTGCGTAAAACAAATGATACGTCACGAGCACGGTATGAAACTCGTTATAAGGGTACATGGGCCACATCCTGGTCGTCGAAACCAGAACGTATTTCGGAATGGCTGCGTGAACGATTGAATTAAGAGAGGATATCGAGTATAAACAAAGGATTCCACCTAAGGTGGTAACAGGTTTGCATCACTGTGGGAGAGTGGGGGGGGGGGGGGGGGGATTTCAGGAATCAGAACAGAGGCGGCCCGAGGAAAGATGCGAAATATCTTGCGAAACGCTAGTAAAGAAATTTCAAGAACCACTTCTAGAAATTTGATAATGTCTCCCGGGCTCCACCATACTGCTAGAGTAGGGTCGCAAATATAAGGATGTATTAATTAGAGTTAGTATATGAAGTCCATAATACTCCGGGTGTTTAGAGTAGAGCACAAGCAAGCTGCTAGTTTTGACATAATATCGCTTGGAGCTAAGCGACTAATTTCAAAGTGTAAACAAACAGAATCCCAAGTCTAACTTCTTTTTGCACAAATGCATTACAGGTTTAGATGCACTGATGAAGATATGACTTGGACCATTATTTACACCGACAAAATATGAAGAGCAGTAAGTTACACAAGAGAAGTTTTCTTTGCTAATTAATACGTGGGAGAGAAGGAAACGTAGTAGGTGAATATGGATTGGAGGTAAGAAATGTAAGAGGAACCGCCTGGTAGAATTTTGCGCAGAGCATAACTTAATCATGGCTAACACTTAGTTCAAGAATCATGAAAGAAGGTTGTATACATGGAAGAAGCCTGGAGATACTAGAAGGTATCAGATAGATTATATAATGGTAAGACAGAGATTTAGGAAACAGATTTTACGTTGTAAGACATTTCCAGGGGCAGATGTGGACTCTGAACACAATCGAATGATTATGAACTGTAGATTAAAACTGAAGAAACTGCAAAGCGCCGGCCGGAGTGGGCGAGCGGTTCTAGGCGCTACAGTCTGAAACCGCGCGACCGCTGCGGTCGCAGGTTCGAATCCTGCCTCGGGCATGGATGTGTGTGATGTCCTTAGGTTAGTTAGGTTTAAGTAGTTCTAATTTCTGGGGGATGATGACCTCAGAAGTTAAGTCCCATAGTGCTCAGAGCCATTTGAACCATTTTTTGAACTGCAAAAAGGTGAGAATTTAAGGAGATGGGACATGGATAGATAAGGAAATTAGACACTTAAAGTAGTAAAGGAGTTTTGCTATTTGGGGAACAAAGTAACTGATGATGGTCGAGGTAGAGAGGATATAAAATGTAGACTGGCAATGGCAAGGAAAGCGTTTCTGAAGAAGAGAAATTTGTCAACATCGAGTATAGATTTAAGAGTCAGGAAGTCGTTTCTGAAAGTAGCCACAAATCGAAGTGAAACATGGACGATAAATAGTTTGGACAAGAAGAGAATAGAAGCTTTCGAAATGTGGTGCTACAGAACAATGCTGAAGATTAGATGGGTAGACCACATAACTAATGAGGAGGTATTGAATAGAATTGGGGAGAAGAGGACTTTGTGGCACAACTTGACTAGAAGAAGGGATCAGTTGGTAGGACATGTTCTAAGGCATCATGGAGTCACCAATTTAGTATTGGAGAGCAGCGTGGAGGGTAAAAATCGTAGAGGCAGACCAAGAGATGAATACAGGAAGCAGATTCAGAAAGATGTAGTTTGAGTAGGTACTGGGAGATGAAGAAGCTAGCACAGGATAGAGTAGCATGGAGAGCTGCATCAAACCAGTCTCAGGACTGAAGACCACAGCAACAACAACGTGGTTTTAATCCGTCGTTTATTACTATGTTCATATGTCCGTAAGATTCTGATAACGAAAGACACCAATTATATTTAACTTACATTTTATGAAGTTTATGATTTCTTCTCCGTGGGCCGGCCGGAGTGGCCGTGCGGTTCTAGGCGCTACAGTCTGGAACCGAGCGACCGCTACGGTCGCAGGTTCGAATCCTACCTCGGGCATGGATGTGTGTGATCTCCTTAGGTTAGTTAGGTTTAATTAGTTCTAAGTTCTAGGCGACTGATGACCTCAGAAGTTAAGTCGCATAGTGCTCAGAGCCATTTGAACCATTCTTCTCCGCGGGAGACCACAGTCATGTAGAACTTTTCGAAAAAAATTTCCTCCATTTGGCTGTAGATTTGTAGTCATTTACGTCACACAACCATGTTTTCTGATTTGTAGCCATTCTCAAATGGAATCAAAAATCTCAAGAAATGTCCGACCTATCTAAACAACACGGCTTCGTCGTCTCGTTTTCACTTAAACCTAACACACATCCATGACCGAGGCAGGATCCGAACCTGCGACCGTAGCAGCAGCCCAGTCCCGGACTGAAGTGCCTAGAACCGCTCCGCCACAGTGGCCGGCTCACTTTGAACGATTCTCTTCAGTCGTCATTGGTCCCGTTTTTGCAGGATCTTTTTCCGGCCGCCGCGATGTCGGAGACTTGATGTTTTACAGTATTCCTGATATTCACGGTACACTCGTGGAATGGTCGAACGGGAAAATCCCCAATTCATCGCTACATCGGAGATGCTGAGTCCCATCGCTCGTGCGCCGACTATAACACCACGTTCAAACTAAAATCTTGGTAAGCTGCCATTGTAGCAGCCGTAAACGATCTGACAACTGCACCAGACACTTGTTGTCTTATGTAGGCGTTGCCGACAGCAGCGCCGTATTCTGCCTGTTTACATATCTCTGTATTTGAGTACGCGTGCCTATACCAGTTTCTTTGGCGCTTCGTTGTATGTTCAGATGGGTTTGGGGTACAGTGGATATGCAGGGATGGCTTATACAGGATTGGCACGATGTGGTAACCTTGTAACCACTCTTCGGACTGGATATCGCAACAACAACAGTAGAACAATACTTCAGCCGTCCTCCCTCAGACCTATAACATGTTTTAATCTCCGCATCAATGAGTAACGAACTCTGTCAAATAAGTGGGGATATTATAGCGCTCCAGTTGTCGAAAATGTGTGATTTATTTAACACAATGTGTTTCGGAGCTACCTTATCCCATTACCAAATCGTATGAAGCAAGGAATCACGAATCATTTCTTCGAATTGTTGCACACGTAAGGTACATGTATCTATTTTGTCCTGTAGCATTAAATACGCCATTAGACACAGCCAGAAGCAATAAGCAAGCAGCAGACATGAATTGTCAAACATATGAAAATGGTACATAATACGGAAATGTCGTTCTGCCTTGGACAAACACAATTTTTCTTGTTTTAATAACCGAACGTGTTTCGGAGAAGTTTCTCCGTCTTCGCTGGATTCATTAATTCTCTGTCAAATAAAATGGAAAGAAACTGTTGCATCATAATACCTAATTATGGAATTTGAAATGATAAAATTGCTAACCAAAAATATATACCTTAGTGTTACATATTTATGTTCAAATGTCATTCTGACACTATTATTACAGATACTACTTTCCCCCAGTTTGTCATCTGTAACTTATTAGGGTGCTTCAGTGTTTACCAAAATGTTTGCCGAGCGGTTCTAGGCGCTTCAGTCTGGAACCGCATGACCGCTACGGTCGCAGGTTCGAATACTGCCTCGGGCATGGATGTGTGTGATGCCCTTAGGTTAGTTAGGTTTAAGTAGTTCTTAGTTCTAAGGGGCTGATGACCTCCGATGTTAAGTCCCATAGTGCTCAGGGCCATTTGAACCATTTTGAACCAAAATGTTAAGCCTAAAATGGAGTTACCGCTTAAGAAAGAAGAGTTCAAATGTTTCCTACACACAGTTCCTCGTATACGGTTGAACACGGAGACCCGCAGCAGACGACGATACGCCGGTATCGAGGAGAAAGGCTTTTCGAAAACATGCACCCCCCCCCCCCCGCCCCCCCACGGACGCATGCCACTGGGACCGTATTATGCTTTGAGGGACATTCACCTGGGCCTCCCGAGCCACCTGCATCCGTTCATGCTTGATGTCTTCTTCCGACGGCAGTGGCATCCTCCAACAGCAGGATAATTGTCTGTGTTACAAGGCCAGAACTTGCTACTGTGGTTTGACGAGTACAATAGTGAACACACGTTGACATTCTGGCTATTGGAATCGCCTGATCTGGACCCTAAGGAACACAGTTCGGACACTATCAGGTGGCAGCTCACAGAAGTAGTTGTTTAATCTGTGCGTATACGTCGTATCTACATACATCTGGAGACCCACCAAGGACTTCTCGAGCCTATACCACGCAGAATCGCTGCTGTGTTCAGCGTACACCAAAATGCTATTACGAAGGTCACTCCAAAAGAAATGCACACTATTTTTTTATCTATCTTTTATTCTACATGTTTGAAAGTTTTATAGTGTGGAGATACATCCTTTAGGAACAATATTTTCGTTTCTCCACATAATTTCCGTCCTTCTCAACTGCCTTACACTATCTTGGAACCAGCTCCTGTATACCCGCACGGTAAAATACTGGACCAACCTGTTGGAGCCACTGTTTGGCAGCGTGCACAAGGGAGTCATCGTCTTCAAGCCTTGTTCCACGAAGAGAGTCTTTCAGTTTCCTAAAGAGATGATAGTCACATGGAGCCAGATCAGGACTGTAAGGCGGGTGTTTCAGTGTTGTCCATCCGAGTTTTGTGGTCGCTTCCATGCTTTTTAACTGACATGTGGCAGTGCATTGTCGTGCAACAGCAAAACATCCTGCTTTTGCCGATGTGGTCGAACACGACTCAATCAGGCTTGAAGCTTCTTCAGTGTCGACACATATGCATCAGAATTTATGGTGGTTCCACTTGGCATGATGTCCACAAGCAAAAGTCCTTCGGAATCGAAAAACACCGTAGCCATAACTTTTCCAGCAGAAGGTGTGGTTTTGAATTTTTTTTTTTTTTCTTGGGTGAATTTGCATGATGCCACTCCACTGATTGCCTCTTCGTCTCTGGTGAAAAATGATGGAGCCATGTTTCACCACCTGTCACAATGCTTCCAAGAAATTCATCTCCACCATTCTTGTACTGTTCCAAAAGCTCGCTGCATACCGTTTTTCTTGTTTCTTTGTGAGCCACTGTCAATATCCTGGGAACCCACCCGGCACAAACCCTTTTATAACGCCAACACTTCCAGTATTCTGCAAACACTTCCTTCCCCTATCCCAACGTAGCGTGACAATTCGTTCACTGTGATGCGTCTCTCAACAGTTACCAGTTCGTTAACTCTTTGCACATTGTCTGGAGTGTGTGCAGTACGAATCTGCCGCTGCGAGGACAATTCTCAATATTGCCGTGCCCGCTTTCATCACACAACTTGCTTTCCCACCGACTAACTGTACTGCGATCGACAGCAGCATTTCCATACACCTTTTTCAACTTCTTGTGGATGCTTATCACTGTCTCGTTTTCACAGTACAGGAATTCTATGACAGCACGTTGCTTCTGACGAACGTCAAGTGTAGTAGCCATCTTGAAGACATGTTGTGACGGCGCCGCCCACGGGAACAGGTTGAACTAAGTTTGAAAACAAGCGGGAAGGATGTATCTACACACTGTAAGACTTTCACACACGCGGAATGAAAACTGTATTTTTACAAAAATAGTGTGCATTTCTTTTGGAGTGACCCTCGTAAAAGGGTGATAATGATGCTTTGCCTTATCAGCGTATATCTATAGTTATTACCACAAAACATAAAAAGCATGGGCTCTTTGGAAGAGACCACTAGTAATGAGGTTCCCAGTTGGATGGTGACTGTAAGGAATGACACGCAGAAGTGCAGAAGCGCCTGGCAGTCGTCATCCATCCAGTTCACCAGTAGCCGTAGCGGGAGCTGTCGGCGCCGTCGGAATTCCTTTGGCGCAAACATGAGCGTCCGGAATGCGATCTTGGGCACGCTCGCGGTGCCTGGAATGTGGCTCTATTCTGACGGCTGGCCTCGGGCCCTCGTCACGCGCCGAAAGACAACACACACACACACACACACACACACACACACACACACACAAATGGGATGGGTGCTCCGCAGACAGAAGCAACGCCTCTCGGTATGTGCGGACACGCTGCTGTAATATTGTCTGTGCACGGCGAGCGACAACTGTGCTCTTCAAGGAATACCTGGGAACGCTCGGAATTTCTTCCCTCTGGTAACATAACGCTTAACACCTCCATCCTCTTCCATAAATTCTTCTTTTTTGCTATGAGTATTGAGACGAGGACCCAGCCAGATAGAGATCACGGAGAAGGCATTCTTCAGATCAGTTTCCACTACTCTTAGAAAACGCTAATCGCGAGGCCGGAACAATCTATAGTCCGTAATTACACTACTGACCATTAAAATTGCTACACCAAGAAGAAATGCAGATGATAAACGGGTATTCATTGGACAAATATATTATACTAGAACTGACATGTAATTACATTTTCACGCAGTATGGGTGCATAGATCCTGAGAAATCAGTATCCAGAACAACCACTTCTGGCCGTAATAACGACCTTGATACGCCTGGGCATTGAGTCAAGCAGAGCTTGGATGGCGTGTACAGGTACAGCTGCGCATGCAGCTTCAACACGATACCACAGTTCATCAAGAGTAGTGATTGGCGTATTGTGACGAGCCAGTTGCTCGGCCACTATTGACCAGACGTTTGCAATTGGTGAGAGATCTGGAGAATGTGCTGGCCAGGGCAGCAGGTGAACATTTTCTGTATCCAGAAAGGCCTTACAGGACTTGCAACACGCGGTCGTGCATTATCCTGCTAAAATGTGGGGTTTCGTAGGGATCGAATGAAGGGTAGTGCCACAGGTCTTAACGCATCTGAAATGTAAAGTCCACTGTTCAAAGTGCCGTCAATGCGAACAAGAGGTGACCGGGACGTGTAACCAATGGCACCCCATACCATCACGCCGGGTGATACGCCAGTATGGCGATGACGAAAACATGCGTCCAATGTGCGTTCACCGCGATGTTGCCAAACACGAATGCGACCATCATGATGCAGTAAACAGAAGCTGGATTCATCCGAAAAAACGACGTTTTGCCATTCGTGCACCCAGGTTCGTCGTTGGGTACACCATCACAAGCGCTCCTATCTGTGTTGCAGCGTCAAGGGTAACCGCAGCCATGGTCGCCGAGCTAATAGTCCATGCTGCTGCAAAACGTCGTCAAACTGTTCGTGCAGATGGTTGTTGTCTTGCAAACGTCCCCATCTGTTGACTCAGGGATCGAGACGTGGCTGCACGATCCGTTACAGCCATGCGGATAAGATGCCTGTCATCTCGACTGCTAGTGATACGAGGCCGTTGGCATCCAGCACGGCGTTCCGTATTACCCTCCTGAACCCACCGCTTCCATATTCTGCTAACAGTCATTGGATCTCGACCAACGCGAGCAGCAACGTCGCGATACGATAAACCGCAATCGCGATAGGCTACAATCCGGCCTTCATCAAAGTCGGAAACGTAATGGTACGCATTTCTCCTCCTCACACGAGGCATCACAACAACGTTTCACCAGGCAACGCCGGTCAACTGCTGTTTGTGTATGAGAAATCGGTTGTAAACTTTGCTCATGTCAGCACGTTGTATGCGTCGCCACCGGCGCCAGTCTTGTGTGAATGCTCTGAAAAGCTAATCATTTGCATATCACAGCATCTTCTTCCTGTCGGTTAAATTTCGCGCCTGTGGCGCGTCATCTTCGTGGTGCAGCAATTTTAATGGCCAGTAGTGTAATAAGACTCCTGTTCTTCAAGTAATTTTCGGGTTTGCAGCCGGATCCCATCAACATTCTGCCACGATATTTCGGGCCAGAGACTTCCGGCCATCCTCAGGTGAGCAGAATGGTTCAAATGGTTCAAATGGCTCTGAGCACTATGGGACTTAACATCTGAGGTCATCAGTCCCCTAGAACTTAGAACTACTTAAACCTAACTAACCTAAGGACATCACACACATCCATACCCGAGGCAGGATTCGAACCTGCGACCGTAGCAGTCGCGCGGTTCCGGACTGCAGCGCCTAGAACCGCATGGCCACCGCGGCCGGCTCAGGTGACTAGACGAAGTACTGAAGACACCTGAAGCAGTCATGATACCTATAGCGACTTTCGCGCATGCGAATCGTACTTATGCGAGAGGTAGCCAAGTTGTGTGTGCTGCCTCAGTGGTGAAGTAAGAACAGGCTAACCGATGAGTATGTACGGAACATGTCGATTCCGTTGTGACCGCATAATTTGAATAATTGTATTACAATTTTTATGCCGCGCGGGATTAGCCGAGCGGTCTTAGGCGCTGCAGTCATGGACTGTGCGGCTGGTCCCGGCGGAGGTTCGAGTTCTCCCTCGGGCATGGGTGTGTGTGTTTGTCCTTAGGATAATTTAGGTTAAATAGTGTGTAAGCTTAGGGACTGATAACCTTAGCAGTTAAGTCCCATAAGATTTCACACACATTTGAACATTTGAACAATCTTTATCCAGCTGAAAGCCGTTATCACGATTCGTTAAATTACCAGCAGGATGTATTTCCACGGATTTTTTACTTACAAAGTCCCAGAAGCTGGAAACCGGTGCTAAAATCTTGATATTATTGTATAACAATGAATGTCCCATGGAAATGTAATGTTCTTCTACTGCTGGTTTTAAGGGTTACCGCAGACAGGTGTGTCTTTTGCGTCCCTCACAGCATTTTTGGACTGTTCGTGTCGTCTGACTTATATATGCTGAGCCACAGTCACAGGGAATTTCATAAACACCCGCCTCTCTCCATTGTAAATCGTCTTTAACGGATGCGACTACTGCCCTGTTCTTTGCTGGTGGACGGAAGATAACATTAATATTATTCTTCCTAAACAATCTGCCTATTTTAGAAGACACGTTCTCAGAATATGGAAGGAACAGAGTTGATTTATAGTCGTCATCTGTCTCCTGAGAGCGTTGCTTCTTGTTATTATAATTGTGCATTGCCTTCCGTATTTGATGCGAAGTATAGCCATTCGCTTTAAAAACCTTCTCCAGATGCACTAATTCTTCGTAAAGGCTATTAGCATCCGATATTACATGCGCCCGATGAATTGAAGTGTTGAGAACGCCGGCGGTTTGTGCGGGGTGGTGCCAGCTGAACGTCTGAAGATATAGATCTGTATGTGTAAGTTTTCGGTACACCGAATCTCTCAAAGACCTCCACCACACACCGTTGGGTGGCTTGCGGTGTATAAATGTAGATGTAGATGTAGATTCTTATGGCGTACTAAGAGGTCTAAAAAGAGTGAAGTCCCATCTTTCTCAATCTCCATAGTAAACTTGACGTTCTCAGGTTGTTGTTTGTTGTTGTTGTTGTGGTCTTCAGTCCTGAGACTGGTTTGATGCAGCTCTCCATGCTACTCTATCCTGTGCAAGCTTTTTCATCTCCCAGTACCTACTGCAACCTACATCCTTCTGAATCTGCTTAGTGTATTCATCTCTTGGTCTCCCTCTACGATTTTTACCCTCCACGCTGCCCTCCAATACTAAATTGGTGATCCCTTGATGCCTCAGAACATGTCCTACCAACCGATCCCTTCTTCTGGTCAGGTTGTGCCACAAACTTCTCTTCTCCCCAATCCTATTCAATACTTCCTCATTAGTTATGTGATCTACCCATCTAATCTTCAGCATTCTTCTGTAGCACCACATTTCGAAAGCTTCCATTCTCTTCTTGTCTAAACTATTTATCGTCCATGTTTCACTTCCATACATGGCTACACTCCATACGAATACTTTCAGAAATGACTTCCTGACACTTAAATCAATACTGGATGTTAACAAATTTCTCTTCTTCAGAAACGCCTTCCTTGCCATTGCCAGCCTACATTTTATATCCTCTCTACTTCGACCATCATCAGTTATTTTGCTCCCCAAATAGCAAAACTCCTTTACTACTTTAAGTGCCTCATTTCCTAATCTAATTCCCTCAGCATCACCCGACTTAATTAGACTACATTCCATTATCCTTGTTTTGCTTTTGTTGATGTTCATCTTATATCCTCCTTTCAAGACACTGTCCATTCCATTCAACTGCTCTTCCAAGTCCTTTGCTGTCTCTGACAGAATTACAATGTCATCGGCGAACCTCAAAGTTTTTATTTCTTCTCCATGAATTTTAATACCTACTCCGAATTTTTCTTTTGTTTCCTTTACTGCTTGCTCAATATACAGATTGAACAACATCGGGGAGAGGCTACAACCCTGTCTTACTCCCTTCCCAACCACTGCTTCCCTTTCATGTCCCTCGACTCTTATAACTGCCATCTGGTTTCTGTACAAATTGTAAATAGCCTTTCGCTCCCTGTATTTTACCCCTGCCACCTTTAGAATTTGAAAGAGAGTATTCCAGTCAACATTGTCAAAAGCTTTCTCTAAGTCCACAAATGCTAGAAACGTAGGTTTGCCTTTCCTTAATCTTTCTTCTAAGATACGTCGTAAGGTCAGTATTGCCTCACGTGTTCCAGTGTTTCTACGGAATCCAAACTGATCTCCCCCGAGGTTGGCTTCTACTAGTTTTTCCATTCGTCTGTAAAGAATTCGTGTTAGTATTTTGCAGCTGTGACTTATTAAGCTGATAGTTCAGTAATTTTCACATCTGTCAACACCTGCTTTCTTTGGGATTGGAATTATTATATTCTTCTTGAAGTCTGAGGGTATTTCGCCTGTTTCATACATCTTGCTCACCAGATGGTAGAGTTTTGTCAGGACTGGCTCTCCCACGGCCGTCAGTAGTTCCAATGGAATATTGTCTACTCCGGGGGCCTTGTTTCGACTCAGGTCTTTCAGTGCTCTGTCAAACTCTTCACGCAGTATCATATCTCCCATTTCATCTTCATCTACATCCTCTTCCATTTCCATAATATTGTCCTCAAGTACATCGCCCTTGTATAGACCCTCTATATAATCCTTCCACCTTTCTGCTTTCCCTTCTTTGCTTAGAACTGGGTTTCCATCTGAGCTCTTGATATTCATACAAGTGGTTCTCTTATCTCCAAAGGTCTCTTTAATTTTCCTGTAGGCGGTATCTATCTTACCCCTAGTGAGATAGGCCTCTACATCCTTACATTTGTCCTCTAGCCATCCCTGCTTAGCCATTTTGCACTTCCTGTCGATCTCATTTTTGAGACGTTTGTATTCCTTTTTGCCTGTTTCACTTACTGCATTTTTATATTTTCTCCTTTCATCAATTAAATTCAATATTTCTTCTGTTACCCAAGGATTTCTACTAGCCCTCGTCTTTTTACCTACTTGATCCTCTGCTGCCTTCACTACTTCATCCCTCAAAGCTACCCATTCTTCTTCTACTGTATCTATTTCCCCCATTCCTGTCAATTGCTCCCTTATGCTCTCCCTGAATCTCTGTACAACCTCTGGTTCTTTTAGTTTATCCAGGTCCCATCTCCTTAAAGTCCCACCTTTTTGCAGTTTCTTCAGTTTTAATCTACAGGTCATAACCAATAGATTGTGGTCAGAGTCCACATCTGCCCCTGGAAATGTCTTACAATTTAAAACCTGGTTCCTAAATCTCTGTCTTACCATTATATAATCTATCTGATACCTTTTAGTATCTCCAGGGTTCTTCCATGTATACAACCTTCTTTCATGATTCTTAAACCAAGTGTTAGTTATGATTATGTTGTGCTCTGTGCAAAATTCGACCAGGCGGCTTCCTCTTTCATTTCTGTCCCCCAATCCATATTCACCTACTATGTTTCCGTCTCTCCCTTTTCCTACACTCGAATTCCAGTCACCCATGACTATTAAATTTTCGTCTCCCTTCACAATCTGAATAATTTCTTTTATTTCATCATACATTTCTTCAATTTCTTCGTCATCTGCAGAGCTAGTTGGCATATAAACTTGTAGTACTGTAGTAGGCGTGGGCTTCGTATCTATCTTGACCACAATAATGAGTTCACTATGCTGTTTGTAGTAGCTTACCCGCATTCCTATTTTCCTATTCATTATTAAACCTACTCCTGCATTACCCCTATTTGATTTTGTGTTTATAACCCTGTAGTCACCTGACCAGAAGTCTTGTCCCTCCTGCCACCGAACTTCACTAATTCCCACTATATCTAACTTCAACCTATCCATTTCCCTTTTTAAATTTTCTAACCTACCTGCCCGATTAAGGGATCTGACATTCCACGCTCCGATCCGTAGAACGCCAGTTTTCTTTCTCCTGATAACGACATCCTCTTGAGTAGTCCCCGCCCGGAGATCCGAATGGGGGACTATTTTACCTCCGGAATATTTTACCCAAGAGGACGCCATCATCATGTAATCATACAGTAAAGCTGCATGCCCTCGGGAAAAATTACGGCTGTAGTTTCCCCTTGCTTTCAGCCGTTCGCAGTACCAGCACAGCAAGGCCGTTTTGGTTAATGTTACAAGGCCAGATCAGTCAATCATCCAGACTGTTGCCCCTGCAACTACTGAAAAGGCTGCTGCTCCTCTTCAGGAACCACACGTTTGTCTGGCCTCTCAACAGATACCCCTCCGTTGTGGTTGCACCTACGGAACGGCTATCTGTATCGCTGAGGCACGCAAGCCTCCCCACCAACGGCAAGGTCCATGGTTCATGGGGGAGTAAAGAGTTTAAATGACACAGGAATTTTTCCAGTTCTTGTCTGCCATGAAGCCATACTGTAACGTCCCCTTTGAAAAAATATAAACGACTGTGCTGAGAAACCTCTTACGTTATTTGATCTTCAAACAGCTGAGCAAAACTGATCGTACTCAGACATTTCTCTCTTCACTTATTCTGATCATCACTAAACTGACACACAATATTTTTTTTAGCTCAACGCAATCTGACTTTCAATAATCCACACAAAAGAATGGCCCTGACTAACAATAACCTTTACCTTTCAAGAATCACTTACCTCACAAAAATCTTCGTTGCTCGAACTACTGCAATACAGCGAGCGCCAATACTGCCAGCTAAGTGAAAGATTCTGACTACTGAAGGCAGTAACTACTGATAGGCATAGTTAGCAAATGAAAGATTTGGATAGAGAACGAACAATGTATTTGCCTTAATAGTGTTCAGAAGTCATATATATCAGTTCATGAGCATCCAGTCTTACAAATTTCCTTTATCTGACGGACACACGTCCAGATCGTCCGCTCTCAAAACTCTGCCATCTCTCTCCCAACATCCACCACTGCTGGCGGCTCACTTCCAACTGCGCAACGCTGCGCGCTGTTGACATCCAATTGACCAACACTACACAAGCCAATATTCCAACAATGAGTCCAACCAGCCACAGACTGCACGCAGTACAGTCAGTGATTTTCATACAGAGCGCTACGTAGCGTTACCAACTTAAAAACCTAAACAGCCCACTTACAATACAACGAAAGTGTCATCCACGTAACGCCAGAAAATCGTAGGCTCTAAGACGGCAAACTCAAGAGCTTCCTAATGGTGATACCATAAATGGGCAACTTACGTACTAACAAGCTAAAGTTTTCTCTAAAGTTTATGGTTACACCTGGAGTAGAAACTGGTCGACACAACGACAAAATTATACGTTTATGTTCACCCTTACTTCGCAAACTGACAAAAATACAAATCGCAACACCAAGTAGGAGATGTGCGGCATAATCAAAAGTTCGTAGCCGTGTTTCTAAATCTGAAAGATGATGACGGTTCAAATTCCCCCCCCCCCCCCCCAGTCGCGTAAGTGTGGCGTTAGTAGCGCTACTATGGATGCATATCAGTTTTGCTTCAAAAACACTCTGTAACGGTCGTGAGCGCTAGTTACCTTTGAGACTGGACGTGATGAGTCGATGTTAATCAAGAACGCCTTTAGGGCGACAAATACGCCGTTATCAACACCGTACTGAGTTTGAATGAGGTCGTGTAATGCGGTTACGAGAAGCCGGATGTTTCTTATGCGATATTGCAGGAAGTCTTGGCGGAATGTGACCACTGTACATATTTGCTGGCAGCGGTGGCCGCGGAAATGTACAGTCACAACGACATCGGGCTACGGGCGACCACGTGGCACTATCGACACGGAAGACCGTCGTATTCGGCGTACGGCTCTGGTGCATCGTACGCATCTGCAGCAGCAATTTGAGCGTTGACAATTGGCACAATAGTGACACGACGAACTGTCACAAATCGGTTTCCGAGCCACAAGCCCTTTAGCGTGCATTGCACTGATCCCAAACCACCACCATTTGCGACTTTGGTGTTGACAAGCTGGAGCTAATTGGAGGGCAGGGTGGAGTGGAGATCTGCGTGTTTTCTGATGAAAGATGGTACTGCCTGGCTGCCAGTGATGGCCGTGTGTTCGTTAGGAGGTGGGCAGTTGAACACTTGTAACCAACCTAACTGTGTGCTAGACACACTGGACACACCTGGAGTTATGGTCTGGGATGCTATTTCGTATGATAGCAGGAGTACTCTCGTGGTTATCCCACGCATCCTGGCTGCAAATTTGTACGTAAGTCGTGTGATTCGACCTGTTGTGCTGTCATTCATGAAAAGTCTTGTGTACATAGTTCCGCGTAGTCAGCGCGCACACAACTTTCCCACTAGAGCGCGCCCCGCTAAGCACAACAGCGCAGGCGCAGCGCTCGTCCGTCTCCGCACTACGAGATGGCGCTGTCTTAGAGACGGACCAAATTCTGCTTCCGCCGATCCGCGTATTAATATGTAACGCAGCCAATGAGATTGCTTGGATCTCCGCCCCCCCATACCTTTTATAAATCCCTCCAAATCCTTGAACGCCATGCTCTCCGCCTCGCCTATCACATCCGTCTCCCCTCCCCCACGCGGATCCTGTATGATCTCATCCCCATCCCCCACCTCCTCCTTTTCCTTGATAGGATACGGATCCTGTACACCTCCCGTAAACTCAATCCTCCTCACCCGCTAGTCTCCCCGATCCTCTCCCACCCCCACCCACTGCCGCACCTGTATTCCCACGTCCCACCCGGTCTCCATCTCTCCACCCTCCTTAACCTCTCCCAAGGTAGCTTCCGTCAGCTCCCCCTCCCTGATGATGTCCTCCTCCCCTCCATCTACCCCTCCTATCAACTTTGACCCTGCCCCACCCCCAACTTCCGGTGTCTTTTCCTTTAGGCACCCTCCCTCCCTTTTCTTCCCTTCCCTTCTCTTTCCTTTTCCCCCGTCCCCTCCCTCCACCCCTCTTCCCCCGGGCTTCCCCTCCCACTTCCTCCCTCCCCCTATCTCCCTTGCCCATGGCATCTCTGCTCTCCCTCTCCCACCCCCCCTCCTCCTCTCCATCGTTTCTAGGTCCCTGGTTAACATAAGTACGCACTGAAATTAATGGAGCACGATTGTCTGAAGGACTTTGCTCCAGACCTCCGCGTCCAGCATCGCTACCTTCTCATGTTTCCGATCTCGAGGAAGCTTGGGCTGCCATTCCTCCACAGACAATCAGAAGCCTCATTGAGAATGTCCCAGCAAACTCTTTATAAAGGTGAAGGATGGATGTATCCCATATTAATTTCCACTAATAGGTGTCTGGATGCTTTTAATCAGGCAGTATATGACAGTGATTGTAAAATACATTCGGTTGGCTTCTGGACGCTTACCGACAAACATTCTTCCCGTCGACCAATCGTGGAACGCCTCGAAAGTGAGGCTTCTACACCTTCATTAAGAGTGTGCTGTGACACTTCCATCTGCCAAGATGACAACGCCCGCCCACAGGACTGCACGTGTACTTTCCCGGTTTGACGAACACTCGGGAACCCTATAACACCTCGACTTGCCCATTAAATCACCCTATCTCAATACCATAGAAAACGTCTGGCACCCTGCCCCGTACATTAAAGCACTTGGTCCAGCGATGTTCCAGTGCCTTGATACCATCTCGAAAATTAGATTCCCCCAGGCCTTCAAAATACCCGTCAACATCGGCTGTCAATTTCTTCGTTTGAAGAGAATCTCAGTCCACTGAGGAAAATTTTGAGCTTTGGGAAGAGGTGGACGACTGATGGAGCTAAATCAGGCGAATGAGGTGAATGTGGGAGTAGTTCGCAACTTAGTTTACCTATTTTTGCCACGGCAACGACACCTGTGTTTGCGCGCGCGTCGTCTTGGTGAAAGATGACTTTCTTCCTTGCCGAAACTAGCCTTTTTTCGCATATCTTTTGCTGTCGTTGGTCCGGGAAGATATTGTATTGCTCAGAAATTGCTTGAACAGTGGTAAGATAATCTACCAGCAGAGCGCCTTGCACATCGGAGAGAACTGACGCCTTGACCTTTCCGGCAGACCGTATTACCTCTGCTTTCCTTGGTGGTGGTGAATGCGTGAATCAACATGTTCACACTGCCTTGACTGCTGTTTTGTCTCTGTGGGGTAGTAACAGACCCAGGTTTCATGTGTGGTCATAGACCCGCGCAAAATATCTTGTTGGTTGCTCTGAACACGAGTCAATTTGCGGGAGGATATGCGTTTCTGACTTTGCGTTACGAGTCGCGACACCAATTCTCCCATATGCGACTACATTGTTAATATGCTTTATTCCCCTTCAGCTGACGTTCATACAGCTTCAGCAGTTTCTCGAGCTTTTACTCGGCCTCCTTCTACGACATTCTTAGGCACTTTTGCAATCATTTCTGGAGTAGTGACACATCTTGGCCAATCACTACGTGGTTCGTCATCTGAGCTGTGTAGACCAAATTTAAACTCGTTTCTCCACTTGGCATCAGCCGGACCTGAATGAGCAGAATCATCTAGTGTGTTCTGAAAATCGGCATGAATTTCCTTTCCTTTAATCCATTACATTTCGAAGGTCTTAATTACTCCTCTAATCTCAATTTTTCCATCTTCATAAGTCAGTACGCAGCAACAACAACAGAAACACTTCCGCACAATAGATCCAGAGTACTTACGAGACACGTACGTATTCATAAAGGATGACCTACACTGAAGCGCCCAAGAAACTGATACAGGTATGCGTATTCAAATACAGAGATATGTAAACAGGCAGAATACGGCGCTCCGGTCGACAACGCCTATATAAGACAAATGAAATGAAATGAAATGATCGTATGGCATTGTTGGCCGGGAGGCCCCATGCAGGGAAGTTCAGCAACCGTATTGCAAGTCCTTTTTAGTTGACGCCACTTCGGCGACTTGCGAGTCAATGATGATGAAATGATGATGAAGAGCCTGCACAGTCTGTCGCAGTTGTTAGATCGGTTACTGCTGCTACAATTACAGATTATTAAGATTTAACTGAGTTTGAACGTGGTGTAGACGGCACACTAGCGATGGGATATAACATGTCCCAGGTTGCGATGAAGTGGGGATTTTCCCGTTCGGCCATTTCATGAGTGTACCGTGAAATTCAGGAATCCGGTAAAACAACAAATCTCCGACATCGCTGCGGCCGGAAAAATATCCTTCAAGAACGGGTCCAACAACGACTGAAGAGAATCGTTCAACGTGGTAGAAGTGCAACCCTCCCGCAAATTGTGCAGATTCCAGTGCTGGCCCATCAACAAGTGTCAGAGTGCGAACCATTCAACGAAATATCATAGATTTGGCTTTCGGAGCCGAAGGCCCGGACGTGTACCCTTGATGACTGCACGACACAAAGCTTTACGCCCCGCCTGGGCCCGTCAACACCGAAATTGGACTGTTGATGACTGGAAACATGTTGCGTAGTCGGACGAGTTTCGTTTCAGATTGTATCTAACGGATGGACGTGTACGGGCACGGAGACAACCTCATGCATCCATGAACCCTACATGTCAGCAGGGGATTGTTCAAGCTGGTGGAGGCTCTGTAATAGTGTGGGGCCTGTGCAGTTGGAGTGATGTGGGACCCGTGATTCGTCTAGATACGAGTCTGATAGGTTACACATACGTAAGCATCCTGTCTGATCAACTGCATCCATTCATGTCCATTGTGCATTCCGACGGACTTAGACAATGCCAGCAGGACAATGCGACCCCCCACACGTCCAGAACTGCTATAGAGTGACTTCAGGAACACTCTTGTCAGTTTAAACGCTTCCGCTGGTCACCAAATTCCCCAGACATCGACATTATCGAGCATATCTGGGATGCCTTGCCGGCCGCGGTGGCCGAGCGGTTCTAGGCGCTTCAGTCCGGAACCGTGCGACTGCTACGGTCGCAGGGTCGCATCCTGCCTCGGGCATGGATGTGTGTGATGTCCTTAGGTTAGTTAGGTTTAAGTAGTCCTAGGGGACTGATGACCTCAGATGTTAAGTCCCATAGTGCTCAGAGCCATTTGAACCATTTTTTGGGATGCCTTGCAGCGTGTTGTTCAGAAGAGTTCTGCATCGCCTCGTATGCTTACGGATTTATGAACAGCCCTGTAAGATTCATGGTATCAGTTCCCTCCAATACTACTACAGACATTAGTCGATTCGGTGCTACGTCGTGTTGCGGCACTTCTGCGTGCTCGTCTGGTCCCGACACGATACTACACTCCTGGAAATGGAAAAAAGAACACATTGACACCGGTGTGTCAGACCCACCATACTTGCTCCGGACACTGCGAGAGGGCTGTACAAGCAATGATCACACGCACGGCACAGCGGACACACCAGGAACCGCGGTGTTGGCCGTCGAATGGCGCTAGCTGCGCAGCATTTGTGCACCGCCGCCGTCAGTGTCAGCCAGTTTGCCGTGGCATACGGAGCTCCATCGCAGTCTTTAACACTGGTAGCATGCCGCTACAGCGTGGACGTGAACCGTATGTGCAGTTGACGGACTTTGAGCGAGGGCGTATAGTGGGCATGCGGGAGGCCGGGTGGACGTACCGCCGAATTGCTCAACACGTGGGGCGTGAGGTCTCCAGAGTACATCGATGTTGTCGCCAGTGGTCGGCGGAAGGTGCACGTGCCCGTCGACCTGGGACCGGACCGCAGCGACGCACGGATGCACGCCAAGACTGTAGGATCCTACGCAGTGCCGTAGGGGACCGCACCGCCACTTCCCAGCAAATTAGGGACACTGTTGCTCCTGGGGTATCGGCGAGGACCATTCGCAACCGTCTCCATGAAGCTGGGCTACGGTCCCGCACACCGTTAGGCCGTCTTCCGCTCACGCCCCAGCATCGTGCAGCCCGCCTCCAGTGGTGTCGCGACAGGCGTGAATGGAGGGACGAATGGAGACGCGTCGTCTTCAGCGATGAGAGTCGCTTCTGCCTTGGTGCCAATGATGGTCGTATGCGTGTTTGGCGCCGTGCAGGTGAGCGCCACAATCAGGACTGCATACGACCGAGGCACACAGGGCCAACACACGGCATCATGGTGTGGGGAGCGATCTCCTACACTGGCCGTACACCACTGGTGATCGTCGAGGGGACACTGAATAGTGCACGGTACATCCAAACCGTCATCGAACCCATCGTTCTACCATTCCTAGACCGGCAAGGGAACTTGCTGTTCCAACAGGACAATGCACGTCCGCATGTATCCCGTGCCACCCAACGTGCTCTAGAAGGTGTAAGTCAACTACCCTGGCCAGCAAGATCTCCGGATATGTTCCCCATTGAGCATGTTTGGGACTGGATGAAGCGTCGTCTCACGCGGTCTGCACGTCCAGCACGAACGCTGGTCCAACTGAGGCGCCAGGTGGAAATGGCATGGCAAGCCGTTCCACAGGACTATATCCAGCATCTCTACGATCGTCTCCATGGGAGAATAGCAGCCTGCATTGCTGCGAAACGTGGATATACACTGTACTAGTGCCGACATTGTGCATGCTCTGTTGCCTGTGTCTATGTGCCTGTGGTTCTGTCAGTGTGATCATGTGATGTATCTGACCCCAGGAATGTGTCAATAAAGTTTCCCCTTCCTGGGACAATGAATTCACGGTGTTCTTATTTCAATTTCCAGGAGTGTAGATAGGTGTACCAGTTTCTTTGGCTATTCAGTGTATTATTACGCAGGAACCTCGTTGTGCTAGGGCTGATATCTGGTAGTGATTCCCCGAAATTTTCAAACTGCCTTCGTATTTGGAAAGGCGGTTGAAATGTAGCAGTCAGCATCTCCGCAATTTGGTAGCTCTACGGAATCTAATCACCTATAACAATCTTCAGCTGGATCTAGCGTACCTGAAAAAAAATTGTGGATTCCTTTCTTCGTCAGATTGAGGCCATTATCAAGGCTAGGGGCCCTATTGCACAGCAGCAGCGTGATGCTCCCGGGTTTGAGAAATTTCTGCCTGCTGCGCTTAGATATCGACCTTAGTTATTCATGACTCTTAGTCACGTATGTAGCCCAGCACCTGGACGTCACGGGCGGGCACGAATCTTTTGTTTTGGTATTTCGCAGAAGAGGGGAAGGAGCTCTGGACGTTTAGTGGCCCTTCCCCGATTATCGCTGCCGTGTGCTGGCGAACATTCCCAGCATCCCTTGAGCCAACCTCCTCTCCCTTTCGTTGCTGCCGCCTTCACTGCCGTCATCCCCCCGTCTATTCGCTGTCGGCACAAGAGGGCGCGCAGAGTGCGTAGGGATGGCGGCGGTGTTTGCAGCAAACAGGACCGCACAGGTAGCGGGCGGCGCTTCCCACGGCCCCCGCTATAGCCGCACTTCACACCGGCGGCGATGGTTGGCACCTACTCACAATAGCCCCGCGATTGTCCGCCCCTACCTGCCATCAGCGTGTGCTGCCGCGGCATCTCTAGAGCCACTCTTCGAGACCCGACGTGCCATGGCGCGGGTGTAGGACTCTGCCAACATCAATCGACGTAGCTCGCATTATTTGCTGAGTGACTGGATTCGGAGAACTGATGAAGTAATTTGATTTTAGAAAAATCAGTATTCCTTTCTGGTTTTGTTCACTTGTTTCCATGTCCATGAGTCATAATTGTAATCCTTCACTATCATGTGGATCGAGTCAGTTTTATAATTGTAGTCGACTTTCACGGTGAAAATATGCCTAAATGCGGCGATCCAAAAATTACCGTTCGAGGACCGTACAGTCCAGAACCGGTATGCCAATCAGGCAGAACCGCAGTGAGCATCTACAACTACATCTGCATCTACATGGATACTCTGCAAATCACCCTTAAGTGTCTGGCAGAGGGTTCATCGAACCTCCTTCACAATAATTCTCTACTTTTCCAATCTCGAACAGCGCGCGGAAAAAACTTACCCTTATATTTTTCCGTCCGAGCTCTGATCTCCCGTATTTTATTATGATGATCGTTTCTTCCTATGTAGGTCGGTGTTAACAAAATATTTTCGCATTCGGAGGAGAAAGTTGACGATTGAAATTTCGTGAAAAGATAGCGCTGAGGCGAAAAACGCCTTTGTTTTAATGGTGTCCACCCCAAATTCTGTATCATCTGTATCTCAAGTTGATTCAGTATTTCTAGATTTCCGGAAAGCTTTTAACACCGTTCCTCACAAGCTACTTCCAATCAAGCTGCGGGCCTACGGGGTATCGTCTCAGTTGTGCGACTGGATTCGTGATTTCCTGTCAGGAAGGTCGCAGTTCGTAATAATGGACGGCAAATCATCGAGTTTACAGTGATATCAGGTGTTCCCCAGGGAAGCGTCCTGGGACCTCTGCTGTTCCTGATCTATATAAATGACCTGGGTGACAAAAAAAATGGTTCAAATGGCTCTGAGCACTATGGGACTTAACATCTATGGTCATCAGTCCCCTAGAACTTAGAACTACTTAAACCTAACTAACCTAAGGACATCACACAACACCCAGCCATCACGAGGCAGAGAAAATCCCTGAGCCCGCCGGGAATCGAACCCGGGAACCCGGACGTGGGAAGCGAGAACGCTACCGCACGACCACGAGATGCGGGCACCTGGGTGACAATCTGAGCAGTTCTCTTAGGTTGTTCGCAGATGATGCTGTAATTTAGCGTCTAGTAAGGTCATCCGAAGACCAGTATCAGTTGCAAAGCGATTTAGAAAAGATTGCTGTATGGTGTGGCAGGTGGCAGTTGACGCTAAATAACGAAAAATGTGAGGTGGTCCACATGAGTTCCAAAAGAAATCCGTTGGAATTCGATTACTCGATAAATAGTACAATTCTCAAGGTTGTCAATTCAACTAAGTACCTGGGTGTTAAAATTACGAACAACTTCAGTTGGAAAGACCACATAGAAAATATTGTGGGGAAGGCGAGCCAAAGGTTGCGTTTCATTGGCAGGACACTTAGAAGATGCAACAAGTCCACTAAAGAGACAGCTTACACTACACTCGTTCGTCCACTGTTGGAATATTGCTGCGCGGTGTGGGATCCTTACCAGGTGGAATTGACGGAGGACATCGAAAGGGTGCAAAAAAGGGCAGCTCGTTTTGTATTATCACGTAACAGGGGAGAGAGTGTGGCAGATATGATACGCGAGTTGGGATGGAAGTCATTAAAGCAAAGACGTTTTTCGTCGCAGCGAGATCTATTTACGAAATTTCAGTCACCAACTTTCTCTTCCGAATGCGAAAATATTTTCTTGAGCCCAACCTAAATAGGTAGGAATGATCATCAAAATAAAATAAGAGAAATCAGAGCTCGAACAGGAAGGTTTAGGTGTTCGTTTTTCCCGCGCGCTGTTCGGGAGTGGAATGGTAGAGAGATAGTATGATTGTGGTTCGATGCACCCTCTGCCAAGCATTTAAATGTGAATTGCAGAGTAATCATGTAGATGTAGATGTAGATCATGATCGTGACACTCTCTCCCCTGTTGCGCGATAATACAAAGCGTGTTGCTCTTCTTTGAACTTTCGCGATGTACTCCGTTAACCCTATCTGGTAAGGATCCCACACCGCGCAGCAGTAGTCCAAAAGAGGACGGACAAGCGTAGTGTAGGCAGTCTCTTTAGCAGATCTGTTGGATCTTCAAAGTGTTCTGCCAATAAAACGCAGTGTTTGTTTTGTCTTCCCCACAACATTTTCTATGTGTTCTTTCCAATTTAAATTGTTAGCAACAGTAATTTCTAGGCCTTTAGATTTGACTGATTTATCGTGTAACCGAAATTCAACATATTCCTTTTAGCTCTAGTGTGGATGACCTTACACTTTTCATTGTTTAGGGTCAATTGCCAATTTTCGCACCATTCAGATATCTTCTCTAAATCGCAATTTGTTCTGATCTTTTGATGAGTTTACTAAACGATAAACGACAGCATCATCTGCAGACAACCTAAGACGGCTGTTGAGATTGTCTAGAAAATGTTCAGATGTGTGTGAATTCCTAAGGGACGAAACTGTTGAGGTCATCGGTCGCTAGACTCACAGACTACTGAAACTAACTTAAACAAACTTATGCTAAGAACAACACACACACCCATCCCCGAGGGAGGACTCGAACCTCCGGCGGAAGTGGCAGCGCAATCCGTGTCATGGCGCCTCGAACCGCGCGGCCACTACGCACGGCTGAGATTGTCTCCTAAATCGTTTATACAGATAAGGAACAGCAGAAGGCCTACAACACTACCTTGGAGAACACCAGAAATCTCTTCTGTTTCACTCGCTAACTTTCCGTCAATTACTACAAACTGTGGCCCTCTGACAGGGCATTACGAATCCAGTCACATAACTGCGACAATATTCCGTAAGCACGCAATTTCAGTACAGTGTCACTGCGGCAATCATCCCACCGACACACAAGTTTGAAGATATCCGATTGGTAAAATACGGTGTGCTGCTGCGTGAAGAAGTCCGCAACTACCTGCTGCACATCCTCGTCCGACAAGAACTATCGACCCTACAGAGCCCTTTTTAAGACACTGAAGGCGTGATAATCGAATGGGGAGACATCCGGACGATTGGGCGGGGGCTCGAGTGTCTCTCACTTGTACGTAATGGATGAAGCTGACGTCCCAGGGCCGGCCGTTGTAGCCGAGCAGTTCTAGGCGCTTCAGTCCGGAACCACGCGACCGCTACGGTCGAATCCTGCCTCGGGCATGGATGTGTGTGATGTCCTTAGGTTAGTTATGTTTATGGAGTTGTAAGTTCTAGGGGACTGATGACCTCAGATGTTAAGCCCCATAGTGCTCAGGGCCATTAGAACCAGATAGACTGGCGTCTTGTATCAAACTGCATCCAGCTCCATTCCACTACTGAAGTTTCCGACAGACATGCTGATCCATAGACATTCTTCATTCTTCGATAAATGTCTGCTGGTTTTTATCCTTCGGCAGCCAAGGAAAGAACAAATTGGTAGTGACGTCCCCATAGTTCAAGCTTCCCCATTTACCGCCAGCACATGCGGAAGACACGAATGTCACGCTGGTCCCTTGCCTACATGCCTACATACCTGCATCGAAGACGCGCTACGTTGTATATACACGGCAGCAACCCACTAAAACGGAAACTTTTTGGACGCTCCTTGTATCCTGTAAGAAAAAAAATAAAAGGTGCACCATGAATGGGATGGAAATCGGTAGATGGGATGTACATGTACAGACAAATAAATGTTTAGATTTTCAGAAATAATTGATTTATTCAAGAGAAAGAGCTTCACAAATTAAGCAAGTCTCTGGCCCTTTTCCAAGCAGTTATTCGGCTTGGCATTAATTGATAGAGTTGTTGGACGTCGTCCTAAGGAAAATCGTGCCAAATTCTGTCCCGAGCTGGTTGGAGGGCCTGGCCCATAATGCTCCAAACGTTATCAGTTGGGAAGAAATTCGACGATCTTGCTAACCAAAGTAGGGTTTGGTACGGACGAAGACAAGCAGTAACCATGTGCAAGGCATTATCTTGCTGAAACGGTGCCAAAGGCAACAAAACGGGGCGTAGAACATCGTCGACGTACCTCTATGCTGTAAGGACACCGCAGATGGCAACCAAAGGGGTCCTGTTATGAAAAGAAATGGCACCCCAGACCATCACTCCTGGTTTTTGAGCCCTAGGGCGGGCGACGATCAGGTTGGTATCCCAACGCTATCCAGTGCATTTCCAGGCATGTCTTCGGCCTGTAATCTCATGGACTGTACTAGAATGGTCTTTAGTTTTGAATGCTGCTTCGAACTGAGCCGTAGCGGCCGCGCGGTTCCATACTGAAGCGCCTAGAACCGCTCGGCTACCCTGGCCGGCGAGGTACTAAGCAACCCAAAAACATACTACTTGTAACAGCTACAATTATTAATCTGCAAACGACGTAAATACTGAAGCAGAATTATTCAGTACACAATCCTCAGTCACCAAATGAAAAATCTGCACTTATACCCTTTACACCCGCTATACAAAATATTGTTATATTGAAACGTTTCTGTAGAGTCGCTTCATAAGATTGTTTCCCAGTTGATTCTGTTTACGTCATTCTCTGTACCGTTTGTCTACAGGATAGTTCTATTAAGTCTTGCAGGCGGACTGAGCAGTGGAGCACATGAAAATTTAATTTTTATCTGACATTAAACGCAAGAAGCTTGTGCTATGCATCAGTATGTCAATATTTTATGTGATCCATTTATTCCCAGTGTGTGATCTAGAACAATAGTTATCATATCTTTCCTTTGCCTTACGCTATGTGAGCTAGAAAGTGAGTGGAATGGGTCCTTTCATGTGTCTTTTCAGGTTTGTTTTGTGTTTAGTAGATGAGTTGCTATTCGTCTGTAGGTTAACCAACCTTGTATCTCTTACGCGGACAAAGAGGTCTGTCCCTTTTGTTCGAGACACAGACAGACAGACAGAGATACATTAATAGACTGGCAATACCGCATACAGTATCATAGGCGTTACTGAAGCCAGCGGCGAGCACAAATGAAAAATCTGTTTATTTACTGATAAAACAGTCGTAAGAAATGGGGATAAACTGATGTAACTACGCTACCTTTAAAGTTTTGACAAAATGGTTATTACATACGTCATGTTTGGTCGTAATTTCTTGTAGAGCAGACGGAAAATACAAGGTTCAAATGGCTCAAATGGCTCTAAGCACTATGGGACTTAACATCTGAGGTCATCAGTCCCCTGGACTTAGAACTACTTAAACCTAACTAACCTAAGGACATCACACACATCCATGCCCGAGGCAGGATTCGAACCTGAAACCGTAGAAAATAGAAGAAAAGGAACATGTCACAATGCAAGAATAACTAGAAACATCTTAAGTATTTTTGCTTTTGTGCTGTGTGTAATCCTCAATAATTACATTACAGTTTGTCTTATCTGTAACTCTGGCATTGATTAAATAATTTATGTACGTTTTAGGAGGTTACATCAATCTAGTATTTACAGACATAGCTTAATGATATGCTTTTAACCAGTTTCGATCAACTTTGGCTTTACTTCAAATAGTATGCTCCTTGTGAAAGTGCTCCTATACGTAGGATGTGCTATTTGTCGTTGAGAACAAGTGTTTTTATTCATTTGAGTGTTTTTATGAAAACTACTGTATGCTTTAAACGCGTGTATATGCAACTAGATGTTCTTTTCGTAACACGATTCTACAATGTATAATTTAAATAGTACAGAAATATTTCTTCAACTGCAGAACTTTATTAGACCACCTCATAAAGGCTACAACGTCATTTGGTTTCAGAAAATCTTGGTAGTACAATATACAAACTTGCTGACACCTCATTATTATCTCACCAAACGTCAGGCTTCAGTAAAAAGTCGCATCTTTGCCAGTCTAGTAATTCATGTCTGTGGTTCGAGAGTTGTCTGTCTGTTAGGCTGGTGTAGGAAACGACGCCTCTGCTCGTTTCCGTTCCACGGGGAGCGAGACTCTGCTGCTAGTTGTTGGTGGGGGTGGTCCTTAGCTCTTAAGTAAGCCTTATACTGCCAGTGATGAGACAGGTCGCAGCTTTAACAACGGTCTTCATGTGCTAAGTTGTTGAGAATACTTAATATCTTCAGCCTAACGGAAGCGTTCCAATTTATTCCTCGCGATGTGCTATACATTACTGATGTTAGCCAATGTTTGAGTTTATGATTTTATCCGCGGTCGAAGTTTACTTTGCTTCTTTGAAACATTGCGGGGTGGAATGCTCTCCACGGAATATTGCTAGGCTAAGTAGGGAGCCTTTAATCTTGTGTAAATGTGAGGATAACTGTGACTTCGGTGTGAGTGCGATATTTCTTTTCGTAATTTCTCCCACGTGTTATAGTGTCTGCCTTGTTGTGGTGTTGTCCCACGTGTTCTAAATTTTGTGAGCCTTCAACTCCGTTATTCCATCTCTGCACGTTGTTCGTACCAGTTTAATTGATCACTGTCGGGTACATTAATTGAGCTATCGTATTTTCCCTGTTTTGTGGTAACTTTTGGTGACTGCCTTTGTTTAGAGGGGACCACGTCTTCCCTTAGCCATTGAGGTCTTACAGCCTACTGGTTTTGGTATTAGTTCGCAGTGATTCGTGATCTATTCGTAATTGTAGTCGCGTTCCCTCATTGATTCTATATATTTCATGATTTTCTTTTACTTCTATTTGGAAATGTTAAATGTGTGACTTAGTGCCCCACTTGGTCAGTTCGGATCATTGTATGTTATGCGCACGAATTCTCGCTTCGTGTGTTTATCCTGACAAGATGTTTCGATCTCCATAAACTTCTTTGCGGTTAGTGCATGCGCGTAATGGTGAGGGTGTGTACTTCTGAACTTCGTCTTTTTTCGTTTGAATCGAGATTGGATGAATGAAGTCATATGCTGCTTTTTATTTTCCCTCTCTTCCCCTCATATACCCCTAGTTAACGTGTCCAACGTAAGTTCATTTTATCAAAGCACATTAATTTATTTCATATTCAGGCACCAGTTAAAAATGTTGATAGGATGTCCACACATGGTTCTTAGTGGCCATTGCGGCGGCGCGGTTCCTTCTGTCCCTTTACAACGAACCTGCACCTACCTATGAACATTGCCTCAGCATGTCATCAGTAGGGAGGCCGAGCGAAACCTACTGTACTTCGACGTGAACCAGGCTGAAATTAAAGTCACTAATCTACGTTTCGGCAGAAAGTTTTCCCACGAAATGAAAGGTTGGAAATTTTGGCCTCAATTAATATATTCTGCAAGTTAGGTGAACAAGTATCACTGCCAAGTCCGTGCTAGTCTTAACACAGTCACTCACAATCCCTTTCACTCACGTTAGCAAGTTTATGGTGTTTCATTTCCCGAAAACGTAATAGCTACAAAAATACTGATTGTTTTTGACTGAGAATGCTCGCCAAATATTAAGTCTGTTGGTACCTAATGCAGTCACAGTTTTTAGCCACCGACCTGCTCAATACGCCACGCGGAATTTATATCTTTTCTCGTCACAAAATTCACTAAAAAGTCCGAAATTTCTACACGCCCATCGGAATAATTATGCCGTCACTTTACAACACTTTTGATGTATGAAACACTGCTAGATCCGGCAACTTATCATTTCCATCGGAACTACTACTACACACCTCCGAACTGTTTCATGGCTAGGCTCCGACTCCTCTCTAGAACACTCTTATTCTTCTTTACCAGCAGAGAAGGCGCGCGAAGAATATTGCTTTACCATTGGTCAGTTTACTCAACAGCCAATAGCAAAACAACATTCTCCCGCGTCAGTCCGCGCTTTTCATCAATAACCAATCTCAAAATAGTAAACCTAACGACTGCACTTGTTACCGACGTAATTATCTAATATGCTGAAGTTTTATTTATGCATAAGTTTATTTACTATTGTTATTTATACCCGAATTAACTTTCCCTTCACCATAAACATACTTTACAAATCTATTCTACAAAAATCCCCTTTGTCCACATCCATACTTCTCCGAAATGTTCCCATACTAAATCCCACTACATAACTCCTTAAACAATTATCTTCGTATTAAACTTAAACCACACTCACGCATCATTCATACTGCTAAAACACATTTATAACATTTTACAGACACAAAAAGACGTAATAACACTTTATGAAAATACTAGAACAGTTTATGAAAAACATTCTATTACTTTAGTGCACTCTAGTGGACATAATCGTAACCAAGTCACAGTCCCCTATCCAATACTGTCCTCTATCGGCTGATACATAAACTACGTGCGTGTCCAGTCTCGCGTCACCATCTGTCACCATCCAGCTCTAAGACACATCTCCCACTTAACCGCCTCCAAGGCAGGATCGGTATACGGCGCTATGCTTCACCATCTGTGAATAAAGTGTTTAATAGAGGCTCATATCATTTGTACCGTTGCCTTCTTTATAGCTCCCCTAATAACTACCTAATTTGCAAGTTAATGCTTTTAGTTCATTTATTCTTTAAAATATTAGCCAGGATTTACATGCTGCACAAATACAAGTTGATCATTAGTTTTTGAGTTTATTTAACAACATTACAAACTCTGATTTTTTTTTATCTAGTTCAACACAGTTCAAATTTTATTACCTTTTCTTTTGAACAAGTAGTCATTAATTTCCAGTTCAGTCTTTTCTCGTGTATGAGGAAGGGTCTGGGCGGGTGGCGACCCTGTGATTTAAATGAGCATTTGTCCCTTGTAGGTGGCTGAACCAATGTTTTCGCACGAATTTTACGTGTGCATAAGTTATACTTGACATACATCGATTCAGTTAAGCATCAACAGAATGATATTGATGTGTAGCTTAAATAACTCATGATAATTTATTTACATCGGTGATTAGCCCAGTGAGTTTGCATTTCTCTGATTAGGGGGTCGTTATTCACACCCCTCCCCTCATCTCTCCCTTTGGGCCGCACCTGTGTTACAGAAGGATGCTGTGTACTGAAAACATGGAAAATAAGGCTCGCAGCAGTATTAGTAAGGAAAGGAACGTGTGGAATGGTGTGGCCGAGCGGTTCTAAGCGCTTCAGTTTGGAACCACGCGACCGGTATGGTCGAAGGTTCGAATCCTGCCTCGGACATGGATGTGTGTGATGTCCTTACGTTAGTTAGGTTTAAGTAGTTCTAAGTTCTAGGGGACTGATGACCTCAGATGTTAAGTCCCATACTGCTTTGAGCCATTTGAACCATTTGAAATGTGTGGAAAACGCCGGCTAAAATAAGGGGAAAGATGGCAGTACGTGTGTTAAAACATAAATAAATAAATTCCATGGTTTTAGAGGAAACCAATGGGCCGTAGAGGGCAAAACTACATCTACATACGCATTCATGTTCACAGGCCACCACTTCGCGCATAGCAAAGGATACCTTATATCACTACTGGCCATTTTCTTTCCTGTTCCTCTTTCAAATGGACCGAGATAAAACTATCTGTCTATATACCTCCGTAGGAGCCCTAATTTCCTTTATCTTGATTTCGCGGTCCATTTGGCGGTAGTGGAAACGTTCTGGAGTCCGTTTTAGATGCCGCTTCTCTAAGTTTTCTCAATCGTATTTCACGAAAAAAACGTCGTCTACCCTGCAGGAATTCTCATTTGACTTCCCAAAGCATTTCTGAAACACTCGCGTGTTGATCGAACCTACCGGTAGCAGGTGTGGAAGCAAACCTCTGAATTTCTTCGATGTCTTCGTTTAATCCGACCTCGTAGGTATCCCAAACACTCGATCCAAATCGTAAGGAAGGCAGATATTGTAATAAATCCAATAAATGATTGAGGTCTTTACAGTTAAGGGCTGCCTCGAGATGTAGATGTTGCCACAGGAGAAGAACTCATGCTTGGTCACGTGTAACCAATCAGAAGACTGATTAAATGAAGTAAAAAGAGGAGGCATCTGTTATTCGAATGTTCATGGGTATTCTTCCTGAAAAACATCTAAGGCTGTCAGCAACCCGAACGTTACCATAAACACCGCTGCGTTTTACAAGGTGCTATCTTGGTGGAAGAGGTACGCTCCCACCTTCCACCGCCTTTCGAACTGACTTGGCTTGGCATTTGTGGGGATTCGTACAGTGGGCTCTAAATCATCGTGCAACATGTCATTTTCACTTTTACAGAGATGAAATATGTGATATGTGATGGAAAAAATCACTGTACCAACCGAAGAGTTAACCTCCGACCTTTGGAGTAATCGCCCGAGACTTGCCCACTACTTCGCCGAGCCGTAAACTGCATCGCCGACTGGAACTCAAGGGGGGAACGCCTGAACTTCTCAGAAACACTCTCACACATTGTTGGACTGACACTCGTGGATAATGAAAATGGTTTGGTCACACCTTGTATTTTTTGTAGAATGACCTCTTAGTCTGTAGCGGAGTGTGCAATGTCGTCCATGAATTACACTCTCTTTCTTCGTCGTGAACAACACAGGCATGCAATTTTCAAATTCATCTACGCTAAAAAGTGACCCACCTACACAGCAATTCAATTTCACTTAAGAAAATTGCCTGCTCCATGGAAACAAAATCTTCGAGTTAACTGACCTTAACTTTCTGGGTCACCCAAGCCAACAGTATCAAACAGTTTCATGCTACTTGATAAATGCGCAAGAAATTCACTTCTCTATATTGAAATAATGACCATCATTTGTCTCTGAACTTTTTTTTTTTTTATATATCCCTGTAAAGCCTACTCGTGAAAAGCCTTCATCTTCTCTCCTTCCTACAGTGACGTCATAGATACAATATGAAGAAATGCTCTATTAACATAATCGAGAGGACATCTCGACCCGAATGCAGAGTCGTGATTATCTTCATTTTTACGAAACTGGATCGAATGTTGCGAATCCGGGTTGCCGTCAGCTGTTTGTGATGGACGAAGTTTGTGCCGGACCAGTAATCGAACACGAATGTCCGCTTATCGCGAGCGGTCACGTTAACCGTTTCGACTATCCAAACACCCCTCCAAGAATGATCCAAACTTCCCTATGTCACGGTGTCCACAACCCTTACGTTCGCATTTTCGTGATTCCCGCACAGAAGGAAACAAATATTTTATCGTGACTTTAGGCGGTCGAGGTGCTGATAGATTATTGATGGCTGCATGTTTTAATGCAGCGTCTGTATTTTCGCATTACAACGTCCTTCAGTCATGGTTCAAATGGCTCTGACAAGGGGAGGCCGCCAATTGTGAAATTCAGATTCGATTCATACTCCGCATAATAAAAGCTCATGGCCAGAGGTGAAATGTGGCAAAGCACCAAGATGCACTTCTCAGCCGTTGTCGAGAAAATCGACAGTTAAAATAAACCGTTGCGCTGAAATACTCTCTACGATTAATAATTTTCTACAGCGTCGTGGCGCAGCGGTAACCGCTCGGATTCGTAATCCGAAGGTCGCCGGATCGAATCCCGCGCCATGCAACCTATTTTTATTGTTAGTTTTTTGTAATATATATATATATATATATATATATATATATATATATATATATATATATATATATATTAATGAATTGCTTATGCATGTTGGTGAAGGCGGATCGCTCTCCAATTGTGCCGCTTCCATTTTTCCGTTTGTTTAACAGGTTGTACCAAAGCTCTCACGTCCGCACTGATTTTCGTCGATGTTACAAGTTGCGCTAGGAACCGCATCTACCTTCTTTCGAAGTTAGCAGGCAACTACGCTGTTATGCGGCGGCTCGTTTCGGCCTATTCAACATCTGTCCAAGTGTAAGGAGCGAGTGACGGAGTTTATATTTCATACCTGCCGCAGCAAATTTGTGTTCGTGGGGTCTCTATTCTAATTCGAACGTTTGACTTACGCTATACGTATTCGTTTCGGAATATCGTTTCTACGTCTTCCGTTAACTATACATGGTTAACATTATGAAGACAATTAATAACATTTGTGAAATACAACTTTGTTTACGCAAAACATAATGATGTTCGAAGTCGCCAGTTTTTCCACGACAAACGACTTTCAACAACTTATTATATGCATAATTGTTGCAACTGATTCCCGGGAATTTTATATATATATATATATATATATATATATATATATATATATATATATATATGAATTACAAAAAACAAATACTAAAAAAAAAGTTTCCATGGCGCGAGATTCGATCCGGCGACTTTCGGATTACGAACCCGAGCGCTTACCGCTGCACCACGACCCTGTAGAAGGTTATTAATCGTAGAGACTATTTCACCGCAACGGTTTCTTTTAACTGTCGATTTTCTCGACAACGGCTGAGAAGTGCATCTTGGTGCTTTGCCACATTACACCTCCGCCCATGAGCTTTTATTATGCGCAGTATGAATCGAATCTGAATTTCACAATTGGCGGTCTCCCCTTGTGAGCACTATGGGACTCAACTGCTGAGGTCATAAGTCCCCTATAACTTAGAACTACTTAAACCTAACTAACCTAAGGACATCACACACATCCATGCCCGAAGCAGGATTCGAACCTGCGACCGTAGCGGTCACGCGGTTCCAGACTAGCGCCCAGAACCGCACGGCCACCCCGGCTGGCCCTTCAGTCATGCCTGATTGAAGGGCATTGTAGTGTGACGGTACAGACACTGTATAACCATCAACGATGCAGTCTTCATTTTACTTCGAGGAGGTGGCACTGCATGAAATGAATTAGTCTGTCCAAAACTTTGTTCTCAGTACAATAGCTGAGCCGTCTAAGACGTAAGATCACAAAAACCGAAAATCCGTTGTACCAGTCCGAAGTGGCGGTCCAAAGAACCAGTCGACACGTCGCGAGACAAACACTCGATGCGGAAGGAGACGTGCTGGGAACGCCGACATTTCTTAGTGCGCCGTTTGTTGCCGCTTCCACGCCGCTGTATTTGCAAGGCAAACGAATTTCAGTCAGCGGGAAATTGACGACTTCCGAAAGTTTGCCCATCCGCGAGCGACACATGTCCGCAAGCTGTTCCACTCGCGACACCGCGCCGGCTCACCTGCGCAAACAGATGACAGTGCCGTCTCCACACGAGCTGCCGGCCCAGAGCTGTCGCGAAACTTGCAGCTTCAGTGACAAGCGTCCGCGAGAGAGCTCACAGGCTGCTCCGTCACCGGGACTATCGAGCCGTTCTCACGTTGTTGAAAAACCCAGGCATTTTCTAAGACTATGTACAGATATGCAGTGCCACTGTGGTATCTCAGTTACCTTGTTTATCTCTCCAACGTAATAAAATTAATATCAACACGTAATATTAAAAATATTTTTTCAACCGGCGATAAGTACGTCTACGATTTACATTATTCTCTGCTTGTTCCGTTGTTTCATTGTTTTCGAAGACGGAGACAGCTCCAGAGAAATTCAAGTCTAGTACGTCACAAAAAGCAATAACACGCTTTTACACTACCGGCCATTAAAATTGCTACACCACGAAGATGACGTGCTACAGACGCGAAATTTAACCGACAGGAAGAACTTGCCGTGATATGCAAATGATTAGCTTTTCAGAGCATTCACACACCTACAACGCGCTGACACCTACAACGTGCTGACATGACGAAAGTTTCCAGCTGATTTCTCATACACTAACAGCAGTTGACCGCCGTTGCCTGGTGAAACGTTGTTGTGATGCCCCGCGTAAGGAGGAGAAATGCGTACCATCACGATTCCGACTTTGATAAAGGTTGGATTGTAGCCTATCGCGATTGCGGTTTATCGTATCGCGACATTGCTGCCCGCGTTGGTCGAGATCCAATGACTGTTAGCAGAATATGGACTTGGTGGGTTCAGGAGGGTAATACGGAACGCCGTGCTGGATCCCAACGGTCTCGTATCACTAGCAGTCGAGATGACAGGCATCTTATCCGCATGGCTGTAAGGGATCGTGCAACCACGTCTCGATCTCTGAGTCAACAGATGGGGACGATTGCAAGAAAACAACTATCTCCACGAACAGTTCGACGACGTTTGCAGCAGCATGGACTATTAGCTCGGCGACCATGGCTGCGGTTACCCCTGTCGCTGCATCACAGACAGGAGCGCCTGCGATGGTGTACTCAACGACGAACGTGGGTGCATGAATGGCAAAACGTCATTTTTTCGGATGAATCCAGGGTTCTGTTTACAGCATCATGATGGTCGCATCCGCGTTTGGCGACATCGCGGTGAACGCGCATTGGAAGCGTGTATTCGCCACCGCCATACTGGCGTATTACCTGTAGTTATGGTATTGGGTGCCATTGGTTACACGTGTCGGTCACCTCTTGTTCGCATTGACGGCATTTTGAACAGTGGAAGTTACATTTCAGATGTGTTACGACCCAAGGCTCTACTCTTCATTCGATCCCTGTGAAACCCTACATTTCAGCAGGATAATGCACGACCGCATGTTGCAGGTCCTGTAGGGGCCTTTCTGGATACAGGAAATGTTCGACTGCTGCCCTGGCCAGCACATTCTCCAGGTCTCTCACCAATTGCAAACGTCTGCTCAATGGTGGCCGAGCAACTGGCTCGTCACAATACGCCAGTGATGAACTGTAGTATCGTGTTGAAGCTGTATGGGCAGCTGTACCTGTACACGTATTCCAAGCTCTGTTTAATTCAATGCTCAGGCGTATCAAGGCCGTTATTACGACCAGAAGTGGTTGTTCTGGGTACTGATTTCTCAGGATCTATGCACCCAAATTGCGTGAAAATGTAATCACATGTCAGTTCTAGTAAAATATATTTATCCAATGAATACCCGTTTATCATCTGTATTTCTTCTTGGTGTAGCAATTTTAATGCCCAGTAGTGTAGTAATTAGCTCCTCCGTTCACTGACACCGCCATTACATACAACATATGAGGGTAATCCTGAAAGTAAGGTCTCCTCCTTTTTCATAAGTACATAGACCTGTTTATTTCTACAATGGTTTACATCAGTTTACAGCTTGAACATTTAGCTATTTTCCGACATAATCACCATTTCTGTCGATGCATTTTTGTAGACGCTGTGGCAGTTTTTGTATGCCCATGTCATACCAGCTTGCAGCCATGCTGTTCAGAAAGTTATGAACCTCTTCTTTCACCTCGTCGTCGGAGCTGTATCGCTTTCCGGCCAAATGTTCTTTTAACCTAGGGAACAGGTGATGGTCACTGGGTGCCAAGTCAGGACTGTAGGGCGGGTGGGTGATTACTGAAACCGTTGCAGGAGAGCAACGGTTTGCCGAGCGATGTGTGGGCGAGCGTTGTCACGGAGAATGTGTACGCCCTTGCTCAACATTCCTCTTCTCCGGTTCTGAATTGCCCGTTTGAGTTTTTTCTGAGTCTCACAGTACTTGTCAGCGTTAGTTGCGGTCCCAGCGGGCATAAAGTCGACCAACAGTACCCCTTTCCGATCCCAAAAAACGGTTGTCATGACTTTACTGGCAGACTGTGTTTGTTTGAATTTCCGCGGCTTTGGGGAAGAAGGATGCCGCCACTGACGTGATTCTTGTTTGGTCTCAGCATGGCCGTCAACGTTCATCAGCTTGAAATGCATGACTATAAATCGCAAGTACCGAGTGAGATAGCGCAGAGGCTAGCACATTGGATTCGCACTCGGGAGGACTAGCGTGATTTGGGTCCGACCATCGTGATTTCTCTAAATCCCTTAAGGCAAATACCAGTATGGTTCCTTCGATAACGCACGGCTGCTTTTCTTTTCCTTCCTTTCCTAATCCGAGCTTGTACTTCGCTTGTAATGACCTCGTTGTCGACGGATCGTTAAACGTTAATCTCCTCCCTCTCTTCCTTTTGTAATTCGCAAATTTGTATTAGTGCGGTTTATAGCTATGCTTTACAAAATGATGAAGGCTGACGACCTTGCTATCCACAAATACGTACGGCACGCGATTTTTTGGTAAGACGAAGACGATATAGTCCCACCTGTCGATACAGATGCACTTGGGAATGGGCTGTGCAATGCAGAATAAAGTAATTTAATATGCAGCCTTGTGGAACAATGTTCTTCTTCGAGAATATGTCATTTTTTCAGTTAAACATCTGTCACAGAGAGAGGTGAGTGAGAGAATTAAAACTTAAAATGTTCAGGCACTGCAAAAATTGCTTGCGGGAGAATATTTCGATGGCGTTTGACGGCTCTGTTGCGCCACAGGACGCTCTGCTGACGTAACAGAGATTCCGCATTCCGACGTGTCACTGAGACTCACAACACTAACTGCTTGCTTCGAGAAAGGACGGACAGGTTTCATTGACGAGCATTTACAAGCAGCTCCCACCAGTTCATTCTTAACAGGCAGGGGAAGTGGTGCATAAAAGCAAAGCCGTCTCGCCCGCCTGGCATTGATCCGCCAGCTCAGAGCGTAATCCCTGTCTCTGGGTTAACAGCCCACAGTATGGCGATCAGCGGGAGTGCTGACAAGGCGTTCGGCGCTCCGGCACCGCTGACAAAGGCCGCTGACGGGCCAATTAGACGGCGTGTCAGCACGCAGGGCCACCATTGTGCGTCGCTGTTTGCTCACGCGTCCGCGCGCCTCTGGGGCCGGGTGTGAGTACGATTGACAACGGAAACTCCCACCCCCACACGAATGCCTCCTCCTCGCTTCCTCAAACGCCCCCTCAACCAACGAGCAGGTAGTTTTCGCCCCGCCACTAATGACGTAGGTTAGGCTGCGCTCTTTCCAAGTCAGGATACGTTCGTTTGAGCAGTTGTCAGAGAGTGCCAGAAAACAGACGTTACTGCGCATGAGCGGCTTCGATGACGTAGAAAACCCTTGCCCGACGTTAGCTCTGCTCATACATTTTTCATTGCATTTCTACTTCGAATAGCGTGCGTACTGGAGCGTCACGTGACCATGTGCAGCGCTGCGACAAGTTGTTCAGTGGCGACATCGGAAGCTATTGTACTTAGGGCTATTGTTTTATCATGAACTATCCAGATAAGAAATGCAAAATAAGGAAGCAGTTCTTGGGATAATATTCATTTCAAAACTCATTTCAAAAACAGACTCTACAGACAAAATGCCCTAATATTTTTCTATGAAGTGATTTTAACACAGATTTCTTTTCATTCGTACTCTACAATATTTCCAATCAAGTTTTAATCTTCACAGCACTGCAGGAAGTTTGTAGGAATACAAATATTTTTCAGAATTAAAAAAAGAACACTTGATTGTACAAATGGTTCAAATGGCTCTGAGCACTGTGGGACTTAACTTCTGAGGTCATCAGTCCCCTAGAACTTAGAACTACTTGAACTTAACTAACCTAAGGACATCACACACATCCATGCCCGAGGCAGGATTCGAACCTGCGACCGTAGCGGTCGCGCGGTTCCAGACTGTAGCGCCTAGAACCGCTCGGCCACCGCGGCCGGCCATTTGATTGTACACACCATAATTAAGGACAAATAAGTTATTTAATTACCATCTCAAACTGTATAAAAAATAAACAAGGTTATCTGTGAAGCCAAGAAACTGTACAACTGGCAGTTTGCATTCTACTCTGGGAAGGAATATAAAGTCATGTGGGGAGTTAACAACGGTATCACACGGTCTGCTGCCGGTCTACAATTTACCAAAGAATGGTATTCTGTAAATTTAAAACGTAAGCAACAAACTTAAGAAACGATGTCAAGCATTGTGGAGGTTGTTGATGCATGTCATGTGATCCAAAAACATTGTGTTTCATGGAAGGCAGATTTCTAAAATTCTGCTGAAGCTATCAATATAGAAACAAAGTTGAAAGAGATTTTCACTCTGAAGCGGAGTGTGCGCTGATATGAAACTTCCTGGCAGATTAAAACTGTGTTCCGGACCAAGAGTCGAACTCGGGACCTTTGCCTTTTGCGGGCAAGTGCTCTACCATCTGAGCTACCCAAGTACGACTCATGCTCCGTCCTCACAGCTTTACTTCTGCCAGTATCCCGTCTCCTACCTTCCAAACTTTACAGAAGCTCTCCTGCGAACCTTGCAGAACTAGCACTCTCGGTCCAGCACACAGTTTTAATCTGCCAGGAAGTTTCATATCAGCGCACACTCCGCTGCAGAGTGAAAATCTCATTCTGGAAACATCCCCCAGGCTGTGGCTAAGCCATGTCTCCGCAACATGATTTCTTTCAGGAGTGCTAGTTCTGCAAGGTTCGCAGGAGAGCTTCTGTAATGTTTGGAAGGTAGGAGACGAGATACTGGCAGAAGTAAAGCTGTGAGGACGGGGCGTGAGTCGTGCTTGGGTAGCTCAGATGGTAAAGCACTTGCCCGCGAAAGGTAAAGGTCCCGAGTTCGAGGCTCGGTCCGGCACGCAGTTATGATCTGCCAGGAAGTTTCAGAAACAAAGTACAGGGTTATTCAAAAAGAATACCACAACTTTAAAAATGTATATTTAATGAAAGAAACATAATATAACCTTCTGTTATACATCATTGCAAAGAGTATTTAAAAAGGTTTTTTTTCACTCAAAAACAAGTTCAGAGATGTTCAATATGGCCCCCTCCAGACACTCGAGCAATATCAACCCGATACTCCAACTCGTTCCACACTCTCTGTAGCATATCAGGCGTAACAGTTTGGATAGCTGCTGTTGTTTCTCGTTTCAAATCATCAATGGTGGTTGGGAGAGGTGGCCGAAAGACCATATCCTTAACATACCCCCATAAGAAAAAATCGCAGGGCGTTAAGATCAGGGCTTCTTGGAGGCCAGTGATGAAGTGCTCTGTCACGGGCTGCCTGGCGGCCGATCCATCGCCTCGGGTAGTTGACGTTCAGGTAGTTACTGACAGATGAGTGCCAATGTGGTGGCGCTCCATCCTGCTGAAATATGAATTGTTGTGCTTCTTGTTCGAGCTGAGGGAACAGCCAATTCTCTAACATCTCCAGATACTGTAGTCCAGTTACAGTAGCACCTTCGAAGAAAAAGGGACCAAAAACTTTATTGGCTGAAATGGCACAGAAAACGTTCACCTTAGGCGAGTCACGTTCATACTGAGTTGTTTCCCGCGGATTCTCAGTGCCCCATATACAGACATTGTGACGGTTGACTTTCCCGTTAGTGTGGAAAGTTGCTTCATCACTAAACACAATCTTTGAAACGAAAGATTCATCTGTTTCCATTTGAGCAAGGATAAAATCACAGAAATCGATTCTTTTAATCTTATCAGCTGCAGACAGTGCTTGAACCAATTTCAGACGATAAGTTTTCATAACTAACCTTTTTCGTAGGACTCTCCATACAGTTGATTGTGGAATTTGCAGCTCTCTGCTAGCTCTGCGAGTCGATTTTCCTGGGCTGCGAACAAATGCTTGCTGGATGCGTGCTACATTTTCATCACTCGTTCTCGGCCGTCCAGAACTTTTCCCTTTGCACGAACACCCATTCTCTGTAAACTGTTTATACCAACGTTTAATACACCACCTATCAGGAGGTTTAACACCATACTTCGTTCGAAATGCACGCTGAACAACTGTCGTCGATTCACTTCTGCTGTACTCAATAGCACAAAAAGCTTTCTGTTGAGCGGTCGCCATCTTAGCATCAACTGACGCTGACGCCTAGTCAACAGCGCCTCAAGCGAACAAATGTACAACTAAATGAAACTTTATAGCTCCCTTAATTCGCCGACAGATAGTGCTTAGCTCTGCCTTTTGTCGTTGCAGAGTTTTAAATTCCTAAAGTTGTAGTATTCTTTTTGAATCACCCTGTATTTTATTCGGTACTACTGACCAAATTCGCCTGCATAGTCATCTTCAAGTGAATATTTACACTGAGGGGCCAAAACATTATAACCACCTGCTTAATAGCTTGTTGGGCCATTTTTGTAACGCAATATATCGCCGATTCTGTGTATCATCGATTCTACGGTTCATTGATAGTATTGTAGAGCTATGTCGCATTAGATGTCTACGCACAAATCATGTAAGTCCCGTAAATACCTGGTCGCTGATTTTTGTAAGCGGTGGTGGTACTCGATAGCGACCCAGATGGGAGCCATAGGATTCACGTCAGGCGAATTTGGTTGCCAAGACTTTAATGTGATTTTACTATCCTGCTCCTCGAACCGTTGTAGCACGATTCTGGCTTCGAAACACGGACAATTACACTGCTGAAATATGACATTGTCCTCAGGGAAGACATCAAGCGTGAAGGATTGCAGTTGGTCCGCAGATGACAGGATGTCTTTGATTACTACCACAGGCCCCTTCCAAGCGCAGGACAATGCCTATCATAGCATAATACTGCTCCCACCAGCCTGTGTCTGTGGCGCACTGGACGTTTCGTGTAGTCGTTCGCCTGGATGACGGCGTTTGTGGAGTCGTCCATCGACCTGGTGTAGCAGAAACGTAATTCATCCGGCGAGCCGACACGTTTCCAGCGATACACGGTCCAATCGCGATGATCCCGAGCCCACTACAATCGTGACTGGCGATGTCGTTGGACCAACGTGTGAACACGCGGGGGTTGTCTACAGCAGAGCCCATTGTTCAACAACGTGTGCTGACTGGTGAGCTCCGAAACTCAAGTGTGTCCACCAGCATTGTGCTCTTTCGCCAGAGGTGCCACAGATCGCCACCTACCGAAGTTTACAGAGCAGACAACCATCCAAATCCCTTGTTATGTGGAGAGTCGTGGACGTCCAACCACTTAGCGCCTAGTGGTAGTTTCACTGCTCTTATACCAAAGCCGCGCGGAGTAGCCGCGCGGTCTTAGGCGCCTTATCACGGTCCACACGGCTCCCTCCGTCGGAGGTTCGAGTCCTCCCTCGGGCATGTTTGTGTGTGTTGTCCTTAGCGTAAGTTAGATTAAGTAAGATTAAGCAGTACGTAAGCTTAGGGACTGATGACCTCAGCAGTTTGGTCCCATAAGACCTTACCACAAATTTCCATATTACCTTATATCAAATTTTCCCCAGATGCTCACGACAGTAACACGTGAACAGTAGACCAGCTTCGCCATTTTCGAGATACCCGTTCACATGCTCTGCGTAATAATAATCTGCCCTTGGGCAAAGTCGTTTATTTCAATGGATTTCTCCATCTGAAGCGCATATCTTCGCTGGGGTAATCCCCTATCCGTCTCTGTTCGCCTTACATACTTTTATTACTGTTTCACGTGCCCGAAACGACAGCAGTTCATATGCATGTAGCATTAATAGCTCTTACATTATGTCAGAAACAGGACATCAGAGAACACTCCAAAAGCATCAGAATTTCATAAACCATACTAGAATGTATAATTCGTCTTACAGAGCAAGTTCGCATGTCCAGATTCACACTGAAGTACACACATCAAAAAAAGTTTTGCATCACCTCGGTTCCGAGAGTTCCGAACCTGTACAGAAAATTGGAATAGAGATTATCATAAACATCATTTCCGCCCTTTTTATTGCTCATGAAAACCACACGTTGCGTGTTGTACCACCATACAGAGAGACCTTAAGAGGTGGTGGTCCAGATTGTTGTACACACCGATATCTCTAATACCCAGTAGCACGTCCTCTTGCATTGATGCATGCCTGTATTCGTCGTGGCTTACAATCCACAAGTTCATCAAGGCACTGCTGGTCCAGATTGTCCCACTCCTCAACGGCGATTCGGCAGAGATCCCTCAGAGTGGTTGGTGGGTCACGTCGTCCATAAATAGCTCATTTCAATGTATCCTAGGCATGTTCGATAGGGTTCATGCCTGGAGAACATGGTGGCCCCTCTAGTCGAGAAATGTCGTTATCCTGAAAGAAGTCATCACAAGATGTGCACGATGGGGGCGGGAATGGCGTCCATGAAGACGAATGCCTCGCCAATATGCTGCCGATATGGCTTCACTATCGGTCGGAGGATGGCATTTACGTATCGTACAGCCATTACGGCTCCTTCCATGACCAGCAGCGGAGTATGTCGGCACCACATAATGCCCCCCGAAAACAGCAGCGAACCTCCACCTTGCTGCACTCGCTGGACAATGTGTCTAAGGCATTCAGCTGGCCGGGTTGCCTCCAAACACGTCTCTGACGATTGTCTGGTTGGCATATGCGACGCACATCAGTGAAGACAACGTGACGCCAATCCTGAGCGGTCCATTCGGCATGTTGTCGGATCCATCTATACCGCGCTGCATGGTGTCGTGGTTACAAGGATGGACCTCGCCATGGACGTTGAGAGTCAAGATGCGCATCATTCAGCCTATTTCGCACAGTTTGAGTCGTAATACGACGTCCTGTGGCTGCACGAAAAGTATTATTCAACATGGTGGTGTTGCTGTCAGGGTTCCTCCGAGCCATAATCCGTAGGTAGCAGTCATCCACTGCTGTAGTAGCCCTCGGGAGGCCTGAGCGAGGCATGTCATCTACAGTTCCTGTCTCTCTGTATCTCCTCCATGTCCGAACGACATCGCTTTGGTTCACTCCGAGACGCCTGGACACTTCCCTTGTTGAGAACCCTTCGTGGCACAAAGTAACAATGCTGACGCAAGCGATCCGCGGTATTGACCGTCTAGGCGTGGTTGAACTATACACAACACGAGCCGTGTACCTCCTTCCTGGTGGAATGACTGGAACTGATCGGCTGTCGGACCCCCTCCATTTAATACACGCTGATCGTGCATGGTTTTTTACATCTTTGGGCGGGTTTAGTGACATCTCTGAACAGTCAAAGGGACTGAGTCTGTGATACAATATCCACAGTCAACGTCTATCTTCAGGAGTTCTGGGAACTGCTGTGATGCAAACCTTTTTTTTAATGTGTGTGTATGGTATTAAATTTTTCAGAGTGGTTTGCGGGATGCTAATTTTCTTTGAGTACCAGTACTATATTGTCTCATGTTTGCTTCTCTATTATTATGGCATAATGCCCATAAGCGTCAGGAAATGAAACTTTGCACTTGAAATTGAGCGAGCATTTGAAACTAGTCAAGAATGTGGAATGAACCATTAAGTATCAAATAAATTGACTGCCTGTTCAGAAAACATCAATAAAAGCCAAAATTCTTTATCAAGTGGACAAAAATAACTTCTGTGTTCTGCAAGACGATTAATGCTTGGCTGCTAGTAAGGTGAAAATAACAAAAAGCAGAGAGCCTAAACTACTAACAGACACTACTGGCAATTAAAATTCCTATACCAAGAAGAAATGCAGATGATAAACGGGTATTCATTGGACAAATATATTGCACTAGAACTGACATGTGATCACATTTTCACGCAATTTCGATGCATAGATCCTGAGAAATCAGTACCTAGAACAACCACCTCTGGTCGTAATAACGGCCTTGATACGCCTGAGCATTGAGTCAAACAGAGCTTGGAATACGTGTACAGGTACAGCTGCCCATGCAGCTTCAACACGATACTACAGTTCATCACTGGCGTATTGTGACGAGCCAGTTGCTCGGCCACCATTGACCAGACATTTGCAGTTGGTGAGAGATCTGGAGAATATGCTGGACAGGGCAGCAGTCGAACATTTTCTGTATCCAGAAAGGCCAGTACAGGACCTGTAACATGCGGTCGTGCATTATTCTGCTGAAATGTAGGGTTTCGCAGGGATCAAATGAAGGGTAGAGCCACAGGTCGTAACGCATCTGAAATGTAACTTCCACTGTTCAAAGTGCCGTCAATGCGAACAAGAGGTGACCGACACGTGTAACCAATAATAGCCCATACCATCACGCCGGTGATACGCCAGTATGGGAATGACGGATACACGCTTCCAATGTGCGTTCACCGCGATGTCGCCAAACACGGATGCGATCATCATGATGCTGTAAACAGAACCTGGATTCATCCGAAAAAATTACGTTTTGCCATTCGTGCATCCAGGTTCGTCGTCGAGTACACCATCGCAGGCGCTCCTGTCTGTGATGCAGCGTCAAGGGTAACCGCAGCCATGGTCTCCGAGCTGATAGTCCATGCTGCTCCAAACGTCGTCGAACTGTTCGTGCAGATGGTTGTTGTCTTGCAAACGTCCCCATCTGTTGTCTCAGGTATCGAGACGTGGCTGCACGATCCGTCACAGCCATGCGGATAAGATGCCTGTCATCCCGACTGCTAGTGATACGAGACCGTTGGTATCCAGCACGGCATTCCATATTACCCTCCTGAACCCATCGATTCCATATTCTGCTAACAGTCATTGGACCTCGACCAACGCGAGCAGCAATGTCGCGACACAATAAACCGCAATCGCGAAAGCCTACAATCCGACCTTTATCAAAGTCGGAAACGTGATGGTTCGCATTTCTCCTCCTTACACTAGGCATCACAACAACGTTTCACCAGGCAACGCTGGTCAACTGCTGTTTGTATATGAGAAATCGGTTGGAAACTTTCCTCATGTCAGCACGTTGTAGGTGTCGCCACCGGCGCCAACCTTGTGTGAATGCTCTGAAAAGCTAATTATTTGCATATCACAGCATCGTCTTCCTGTCGGTTAAATTTCGCGTCTGTAGCACGTCATCTTCCTGGTGCAGCAATTTTAATGGCCAGTGGTGTAGTTTAGTCTTCTGTGATTAGGTGAATGTATTTTAATTCACTTGATAGCTCCCAGCCGTAGAAATCAGTTATGTTTTCATTTGAGGTGAGAGCTGTAAACTAAGATAAAAATGCAAAATCGAACAACAGAAACACAGGTTACGTGGAGACTATCCCCACTACCACTCAGACTGATCTATGCAAGCACGAGTGTGGCAGCTAGGGTGCAACAGAAATATTTTTCCAAGTAGCATCTGCCAACTTGCTGCTAATGCTCGTACACGTAACAGACACACATCAAGTTGCCAGAAGCGGCAAGAAGGCGCCGGCTCATGGGCGACTTCAGCTCAGCGCATGTAAGTGAGCCCGGTGGTAATTGCTCAGAGCGAAATCGGTGGATTCCGTTGATGACCGATATTTGCCGAAGACGACCATCACGTACAGACTTCGGACGACAGTCTGTGAAACATATACCAGTTTGATTTCTCCGGTCATATCGGCTGACACGACACAAAATATCGACCGTGCGAAACTGATGAGTTTAGTCAGAGAGGGAGTTTGTGGCATGCTGAGGATGAAAAATGTAATAATCAGGATATAGTTCGGAATCTACGGAGTGAAATCGTAGGTTCATTGGATACCACTAGTAGGCTCAATCTTTCCCGTAAATCTTGGAGGTAAATTATAACCTCAGATAATAATTTGTTAAAGCGAGAAGGGTGGCTATCTTATGCTTAAAGCCGCTTGTAGTGGTTCTTTCTTTGGGTTGTGGTAGGTGGACATAAGTGGTCTACAAATTATTATAACTGCTTACTAGCGTTTTTATCTCAGTAAGTACTCTGTTACATGATGTGGTTTGAAAATGTGGTGTATGTGTTTAAGTTTCCATTGCTTTAACTGTTCACAGTATTTTATTCTAAATTTTGTGTTTATCTTTCACAACTGTGCCCGAGCGACAGTTAACTGACGTATGTCTGCACTACTTCAGATCTATTCATCAGAACACTGTGTTTGTAAACTTGCTTTACAGGGTCACCGCTAATCATCTCGAGTATGCTACGAAAAGCTTCTCCATTCGTAAAACTTGCCTGGTGATTACATTAACTGACTAGAGTGTATAGGACTCTGGACTCGCCACGTTCTTTTCGAGACGAGATGTAGCTCATTCACATGCTTTCGGCATCTTCTTAGTAGCACAAGCCGCATTGCAGCAATCGTCTCCAAGCACAGATGCGTCGTGGTACCTCCATTCTAAGAGGTTAAAATCTAAACTACTCCTACATCTACATCTACACCACATTCTGCGAACTCACGTGAAGTGCATGGCAGAGTGTAGGTCCCACTGCACCTTTTATTGGGGCTTTCTCCCGCTCTATTCATGTATGAAGCACGGGAAAAACGACTGTTTAAAGGCCTCAATACGTTCTGGAATTAATCGAATCTTATTCTTGCTAAGGGAGCGATATGTAGGACGTTGTAGTATATTCTTCGAGTCTCCATTTAAACCCGGTTCTTGAACCTAGGTTAGATGGTTTCCGTCTATCTTCAAGAGTTCGCCTGTTCAGTTCTTTCAGCATCTTACTGACGCTCTCTCGTGTATCAGACAAAAAAGTTTGACCATTCGTTTCGTACTTGTCTGCATACGTTCTTAGTACCTCTTCCTATTTAGCAAGCTTCCCACACACTTGAGCAATGTTCAAGGATGAGTTACACGAATAATTTGTAAGCAATCTCCCTTGTAGACTGATTGCATTTGGCCAGTATTATACCAACAAACCGTAGTCGACCACCTAAATTTTCCATGAATGAGCCTATGTGATCATTTCGTGTCATGTCCCTACTAAGTGCTACACCCAAGCATTTGCATGAGAGTGTAGATTCCAACTATGAGTTACTAATATTATATTCATAGGACACTAAGTTTTTTTCGTTTTTTGAAGTGCACAGTTTTACAGTTTTGAACATTTAAAGCAAGCTGGCAGTCATTGCACCACTTTAAAAACTTAACAACGTCTGACTGAATACTTACACAGCTTCGTTCAGACTCTGTTTCGCTGTAGATAACTGCATCATCTGCGAAAAGTCTGAGGTTGCTACTGATATTGTCAAATGGTTCAAATGGCTCTGAGCACTATGGGACTTAACATCTGAGGTCATCAGTCCTCTAGAACTTAGAACTACTTGAACCTAACTAACCTAAGGACATCACACACATCCATGCCCGAGGCAGGATTCGAACCTGCGACCGTAGCGGTCGCGCGGTTCCAGACTGAAGCGCCTACACCCGCTCGGCCGCACCGGCCGGCCCACTGATATTGTCCTCAGGATCGTTAATATACAACAGGAACAGTAATGGCTCCAACACGTTTCCGTGGAGTACATCTGAAGTTACTTCTACATTTGTTGATGACTCTCCAGTCAAGATAACATGCTGCGTCCTCCATAACAAAAAATCCTCATCTGTGCTTCATTTACTTTAATTCGAATTTTTCATATTTCTAGCATCAATTATGGATTTCTGGTTGATTTTTAGAAGGTTAATTACTGGTGCTGCATTGTAAATTTAATTTTAAATAATTCAAAAGTTGCTTTTTGTTTAAATTTACTGAAACTCTCTCTCTCCTTCTCTTCCCACGGGTTTGCACCCAGCACCAATAAGTCTATTGCGCTGAATGCTGAGGTGACGTGAACAGAAAGCATATAAGTGATAACTGTTTTACTGTTTGGTGACTAAATCTCTTGTCTTTCGGCATATACTGACACTTATCGGTAGGATTTTTTCCGAGAAATATTTGTCATCATTCAGCAATTTTCTTTGAAGTTCCTTAATTAATATAGTTCCCCTGTCAATTGACACTAAGATTCAACATTACAAAACTGTAACTCTCCAGGAAGCAACATATGCTTGTGAAATTCTGATCCAAAGTAAAAATGAAAGAAGAACCGATCAACTCCTCAAGACTGAACGAAGAATTATGAGAACATGTATCAGTAAAAAATACCAGGTTGATGGAGTCTGGAATATACTCTCTAATGAAACTGTCGATTGTGAGATTGACCCAATCACCAGCACAAAGAAGAAGGAAAGAATCTCATATTTCTTTCATGTCTTACGACCGCCTGACAACAGGATTTTAAAACAACTAGTGATGAGAAGTTTCGGAAAGAAGACAGGAGGACAGTGTCAAAGAAATTCAGCAAGATCTTGAAGCAGTCGGACTCAGAATTACTGATGCAGAGAACAAAAACAAAAGTAGCACTCACCTTATGAATCATAAATTTTAAGCAGAAATGACGCACAGAAGACCAGTAAAGATTTCGGACGAGTTAAGAAAATTGCGTTTTGAACGAATGAAAAAGTACTCGGCTGAGAGCAAGAAGCAAGTAGTCCAATCTTCAAAGAGAAAGTGAACAATGAGTGACGCAAGTGGTCCAATGTGACCAATCAAGTAAATAATAATAATGATAATAATAATAATAATATAGATCCATAATATCATCCTTGCAGATGGTGTATAAAGCAATGAATTTATCCAAAGGATTACTTTTAATCCAGCAATATGATTTCTTCCATTCCTGTGTAACTGTTCAGTTCGACATTCTGATCCAGACACAAAGTTCACTATTAAGAAAACGCTTATTCATGAATATCGACGAACTGAACTAAAACCTGATTACTGAAAAGCAGATAACGGTACAACAATAACATTGAAAATGTACGATAACAGAGTGAAGTCAACAACAATGATCTAACAATGACAAAACTATCGAACGTTTCCATTCAGAACTGAATGCACTGGACTGCGTCAACTCTTTACATTCGATTGATCACACAAACTGGTTTCGCGGGAAAGAAATGAATGAGTAATAATCGCAAGAATACATAGAACTACAACCGACTGAATAGATGGTTTTCATTCGTTTGCTCCCATGCTTGGGATCTCCATTGGTTTCACTCAAAAGAATGAATGAATTGACAATCGATATATATGGTTACAACCGACTTAATCGACTGTTTCCATTTAGTTGGTTTCACTCAAAAGAAAGAAAATTGACAATCGATGTTTAAGCTACTGTTGACTGAATCGATTGTTTTTTAGATTGTTCACATAGACTAGCATCACTCAAAAAACTAAATGAATTGACAATCGATATGTAAAGTTGTGACCAACTAAATCTATTGTTTTGATTCAGTTGCTCTCATAGACTGGTTTCACTCGAAATTAAGAGTTCATTGACAATCGATATGTAAGGCGGCTGCCGACTGAATCGATTGTTTTTATGTTGTTCACATAGACAAGTTTCACTCAAAAGAATGAATGAACTGACAATCGATATGTAATGCTACAACCTGATGAATCGACCGCTTTTACATAGTTTTTCCCATAGACTGGTTTCACTCAAAAGAAGGAATGAATTAAAGTTATGTATGTAAGGCTATGGCCGACTGAATCGATTATTTTCATTTGATTACTTCCATAAACTGGTTTCACTTAAAAGAGTGAATTGATAATCGATACGTAATGCTACAACCCACTGAATCGATTGTTTTCAATCAGTGGCTCCCATAGACTGATTCTACTCAAAAGAATGAATTAATTGACAATCGATATGTAAGGCTGCTGCTGACTGAATCAATTGTTTCCATACAGTTTGCTCCTATAGACTAGTTTCACTCGAAACAATGAACGAATAATTCAACCAATACTTAAAACTAGAACTGAATGAGCCGATTGTTTCCCAACAACCAACTGAATCGATTTGTTATCATTCCGTTGTTTCCATCATTAAATATGAGAGTAGGGAATTTTGTCAATGGACGAGTGTGTCCGATCAGTTTTGTAATCCATTCACACAGTTCTCTTTGCAATGAATGTGTTCTGTTGTGTAAGACATTCATTTATTTTCAAATTCCTATAGGCACATACATGTTCTCAGAAAAAATATGGCGGTCACATCTGTAACAATCAGTGACCTCTATACTATTCTGATGTCGAACTCCAGCTGTCTGAACGTGCTGGCCTAATATGCTCGTATTTTGTTTCTTGCCTAATTTCTATGTAGGTGCCACGAAATGTTATCAAAGCGCAAAGTGATAAAATTTTTCGAGTCTGCTCCCACAGCAGTCAATTACATAGCATATTGGTACAATGTTCAAAGTCAGAAGTAGGTAAAGAAGTCTTTACTGTGAACAGACCAGTGGAAATTTCTTTGCCTGATTACTTCATGTTGGTCATACAGATGACAAGAATCCGCAAAACATGCCGAAGTTCGATGCTCTGAGATAAGAGATCTGATTACAGGAAGCAGAGCTCGCGGGTAGACGTGCGGTCTGGGGCGCCTCGTTACGGTCCATGCGGCTCTCCCCGTCGGAGATTCGAGTCCTTCCTCGGGCATGGGTGTGTGTGTTGTCCATAGCGTAAGTCAGTTTAACTTAGATTAAGTAGTGTGTAGGTTTAGGGACCGATGACCCCTGCAATTTGGTCCCATAAGACCTTACCATAAATTTCAATTTTTTCCACTTGCAACAATTTCTATCCAGATTCTTTTTTTTTTTTTCAAGTTAAATTGTGGAAAATCGAACAAGAGGAAAACACAACGTATTAGGAGAACCCTTCAGCAACAAACGCAAATAACACATGTAATTCTTAGTACTAAAGTAAGAGCTTAAACGCAAATCAAAATGTAGCAGAACACCAACGTGGCCTGACAAACAGTGAACTTTTTATTTTTACTTTTCCTGCGACTCCTGTCTGCCCAGCTAATGGGCCAACAATATTTTTTTAATACCTTTACAAACTCATAATTATTACGGCCTACACGCTTATTCTCTCCATTATAAATTACATATTTTCACTTCGAATAAACCAAAGATAGAAACTTCCTTTTTTTTCTTATTTCTCTTATTGGAGACTGTGTCATGAGTCGATGTCCCGGGAAGTTTCTTAAAATAGAGTAACTCTAAATCAATACTGGCTAAACTTGGCATCATAAATTGAGCAGGGTGGGCTGAGAAGTAATTATAAGTTAAAACTGAAGTGTAGTAAGTTGAACGATCTATACCAGCATACAATTACGAGCTTAGAATGACAAATGGATTTTCCTTTCCTTTCGTTTTCATACAAATTTTTGGTCACTCTCTACCTGATCTGGAGTCAGTGCCAAATGTGAAATGATGAGAACATATTTGAGAAAACTAAGATAAGCAACTTGTCTGCGTTAAGCAATCAATGACTCTGTCAGGCGGAAGTCCCATTATAATTTCAAAATCTTTACCTTGGAAACTATTAGGTTGGTGTATAAGTTCATAGAGTTGTTGTTTTGCATCATACATGGTTGTATTTCGGTTGCATTGGGTTATTCACCGACTGTAATTTCTTATTTGTAATTTACTGTTGCTATTTGAGTTTACATATCGACGTTTTGCCATTTGGAAGTCGTACGCGGAGCTATGGACGTTAGAAAATGGAGTAACAAGTGGAGAAATTAGAACATTTCCGACATGTTCTTCTGTCTGAGTTCAGTAGAGGCATGACAATAGCGGAGGCAGCCAGAAACATTTGCTCCATCAATGGGAATATGCTATTGGACAGAGCACGGCAAGAAAATAGTTTTCTCTTTTTAACGAGGATCGGTTTGACATTAATGACTCTCCACGTTCAGGAAGACTTCGACGATTTCTTGACGATCGTTTAAACGTATTAATCTACAATGATCCACGTTACGGTGCTCGAGAACTTGTAAATGTGATGAGCTGTGATCATTCCACAACGTGTGATTTTTGCATCCAATGGTGAAGGTTCAAAAGTCGGATATATGGATACCGCATGCTCACACCGGAATCATATATATCATTGGGTGGCCGGATGTGCATCTCTGTTTGCTCGGCATCAATTGGCTCGTAATCAACGCCTGTCATTCCTGTCTCGTAACGCTACTGGTGACGAAAAACGTAAGGAAACGAATGGAATGGTTGAGCCGAAACAAAGCAGCAACTCTCTGTACAAAGATCTGCGCGCATCTAATGGAACGTCAGCGGTGTGGTGTACTACGAAGTGCTTCCCCGAGGTGAAACCAACACTGCTGACATTTATTCTCAGCGACTGAGACGTCTTGCAAACACAATCCAGGAACAGCGACCAAGAAGACTGCGTGAAGTGATGCTGCTATACTGGCAAAAAACACACCCTACTCACCTGCTCTTGCCCTTCAGATTTTCACCTTTTCCGCTCTCTATCGAAAAACCTTCAAGGAACTTCTTTTCTGGATGAATATGTTCTCTGAACATGGCTCAACGGTTCTTCGCCTCAAAATCACGTAATTTCTACAGTCGCGGAATCTAAAAGTTACCCCAGCCTTTAAATAGTAAAGGAAAATATATTATTGATGACTGAAGTATCCGCTGTGTTTATTAAACTTACGTAATAATACTACGAACTTACGCACCAACCCAATATTAGAGATCGTGGTTTGGTTGAAAAACGTTTAGCAGTTCTCATAGCTATTTTCTGTTACGCCTGACTTCCAATGTGTGTCCCACTCGTTGCTCAAGAACATCAAGGAGATACTCGAGTTCTGTCCTTGTACGGGTCAGATGGCAGTTCTTCATTGATTTGTGCACGAAGGCTACCCACGTCATTGACTGGAGTTGTGTACGCGCGATACTCGATATAAACCCACAAAAAGAAGTCTAATAGCGTGACATTGGAAGAGCGGGTGTGGCCACAGGATAAGGCGATTACGATCCATCCAACTGAGCTCTCAGGAAATGAGCCATTCATCACATCGCGCACGATCAGGCTCCTATGTGGTGGCGCACCATCATGCCGGAAGATGAAGGACGGCTGCAGCTGTTCGAACTGTGGTAACAGGAACTGTTCGAACATTCCGGGTAAACATTTCCCGTTGTGGTTTCGTTTGCGAAGAAAAATGGATCTGTCACTCTACCGTGCATTAGATCACACCAAACATTACACTTCGGGCTATTACGAACATGTTCACGGATGTTGTGTGGTTTTTGGAGTACCAAATTTTAATATTGTGGCGATTTAGTTACCCAGAAATTTGGAACACTGCATTATCTGATAACTATTATTTGTAAACTGTATGATTGTCCTTACAGTAAGTATAAGAATAATTATTCATCTACATTTTTAGTAATCGTTAAGAACATGTTCCATGTTAAAGGGAGTCTAAGTGGCCTATCCCGTTAATGTTACTCGTAAATCTGCTAATTTCATGATACGTTTTCTCAAGAACTACTTCATGCAACTTAATGAAACTTTCGCATGTTACTTGTACATGCTTACTCCTCTAGATTAGTTGAAGTACTTATTCTGGGAATTAGTATAGAATTTTTATTCTTTTATATCCTTTTGTTACATTTTTTTCCTTAAGCTGTTACGAATTTTAATGGAAATATACAGGCGATCTTAACCGTTCTAGAAGTGTAGCCTTACAAGGTATTATAAAGTAATTTTAAAATAATCAACAGACCATATTTCAAAGTTCCTGAGAAAACGGGCCAGTTCTCTCAGAAAAATATTGTTTTTCAGAAATTGCAATTACAAATTCACTTAAATTGAAGCATACATTTTAATATAAACAACTCTTAAAACGCGACAGCATTGTAGTCTTCGTCATCTACATTCTGTAAATATATCCTCTTCTTCCTCTTGGAAGATCTTGACTCCTTGGACACTGTTTGGGATTGTAGCTCAGCCTTGTCGACTCGCTGCTTGTCCAGTTGCTCTAGTATGGCTCACATATTCCAACCAGTCTTCACTCCCAGTTGCTCCAAGACATTCAGTCAGTTAGTATTACTATCAGTAAACTTGATGGTACCATCATATAAACACCAAGCCTCAATGTATGGAACCCCACAAATATATTATTAGCCACTCTTATCCAAACTACGTTGATGATTGACTCATTCACATTTTCTGTTTTCCCTGTCAGATATTTCTTCGAATTTGCCAAATCTCTATTAACTGTAGTAGTCCCATGTGAAGAATTCTTGTAGATAAACTTATCATAAGTTGCAGTTGACACAGCTTCTTTATATTTTCACCACTCGCCTGAATGAAGGTTTCGGATCGCCTTGTCATCTGTTGATATTTTATGGAAAAAGATTGCTTACACAGCGTTTTCATACCATCTAGGCTATTGTCGTTGCTTCTGTTGGCCTGATCATAGTATTCTGAGAGCTGATTGATGGCACTGTGTATCAGATGATTCCTGATAGTCTTGCCATCAGATAGCAATGTCTTCGACAGCTGTGATTCTCCGTTATACCAAGAATATCGCATGAAGAACGTAAACAAGAAACACAGTTATGCCAGACCTACCGACTTATGCAGCAAGGTTTTAACTAGAATGTAAATCATATCACAGTCTTCTAGACTTTACGGTTTTTGAGATATTAATTTTTAACTTAGCAATGGTTGATGAAATCATAAAAATACCCTACACAACTTATCAAATTAAATTAAATATGCTTCCAGTCGACAAAAATTTAATAAATTATTCACCAAATTAACCAGAAAATTACAAATAATGTTTCCGCATCAAAAATTACAATTTTTAGCTAACTGGCCATTTAAACTTCCCTTAAAGGGAAAAAATCGTGTGTCTCACGTGGTGTTTGATACTGCAGTGTATTCCTCTGACAACGTTTGTTTAACGAGAATAATGTTGAGTTCCACCGTACTTCGGAGTGCAAAATGAACCGTGAGTCTATTTATAGCTGCCTGGATAAGTTACTTCATACGTCAGCGGAAGACAACGTCATGCAATCACCAAGCACACCATGCTATGTAAAGCACTACATTGCTCAAACCAACACTTGTATTGATAAATACTTTGCCTTCATGTGTTAAGGAGTCTGCCAAATGGTCCAAATGGCCCTAAGCACTATGGGACTTAACATCTGAGGTCATCAGTCCCCTAGACTTCGAACTACTTAATCCTAACTAACCTAAGGACACCACACACATCTATGCCCGAGGCAGGATTCAAACCTGCGACCGTAGCAGCAGCGCGGTTCTGGACTGAAGGGCCTAGAATCGCTCTGTCACAGCGGCCGTCAAGGAGTCTGCAACAGACTTTGTAGTCAGGGCAACCACAGCCGGAAAATATAATTTTGAAGATAAAACCGCTTCAGCTGCAAGCATTTATTTATAGGCAGATACACCGGATGTGGTCGTATCTTCAAAATGTTAAGGAGTCTGCTGCGTTATTTCGCACTCTTGGCGGCCTCCAAACCTAATCAAAATACTTTCGACAACGCGCAGCGACAGTTTACTGAATTACACTGTTTTCATCATAAGAATAAACATTATGTAAACATAACATCATGTATTCTTCCGCTTTTGCTTGAATCTCATCGGATTTCGTTTCACGTGGAGCGGAAGCCAAGCTGTGTCCAGTACAGTCACGTACGATCATAAGGATGCGTTTTATGCTGTATTACACACACATAGACTGATGAAAATGCGGGACAACAACTTTCTCGGCGCAATCAACTTGCACAGCACTAGCGAGCCAGCTGATCCAATAATTTCCAATGATGTGAGCAGTTTCAGTTCAGACGTAACAGACGAGCAAACAAACAATATAGTTTCGAATGTCATTTAATTTCTAAGAGAATGAAATAATATTCGGCAAAACTCTAGCACTACCGCACGATTCTTAGGTAACCAGACGGAAAGCATAAAATGCTCTCGTTCTCACCTAACATAGTATTCTAACTACAAACAAGAGTGGTGAAAATTTCTAACTTTAACACTGGATAATTTTTCGGAGCGAGCTGCATATTGCAGGGATTTCACCGTATTGTTGAATACTGAAGCAAGTCAAGGTATTAATTACAGTCTGTCGTCTTGCAGTCTCTTAGGTCCTTCCTTATACGAATCCGAGATATACATTTCAGTTCTGGATCTATCATCTGCTACGTTGATAACGAGTCGATCAACAACAGAATCCACGAAGTCACCCAGGCGCCGCATTTTCTCTTCTTCTTTTATGACATGCCGTTCTATAACCCGCAAACGTTCGGCAGAGACATGTGAAAAAGCTGCATGCGTTAGTTCTAGTACGTCTGGCAACTTAACAGTCTGTTATTTCTCGCGACATGCCCCTTAACTTGGCTCCAGATCAGTTCTGTTGGGTTCATATTGTAATGATAGAGTGACAAATGTAAAAATGCAGCATTTCTATTGTGTGCCCGATGCTGTGAAAATGAATGTTTTTCATGTTTAAAAGCGTGATTAAGAAAAACGTTGATGGTTGGTAATACATCAGAACATCTTAAAGTTTCATTTAACGTAACTTAGTAATGATATATCGAATACATAAGTAGGACCTGTTTTCAGGAGCGTAACATACACGTGTGCTACATCTTCTGACCAATCATCGCGTTTGCGTTTGTTCACATCAGGGCTATTCTTATGATGAACAGAGTATAGTATCGACAATATTTCGTGCGATCGCCTCTCATCGCAGACATTTGGTGCGCTAGCCTTAATCTGTACACAGCCACGTGATACACTGCTGTGACTCGCGTTCGTCAACAGAGGAGATACGACGGGCAGATAAGGCAAAACTAGGCAAACCGCTCATCGGTCGCAGCTAAGGAAGAGCCAGTGTGGATAATTTCGGACCATTAGATCATTTCCAGTTTTCAGTTTATATGGGAACACAGAACATAGAGTGAAACTGATGAGTCACTCCCTATTTTCAAATTACTGTAACTTCATCGCTGGTTAGGTGACTACATTGAAACTTCAGTTTTACACGCATTAGACCTTGGGGAATTGTTTGAAGTGTCTGCCCCTTTACTGCAGGTGAATTATGACTCGACGTTAAAAATGCGGGAGATAACAAGATACCTATGTGATGCACTGTTTGAGGGTCTGCCCGTGATCTCTATCTTGACTGGATGTCGACCAGCAGCTGTCTGAATGTGAAGCTCATAGATCATCGTACATGATGGCCGCCATGTTGTAATAGTTAAACAAGAAGGAAAGTATCATTAGAAAGAAAATTCATTACCTCAGATGTTGCAGATTTCTGAAGAAGATCAAGAAAGCACTGTTTCAAACCTAGTGCTAAAAACGATGTCAGTTATGTCGTAACAGTTCAAAGGTCATGTGTGAGCCAGACAGCGGATTTACTCAAACGTTTCGTTACTAATGATAAAAACCACAGACAACTGTGTAAATATTATTTAAATCGAAACTGATATTAAAATGTGTAAAGGGTACCAGTTTCCCAGTCTAAAGCGAAATATATTTTTATAATCCACATATGTGAAACGGTGTAATGCATCGTCAGAGGGATATCTATGGAGATGCGAGATTAATATATTTTTCTTGAAGATGTACAGCAGCATTCTCATTAGCAGTACTTGGCAATAATCTGGATCATTTATCTGGCCTTTTAACATCACTCAGCATTACCTTGCATGGTGTGCTGTAAAAGCCTAGAAGCAAGCACAGACTATGTTCGTTGCATATTTCCCGATAACATGTGGTCCTACTGTCTGGTGTATTGATGGTGTCATCTTGTTAGGTAAGGAACCAGGAGCTAAAATAGTCCTTCGTTCGGTTCTCCACACGGGGCTACTTAGGAGGATGTAGTCATCAGAAAAAAATAGTACTAAGACCCTGTGTGTAGGTGCGTGAAATATTAGCTCCCTTAATCGTGTAGATAGGTAGGAGCACTTGAAAAGAGAAATGAAAATGTTGAAGTTACTTACTGCAATAATAAGTGAACTGCAGTGTTAAGAATAACAGAATTTCTGGCCTGACGGGTACAGGGTTATCAACAACAAATAAAACAGGGGCAAGTCTAATACGGAACGGGAAAATAGGGAAGTCAGAAGAAAGTGTCATTAAAGTAGGGAAAGAAAATTCTAGAGATTCTTTCAGACTAACTAATGGAGTGAACCAAGGATGCTGTCTGTCTCCCACACTCTTTAAGATATATGTACAGAAGGCACTGGATCTGTGGTGTAGGAAGCGCACAGTCATGAGGACTGAAGTAGGGAACCAGTGTACGCACACATTTTCCTATGCTGGTGATCAGGTCGTTGCAACAAACGATGAAGACGATATATCTTACATGCTTCGTAAGTTGCCAGAAGAGTATAAAAAGTGGTATTTGAAAACTAATTTTGAGAATACAGAATATCTATGTAGCGGAGAAGAGGGAAGTAACCTAGACATTGACGGACACGTCATTAAAGTGTGTGAAGAATTTAATTGCCTGGGTAGTATCCTATCACGTGACGGGAGATGTGACATAGATATTCAAGAACGGATCAGGCAGAGAAGAGCGGCTATCCAAAAATTAAACCCTGTACTTTTGTCCTCAAAAATGATATTAAAGGTTAAAATTAATTTATACAAATCCTTCGTTGAACGAATAACAGGCTTCGTGAGTAAGGGCTGGGAACTCACAGAAAAAATACAAAAATACCCACACCCAAACTCGAAACAAACGTTCCAAGCTGCCTCCGCTACCTTCACTCCTCTATTAAACCAAACGTGAAGAATATGTCACAAATGTTAGAACTTTTTTCCACTAGCTACTACATTTTATAGCATTTAAACGCTCATGAGATTCAAGTATGCAAAATACAAAAGTGTAGCTGAATGTAAGAACTGTAACTTCCAGAAAGAAACACTCATAGCAATCATTGCATGTTATGTAACTGCATTGTGTTTACTCATTTTACCAAAGCTATCTCACACAGATAATCCAACTACAATAAGAGACCATTTCCTGCTTCCCAGTGCGAAAGCAGAAACGTGCCCAAGCTGCACCATGCCACGTTCACCTGGTCAGACAGCAGCTGGCGTCAGGCAACTGGTGGCAGTTAGCTGGTGTCCAGTAACGACTGTAGGACAAGGAAATTCTTGAGCAGAAACTGTTCTGATCTTGACGGGGCCACGAGCTCTTTGACAGGTGTGTTGCTATTAGTGGTAGGTTATAAAGCAAAGCAAGTTGTCTTTCAGGTTCCATCACAGTAATATCTTTAGCAGACAGCAGAAATATGGTTAAAAAAATAAAGGAATGAGCTGACTTGAATTCACAGCTATGTCTCCGGGTTGTGTGATATTTCCCACTAGCCCACAATCATATCCAGCAGTGTAACAGATCGAGTGCAATACAACTCTTCCTCCAGGCACTTCTGCATTTCGCAGTGCCACCAGACTGTACAGATGGCCAGACTTAGAATTTGAAGGGGCGGTCAGAGTTTCTGGCCACTTAAGTGAGCGACATCGCCTTAATCTTTATGGTGGCTGTCAGGCAGTCAAGTTTTATGCCAGGTAGTGTACCTTCAAATGAATAAAAAATTAATTATATACCTTTATTTTTCAAGGTGACGAATGAAACTGTGAGACTATCTTTCACTTTTTATTCTCTTAGCGTTATAATCTTGTTCATATCAATTGTGTTAGTTTAATTTGTTGTGCCCTTGTTCATTAATAAATGTCATATCTCTTTTATTGGATTCATCCTCATCTGAAATAAGGGACATCATTATGACTCTAAAAGATGTAAGTTCATTTAGGGAGTATAATACATTCTAACTTCATCATGTGATGGTTTGATTCAAGATTTATTATTTAGCTTTTGCAAGATCATTTTCACTTTGTAACTGATGTAATGTGGAATATTAACTCAAAAACATCATCATGACTCAGTATTTATATTGGTAAGTTACATCAGATACAACATTAATATTTAACTTCCATGTTGAATAAATATGTCCTGAGTTCTTTATCATGCATGATAACAACAAAACATTTGTACACAGCTTCAAAGTTGTTCACTGAGCTTTTGGCAGGTAAATTCAAATTTTTTTACAATCGTTGATTAATCTACTTCCAAGTTTTGATACATTAAATCTTCTTTTATCTGGCACTTTCCAATAGTGGACTCCTCTCAAAAGCAGAATTTTTAAAATTCCTCTGCAAAATGTCATTAGTGCTCAAGGCAAATTTTTTCCAAATAGGAGACATTCTCAAAGACAGATGCATACATTGAAATGTATCCCACAACAACAATTAAAAGTTCTAAGCAATGGACATTAGAAAGAAAAATACTGTTGTAAGTTAAATGGCAACAATCATTGTCATGCATTTGAACGTTTTATAAGTTAAAATGCATGCTGTTTCTGTCTTCAAGTGAGAGAGCTTATGATTATAGTACTAAGATGCCACAAAAATGGAAACATATAGTGTTAGAGATATGATCACAGGTTTGCTGTTGGAAACATACGGATCAGTGACATTTCAAGAAAAGAAACAACATTCTGAAACCACGGATGGAAATGATAACACACCAGGCTTAAAAATTAACAGTTTGACTTTTGAATGGTTCTGCTGTGCTCACAGGAATAACTTGCCAGTTAGTGGACCTCTGATACGTGAGAAAGCACTCACAATCTCCAAGGCATTAGGATATCTGTAGGTAAGCTTACAAATTTAGGATTAGACACAACACCTCTTTTCTAGCCAAGTGTGGAGAATGGAGTTCAGTGAATGAAAACAACATGTCAGACTGGTGCAAAAAGGGTAACAGGAATTTGTGAGGGTTGTGAAGAAAAAAACATTTTTAACTGTAATGAGGCTGGTCTTTTCTTCATAATTCTTCCCAGTAAAACAATGGCATTAAAAGGTGAAAATTATTCAGGAGACCAAATTTCACAGGAACAACTCACTGTTATACTATGTGTTAATATGATAGGCGAATTTGAAAAGCCTTTAATCATCGGTAAGGCTCCAAAGCATTCACGTTTTAACATTATTCACTTGAATAAACTGTATGTCAAGTGGTATGCTAATAAATGATTTAGAATGATGAGGGCAGTAATAACTAAATGGCTGCTGGTATTTCATAGAAGAATGGAAAGGGAAAGGAGGAGAGTGATTTTGTTTAAGGCTAATGGCAATTCCCATCGCCATGCTGCACTAAAAATGTGAAAATGATCTTTTTGCTGCCAAATTCAGCTTCCCGTTGTCAACCAATGGATCAGGGGTTTAAGGGGTTTAAACAAAATCTCAGAGTGCTTTACAGGCGAACAGTGTTGAGACATATTTTGTGTCAGATGGACAATGTTGAATTTAGATATGAACCCAGAAAATTTATCAGTCTGTTGGATGCAACTCTATGGATTTCTTCACCCTTAAAACAACTAATATCCATCACAACCCACATCTGTTTCAAGAATTCAGCATTCATTTCTAATGAATGTGCTTCAGTGATTGATGACAGTGTTGAAGAAAACAACATTAAGGAACATGACCATGAACTTCAGATTTTAGTAGAGAAATGTGGTGGATCTGAGGAATATGCCAATATCAGTGATGCACTGTACATGAAGTAGTTAGTGTGCCTTACATGTTGGGTGACAATGTCAAGAATGAACAACAGGATGAAGATCAAGATGAAGATAATGTAACTGAACTGGATTCTACTCCACTTTCAAGTAAGCAGGCAACTGAAGATATCAGAAAACTGAAAGACTACATTTTTGTGAAAAGAAGGAGGGCTCAGTTAGCAGTTGAAACACATTTAGAAGACAATTATAATTGACCCTCTGGCTCAGAAGAAAATACACGATTATTTTAAACCAACTTTCCAGAAAGCAATGAAGAAATTTTGATACTTTATTATCCTAATGTATAGGAATTTGTCAGTGTAGTACTGTGATTAAAAACACATTTTCACTAATTTGCTTGTACAGTATACTTTTCAATCCACAATACATTGTATGTACTGTGGTGTAAACTATATTTTCATGCTTTTTTAAGTAGAAGAAATTTCTCAAATGCTAACATTTTTATTTTCCTCATAGATATCCATTATTCAGAAGTTTTACTATGTAATAGTTTACACAGTTCTCCAAGCCAGGACTTTTACAAAAAAAACAGTATATTACAACTATTATATTATGACTATTGGGCAGACATGACTACAATCACCATCATATATATAAAAACACTACAATCCAAAATTAAAAATGCATTATTAAACAATTACTTTAGTAATCTTGTAATGATTGGTTGGTTGGCTGATTTGGGGGAGGGGACCAAACAGTTAGGTCATTGCTCACATCAGATTAGGGAAATATGGAGAAAGATGTCAGTCATGCCCTTACAGAGGAACCATCCCAGCATCTGCCTGAACCGATTTAGGGAAATCACAGAAAACCTATATCCGCATAGCCGGACGCAGTGTGAATCTCATCCTCCTAAATGCAAGTCCGGTGTGCTAACCGCTGTGCCACCTAGCTCAGTTCTTGTAACGAAAAATCATATGTTTTGTTATGCAAAATTTTGTAAAATACAAACTGTGAAGAATTAGTTCTAAACATATAATTCTTTTAATTACTTACATTGCAGAGGCTTCAGTTTTAAAGTTATTATTTTATTACCTATATCAGAGTTTATTACCTACTGCACAGCTTACAATTTTAATAATCAGACTCAGTGTTACTAAGTGCTTTCCCTAGAACTTTCTACTTGTTAATTTCACAGAACTGATACTGCGATGTACAATCACCATACTGGATTAGAAATTGTCATTTTCCCAAGAATGGAATGTGCACACATGAAATTTCAAACTGTCATCTTTCTTGTAAATGACTTGATACTACTTATTTGTCTTTTACAGGCCATTTAATTATTCCAAATAGTATTTGATATAGAATAATAACTGTGAAGGAAATATACACAAACATAAATGTAAGATAACATGGATAACATGCTTAAAGTTACACTATCGAGTAAAACATGACAAAGTGTTATTGCATAATACATTAATAGTTATGCATCATGCTGTTTGGAAATGAAATGAATCACATACTCCAGTACTTGAATCTCAGGCTGTTACAGTGCAACCTCCAATAAGTCGCTAAAAAGTTGGGCCCTATAATATTTAATGTTCTTTGTCATTCATGTAGTACATAATCAATCCAGATTGTTTTCCCAAAGAGTCTGAACTATGATTTGCTAGTAAGGTATGCCAACTAAGCTCTTGGCTTGCCCATTGGGCAGTTGCAATGATCTCTTTCAATTCCAAAAGTCAGATTGCTTGCCGTAGACTCAGATAAGGTAATGAAAACTTCCATGTGATAGAATAATGATATGGAAAGGGGTGCCTTACCTAATGAGTCCTGGGTGTTGGCTCTCACAAAAAGTAATAAAAGGGAGCATCTAACTAATTAAATGAATGATTGGTCCACATTAAGCACAATTTGTTCCAACATTCTCTCTTCTCACAGACATTAACATTGAACAAATAATAAAATATCTTTGACATCAATAAAGCACAGAACAAACGAAAACTAACATTTTCTAACACTGAAGAAGCTTAGACTAATACCTGAATGGCTTGTCAAAGTCTGTGTAGGATAGTTAAATGGAATTACCATCGTCTCACAAGTCATCGATGAAAAGACAAATCTAAAGTGGTACACAGTGATTGCTGTGATTTAGCTAGAAGGAGACATGACCACCACATGCAAAACAACTGGCCGCTGGTGGCCGAGCGGTTCTAGGCGCTTCAGTCTGGAATCCTGCATCGTGCATGGATGTGTGTGATGTCCTTAGGTTAGGTTGAAGTAGTTCTAAGTTCTAGGGGACTGATGACATGAGATGTTAAGTCCCATAGTGCTCAGAGCCATTTGAACCATTTGAACCTGCTAAGCAACATAACTATCCTAGTCATTAATGAGTCATCAGCCCCTGAAGAACAAACAGAAACTGCATAGTCTAGTCAATAAAACCAACACAGTTACATGTACTTTATAACTTTCATTCCCCTGCTTGCCTAAGCTATAAGCTCTCACTGTACTCTGCAGACTGCAATGTAGAAAGCTGTTAGTAGTTGCCCACTGCAACACATCAGCCGCTGGATGTTGTAATGCATCTCAGAATGAACGCTGTCTTCCTCCCAAGGCGAAGTCATGGGATCAACCGTGCCCCAGATGGGGCTGTATCGCACCATGTTGCAAACTCGAGAGTCCTCAACTGTGTCTTAAGCTCCAGTGCGTTCTAAACAGAACTCCCTGTTCTCTGCTCTCTCCGAAGCCCACAAATTTCTCCTTGGTCAATTGTAAAGTACCGCTAAATACTAGCTAGTACTATTATTCTTAATAAACTAACTAACTCCTCTCCTGAGAAAAGTTTTAAAACATTAGCCTATCAGCTGCCTTTCCCCCCTACGCTCTTCGTAAACAAATTAGTGCACGTCTCCCACTTCCAGTTAAGAACTAACTACAGCCAATATGCTGCACTCATGTGGCTGAAATTCTCAGCAGTGCCTTCCTGCCCCCTACTCTCCGTTACTTTTTTAAGATTCTTGTTGTTGTTGTGGTCTTCAGTCCAGAGACTGGTTTGAAGCAGCTCTCCATGCTACTCTATCCTCTGCAAGCTTCATCTCCCAGTACTTACTGCAACCTACATCCTTCTTAATCTGCTTAGTGTATTCATCTCTCGGTCTCCCTCTATCATTTTTACCCTCCAAACTGCCCTCCAGTACTACATTGGTGATCCCTTGACGCCTCAGAATACTTTCTACCAACCGATATCTTCATCTAGTCAAGTTGTGCCACAAATTTCTCTTCTCCCCAATTCAATTCAATACCTCCTCATTAGTTATGTGATCTACCCATCTAATGTTCAGCATTCTTCAGTAGCACCACATTTCGAAAGCTTCTTTTTCTTCTTGTCTAAACCAGTTGTCGTCCACGTTTCACTTCCATACATGGCTACATCCCATACAAATACTTTCAGAAACGACTTCCTGACGCTTAAATCTATACTTGATGTTAACAAATTTCTCTTCTTCAGAAACGCTTTCCTTGCCATTGCCAGTCTACATTTTACATCCTCTTTATTTCGACCATCATCAGTTATTTTGCTCCCCAAATAGCAAAACTCATGTACTACTTTAAGCGTCTCATTTCCTAATCTAATTCCTGAGCATCACCCGATTTAATTCGACTACATTCCACTATCCTCGTTTTGATTTCGTTGATGTTCATCTTATATCCTCCTTTCAAGACACTGTCCATTCCGTTTAGCTGCTGTTCCAGTTCCTTTGCTGTGTTTTTATTTCTTCTCCATGGATTTTAATTCCTATTCCGAATTTTTCTTTTGTTTCCTTTACTACTTGCTCAATATACAGATTGAATATCATTGGGGATAGGCTACAATCCTGTTTCACTCCCTTCCCATTTACTGCTTCCCTTCCATGCCCACCGACTCTTGTAACTGCCATCTGGTTTCTGTACAAATTGTAAATAGCCTTTTGCCTTGTCATTTACCCCTGTCACCTTCAGAACTTGAAAGAGAGTAGTCCAGTCAACATTGTCAAAAGCTTTCTCTAAGTCTACAAATGCTAGAAAGGTCGGTTTGCCTTTCCTTAATCTATTTTCTAAGATAAGTCGTAGGGTGAGTATTGCCCCACATGTTCCAACATTTCTACAGAATCCAAACTGATCTTACCCGAGGTCGTTTTCTACCAGTTTTTCCATTCGTCCCTAAGGAATTCGTGTTAGTATTTTGCAGTTTTGGCTTATTAATCTGATAGTTCGGCAATTTTCGCATCTGTCAACACCTGCTTTCTTTGGGATTGGAAAGATTTTAAGATTACACAGTGGAATCTCTAGGAAGTGGGTAGTTAGAAAAGAATATATTATTTAGAGCTGTACCTTGACTAGAGGGCTTGATTTGTAATTTCTCATCAATGTCCATTATACAAATTCTTTAGTTAAAACTCTCACCCCATACTAAATAGAGCATGTCTAGTGGAAAAACGTGCAGATATTGAAACCCAAGCACCTGGCCTGAATGTGCATGGCCCATAGTTGCTTTTGGCAACCTGACGTGTTGCCTCCCCTTGCACTTTCTTTATTGAGAGTTATACTACACTCCCTTAGGTGTACTAAAGAGGGTCCAAGTCAATGCCCTATGCCTCTGCTCTCTTTCTGGCTCATCAGGACCCAGCTAAAATGTTTAACAACAAAAATATGCTACACACAAACTACCATCAGTTAAGAAGAAATATTAAGGTGGGAATTGTTGGTTTAATCCTTTCAGTCACTGATATTACCTATAATCAGTATTAAACATATATTAACTAGCATGACTCAGACTGAGATGAACTAAATTAAAAGTAATGAAATATGACATGTGCCAGTCCTGTAATAGACTGACACACTTCACTAAGCCCATCCAAGAGCAGGATTACTTATGAAGTATTAATAGCCTCTAAAAATTTTAGTAAGATAATGTTCTCTAGCATAGTCACTGAACAGCATAGTAATTGGATCCTTAGCGAATAACAGTTTGGATTTCAAAAGGGTCTACTGAGATATCAATTCATGCATCTACTGTGAACATAATAAAATATTTAAATGATAAAATATCACCTGTTGAGATTTTCTGTAACTTACTGATGCCATTTCATCATGTCAGTCATTATATCACATTCGAGAAGTTAAGCTTTTATGAATGATGTAGTTCAGCAAATGTTTGGTTTAATTTGTATTTAGGAAACAGAATGCAAAAATTCAACCTAGGCTGTTCAAGTAATACAAAGAAGGTTGACCCGTCATCTACACTGGTAGAAATTACAATGGGAATCCTGCAGGGTTCAGTCATTGGCCCATTACTGTTCTTTGTTTATATTAATGATCTACCATCTTATTTGATTCAGGAGGCAGAGTTATTCCCATTTGTTGACAGCACAACCATTGTTGTGAAGCCAAGCAAAGAAGTTTCAACAGAGCAAATAGTAAATTAAATTGTTGCCTGGTTTTCCACAAATGAGCTGGTTTTCAACTTTAGAAAAACACAGATCATCCTGTATTGCACTATCAAAAATATCCCTATTCCTATTAACCTGTTACACCTTCTTCTTTAACCTTCAGCATTTGTCCCACATGCCTGCACAGTCCGTTACATTTTGTCTATCATGGGCTGCATCTGGTTGGATGTTCATGCATTTAACGTTGTAAGGTTTTGAGGACAGAACAACTACTGTGTAAGCAGTAAATATTTTTGGTTTAATGTTGCAACCTTATCACAGAAATACAGGCATTTACACAGTTTGCAATGTGGAAATGCTACGACAGTTGTCAAACGAATGCATCTCGTCCTCAGAAATTGAAATAATCCTAAACACAACAATAGTAAATTTTAACTAGAAGTTTCTTTACAAAATTATTCTCACGACTACGTCATGATGTTTGCCGGTACCACGATAAATCATCCAATTCCAGTTCAAAGTTCAGTACTATTTAGGATGACAATCAAGTCTACAGAGGATGGTTAGTTTTGTGACAACTGGAGCATAAGATTACCCAAGGTCGCTCGAGTTTACAGTGGACGCAAGCTGGTGAACCAACAAGTTTACGCCTCTGCTCGCGGTATTTACCTTAGCTGCGATGAGCTGTCGTCTGCATGGCTGCTCTCGTCCTCTGAAATTCCTATAAAAACTAATTAAGCCTTTGTTGATTTTTGCAGCAGAAACTCTTCCTATGTTTCTCGTTCTGCTAGAAAACAAGTACTCATCCCTAGTCCAGGAATATGGCGAAATGCACGCGAATGGCTGGAGCAGCATGTATATTAAAATGCCCTCTCAGTCCTCGCAAGAACAATTAACTACTTGGCTGGTTCGTTTCTCCATAGTTGGAACTCAACAATGCTGCAGGTGATATCTAGCTGAACGTCAGCCACAGTGAACACAGTGTTTACACAAATTTCTCCTCGGCATCATATAGAGCATTATGCACCCCATTCTGCACTTGTCGCCAGTTCAGAGAAGAGTCCCCGAAAATTTCGCTCTTGTCTTGATTTGATTTGATGCTGACAGGGAAGCTAAAACAGCTTGGGTCTAACCTGCCACTGCCCGCACCGAAACCGAGTTTATCGTGTGGTATCGCTCCCTGTATATCTAGTAAAGCCAACCAATGCCCTTAAATAGTGCAAGGAGTCCCATTACCAGTTTCTTGTTAGACATAATTTTTTCAGGTCTAGTTGTCTCGAAGATTCTGTATCTTTTGCTCTCCAGTGCCAAGTGTTCGAAGATCAGGTGTGATGCAGTTTCTTCACTCTCATCACAGATCCTACATTTAGGGTCCTCTTCCGTTATACCCACTGTGTGTAGGTGTTTTTTGAAATTCCCATGGCCCGTCATCAGTCTGGTCATGAGTTTGATCTCTTTCCTGTTCAATCTCAGGATTACAGAGTTTCTTTTAAAACATGGCTTGGGCATCATTACCTTGCCATGTTTTTGTTTATGGACCTTAGTCCAATATTCTACGTGCTGTTTCCTGAGCCAGTTCCGTAGTTCTAGTTTGATCATAGCCTTGGTGATTGTCAGGACAGGTTCCGTTCCAATAAATGGAGTCGTTGCCCCCATCCCAGCCAATCTGTCGTCTTGTTTATTCCCACAGATCCCTGAGTGACCAGGGACCCACATTAGGTTTACCCTATTGCTTCCCCCTAGCTGCCCCGGAGCCCTGCAGCATTCTGCAACAATCTTAGATTTTGTTGCAGGAGCTACCAGTGATTTCAGGGCTGCCTGGCTGTCTGAATAGATGCAGCACCTACGCATATTCTCCTCCACACATGCCCTGATTGCAGTAATTTCAGCTTGGAATGCAGAGGCCAGTTTTCCTAGAGAGATGATGCTCTCCTGTCTTGACTGAACCCCGTACACCCCTGCCCCAACGCCTTGGTCTGATTTTGACCCATCAGTGAACCAAATAATGTCCTCCGTATGGTATCCAACTATTTTTTCCCCGGTGCTCCCTGCTTTTAATTATTATACTGTAAGGCTTATTGAAGCAGTTGGGAGTTATTATATAATCGGCACGCATTTCCCCAGCCATTCCTGTGTTTACCTCACTCACTAAGTTAGTGTGTGATTCTGGATATTCCGATGAGATCCAGTTTTTGCCAGTTTTAAATCTGTATGACCCAGTTTCTGCCTCCATCTTGACCCAAAGGCGTAGTCGAGGCATGTCCAGTATGGCTTCCATCCCAGCGGTTGATGTGCTGCTAATTCCACCTGTTATGGCTAAGCAGACCAGTTTCTGCCCCTTAGCAAGCTCCTTAGCTGCAACCCCCTGCTCTACCTTCGTCCACCACACTATGACCCCGTAGGAAATCCTAGGTCTAACCACTATGGTGTATATCCAGCACATACCTCGGGGGTTTAGGCCCCAGTTTTTACCACAAGCCCTTCTGGTACTCACTAGAGTACTTTTTGCCTTGGAGCAAATACTCTTAATGTGAGGGGTCCACGTTAGTTTCTCATCTAAGGTTACCCCTAGATATTTCAGTATCCTTTCACAGGTAGAGTTTCATCGAAGCGCTTTAGATTCCAACTTGAGTGTTGGATATTCATCTATATAAATGGCACCACAACAGTCTTCTTAGGATTAACCCACATAGCCTGTTTAATGCACCAGTTTTGCACAATGTCCACTTCTCCTTGCCATGTTTCTAATTGTGTCAGTAAATTTGCCAAGTATTTCTATGACAAGGTCATCTGCATATCCTTGGCAGAAGCATTGTCTGGAATTTAGTTCCTCAATGAGTTCATTCACCACTAAATTCCACAACAGAGGGGACAGAACTCCTCCTTGTGGGCAGCCTCTAACGGTGTTAATTGCCATCTTTTCATTCATCATGATAGCCTCTACCTTCCTTCCAATAAGCATGGACCTGGTCCACCTACATATAGTGGTCCCTAGGTCATGCACCTCTGCTGCCCTTACCATAAAATCGAAGGACGTGTTATTGGAGCGCCCCCCCCCCCCCCCCCCCGTATACAGAAAGATGCAGAGGACTATTTCTTAGAAGTGAAGCGCTTTCTCCACCCTCTGAACGAGTTGGTGGAGAGCTGTCTCACATGAGTTACCTGCTTGATATATGTGTTGGTTTGAAAGTAGAGGGGCACTAATTAGCCTCCTCTCCCGAACGTATACATTAACCAGTTTTTCCAATGTTTTGAGAATGAAGGAGGACAGACTGATTGGGCTCATATCCTTGGTCTTGGTATGATCAGTTCTCTCTGGCTTTGGAATGAAGACAACCTTCACTGCCCTCCCAACATTGGGAATGATTCCTACTGCTAGGCTAACCCTGAATAATCTGCATAGGACTCTTATGAGATTCTCTCCAGCCTGTTGCAGGAGAGCTGGAATAATTCCATCTGGGCCAGGTGACTTGAACGGTTGGAATGTTCCCACCACCCAATGGATTTAGTTAAAGTCCACACACTCCTTGGCCGATTCCTAGTTCTCTATTTGAGTGCCTCAGAACCATCGTCTTTCCAGGATCACATTCTGATCTGTGTTGTCCGGCAGAGCATATTGAGGAATGTGAGTTTTGAGAAACAGTTCCAGTGTCTCAACGTACCTCCAGGATTGATAGGTACTCTAGCGAGGATTCTGTGAAGCCTGGCTTGAGCAGCCGTGCTCTCCACTTCCTCACAGAATGCCTTCCAGGGTGTCTTCTTTGCTTGTCTGGTTGCAAGGTTGTAGTTGACAAGGGCCTCATGATATTTATCCCATTGTCCTTTACGTCTCGCAATGTTAAACAGTCTTCTTACCTGTTTTCTTTGAATTTCCAAGTTATTATTCCACCAAGGCAAACTCCTATTTGTGTACTTCTTGGTGATTGTGCAGTTGTCCTGATATGAGGTCACTATGGCAGAGGTAACAGCCTCTGCTACTTCCTCAAACTGTGTATACACTTCGCTGGGCACAATTTAGTGCAACTTTAACCCATAGGGACACAGACCCTGATTCATTTACTTTACGACGATTCCTTGTCCTAAGAACCAACGGCATTGTAGATATATAGTAAGATGAACCACGATCTCTGTTATACACTTCACATATCTGAAATGTACGATAAGCAATAACTTCAGGGCTGTTAAAAGTCTCCAGCCCTGATAAAGTTTACTACCACGAACTAGAGCCACAGTAACCCAACCATTACCATGTGCACTAGCATCAGCATTAGTAAGTATAAAATTCTGTACGCATCCACAAGACACTGAAGGACCATGACGAATAACTTGCGCACTTACTCCGCTCTTTGTAGTAATAGACATGTTATCAGTAACATTATACACTGTAAGGCGCGAATGCCTTCTCCTCCTAAAATAACGTGGCATATCTAGTATGTGTCGATGCTGCTCCCCAACCGGAAGCTGATAAGGACAGCGTTGCTCTGATAACTGGCAGCTATGTAAGTGACGTTTCTGGTAAGACAGCGTCAGTCGTCGAGCAGCCGCACGTGCAGCAGCATCGACACAGACTAGTTGTACCGATTTATTTTAGGAGGAGAAGGCGTTTGCGCCTTACAGTGTATAAAGTTATTGATAATATATCTGTTACTACGAAGAGTGGAGTAGATGCGCAAGTTATTCTTCGTGGTCCTTCAGTGTTTTGTGGATTTCAGATATGAGAAGTGTATAACAGAGATCGTGGTTCATTTTACAATATGTCTACATTGCCGTTGGTTCTTAGGACAAGGTTGGTTGGTTGGTTTTGGGGAAGGAGACCAGACAGCGTGGTCATCGGTCTCATCAGATTAGGGAAGGACGGGGAAGGATGGGGAAGGAAGTCGGCCGTGCCCTTTCAGAGGAACTATCCCGGCATTTGCCTGGAGTGATTTAGGGAAATCACGGAAAACCTAAATCAGGATGGCCGGACGCGGGATTGAACCGTCGTCCTCCCGAATGCGAGTCCAGTGTCTTACCACTGCGCCACCTCGCTCGGTGTTCTTAGGACAAGGAATCGTCATACAGTAAATGAATCAAAGGCTGTGTCCATATGGGTTAAAGGTGCACTGAATTGTGCTAAGATTAAAGTTGTTGGCGATGTGACACATTACTATAGAAACTGAAATAAAGTACCTGTCCTTTTCTTGAGAAAGTCTTTCTCATAGTCGAACTGTCTCCGCGCCTGGGTTCTTTCGTACTCCACGTCACAGCTTTTTTCGACAAACAGGAGCGTTCCTCTCATTTTGTGGAAACTCTCTCTGCTAATCGCAAGGGCCCTACCATTAAACTGCGTCGAAATATCGACACTTTACTCCTTCCTAGTTCGTTTACGCCAATTGAACGTTTTGTGCCCGCTCCATACGCCTAAAACTTACATGCATACATCACATGTGTACCACTCGCTGTTGACGTGATCAACTGCATCACTGGTTTTGTTCGTATCCATTTGGAATTCCGAAACGCAGTTTTCTAAAGCTTCTTTCTGTCCTACTTCTGGTGGCCCATTACTTGCTCTCCAGTATGCGTCACCTGTCTAGCCGCCTACTCCCGCCTCAAGACGCCCCCTAATAGGTTATAGTGGTGCCTCCCGTGGTACGGCCTCTACTTCTGCCTGTGACTGCTTCCACACAAAACATTTCCTCTCGCTGCTTGTTTCACCTTCTGCTCATTGACATGCATTACATAGAAGCGGTGTGTTAATACGGTCGATTGAGTGTCATCCCTTTTGCATTACATACTTAAAGGCAAATCTGCTCATCAGCGCCAAAGTAAGTTAGGTGCCATATTCACCTTCCCATTTTGATGTATGAAATGCTTATGTAAGGTGCGAAATTGACCTTCATTTATTCTGCCACCTTACAAGGTCTTTATGAATCATATCAGCCCAACGTTGCTTAGGTCGTCCTTTGGGTCTACTGCCGATGACTTCAAGTGCGTAACCCGGCTAGGCAATAGAATCATCACCGGCCCGTAAATAGGCCCAAACCATCAAAGACGACTCTCACACATCTTGTCCTGGATCGGTGCAACACCAAACTGTTTCCTAATGCTGTCATTAGAAACGTGATCTAACTTAGTGAGGCCGGCTGTTCACCTTAGCATCTTCGTTTTCATTACACTTAGGTGGTGTTCTGTCTCAACTGTAGTTGGCCAGCACTCACAACGACACAAGGCGACTTGTCGAATGACAGTGCTATAGATTTTTGATTTCAAATTATCTTTCATCTTGCGGTCACAAGTAACTCTGGTTGTTGTTCGCCACTTCATCCAGGCTGCCTGGGTTCTGGTGTTGACCTCTTCGGTGAGTTGGCCATCAACGGTGATCGTTGAACCAAGGTGCTTAAACTTACTCAAATGAGTCAGATCTTCACCATTAATCGTGATGGTTCTCATTTCATGTCTGTCTGATGCCATGTACTCGGTTTTCTTCAAATTAAGGCGCAAACCGTGTCGCACCAACCGGTCACTCCATTCTTGAGTTGTACTCTGCAGATCAAGCTTGTTTTTTGCTGCCAGCATCATGTCGTCAGCATAAAGTACAGTCCATGGTAATGGCTGGTGCAGCCCAGGTGACATAGTGTCCGTTATGAAAATAAACAGAAGTGGTGATAATGGAGAGCCTTGATGGACGCCGACTGTGATGGGGAAGTCTTTGAATAGTCCTGGGGTGGTACGAACATAACTTCTTGGCTGTGCCTAAAGTAACTGCACCCAGTTACTAAGCTGCTCTGGCACATCATGCTGTCGAAGTGCTAGCTAGATGAGACTGTTTGACACCCGATCAAATGCCTTTTCGAGATCCAGGAATGCTAGATGCAGCAGCTTCGATTTCTCATGATGTTTCTCAACTAAGAGTCTTTCAGCATGAATCGCATCAGTTGTGCTGCAGTTCTTTACAAATCCTGCTTGGTTTCTAGAAATCCATGTGATCTCACGGATCCTTTGGTCCAGAACACGCTCAGAGATTTTCATGGCGTGGCAGAGAAGTTGAATTGGATGGTAGTTTCTGCACTCAGTGGGATTTCCCTTCTTCTTATAGGCACGGTGATGCTCTGCTGCCAATCAGTTGGTGTTTGTCCCTTGCCAGTGATCTTGTTGAGAGTTCCGTTAACCATTCGGCTGTCTTCCAATGATGGGAACACCATAACTCTGCTGGGAGGTCATCTGGGCTAGTGACCTTCCCAGGCTTCATTTCCTCAAAGCAGTCTTGACCACTTCGACTGCCCTTTAACAGCATGGCCATTGGGTTTTGGTCGAAGGGGGAACTCTTCTGTTGAGATCTTCTTAAAGTAGCTGCGCCATCCTTCTCTGGCCTTCTTCCAGTTAACTAGCAGATTGCCGGTCTCACCATTGACTCTATAGAACCGATGAACATCATCTGAATTGAGATGTCTTGCTTTATTGAGTCGATATAAGTCCTGCTCTCCTTCACATGTGTCACGTTTTGCTTATAGATCAGCATAACAGGAGGATTTGGTTGCTGCTATAGCCTGTTTTAAATCTCATCAGGTTGTTCTGTACACATTCCATCGCTCCGGTGTTTTATCGGCAAGAAACTCATGATAGAATCGTTTCTTTGTGTGTACCGCGTCTTTGATGGTGTCATTCCAAAGCCACGTATCTCTATCGATCCTCCGTCGTCCTGGTTTGTTGTCCCAACAATTGCATGTGCAGCTTCGTGAGCAGACTCTTTCAGTTTATCCCAGCTTTCTTCAGCTGTGGTAATTGGTGGCAAAGTAATTCGGGCTATGATGTCGACTTGCTGATACTTGATTTTCCACCATGTGATTCTCGCAGGTCCTGTGCGATCTACGTGCTTGTTTGTTGGAAACTTGATTCGTAGCTTACGGATCAATGGACGGTGTTGCGTCGCAACTGTTTCGTAGGGGATGACCTTTGCATCAAGTACATCTTTGAGATCACGGTGTCTCACGAGGATGTAGTCGATCTGCGTGGCGTTAGCGCCGCCGCAATACGTGATTAGATGTGAGTCACGCTTTTTGAACCATGCCGGCCGGTGTGGCCGAGCGGTTCTAGGCGTTTCAGTCTGGAACCGCACGACCGCTACGGTCGCAGGTTCGAATCCAGCCTCGGGCATGGATGTGTGTGATGACCTTAGGTTAGTTAGCTTTAAGTAGTTGTAAGTTCTAGGGGACTGAAGACCTCAGATGTTAAGTCCCATAGTGTTCAGAGCTGTTTGAACCATTTTTGAACCATGTGTTCGCAATTGTCAGGTTATGAGCTTCACAGAAGTCGAAGATAAGCTGACTTTCGTCATTCTTTCCTCCGAATCCATGCACACCATGAGCAGTATGTTCTTCCTTTCTACACCCTATGTGTCCATTCAGATCACCAGCGATGGTGATGTAATCTTCTAGAGGCACTTCAGCAGTCAGTCTTTGCTTAAAGCATCCTCCAAAAGGCGTCCTTCACGAAAGTTGCTTGGCCAGTTTGTGGAGCGTAGGCAGTGAAAAAGTGAATTTTTCTGCCATCTGCGGTGTGCATAATCTTCATCAGGCGATCATCATATCTTTGTGCCTCAGAGATCTTACCGTCAAACTTCAATTATACTATAGGCCTAGTGCAACGCCAATAGCTGTTGCGCGTGTGCCCTTACGCATCAGCTTGTAACTACATCCAATGTCGTACGATTTGCTTCCTCTCCACCGTGTTTCTTGCACTGCACAGATGTCTATGCGTCTGGTTTCGAGGGCTTTACATAGTTCGTTGTACCGTCCAGTCACGGTGCCGACGTTGAGAATTGTTCAAATGGTTCAAATGGCTCTGAGCACTATGGGACTCAACTGCTGAGGTCATTAGTCCCCTAGAACTTAGAACTAGTTAAACCTAACTAACCTAAAGACATCACAAACATCCATGCCCGAGGCAGGATTCGAACCTGCGACCGTAGCGGTCTTGCGGTTCCAGACTGCAGCGCCTTTAACCGCACGGCCACTTCGGCCGGCTTGAGAATTGTAAGACGGGATGTGAGCGCTACCTTGTTTAGCTGTCGCCGCCCATGCGACGGTAACCCTTGCATGTTTCTCACGCTGACCGGGCCATCGCACAAATATAAGGGCTGTCTATTCGACTAAATACCTAGGAATTACAATTGCGAGCAACTTAAATTGGAAAGACCACATAGATGATATTGTGGGGAAGGCGAAACAAAGACTGCACTTTATTGGCAGAACACTTAGAAGATGCTACAAACCCACTAAAGAGACAGACTACATTACACTTGGCCGTCCTCTGCTGGAATATTGCTGCGCCCTGTGGGATCCTTACCAGGTAGGATTGACGGAGGACATCGAAAAAGTGCAAAGAAGAGTAGCTCGTTTCATGTTATCGCGCAATAGAGTGAGAGTGTCACTGATATGATACACGAGTTGGGGTGGCAGTCACTGAAACAAAGGCGGTTTTCTTTGCGGCGAGATCTATTTACGAAATTTCAGTCACCAACTTTCTCTTCCGAATATTTTGTTAACAACCCCTACGTAGGGAGAAATGATCAGCATAATAAAATAAGAGAAATCAGAGCTCGATCGGAAAGATTTAGGTGTTCCTTATTCCCACGCGCCATTCGAGCGTGGAATGGTAGAGAAGTAGTATGAAAATGGTTCGATGAACCCTCTGTTAGGAACTTAAGTGTGAATTGCAGGGTAGCCATGTTTATGTAGATGCCAACGCGGGACGCCTGTTACACCAACAAGAAATAATACATGGATTGTGCGTATTGACGAAAACTTCAACTGTAAAAACACGTATAGCAGACCTGCGAAAACATTTGCATTAAACTAATTTTTCCGTAAGAATAACTGCAACTTCAGCTGTATACAAGTTAGTAAGTTAACATATTTTTCATATTTCCATTCACAGGTGCCTTATAGGGTGATACCCTGTGGTAACTTCTCACTTACAAGGGAAACTCCGCATCGCACCCCCCTCAGATTTAATGGTAAGAGGACCCAGTGGACAGTCAGTCAAAAACTGAACACAGATCAAGCATGAAAAGAGGAAGTAGGTGTACTGAACTGTGCAAAAGAAAAAAAAATAGAAAAAATGAACGGTCTAGGCTTAACAAGTGCAACATTGAGTAAGGAAAAGAAGTGATGGCCCGGTGGCTAAGCGGTCGCGTTGCTGGAAAGCAAAGTGGGCGAGCTGTGTTCAGAACACCTTCATGCCTATTTTTATTATTTTTTTCACTATTCGCTGTATCCAAATTTGTGTCTGTGACATGGTTTAACGTCCGTTTGTAACAGCGAGGTGTAACGAAGGGATCTATAATGAAAGTTGATTCTGCACAGCTACTCTATTAGCAGCCAAAAGGAAGTGGCTTTCAAATAGGAACCGCAAACGTTGGATAACAATCCAATATCACATCAGAAAACACGTCTGGTGTGTCATACACGACATGAGTGACAGTACGTGTCTCATATGATAGGAATGTCTTATAAATGCACCTAACTTGTACACCTGGTGAGTGAGTGAGATATGTCCCCTTCCCCAACTTAGGTGTTCGTATGAATGTCAATGCGATCACTCCCAAGTAAATGATGAAAACATAGTAGTTTGTCAGATAAGCTGCAACAAATGAATGCAACTGTTTCACAACCACACAGTTCTCTGTGCTCTGTCAAAACATAGGCTTTTAACGTTTTTGAAGTTGCATTCCATTTTGGAAGTTCATTCCTGAAATCCTTTGTTGTAACATAGTTCACATCCTTTTATTTGTTGTTTTCATTTCTGTGAGACATCTATGTTGTATCTCGCCAGTTCTCACATTTACTTGTGATGGTAACGTATTCTTACCAGATATATTCTATAACCAATGAATAGTATGACAACTGCCAAGACTACCGAAAGTGAATAAAAATTTCGACAGACGGTTCATAAAGTTGTGAATAAAGAAAAGAAAAATAAATGGCATGAGTGGGGACTAGAACCTGACTTACCCACTTCACATTCCAACACCAGAACCACTTGAACACGATGTGGCTCATACAATGGACTACATGTTGCACTTGTTAAGATTGGACCATTCACTGTTTCTATTGTGCCTTTCTTTTCATACTTCAGTACACCTTTCTCCAGTTTTCATTCCTGATCTGTTGTCAGTTTTTGACAGGCTATCCACTGGGCCATCTTACTATTAAATCTGAGGGAGGTGGGATGGGGAAGATCCCTTGTTAGCAAAAAAGAATTCATTACAGAAAAAAGTAATTAGAATTACATGTGGATTTCACGCTCTTGCATCTTGCAGGATCCTCTTTAAACACCCAAAATATCAAAACAGGCCTCTTAGAACATTTCTTCATTGAGTTAATTTCTCAAAAATATATCTGAGTTTAAGAGTAACAGAAATATTCACAAGTACAAAAATAGAGGGAAAAATGACCTGCATTATCCTTTATGATTTCAAATTTGGCACAAAGGCTTGAAATATCTAGTTGTAAAACCTTTTGATAATTTGCCCAGGAAATAAATTGTCTGACAGACAGCAGAACTGTGTTCAAATTTAGATTAAATATGTTCCTCCTTAATAACTTCTTCAATACTGTAGAGGAAACCTGATAATATCCTGTAATTGGCCAGCAGTACCTAAGTAAATATTTGTCTTTTTTAATGGGTGTTTGCGTTTCATCCACTGATACATTCTAAGCCACACTGTTCATCATAAATATGATATGTGGAATGTGGAACCAACAATCTTGGTAATGAGCAGAAATATACCATACCAGCTCAGAGTCATTTGACTTACAGCAATTCCTTCACTCACAGAAAAGGGCATATTTATATTGTGTATAAGTAGATTCACGAGTCTTCCCCCTCTCCCATCTCATACTATTGAACTTTAAATTTCTATTTATCCATCTATTTTTGTTTTAGACCAGTGATTCTACATTTAAGCCATTTCATTGTATTTATTTAAATAAACAAAAGATTACACACTTGACAGTTTCTTACATCTTGAAGGTTAAAGGAATGTACTACAGAAATGCAGACAAGAGCAACACACACTCAAACTGGAAGAAATAATGAATTCAGGCTCCCAGTCAATCTTGTTAAGCTTAGACAGAATATACATGACATAGATGTCCTGTACAAATCAACAATTTGAAAACAAAAATATAACACAGCTAAAAAACCTTTGAAGCTGATATTTCAGACATTAGAAAACAGATCGTTGGTAGTGAAATATCACAGTCCACTAATGCAAGGTAGGCCTCCTGGAAATTGAAAAACTTATGTAACTAGGAACAGTAATCTCTTATGGATTGTACAGGATATTAAAACTATAAAAGACTCAAAATCAGTATATAACTTTTGTAACCCACTGAGGACAAAGCACAAAACTAATAAAAAAAATTTGAAAATAATGTTTATTTGATCCAATTGTACACTAATATGATATAAATAAGCAAGATAATGACCATGTTAAAGAACAAACAGTCAGCTTGATGGGACTGTAGTTAAAAAATGTGTAAAAGAAGTAGTTACACCACAAATGTACCTCATAAGTTAAAGTATTAGAGAAGACTCATATCATAGTAGGCTAGAAAAGGCACTGTTAATCCAGTACATAAGAAGAGAAGTACAAAAGAAACTTCAAACTAGCACTATCCCTCCCCTCAGTATGGTTTTTGAAATAATATTTTTTCAGCACTCTGCTTGTTTTACAACAAAAAAGGTGTTAACACAAATGCAGCATGGCATCAGGAAAGATTGCTTTATTTTATTTATCCATTAAGTGTACACCTTCCTGGACAAAGGAGTGTGGACAACCTGCATATTCTTAAATCTTTCCACAGTCTTCGACTTGTCTAACCATGGGCTGCTTATTAATGGCATACAAGGTCAAAGACTTATCTGTGTATTTACTGTCCATGTACAGGTACATAACAAATCACAAGCAGTGCACTAAACGTCCTCATAAAATAAATAATAAGGTTATAGATCTCCAGTTTTCTAGGGATACAGTAATTCACAGGTTGTCACAAGGGACAGTTCCTGGTCCCTTTCTCTTCTTGGTGTATGTCAATGAAATGACACAACTTTCAACACTCATCTAGTAAGCTATGCTGAAGACATATACTCTTATCTTATGAGAAAGACTCTGAAGCATTACAGTCAGCTGCAACTAAGGGTGTAATGTGTAATGGGACAAATATACCTGAACACATTAATAATATTTGTTTCAAAATTGCTTTTCATACAACTATCGATCAGTTAATCTTGAAATAATATGAGAAGGGTGGCAATGGAGATATCTTTGTATACAAGGAAAAATATTACTTTTTATGTGTCCATTTTGTTAAAATAATAAAAAGATCCAAATCTATTTCTTTACTTGTAACCAAATGCTACTCTGAGTGTTCACAGAACGAGTTAATGAAAAGTAAAATTAATACCATGAAAGAGAAGTAAATGATTTGGATGACTGGCTTGAGCAGCAGGAGAAGGATGACAGACAGTGGTGAGACCTTGAATGGTGTAGATGCATTGTCTATGGCCATTGATGTAAAATTGTTGTGCTGTTATGAAGTGCATCAAAAGTTAATCAAAGTGGTGTGTCTTTTTACTTACATGCTATTAAGTAGTCTCTGAAATCATTAAGCTATAGATGATAGAATTTCGACACTTACGATGATGTGAAAATCTGTGAGCCATGGCTGCTGCTGAAACAATGGCTCTGGGAAGCGTGACGTTGCTTAGTATATGTTAATCTATCAGAGACATTAAGAAGTTGCATCAGATCATTTTCCTTCACCATTCCGACGCCACAGATGCGAGAATACTTCCAACAACACAAACCATGTAAGGTAAAGCTTGCATTTTGTTCAGTAAATGGAGTAACAGTCACAACAGGCCAAAGTGAAATAACAATTAATGTGAACATTATGGTTTATTAGCAACAGTGAACAGACTTTTGAATATTCCATCACAATTCTATCCTAAATAATCTGTAACTTACTACTAATTACAATTTGTATAAAAACTACAATCTTTAGAGCTGTAATATTATTTTTAGAATTTATTACTTCAGAATACAGTTCTAATAACGCAAATCGCTCAAACCAGACAAATTCAATCTCTCTGTACTGGTCGCCTTTACTTTCCTATATTCTGACGTAAATTTTGCTGATAGGAAGTCACAGTCCAGTTAATAAGTCTCAACAATTCATTATTTAAAACAGTTTAAAGATAGTAGTCAGAATGTGGTATTACAATCAATATGGCTTGCTTCCATCATACAGTTCTGAGTACAAAGACTGGTTAATACATTTGCTTTTAAATTCCAAAATTAATTGAAATTAAATTTACTCCTTCAGAGCTTGGCGACTTTAAGAACCTAGACATTTATTTCATTTTAACAATTTATAAAATACAGTTATCTATTTTTCTGTACCTGAAATATAAACTGATCATTGGATGGATGTGCTCACAGTATCAAAAGAATGGCATCAAAATGATGTTGAAGATAGGAAGTGCTGTCATTAACACAATGTTTTTGTCTTAATGTGTGAATTTTACGACTGAGTCCCTGCATCCATCAGTTTTGAAGCATACAAACACAATCTAAAGATGTGATAGTGGAAACCTTGCTGATCTTGATGTTCATGAATTAAAGGTAGAGTGTCTGATTAATGAGTATGATCCAGTTAGTAGCAGTGATGACAAATTTGTATTGCCTGAACAAGACAGGTATAATGAAACAGACATAATCAAAAATGTTTCACAGCACAATGAAGTCAAAGAACATGAGGTATCTGATGATCGAGTAACAAGTTTGCCCCTTAATGCATATGTAGATATGTATATGTAGATGTACTCATATGTAAGACATGAAGATATAGTAATGATGTGGGTGGATGATAATATAATTTGTGATTCTGGCCGTTTTGTGATAGAAGAAAGTGAGTAACAGTAATGAAAGTGAATCAGAGGCTAGCGAGAATGAAGGGGAAACTTGTTTACTACAAGATACATATACAGAGGTTACTACCACTCATGGAGGTGATGCCACTCTGGCGATATGCACATTGATGAGAATAAAATGATGATGATGAAGACCACACAAATACCAAATCCCTTAGGGGGAAAAATCTCCAACCCTGGCAGGAATAGAACCCAGGTCCCCTCAGCTACAGTGGTGGACTATACATATGGAAGAGTAATAGGACGTTATTGATGTTGGATGTTATTGAACGTGAGCCATTTTTCAATCCACCATATACAGTCTCTCTGACAAAAAGAGCTCCAACTGAAATGGAGATAGATAGGATGGTTGAATGGGGGATAATTGAATGGAGCAATAGTCCTTACAACAATCTGTTATTACTGTGAGCAAAAAGGATGGAGGAGTATTTGTGGTTATTGACAGTCATACCCTACATAAAATGGGAAAGCAGGAAACAGATTCCTCAAAACCTTAAGAAATTGTTTCAAAGGTTTCTTGACATTCAATTTATGACCAGTCGATGTGGCTGCTGGGTACTGATAGGTGCAGTCATCCCCTGAATCAACGAAGTTCACTGTTTTCTTGTTTGCAGGAAAGTGCTATCACTGTACACTAGTGACCTTCAGGTTAAACAGCTCAATGTTCGTAAGAACATCAGACTAAATTTAGGAAATGAGCTAAATCTCGAATAGTTATTTATGTACTTGTTTTGATGATAGCTACAGAAACTTGGCAAGAAATTTAGAACAGATGTACATCATGTTCAAGGAATCGGTCAAAGGGGGTATGACACTGAAGTTGACAAACTGAGAATACGTGAAAAAAAATTGGTTCCTGAGGCACATGCAACAACCAACGATTAACTAAGATCTGAAGAAAGCGAAGCCTGTCCAAGGTCATGTTTCAAAAATCTGTGTCCGGCGACTCGTTAAAACTATAGTTGCCAGCCGCAGGCACACAGCCAAACTCAATTCAAACTTCGCTCGCAGCGCACACAAAATACACAAATTATAAAATAAGTATTCAAGAATGGGTTGTTTGGGATGGGTCGTTCATGCTGACCCAACAGGTCTCTTTATTTGCTGTCACTGGTATATTAAAAAAAAACAATTTTACATTAATAAAAAATAATATTTATTACATACTATTATATACAGTCATATCTCCAACTATTTTACATTTCATATCAACATTAAAAAGCTTTTTAGGCATGTGTTCGTTTTACCAGAAATACGTTGAGAAACAAACATTCAACAACCCAGACCTAAACTATTTACTAAGGTCTCCTGAATGCGATTTGGTTTTCAGTAAGTTGAAAGGGAGTCTGTCCAAAAGACTCAACTGTTTCATCCAGATGTGAGGGAGCCATTTCAGACAGCTATGTATGGCCGATTTTGGACCAGAAGTTCAGATTTTCCAGGAACAATAGGTTGGAGATCAAGTCATTCACAAACCAACTGGTTTAGGTAGTCTAATTTTGACACAATTGGAAAATAACTATACAGTTTAAGAAATGGGGCTTTAACTGTAGTCTGAGGATGCAGAAAATTTAGGGGCACAGAACTATTGTCCATGCTAACCACAGAGCATTGACATGCCTAAAATCCTGCAGACTATTATATAACAGGTTCACTAGATGGCCCCTATTTCTTCAGCAGTGAGATCTGGAAATGAGGTAGAAAAAGTGGTAGATAATTAGCTTCCTGACGCTTTGTCAATACTATGTGAAAATGGTGATAAGATGAAGGCACCTTCAGATTTAATTATTTCAAACCAGTACAGGGGAAGGACCAAATTAAGGACATCTATAAGAAAATGTGGCGATATCAAAATGTGGACAGTTGTCTGAAAGTGGTTAAAAAATAATTTTGATACCATCAATAGTGATACAACCAGAACATTCTACAAAGTATATATCATATACCTAACGAGTTGAGGCAGTGGTTAGCACACTGGACTCACATTTGGAAGGACGACAGTTCGTATCCATGTCCAGTCATCCTGATTTAAGTTTTCTGTGACTTTCCTAAATCACTTCAGGTAAATGCCAGGACAGTTCCATTTCAAGACTTGGTCATCTTCCTTCCCTAATCCAATGCGACTGATGACCTCGCTGCTTGGTCCCTTCCCTCAAATCAACCAACCAACCAAAATATATAAAGATGTTTTGTATCTGAGGAAGGAAAATGATTCCTAATCTTCAAAGTTATTTGGCCTTCCACATACATAAGAGAAGTTATCATTTATTTCCATTTGGATATGACCACTGCAGAGCTAGAAAGTGTGCTGATAAGGTATGGGAATGTGTCGCATTTAACAATTTGCTATGAAGAATAGTGGAGGAGATTATATCTTGCTATTTATGCCAAAAGGCTAAAGTAGCTAAAACTACTATCCAAGAACTGATGCCAACTATCAAGCCAAATGCAATCATGGAAATGGTTGTCTTGGATTTGTTTGGTCCTTTGCCAAAAACATCAGATAATTTTTCCAATATTTTAGTAGAAGTAGATCTGTTTTCTAAGTTTATAAAATTGTATTCTTTGTGCAAACCAACAGTCAAAGCAGTTTATAGCAAAATGACTGAAGAATAGTTTGTTAATAGGAGTAAACTTCAAAGACTGTTATCCCAAATTGGATCCCAATTTTGTTCAAAATTACAGAGGGAAGGAATGGTTGAAAATTAAGTACAAGTAATCTGCACATCCCCATATCACCATTCAGTAATCCAGCTGTGAGGTATGTGTATAAAATAGGTAGGTTATGACGTACATATAGTCGTGACAATAACCAATCATGGAGAAAATATGTATCAGAATTTGAAAATATAATGAATGCTCTGAAAAATCTGTGCACAGGATTCTCTCCAGATGAGATTTTGCAATAAAGGTGATCGAAATTTTTAGTGAAAAAGTTCGTAGATTCCCCTCCACTTACAGAAATACATTGATGAACAGGAAGAGACACTTAACACTAAGATGAGTAAGCAAGTAGAAGCCAGGATCTGCAGGTGCGATGAGAAGTTTGGCCCCTCAAAAAACAAGTGCGCTCAGTCATGAGATAAGATTGCATCAGAATATCCAAGGACTAAGGGGTTTGTTTTGAAGAATTACAGTTGAGCAAATCAGTTGATATAACCTGCCTCTCTGAATATCATGTCACCACTGGTATAGATGTGTTAAATGTTACTGGATTCAAGTTAACTTCTTATTTCTGTAGAGAAAATATGGAGAAAGGAGGAGTTACCATATTTGTCAGAAACTGTTTTGATTTAAAGAATACTGATATTAATAAATTTTGCTCAGAACAGCACTTAGAAGCTTGTGAAACAGAAGCAGTATTTCATAATATTTTTCTTTATAACAGTAGGTATATACAGATCACCTTCAGGAAACTTTAACCTCTTCATAAAAATCTGGAAGCTCTGCTGTCCCATCTTATAGTAAAAAACAAGGAAATAGTGGTTGCTGGGGATTTTAATGTGAATTTATTGAAAAGCTCTGTCAGTGAACAATTATTGCAGTTAGTAACACTATCATTCAATTTAGTTCCTACTATGAACTTTGCTACTAGGATAAGTAAATGCTCTGAGACTGCTATTGATAATATCTTTGTAGATATATCTAGGGAAAAAAGTTATATCACAAAATCAATAGTAAATGGGCTATATGATAATGACATGCAGCATCTTATGTTAAATGTTGAAACTTGTCAGGATAAAAAATCTGTCAAATCCGAGTAAATAGGGTAATAAATAAGTCAAAAGTAGAGAAATTCTGGAAATTGTTCAAAGACATGGACTGGATAGATGTTCACAATACGTCTGACTCAAATGGATAATACAAGCCATTCATTAATAAAGTTGCCTCCACTTTTGAATATTGTTTTCCGCTAAAGGTAGCTCAGATCACACAGAAGTCAAAAAATTAAATGTGAATTACACAAGGAATAAAGATATCATGTAGGAGAAGAAGGAGACTCTATGTACTATCTAGGAATAGCTCTGATGTTAGAATTGTAATGTATTACTAAGAATAATCCTAAATATTGAAGCAAGTAATCCAGATATTGAACCAGCTTTATTATGAAAAAAAATAATTACATCAGATAACAAAATAAAATATGTATGGGATATTGTGGAGACATAATCAGTTGGGGCCAAAAAGGAAGGGGAACAGATAGTTCTAAAAATAAATGAGACTTTGGTAACAAGTACATGTAGTGTTGCAAACCTCTTAAGCAGGTACCTCATTTCTCTTACTGATAGCTTGGGGTCATCAGGTTCAGTGAACAGTGTAATGGAGTATCTGAGTTCAGCCCTCAAAAACAACTTCAGTAAAATGGAAATGACACTCATGTCTTTCAAAGAAGTAGCATCCATCATAAAATCCTTAAAATCTAAGTATTCCAGCGGGTATGACAATATATCAACAAAGTTAATCAAACAGTGCTCATGTGAGTTTAGTTCTATCTTAAGTTATTTGTGTAATCAATCTCTTATCAGCAGAACGCTTCCAGACTGGTTAAAATATGCTGAAGTTAAGCCTCTTTACAAGAAGGGGGATAAAGATACCAATTTCATTTTTGCCGGCTTTATCAAAAATATTTGAAAAGGTTGTGTTTAAGCATTTGCTTAAGCATCTGATTGCAAATAATATATTGTCCAAGTCACAGTTTGGATTTCTGAAGGGTTCTGATATAGAGAAAGCTATTTACACTTACAGCGAGAATGTACTTAATTCATTAGATAATAAATTAGAGGCTACTGGCATTTTCTGTGACCTGTCAAAAGGCTTTGACTGTGTGATCCACATCACTCTCTTAAGTAAATTAGAATATTATGATGTCACTGGCAATGCTGCAAAATGGTTGGAGTCCTATCTAAAAGGAAACAAAGGGTGTCGTTGCAAAATACCTGTGCAATAAGCAGTCAATCTTCATCTGACTGGGAATTAATTACATGTGGTGTTCCTCAAGGTTCCATCTTGGGTCCATTGCTTTTTCTTATGCGCATTAATGACCTCACATCTGTTACATTGCCAGATGCTAAGTTTGTTCTGTTTGCAGATGATACAAACATTGCAATAAGTAGCAAGTCAAGTACAGATTTAGAAATAGGGGCTAAACCAATTTTCATTGACATTAATAAGTGGTTTAAAGCTAATGTACTGTCATTAAACTTTGAGAAGACCCACTATATGAAGTTCAGAACCTGTAAGAGATTTCCTCCCAGAATGAGTATAACATTTGAAGATATGCAGATCGAAGAGGTTGACAATGTTAAATTTCTTGGATTACAATTCGATAATAAATCCAGTTGGAGAGGGCATACCACAGAATTGTTTAAGCACCTAAACAAGTCTGCATTTGCTGTGAGAATGACGTCAGATGTAGGAGATATAAATATAAAGAAACTTGCATACATTGCTTACTTTCATTCTATTATCTCATATGGGATCATATTCTGAGGCAACTCATCAAACAGAGCAAAAGTTTTTAGGATGCAAAAGCGTGTGATAAGAATCATTTGTGGTGTAAATTCAAGAACATCTTCTAGAAACCTGTTCAAGGAACTTTGTATTCTAACCACTACTTCTCAGTATATTTATTCCTTAATGAAATTTGTTGCAAGTATTACATCTCTATTTCCAACCAATAGCTCAATACATAATATCAATACTAGGAATAAGAATAATCTACATAAAGACGTAAAATCACTTACCTTGATACAAAAAGGGGTCGAATATTCAGGAACACACATATTCAATAAACTGCCAGCAACTATTAAAAACTTGATTTCAGATAAAGCACAGTTTAAACTGAGTTTGAAAGACTTTTTGATAGGCAACTCCTTCTACTCCATAGTTGAATATCTTAACAGAGACTATTAAACCAGCTTAAGCAAAAATATCTGTTGGACCGCAGTTTTGACAACACTTGGTCACAATAGTCAGGGTTATGTATTTTGTGTATGATAAACTTATTAATGGTGCTTAACAGTGTTTCATTCTGACAGTGTGTTAATTCTGTAAATATTAGCTGTTCTAGTTTACTGTATTGTATTAACCTATTTCGACTATCTACTGACAAATGATCAGGGTAGTAAGTATTATATTCAAATGTTTTATGTTTTTATGTTATACTTTCTGACATGTTCTGCACCCACCAGAATCATCTCACTTTTTTGGTCTATGGAACGAAAACTGAATCTAATCTAATAAGCAAGTTCAAGTTCACATTTAATGGTCCATTTGTAATTGTAAATTGTCCCAATGCCAATGCATATTAGAATTTCCTACAAGAAAACTATTAGGAGTACAGAATATCACAGACCTAAGAAAGTATGAGTGATAGTAATTTGAACCAGAAGAATAATCTGAATGGAACATAAATAAGTTAACATGCTAAATTAATGTAGCAGATGATATATTTCTATGTATGTGTAAAACTTTAGCCTTTGTTAAATACCTAAAAAAAAGTCATTTTACATATGCTAAAAGTTAAACGTACAGCTTAAAGTTATGATGAGAAAAAATAGCTTTGTGACAAAAATTACTTCACTAATGAGTGACAAAGAACGAATAGTGTCAAAAATGCGAGAAAAAGGACTTGTTATTTGACCAAGAGTTTAAAAAAACGAAAGAAACATGTAGGAAAATAGAACACTACAGGGCACATCTTCCTACTGAAAAATGTGGATCTAACATAACATAGTTAACTCTCCCTCATTTCTCAGTGTCTCCCATATTATAGCAATTTTTAATTCTCCCAGCTTCCTTATTGAACGCTTCTTTCTGCTATATATTTTGGTAGTGATCACTGTTATAAATATTAATCCCATGAAGTACTGTCAATAGTACAAACTCTGACCGACAGATCTCGAAAAGTTTTCATATGATATTCAGCACTATTGTTGACATACATTCTCTTTTCTGTTCATGGTTCTATCGAAAAAACATGGTTTTCCTCAAGGAAAATCGAGGAATGGAGAAAGAATGGCAGCAAATGTATCTGGCTCCATTGTGAGAGTGTTAATGTTTACTTCCATCTCGATCAGTGCTTGCCAGCACTGATCGAGATGCAAGTAACCCACGAATCTCCTTGTCTCATACTGATCATCATCTATGGTATAAATGAGACATGGAAGTAACAAGGATTCACAAAAGTGGTCTATAGCGATGTTCATGTTTAAATGTTCTTGTTACATTATGTAAACCTCAGTTGACTGACACAGCACAACATTTCGCTCGAAAGTACCAGTACTGATAGATCGCTGAAGTGGCAACAATAGAAAAAAGAGGACTGTCAATACAAAATGTTCCATTTTCTGTAGTTTTCTTTCCATAATCCTACCTACTATACTGTACTATACTATACTGAGCCTAATTACACGCTTTAACACTCTAAAAACTTTCATTCCATTTGTTAAGTTACCCCAAAACATGATACTATATGACATAACAGAGTGAAGGTGTGCCAGTGTTTTTATATTTATATCTCCATTGTCACCCATACCAAGAAAATGCGATGTAGTTGTGCGACTGAAATTTATTGCAACTAAATCTCCCTTTAAATTCCCTTAAAACCATGCTCAGATGTTGCTAACCTCTCTTAAAACAGTGAGCAAATGTTGATTGGCCTAATCAAACAAATGTAAATTTTGACTTACTTGTTTATATAGGCACTAATAAAGTGATGTATATGTTCTAGTAGATAAGCATGAAAAGATGTTTAAATATGTGAATAAATTTTAATTAGTAAATAATATTAATAAACCTGTTTACAAGGTGAAGTACTTGAAATATATGAAATAAATACAGAGGGTAAAATAAGTGTCCATATGATCCATACACACACTTATATACATAGAATTTGTACTTTTGTATGGGAGGTCATATGATCGTTGCATATTCAGACAGACACTGACTACAACGAAGCTTTTTTAAAATTAAATGTGTACTGTAACTGATTGTTGTATGTTCTTTTATTTATATTGTTTAGTATATAATACAATTGATACACTAACTGACATGAAGGAGTATAGTTGTTTGTTGTGAGAAATTTCTTGCAATTATGCTTTTGGGTATACCTCAAGGAACTGTGAAACATCAGTAATGGAACAACTTTACCCAAATACATTAATAATATAGTTTTTTTTCAAAATCGTTTTTGTTAAAGCTATTGATTACTCTTGAACGATATATGGATGGTGGCAATAAAGATATCTTTGTATACTTGGAAAAATACTACTTTTATATGTGCATTATTTTAAAATGATGGAATGATCTAATATTTATTTCTTTATTTATAACCAACTGCTCTGTTCTAAGGGTTTACGCAATGAGTTAATCATATAAGTCAAATAATCAGTTTGAACAATTGGCTTGGAACCCTCTGTTGTGCTGTGCTGAACAGGAGAGGGAAGACAGACAGTGGCAAGAACTTTGAACTGTGTAGACACTTTGTCAACAGCTGCAGGCATAAAATTGTTCTTGTATTAGAAAGTGCATGAAACTCCATCAAACTGTTGTGAAAATTTGTGCAACATGGCCTGCCACTGGAACAATGGCTCTGGGAAGTGTCATGTTGCTTGGTGTGTATTAATTTATCAGAGATAAGAAGAAACTGTGTGATCAGTGACCACCATTGTGCAACCATGATCACACCTCCAACGCCACAAAACACAACAAGCCAAAACTTTCATTTTATTCAGTCATGATAGATCAAAGCGAAATATCAATTAATTGTCGATTAGTAACACCGATCATACTTCTATTTGCTCATTCCATCACTGTTCTATCCTAAATCGTTTGTCATTTATTCCAAATAAAAACATGTAAATAATTAAAATCTTTAGACTCATAATAAAATTTCAAAATTTAGTACTTTGGAGTAAAACACTAACGATGTAGATAATTGAAACTGAATAAATTCAAGCTCAATGTAATGGTCGCTTTATCTTTTCCAATTGCTGACATAAATTTCGCTAATTGAGAGTTCACACTCCAGTTAATAACCATCACTTATAAGGAATTTCTTCCATTATTGCCCGGCATTCATGTGACAACAGGGTCGCCCTGTGAACTTCCTTGTTTTTGTACACATAAAACTTCTTTCAAAAACTTATTGTTAAATTCTGCAAATATCATGTTAGTGGCGTGAATTACTTGCAAGGTCATCAACGACTATATTGATTTTCTCCCTAGTACACGTACCATTTGGTAGTATTCATCCCACAGTTCTTAATAAAATGTCAAGGGTGCTAATTCTCCTGTGTCTTCAATAGGTCGTACTTCTCTTCTTTAGTAGTAGTAGTAGTAGTAGTAGTAGTAGTAGTAGTAGTAGCTTTATTCATCCATAGATTTCTTTTTACAAGGATATAGGACATGTCAAAGAATTTACAAGTTCAGATCTATTTAAAATAAACTGATTCATATACACATATATTTACAGACTTCTAGTTAGAGACAATGATTAGATTTACTCCTGGTATACTATACTTTCTACAAATAACTTATTAAATAATGTAATGCCACACTGTTCACTCATATCTCACTATCAGTTATCATTACTGCACACACTATACTCACATGGTTTCATAAAATTTCACTCATTACACACACACACACACACACACACACACACACACACACACACACACACACACACACACACAAACACTGGTGATCTCTAGGCTACTTTCTGTACCACAACTTCCCATTTGCTATCCTGCAAAACTGAGTCAGCATTCCTCCATAATGAGTGAGATGTTGAGCTCAGAAAGGGGGAAGAGGTGTTAGTATTGTGCAGTGCATAGCTTGGGGGTAACAGTTTCTAGAAAGGAAAACAGAAGGAAAAAAACATAAAATGAAGGTGTTATATGGAATGTTGGATGTTTCATAATCATTATTTTTATTATTATTTATTTTTATAACATTTTTTTATCAAACCCATACTCTGTTTTATCTAAGTAATGCAGTAATCCTTCAATGTATAAAATGTATTGCATAACACGTACTTTTAGCTGCCTTTTTAAATAAGTGTATTTTTGCAATTTCTTTAATCTCTTTTGGTAATTTGTTGTACAGTTCTATTCCTTGGTAGAAAATGCTGTTTTGAGTTTTAGGTTTAATTTTTCTTGGTAAATGTAAGTTGAGTCTATCTCTTGTTACATGGTCATGAACAGAGCTGTTTGTGCAGTAATTACCAATGTTATTTTTTATGTATACAGCTGACTAGTAAATGTATTATCATGGAGCAGTTAAAATCTCGTGTTTTGAACAGATCTTTAGAATGTGCTTGACTAGTATATTCGGTTATTATTCTTATGGCTTTTTTATGGAGTTTGAAAATTGTGTTCATATTTTGTGTGTGTTTGTTCCCCAAAAAAGAATGCCATAGCTAAGAACTGAGTGTACAAATGAATAATATCTAACTAAAAGACACTGTATGTTACACACTAATGATAGGATTCTAAGGGCATAACATGCTGATGCTGTTCTGTTTGCAAGTAACTTTGTGTGTTCACACCACTCCAACTGAGAATCAATATTCATTCCTAGAAATTTTGCGTTTGTTACAGTCTATAGAGGTGCCATCTACATTTAATTTAACATTGTCATTTTTCCTCTTCAAACTGAAATTCATGCCATTAGTTTTCTTTATTTTCAATGTCACTTTATTGCTCATTGACTAATCATAAACTTCCTTGAGAGTTTCATTTGCTTTCTTGGCAAGGAGTTCTCTTGTTTTCTCAGTGATTACAAAATTGCTGTCATCAGCGAAGAGAATCTTTTCACCACGAGTAACACTACTGGGAAAGTCATTGATGTATATCAGGAACAGTATTGATCCTAATATGTTACCTTGCGGATGCCGTATATTAATGTATTTTGATTCTGATAAGTGTTTTACTAAATGTTTAGATCTATTTGAAGTATGTGTTATCTCTACTTTTCGTACCCTTTCTATTAGGTATGATCGAAACCAGTCACTAGATACCCCTTTTATTCCTAAGCTTTTAATTTATTTAATAGAATCTTGTGGTCGACTGTATCAAACGCCTTAGAAAGATCCAAAAATATGCCTGTGACACATTCATCTTTGTCAAGAGCATCAAGTACAACTTTTGTGAATTCTACTATAGCTGACTCCATACGTTTGCCACACTTTGGAAACCAAACTGTGATTCGCTTAAAAGATTGTACTTATTCAGGTACTTCATTAATCTGTCTTTCATAATTGCTTCTATTATTTTTTAGAATGCTGATACCAGGGAATTCGGTTGGTAATTTTCTATGTCTTCTGCATTAGCTTTCTTAAGCAAAGGTACAGCTCCTACCTGTTTTAACTGGTCTGGAAATGTCCCTGATGTGAAGGATTCATTTATTATATTTGTCAAGGGGCCTTGTATAATCTGTATTCACATTCAGTACACACATTAGTACTTCATCTCAGCCTACTGACTTTTTATTTTTTAGTTTTTGAACAGTTTTATTCACTTCATTCTCTGTGGTTGGAAGTAACATCATTGTATTTAGTGCAACATTGTTTACAGGAGTTATGTTTGTTTTGAGGAATTTTTGCAGTAACTTCTGTGTGGTACTTGAAAAATGTTCGTTTACATAGTTTGCTTAGTGTTGTGGATCATTTATTAACTTATCCCCCTCCTTAGCAGCATGTTATTTTGCGTTTGTTTGCCTCTCCTTGTTTCCTTTTTTATAGCATCCCAGACTTCTTTGCTTTTATTCTCTGCATTATATATTATTTTGTCATTAAATGATTATTTTGCAGCAATCAGCACCTTCCTATAGATTTTTTTATATCTATGATAGAAATTTAAGAATTCTGGATCACTGCAAATCTTTTTCATGGAACAGAGGTGTTTGAGTGTTTGGGAGGACTTCTTAACACCTGCTTTTAACCATGTGTTTTTGTGAGATGTTGATACAGACTTGCATACTTTTGGAAATGCCTTTTCAAAGTTCAATTTAAACAATGTGGAGAATTTAGAGAATTTTTATATTCGCATTGGTTTCCTTATACACTTCATCCCAGCTTTTTTTTCTAGTTCTTTTAAAAAATCTTTTATTTTGATTTCTGATAGAAGTCGTTTGTAGGCTTGTAGTTTAGGGAATGAGATGGTCTGAGAATCCGATATTTTTTACAGCTACATCACATTTTTCCCTGTCCATATTTGTGGCCACATGGTCAATTACTGAGGCAGACATTGTAGTAACCCTTTTTACACTATTGACCAATACGGACGTGCCAAAACTTTGAAGGATGTTTATGAAGGTTGAAAGGTGGCTACACTGAGCCACAGCGCCAGAGATTGCGCCAAAGAGTATTATTCCGCCGCCTCCACTGGCAGTGCTTGTCGAGAACTCGTAGTAGTCAGTGCTTGCTGAGATGTCGTAGTGAAAAGTTCTTGTCGAGAAGTCGTAGTGGAGAGTGCTTGTTCCATGTTTCATGCAGTTGTTTGATGGGCTAGACAGCAGATGTTATTCGAATGGAGATATTGTAATGACCAGAGTGCTTTTCGTCAATATATATGAAGGTAAAATATTCCCTATTTTTTCATTATTTCAGTGTCTTAAATAATGCGTCATTACAGGTTCAGTCAACAAAGCATCTGGCTCGTGTTCTTGTATTAGAGTGTAATTCTGGTTTCCTTACACAATTATAGTATTTATATTTTTTAATTACTTCGGTATAAATGATATTTAAAATTTCTTGTCTTATTGATGAAGAACCGTGCCAGATGTGTATGTTGAATCACACTTCCACACACAGAACAGTTACACTTGTGCTTTGGTTTCGTAGGTTTTATAGTTGCTGGGGACTTAATTAATTAATTGTGTTAACGGAAATTTTCTTTCATTCTTTGTTGTTATTCTATGCAGTCAGATTGCGTACTAAAACTAGTCAGGGCCAACCGCTTACGAGACCTCGTAATCGGACATACAGCTACAAAAAATTTTAAAACTATTTGCATTTCATACTTATTTAATTAAGCCCCCATGCACGTAGCGACCGCTGTTTGGATCGTCCCTTGGAATTCTTCTGATTGTAAAAATAGTAGACAGTAGTATTGTTGTAGTAATTTGTAGTTTAGTAATTGTAGTCTATATTGCATGTGTAGATTTGGTAATTGGCATTCTTCTAATGGTATTTTGCAAAATTTATTTTTTGTTGTCTTGTCTACGGGTTTGATAATTTAGTGCAATTATTTCAATTGTTCATTAATCGTGTTTGAGGGAAGCGATGATGATGATGATGATGATGTTTGGTTGGTGGGGCGCTCAACTGCATGGTGATCAGCACCTGTACAATTACCCAATCTTTGCTCAGTCCAATTTCGCCACTTTCCTGGATGATGATGAAATGATGAGGACAACACAAACACCCAGTCATCTCGAGGCAGGTGAAAATCCCTGACCCCGCCGGGAATCGAACACGGGACCCCGTGCTCGGGAAGCGAGAACGCTACCGCGAGACCACGAGCGGCGGACTTGAGGGAAGCATTTCGTGTGAATGGTATTGTTGGTGATAACGTGTTATATTCTCTGTAATTTTCGTATTGTGACGAGTTTTGCATGTTTTGTAAATGATTACGTGATCGATGAAAAAGGCAAAAATGATGGATAGTGAGAATGACGAAATTGTTAACTTGGCGAACTCACCAACAGAGGAAAACAGTATCATGAATAATGAAGTAGAAAACAATTTAATAAGCAGGGAAAATAGTCCAGAACCAGTTCAAAATTTTTCACAATCAAAACGTTTTCAGAATACGAGATTAACGACAGAAGACTCTGGAATAGTATCGAACACAGATAGCTTTACAGCTATGATGAACGAAGCTGGTTTGGCGGGAAATGTTAGGAGCGAAAAGAATTTCGAAACAGTTAATATGGAGCAGTTGATGGGTGCAATATTAAATCTGGGATCAGAGTTGGAATCTAAATTTAAAACAGAGATGGGAACTTTGAGATCTGAAATTAAAACTGATATGAAAGCAATGGCAACACGGTTAAGCTCACGAATAGGGACATGTTTCAAAAACATGAAAGATGAATCAAAGAAAGAAATTAGAGAAGAAGTACAACCGATTTTGAATGCTCACAATAATAGTTTAATTTCAACAGAAATTAGACAAGAGAAACAGGACAGAGAACAGGAAGAAAAAGATCGTGTGATAGTACAGAAATTTTCAGAGTTAAATTTACAACGTGCACACGATAAGGAAGAAATATTTGAAAGAATCGAAGAATCAGTACCAAATGACAGGATAAATAACTTAACGATACAGTATGAACAGTTAACTACTAAATGTGACAATACCGAAACCCGAGTCGCGACATTTACGGAAGACGTTAATAAACAGAAAGAACAGATAGGTGACTTATCGGAAAGAAGTGAGGAGATTTCAGATAAACTGACATGTTTTAGTTTAAATGGGGACAGAGATTCAGATGATACAGCACCATTGCCATTTGCAGAAACCGAAGAGTACCAGAACATAAATAAGCATGTTGAAAAACAGGGAAAATTTAAAGAACGCATTAAAAGGGAAGTTGAGGCGTTAGGAAAGCAAGTCAAACAAATTGAAGGCGAAATCGTAGGAAAAGACAGCAGAAGAAATTTAGAATCACAAATAGCAGAGGGGTTTGAAAGAAAATAATTTGTTTCATTTACGGGATGCAACAAGAGAGCGCCAGGCGCGTGAACTTGACAATAATCGACATTCAGACTGGAACAGCCGCGTTAGGTCTTTGTCGCCACGAAGAGAAAACTTTGACTGTAAACACTTCTTGACTGTTCGGAATTTTAAGATCTTTCGCAATTTTAAGAATGACATACATCCACGTTCATGGCTAGATCAATTTACGTACGCACTTCCACGAAACTGGCTACTAAGTCACAAACTGGAAATTATGTGCGGCTATTAACGTCCTCAGGGGATTCACTACTCTAAGTGAATATGTGCCGTAGCATGCATAGGGCCCCGAGCTGTAGTGGTGCTATTTCCCTTTTAGTTTTCTGCACCGCTGCCTACTCTTTTACTATTTTTTGCATCTGTCAAAACAACTCTTCTACTATCAATCTATCTAGAGAGTCGTTAAAGAATAACCGGATATGACTATTTTACCCAAAAGTGTTTCCGGAAATTACCATGTGGAGTTACTGCACCTTCAGCAGCATTCATTCGTAGTTTAAACGAAATTTTACCTGTTTATCTTCGTGACAATATTACTTCATATGTTGACGATATTCTTATTGCTAAACATTCTTGGAGTGAACACAACAAAATTTTGGATTCATTATTACGTATTTTTGCAAGAGTTGGCATTACAGTGAACTTGGAAAAATCTGAATTTGGTCGTTCTCAGGTGAAATTTCTCGGTCACATTATCTCTACAGAAGGTATTCTTCCTGATCCAGAAAAACTTGACGCTATTCGTAATTATGCTGTTCCTACTACAAGATGTGATGTTCGTAGTTTCCTTGGTGTCTGTAATTTTCTTAGACGCTTTGTTAGATTGGACAATTTGGCCACACCTCGTTTTTGCGAACTATCTGGAAAGTTCTTTTTAAACGAAAATCGGTCGACAACTCTGTTTGGTTAGTTTGCATTCCTGATGAGTGGGTCAATAAATTGCTTTGGGATACACATTTCAGTTATGCACACTTTGGTCCCAGAAAATGCTTTCACAAATTACGAGAAAATTGCTACTTCAGTAATATGGAAAAACGTATTCGATCTGTTCTTGCCAAATGCAAATTATGTCAAAAGGCTAAGCCGCCAACTATTTCTCACAGAGCACCGTTGTTTCCTACCATTCCAGCGAAATTAAAGGACATGGCTGCATTCCATTTGGTCGGTCCAATGGTTCGTTCTACTAATGGTTTTGCATACATTTTCGTAGCAGTGGAATTGACATCAAAATATGTGTGTTTTACACCTTTACGCAAAGCAACAGCTCGTTCAGTATCTAACGCTTTCATCAAACATTTTCTTAAAGAAGTGGGTCATGTTGATAAGGCTATATCAGATAATGGATCACAGTTTCGCACTAAAATTTGGCTTCGCACTCTACGGCGTCGTAAGATTAAACCAATCTTCATTTCACTTTTTCACCCTCAATCTAACGCTTCAGAAAGATGGATGAAGGAAATCAATAAATTGTGTCGTCTTTATTGTCATCAGAATCACAGAACTTGGGATCAGTATCTCCATATTTTTCAAAACATTCTGAATGAACTCCCTAATGATTCAACTTCTTTACCGCCTCTATTGATATTAAAAAATAAAGTACCGACAAATCGCATCTCTGAAATCGTTCCTTTTCCGCCTTCACGAAAACTGCGGCATTCTGAAGTTGTCAACCTAGCTCTACGAAATATTGCATCTGCAGCTGCTAGAAGAGAGAAATCAGCAAAGCGTCCTGGTCGTTTAAAAACTTTTCCAGTTGGCCAGAAGGTGTTAATTAAGTCTCATCGTTTGTCTCACAAAGGAAAAGGCTTGTGTCGCAATTTTTTTCTGCTTTATAACGGTCCATTTAGAATTCGCAAAATTATTCATGATAACACTGTTGAAGTAGAAACTCTTAAATCTCGGCGGTCTAAGGGAATACATCATATATCTAACGTTAAAATTTTTGTGGAATAACATACTTTCGAGAAACCAACAGTTATACGTAAACATGCAGAGAATACAAGGATACCGCCCTGTGTTTTGGCGGCGGCACATACTCAAAGCAACAGTCAAGTCTGCGTACCGCACAAGGCAGTCGTTGACCGCAAACAATTACTTCCTACGTCACGCGCCTACAGCTGATCGAGCGCTCAGTGCGAATGCACTGACAGCCGTAAACAAATACACAATGTAATTCGTCCGCATAAATTCAGTATAAAGCTATAGTGACTTGATAAATTATGTTATTAACGTTCAGTATTTTTCAGGATACGGTGTATAAAATATTTAAGAACGTCAGGTAAATTCTGTGTGTGTCCGTTTTTCAGGATACGGTTTTTTAAAATATTTAAGAAATTCAGGTAAATTCTGTGTGTGTCCGACGTTAAGAGGACTTGCTATCGAGAAAATTTCAGGAAGAATGTAATTTCGAAGAAGAAACTAATAAACTAAAAAGATAACTATTAATTGAGTTTATTTTTCATGTAACATATTTCCACTTAGGTACGTACTTTAGACGTAATTTGCTGCTCGCGATTACGTGATTCATACTTTGTGCTAAATTTCATGTTCTATGAATTTACTTGTGAAGCGACGTGCTTGCGTACATTAACTGATTTTGACAATGATTGATTAATGAACAGGGTTGTTAATTATGTATATTATGCATCGCTTGGCTGCTATGCTTTTTCACTGATGTCACATTATTTTTTTATGTGCCTGCTGTGCTTATTTATTTAAATTATAATTGTCACCTGATTAATTGTGCTGATATGGTTATGTATGTAGGTTATACTTTGTGATGTATCTGCTTGCGCCTTCATGTTTACTTATTAAGATTACATATGAATATTCACTTGCTTATGCTGTGATGCTAATGACCTGTTTATTATGTAAGATATATATTTGCTGCTTTGCGTATGGATTGCATATATACACATTTCTGTTTTGTTGTCATAACTACTCTTTAATTTGGTATATAGAAATGCTGATGTACTGTGTACGAACATAGAGTGTAGGTCACACTATTGTATTAATTATAGATTGTTCGCTTGGCAGAGCCTCGTTGTAAGAATTGTGCTGCATCCACTTGTTGACATTCTGTTCTCCACTGGTATATTTACTCGCTATTGCATGTTTTGCTTACACTCAGTGCCTTATATTTTTAAGATAAGAAAATGAACTGCTATAATTCGACGAACGACATTAGTACAAGAAACTTCATAGAAGTCACATGAGCTGAGGTTTTATGGAAGCTGTATAAATTTATGCTAATGGGAAGGAAGCTAACGACATGACATACCAACACTAGGGTTAGACCATTGACAGTTATTACACTACATTCTTCGTGAGCAATTGAAATAGCAAGTGACACTTGACACAAAAAATACTCCACATGTTTGCTTCTGCCATGATTTTTGAAGTGGTGTACACACTGTGAAATATTACGATTTATTCATTCAAAGTCTTATGTGATCTTTCATACTACGTACATGCACCTACTTACTGAAAGTTATTCGAACTAAAGGCTGTTAGAGGTCATGTATACATTTCGTTTGTTTAATGATGGACAAGGTAACCAAAATGTATTTTATAATTCATAATGAGTAGAAGATTTGTCTCAGGTGGACTACACAGAGGTTGTATGTGGACATTGTGTCTTCGGATTGTATGGGATGATGAACTGAAGTTTGCACTAGGATTTTATCTGTACTTGTTCGAGGAGACTGACTAGAGGAAAGAGTTGTTATGGAAGTGAAATGATATTGGTGATAAGGTTTATATGTATCGACGTATTGAAGAGGTATTATTGAGGTATTGAGATTATGTGAAGTTCATGATTATTGGAGTTTTGGTGGACAAGAGGTAAGGTAAATGATATTGATGATAAGGTTTATATGTATCGACGTAAGAGGTATTATTGAAGTATTGAGATTATGTGATGCTGATGATTATTGGAGTTTTGGTGGATAAGAGGTAAAGTACGTGAGGAGCATATTTTTTTTGTTGGTTTATATGGAACAAGGAGGATGAAGATGGCAGACTAGAACACTAAAGTGGAAGGAAGATTGTCTACACACACTTTGTTAAATCAATAAGCAGTACATACTTTTTTTTTTTTGGAGAGAGGAAGCATTTGCATATCTTGCCACACTGACAGTTGTTCAGCAACCGTACATTTTGATTTGGCTTGGCAAACATTGGTCTTGACATGATGACTATGACGTTGACTGACTATTATTGACTGTTATACACTATGCCACTACTACTTGATACACATGATGAACATCAAATTTTGACAGAATTGCATTTACACAGTTAACACTATTTAATTACACAGTAGTACTTAATGTGGATGAAAGATGAGTGAGTGTGTTTTGTGTGTTTCCCTTCCTAATCCCAGAAAAGTGGTACCGACTTACCTCCTAAACATTATTTTACTTGTTTGTTGTGGCTTGCACTGACACCCATAAATATTATAGGTTTACTGATATCTGTGCATTTGTAATAGTTAATATGACAATTATCTGATATCATTTGTGTGTTTCTTATAATTTGTATGTTTAGTGTAAGAGCATTGATAATAATTTTGTAAAAGCAATTGTGTGTGCATTCAAACTGTTGTTCACACCTGCACCTGTTCAACATTGATGTGTGACACTTAGAAATGTTTAATTTCTGCTGATGAACTGTGTGATTAGTGATAGTGAATATTATGGACTGTTACCTGCACTTGTTCAACATAATGTGTGCCACTTAGAAATGTTTAATTTCTGCTGATGAACTGTGTGATCAGTGATAGTGAATATTATGGGCTGTTACTTGTACTTTTTCTACATGATTGGTGCCACTAGGACATGTTTAATTTCTGCTTATAAACTCCGATGAACAGTGTGTTTAGTGATAGTGAATATTATGGACTGCTGTCTGGACCTGCTCATCATTGCTAGGTGCCACTGATGAACTGCTTCTACTGACATAATGTCACTTGTTGGTGTCTGCACCTGTTCAACATTGCCGGGTGCCACTGACAGACTGCCTCTACTGAGATAATGTCACTTGTTAGTGTCTGCACCTGCACAACATTACTGGGTGCGACTGATGGAACTGATTCTACTGAAATGATGTCACTTGTTGGTGTCTGCACCTGTTCAACATTGCTGGGTGCAACTAATGGAACTGCTTCTATTGAAATGATGTCACTTGTTGCTGTTTGCACCTGTTGACCATTGCTGGGTGCTACTGCTGGAACTATCAATTACTTTTTTTTTAATCATTGAAAGCATTGTATGTGAACATTTATATAAACTGATTTTTTGTGTATTGTGTAAACTATTATGTAGAGTCACATGTATGAAGGAATTTGTATTGCTTACTGTATTTTATATATTAGGTTATTGAAAGGTCAGTGCAAAGTAAAAATTTTATCTAATTATGTGATATTTACGTATTAATATTATCTTTTATTTTTGTCTGTATTTTTGTGGACGAATTTGGTGGTATTTTCACCACCAATACTGGCAAAAAATACCATCAAATTCTGGCCCGTGGAGGAGGGGCATATGAAAGGTGGCTACACTGAGCCACAGCGCCAGAGATTGCGCCAAAGAGTATTATTCCGCCGCCTCCACTGGCAGTGCTTGTCGAGAACTCGTAGTAGTCAGTGCTGGCTGAGATGTCGTAGTGAAAAGTTCTTGTCGAGAAGTCGTAGTGGAGAGTGCTTGTTCCATGTTTCATGCAGTTGTTTGATGGGCTAGACAGCAGATGTTATTCGAATGGAGATATTGTAATGACCAGAGTGCTTTTCGTCAATATATATGAAGGTAAAATATTCCCTACTTTTTCTTTATTTCAGTGTCTTAAATAATGCGTCATTACAGGTTCAGTCAACAAAGCATCTGGCTCGTGTTCTTGTATTAGAGTGTAATTCTGGTTTCCTTACGCAATTATAGTATTTATATTTTTTTAATTACTTCAGTATAAATGATATTTAAAATTTCTTGTCTTATTGATGAAGAACCGTGCCAGATGTGTATGTTGAATCACACTTCCACACACAGAACAGTTACACTTGTGCTTTGGTTTCGTAGGTTTTATAGTTGCTGGGGACTTAATTAATTAATTGTGTTAACGGAAATTTTCTTTCATTCTTTGTTGTTATTCTATGCAGTCAGATTGCGTACTAAAACTAGTCAGGGCCAACCGTTTACGAGACCTCGTAATCGGACATACAGCTACAAAAAATTTTAAAACTATTTGCATTTCATACTTATTTAACTAAGCCCCCATGCAAGGTGCTGCTGGATTCATTTGTGATATTAGTGTTGATGTTAATGTCCCCACACAGAATTATGTTGACCTTTGTACTTGAGGCTTTATCTAGAATTTATTGAAAAAAGGGTTCACACTACCACTGGGAGATCTATACACACAGAAACTGATTAATTTCTTGGTGATGTTAAGCCTTGTTTGTTAAATAGCTGATATTTCAAACTGTTTGTTTTCACTTACTGTTCTGAGTTCATGTCTTGATTTTAACTGTGTTCCTTTTCTGATATAAATGCATGAACCTCCACCCCCTGAAGTAGTTCTGCAGTAAGAGTTTGCCTTTTCATACAATGATAATACTACATGTTGGATTTCTGTGTCTACACCAGTGCTCAGTAATACAAACTACTGTGCAGAATGAAATTTTCACTCTGCAGCGGAGTGTACGCTGATATGAAACGTCCTGGCAGATTAAAACTGTGTGCCGGACTGAGACTCGAACTCGGGACCTTTGCCTTTCGCGGGCAAGTGCTCTACCAACTGAGCTCCCCTCCACGACTCATGCCCCGTCCTCACAGCTCTACTTCTGCCAGTACTTCGCCTCCTACGTTCCAAACATTTGTTTCAGAATTTTTAAACTGCTGGAAATACTCTTTAGGCAGGGGAACCAATTGTCTGGACTTATCCTAAAAAAGACCTACTTTTCCTACCTATGACAACAGGTATTTGACCATGTGTGGCCTGAGATCCACCCCCTATACATTCATGAATCAGCTGTACCAATCTTCCCTTCCCAGTCCTGTTTACGTGTAGGCCATGCCTAGTGAAACCCCATCTGTTGATAGTCTGAACAGGCGTCAGAGAAACATGAGCAAAGTTGGCTGTCCTCAGAGCCATCTGTAACCCCACATTGATTCGCCTCACAGCTCAGGCAAGGTGTGGTCGATCATAACGCCGGAACAGCTCAACAATGAGTATGTTGGTGCCATGAGTCAGGGAAGCTATCTTGTCCAGGTCACAATCTATGTCATACGCCCCATCCCTGTCCAAGTTGTTTAGCGCCCCACCCACTATCACTACGTGGTCTTCTTTTGTAATGCCCTTATATAAAGACCCTAGGTCCTCTATCACATGACTTAGCCCCGCATTTGGCTTGAAGATACTGGTGGCCTGGTATGCTGCCCCTAAACTTTCCTGTTACTGACCTACACCTCGCTAAGTAGTTCATATTTCTATACTACTAGTGGAACACTACTCACCTTGTTCTGTTAATACTGTTGCAACAAATCCATTTCATGGCGAATTTCTGTGGTAGCATTGCATAATGTCTCTCGCAACACATAAGAATTTTAAACACTCAAAACTGTGTTTCTTAATGGTGAAATCTGTGCATTTGTTTCTGCAGATATTTCACTTTTTAATACTGGGAACTGTCTGCATTTTCCATCTGCAGTTGGTTCAACACTCTCTTTGATTGACTGTATTTCAGGATCAGATCTAATGCTGATATCAGTATTGTGCATTTGAATAGCTTATATCTCCGTTTTCATAGAACTCATGGATTTGCCAAGCTCTGTTGTTCTACCACTTTGTTGATTCAAGACAGCTAAATTTGGTTCCAATATGCCTTCCAATTTGTAATGTAATTTTTAATTCACTCATCTGACTAGTAAAATAAGCTTTCAGTTTATTCATATTATTACTAAAATTCTGCTCCATTTTCATACTGTTTTATTTTAAATGACTTGTGAAATGAATGTGTAGAACCCCATACTAGATTAGAAGATATTCATACGTATTTCCAGTCATGTTGCTCATGTGGTCACACATGTTCCATAAAATTTGCGTTATTTTGGTCTCAAAGGTTCTTGCACCTCTGATACACTCTGATCTGCTACCCCACACTCGGGCTCATGAGTTTCACATTCCGTTACCACGTCCATTGTAGGTAGAGTGACTGGTTCTGACTTTTTTCTGTTTTAGTCATCTACCCCACTAACTCCTATGTATTTAATTACAGGTGTCGCCTGTTGTTAATCAGGTGAACCATCCATGTGTGCATCTACATTGTTCCCATCTGTTGTGTAACCATTCAACTCCATTTTGAATTCTGTTACTACTTTCTTATCACAGTTTCAGTTCTGATTTTGGCACTTTTTCCAGCCTTGCTGTTACGTAAATGCATTCAAATAAACTTTTTTGCAACGTTTTGGAGAAATTTTCTTTAATTTTTATAGAAGTTCACATCCTTAGACTTAACCAAAATCTAACACAAACGCAAGTTATGTAAACATACACCTTTCTGTGAAACCGATTTGCAACGAAATTTTTTGTTATTTCAAGGTACGTGACTGGACTTTTGCTAAACATATATCAGTTTATGCAATTAAAATTTAGGCAAGTCCTGTCATGGGAAGCTATGTATGGCTGGAATTTTATTTGTTACATCACTGTTTATGCAGCAGAGATTTTGCTAAGTCCTGTCATGGGAAAGGCATTTGTTACGATTTTATGGAAGTTCAGTTTGTGCTTTTTAGTGGAAACATCCTGTATGCCATCACTTCAAGTTGCTTATATGAAAGTTATTATACAACTAATATTTTTTGACCAGTTTATCTTATAATTGTTTGATGTATAAGCTAACATCGTTTAAATGCACTGTAGAGGACAAGGGGTTATTTTTAGGAAATATGGTGCGAAACTGTGATTTAGTGTCTATCAGTGCGCAATGCGCCAGCCTCACAGCAGATGGCAGACAAAGGCCGGCCAGCGCGTTATGCAGGTGACACAGTTTTGCAATGCGCGTCGGTATGTGAGTACGTGTGCGGCAGCCATCAACAGCCAGAATGCAGCATTAGCAGAATTACGCAGGCGCGGGCCGCGTGTGGCGCGGTTGCGTTAGCCAACTCATCGAGAAAGTTCTAATAAACATGGCACCGCGTAACTGGCGGATTCAGCAGTGGTCTGCACTATTTAAGGGCATGACAGGTGGGCGTCAGCATCGGTTCGACCGATTGGGCGTTTGGTCGCTATTACATCGTCGACATCAGTGATGTCCCCGAGGACCGACCGGCAGAGGGCGTTGCCTGCTGCTGCACCGGCGACTGCGGCGTCGTCACGAGCTGCAGCATCTGCAGGAGGCGAGCTAGGCCGGGCCATGTGCTTCTAACCTCCTACCGCCTGCACAGCCACTGACCGAGCATGGCGTCGTGTTCCCCGGACTGCACACATCAGCATGTGTCCACCATGACACGAGCGGTGGGGCTGAGCTACCAGAAAATGTATTGGAATAACCAACAATAAAGAGGAAAATTGCTAAAAACAACCACCTTCTTCTACCCAGCCAGGCCCTACAACCCCGACCATGTCACCCACTCCGGTCATCCTATGACAGCACTAAGTATGGTCAGACGCTAGAATAATGAACTCTTAAAGATAAGTGGTTAATTTTGTAACAAATGTTAATTAAGTTAATATTATGCCATAAAATAGTTAAATAGTGCCCACTCTAACTTATCTATTGAAGTTTTCACTTTTCCAAACCTATTTTTCGAAGAGACAACACATTTTGTAGGTGCTGGTTTTCGCCGTTTCCAGATGCTGGTTTCCACATACTTGAGATATTTGAGTAAGTATTAGTGCAGAATTTAAATTGTTTTTGGTCCATATACATAAAGTAGAGCCTTGTCTACTTTGGGAATTAAAGATTTAAAGTTGTATCTTTTATTTATTTTTAAAATGCAAAAGGTCCATATCGCATTTATGCAATTTTAGGCCTAATTTTTCGAATGTACAAGTTTAGCGATTTAACTTAAGTTTAAGCGCATTACGTTTCTATGTTAATAGTCCAAATACATATGAAAGCCCTACATAACTTTATTGTCTCCTGAGATCTGGAGATAACAGAACATTATTGTTATTTTTGGGTAAATTTCATAAATATATTTGTGAACAACCATGAGTGCAAAGTGTTTGATCTGCTGGAGGAAATTTAGTTATGTGGTTCTATGCAGCTGTCATAACAGGTGGTTTCATTGGGGCGAAATCTAGTGGTATGGGAACTGGGGAAGTAAATGAGACTCTTATACAGTATTGCAGAGTATGTTCAAGGGACAAAAAAATAGCTGAATGTGGAGGGAAGATTAGAGCTCTTAAGGTTGAACTGGAGAGTGCTAGGGAGGATCTGATGAGGTTAAGAGAGGAGAAGAGTGAAGGCAAGTGGGAAGTGGTAGAAAGGTACATGTGCCTCAGTTTCATCATTGGCACAAAAAACAGATTTGCCTTGCTACCTCAGTTAAGTAAGGAAGAGGCTCAAGTAGATGTAGGTGTAGCGAATACCAACAAACTTTCATTAAGAAATCAACTGTTTCAAAAAAATGTGTTGGAGGAAAGTTCTGTTGCTAGGTAGTAGCCATGTGAGAAGTATGAGTCACATTTTGCAAGAAAAATTAGGTGACATGTACCAGGTCACAAACTTTTTGAAGCCCAGTGCATGTCTTATCCAAGTGCTAGAGGATGTAGCATCCTTGTGCAAGGGCTGTACAAAGGAGGATTATGTTGTGATGGTGGGTGGAGCAGGAAACACTACTGATAGGGATCAGTGCTGCAATTTTGAAAGCGACCTGGTAAAAATAGCTTCTACAATGAACTATACAAATGTTAGTTTGGTGCCTGCTTTCATGTGGAATGATCAGCTCCCACTGAACAGCTCTGTAAGGACGATCAATGCAGAGTTGAATCAGGTGCTTTGGATTGCTGCTGGGTCAGACATGGGTTTGGTTCCTGTTGATGCTATTGGTAAGTGGAATTTCACAAGGCATGGCCCACACCTTAGTAGGTAAGGAATGGGTAAATTGGCTGGGTTGATAGAAAAATCCTTAAGGTATGGGAGGCACTGAACCTCTGGGAGTACCACATTTTTAGGCTCAGATCATTTCCAGCAATACAATACCGAAAAGATTCAAACATAATGAGAAGCTCCAACAGGCAAGTACTAAAGATTTTAATATATCACAAGATTCTTGTAAAAGTATAGTGTAATGTAATGCTAGTATATTACAAAGTAGATGAACGTCTTGTTTGCTTGGAAGATTTAGAAACAGAGAATGCAATAGATGTACTGTGCCTGTCTATCATATAACCACAGATTTGGAAAAGTTAAATGTAAGCAGATATAAGCTTTCAGCATATATAAGTAGAGACAATATGGAAAAAGGAGGAGTTGTCATATATGCTGAAAGTTATCATAGTGTGAAAAATTTAGAAACTAAAAAAATTTTGTATAGAGCAAATATAGAAGCATGTGCATGTAAGCTTAAACTAAATAATGGTAATTTTATAGTTGTAACTATGTATATATCACCATTGGGAAAATTTCAAATATTTCTGAAAATCTTGGAGTCCTTGTTGTGCTATCTGTCAGGCAGAGCGAAGCAAATTATTATTTGCAGCGAATCCATTGTAGATTTCCTAAAAGAATCTGATAGGAAGAATGATCTTGAAGTATTACTCAGTTCTTTCAATTTAACATCACTTATTGATTTTCCTACTCAGATAGTACAAGAATGTAGCACACTGATAGGTCAAGATAAATTTAATCAAATAAACATTTATTCTGTAAAGAATGGTCTTTCTGATCATGACGCCCAGCAAGTAACAGTAATGTCATAGCTCCATACAATAATGCAAAATAGTTCTCCAAGATGGTGCTTTCAACTGATAATTTGACGATTTAACGATCGCAAATGCAATGCAAGGCTTTTAGCAGACAGAACTTGTAGCAATTAGTCTGGGATGAAGAGTACTGGGAACCTGATACTAACTTAAAATAGAGCTTATTTTTGAAAACACTTTCCCTAATAAAACAGTGAAGTATAATTGCAAGTAACAATGTGAAAACCATGGCTAACTAAAACGATAAAAATATCTTGTAAATGTAAAATGGAAGCGTATCTAACAGCAAGAAAGAGTAATGACCCAGAAACAGTCAAATATTATAAAAGCTACCGCACTATCTTAAGAAAAGTTATTAAGAAAGGTACAGGCAGGAGCATGTGTATTACATCTGAGATTAGCAACTCTGATAATAAAATTAAAACAATTGTTGAAATGTAAACAGGGCAACCAAGAGCACAGCAAGACTGTATTTCAATTAAACTGAAAGAAAAGTTTATTAACAAAAAGTCAGAGGTTGAAAATATTTTAATAATCATTTTAAATGTTATGGGGACAATAGGATCCAGATATTCATTGGAAATGTAAAGCTTTGCATGGAAGAGGCAATACCTATGCAATTTGATAAACCTGAAGTTCTACCCACCTCTCCTTCTGAAGTTGGGAATGTAAAAAACTCACTCAAAAGTAAAAGCTTGCAAGAAATTTATGGCATCTGCAACGAAGTGCTAAAAGCTTGTTACCAAAGAATAACTAGGATTCTCAGCCATATATGTAACAGTTCTCTGCATAGACTGAAATATGCTACTGTTAAAGCATTGCATACAAAGGGGGAAATGTCTGATGACAACATCTACTGGCATGTCTTACTTTTGGCAGCTTTGTCCAAAATTCTTGAAAAAGTATTGTATTCAAGAATAAAATCATATATTTGTGCAAATAAGTTACTTAAGTTACTTGGTTTTCAGAAAGGCTTTTCAACAGAAAATGCTATATATGCTTTCACTGATCAAATACGAAATGTTTTGAATGAATAACTGAACACTGCCAGTTGGGGGTTTCTCTGATCTCTCAAAGGTTTTTCATTGTGTAGATCATGGAATTCTTTTAGATAAGCTTAAGTATTATGGCGTATGTGGGCAGGGTACGAATGATTATTTAACTAGAAGAGTACAAAAGATTGAAATAAACGGTTCACATAATGTGTAAAAATCAGCAATTCATTCTACTCAATAGATGAATTTTTAGATATGAATTAGTAAGCTTAAAAAAAGATGATAGGTGGATTGTTGTTGAACAATTGAGGTTATCGACTTTCAGTTCTTAAGTAACTGATGGATGCAAGGACTTAATCATAAAATTCACGCTCTATTACAACAAGACTGTGTTCTAATCATAAAACAGTCCACCCCTGGTAGCTGATTGGTCAGTGAGGCGGAATGTCATACCTAATTGGCCAGGTTCGATTCCTGGCTGGGTCGGAGATTTTCTCCGCTCAGGGACTGGGTGCTGTGTTGTCAGTAACATCATCATTTCATCCCCATTGACACGCAAGTCGCCAAAGTGGCGTCAACTCGAAAGACTTGCACCAGGCGAATGGTCTACCCGATGGGAGGCCCTAGCCACACAGCATTTCCATGATCTTAAAACTGCCTAACATCAGTATCATTCTGATACCATTGTTTTGATACTGTGAGCACAGCCATCCACTGATCAGTTAATATTTCTGATGCATAAAAGGAGATAATTGTGTCTTATTTTATTAATCCTCTGAAATAAATACTATGTCTAGAGTCTTATGGTTGCCAAGCTCTGAAGGAGATAATTTAATTTTAATTATTCCTGAAATTTATTGTGAATTTAAAGCAAATTTATTAACTGAGTTTTATATTGAAAACTCTAAGATAAAAGCAATCCTTATTGATTCTAACACTATCTTCTGACAACTATTTTTAAACTGTTTTGTGTAATGAGTTATTGAAAATTATTAACTGGATTGCCAACTTTCAATGAGCAAAATTTACACTTACCGTTATTAACTGAATTGTAGACTTTCAATCAGCAAAATTTATGTGAACAAATGGAAAAGTTACAGCAAGTAATGTATAGTGTCTGAATTTATCCAGTTTGAATGATCTACATTGTTAGCATTGTATTGTGAAATACTAAATTTTGAAAATGTTATTACAATTCTAAAGACTTTAGTTTTTATATATGGCATTATTTGTATTAAAATGACGAAGGATCTGTGCAGAACAGTGCTGGAATGGTGAAATAACAGTCTGATCACTGTTACTAGTAACCTACAATGTTCAATTACTTGTTATTTCACTTTAACATATGATGACAAACTGGATCAATTTAAGCTATATGCATTGGTTACCTTTACATGTCCATTTGCAGACATAAATTTTGCTAGCAGAAAGTTCACAATCCAGTTAATAATTTTTAATACTTCATTACATAAAACTATTTAAAGATAGTTGCCAGAACATGATATTCAAATCCAGTGGCTTACTTCCATCTTAGAATGTTGAGTATAAGGCTCATTTCATCGATTTGCTTCTAAATTCTCAGTAACTTTCAATATTAATTAAAATTAAACTAGCTCCTTCAGAGCTTCATGACTGTAAGAATCTAGAGATATTTCTTTTACAGACTTAATGAGGTAAGACACAATCATCTCCTTTTCTGTGCATGCAGTATAAGGTGATCAATGGATAGGTGTACTCAAAATATCAAAACAATAGTATCACAATGATGCTGATGGGAGGCAGTGTTATGACCAAACCGTGTTTTTGTAATAACATGCGAATTTTACAATAGAGCTCCTGCATCTTTCAGTTACCTCAGAAATGCTGGGCAATCACTTTAACTGTTCAACAACAATCCATCTAGTATGCACATGGTTCAGTTCATAAGTAAAGGTGATAATAAGATCGTTATTTGCACAAATAAATACAATGGGAATACTCCACTGATAAGGCGAATCTTTTGTGTACATTGACAACTTTTGCGTAGGCTAAAAACTAAGATCTATGTTACAGTCAAGGACACACACCAGAGCTACACAGTTTGCAGCTAAAGCATTAGATTTTGCATGAAGTGGCCGATGACAGGAAACAATTGCTTTCGTAATTCAATGTACACCTTTTGACCATACTTAGTGCATTTAAACGATGTTAACATAGCAAACAAGCAAGTATAACACTAATTAGTCTTAGAAGCACAAATTGAATTTATATGAAATCGTAAGGGTCCAGTCACAAACAAAAGTAACCTGTATTTTTTACACCAAGGCCTAAATACTTACATAAGTTAATCCCAGCTACTAACATTTAAAACAACCAGCTCTCTTGAGGCTGAAGTAACTAATGTGGGTGGTATTACATCAGTATAAACACATACCATTAAATTTATTGGTGTTCCTCTGGACAAAAATCTTAGTTAGGTAGACCAAATTAATTCTGTATGGCCGAAAATAAGTGTACCTTGTACTTGATAAGCCAGTTGGCAAAAATAATTTCAAGTCAAACATTGAAAGTTGCATATTGTGGAAAAATTTAGGCATTTCTTAATTATGGTATTGAACTGTGGGGCTGTGCAGCACACCTACATCAGAATAATTCTTGTTATTATAGGAAAGGGAAGTGATGTTAATGCATGGACTGAGATCCAGAGAGTACTGTCATGGAACATTCATCCAACATAAATATCTGACAATAAATTCGTCATATTTGTACAAGCTTGTAGCGACCCGCAGCTGCCTACCATGTGTGTGTGTGTGTGTGTGTGTGTGTGTGTGTGTGTGTGTGTGTGTGTGTGTTAGTCCGCGAGTGTCAAATTTTCGCCTATCCGTCAGAAGTTCCGTGCACGCCGCCAGAGGCACTGGGTTTATTCGTATGAAGCTCGGATCATTTATTCTTTGTTTTTGTTAATTATCCTATGTTTTTATCTCTCTCTCTCTCTCTCTCTCTCTCTCTCTCTCTCTCTCTCTCTAATGTGTGTTCCTTTCATATGTGTTTAGTAACGCTAGCAACCAAGAGCTCACTGACCTCGACCAGTCTATTGCACATTACTAGAATCGTGAGCTTTGTATTTTAGCACCGCACGCAAAAATGAAGTTCCATCGTTTAGTTTAACATATTCTGGTGTATGCAGAATTTCTTTTGCAGGCATGGCAGCGTGCATAGTTGCCGTTCTCCTGTAAGCAGAAAGCACATCTAGCGGACATTTTGGTGCGCAGTGTAGCTGTTTTACTATCGGCATGGCAGAATCACAGGACCTAATTAATTTCCATTGCGGCTAAATCGGTGAATAATTGCCGTTCTCCCGTCAGCCGACAGCATATCTGGCGGCCAGTTTGGAGCACAGTGTAGCTTTTTTATAATGGCACGGCAGAGTGACAGAATGTAACTCTTTTACACTGCTGCTAAAATTTATTGTATTTTTTGTGAATAGTAGAAATAAATTAAACAAGTGTTGTGATTTGCATAATTATTACACTAGAAGTAAGACAGAAGACAAAATTAAAAATAACTGACAATAGCCTTTATATTAATGGGCCAATATTATTTAACAAGCTACCACATACTCTGAAAACTTGTGAAGGAAAGTTGTTCCACAGAGAATTAAAAGCTTCCTAATAACTGCTTTTAGTGAATTCTAAGCTACAGGACCCCTGTTGCAATATACAGTATACCATATTACTTATATTAATGTGAATACATGTACCATTACTATATATATAATTTGTATTACTTTATTACTTAGTCTATGTATGACGTTCGCAAAAGTCATAAGCTTATGCTAAAGATGTAAATAACTAAAAAAACAAAAAACTGAATCCTGCTTCACTGTATCTCTGGAGTACTGATGTTACGGTCAATGTAGGACTGCTTGCGAGTGACACATGTCCATACCATACGACCAAATGAGAACGATATTTGGATGAAATATATTGAGTACTGTCATCAGGCACTATCTCCCGTTCGCAAATACTCAAAACCCGACACCTATTTTCACGAAGCAGTGCCGTTTCACCTGGTCGGAAGTGTAGCATTTATTCACATATACCGTTCCACGGATTTCGTCAGGATAATGAACCCTGAAGGTCTCTTCCGTTTATATGGTTTGTATGGAATACGCGTTCTTGTCGATTCTATTCCTTTCCAGTGATTAACATTGTTCATTCTTGAGAAGAAAAAGGATGCTTTTAGCCTTTTCCTAACTACTTTACGAAAGGAACTATTATCTGTATTCAGCCAGTGATACAAAAATATCTCATTTTCGTTGATCGGGGTTACGTTAGGTACTTTTTTATGTTAAGGCCCGTCCACACGTTACGATCTGTCTGCGCAAATGTCTGCGCACATCACATCTGCGCAGACAGATCGTTGCGTGTGGACAGAAGATTTGCACCAACCTGAGGTGTGTGCAAACCTGGAAGTTGGAGTTGGAGGTTTGAGCGAAACCTCTCAAATCTGTGGGTTCAAACCACATCTGCGCAGACAAGTTGGAGCGTGTGGACAGGAGATCGCCGCAAATCTGGCGCGAAACAGCTGTTTGCTCAGTCTAGTGTTTGCGTGCACAGGGCATTAAATTGGCTGATACTCGTCAGTGTTCTCAAGAGTTTGTAAGTGAATTCATTGAAATATGTAGAAACCACCCATGTTTGTGGAAGATTAAAAGTAAAGAATATAGTGACCGAGACAAAAAGACTGCAGCATACAATGCGCTAATTGAGTTATCCAAAGTTCAGAAATCTAGATCTGGTGTAGGAGTAGATCAAGTATACCAGCCAACGTTATGGTATTTTGATCTGCTTGGCTTTCTTAGTGATCAAGAAACACCAAGACCAAGCAGGAGTACAATTGAAGATGAAATTGGAGTGTCAATGTTACCGCCAGCCGTTCATGAGGAGAAATTGCCCTTCTTATACAAGTATTTTTTCTCATAATATGAAGGGTTACAAGCTTTAAGAGATAATTATAAGTTTCGACATCCATCCGCAAATAATTTCGCCAGTCGTTAGGTTCGTCCTGCAACTCTCTCAGTAAATTTACGTGAGAAAACTGCTTTCGCTTTAGCAGCCACTGTCTACACCATTTTGCCCGCTTTCTCTGTTTCCTGCGGTTGGTCTGAATGTTTTTTGCAACACAAGTTGCGAACACAGGCCACAACAGAACTTCCTCCATTTCTATATTTCAAAATAACTGAATTAAATGTTTGACGTTTACGGGGAGCGTAGTCGCTTGCCACTGATATTTCTTTTCTACACCGACAGATGGCGGGCGAGTAGTAGATTGGGGTTTGTGTCGTGTGAACACACCACATTTGCAGCGATCTTTTGCATGTACAGACATCTGCACCGATGTCTGCGCAGACAGATCGTTGCGTGTGGACCGGGCTCACCGATGTCTGCGCAGACAGATCGTTGCGTGTGGACCGGGCTTTACCGAAGTCAGCTACAAAATAGTTATGATTATTACTTCTTGCAGCGTATGAAGATCTTTAATGTAGTAAAAAAACTGAGAAATGTTCACAATGTAACCATATGTAAAATTAATTTGCGTTGTGAATGTACGACTCATTGCATTTCATAACCATCCATCGTGCAAAATGATCGATAGAACACATAACCAACTAATTAACCAACTTCGATGGGAACATATGAAATCTGTGATGAATACTTTTGTTTATTCAATGGTACCACCACTCGTAGTGATTGTATGGATTTGCCAGTATTAAATGTATTTGTAAAGATAAAGAAGGCAGGTATTATTTTGAAGTTAGTACTTCAGACTTAACTAAGTTTGAATTCAGAGAAACAGACATACTGAATGCGCTTTCCAGATTTCTTGTGCGGCTGCGTCTTCGGAGCATCTTTGAGCTCGGGGTGACAGCGGAGACGAGAGACAGTGCGAGACTTTATTTATTCATACATGAGCGTGAAGGCCAAGGTTCTTCAGGGGAGAAGTCATTGATTAGTAGGCCGTAGTTTGGCCTAGCATGAATGTGACGTCAGCTACTATTTGGTGGAGTATGGGAATCATGTGAAGGTGCGTCATCGGCGGCCACAACTTCCAGTCAAACAAGAAAGCGTCCGTGAAGATGGCTGTTCACAGTTTACATTTTGTTTTGAAGTTACTTACTGTTATTTTACTAACAGCTGCACCATGCCTGCCGTTGGGAGACGGACTGGAAAGAAGGGTATGTGTGATAACTGAAGAGTATTCAGTTACTTCGTTATCGCTATCTCATTTCAATGCCTTTTCTTTCAGATTTCTTCAGAATTGAATCCACATTGCACATTGGCACAATGCAATACTTCGCATTATTCTGTTGTGTATGTTAAAGCAGAAGGTCCAAATGATACATTACACTATGTGTGGGATCTTACTGCGAAGCCTTCTGTTTTACTGGCACTTACAGACAAGGATTCAAATCTCACGATTGACTGGAGGGGTTTCATTGATGGCGAAGATGGATCTTTAACGTTTTCCACGGATCCGTTGTATAGTTTTGGAATCATCATCGACAAGGTTTGAAAAATTTATTTATCTTGCCCTGTTCGCATTAGGACAATGTACCGCCAAGCTCTCTATTTGAAATGCTGCCTGAACTTTACTTATTAGACTAGTTTCGTATATTTGGGAAAATGCGGGAGCGGGGTTTGCCGAGGCCCAGTTTTTGTTGATCAGGGAAATAAAAAATTCAATCTGCAATTGAAAATTGTTTCAGTGCATGATGAATAAAGAATAGCAGAGGGAAGTAACTAATTCTTCTTACGATACAATTGTTGCACCACAATGATAGCTTTACTTCAGAGAGTAAAATAATGGCTTGAATTTATGAATGAAAAGTTTAACTATCATAAACATATAATCTGTTCTTTAATGGAGCTAACCACATGCATTAAAATGTAATGTTATACCATATAGAAGCAATAACAAGAAAGATATTTTTGAAGCATTATTACATAGGTTTTTAATTTCTATGAGATTTATGGACATAAGATTTCTTGGAATTTTCTTCAAATATAGGTGTGGGAATTCAACGATGTCAATGACACTGGTATGTTCCGTGCTGATATGAACAGTTCATACATAAAGGAACTGGACACACAGTTCTTCAATTGGAACAGAACCCAGTTTAGAGAAGAAGAAAAATCTATGGTTTTAACTGCAGAAGCCAATGGTTACAATGATTCAGTAGTCACAAAAAATGGAACATTGAGAGTAGAGGTATGTTTATTTGTAGTAACCAGTGGCAGCATTATTAAATGCTTTGTGTAAAATTTAGGCTTTCAGAATTAAATTGTAAATGGTAAATCCTATAATTGTTATGCAACATGTTCTTTCGTAGGCATTTAACCAGAATAGTAAGCAAAACACTGAATGCTGTGGGTCATTGGGATTACCTGAAGCTGTAATTGCAGCATCAACAACTTGCAACCAAACTCTCAATTTTCCTACTGATGTAGATCATAGGCTATGCTACAGATCATTATATCAGTGCAGCTGAGATTTCTTGTTTTTACTTGTTGATTCTAACCCAAAAATTTTGTCACCTGTCAGCATAATCTATACCTCGGGCTTTGGTACAGATCATACTATTGCAAGAAACTGCAACACAAAAAGTAATACAAACAAAAAGGCATTGTTTTGTTTCCTTTCTGCACATGTATGAGGTCACTCACAGGAGCGTCATTAAACCCTGGGACAAAGCTGATATCTCTAGATTCAGCTGACCCAGCTGTTGGACAATATTGGATAATCCGAAACACTTGTAGTGAATACAGTGAATGTGAATTCAAAGATATGGTGACATATTGATCTGTGGTGTAGCCTGATGTCATGAATGACAGATTTTATCCATTTTTGTTACAAAAGCTAAAACTGCAAGGTAAACTCAGAAAATTTATGTTGGGTTAAGGACTAGTCTTCAAGTATTTTCATGCTTATTAAGTACACAGACTATACATAAACTTCAGGAAATGTAAGAGTTCACTTTGCAACTTTTACATTTTATTTGTGCTATGGTTGTGGATTGTCCCTTGTAGCAGGGCCTACTGTAACAGCATTCAGTGATTTTTCTCGTTTTGTGTATTTCTTAAAATAGGGTGCCCCAGCCAGTAGTTGATCACCACCCAGTAGTTGGTCAGTTTCACTCTAATCTTTAAATTATAAGAGTTGGCAGCACTGACACTTTTAAAAATGCAAGAGCATATAAAGAACATATGTTGGCAAACCTATTTCGGGTCGACAGAAGCATCCGATCCCACGCGTCGGCTTTGACCCGTGACGTAAGGGTGTTGTCGTGTGTGACGTCATGACGGCGCGGAGTTTGGTTTGAGTGTGGCTGTCTCCAGTTCTGTTTTATCTTATTTTATTTACTTTTCTGATCTGTTCGTTCTATCTCGAGATTTTTTTTTTTTTAATTGAAAAACACTTATTACTTATTTTAATTATCTGTTTCCTCCAATTTCTGTTTTAGTTTATTACATTTATCTTTCTGATCTGTTCGTTCTATCCCGTGAGATTAGTGTTTTTGTTTTTTTTAAAAAAAAAAGGTCAGCTACTGAAGCATCTTTATCTTCTATGGGTTGCAGGGGTTACGACCCCTGGGGAGGTGGGTGGGTATTCAAGCATGGCTGTCTTCACTTACACGTAGCTATGCAAAGCGTCTAAATTTGTTTATATTTAGTTTGCCCCCCACCCAAAACACCCTATTTGCCGCGCTTGTCCCGTTGGTGTCATTAGGCTTCTTGTGGAAAGTGTGTGTGTTTGTTTTTGTTTCCGCCATATTTGTGGCGTCATGAGTCAAAGCAGATGGGCGGGATCGGACGCTTCCGTATTTCCCCTATTTCTTCTATTGTTACAACAATTGGAGGGAACTGATAGCTTTGAGAAAATCTTTCCTTTTGTGCTGTGCTGAGGAGTGGAGTGCCAGGGCGTCTAGACTAATTGTAAGGTAGGTTACAGTGATACAGATATTTATTGACACAAGTACTAAATACTGAAATATGATGAACTGTGTTAACAGATAACTCATTATGAATGATCTATCATTCACCATAAAGGAAGTGTAAATTATTGCTTAAGTCTTCTTTAAGGGGGGGATGTCAACTACTGGAGTGCATGAAAGCATATTTTCCAGTAGTTGGTCATAATGATCAATTACTGGTAATTTTTAGAATGTTCTCACAAAGAGTTGCTTTTAGCCATAGACCAAGTAGGCATTCCTTTCTTCTGTCCCATATTGATGGAAATGTGAAATTTATATGGCTTCCAGTAGTTGATCGGGGTGATCATCTACTGGTTTACATATGATCAACCAACAAGTATTGATGCATACAGATAAAATTTTTATCAGTCATTAGTTTCATCCCTCTATTTACAGGAGTGAAATCTGCAGACTGAATTAATAAATGGCTCCAAAAGAAAAGTCGAAAAAAGAATTTTTTAAGTATTCTGAGGAAGACTTAACAATGTGCAGTAGAAGCAGTTCAAGCGGGTGGCAGTAGTATGAGGAAAGCTGCAAAACATTTTGGTATCCCATTTAGTACGCTAAATAACAAAATTAAAGGAAAAGTACCTATGTAGCGTAAGATGAGACCAAGTTCAGTTTTGACAGAGGCTGAAGAGAATTTATTGGTTAGCTGGATCCATGCCAACGCTAAAAAAGGCTTTCCAATAAAGCGAAGGACGCTGTATGAAACTGTGAGTGACATTGTTTTGGCAGATGGAAGACCTACACCATTCAAAGATGGAAGGCCTGGTGAAAAATGGTTTAAGTCATTCATGAGACGTCACCCTGATGTATCAGAACAGCATGCTGAGAGCATAAATACTGCCAGAGCAGCTGTTACTGAGGAAAATATCAGGCAGTGGTTCAATGAACTTCATCAGCATCTTCAGCAGGGTAATAATTTGGACATTTTAAATGAACCAAAAAGAATTTATAATGCAGATGAAACAGGATGTTAAACATGTCCTAAAACTGGGAAAGTTCTGGGTCCAATTTCTTTTGACAATCTGTATGAAGTCAAAAGTGGCAATGAAAAGGAGGCCATTACTGTAATGGCAAATTTCAATGCTGTTGGAGACACTGTACCCCCAATGGTCGTATTTCCACTTCAGAAATCAAGGGACATATCTGAGAATTTGAACAGTGAATGGGGCATTGGGCGATCAAAAAAAGGCTGGATGACAGGAGCCCTCTACTTTGAATACATTGCCAACATTTTCCTTCCATGGCTGAAGAAAGAGAGAGTCAAATTTCCTGTTATTTTATTGGTAGATGGGCACAAATCTCATACATCATATAAAGTTGCTAAGTTTTGTGCCGACAATGGGATAATACAATTTGCATTGTATCCAAATGCGACTCATGTGCTTCAACCATCTGATGTGGCAATATTTCGTCCCCTGAAATCTGGATGGAGAGATGCTGTATATAATTGGAAATGCAAAACTGGTAACAAAGTTGTAACAAAAACTGTATTTGGCCCATTGCTTGAGACCGTTTTCAATGAAAAGGCTACTCCTGAAACAGTGAAAAATGGTTTCAGGAAGTGTGGTCTTTTCCCTTATGATCCTGATGCAGTGGACTATGTTAGTTGTATGTCCAACAAATCTAGACATTTTGCACCTGCTATAACGTGTGGTAATGCAATAAAACCATCATCATTTGGTGTTGAACATCTTTTGCATTTTGAATCTCTAATGAAAAGAGGTAGAGCAGAAGAATTCCGTGCAGCAGAGAAAAATGGATGGGAAGGTGATCCAGGAGCAGAAAAACTGTTTCAGGTTTGGCGTAAAATTCGTGCTACTTGTAAATCACCTTCAACAAATAAAACTACAGATGCTAACATGCTATCTCTGCATTTGTGTAGTACAGAAAAATCCATCCCTACATCAGAAAATCCAGCAGGAGATCCTCAAGTGTCTACTAACAGCAAAATATCTTGTGACTCAGAAGATGAATCATCCACATGTCATAATGAAAAGTCAGGAGATAGACTCAGTACAAGAAAATGACAGTTCAGGTCCTCCTCAGCCCTCTTCACATCCAGTCAACCCTGAAGCACACACTCCAAAACGCCGTTCATCCCAATCATCTCAGAAAAACAGAATCAGTCCACATTTTGCTAATCATATTACTTGGCCTACTGACTCCCCTATAAAGGCTGGAAGGAAAAGAGAGTACATACCATATGCGACATCCAAACAGTGGCTAGACTGGAACAAATCAAAGGAAGAACTGAAAGCCAACACAGAAGCTGCCAAACGAGCTAGAATAGAACAACGTAAAATGGCAAAACAGACGAATGAGAAAAAAAGAAAAGGAAGGAAACTGTTTCCAGAGGCTGAGAAGGAAAAACCACCAAAAAAAGAAACCTGTAAGAAAAGACAGTTCAGAGTCAGAACCCTCCAGTGATGAATGGAGCCCTCGTGAAGACACATCAGAAAATGAGTCTGACTGTAATAAAAACCTTGCTACCACTGAGAAGAGGCATGACATTGGAAGGCCTGCATTCAAAGGAGGAGATTTTGCTTTGATCTTGTTTCCAGGCCAAAAGAATAATAAGTATAAATTTCTGTGCACTGTTCAGAGTTACCACAGAAGAGGACACTGAGATAATGGGTTTGAAAAGCTGCGATGAAAGAAATACACTGTTCGAGACTGATGAAGATGATATAAGCACTGTTCACTCTTCACAGATTTTAGCAATACTTCCAGAACCCTCTATTATCTCTACAGGAGGCAGGCTGCGTTAAAAGTTTCAACGTCCTGTTGATATTGGAAAACTGGAATGAAACTGAGCAGACTTGTGTATAGTCTATTGTTGTGTGTAGGCTACTATGTTATATTGTTTTATTTCATTGAAAAAAAATTGTTCAATATGTTAATCATTCATGTAAGTGTGTTAAAATTAAGTTCCCAGATGTAATTATCAATTTAATGTCAGATGATTTGCATATTGATCAACTACTGGACTATGGGCGATCATTTTGTGGAACTGTATGATCAACTATTGGTAATTTCTGACCACTGTAACTGAAATTCAGAAAATGTAGGGAATAAGCATTTCAAGGTTAATTGTATGTATGTCATTCTTTACAGGAAACTTTTCTCTGTGATATGTGTTGTTATCAACTTACTCCTTCAAGTAGATGTTCTATAAAAAATATAAATGTAAACTCAAATTGTTAATCGATCAACTATTGGCGGTATCACCCTATGTGACATAAATATATAGTGGGGGGGGGGGGGGGGCTGCTGGATTAGTGCTAGAATTTCTGCTATTTACAGGTGTCGCATTGAATTATTTTAACTTTTAGCGGTAATTTTCATTAGTACTAATGGGACCACAGTGTAAGCATAAGACACACATTTTGTGCTATACTTAACTTTGATTCAATTAAATAGAAAAGTAAAATAGAAAAACACAGTAATTCATGTAGTTTATTTATTGAAGAGGGAATAACTGAAGTGCCAGATACCAGTGCTGTGGCTGGTTGTTCAGTGGGTTGGCCGAAGCGTCCGATCCCACCCGTCAGCTCTGACCCGCGACGTAAGGCTGTTGTGGTGTGAGACGCCATGATGGTGTGAAATTTAGTTTGTGAGAGTGGCGTGTTTGTAGGTGTCGTTTTGGTGTGATCAGTGGTGCTCTCTGGTGATGTGTTTGTGGGTAGCGTGTTACGTGGGTTATAGGGTTCATTTGCGTGGTAGCATTGCACATGTGTGATATCGGTAGTGACTGTGCTTTCAGCAGAATATTTTTCAGTGAGTTAACGATTTTGGTTCTGTTATGTCAATGTTGTAGTTTTTTCTGTTTGTCATGTGTGAATTTTGGTAGATGTCTTTTTTTATGTCTTTGGTAGGTATGGATATGACTGACAAGGTCAACAGTTTTCGGTTGTCGGCGATAATGGGGGACAGTGCGCTGTCTCTAATAAAATTTCTTCAGCTCTTCGGATTTTTGGGTGAAGTCGTGAAGTGTTCAGCGTCGTGAAGAAATGAGGCTTACTAAAGTTCTAGCGTCTCGGGCCAGGGATATGGAGGTGTCGTAAGGATAACAGGTCAAGGGAAGTGTTCTGTTCCAGTTTTGTTGGTTTGTTGTGTTTTTTGAGGTAGAGATGATTGTGGACGTGGTTGTAGTTTTGGGTTTTGTGGTTTGGTGTCGGTAGTTTCTGTTGAACTATATAGGTGAAGGGAAGTGTTAGATTCGAATGTGTGGTTGTGGCTGTGGGTGCTCAGTATTGGGAGTTGCTGTTGAGCTATATAGGTCAAGGGAAGTGTCCAGTTCCAGAGGATATTGTGTTTAGTGGAATTTGGGGAGTTTTGTGTTGTCAGTTTTTTGTGATTTGGTATGGTGGTGTGTGTCCAAATTTGTTTATATTTACTTTATCCCCATCCAAAAACCTCCAGTTTCCCACACTTGTCCTGTTAGTTTCATTTCATTTTTTGTGGTGCGAGTGTGTTGGTTTTTCAATGTATTTTCGTGTTTGTGGTCATGTTTACGTAATGACACCATAGGCGCCATATTGGAGTTTTAGCATATGGTCGTTTCTGCTCACAAATGTGTCGGAGACAAAATGTCATACCATACACAGTATATATAGAACCCAAGATAATGTTTAGTGTGAACAAATACATCTGTGAGAAAGTAGCAGTTGCAGAAGAACAGTTTCAACAAAATCTAAGTGTCAGCAGGGTAAGTTTTCAGATGACAAAATAAATCTGTGTGTCTTGTCAAAGTATAAAATGCTGAGGTGCAAACCGTAGATTGGCATACTTATGTCATACACATAAAGTGAATGTCCAAGACATGTCAAAAAACCAAATATAGGAAATGACCTATATCACAACACAAACTATTCAGAGTGAACAAAATTCACTTGTGAATGCACCCATATATCATGAACTCCATAAAACAAATACCACCAAAGGACAACTATCTAACTCATGGGAATGTCCTAATGCAATTGGATACATAAAAGAAAACCACTCAACAAGCAGCAGCAGTACACTCATAAAAAGTATTGTGTATGCAAGCTTTCGAAGCCAGTGGCTCCCTCTGGCAGAAGGGTTGAAGGGGAAGGAAGAGGGGTGAAGGAAAAGGACTGGTGAGTTTTAGGAAAAAGTGTAAAGTTTGGAAAAGTCACCCAGAATCCTGGGTGGGGGGGGGGGGGGGGGTGGGGTCTTAGTGGGTGGGATCAGTTTCCCCTGACCTGGGGTTCTGGGTGAGTTTCCCAAAATCTACCCCTTTTCCTAAACCTCACCATTCCTATTCCTTCTCCCCTCTTCCTTGAGTTTAAAACCTGCCGGAAGAAGCTGCTGGCTCCAAAACCTTGGGTATGTAATATTTTGTTTATGAGCATTCTTCTGGTGTCACTTGGTGAGTAGTTTTTTATCTATCCAATTACGTTGTTTTCAAAAATTTTCATGTAATTGTAGTATATTATTAATATACCGTGTGGTTATAATTAAAGTTTCCCTATGTAACACGTTATAACATGGAAACTAATTACCATATGATGTCCAAACGTGGTAGCATTAATGTCAAGGAACTGGGGAAGAGAAACAATTAATCAGTTAAATTGAAACACTTTTGATGTGTGCGAATGGTACATGATACAGTTAGATAGTGGTATCATTACTGCTACAAAAGGTGCTCAACATGGCGACCATAAATGTCCAGAAGTGCCCAAAAGTGCAGGATTGCATTCTGCACAGCAGAACGAAGCATATCCGTACATATGCTGGCTGTCTCTTCATATGCTGCACTTCAGATCAGCACGTGTGAATGTTCCCCTGGTAAACCCTGTCCTTCAGGTAGCCCCACAACCAGAAATCAAAGGAGTGCCTGCCAAGCATTTGGAAATAACTTAAGAGCGATGTTCAGTGGGGCCCCACCTTCCACAAAAACTGTCAAGTTCAATGTGTGTCTCCTGTAGATCCAGTATAACATGCTGGTGAAGCATATCGCAATAATGCTGGCCAGTCACACTGTACATCTTTGGTCCTAGAGAGCCAACCTGTTCAAAACTGAATGGGCAAATGGTGAACGCAGCTGTGTAGCCACACTACACAGTGACACATTCACTGTAAAGAGGAACTTCATGTACAATGACTGGAGGTAAGGTCTCCACACTTGCCAGTTGCGTGTGTCCACCTCACCGTCAGAGAAAATTGAGGTTCGTCTGTCTATAGTATGGTCCAGGGCCAGCCCTGAACAACTTCAATCATTGCGAGAAAGTGGAGAGCGAAGTCAGCATGTCACTGTGTGTCCTGTGGTGCAACTGCTATACGATATGGATCTTGTACGGGTACCATTTGAGGATGGTTTGAAGCACCTCCATACAATGGACCATGGAATGTTCAACTGTCATGACACAGCACACGCACTGCCTTACAATCAGGAATTGTGCACAGCATTGTGTACTATAGCAACAGCGATTTCATTAACCATCTGTGGTGCAACTGGTTGTCGGCCTCTTTCTGGAGCAAAGCCCAGTTCTCCAGTTGATTTGAACTTGATCATACTCCACACAGCATGTGGAGCAAGAGGACCCTTCCATAATCCTTCCAGCTGGCTGTATTCTCGAAGTGCAGCTGCAGCATTACTGTTGTACTGATAATACAGCTACACCAATAACACCCTGTCTCCTTTTTTCCGTGCTCATGAAGACATGTCAAAGTGCACTGCAGGTGTGAGAGACTATGGATAACAATGACTGGTCACGACACCTAGTGGCTATAGTTGGAACTGGAGGGTGGTGCTGTGACACATAGAAATCATGCACTGCATACTCTGGACATTAATGCTACTCAGTTTGGTACTAATGCGGTAATTGGTTTCTGTGTTATAATGTGTTAAATAGGGAAAGTTCAATTTACACCCCCCCCCCCCCCCCTGTACATCCACATAACATACAGTATCTGTAGACCCTGTAATACATGATCAGTAATATCAGAGGTGAATAAATCATATGTATCCAGTGTTGTACCAAAGAACTAGATACTAATGGAGAATCGTGCATGATGGGGAAATTGATCCTGAGATGCTCAGCCAACAGGTAATACTACTGAAGGACCTTCATCATTGTTACTGCATCGTCATACATTGCACGTACCATGACGTATTAGTGAATTGCTTTGTCAGAACAAATACAAAACAAAAATTAAATGTCCAGTCACCAACAGTGTGCTGAACTAACAATTCGAAATCCAGAAACAAATCTGTAGCCCATAACCACTGACAGTACAGTAAATTGCTAAGGAAGCTCCAAACACACAATCCCAATATGAAGTCTATAAATAACATAGTGGAGATACTATGTTGCACAGATAGGTATAACAGACTGCCAAAGGTTTTAGCCAAACAGACCTTCATCCAAATAGAAACACACGCATACACACGACCAGTCTCTGGCTGGCCAAGGCCAGAATAATGTCATTATTTCATCCTGGATTTTCCATTGTTTACTAATATATGCTTAACAGACAAACCTTAAAAGGTTATCACCACTATAGTAGCCTAACCCACAGCACACTGGTTTGTGGGAATGGCTGCTGGAAGATCTTGAGTTTTACAGAATTGATGTGTAAGGTAGTGATTGCAGCGTGTAGCAATGATTGTGGTATACATAATGTGGTAAGGTGTCAAGTAATCGGCTATAAGTGGAGTTGACCATAATAGTGTTTTTTAGAATGTTTTTTGTGTGGGTTCCGCCATTATTGTTCTGGCGCACTTGGTCGTAATACGTGAAAAATGTGGGATAGGGCAATTGCTTTAGATGCTGTAGTCCAACATTGGACCAGATACACATTAGGTGTTAATGATCATCATCATTTACAGGGGTGGTGTCACCACACAGCTGTGCAGATGTTTTCAAGTTATGGTAATAACCATGGTACACTGGGGTATGAACTGCAGCAAGGTCATTAAATCGGTCTTCTCCAATGCACTAATAGTGTGTCCATTGGGGTATAGTAAGTCAAGAGTCTCAGTTACTTTTGACCCTCATTCAGCAAAACTGACGTCGGCAAACAGGACATCTGGCTCATTGGAATACTTACAAAACATGGTATGGGGAGAGGATGCTTTACACTGAAGCCACTGAATATGGAACCATTGCACCCTGGTATTTTGTGTCGACACTTTACGGTTATACATTTCTAAATGTACTATGGACATGAAATCATTCCTTGTCATCAGTATAGTGGTGAAGGGTTGTTGTTTACATGTAGTGATGATGATTCATCCAGTCAGAGGGTGTGTGTATGTTCGGGTGAAATTTCCTGTTCTTCACGATGATACCGAAGTCCTGGTCACGTGCTAGATATGAATGCCCACTGACTATGAATTTATGGGCGATTACTTCCGGTGTGAAGTCTGCATACAGAACCATGAATTGACACAGTAAGGCCATTTTTTGATTCAGGTTTTGCTTGCCACATTGATCACAGTACATAATCAGTCATATTGTTTGGACCTTGTGTTTAATGTAATGCATGACACACTATCCAATTTCTTGCAGTCCTTGGAATGCTTCTCCTTCACTCCATACATACATACATACATACATACATGGTAGCTCTCTTGGTACATATGTCGCGTATTCTGAGGCAGCATGTCCCATCCGCGGGCTCTCAGCCTTTCGTTGATGTAAATCTTTCATGTTCCCATTTACCCTTCTCTTCTGTGGGGTTGGCTGCAGCATTTTTGATGTTATAGAGGTCACATTTATGGCAGGAATCACTTACAGGGGGATGAAATGACAGATTAAATCTTGTATTAAATATCTGACCAAACATGTAGTAAGAGACCTGATCATCATGCTCAGCTTCATATAAATGGTATAACTGCCCCATGCTTAGGTCTGGTGACTAATACTTCTGATCCACTGTTTCATTTATTCGTGCAGAATGACTCAGATATGTTGGAAACTGTTCTATGAAGTTCTCCAGTGCAACCATATTTGATAATGGTGTTTTGTTTTAAGCAGGGCATGTGCCTTGCTTATCGATGGGTGGCATCCGGTGCTGCATTTTGTGCAAAAGAACCCTTGTAATCCTACCATCTGATATCTGCAAAATGTTCTTAAAGAACTTTTTACACACCTTCGTGTCCACTCCCTCTACATTCTAGAAATGGTATAGGCGTGTTGTTACTCATCATGACTCTGTAGTACCAAAGGAATATGCACAGGCTGTAGGGACTAACTTCACCATAGCAAAAATGTATGCCGACCAAAAGTCGAAACTACCTAATACATAGAAAAAGTCAAATATATGTTGCTGGTGTTCAGGTGAAAAATGTCGACCACATGCCTTCTGACACGCACATGCTCAGAGAGTGGGACATTTCTTTGGCACTAAATTTCCCTTCACATTAATGTATTCTTCCGCTTTCGATCGCTTTTCTTTTCGAATGTTCCATGCTCACGGGTGTGCATTCCAGACTCATTTTATTCCTCATTGCAGTGCAATTATGGTACCAGTACTGATTCCCCTCTGATACGTCCATGGTTGACGTAGTGGGGGTGGTATCCTTTGATGTACTGGGTAGACTGGGCTCTGCTAACATGACAAGTAACTTGTCCACTGTACCACATGCACGCTGGTTGAATCGGCCAGGTGCACATTCCACGTCTGGGGCATTGGTTGTAGTGTCCGATCCAAATAGATCTGAAATTTACACACACACACGCGTGCGCGCGCGCGCGCACACACACACACGTGCACACAAAAGTTCTTTGTGTATTGAGAAACTCAAGTTTTTAATGGAAAATTCAGAAAGTTTTTGGTGGTAGTTGTGTGCAGTAAGTTCTTGAATTATCTGATATCTGTGTGGATTCAGTGCATGCTACTTGTGGTTTGTCAAGCTCTGCATACCAGAATCATATGAAAAATATGCTTTTGCACTAGAAATCATTGTAACTAAAAAAGTTTGACCTTCTGTAACATTCAAAGGACAAAAAAGTAATTTTTGCAGCATTTGTTAGGAAGGCAGAACCTTGGGCTTCACATTGTATTGTACATTATAAATAAAGTAGAAATGTGATTGCAGATGATTTTTAACTCAAAAATTGATAGATTTTTCTGTTGCTTGTTGTTTTTATGTGGTTGTAAGATATGTAAATTCCAATTAAATGAATGTAAATGACTTTACAGTAATTATGAATTATTTGTTCTTACTCTAGGTAGAAGTATTTGGCTTCAATGACCACAGTGAGAATTTACCTCACCTTTTACACACTTCAAACACCACTCAGGTGGATATGGTATTTGACAGACTATCCACTGATCCATCTTTTAACAATTCTCGATTTGCTGTAGAATTTGTCATTGTCAGTCAAGATCAGCGTAATGGCACTATGATTGTCGATGTCAGAAAGAGCCTAGATGATGAACACACACCAGGTGTTTTCACCGTAAGTAAAGGTTTCGTCTTTTAATATTTGTTTTAATTTACAGATTAACACTCAATTTTGAATATCCTGCAATTCATAAATATCTTTCATTTTGCTTATCAGTTTTCATCAGGTCAGTATTGCCAGAGCATGTCTATAAATGACCAGGTAGTTTTTTTTTATATTCCTTAGTTGAAGGTGAATTAACTGTAAAATGCCCCAGTCTCATCATTACTTCAAAGCTTTGAATGATTCTGTTTCTCTTCCTTTACTGTTTCTACTAAGCAGGCATACAGGAGCTAGAATAATAAGTTTCTTTAGTATTTTTTCCATATTAATGCAACTTTCCTGTGAGTTATTTGAGCTCACAATAAAAAAAAGACAAGCTGTTCCACTTGGGAACTGCGGAAGGTACATTAGCTTATTTGTTTTAGTTGTAAATATTTGTCATGTATTATTGTTTTTCTGACGTGTTCTACATCCTAGAGGACCTCACTATGGATCAATTGGAATGAAAGTAAATGTAATGTTATGTAATCTGAAAACTACCTTCAGATTTACCAATTTTTTTTCTTTTATCTACAATTCATTAGTGATTCAATTGGGCCATATAAATAATAATAATAATAATAATTATTATTATTTATTATTTATTATTATTATTATTATTATTATTATTATTATTATTATGCTTCTGGGTGCAAGGATGAGAATACAGATCAGATACTCAATAAAATATTTCAAAGAATTAAGAGCAAACAATATTATTTTCTCACACATTGTCTGGTGTGCGAACAATGGCATTGGTGGCTGAGATTGTGCATTTGCAAAGTATTTTTACATTACCATGTGAAATATCAGACTCCTTGCAGTAAAATTGCCATGAAGATTGACTTATTGTTCTTCTAATAATTTTCCATCAGATTGCAAACACATCTCTGCCATGTCACAGCCGCTTACATCATTGTTAAAACTACTAAAATGAAAAAAAGATTACTGAAACATATATTCAAGAACTCACATATGCACATAAATTATAAGTACACACACATAAATAATAATTGTTGTGTGGCAGTATATTAATATAAATGAGTATGCCAATGTGCCTCTTTAACGCTGCCTATGTTCAGTATGTAATAAAATGTCTGGAGTTGTGGAGCAATGACAAAATGAATCTGTACAGGAACAGATTATCTCACAAGTCTAAGTAGTACAAGAGGAGTCAGAGTTGAAGTACAATATTAAAACACATGTGCTGTTTTTTCACCGCAGCTACATATTGTTTATTGTTGGCGCTTCATATCATGTCTTTGACAGCGCGAAAAAATTAGATTATCACTTTCGTGTGCAGATGAGCCCTTAAAGCCAGTCTTTCTTAAAAAATCACTTTGCACACACACACACACACACACACACACACACACACACACACACACACACTTGCGCGCGCGCGCAAAAGTTCATTTGCTCACATATTGTGTTATGCAAATGTCATCATGAAGGAGAGTCTTCAGCTACCTGAACTGAGGAAGTTATACATTCACAGGCAGAAGCTATCACTGTTGCCTACTTCTGTGGAGTACACCAAGAAGAGATTCCAACTAGTGCTAATCTACTCACACTGTCATTATGGTAATTACTTCTAAATTAAGTTGTATACATATTTTAGGGAGAAAGAGGTTAATTTGAAAGAAGGCACTACTCGTTCACCTATATTACTCATCTGCTGGTTTTCTAAAACTTCAAACAAAGCAATAACTGTAATTTGCAAACACCACTATCAGCTGTTTTGTATATACTGTCAAAGAAAGGATAATCTAATACAAATATTATTAGAGTTGCACAGAATTTATTTTCAGGAGTCCAGGTGTTCTGATAAATTTCAGGAATGGCTAATGGAAATATTCTTTTGCTTTGTTTTTAAATGATGGAGGATTTTTAATGTTCTGGCTGATGTCCACTGGCAATCTGTTATATGCCATAACCCTAGAATGGGATACGTAATTGGTTACTTTACAAATGAGTTTCTGTGATAAATGTGTGCTCTTAAGAATATAAGCAAGAAAATGCGTAGGAAAGGTTTGAAATCATGCTTAAAGTTTGTTGGAAGTCCCTAAGTGCTGTTATTATCAAACAGTAGGTGAGTATATTCTTTGTAATTTGCACTCCATTTTAAGCAAAAGCAAGTTTTTCATGCATCCAAATGTTTGATATATCTTCTGAACTGGTGTCATACAGTGACATATTTTTGCTGACATATTCAGTATGGAAACTATCTGCAAACTGTGTGTGTTGTGAATAGTTTGTTGTAAAGAAGTAATAAATTAAAATATCATGCCTGATGCTGAAGTTTGAATGCATGAACAGTCAAAATGTAGTAAGTGACAAGTGGGTGGGTTGGTGGGGGTGGGGGGGGGGGGGAGGGAGTAGTGCCAGCAAGATAGTTTCATAAAGATTTGAAATTATGTGCATATTTTGTTGGAAGCCGATAAGCACTCTATCTCAAATGCCGGATGTATGAAGTATGTGAACTTGCTTGCCGTCAGTTAAGCTGCCTCCAGAAAGTTTGCAATTGTAATACTTGCCTTATTGTATTAACCATTAAACATATTATACCTCTTAATGAGCATAATGTGACAGTACATTAAATATTTAATTTCAGTCAATAACCTTGCGAAATAATGAATTAATTTTTGTTGTCTCAGTGCTGCTTCTGGTACCAGATTCCAGGACAGCATTTTAATAATATAGATACGTATTGATATGTAAGTGTTAGTCCTGGAAGAGGCTTCTGCAGATTGTTCAGTTACCAAATTGACTCAGTATTCTCATAAAAATTGCATGCTTCTGTAGAAAAACCACTTTCTTCACCTTAGCTGCAATGCAGATGTATATGTAGAATGCCGCAGAAGAATACACCATAGGACAGAACTGAATGAAAGTATGCTAACAACCTAGTCTGCAGGCCAACACAGTGAGAGAGATTTCAGAGTGCAAAGCAGATGGAACTAAGTTTTGTTGTTAACTTGACCACATACTGGCCAGTGTACACTCGTGATTTCTACCTCTGGTCCTGTAAGTCTCTTTGTTTATTTGGAATTGCATAGTACAAGTTTTTGTAATATTAAGCTTTAAATTGTCAGCTGCGAATAAGTTGTAAGCCTGTCTGACTATTCTCCCTGATGTGTCGGGTAAGGACATGTTTGGGCTCTTTGTCAGTATACTTACAAACAGCAAACATTACAATTTTTGAAGAGTCCTCCATTGTTAGTAAATCGTTCACGTGGTCCAAGGCAAAGCCTGGGGAAAGCACCAAACTTCGAATTTAATTTTTTTTTGCCACACTGAATTTAATCTTATTCCTGCCCTATCATTCGCTAACGTGACCCATTTTCCATCGTTCATGCTGATCTTAAAGAAGTAATGTAAACTCAGTTCTACTACTCTGAATAGCCTGTATTCTCCACAACACTCACAATTTGCATTTATTAACTTTCATGAATTAGGCATGAATCTGGTTTTTACAGGTCTTGTTACCTCCAGGCAGTTCCACATACATAAACAACTCACATTAAGAAGTTAGTAGTTGACTGCTGAAGAGCAGCAGCTACTCTTTTGCACCACTGATGAACATAATGTGTGTGCACAGTCTCGCAGTTGTCATTGTTCTGCATTTACATTTTCTTATACTTAGGAGAAATAGGGGTCGGGAGCTTTGTCTGAAATCCTGGTAGCACTGTTACATGTTTTGCAGGGCTGTGCAACAACACGTGCTATGGGATGACAGGAATAGAAAGGGGTATGCAATAGTGGATTATAAGTTGTCAACAAAATAGTAGAAGACAGGCAGCATGCTTCATTGCAGAAAGTTTGTCATTGTGTCATATTTTATACAAATGTGTTGAAAGGGACAGTGGTAGTAATCCTGAAAAAAGGTATTTGCAATAATTATAAAAATTTAGTTACATGGTATACAGCCAAAATTACATTGTAAATTAGAGATGAATATATCCTCTGATCACTGATGGTCTTCTGAATCACTGCCTCAGTAGTTCAGCAGGTAGTCTGCTGAACATTCATTAGCACTGCCAAATCACAGCCAGACTGTAGCCTTCCAACCAAACCTTGAGCTTGAAGTACGCACTGGTGCCTGTCACAGTACTTTTATTTGGAAAAAATAGTAGGAAGAAGTTGCGCAGGTATAACAACTTTTCATGGCCCAAAGTAACCATGAACAGTCACCATAGATTGTTGGATATTCATGTTTGCACTACAAATAGACTCCCTTTTCTCACCTGCCATTGGTCATCTAAAATTATTCAATTAGTTACACAAAACTGGAATATTTTCAACCAACATAATAGAGAGAAAGTGTCCTGGCTAGCACTGCCCCTATTTCAAACCCTAGTTGCAGTGGGGTTCAAATCACGCTGGTCATACTCTTTTTGGTATCAGTGTTTTATGGAAACCACTTCAGGTGAATGCTAGAATGCTTCATCTAAAGAAGCCATGTCCAGTTTCCTTCCCAGTCTTTGTTTAATCCAGGATTACTCTCAATACATAATAACCTCAGTGTTCAGCCCAAAACTGCCTACCTTTTGATGTAAAAGATTTTTTAGTGGTTACCCTTGCAAAGTCAATAGCCTCAACCAACGACATTAAAAAAAATTAATATTAAATCATTTTTAAACAACATTATGTGCTGTAGGTGTAATTGATAACAGTAACATTCTTTTCCTGAATGGAGCAAATACATCGTTTGAAAATTACACTGAAGAGCCACAACACACACCTAATATCACACACATGCCTAATATCATGTAGGGCCCCTGCAAGCACACAGAAGTGCTGCGACACGACATGGCATGGACTCGATTAATGGCTGAAGTAGCACTGGAGGGAATTGGCACCATGAATCCTGCAGGGCTTTCCATAAATCCGTAAGAGGGTGAGGGGGTGGAGATCTCTACAGAACAGCACGTTACTTGGCATCCCAGATATACTCAGTATTGTTCATGTCTGGGGAGTTTGGTGGCCAGCGGAAGTGTTTAAACTCGGAAGAGTGTTCCTGGAATCACTCTGCAGCAATTCTGGACGTGTGGGGTGTCACATTGTCCTGGAACTACCCATGTCCATTGGAATGCACAATGGACATGAATGGCTGCAGGTGATCAGACAGGATGCTTCCACACATGTCACCTGTCACAGTCGTATCTAGACATATCAGGGGTCCCATATCACTCAAACAGCACATGCCCCACACCATTACAGAGCCTCCACCAGTTCTAACAGTTCTCTGCTGACGTGCAGGGTCCATGGATTCATGAGGTTGAGGTTGTCTCCATTCCCATACTCATCCATTCGATCAATACAATTTGAAACTAGACTCTTCTGACCAAGTGACATGTTTCCAGTCGTAAACAGTCTAATGTCGGTGTTGATAGGCCCAGGTGAGGCATAAAGATTTGTTATACAGTCATCAAGGGTACAGGAGTGGGCCTTCGGTTCTGGAAACCCATATTGAACATGTTTCATTTAATGTTCGCACCCTGAATTGAAATCTGCAGCAATTTCCAGAAGGGTTGCACTTCTGTCATGTTGAACGATTCTCTTCAGTCGCTGTTGGTCCCGTTGCAGTATCTTTTCCCAGCAACAGTGATGTCGGAGATTTGATTTTTACTGTAGTCCTGATACTCATGGTACACTGGTGAAATGTCATATGGAAAAACCCTCATTTAATCACTGCCTAGGAGATGCTGTGTCCCACCACTTGTGCTCAGACCGTAATACACATTGAAACTCGCTAAAATCTTGATAACCTGCCATTGTAACAGCAGTAACCGAGCTAACTGCACCACGCACTTGTTGTCTTATGTAGGCATTGGCAAGTGCCATTGTATTCGGTCTGTTTACATATCTCTGTATTTGAATATGCATACCTACACCAGTTTCTTTGGCACTTCAGTGTGGTAAGTTCCTCAGCTTACAGTTTTAGATCATCCAGCAACAGCAAGCACATAATGTTTGGAAACTGGGTTAATACCCTCTCTCTTGAGCCAATGGAATGGCAGCAAAGGTCTTGAAGGATGTCTAAATTATACAGGAACATAAAGTGCTATTGTATGTAGTTCCATGATTATTCCAGTGTTCTACAGATTAGGATTTTTACAAGCCACATAAGTTGGTGAAATATGGGCTTGTTAGTGACTAACATAAGGAACAGTTTATAGTAAGGTACAAAGAAGGAACAAATCTGTTGTCTGGTTACACTCACATCACTGAAGTGGCCTCTGCCAAAAATTTTAAATTGCTTTAAAATTTCTGAATGGTCAGCATGGCAAGCAGATAATCCTTTTAAAGAAAGGGATTCTTAACAGAACTCGGCCCAAAAAGAGGGAAAAATCTGAACCTCAAGATACTGAAAATTAATTAATTTTTACTAAAGCAATGAACAGTTTTACCAAATAAAGAATATGTTGGATGGACAGGGAAAAAATAAGTGTGAAAGAAAGTAGTTGATATTAGGCAATGTTGATATTAGGCAATTTTCATATATTTCAAGTAAATTTTAAAATCAAATATCTATAAATTATTGTAGATTTGTCCACATTATATTCACTTTTCCTGTCTTTTTCTTGCAAGTGCTAATGGTACCCTTCCAGTACATATGTGTTATGCAAGAGAACACTGTTTCATTGATGAATACAGTACCACCTTAGAAAAGCTATTAGAATTACAATAAAATGAAAATATGGCAAAGAAATCCAGTTACTGCTTTTGTGCTATGATGCTGTAATGAATGCCCACATAAAGAAACATTGTTTCCTAGGGAAAAAAATTTAACTGTGATGAGGATAGAACGGTTGATTTTTGTAAATAGATTTAAACTGTTTGAATACTAAAGATCCCATGTGGTGCAAAAATTGCTGACTTCATTGAGGATCTTTAATTTAAATTTGGTAAAACTTGTTGCACATTTGTATACTGCCAAGTCTCAGGTGGAATATTACACACATCAACAACAGTTCTGCATCAAACTAATAAGTCATGTATGTGTGTTGCTATGGTGACTCCCTCCAGTGTTTTGTACTGATCGGAAGGTTACCTCTGACATTTGTAAACATATACACAGTTACCATGAGCATTACCTATGATGCAGTACTGTACTCAGATGGATTGCAGCATTTCAGTTGAAAGTAAAGCATCAGTGGAGACACAGTAGAGACATCTACAGAACAGTAGTAAACAGCCATCATGCCACAAAGGACAGTGGCAACCAGTGACCGGGCCTGCATCATCATGTTAAGTGCAGAAGGATTTTCAACCAGCAAAGTTGCTTGGCATGTACAGCGGATTGAAGTTATGTGGCACAGATGTGGAATTGGTTCCAGCTGATGGGTAGTGTTGAGGACCACACAGGCTGTAAATTTGAGAGGTGCCCAGGATGAGCGATATCTAAGGCTATGGAGTCAAAACATTGACCTGACTGCTCCAGAACTGAATTTGATGTTTGAAGAGGCATCAGTACATCATGTATCACATAATGCATATCTGTTGATATGCAGAAAGGGAAGGCAGAATACTTTCAGTGTAAGGATGTCAAACTGTCTTTATCAGTAAATTGTCAAAGTATTCATAACAAAGTTCCCAGCTTCACTTCTCTCCAGGAAAGTTCTCACACTCATATTGTTCTTGGGACCGAGAGCTGGGTGAAACCCCAAGTAGAAAGCTCTGAAGTATTTGATGCTGTAGGAGGGGGAGCATTCATTGCATCTGACAAATATTGTCTTCACTGTGGTCAAAGTTGTGTGAGACAGTGGAGTTATCTGGTCACGTGTAACAGATCTAGGTAAACTAAGTTAATTAGTGAATATTTTTACCAGCCAGCTGATTACTCTGTGACAGTTCTAGAGTCATTTGAAGAAAATCTATGGTCAGTAGTACATAAATTTCAGATTGTGCAGTATCAGTTGGAGGTGACTTTGTCCTACAGAGTATAGACAAAGATGCTTATGGAATCCGTTGCGAGGCGGGGGGAGGGGTTGGTGTACACCCGACTGGCTGGCACAATCTGGTAGAAGTACTTTCAAAAAAATTTCTGAAAACTGTTTTGATCAGCAAGTTAAGCAGCCCACATGGAATGGAAATATCTTAAGACATTGTAGCTGGGCCAGACCTTACTGACGCATCAGTCTAGAGTAGGGGGCTGAGTGATCATGTCATTATAGCAACTGCCATTATGAATAAATCAGTCAAGGAAGCTGAGCATGTTTCTCCTAGAAAGAACAGGTAAGCTGTTGTTAGCATCTGAATTAGTGATCTGATGTCACTTAGTTCCAGTAAGATAGATTTAAAGGAGTTGTGGGCACAGTTTGAACAGATTGTTAATTTGGGGCTGGAGTACTATGTGCCTAGTAAGTGGACTGGGAATGGAAAGACACACCTTGGTTTAATGATGAAATTCAGAAAATGCTAAGGGAGCAAAGGCTGTTGCACTCTAGGTTCAAAAGAGAACACTCAAATGATGACAGGCAGAGATTATTTTAGATTCGTGCATCTGTGATGAGATTTATGCATGAAACATACAGCTACTACCAGTCATACTTTATCAAAAGCTCTGGCTGAGAACCCGAGGAAATTAGCGTCTTTTACAAAATCGCTGAGTAGGTCTAAGGGTTCCATCCACTCACTCATTGGCAAGTTTGGTGTGGCAGTTGAAGATAGCAAATGAAAGCTGAAGTTTTAAATTTTGTGTTTAAGAAATTGGTAACACTGGAGAATCATAGAAACATATCCTCGTCTGACCATTCAACAGGTCCTGTACGTATGACATAGTAAGAGCCTTCACTGGTTTAGAGAAACAACTGGAAGAGTTCAAAACAAATAATTTGCTGTGTCTGGATGGAATCCCAATTCAGTTTTACAAAGAGTGCTCTATGGTACTGGCAGCTTGCTTAGCTTGCATTTATCATGAATCGCTCACCCAGTGCAAAGTCCCAAGTGACTGGAAAAAAGTATAGGTAACTCTTGTAGGTAACAAGTATAAAAGAATGGACATGCAAAAATAACAGATAACTTCGCTGTCTTCGGTTTGCTGCAGAGTTCTTGAACATATTTGCAGTTCAGATACAATAAATTTTCCTGAGGCTGAGAAGCTTATGTCATGAATCGACATGGTTTTAGAAATCGTCACTTGTCAAAGATTCAGCCTTTCCTTTTCTCACATGATACGCTATGAACTATGGATGAAGGGCAAGAGACACATTCCATATTTCTAGATTTCCAGAGAGCTTTTGATACAGTGCCCCACTGCAGATGGTTAACGAAGGCATGAGGGTATGGAATAGATTCCCAGATATGTGAGTGGCTTGAAGACTTCATAAGCAACAGAACCCAGTACATTGTCCTTCACAGAAAGCGTTTGGAAGACAGGGTGGACAACAGTGTGTTGTTTGTTTGTTGATAATACTGTAGTGAATGAGAAGACATCAGGGTTGACTGTAGGATGATACAAGATAACATAGTCAAAATTGGTTCTTGGTAAGATGAATGCCAATTTAGCTCTAAATATAGAAAAAATAAGTTAATGTAGATGAGTATGAAAACCAAACTTGCATTGTTTGGATACAGGGTTAGCAGTGTTCTGCGTGACTCAGTCACATTGATTACAAATCTAGGCATAACATTGCAAAGTGATATGAAATGGAATGAGCATTCAGGATTTTGGTAGGGAAGATGAATGGTTTGGTTTATTGGGAGACACTAGTGTGACCTATTCTGGAATACTGTTCAAGTTTCGGGTGCACATCAGGTGAGATTCAAGGAAGACATCGAAGCAATCTGGTAAATCTGAATGACATGAAAGTGTTACAGAGGTACTTCGCTAACTCAAAAGGGAATCCCTGGGGGGAACACTATTGAAGAAACTTAGAGAACAGCATTTGAAACTGACTGCAAAATGATTCTACCACAACTAACACAGATTTTGCATAAGAACCATGAAGATAACGGAAATTAGGGATCATATGGAGGTATATAGACAGTCGTTTTTATGTCGCTCTATTTGCAAGTTGAACAGAGAAGGAAATAACTAATAATGGTACACGGTACCCTCCACCATGCACAGTGGCTCGCAGAGTATATATGTAGATGTAGAGCAAACTGTTTGATAAATGCATGATGGGAATCCACATTCCTGATGTGCGTGCTGAGAACCACTTCTTAGACCACAGTGCCATGGTCTCCTTGCAGATGTGGAACATATCATGCGGGATGGATCCCCAGGATTGATGTCAGGTGTTGTTTACAGATGAAACTCAGATCTGTTTGCACCCGATGGAGATCATCTCATAATACTGAACACCTCCAAAACTGTGACCCCACATGTGCAACAAGGTGGTGGTGGTGGTAGTGAAGCGATGTTCTGGAGTGGCATTACGTGGGACCACCGTACACCTCTTGTGGTTGTTGAGAGCAGTCTCTCTGCTCTATGGTACATGGAAACCAATAGTGGGACTGTATTGCGAACATTCTGGTGACACTTTCATCGTGATTGTAAACAACTCATGTATTTGTCATGCTGTTCTTTTGAACAAGTTGCTTCATCATGCTATGATCACCAGAAAAGAGTGGCCTGCCAGTTCTCCAGGCATGAATAATCCACTCGAACATGCGTGCAATAGATTGAAATGAACTGTTTTTGGATACTGATTGATCATGTACACCCTGCAGCTTCTGTAGAATCTCCATTAGAGGGGAACAATTTGGACCATGGCTGGCTTGATCATGTCATCGATGGTGTGTAAGGGTGTGAGGGAGGATTCAGACCTACTGATGTTGCTCAGGAGTGTTGAACAACCCCGTCCCCCCATGGACAAACAGATTATATTGTCATTACACAAATGTTAGATGTCTGTGTTTCTGTATTGGTGATCTGGCTACAACAATTGTTGTATAAGTACAACAATAAATCACAATCACTAATTTGAGAAAAATAAGTATGCATCAACAAACTGTCAACAACTGAGCTTGAAGGCCCCTGGCATGTGCCGCACTCGGTCAGCATGATCAGTGCCAGTGTGATTGAATAAAATACTTTAATTACTGTTTTCTCCATATTATAGTGACATGTCGCTTTCGTTCCAACTTTAAAAACAATTTCAATGTGTTAGTTTCTAAATTTTTTAAAGGGAAAGGAGAATCTCTGCCAAAAAACTAACTCCAGGAATTGATTTAGTTTTGCTTCATCTAAATACAATTTTTTTTGTGTCTAAACTTTTTTAGAGCAAGAAAACAAGATAACTCATTTTCTCATGCGCTGCTATCATTCACTTCATGGAAACTGCTCATTACTTTCGTTTGTAGTCTTTTTCCCTTAATACTGGTCATTATATATTTCTAACTTCTGCAATACATCAAATAACTGTTTACTTTTAGGTAATTGCAGCAACTAAAATGCACACTTAGTAAAATGAACAAGGTGTATCGGTTTGCCTTTGACTTCAAATATGGCAGTTTACTCTGTTTCAGTTTGGCAGACTTTCTATACGCACACTAAATTTGGGCACATGGACTGTAGCAGAGTTTCTATTTTGTATACACTGTTCTGGCCCAAAAAGTAAAAGAACATCTTAGGTGAATATAATTCTTTTGTTCCAGCTTGTAGATGTGGAGAGCCCAAGCAGCCATTCACGCTCTTCTGGAGGGTATTTGCAGTGGAAACCAGTAGCATATTTAGCACAAAATCGTGATATATCCAATTCCACTGTTACAAATGTGTATGGACCTATTAAAAGTCCCCCAAAGGCACTCGATAGCTCACTGTTGTCTGCCTATTATGGCAGTCAGTTAACAAATGGATCGCAGACTCTTGTGCAAGCTGTGACTGTGTCTTTTGGTGAGGCAGATGATGGGTTCTACAAGAAAACGAAGTACACTTCGTGGTAAGTACTATTGTAAAATATTGATATCTGATTACAGGTTCTCCATGATTAAAAAACACACACACACACACACACACACACACACACACACACACACACACACACACACACACACTTACAGTATCGACAACCAGCAGCCCCTCGTTCCAGAAAAATAAGTGTCCTGTAGCTACATGTTAGAATGTTGCTTTCATTTATTTCAATGGACTGGCTAATTCAACAGGGGCAGCATAATCTGGGTATATGCACATTTGAAGATCAAAACATAATGGACTGTGTGATTTTCTGATACTTTGTTCTGCAGAACCTTTTATATTCAGGGAGTTGTACATGAGGCTGTTCTGTAGCTGCAGCAGCAGTGTGCTAGTGTGTATATATTTTGTCAATAAGTGATAGAATGCAATGTGGGATAGTGAAAATACAGATGGAGCCTTACAGAAAGTAAAAACAGCAACCATTGGCATCAGTTTTTTAAATATGTTGTGAATGTTCACAGATCCAGCAGAGAACATTCAAACATAGAATATTTAATTCTGAAATCTGTGTTGTTTTGTAATTAATTTATTTATTAATATGATTGAGTCATTGATACTGTTTCACAGCACACAGAGCATTTTTCCCCAACTGTGATGATTTTTTTTCCGCGCTCATTTATTTCCTCTTTCCAACTAAACAGCGTTCCACATTTGCTTGTGATGTTTTTAGATTGTTGGAATCTAATTCTAGTAAATGAAGCTTAAACTAAGGAATTAATTATCTAAACTATCTAACAGAAGAAAACCATTTATGCTACTATAACCAAAGTTACAGCAGCAGTATTCATACCAGACCAGTGGAAAAATGCTCCTATCAAAGCACAAAAAGGTGCCTATGCTCCTGTTTAAAAGACTCATTGAAAAGTTTCATACCATCTTCATTTGCCTATCTGAGCACCTTTAAAAATTTTGGAATGTGGACATATTTGCACTCAGTTTAACATGCAGCTCACTTCTCACTCCCGCTAGCTACCATAACTGTAACTCGCTCACACTCTCTAGTCATTACTGTCACTCACTCATACTCACTCCCATTGGTCCATTCTGTCTCATTCAGACCAACAGTCACCCTCTTGCACTCTCTCACTGCTACTATCTCATCCATCCTTCCCCCTGCTGCTGCTGCTGCTGCTGCTGCTTCTCCTCCTCCTCCTCCTCTCTCTCTCTCTCTCTCTCTCTCTCTGCGCCACCATTTCCTTCACTTCTTCTGTTCCTACAACCAATGTCTACTACCTTCCAGTATTGATTACTTTCCTCTTTCCCAAATCCACTGTCTCCTTCTCTCTCAGTATAAAAAAAGGGCAATTGTGTTCACACGCCAACACTTCAAACATGCAGAGGAAAATGGAGTGAGGCAGCTGGTACCCCTGTTTTCAATCAGTCTTTTAAACAGGAGCATATTTGCCATTTTTGTGCTTCAGTAGGAGCATTTTTCTGCTGGTTCCCTTCTTTTCCTACCACAGCATGACTTGTCACTTTGGTAACCAAAAACTGTGTTTCTCTGATCAATGTTTTTGAAAAATGGAAGATGGCACTTCTACAAGGAACAGTTAAATGAAGAAAGGACAACCACCGACCCACCACAGTATGATCATGGAATGGTTCCGTTCAAAAGTAATCATGACACATGTTACAACATTTGGCCTAGTGGGAGATGAGATGATCAATTACTTCAACTTGGTTAGCCACTGATGGATTCTCTACCACACGCATTCTTGCACTTCATCAGATGGAAACTGACATCCACATGTCTTTCTTCAGGTTGCCAAAAATGTGAAATCACACAGATAACAATACAATACAAATCGTCAAATGAACATTGTCCAAAGAACCCAAGACAGAAGTCAACAGGCAGTTTGTCAAACATGTATGTACTGTCTAAATACCATCAAATTGCATTCAACAGAAAGAGCAACAGAAATATGTATGTGCAAAAGAGCACCATAATAATTGATCTTAATTCTTGCACTACATTTAGGGTTTATACTCCCATGTAATGACAGTATAAAATGGTTGTTTGTCTGATGAAATTCCACAGACAGTGTTTTGTGCACATTTGCCTTATGTAGCATTGTCAGCCTTCAAACAACCAACAAGATAAGTTGACTTTGATGTTGAGTGAAAACTTTCCTTCATTTTACTCTCAGAGAGGGTCTGATGTATTTTACAAGAGATGCCCTACATATGCCATTGATATAATTTCTCTTCAGTCTTCTGACCTAGGACGCTTATCTTCAGTTTAAACTGCACCGCCTTGTGTAATTTATACAATGAGTAGCTGTTTGTTTTTCTTTCTAAACCACTTTTGGTAGACGATATATCCCAAGGTGTGACTGATATTGCTGTAAAGTAAAACATCCAAGAATTGGATGCATCCGTTCACTTCCATCTCTGTGGTGAATTGGCTGTTTTCATGGGTGGAATTAACATGGTCAAGGAACTGTAACAGTAATCTCTTCACCATGGGACCACACCACAAGTGTATCATCTACACACATACAAAAAAGATTATCTTTAAAATTAGTAGAGCTTTCTCCTCAGTTTTCCATTAACAGATTGCCTGTAGGAGGTGATAGAGGGTACCTCATGGCAACATTATTCAAAACATGTGCCACATTAAATATGTGATGTCCTGCAGTTCATACCCAAGGTTAACCCATAGATTAAGTGACTGGAGAGGACAGGCTAAAATCTGCGGCCCTTGAATGGTATGTAGGGAGTCGTCGTCCTAAAATGTTAGATCCTCTCCACATGTAAAGTGAAAGTTATTTTTCATCTAGCGTCAGAGCCAGTCTCTTGTTGGTTCTGTCAAGCCTGATGTGATGCTACCTAAGGCAGGTGTACAAAAGATACCATCTGTCTGGACTCCCTTATATAGGGAAAACAAGTTAAGGTATGTAGGTGCCACATGTCTGTTACAGCCTAACAAACCAGTTGTGACAAGCAGTGTATGTTTGAGACAAGCCACTACTTCATGGACAAAGAAAAGTCAATTGCATAATTCTCTTGGGATTCAGTGATTAATAAAGTCACCAAAATCAGTGTAACAAGCAGTTTACGTAGCCATGATGGTGGCAGTTTTGAGTAAAATGTTAAATCATGTATGTGAAGTAATCAGCTCTAAAATACAATTGTAGAATACTCCTGTCCCAGATTCTTAGTGAGTTTAGATAAGAACTTTGACATGGCGTACATTATAGAGCATATGCACATAGCTGCTGCCTAGGCGCCACTTCTGTGGATATGATAGTTTGTATCTGCATGCACAGTAGTGCGAGTGACATGTTAACAAAGCAGGCAGGAGAGCTGGAATATCCATCTGATGGCTCGGAAGATGGTTGGACAATTTTCAGCTGAAAAATTATTAGAGGAGATTTACACTGGGAGCCAAAACATTGGCCACTGTCCACCTCACTGATTACTGCCTTGTGGTACTGTATGGAGAATAGAGGGTGTATAAGCAGAGGGAAGATGAACGGGGAATCATTCTAGAGGTGATATGGGCTGAAGATGAAGAAATCCACTCATTAAGGAACTTTTACGAAGGGCAGTGTGTTATGGTTCTGCATCAGCGAACGAGCTTGTCTGAAATGCCCAAGTTTTAATTTGTTGGGAGTACCTATGGAAAGTGGTTGAAGGAGAGTGAAACCACGAATGAATAGGCATCAAGATGTTGAACATACATGCCTCAAGGTCAGAGGTTTTCCTACTCTGTAAGGCAGGATAGGGTGTGATATGTGGCAGATCCAAATGATAGAACACAATGCTAGTGCTGGCACGTGCTTTTGAGAACATGTTTCACCACATGGAGTTGAACCTGGGACTCAGTAACAACTGACTCCAGTGTGTTCCTATGTTACAGGGAAAATTCACGTGGACTTGATTAGGACCTGTGCTAACAATTGAAGGCACAATGACAGCTGTGAACTTTCTGAAGATTAGTACTGGCCATCTGCACCGGTGGTGGATATAAGGAGGAGGCTGGGGTGGGGAGGGGGGGGGGGGGGGGGTTTTAGACAGTAAAGTGCTGCTTGCAGAAGTGTACAGGGATGAGATGGAGAGAGGATAGGGCAGCTGGTGCAGTCGAGAGGTTAGACAGGGGCTGGGGGAGGGGGGAGAGAGATAGCAGAAAAGGAGAGAAGTAAAAAGACTGGGTGCGTTAATAGGGATAGTGGGCTGTGTAGGGTGGAAATCGGGACAGGTAAGGGGCTAGATAGGTAAGGACAATGACTAATCAAGGTTGAGACTAGGACAGTTGGGGGAACGTAGGGTATAAGAGGTCTGTTAAAAAAAATTCCAGAACTTTTGTAGTTTCATGCCAGTAGTGTGTTGGAGCGAAATGCGGTTGGCATCCTTGCACATAAGTTTCATTGTTGTATGCTGGATAGTTATTGTTCAGTGCTGTATTAAGTGAATGTTGTCACACAGTTCGCATACTTCAAGATGGCAGAGTGAGAGTAGCAACATGTCTGCATTAAATTTTGCATAAAACTCAAGAAAACCTTTACAGAGATACACCGAATGATGCAGGAAGCCTACAGTGATGAGTTCTTAAGCCGTACTCGGTCTTACGAATGGTTCGCACAGTTTAAAAATGGATGGACGGAAGTTAAAGATAACACTCATTCAGGATGCCCCGGGATGTCTAGCGATGACACTCATGTCAGGAACATCAACGAAATTGTGCTTGCCAATCGAAGACTGACTGTCAGATAGGTTGCAGAATAATGTAAAATTTCAGCATCTCGGAATGCATTGAGTTGCTGCAAAATTTATTCCATGCCTCATGTGCCAAGACCAGAAAGAGCTTTGCCTCAGAATCTCTGAAGAGCTTTTGGGTCATGCAAATGAGAAAGAGATGGCCCTTAAGAGAATCATAACTATTGATGAGACATGGATCTGTGGTTATGATGTCGAGACCAAGGTTCAATCTTCACAGTGGGTCGGGAAATGTTTTCAAAGAACAATAAAAGCTTCTCAGGTCAAGTCAAATGTCAAAGCCATGCTTGTAGTTTTCTCTGACTTTGAAGGATTAGTTCATTGTGAAATCGTACCAAAGGGACAAACTGTTAATCAATGCCATTATCAGGGCGTGTTGCAAGGCCTACGAGAAAATGGGAGGGTGGCCTGAAGTGTGGCAAAACAGTTCATGGCTCTTGCATCATTTTAATGCATCTGCACATTCATCCCTGTTGATGCAGGACTCCTGCACAAAACACGAAATCACTGTCCTGCTTCATTCTCCTTACTCTCCACACCTGGTCCATGCAGACTTTTTTTTATTTCCAAAGTTGAAAACCCTGTTGAAAGGACAATGGTTTGCAATGATAGATGAGATAAAAGAAAATTTGCAAATGACACTTTGCACAATCCAGCAAGGGGCATACCAAGACTGCTTCCGGAAGTGGAAACGGCCTTGGTAGTGGTGTATCAATTGTGGAGGAGAGTATTTCGAAGGAGGCCATCCACAATTAGTAAAAGGTAAGTGTAGAAAAATTTTGTGGGCGAAGTTCCAGAATTTTTTGAACAGACCTCATATTGCAGGGAGAGTTCCCACCTTCACAATTCAGCAAAGCTGGTGTTGGTGGGAAGGCTCCAGATGGCACTTGTTGTGTAGCAGTCATTGTAATGAAGAATGTCGTATTGGGGGTGTGCTCAACAATGATGTGATCCAGTTGTTTCTTGGCCTGATTTGTCAGTGACACATTCATGTGGACAGACAACTTGGTTGTCATGCCCACGTAGAATGTAGCACAGGGGTTGCAGCTTAGCTTGTGGATCACATGCCTGGTTTCACAGGTAGCCCTGCCTTTGATGGAAGAGGTGGTGCTTAGGAGTGGACTGGAGTATGTGGTGGTGGTGGAAGGATGTACGTGACTGTCTTGCATCTAGGTCTATTACAGGGATATTAGCCCTGAGGCAAAGGATTGCAGGCATGGGTTGTGTAGGGATGGATAAGGATACTGTGTAGGTTCAGCGGGTGGTGGAGAGATTGGGAAGGATAGTGTTGGGTAGGACATTCCTTACTTCAGGGCATGATGAGAGGTAGTCAGAACCCTGGCAGAGAATGCGATTCAGCTGCTAGAATTGAGTCATGAGGGGAATGCTCCTCTGTAGCCAGACAGTGGGACTTTGGGAGATGGTGGGCAACTGGAGGGATAAGACATGGGAGATCTGATTTTGTACAAGGTTGGGAGGGTAATTACTGTCTGTTTAGGCATCAGTGAGACCCTGGGTATATTTCGAGAGGGACAAATTGCTCGATAGATGCGGCAGCCATGTGTAGGTAGGCTGCATGGAAGGGACTCCATGGCATGGGATGGGTGACAGCTGTCGAAGTGGAGGTATTGCTGGTGGTTGGTAGGTTTGATACAGATGGAGGTACTGATGTAGCCATCTTTGAGGTGAAAGAGTGTGTCTTGTTGGGTTGAGTAGGGCTGGGTGGAGCTAATGGGGAGAAGGTGTTCAGCTTCTGGAGGAATGTAGATAGGGTATCCTCACCTTCAATCCAGATTGTGAAGATGTCATCAGTGACTCTGAAACAAGTTAAGGGGCTTTGGAATCTGGATGTTTAGGAAGGGTTCCTCTAGATGGCCCATGAATAGGTTGGCAAGGGATGGTGCTATGCAGGTGCCCATAGCCGTATCCCAGATTTGTTTTTTGATAATGCCTTAAAGGAGAAGTAATTGTGGGTCAGTATATAGTTCATCATGGTGACTAGGAAGTAGGCTGTAGGTTGGGAATCAATCAGCTGCTGGTAAGGTAGCATTCAATAGTGGAAATGCCATGGGCATTAGGGGTGTTAATGTAAAGGGAGGTGGTATCAATAGTGACAAGCTAAGCACCATATAGTAAAGGAATAGAAACTGTGGAGATTCAGTGCAGGAAATAGTTGGTGTCTTTTACTTAATATATGGTAGGTTGCAGGTGGTAGGCTGAAGGTGTTGGTCTACAAGAGTAGAGATTCTCTAAGTAAGGGCACAGAAACTGGCCACAACAGAGCATCCTGGGTGGTTGGGTTTATGAATTTTAGGAAGAATGTAGGAGTGCAGGGAGTGGTAGACTGGAGAACCTGCTGGATTTCTGGAATGGGATTATTGTGGCAGGATTTGTAGGTAGATGACTCTTTCAGCTGACAGTCCTTCTGCCAGGTAATCTTTGTGGTTCAAAACAATAGTGGTAGAGCCTTTGTCAGCAGGTAGGATTATAAGGTCAGAATCAGTTTTTAGGTTAAGTGTTGAGGTTCTTTCTGCAGATGTGAGGTTAGCTAGGATGTTGAGGTATTTGGGAAATGATTGTGAGGCAAGGTTTGTGGTTAAGAAATTCTAGAATATTAACAGGGGGTGATTTTGGGGCAATGAGGGTAGATCACGGTTGGATGGAGGAGTGAACAGTCAGGCAGGGTTCAGCATTGGTCTTTGGTTGAGTCTGTTGGTGGGATTGGTGGCGAAAAAGTGTTTCCCCTTTAGGGAGTGGGAGTAGGAGAGGAGGTCTTTAACATGTCCTGTATGACTGAATTTGGGAGTGGGGCAAAAGGTGAGGTCGTTGGAAAGGACTAATACTTCTTTGGAGCCAAGGCATTGGGTTATTGTGTTCAACAGCTGCAGAGTACACTGGTATTTTTGACACATGCAGGAATGGAAGCATAGCTAAGAAGGTAGCTTTCTTTGTCGTCCTCAGTCCAAAGACTGATGCTCCTCCACACTACGCTATATTGTGAAAACATCTTGTTTTCTGAATAATTGCTTCAACCTACATCCACTTAAATCCACTTAAATCTGCTTACTGTATTTCAAGCCTTGGTCTCTCTCTACAGTTTTCATCCCTCACCTGCTACACCCCCTCCTTGCCTCCCAATAGCAAAATTATGTATTTCTCGATATCCTATTAACAGAACATTTGTTTGCTCTCCAGTGTGACTCTCAGTACGACCTCATTAGTTACATGTCATAACTGTCTAATCTTCAGGTTTCTTCTGTAGAATAACATTCCAAAAACTTCTGTTCTCTTCTTGTCTAAACTGTTTACCATCCATGTTTCACTTCCATCACTCCAGATGAATAACTCCATTAAAAACTACCTAACACTTAAATTTAAATTTGATGTTAACAACTTCCTCTTTTTCAGAATAGCTTTCCTTGCTAAAGCCAGCACACATTTTATATCTTCTCTACGTTGGTGTTCATTTATTTCACTATCCAGGCAGCTAAACTAATGTAATGCTTTTACTTTATCACTTCTTAATTTGATGTCTTCAGCATTGGATGAATTAGACTGCATTCAGTTACCATAATTTTATTTTAGTTGATATTCATCTTATAATCCCTTTCCTATATATTATCCATTTTGTTCAACTGGTCTTTCAGGCCTTTTGCCAACATCAGTTTTCCTTCTGCTAACTTACCATGTCATAGGGTCAGTGTCACATATTGTGTTCATAGATTTCTCCTGAATCCAAACTGATATTCCCGGAGATTGGCTTCTATCAGTTTTTCCAGTCTTCTATAAATAATTCATGTTAATATTGTGCAAGAATGACTTAATTAACTGATAGTTTAGTAATGTTCACGTATACACACCTGTCAGCACCTGCCCTCTGTAAAATAGGAAATTTTCTTCTTGAAGTCTAGTGGTATTTCCCCCATCTCATATACCTTGCACTAATAATTAAGTCATTGCAGGCTCTCCCAAGGAGAGAAAACATCTTCTGCTCCACGGGTCTTGTTCTGATCTAGGTCTTTCATTGCTGTCTAATTCTTCTCACAGTATCATATCTCCCATCTCATCTTCACCTGTTTCTTCTTCCCTTTCTATAATGCTGCCTTCCAGGTCATTTCCCTTGTATAGCAGTTCTATATATTTCTTCCACCTTTCAGCTTTCCTTCCCTTGCAGAATGCTGATTTTCCATCTGAGTTATTGGCATTCATGCATCTGTTTCTGTTTTTTTCCAAATGCCTCTTCAATTCACCTATAGGTAATGTGTATTCTTCCTTTAATCATTTATGCTTCTACAGTGTAGCATTTGTCCTCCAGCCCCTCTCACTTAGCCATTTTGATTTTCTGTTACTCATTCTTTTCACTTGCTTCATTTGTTGGATTTTCAAATTTTTCTTTTTTATCTCAGTTAAATTTAATATATCATGTTACCTACAGATTTCTAAACTTCCTATGTTTTTGCAAATTCTTTCACTTGACTCCACAGTTCATATTCAATAAATTATGGTCAATGTTTACCTCTGTTCATGAAAATATCTTACAGTTTCAAATCTAGTTTCGAAATCTCTATCTTCCTGTTGTATAATCAGCCTGGAACGTTCTGGTGACCCCAAGTCTTTCCCATATATACAATAAAGTGTCCCTTATTCTGCTATCTGTTTTGCCTGATGGATTACCAAGAGGGTAGGCTTCCAAATTTATTTCCAAAGTCTTTTCCCATAAAAAATACATAGAGCTCTAAGAGATCACGTTATCATATCTCACTGTTGGATTATCTAATTCACTTTCATAAAAGTGTAATAGCTACTTAATTTATTACTCAGCAAAAACAAATCCAAACTCTAACTGGCCAGTGTGAGAATTACTGATATTGATAAGTTTCCAGTTTTCAGGACTGCTTGCTACACCATGTACCTCACATATAAATACTTTCTAAAATAAGTTCATATTGTGATGACAGCATGAGAAATAAAACTCCCTATCTAATCTGTGTTCAAGATGAATATCCCCTTAAGATTGCCAGTGTTGAGGATAATTTGTACATTATCTCAATTACCCCAATATGTTAATGCATTACGAACAGCATTTGCTTGCTCTTTACCGGATCCATTTTGTAACATTGGAATAGCAATGAGCTGTTCATTGTCCCCAGATGTAGCAATGCTTGGAACTGTTTCTTATATTGTATTCCTGACATTTAATGCTGTCAACAGTTTACCATTGCAATGAACGGTAAGAACTGGAGGATATCAAGTTTTGAAGCTGGTGTTATTCTCTCAAACTGTACTGTTCTCATATTCTGACTGACTATGAAGAGAAGATTCATTAGCACAGACCTCTTCAGGATTTTGACGGAGTGCTTCTGCTGGCACCTAAAGGATATAAACAGAATTTCTTACATTCGGCTGGCATCTGTTACACTCTGTTGCTAATTTTTGAATAAAGTCTTTGGTAGCTCGCCTTGCAGTATTCTACTGTGAAGTTCTTCCAGAATTACATTCTAAAATCTCACCATCATCTATGCCAATTTCATCTGACTTGAAAATCCCCTATTTGATTATTCAGAGGAAGAAGGAAGTACAGCAGAAGGTGTAGAAGTAGAAGTTGTGCACTTTTGTTTCTGTTGCCTTCTCTCTTCCTCCAGTTTTTTTTTTTTTTTCCTTCGGACCCACCATTCCTCCTTTATCCACACTTATTGGGTCTACTCCTGTAAGGTAGCGTTTACGTCTCTAAGGAAAAAACCCTGTTGTCTTCGAAGTCAGTTTTGTTATTGAGCTTGGCAAGTGCGATATCAAATTAGTTTTCGACAGTATCAGATAAATTTTCCAAATTATTTATAACTTCTATTCATGGCACTTAAACAGAACTTGACACTTTTTTGTGTATGTTGAATTATTCTCCTCTCAGAATGCAAGTTAATAAGATTTTGTGAACAATGCTGACTGGGTTGTCGAAATTGTTGCTTTCTCCACAAGGTTATCGTGGTTAATTTTACTTCAGGTATTTTGTTAAGCAATACTTCTTGCACTTGTCTGTCTGGTGTTCTTCAGCTCATTTTAAAAACGCACATTCCTTGGCACTGCATAGTTAATGTGACATCGTAGATAGTGACTGGGAAATATGCAGCAACACAGTTGATAACATATAAACAACTGACTGTATTGCATATGCACATACTGATAAGCTGAGGTGATCTCAGCACTACATATGTGAACAGAGAGAAAGATCATGTTACTCATGTGAATGCATGCTCAAGTCAGCACTGGTTACAGTGCTTAAATTGTAACAAAATTTGTACAGACATGTTTTAGAGTTATTCAAACAATATTGGAGGGTAACAGCTCAAAAATATTGTAGTAAGAAAATAAGGGACACGCTAATATCCAACCTCTTTTCGTGATACTTAAACTAAGTGTTAGCGATGATTAAATAACATTCTGTGTAAAATTCTACCTGGTGTCATCCTCTTCCATTCCTTTCACTCTGTCCATGTTCCTTTATTTCTCCTTCTCTTCCTTTCCAGCCACCTATCACAAATTTATATTTCTCTTAACTTTGCAAATAATTTCCTATATCTTGCCATATATTCTATGAACCTCTTCATCTGCAGAAATAGCTGGCCCTTAAATGTCTATTACTCAGGTAGCTTCATACCTACCTTGCTTACGATAATGTGTTCACTGTGCTGCTCACTAGCTTACCTGTGTTCATATATTCCTATTCATTATAAGGCCCTCCCCATGTTACCTGATTAATTTTTCATTCTGTGTTGATTACTCATTACTATCTTGACCTAGTCCTTCCTGCCATCATACATCACTAATTCTCATTATATATAACTTCAACCAATCAGTTTCTCCTTCAAATTCTGTAACCTATCTATTTCAATAAGAGATCTAATATTCCACATCTGACCTGTAGAATGCCAGATGTGTACTTCTCTTAATGACATCCTCCTAGCAGACCCTACCCAGATATCCAAATGGGGGAGGGTGGAGGTTACTGTGTCTCTAAAATATTTTAGCAGAGAGGATGCTATCATTATTTAGCCTTACAGTACAGCATCGTGCCTTCAGGAGAAAGTTGTGGCTGTAGTTTCCCTATGCTTTCAGCCGTTCCAATCACCAGCACAGGAAGGCCACATTGCTTAAGAGGCTCCAGAAAGCCATATCTTTTCAGTGTTATAATAGTGCTTATAATTTACATGTTTTCTCAGAAAGTATTTCAGCTAGGAAGTAGAAATTTTTACAGTTTATTTATTGGAGTATTGGCTACAATGTAACACAAGTATTTTTTAAAATTTGAATTCAGCTATTAGAGATTAATCTTTTCTATTGTAATGAAAATTCACTACTTTTGTGCCATTTTTTGTTTATAAATTAAACAATATACAGGTTTTTGGAAAAAGGCTATGTTAAGTTACGCAGCGGGGACTGTGTGACATTCCCTGAAAATTTGAAGCAAATTGGTCAGTAGATCCTTTGAAAACATGTAATTTGTATGAAAAAATAACTTTTGGGAATTGAGCAACAAAGTTTGTATTACACATTCAGTGCATTCCAGGTCCATCTTCATTGTCTGCAAACTACTCCTCCAGCTTCATCTTTGTCCTTCTGTTTACTATGGCTTGTATTTCTAGGCTATTTACAGCGCTGTCAGTACCCTGAAGACGTTCCTTGCCTACGGCAAGTGTCATTTTTACCATGTTGAAACCTATCTTCGTTCCCATATTTTGAAATACTTTGCACCTTACAACATTGCCATCAATGAAAGTAGCAACAGCATCACACACACACAAGTGAAGGTTTCTGTTCCAACAAACACCGTCTTGGGGATTCTTGACCATATAACACTATTTTCACATTCATTGCGGTTTTGAGTTTTTCCATGACCACATTTTTTCTGCAGTTAAAGTGCTCCTAAGTCTCTGAAGGTAGGTTTTATCTCCTCCAGTACTGTATCAGGCAGATTGTTTGTGAGTGTTCACTTCACCAATTAGCAATCCCTTGTTGTACTTGCACAAACTGTTTTCTCCTTTGGGACAATAGTAATGATTAGGACTTCCATTGGTTGAAAAAGGATTAAAAAAAGCCCAAAAGCCTTCTTCATTTCAGTGACACTTTGTGTTTTGCCTAAACCCCCCTTTCCCCTCCTCTCTACTGAGTTTTTGTTTTTTGTACAAAGCTTTGTCGGTGAAGTCTTGATCCCATTTGTTTCTGTGTGTGTCCAGTATACTCAAATTTTGGCACTAAAACATCACCACCATGTAGCTTCAGTTCTTGAATGTTTGAAACTTATAGAACCACTGTCACCAAGGTAATTCCCATATTGCACTTTTATCAACTCAATAGAACGTTGAAATAAACTAGCAACACCAGCCACATCCATCCCTCCACTCCCGCACTACAGTTAGCTGTGCAATTATTTTCATGTGTACCTTTTTTTATGGGCACCTACAATATTTAGATATTACTGCTATATCTAAAACTTTCCTTGTGTACACACTTGTGGCAGGTACTACACCATGAAGAGATGCATGTCCCTGTGTACGTCAGGTACCATTGTATGCTGCAGTTAAGTATCTGTTACCACAGTTTTCTGTTATTGCCTCTTCCACAGCTTTCTTCATAGGTTCTATACAGACATCTACTTTAGACCCTATAAATCTATTATAGTTCATAAACTTAGTTGGGGGATATAGAATATTCATTATGCCACAGAAAACTGTGCCTGCAGTAACATCCTTACCAGTTGTATGCAAGGCATAAACAAATCTAATGTTTTGTTTATAGATTTTCCTACCACTTTCTTCATTGGGAGTTATTGCAACACTTTTCGAAAAGGTGGTCATGTATGAACACCTACCACACTCCAGTTTCATTTCACTGGCAAGTCCTACGTGATTTTTTTTTTTTTTTTTTTTTTAAAGACTACCTGTTACACAGTTTACGAAAATTCCATTGAGAACTGATATATCAAATATTTCATTCACATCTGATTTGCTCATAAAACATTCATACATTTCACTAACTGAACAAAGTTTCCTCTTCGAAGTACACTAGGCTCTCTCTAATAGCCTCTCAGTAGTCCAGCCTCTCAGTAATCTGGCTCACATCCAGCTGCTAGTCGCTCGAGCAGAAATGATGATGCATACAGTAATGAGTTCTTGTGTGTAACAACGTTGTTAGTTCCCCCTGCGGGTCCGGGGTAAGAATAGGCCTGAGGTATTCCTGCCTGTCGTAAGAGGCGACTAAAAGGAGTCCCTCCCCCTCAACGGGGGAAGTTTGCACCTGCGTCGCAGACGGACGGTTGCACGACTTACATTTGGGGTCATTTTGGTTTTTCGCTTATTCTGGTTTCTTCCTTCCTTTGTTTGGTTCCTTTCTTTGTCCTTCTCCCTCTCTCACTGTCTTCCTTACTTTTTACCTTGCCTTATTCTCGTTGCCTTATTCTCGTTGCCTTCTTCTCGTTGCCTTCTTCTCGTTGCCTTCTTCTCGTTGCCTTCTTCTCGTTGCCTTCTTCTCGTTGCCTTCTTCTCGTTGCCTTCTTCTCGTTGCCTTCTTCTCGTTGCCTTATTCTCGTTGCCTTATTCTCGTTGCCTTATTCTCGTTGCCTTATTCTCGTTGCCTTATTCTCGTTGCCTTATTCTCGTTGCCTTATTCTCGTTGCCTTATTCTCGTTGCCTTATTCTCGTTGCCTTATTCTCGTTGCCTTATTCTCGTTGCCCTCTTCTCGTTGCCCTCTTCTCGTTGCCCTCTTCTCGTTGCCCTCTTCTCGTTGCCCTCTTCTCGTTGCCCTCTTCTCGTTGCCCTCTTCTCGTTGCCCTCTTCTCGTTGCCCTCTTCTCGTTGCCCTCTTCTCGTTGCCCTCTTCTCGCTGCCCTCTTCTCGCTGCCCTCTTCTCGCTGCCCTCTTCTCGCTGCCCTCTTCTCGCTGCCCTCTTCTCGCTGCCCTCTTCTCGCTGCCCTCTTCTCGCTGCCCTCTTCTCGCTGCCCTCTTCTCGCTGCCCTCTTCTCGCTGCCCTCTTCTCGCTGCCCTCTTCTCGCTGCCCTCTTCTCGCTGCCCTCTTCTCGCTGCCCTCTTCTCGCTGCCCTCTTCTCGCTGCCCTCTTCTCGCTGCCCTCTTCTCGCTGCCCTCTTCTCGCTGCCCTCTTCTCGCTGCCCTCTTCTCGCTGCCCTCTTCTCGCTGCCCTCTTCTCGCTGCCCTCTTCTCGCTGCCCTCTTCTCGCTGCCCTCTTCTCGCTGCCCTCTTCTCGCTGCCCTCTTCTCGCTGCCCTCTTCTCGCTGCCCTCTTCTCGCTGCCCTCTTCTCGCTGCCCTCTTCTCGCTGCCCTCTTCTCGCTGCCCTCTTCTCGCTGCCCTCTTCTCGCTGCCCTCTTCTCGCTGCCCTCTTCTCGCTGCCCTCTTCTCGCTGCCCTCTTCTCGCTGCCCTCTTCTCGCTGCCCTCTTCTCGCTGCCCTCTTCTCGCTGCCCTCTTCTCGCTGCCCTCTTCTCGCTGCCCTCTTCTCGCTGCCCTCTTCTCCACCCTATGGTCTCTGTCTCGGCGTTTGAGACAGTCTGTCCTTTCTCTCCCTTTTTTTTCCTCTTCTTCTTTCCTCCCTGTGCGTGCCTGAAGGCCGACCCACGCGTTCGTACGCGTAGCTGGTGACGGGGTAACGCATAATTCCCCGTCCTGGCTAGACAAGTAAGGCAAGCATTTACCCCCTGGTAAAGGCCAGACGTGGGGAGGGGTGATAGCCTGAGCTGACACCTTCCGACCATGCCGATTGGTCCCTCCGTCCGTTTCCCGGGAGGTGTGATCTGAGGTGTAAACATTCACCTAAGGCGGGAGCGCCCTCTGAGGCGGTCCCCACAAGGAAGGAATGCGCCATCGGAGATGCTGGCAATCATGGGGGGATTCAACCGCAATGAATTTCTCTCCTTCTCTCTCGACTTCTGCCCAAAAACGGAAACTTGACCAGCCACCAGTGACAAAAGTATTACCGCCTGCCCCAGAGTTTCTAGTAGTTTCTAGATCTGAGGACGGAAAGGATCTGTCAACCCTTCCGTTATTCAGAAGGGCGTAGATGCCATAGCCGGACCTGTCAAGTCTTGTACCAAGATGCGTAACGGTACCTTGTTGTTGGAAACTGAGAGCGCCTTACAAGCACAAAAACTCCTTCAGGCCACACTCCTGTACACATTCCCTGTCTGGGTGGAGGCTCACCACGCTTTGAATTCGTCACGTAGTGTAGTATATACTAGATCACTCGACGGATTGACTGACGAGGAGATTCAGTCTTTCCTCGCTGAGCAGGGCATGACGGCTGTCCATAGGGTCATGAAAAAGGTCGACAATGACTTTGTACCGACCTGGACACTTTTCTTGACCTTTGATAGTGTTCAGCTGCCGTCGCGCATCAAAGCAGGCTATGAGGTTATATCTGTTCACCGCTATGTCCCGACACTTACGCGCTGCTACCAGTGTCTGCATTTTAATCACACCCGCCAGTCTTGTTCTAATGCGGCTAAATGCGTCACTTGTGGCAGGGACACCCATGAGGGTGACTGTCCACCTCCGTCTCCTTGTTGCGAGAACTGTCAGGGTGACCATGCAGCGTCCTCCTGCGACTGTCCCATCTACAAGGATGAATGCTGTATACAGGAAATTCGGGTTAAAGGGAAAGTGTCCACCTCGGCTGCTTGCAAGCTATTTGCTAGTAGGAAGCCCACGCTGCTTCCAGCGGGGAAATACAGTACTGTCCTCACCTCTCTTCGGACTACCAGGGAGGTGTCTACGCAGACATGTGATCTGACCTTTAGCGCTACTGTAGTCAGTTTGACCAGTGCTAAGATCGCCCGGTCAGTGTCTCCTCTTCCTCCCGTCACCCATAAGACACAAGCACCTTCATCAGCTTCTGCCAAGACTAAGACCCAGAAGTCAGATGAATGGGCCTTTAAGAAGGAACCGTCCTGTGAAGACTTCCTATGTACCCCGGACTCCCAGCCATTGACCAGTACTTCGACTAAACAACCTTCCAAGAAGGCTCATAGGAAGCAAAGTTCTCCTTCTCCGCAATGGCGCGTTTCTTCTCCTGCGCCACCCAGCAGTTGCCACCCCAGGCCGTCCTCTGTTTCGCGTGGCCGCACCACTGGTAGCCGAACATCTGGCCGTTCACCGGCATCTTAACAAGATGGCCGACGAACCTATTCAACAAACGGACGATGACTCTCCGCCTATTGATAGCGGTAGCAGTGCTTGCTCGAAGCCAGGCCCTCAGCGGCCTTTGAGGTGACCCCTTCTTGCTTCTCCTTTTTCTTTTTCTTCTCACGATAGCACTTATTCATTGGAATATTCACAGCATTCGCTCCAACCGAGAGGACTTATAGTTGCTGCTACGCTTGCACTGTGTGCTCGTCGTAGCTCTCTAGGAAACGAAGCTACGCCCATGCGATCAAATTGACTTGGCACACTGTGCCTCTATGCGTTTTGACCTACTCCCTGTGGCAGGTATTCCGGCTCGTGGAGGGGTTATGTTGCTGGTCAGGGATGATATGCAGGCAGTTGCCGTCCGAATTACTCTCCCCACTTTTACATTTTTCATTTGTACTGTTTACATTCCATTGTAGTCTGCCGTTACTAGGGCAGACATGATGCAAATTACTGCTCAGCTACTTGCACCATTTTTGTTAACTGGAGACTTCAGTGCCCACTATCCCCTTTTGGGCTCTCCAGCATCCTGCCCGAGGGGCTCCCTGTTAGCAGACCTTTTCAACCAGCTCAGTCTTATCTGCCTCAATACTGGCGCCCCCTACTTTTCTTTCGGACACAACTCACACCTATTCCCATTTAGACCTCTCTATATGTATTACCCAACTTGCATGCCGGTTTGAGTGGTACACACTGTCTGACAAGTATTCGAGCGACCACTTCCCTTGTGTTATCCATCTCCTGCATCATACCCCATCTCTATGCTCAACTAGTTTGAACATCTCCAAAGCAGACTGGGGGCTCTTCTCTTCCAGGGCGACCCTTCAGGATCAAACCTTCGCAAGCTGCGATAGTCAGGTCGCACACCTCACGGAAGTCATTCTCACTGCTGCTGAATATTCCATCCCTCATACTACTTCTTCTCCACGTCGCGTACCGGTCCCCTGGTGGACCGCAGCATGTAGAGATGCTTTACGTGCTCGTCGACGTGCTTTATGCACCTTTAAACACCACCCTACGATGGCGAATTGTATTAATTATAAATGATTACGTGCGCAGTGTTGTCGTGTTATTAAAGAAAGCAAGAAAGCCAGCTGGGTTTCTTTCACAAGCACCTTCAACTGTTTTACTCCTTCTGTTGTCTGGGGTAGCCTGCACCGGCTATGTGGCACTAAGGTGCACTCACCAGTTTCTGGCTTGAGGGTCATGAATGACGTCCTTGTGGGCCCTGAGGATGTTTCCAATGCCTTCGGCCGATTTTTCGCAGAGGTTTCGAACTCCGCTCATTACCACCCTGCCTTCCTCCCCCGAAAACAGGCAGAGGAGGCTAGGCCACCTAACTTCCGCTCCTCGAATCATGAAAGTTATAATGCCCCATTCACCATGCAGGATCTCTAAAATGCACTTGCCCGGTCACGGTCCTCCGCTCCGGGGCCTGATCCTATTCATATTCAGATGCTGAAGAACCTATCTCCTGCAAGTAATGGTTTTCTTCTTCGTACTTACAATCACATCTGGTTGAGGGTCATGTCCCCACATGCTGGCGCGAATGTATTGTTGTCCCGATTCCTAAGCCGGGGAAGGACAAGCACTTGCCTTCCAGTTATCGACCCATTTCCCTTACCAGCTGTGTCTGTAAGGTGATGGAACGAATAGTTAACTCTCATTTGGTTTGGCTGCTCGAATCTCGACGCCTACTTACCAATGTACAATGTGGATTTCGTAGGTGCCGCTCTGCTGTTGACCATCTGGTTACTTTGTCGACCTTCATTATGAATAACTTCTTGTGGAAGCGCCAGACCGTGGCTGTGTTCTTTGATTTGGAGAAGGCTTACGACACCTGTTGGAGAGCGGGCATTCTCTGCACCGTGCATACATGGGGCCTTCGCGGTCGCCTCCCTCTTTTTATTCATGCCTTTTTAATGGATCGACAGTTCAGGGTACGTGTGGGTTCTGTCCTGTCAGACGCCTTTCGCCAGGAGAATGGGGTGCCACAGGGCTCCGTTTTGAGCGTCGCTCTCTTCGCCGTAGCGATCAATCCAATAATGGATTGCCTCCCAGCTGATGTATCAGGCTCCCTTTTCGTGGACGATTTTACCATCTATTGCAGCGCGCAGCGTACATGTTCCCTGGAGCGCTGTCTTCAGCGTTGTCTTGATCATCTTTACTCCTGGAGTGTCACCAATGGCTTCCGTTTTTCTGCCGAGAAGACAGTCTGTATTAACTTCTGGCGCTACAAAGAGTTTCTCCCACCGTCCTTACATCTTGGTCCCGTTGCTCTCCCATTTGTGGAGACAACAAAATTTTTAGGTCTTACATTTGACAAGAAACTTGGCTGGTCTCCACATGTGTCATATTTGGCTGCCCGTTTTACCCGTTCTCTAAATGTCCCCCGTGTTCTCAGCAGTACGTCGTGGGGAGCGGATCGAACCATCGTACTTTGCGTATATCAGTCGATCGTCCGCTCACAGCTGGATTATGGGAGCTTTGTATACTCCTCTGCACGGCCATCCATTTTACGCCGCCTCAACTCTATACAACATCGGGGGTTATGTCTTGTGATCGGAGCGTTCTATACTAGTCCCGTCGAGAGTCTTCATGCTGAAGCCGGTGAATTGCCACTAACCTACCGGTGTGATGTACTGCTTTGTCGGTATGCCTGTTGGCTATTGTCAATGCCCGGCCACCCGTCTTATTGTTCCTTTTTTGACGACTGTCTCGACCGTCAATACGGGTTGTATGTATCTACCCTGCTACCCCCTGGAGTTCGCTTTCGTCGCCTCTTTCAGCAACTTGATTTTACACTTCCTGCAACCTTTAGAATGGGCGAGAGCTAAACACCACCTTGGCTCCAGGCTCAGGTTCGCATTCACCTTGACCTCAGCTCACTCCCAAAGGAGGTTACCCCGGCTTCGGTATACTGCATGCGGTTTGTCGAACTTCGAACGAAGTTCATTAATACGATCTTCATTTATGCAGATGGCTCTTAGACCGATGACGGCGTCGGGTGTCGGATGTTCTTTTATTGTCGGGGCACACAGTTTCAAATACGGGCTCCATGGCCATTGTTCGGTCTTCACAGCTGAGCTATTTGCCCTCTACCATGCTGTTCATTATATCTGCCGCCACCGACATTCTGCTTATGTCATCTGCTCTGATTTCCTGAGCGCCATCCAGAGCCTCAGTGATCCGTATCCGGTTCACCCTTTCATGCACCGGATCCAACGCTCTCTTCAGCAGCTGGCGGACGACGGTTCTCTGGTTACCTTTACGTGGGTTCCTGGCCATGTCGGTATCCCTGGGAACAAAACTGCAGATGCCGCAGCCAAGGCTGCGGTCCTCCAGCCTCGGACAGCTTCTTGTTGTGTGCCTTCATCTGATTTTAGCAGGATCTTTTGTCAGTGCATTTTATCGCTGTGGCATGCCGATTGGTCTACACTTACTGAAAACAAGCTTCGGGCCTTGAAACCTCTCCCCACGGCTTGGACGACCTCTTTACGCCCTTCTTGGCGGGAGGAGGTCGTTTTGGACTGGTTACGAATTGGACACTGCCGGTTCAGCCATCTGCTGACGGCTGCACCTGCGCCGTTCTGCCCATGTGGGCAATTGCTGATGGTATGCCCATTTTAACATCCTGTCAGAATTTTAATACACTGCACATTGGTCTTGGCCTGCCATGTGCTCTGGCTGCCATTTTAGTGGATGACCCAGGAGCAGCTGCTTGCGTTCTTCGTTTTATCCACTTGACAAACCTGTCTAAGGACATTTGGTTATGCTGTTTTCTTTTAATCCCTTGCCTGTTAATGTGCCTTTTATAGTGTTGTCCTTTTTAGTTGCTGTTTTAACCTTGTGCCTCGCAGTGCATTCATAACTTAGTCTGGGCGCTAATGACCACTGTAGTTGTGCACCCTAAAACCACAAAAAAAAGTTGTTAGTTAAATACAATGTTAAATAAAGCTATATGTGTTTGAAATTATCACTTTTTTACTGTTCAGGATCAAGGCTTCCAAAAGGAAGCACCTTATGTTAGACATCAAATAGAAACTTGAAATTAGAGATAAGGTGAACAGAGCTTCTTCGTAGAAAGCCATTGCAGCTGAGTAAAATGTTGGAGGAGCAACTATTTATGACCAAACTTTAAAAGACGAAAAGATAGTCAAAAGCGCGCAGAAAATTTGATGAAAGTGATGAAGACATAGTGGGAAATAATGTGAAGATACATCACACTGCTGGTGCTGAAGCTGCAGACATCTAGGTGGAGTGCATAATGCAACATACAGTACCTATTTAATGCTTGTAAATTTGTGTGATAAAGCATACAGCCGTTGCGTATCATCAATGTGACAACTAAAAATGAGACATGTCTCATAGGGTTACTACTGTATAAGTATATCCCCCAAAACTTTATTTTCTATGAAAATGAATGTCTCTTTGGATTTAATGAAGTGTTATATCTACTTTACACTAAATTTTGACACTCTCTACAATCTGTCACCTGTATGTGCAAGGAATGGCCGGATTAGTGAGAGTCTAGTGTACTTTCTTTATCACTTTCATTGCAATGGGCAGGTGAACCAGCAAGGTTAGGTTCACACACTTGGTTATCTTTTTTATTGTTTACTGTAACAACACCTGCCTTTGGCTTTCCAACATCTCTGCTTTTCTTAAAAGCCTTCTGAGGATTTCTAGTCACTTCGTTTACCCATGATTATCCTTCAATAAAACAGAGACTTCAGTGAACAGAATTCACTACAAATATTTTCAGGATTACAAAAGAGAAAATAAACATGGAAACACATGACAATTGAGTGAGCAGTATATGTAGAACTATCACAGTTTAGCATGTAGATTCATGTGTACGACATGCAAAACAAATCACAAAAATATTTTAAAAATAGTTGTAGATAAGATATCAATTGAAAGGGGAAAATGTAGTTTTTTAAAATGCAAAATTGTACATTTCATGATTTTGAACCTTTCTGGAGCCCCTTAATGGTAAAAGGCCAAATCAATCAATCAATCAATCATAGAGACTTGCTCCCAAACCTGTTTAGAAGACTGCAACCCCTCTTCAGGAACAATGTGTTAAGCTGGAATTAAAACACACAGCCCGCTGTTGTGGTGACCTCTAAAGTACGGCTACCTGTATCGTTGAGCCAGGAAAGCTACCTCAACTGAGCAGAATCTGTGGATCATTGTGGGTTGCACGTGTAAGGTCTTAAAGAATAGGCTTTACCTAAGTGAATGGAAGCAGGAAGGAAATTTTAATCTTCACATGCATATCTGCACACCAAAGGAAAAAAAGGGGATTCATCAGAACCACAGTCTACATAAAGTATGCCAAATATATCTTATTGAAATAGGAGCCAAAAGCTTTGTTAGTGAGTAGGCGAATATGGATTAGGGCTGAGAAATGAAAGAGGAAGTCGCCTGGTAGAATTTTGCACAGAGCATAACTTAATCATAGCTAACACTTCGTTCAAGAATCATGAAAGAATGTTGTATACATGGAAGAACCCTGGAGATACTAGAAGGTTTCAGATAGATTATATAATGGTAAGACAGAGATTTAGGAACCAGGTTTTAAATTGTAACACATTTCCAGGGGCAGATGTGGACTCTGACCACAATCTATTGGTTATGAAATGTCGATTAAAAATGAAGAAACTGCAAAAAGGTGGGAATTTAAGGAGATGGGACCTGGATAAACTGAAAGAACCAGAGGTTGTACAGAGTTTCAGGGAGAGCATGAGGGAACAATTGGCAGGAATGGGGGAAAGAAGCTTTGAGGGATGAAACAGTGAAGGCAGCAGAGGATCAAGTAGGTAAAAAGAGGAGGGCTAGTAGAAATCCTTGGGTAACAGAAGAGATACTGAATTTAATTGATGAAAGGAGAAAATACAAAAATGCAGTAAATGAAGCAGGCAAAAAGGAATACAAACGTCTCAAAAATGAGATCGACCAGAAGTGCAAAATGGCTAAGGAGGGATGGCTAGAGGACAAATGTAAGGATGTAGAGGCTTATCTCACTAGGGGCAAGATAGATACTGCCTACAGGAAAATTAAAGAGACCTTTGGAGAAAAGAGAACCACTTGTATGAATATCAAGAGCTTTGATGGAAACCCAGTTCTAAGCAAAGAAGGGAAAGCAGAAAGGTGGAAGGAGTATATAGAGGGTCTATACAAGGGCGATGTACTTGAGGACAATATTATGGAAATAGAAGAGGATGCAGATGAAGATGAAATGGGAGATACGATACTGTGTGAAGAGTTTGATAGTGCACTGAAAGACCTAAGTCGAAACAAGGTCTCGGGAGTAGACAGCATTCCATTAGAACTACTGTCAGCCTTGGGAGAGCCAGTCCTGACAAAACTCTACCATTTGGAGAGCAAGATGTATGAGACAGGTGAAATTCCCTCAGACTTCAAGAATAATATAATTCCAATCCCAAAGAAAGCAGATTTTGACAGATGTGAAAATTATCGAACTATCGGTTTAATAAGTCACAACTGCAAAATACTAACGCGAATTCCTTACAGACGAATGGAAAAACTGGTAGAAGCCGACCTCGGGGAATATCTGTTTGGATTCCGTAGAAATGTTGAAACACGTGAGGCAATACTGACCCTAAGACTTATCGTAAAGAATAGATTAAGGAAAGGCAAACCTACGTTTCTAGCATTTGTAGACTTAGAGAAAGCTTTTGACAATGTTGAATGGAATACTGTTTCAAATTCTGAAGGTGGCAGGAGTAAAACACAGGGAGCGAAAGGCTATTTACAATTTGTGCAGAAAGCAGATGGCAGTTGTAAGAGTCGACGAACATGAAAGGGAAGCAGTGGTTGGGAAGGGGGTGAGACTGGGCTCTAGCCTCTCCCCGATGTTATTCAACCTGTATATTGAGCAAGCAGTAAAGGAAACAAAAGAAAAATTCGGAGTAAGTATTAAAATCCATGGAGAGGAAATAAAAACGTTGACGTTCGCCGATGACATTGTAATTCTTTCAGAGACAGGAAAGGACTTGGAAGAGCAGTTGAACGGAATGGACAGTGTCTTCAAAGGAGGGTATCAGGTGAACATCAACAAAAGCAAAACGAGGATAATGGAATGTAGTCGAATTAAGTCGGGTAATGCTGAGGGAATTAGATTAGGAAATGAGACACTTAAAGTAGTAAAGGAGTTTTGCTATTTGGGGAGCAAAATAACTGATGATGGTAGAAGTAGAGGATATAAAATGTAGATGGTAAAGAATGGCAATGGTAAAGAAAGCATTTCTGAAGAAAAGAAATTTGTTAACATAGAGTATTGATTTAAGTATCAGGAAGTCGTTTCTGAAAGTATTTGTATGGAGTGTGGTCATTTATGGAAGTGAAACATGGACGATAAATAGTTTAGACAAGATGAGAATAGAAGATTTTGAAATGTGGTGCTACAGAAGAATGCTGAAGATTAGATGGGTAGATCACATAACTAATGAAGAGGTATTGAATAGAATTGGTGAGAAGAGGATTTTGTGGCACAACTTGACTAGAAGAAGGGATCGGTTGGTAGGACATGTTCTGAGGCATCAAGGGATCACCAATTTAGCACTGGAGGGCAGCGTGGAGGGTAAAAATCGTAGAGGGAGACAGAGATGAATACACTAAGTAGATTCAGAAAGATGTAGGCTGCAGTAGGTACTGGGAGATGAAGAAGCTTGCACAGGATAGAGTAGCATGGAGAGCTGCATCAAACCAGTCCCAGGACTGTAGACCACAACAACAAGAAGTATAAATTTAGTAGATCCTGCTTTGAAGTTTAAAAATTCGTGGCTTTTTTTGCCGTATGGAAAAGTCTTTATTATTTGTCTATTTAATATTGGCTGGTAACGTGTTCATAAAATTATATTTGAGGGTGATTTAATGTCAAATCATACAGGTCATGTCAACTCGTGGACCAAATTTCTCGGGAAAAAATATCCGTTGCATCCCTTTGTCATAAGTGATAAGAAATAAAGTATTTTCATCTCATCTTAATTTTTGTAAATGGCACAGCCCTTTGAAAAATGTAAACAGTAGAGAACAAAAGAAATATACCCAATAAACCAAAAGTACTGGGGACCTGGCAGATGTTCTGTGTTAAAGCCCCTTTTCAGTGTGTTGAAATTTAGTTGACACCCGCACACTTATCGGCTTCCTTTGACGTATAGTTTAACACAGAAATATGAAATTTAATTTTTCCACTAGATTTTTTTTTTTCCTTCCTGTTTTGAAAGTCACAGAATGCTGTCTTTTCTGTCATATTAACAGATACTACTGATGTAATTATAAACAGTATCTTCTCTGCTCTAGATCTTGGTATTATGTAAATATTTATTACCAAAAATGTAAAAAATTGCATGCATTTTATGACTTTTTACGAATTATTTACTCAAAAAACCCCATCCAAAAAGTTTGGAGAAGTAAACGAAACATTGTTTAGTTAATATATTAGTAGTCAGTGTGAACGCAGTGGGCAATATTTTTCTTTGCAAAGTGTTAACAATTTTTGAACATTCTGCGTGTTTCACATCACTGAATTTCTAGTGTAAAAATGCATGTTGGCAACACTGTTTCCAGCACTCATCTGTTTGTTATAAACAAGTGTGAACTTGCACGTAAACCATTCTGCATAGAGTTTTGTGTTTGGTTTGAACTTTTTGTTAGATCCAATGATGTAGTCAAAGAAGTGGTGTTTAAGAAAAGTGAAAAACACATCAGTTGTTGGAAATCCCTCAGAGCTTTTTGCAGAAATATCTTGGTCCTCAAGTAACAGTATTAGCATCACATCCATTGTGCAGGAGTTGCTACTTTCACTACAAGAAGAAATGTAGTGACAACTCACCTGAATGTGAAACCGAGGAAGACAGTGCAGATGCTCATATTCCTGGGTGTGAAGTAGCCCCTACTATATCCCCACTTAAATGTCCAGGAAAAGTAAGAAGCACAAGAAGAAAACAGGATGCAGCCTAAAAAGAAAATGAAAGAAATTGAAACAAGTTTTACGCAAGAAACATCTTCAAAACTTTGTGAAGTGTTCAATGTAGGTGCACGTAGTGCAGACCCAGAAGATTGTGATATGTGCACGAAATGTGATGTGTTGATTCAAAATCTAAATACTGCTATCCCAGCAGCCACGTGTACTGAGAAGGTATAGTTACTGACACTGATATCAGGTTGCTACTCTAAGCAGCAGATACAGAAATATATACCCACTTTCTCACATTATTTGATATCAACAGCTCATAAAATAAAGAATGAGAAAGGTATTTGGGCATGCTCAGATTCTTACTGTGGGCATCTGTTGCGAGGTGATACGCTTACTGTTGATCTAGAATATTACCTAAGTGATGACAGATTGCAACAGGCAAAAGTCCTAACCAGGTTGATGTTATCTCTGTTAGTGAAAAATTTAAAAAGGTAAAAAGATGTATGAAAACATAATGAGAGAAGCATATCTCCTAATGAAAAAGGTATCGCAAAATTCTACTCCTTACGATCAAAATTGGTAGAACGCCAGCCAGTGAAGGAAGTATGCACATGTATTTAGTGCATTAATTGGAAACTTCTTTCGCCATTGTCACGGGAAAGTAGTACACAGGGATGGACCTGGTGCTTTCGTGTATACGTCAAGAGCCGCAAGATAAATGTTGTTTGCAGGAGTGTGCAATGTGTTCTGGTGCTGAAGTGCTGACTATTGAAGCATTACATCTTCAGGATACTGATGCAACCTATGCATTGTGGGAGTTAGAGTTGGTGAAGAAGACAGTAGAGCCAGAGAAGTTTGTTACAGAGGTTAGGCATTGGGTCATGAAAGGAATAGCTCACCATCATACCTGGAGGATTCAGACACAGGCCATAGCAGAAGTAAAATCAGCCACATCGGAGAATACTGACACTTAGTTCTTCATTTCGACTTTTGCTGAGAACTGGTCTGTTGCTTTGCAGGACGAAATTTGAAGTTACCACTGGCACACATCACATGTATCAGTATTCACATGTGTTGCTCACTTCCTTTGAACATCACAAGCTATTGTTAGTAATGATCTCATTCATGACGGTACACATGCATGCTGGGGTAGGAGGTCTCTCTCAACATCTTGCAGCAAGATTTTATCTCCAGCATGAAGTTGTTGATGCTAGAAGAGATGCTATGATTTGTACACACTGTATCAACATAAGAAACAAACATGAAACTCTTAATTCTAAACAAAAGTACATTAAGGAAATTCAGTTCAAAAAAGAGAAGGGTGGTCTGCTATGAAGCATGTTGTAAGAATTCAATTGCGTCACTACTGAGTTGCACCCTGGAATGGCACATACATTGCGGGAACGGTTCTGCATGAAATGCAGCCTGTTACTGTGTGTGAAATGTGGAGACCCCACAGTATACATTAGAAGACATTGTAGTGACCCACTTATTTTCTTTTATGTATGACACTGATGGGTAGGACAGATAAGTGTCTCTCATGAGCTGTAAGATATGTCTCCTTTGACACCTCATGGTCTTGCTCTAATGGTTTCTAATGGCTATCATCAAAAGATCAGTGTGCCGTTTCCTTTTCCCAAGTACTGCTCTTGTTGGATCATCCTTGTCCATGTGCAAATTCAGCTCAGCTATAAAATTTCAATGAGCAGCAGATGGAAAAAACAAATGAACTCATTTCAACAGTACGGTGTTGATTGTTATATTGAAGAGTATTTTAATTCATGGAAAGTCATGGAGAAATAAAATCATGACAAAGAACAATCATAATTTGCAAATCATTTCATAAAAAGAAAAATGAATATAAATGCTCTATATATCTCATTTTTGTTATAAAATGCTTTTGAACAAAATTATGAATTGTTTCCCCACTCACTTATAATGTTTTATAGTAATTAATTTGATACAGAAAGGCCAGTTTTGCGTGACGTTTACTTTAAATCAGTGATCGATTTAAACATTTAAATGTCCATAATTTTTTGACCTTGAGAACTAGGCCTACCTGAAAAAATTTCTTACATTTTTTTTGCAGACGAGCATTGTCTACTCCGATTGTACATTCCCTAAGTTCAGTGACTATGTAACGTACCATGAAATTTTTAGCATATTTAGGATGGGGGTTTTGGAGAAAATAATTCCTAAACAACCTATATATAGGGGAAACATTCCACGTGGGAAAAATGTATCTAAAAACAAAGATTCTGTAACTTACCAAACGAAAGTGCCGGTATGTTGATAGAAACAATAAAAAACACACACACACACACACACACACACACACACACACACACACACACACACACGTAAAGGCAAAGAGTTTGGGTAGAGATGTCAGTCGAGGCGGAAGTACAGAGGCAAAGATGTTATTGAATGACAGATGAGGTATGAGCGGCGGCAACTTGAAATTAGCGGAGTTGAGGCCTGGTGGGTAACTGGAAGAGAGGATATATTGAAGGGCAAGTTCCCATCTCCGGAGTTCTGATAGGTTGGTGTCAGTGGGAAGTATCCAGATAACCCGGACGGTGTAACACTGTGCCAAGATGTGCTGGCCATGCACCATGGCAGGTTTAGCCACAGGGTGATCCTCATTACCGACAAACACTGTCTGCTTGTGTCCGTTCATGCGAATAGACAGTTTGTTGCTGGTCATTCCCACATAGAAAGCTTCACAGTGTAGGCAGGTTAGTTGGTAAATCACGTGGGTGCTGTCACACATGGCTCTGCCTTTGATTGTGTACACCTTCCGGGTTACAGGACTGGAGCAGGTGGTGGTGGGAGGGTGCATGGGACAGGTTTTACACCGGGGGCGGTTACAAGGGTAGGAGCCAGAGGGTAGGGAAGGTGGTTTGGGGATTTCATAGGGATGAACCAAGAGGTTACAAAGGTTAGGTGGACGGTGGAAAGACACTCTTGGTGGAGTGGGGAGGATTTCGTGAAGGATTGATCTCATTTCAGGGCAGGATTTGAGGAAGTTGTATCCCTGCTGGAGAGCCACATTGAGAGTCTGATCCAGTCCCGGAAACTATCCTGTCACAAGTGGGGCACTTTCGGGATTCTTCTGTGGGAGGTTCTGGGTTTGGGGGGATGAGGAAGTGGCTCTGGTTATTTGCTTCTGTACCAGGTCGGGAGGGTAGTTGTGGGATGCGAAAGCTGTTTTCAGGTTGTTGGTGTAATGGTTCAGGGATTCAGGACTGGAGCAGATTCGTTTGCCACGAAGACCTTGGCTGTAGGGAAGGGACCGTTTCATATGGAATAGGTGGCAGCTGTCTTAATGGAGGTACTGTTGCTTGTAGGTGGGTTTGATGTGGATGAATGTGTGATATACACACACACACACACACACACACACACACACACACACACACACACACACACACACACACACAAAAATTTCAGGCTTCCGCAACCCACGGTTGCTTCATCAGGAAAGGAGAGGGAAAGACGAAAGGATGTGGGTTTTAAGGGAGAGGGTAAGGAGTCATTCCAATCTCGGGAGCGGAAAGACTTACCTTAGGGGAAAAAGGACATGTATACACTCGCTCGCATGCGTGTGCGCACACACACATACAGACACAGGCAGACGTGTAAAGGCAAAGAGGTTGGGCAGAGATGTCAGTTGAGGCGGAAGTACAGAGGCAAAGATGTTGTTGAATGACAAGTGATGTACGAGCGGCGGCAACTTGAAGTTCGTTAGCGGAGGTTGAGGCCTGGTGGGTAACGGGAAGAGAGGATATATTGAAGGGCAAGTTCCCATCTCCGGAGTTGTTCTGATAGGTTGGTGTCAGTCTGAACGCTTTCGTTTGGTAAGTTACAGCATCTTTGTTTTTAGATATATCTTTCCCTCGTGGTTAATTTGGAAATACTCATTTCTTCAGTTTATTTAGCAACTTTGAGTGCTTCATATGTGAAATCAAAAGAAGCATGCATTGAGTGTGGAGAGGATGATAAGTTTTAATGTTCAAAGTGGATAAGGGATTCCAGAAACATCTGGAACACTACAGCCACATTTGAAAGACAACTGCATCTCTGCAACGCTTCATTATATCTTGTTCTGACAACACAAGTATAAAGCGAAAAGGATATATATTTGTTGCAGTTCTTTGTCTATTATAATTTTATTTCTTTTACATTATAGGTTTAATACAAGAAATATCCAAATGTACAGCAAATGAATGTTGGAATGTGCTATAAAATATTGAGATGTTTATTAATCAAGAGGAACATTTTCTACAGTTTATACAAAATACTGTAGCTTTTTAATAACTCTTCAAGGATTAAAGATGGCAGAATAGTTTATGCATTTGAAAGGAGATGGCGAACTGAACTGAGTGAGCATATAACATTGGATGCTGAAGAAAATGACATTTATGTAGCAGCAGATTGTACACACCCTTAGAAATATGGGAATTGTTTCATATAGGAAAAACCTGTGAATTTTGTAGAATTCTAGAAATTTTTTCAATGTTTCAGTTCTCTGTTACGTTTATGTAATTTTGTTAGGTAAGAACTGAGACTCCAACAAAGAATTTTACTTCAGCTTGCTTGAGCACCCATAAGATCCAAATTCATCTAACCTTCAGCATGCATAATACTCCAGCAATAATACATAAGCAAGAATAAAACACCAAAATAAAACTTAAGTTGTAAGAATATACACCATTAACAACAATAAAACAACACTGCACCCACACAAACATCTGTTGACAGCAAAATGTGTCAAATGCTTCTGGCTTTGATGAAGACTATGCAGTACTTCATAACAAACCTGCTTTCAGTGAGCATGAGGTCTCACAACTGCTCATCTTTTTAACATGTCGTGTGAAAATATTGCGAATAGTGGTTTGAGAAGTGTTCCTTTCAAAGTAGATTTCCTTTACACAAGATCCAAGTGTGAGACTATGATGTTCTCAGATCATGGAATGTTTGACCCTCATTTAAAACTTAAAACTTGGAGGACTAACCACCTGGAAAAAAATTTGGGCCCAGGAGACAAGCGGTTTATGCCATTAATTAAAATCTTACTGGCACATTTGTTTGATATATATCATAAAGGGTAACACTTGCAAAAAAAAAAAGAGAAAAAAAAAACACCAAACTTCAAGGTTAGTTTTCATGTTCCTTTTAATTCTTTCATCACAAATTATGCAGTAACAAAGGCAAAAAGTATAGTTCTCCATAAAAAAGATGAGGTGAGTTAATGAGCAATCTCACACAATTCGCTTTGTGCTGTGGAAAAGTCAGTGGTTGATAGAATGTGTATTGAGCCAGGTAAATCGTGAAATGTTCCATGCACAAGAGTGAAATTTATAATTGTGCATGTCAGAAATATTCAGGTCTTGCAATTTAAGCTGTGTCCTGGGGATTCTGCCTACCCACACCTTCAGAGAAAAAGTAAAAAAAAATTGATGTCCAATATTATATGTGAAAGCTTAACTTCTTGTAACTATACTGTGGGTACATTAAGTGGAACCATTAACTGTCCCTATTTGCATATTCACACAAGTTAAGTGATACTGCTGTTGATTGACATCATCATATATCGTATGTTCTGAATATCTGCCATCATTGGCTGGACTGAGCACATAACATGAACTACGATTGGCTGAAAAAAGCACATCACAATCTCAATTTCACTGCTTGAGAAGTGGCCATGCTACATTTGGATGAATTTGTGTTTCTGTTTCTGTAGTACAAAAATATGTAACATAAATGTTGCTGTGTGTCAAAGATCTTTCCAAAACACTTCTTTTTTCCTGGGTTTCATTTTCTAAACTGCTGGGAATCTACACTAGTGTATAAAACCTTTATCATTCAAAAGATTGAGTTTTACAGCTCTGAGGGAAATTATACTGTCACTTAAGAGAAAAAAATGTACTTTGACATGGGAAAAAGCGTATTTTTGCCCAGGGAACAGCGTAGTTTTAAACGGGTGATCCGTGGAAAATCCAGGATTTTTTTCCTTGTCTGCAAATACACTCTGAAAGTGAAAACTTTGATCTGTAATATTTTTTGGGAAAATGAAGTTATTGGGTTTGTTTCACTTACCATCAGTGTCAGTCCACTGAAAACATCAGCACCTCTATGTTACTCTCTTTTTGACTGAATGGCTGCTGAGAAATATTGTTTTAAGTTTCTAAATTTTGACATCATTTTTTGTTCAATATGTGCTTTAGTCTCAACTTTCCTTTCTTCGTCTGCAATATGGAAACTTAATTACCATCATGCTTGTTATTTTGTCAAAAGTTTAGTCTTTATACACTTTATTACTTCTGAGCAGAACTTGCAGAAAAAGCTACTGAAGTGTTACAGGCCTGGAATGCACTTCAGATATAATACACATGTTTAAACAATAATAAAGTTGTAGAACACTAATAAATTAGATAACTGATAATTCTGTTTCGTGTATACACTTTAAGTGTACATTACACTTTTTTTTTTTTTTACATCATTGGAAATGCCATTTTCGACTTCGTTGATGAAAATGGGTCTCGGCCCAAAATTAGTCATTGAATGAAAAATAAAATATTTGCAACTTCGACTGGTTTTGTGTTCCATTGATTGACAGAATTTGCTGTCCCATGTTACTCCAGAATGCCGGAAGCATGTAATTAATAAAGTAGTTGAAAGTGAGGTAGAAGTTGTAAATTCTGCTTACTATAGTGGCACTATTACATTTGTGTCCTAAATTTTGTTGCAAAACTACTCAATTATTTAACCTCTGTTATTGATACGTTACTGGGAAAAATAAAAATTTCACTGATTTTTAAGTACATATTGAAGCACAGTGTGTATCAAAAAGTATCATCCGTTTTGGCACATCTATATTTTTGAAACTAATAAACATATACAATGATTTTTTTTTTTATGAACGGGAAATTGGAGTCACATAAATCGTCTTTCCTAAACATCAACAAGAAATAATCAGATAGTCGAGTCTGATGACCTTGGATGTCAGTAATGTAAGGCTGAATCATTTGATCCAGTGCGACTGATCCATCATTCAGTAATCCTTTGATTTAAAAATTGCTGCACTTCCAGGTGCCAGTGTGGCAATGCCCCATCCTGTTGGTCAATGTAGTTGTTTGAATCAGTCTCCAACTGTGGAAAAAGAAAGTTCTGAAACATATTGAGATATGTGCTACCTATAACAGTGTTCTCAGTAAAGAAAAATGGACCATACACCTTTTCCCATGAAACTGCACAAAATCCATTGAATTTTGATGAGTACCTCTCATGTTGTAAAACTTAGTGTGGTTGTTCCATACCCCATTTTCTCACATTGACAGTTCACCTTTCCATTTAAATGGAATGTTGCCTGGGCACTAAATACTAAGTGTGAAAGAAAACTGTCATCCTCCATCTTGTGAAGAACGAAATTGCAGAGCTCAACATGTTGTTGTTTGTCACCTTAGCAAAGAGCTTCCAGTAGCTGAATTTTGTATGGTTTCAAGTGTAAACGTTGATGCAACACATGCCTGATGGACATTGAGGGCATGTTGAACTGTCCAGCTGCATGGCGTACGGATTTCTGCAGACTCTTTGTGAAACTATTGCAGATGCCCTCAACGTCTGTGTCAAACACTCGAGGATGGCCAAGTGATTTACCTTTACACAAACAACCTGTTTCTTGGAGTGGTTCATGCCATGATCTGATGCTCTGTGCTGGAGGGCAACCTACACCATACATAGTATGAAACTCACACTAAATAGTTATTACTGACCCGCACTGCCTTTCTGTTGTTCTGACACCATGTTTACTAGAACTGAAGTGAGTGCATGCTGCTGCTTCCTAGCAGGAACTGTTTAAAACTCGAGAGTTTGCTCTATCCACAGTATGTTATTCACTCTCATATCTCAAATAACATAATAGTGATGATTTTTTAAAGTTTGGACGATTCTTTTTGGTATACTCTGTGAGTTCCCCATTAATTGGTTGGGTAATTCATTTTAAATATCAATAGAAGACAAGGGCATACCGTCTACAATACGACCACTTCTAGTAAAGCTCTTTGGTGTTCAGACCTACTTTAGGGTTAAGAACAACTTTAGTTTTACAGTTTTGTGATATTAAATTGCTGTTAGTATATATGTATTTAATTTCTTTGCAGGACATTTGCCATTGGCTATGGGAAGCCACCAAATGAAGATTTCTCACTATTGGTTATTCTTGTAATCAGTATCGGCCTTGGACTTCCTGCTCTTTTGGTTGTAATCAGTGGTATTGTGATGTCCATTCGCAAGATCTCGCAAAACAAGGATGATCTTTTACTGTCTAGTTGACCCTGGGCTACTTGTAAATGCAAGTGCAGTCCTGTTTGATGTCAAGTGCCTGTGTATGAAATATAGACTATTTTTCATGTACTCTAAATATTTTGCAATCATCACGTGTGTGTGTGTGTGTGTGTGTGTGTGTGTGTGTGTGTACAAAATATATTCTTCTGTGATAATATTGCTGTGAAGTAAGCTCTCTTGCTTAAGGAAATACTTCTTCAGAAGCTGAATGATAAAACCATACTAATATCCATCATAGGTGGTAGATTCTTTATACAAGATGACCTTTAGTGTACCAGGTGTTACATTACATTTTTAAGAGTTGCATTTTATTTAAATACATGTTCATTTTGTCATGCAGGGATTGAGGAATCATGTGCACTGTTTAGCTGGCACATGTCCATTGCTGCTGATGTCTGTAGTGCATAGCTTTGTGTTTGCAGTAGGGGGTGGCTTGGCATTCCAGTACACCATTGGATAGCTGATACTTGAAGATATTCAGACCTGAGTTTTTGCAACCACGAAGTAGCTGTTCCTCCACATATCAAAAGCTGAGTCCCGTACTTCTTTTCATGCTGATTCACCTATGCAGGCAGTACTGGTGAATCGCCATGAAGAGAAGTACGAAAATCGTGTTTTGATACTTAGAGAAACAATTACTTCATGGTTGCTGAATCTCTTAAAGGCTCAGCTAGAAAATCCTGTGCATTAAAGACTACGTCGGCAGCAATGGGCATGTGCCAGCTAAGCAGTGCAAGGTATCACCCAATCCCTGAATAGATTCTACCAGTTATGCCAGCTATAAACAGTCTGAGCAGTCCCCCAATCCCCCCATTGCAAAGTGAATCTTCATCGATTTTTCTAAAGTGAATCTTCATCTAGTATCAAGAATTTGACACCCTACGATGGACATTAAAAAGGGTTTTGAAATTCAGAAATAAGGTCGAGGCAGTTTACCCAAACATGTAGAAACATTCTCAAGCAATCATAAGCTAAAGAATGTTAGTGCTGTCATGTGCAGTATGCTGTACAAAGCTTCTTTTTAAAAAATAGAGATGATAGTATTAAATACTGCTCACGGAGTATCATATCAGCACCAGCTCGTGCATTTAAGCTTGTTGGAAAATGTGTAATAGATAATAGTGAAAGTTACTGCAAACAAATTTTCATGAACTTGCTGAAGATAATATAAGTTTAATGTGAAGTTGTAATCTATTTATTGTATCTAATTTATATAAAGTCGCAGATAGTGAGAGTTTTTAAAACTGTGTAATATAATATTGGTGTTAAAAAATTTGCATATTCATTTAATTACTGGTGCCTTCATAAAAAAAGCTTTTGATGTGGCAGCTTAATTCATAAGTTGATGCAAAGACGGAGTTGTAATTATTGAACCTCCTCTGTGACTTATGTAGTCCAGAAATGTTTCTTGTATTATTCAAGAAACAGTAGTTAACTGAAGGGAGTAGGGTAGAGAAAATAGTCATTTGCCATTTCTTAGAGGCAGGATAAAGTAATGTTAATCTCATATTTATTTGCACGCCAAAGTCATTGTTTTCAAAATGCTCTAACTACTAGCAGTGTAAAATACTCAGAGAAATATATGTTTAATGCAGATCAAATAAGCTAAATGCTTTAATTGTTGGAAATAGTTACTTTAGAGATATCCTTGTAAGTATATTGTTGTACCCTTTTTTTGTTCATCTTGATACTTGATGTAAAGACTTGTTGTGTTCATTCCTGTTATTTTTATTGTCATCACCTACTTCTAATGATTATAAAACATTTTGGAGGCCTTCATGCTGTATGTTTTTGTAATACATAATAGAGGTTTTGAGGGAGTAAAAATAGTGCCAGTTTCACCACTTGATATCTGTTGGAGAATAACTGCAAATTAAAACCTATATTAGGAATAAATGTAACACTCTCTGATAAACGTTCAGTGATAAATTTCATCAGAAAGTACCTTCAAATGTAAATGATAGCGCAAAACAAGATGATAATTTCAGTTATTGGCATGCTGATAGTGACATTCATAAAATTTATGAAGGTTTTGAAATTTGTGGGAATAATAAACAGGTGGATCCAATAAAAAGGTAAAACTTTTTAAATGGTCATTTAATTGGCACTATGCCAGTGTCAGAGACAGACAACTGATAAACCTACATTCAGTCAATCACATTGACATCCATGTATGATGCGTGGATCCCATCCCCTTGGCAGCTTCAAAGTATATACAGAAATCGAATGAGTAAAGGAGGTGCATCAGAAACACATGTTTCCAGAATGATAGTTTCACTCTGCAGCGGAGTGTGCGCTGATATGCAACTTCCTGGCAGATTAAAACTGTGTGCCGGATCGAGTCTCGAACTCGGAACCTTTGCCTTTCGCGGGCAAGTGCTCTACCAACTGAGCTACCCAAGCACGACTCAACCCCCGTCCCCACAGCTTTACTTCTGACAGTAACTCGTCTCCTACCTTCCAAACTTTACAGAAGCTCTCCTGCGAACCTTGCAGAACTAGCACTCCTGAAAGAAAGGATATTGCAGAGACATGGCTTAGTCACAGCCTGGGGGATGTTTCTAGAATGAAATTTTCACTTTACAGCGGAGTGTGCACTGATATGAAACTTCCTAGCAGATTAAAACTGTGTTCTGGACCGAGATTCGAACTCGGGACCTTTGCATTTCTCGGGCAAGTGCTCTACCAACTGATCTACCCAAGCACGACTCAAGCTCCGTCCCCACAGCTTTACTTCTGCCAGTAACTCGTTTCCTACCTTCCAAACTTTACAGTAGCTCTCCTGTGAACCTAGCAGAACTAGCACTCCTGAAAGAAGTGCTGTGGTAGAGCACTTGCCCGCGAAAGGCAAAGGTCCCGAGTTCGAGTCTCGGTCCAGCACACAGTTTCAATCTGACAGGAAGTTTCAGAAACACATGTTGCTATCATCACATTTGTGTGTGTGTTACCAATCTGTATTTTGCTTCCTATTTTTATAGGGAAATAAATTTGTTGTGATATGAGGTAGAACACAAGTTTGTAACAAAACTTTCTGTTGTTTTCCAGCTCTTTACAGAAGGATTATTGGCCCCAACAGTCGCACTCTGCTCAAGAAACATACTTTCTGTGTAGCCACATAAACCAGTTCAGTTCGTAAAAGTTCGCATTATGAAATTTAGCTACTTCGCATGAAAGCTGAGTATTACTTTCAGTACACTAACTGAAACATGGTCACAGAGCCGCAACCCAACCTTCACACACAGAGGCTTGTCACAGATCGCTCTAGTCCCATTTCTCTAAACCACTTGCAATCTACCAGGGTACCTCCCGCCATTGGTATGAAGTGCTAAAACCCTCGGTCTTCATGAAGACCAACAATATTGCAGCTGCCAGAAATGAGCTGCTAGATACATTGTTAGTAAGAGGGTTGATAATAACGGGAGCCTAACATACCCCATCACTTCACAGGCAAGTGATCTACCTCCTGAGTTGCCCGCAAAAGGCAAAGGTCCTGAATTCGAGTCTGTCTGGCGTACAGTTTTAATCTGCCAGGAAGTTTCAAGAGAACCCTTGGCTAAAATCTGTGGCCTAACTCTGAACTGTGTCTTAGCAGTTTACAAATATTTTTGAACTCATTCATACATTAACAGTGTGCAGAAATGTGCAATTTTGACTTGGATTGGTAAGTAATTTACATCCCAGTATATACATTACCATATATTGAAATGTGTATCAAAAAGATTTCAAAACAGCTGGAAAAACCCAGCATGTTAAAAAATGTAATCCATTGTAGAACTCAAATTGTGTAGTGGTCCATAAAATGTTTGAAAACAAGGAGAAACTACATTCTTTGTTTCCCAAGAAAGTTCAGGTATACTGTATAGCTTAATGATGGTGGTGTCCTCATGGCTAAAACATTCTAGAGTTAAAATAGTCCCTCTTTTGGTATATCCTTGTCGGGACTCCTTAGGAGAATATCGTCAGCAAAATTGAAACTGGTATTGCGCAGGTGAGGCCATGGGATGCTACAACCCTTAACCAAGTCAGTAGGTTAGAGAATGTAAGTAGGAAAATAGATGAAGCTAGACATAGAAGAAATTATGGAAGTGCAGTGGCAGGAAGAACAGGACTTCTGGTCAGATGACTACACTGTTATAAATAAAAAAAAAAAAAAAAATCAATTGGGAGTAATGGAGATGCCAGCATAATGAATAGGAAAATAGGAATTTGAGTAACCTCCATTTCACAACACAGTGATAACATTATTGTAGTCAAGGTAGGGGGGGGGGGGGGGGGGGGGGACAGAGGCAACACCAACCCACTGTAGTAAATGCTTATGCTACAACTATGTCTGCAGGTAACAAAACTAAACTAATATATGATTAGATCAAAGAAATTATACAGATAGTTAAGGGAGATGAAAATTTGTGATAGGAGGCTGAGAAAGGATTAAGAAAATGGAGAAGGAAAAAATATATTGCACTAAAAATTATTTGTTTCAATAGCTTGGTTTAAAAGTTGTGAAAGAATAATGTATACTTGGAAATAAATTTAATGTACCAAATATTTACAAGAGGCAGGTGCAGATTCTGACCATTATTTGTAGGTTGTGAATGACAGATTAAAACTGATGAAACTACAGAAATAAGAAGATGGAAACTGCTTAAATTAAAAGAATCAGATGTTGAGTTTCAGTGGGAGACTGGAAGAGGGCAAAAGAGTACAATAGATGATGAACGGGTAGCTTTGAGAGATTAAATAGTGAAGCAGCAGGGGTTTAATAAGTGAAACATCTATGTGATTACCCTCCTGTTCACAATAAAGTGCCTGGCAGAGGGTTCAATGAACCACCTTAAAGCTGTCTCTCCAACGTTCCACACTCGAACGACACGTGGTAAAAACGAGCACTTAAATTTTTCTGTAACTCGTGATTGAAATTTCATGAGAAGATCCCGTTGCAACAAAAAAACGCCTGGTTTTAATGATTGCCACTCCAATTCACATGTCATGTCTGTGGCACTATCCCCCCTATTTTGCAATACTAAAAAATGAGCTGCCCTTCTTTGTACTTTTCCGATGTCATCCGTCAGTCCCACCTGATGCGAATCCCACACCGCACAGCAATACTCCAGAATAGGGCAGACAAGTGTGGTGTAAGCAGTCTCTTTAGTAGAGCTGTTGCGCCTTCTAAGTGTTCTGCCAATGAATCGCAGTCTTTGGTTTGCTCTACCCATAATATTATTTGTGTGATCGTTCCAATTTAGGTTATTTGTTATTGTAATCCCTGAGCATTTAGTTGAATTTACAGCCTTCGGAATTGTGTGACTTATCGCGTAATCAAAATTTAGCGGGTTTCTTTTATTACTCATGAGAATAACTTCACACTTTTCTTTATTCAGGGTCAATTGTCACTTTTTGCAACATACAGATGCCTAAATCATTTTGCAATTTGTTTTGGTCATATGATGACTTTACAAGACAGCTAATGACAGCGTCAGCTGTAAACAATCTAAGACGGCTACTCATATTGTCCCGTATGTCATTAATATAGATCAGGAACAATAGAGGGCCCATAATTCTTCCTTGGGAAGCACTGGATATTACTTCTGTTTTACTTGATGCCTTTCCATCTGTTACATCTACATCTACATGGTTACTCTGCAATTCAGACTTGTGCCTGGCAGAGGGTTCATCGAACCATTTTCATACTACTTCTCTACCATTCCACTCTCGAATGGCACATGGGAAAAAGGAACACCTAAATCTTTCTGTTTGAGCTCTGATTTCTCTTATTTTATTATGATGATCATTTCTCCCCTTTAGGTGGGTGTCAACAAAATATTTTCTCATTCGGAAGAGAAAGTTGGTGATTGAAATTTTGTAAATAGATCTCACCACAAAGAAAACCACCTTTGTTTCAGTGACTGCCACCCCAACTCGCGTGTCATATCATTGACACTCTCCCCATATTGCACAATAACACAAAATGAGCTGCCCTTCTTTGCACTTTTTCAATGTCCCCTGTCAATCCTGCCTGGTAAGGATCCCACACCACGCAGCAATATTCCAGCAGAGGATGGATAAGTGTAATGTAGTCTGTCTCTTTAGTGGGTTTGTTGCATCATCTAAGTGTTCTGCCAACAAAGCACAGTCTTTGTTTTGCCTTCCCTGCTATATTATCTATGTGGTCTTTCCAATTTAAGTCGCTCGTTATTGTAATTCTATTGTAATTCCTAGGTATTTAGTCGAATTGACAGCCCTTAGATTTGTGCTATTTATTGTATACCCAAAATTTATCGGATTTCTTTTAGTACCCATGTGGATGGCCGTGCACTTTTCTTTGCTTAGCGCCAATTGCCACTTTTCACACTATACACAAATTCTCTCTAGATCATTTTGTAATTGGGATTGATCATCTGATGATTTTACTAGACGGTAAATTACAGCATCATCTGCAAACGATCTAAGGGGGCTGCTCAGATTGTCACCTAGATCTTTTATGTAAATCAGGAACAGCAGAGGGCCTATGACACTACCTTGCGGAATGCCAGATATCACTTCTGTTCTACTTGATGATTTACCGTCTATTTAATATGAACTGTGATCTCTCTGACAGGAAATCACGAATCCAGTCACACAACTGAGGCAATATTCCATAAGCACAGAGTTTGATTATAAGATGCTTGTGAGGAATGGTGTCGAAAGACTTCAGGAAATAATAAAATATGGAAAGAATTTGACATCCCCTGTCGGTAGCACTCATTACCTCCTGAGTATAAAGAGCTAGTTGTGTTTCGCAAGAACGGTATTTTCTGAATCCATGCTGGCTTTGTCACTAAATTGTTTTCTTTGATGTACTTTCATAATGTTCAAACATAGTATACATTCCAAAACCCTACTGCAAATCGACGTTAGTGATCTGGGCCTGTGTAATTCAGCAGATTACTCGTACTTCCCTTTTTGGGTATTGGTGCGGCCTGAGCAATTTTCCAGTCTGTAGGTACGGATCTTTCTGTGAGCGAGTGGTTGTGTATAATTGCTAAATTGGAGCTATTGTATCGGCATACTCTGAGAGGAACCTGACTGGTATACAATCTGGAGCCAGAGGCCTTGGCTTTATTAAGTGATTCAAGCTGCTTTGCTACACCGAGGATATCTATTTCTATGTTTCTCATTTTGGCAGTTGTTCTTGAGTGGAATTCAGAAATATTTACTTCATCTTCTTTGGTGAAGGAGTTTCGAAAAACCGTGTTTAATAACTCTGCTTTAGTGGTTCAGTCATCAATGATTTCACCGTTGTTATCGCACAATGAAGGTATTGATTGAGTCTTTCCACTGGTGTGCTTTATGTGTGACCAGAATGTCTTTGGGTTTTCTGCCAGATTTTGAGACAATTTCATTGTGGAAATTTTTAAAAGCATCTCTCATTGGAGTACACACTATATTTCAAATTTAGCCAGTCTTGGGGATTTTGCGGTCTTTTGAATTTGACATGCTTTTTTCACTGCTTCTGCAACAGCGATCTGACCCGCTTTGTTTACCATGGGGGATCGATACCATCACTTACTATGTTACGTGGTATTGCTTTCGATACTATCTCTTTGAAATCAAAAAAGGTGTTGAGAGCATTTTTATCAGCTTTTTCAAATAGATACATTTTGTGTTTCTTTTTGATGTGTTATAGGTTGCGTAACAGCAACTGCCGTGTGGTCGCTAATACCTGTATTCGTCACGATACTCAATATTTGTCCAGGATGATTTATTGCAAAGAGGTCAAGTATGCTTTTGCAACCATTTATGCTTCAAGTAGGGTCGTGGACTAATTCAAAGTAATTTTCTGAGAAAGCATTCAGTGTAATTCCAGATGACATATGCCTGCCACCGGCTTCAAACATATAATTTTCCAGCATATCGAGGGTAGTTAATAGTCACCACCAACTGTAATTGTATGAGTGGGGTACCTATTTGAAATGAGATTCAAGTTTTCTTTGAACTGTTCAGCAACTATATCTTCTGAGTCGGGGGTCAGTAAAACAATCCAATTGATAGTTTAGTCTGTCAGGTATAACCTCTAACCATAATATTTTGCAGGAACTATCTACTTCAATTTCACTACAAGGCAAACTACTTCTAACAGCAATAAATACTCCACCACCAACTGTATTTAATTTATCCTTTCTGAACACTGTTAGATCGTTTGAAAAAATTTTGGCTTAACTTATTTCCGGCTTTAGTCAGCTTTCTATTCCTTTAACTATTTGAGCTTCAGTGCTTTCTATTAGGGCTTGGAGCTCTGGTTCTTTCCCAACACAGCTACAATACTGTTCGTTTCTACAACTACCTTGCTGAGCTTTGCCTGCTCCCTTTTAGATGGACGCCCTTTCTGTGGTTCTCTGAGACCCTCTAACATCTAAACTAAAAAACCACCCAGTGCCTGTGTGTAGTGGACTCCTGACCTAAGAAGTGGAACCCAGAAACCCACCACCCGAATGTGCAAGTCAAGGTATCTGCAGCCTACATGGTCACAGAACCACCTGAGCCTCTGATACAGACCTGCTACTCGGCTCTGCACCAAAGGACCACAGTCGGTTCTGTCAGCGATGCTGCAGATGATGAGCTCCACCTTAATCTCGCAAGTAAGACTGGCTGTCTTTACCATTTCGGCTAGCTGCCCGAAACCAAAGAGAATCTCCTCCAATCCAAAGCGACACATGTCATTGATAACAACATGAGTCACCACTTGCAGTGGGTTGCACCCTGTACTCTTCATGGCATCCGGAAGCTCCCTTTCCACATTCAGAGTGACTCCCCCTGGTATGCACATGGAGTGCACACGGGCTCTCTTGCCCTCCTTGGCAGCCATGTTACTAAGGGGCCCCATTACATGCCTAATGTTTGAGCTCCCATCCAGCTTAGAGACATCGTCAGCCACAGATAACATCTGAAACCTGTTCATCAAGCGAAGCAGGGAGGCCTTATGATGAGCCCCTCGGAAAGTTTTTCACTGCCTGCGAGACTTTGGATTGATCTCCCACTCCGCTGCAGGTTAGGGGTCAACCTCAGTGCAGGCAGTACGTGTGGCGGCCACAGCAGTGGATCGATCGGGGACACAAGGGACGTGCTCGACATCCCTCGCATCCCCGCATCCGACCCTCCACGGTGATGCCCCTTGGCAGCAGCCTCAAGCTGTGTGAAAGAAGTCAACGTAGCCTGGGGCTGTGATTGAAGGGTTGCCAACTCAGCTTGGATCTGTACACAGCAGTCACAGTTCCTATCCATGACTGAAGTCCCTTGTGCTTGAAGCTCATAAAAATATGTAATAAACAAACAGTGTACGCGACTTATTAGCAGCATGAATTCTAAGTGTGGTCTAACTGACACTGAGCTACACTAACCAAAATGAACAAAAGCCTAAACGATATGAGGGTCAATAACATGGGCCTTGCTGTTATTAAAAGAAATGGTTGTGCCTAGTAAGCACTTGAACAACTGAGCAAGTATCAACTAGTACTTCTCAGTGCACACAACAGCACTGTGAACCAGTTTCATGTGTCATCCAGCACATTCTGGTCTGAAGTTGCTCACTTAGACTGAAACCGCTTTTCAAATTTAATAATAAATAAATACTAGTTGCGATCTGGACTGACTATCATAATGCAATAATTACTAATGCATCCGTCTTTGACTCCTTGATGCTCTACTGCATGACATCAGTCAGTGTTTTGAAAAATTTCTGTCAGGTACGTATTGTTACCTATGCCTTAACATTCCTTCTCATTATTAAGAAAGAATGTATTTAGGCCCAGTAACTCATTTCGTTGTACACAGTTTACAACCAAACAGTGCACCTTTTCAAAATTACTAACTTCCTGAATACTGAAAATCATTGCGCACATATTTAACAAGTTCTCTAAATAAATTATGAAAACCCACACATATTAATTAACCCCAAAAAGGGGAAGATTACTAAGCATTATTTAAACTTGGAAAAAATTGATTGGGTCTAAATTAAACCCATGAAAGGGAAAGTATCTCTGGATATTAATTAGTTCCAGAAAAAATTGGGTATTCATTACACATGAAAAGTATAAGAGAAGTAGGCATTAAATAAACCCAAAAAAGACAGCTGGATATTAATTAGATCAAACAGTTACTAAAAAAAATAATAATAATAATAATATGTGGATTGAATTGTAACATTGGTGCGCAAAACTTAAGAACCTAAGTAACTTTTGCATGATGCGTCACTGCCAAGTAACATAGCTGCATGAAACTTGAACCATACATAGAAAGAACTGCTACAATGTGGTACAGAAGGTAACGGAGGTGAATACACAGTGAGACAGACAGAAATAACACTTATTCAAGGACAGTAATTACAACAGAGTCACCACGATTCATGATGGACCCCTGGACATTATAAAAGGCAGGACATGGTTGTGATTACAAAGGCATTCCCGGCATAATAATTGATAATATTCTTCTCGGGTGTGCAGCTGGATCATAATGTCGTCTTGATTAGGCAAGAGGTCACACACACATTAAGTTGGGTGCCGCCTCCACGGAGTATCATCTCTCGAAAGGGCAGCAGTCCGGTCCATCAGAGAAGACGAAGATCTGATAATTCTACCAGCGGACAAAGGCAATGCAATGGTTCTTCTGTCACGTGATGACTATCTGGGAAAGATGGATCTCTTATTAAGGACTCAGCATACAGAAGATTGCAGGACGACCCAACTGAACAGATAAAATGGAAGATGCTTTCACTGCTGAAGAAGAGTTCTTTACCTGATGACATTCTCAAAAAACTTCGTCCTGGTGCTGCCATTCCGCCACGATTATATGGTCTACCCAAGATTCTAAGCATTGGGTCCCACTTCGTCCAATCGTGAGTAATTTGGGTGCCCCTACCTACAATCTAGCCAAGTAATTAGCATCTGTACTTGGCCCTCGCGTCGGTAAATGCGAACATCACATTCCCAATTCTTTGGTGTTTATTCAGAGATTGAAGTCCTTGTCTCTTAGTCCCTGGGATTTGCTTGTGAGCTTTGATGTCGTGTCGCTTTTTACCCGGGTTCCTCTGGAAGAATTCTTGCAATTAATTGGTGAGAAACTGGATGAGGAAACAACCAAGCTTTGTCGCCATGTGCTGACGTCGACATACTTTTTATTCAATGACAAAAATTTTGAACAGGCTGACGGAGTGCCTATGGGGAGACCATTGTCCCCAATAGTCGCCAGTCTTTTTATGGAGGATTTTGAGGACATGGCGCTGAAGACGGAGGTACGCGATGATATGTTTATGGTGTGGCCTCATGGGAGAGAAGCTCTTGGCTGCCTCCTAGATCATTTTAATTTCCTGCATCCTAGCATCAAGTTTACCATGGAGGTGGAAAGTGATGGAAAGCTTCTGTTTCTGGATATTCTGGTGTACAGAAAGGATGATGGGACACTGGGACACAGTGTTTATTGAAAGCCTATGCACAAGAACCGTTACCTCCATGCTTCTAGCTGTCACCCATCGTTCCAGCGTACAGGGGTCCTGCGGATGTTGACGAGAGGAGCTTATGCCATTTCAGATGGAGAAAGCTTGACACAAGAATTGGACAATCTTCAGGTTGTGTTCAAGCAGAATGGCTATACAGATAAACAGATCCGTCGTGCTTTCTAGTTTGGACCTTCGCCTGAACCACCAGAAGATACCTGCAAATTGGTGGCTTTTCTGCCTTTTGCTGGAAGCATTTCCTCGAAGATAGGAAGAATTCTAAAAAGATATCATATAAAAAGTATTTTTCGTCTGCCAGCCAAGATTAGAGCGCTTCTTGGCTCAGTTAAGGATGACTTGTGTTTGAGGAAGCCTGGTGTGTACAAGATCCTTTGCCACTGTGGGAAGGCTGATATTGGTCAGAAAATCCGGACCATTCAGGACCGATGTGTTGAGCACCAGCGGCACACGCGGTTGTTTCAAGCAGAGAAATTTGCAGTGGGGGACCACTGTCTCTTCAAGGGACATAGAATGCTGTATGACGAGACACAAATGGTTGCCCCTGCATCTCGCTATTAAGACTGTGTTTTAAAAGAATCCATAGAGATTCGTTTATCTGATAATCTTATTAATAGATAGAAGGGTTATCTTTTAAGTAAGACTTGGAAGCCGATGTTATCAGACATTAAAAAACGACGGTCTGCGTTTCGATCGTCGGAATAATTTGTAATTTTTGATAGCGATATCTCGATTTTGCCTGTTTCCACCACTGGCGGCGCGGTATGTTTACTTGCGCTAGAGGACAGTTACGGCACCTTCTCGCGCACGCATTGTGGGCCTTCTGCGGCCAATATAGGGGCCGCCACTTGCGCTGAGAAGTCAGTTCCTGCGAGATTGTGTACCAGCACTCTCACCTGAAGATGGCGGCCAGTTGAACCGCAGAAATATTGTGTCAAGATGATGATATGAGCTGGCTGCACACCCGAGAAGAATATTACCATGACATGGTTCTCAGCACGTTGTGTGATCATCATGGATAGCAATGCATGCTCTGCAAGTTGCTCCTATGTCAGGCACTAGGTTGGTGATAAGTTCTTGTAGTAGGACATTTCATTCTTACACCAATGCAGTTAACAACAGCTGGATGGTCATTGGTGCATGTGGGTGTGCAGCAACACGTTACCAACACTTCCCACACATGCTCGATCAGATTTAGTTGGAAGAATGGACAGCCCAGTCCATTCAACAAATATCTTTTTGCTCCAAGAGCTGCTCCACCTGCACAGTTTCATATGGTCATGTATTGTCATCTGTGAAAGTGAAGCCAGGGTCGAATGCATATGTGAAGCACTGCACATGGGAAAGGAGTACATTGTTACAATAACATTGATCAGTGAATGAGTGTACTGCATTCAAAGTTTCGGAGATTAGTGGGCCCTTGCAACATTATGCCTCCCTTCGCCATGACACCTGGACCACCAGAGCTGTCATTTTTGATAGTGTTCCTGGGTGGATTGTGTGTTCCCACCTCTTGCCGTATGAGGGTGCAGCTAATCGTGGAAATAAATATATCAGCCCATGACGTATATATTACATATTTCCGCTCAATAATGTCTGGCAGAATAATTTTCTGGGATAACTCAGCACTTAGAAAGACATTATTGTCCAAGGGCAAGCAGTAAGAATAATGTGGTGTTCACCCAAAGACCATGTGAAAGTACCTCTTCGAGGGGCTAGGCATTTTAAGGGGACCACGCCATGGTTCAGGTTAAAAAAAAAAAAAAAAAAAAAAAAAAAAAAAGGTTGATTTTTGGTTTTCTCTTATATTTCGATAGATTAAGGTTTTATTTAAGTACTCTGAAAAGGATATTACTGAAAAAAAAATTTTTTCCAACCACATGTGTTCATGTACCATGCCCACTTTTCTGCCACCCACTGTCAACCACCCACTGTCAACTCTAAGCATTATGGAATGCCATTATTAGCAAAATAGAATGTGTAGGCCATGTTCAAAAATGTTTGGGAACAAGGCTCAGAAAATTAACTGTTGATATGAGAGGAAAAAAAATTAGAAGATGGAAAATTGTTGGCCGGACGGGGTCGGTTAACTAAAACTGAAATAGAAAACTTGCAGGTATACTATGGGCAGGCAATTAGGAGAAATAAAGAAAATCTGGAGGCAAAAGAGAGATGTTTGGACCATATTCTTCCATAAATCCTCTACTGATGATAAGCCATGTCATGGATTGTGCCCATTAGGAGAAAATTTGTGGTGCAAATACAATAGGGCTCAGGCAACTGGAGAATCTTATTCTCACCAATATTCTGTTCCTGTTTCTGTTATTACAGCAATTAAACCTATTGGCTCATCCTGACCTTCTAAGGAAATGTCTGCATGGGCAGACACAGGACCCAAATGAATGTTTCAACAGCATAATTTGTAACCACCTTCCTAAAACTGTATTTGTAGGCATGCATACAATGAAACTAGGAGTTCATGATGCTGTTATTACATTCAGTTGTGGAAATATTGGAAAGTGTTGAGTACTGAAAAAAACTGGGAATTAATCCTGGTGAAAATATGATCACTGGGCTGCAACATTGTGATAAAATGAGGATAGTCAATGCAGATGGGTCTGGATCTAATATGGCCAAGAAAGCAAGACAAACATCCAGGAAGGTGAAAAAGAAGCTGAAGACCTGCTAGAGGCCAAAGAAGGATAATCATATGCACCAGGACAGTTTTAATTAACTGTAAGTAACAAATTTCAAAAGTTTTTCTTTAAAGTCAATTTCCCGCAAACTAAAATTTTCAGTACATATACCCCATATCATAGATAAATTAATGAAATTTTCAGAGACTCTGCATAACATAAAAAGCCACCTCTGGTACTACATTCATTAGGAAGTTCACAAAAAAATATTTTCTGCAGAAAAACTTAATATTTTTTTGTTAATAAATTTAAAAAAGTATTTCTTAAAAACTATAAAATGGATAAAGTAGATTTTAGTACAGTTGACTCTATTAGCATAATGTAACATACAGTAAAAATATTAAGGTCCTGCATCAAATAGGTTTTTCAGAAATGGGTCAAATACTTGCCTAAATTAATATGGGTTAGATAGGCAGGGTGTGGTCTTCTTAACTGTGCTGTCACAATACATATATTCGCTAATGAAATTCAACATAAATAATCCATCATAATTTGAGAAGAGCAGTGATATCCATACCTACAACACTAGAGAGAAACAAATGTCCTTTATTATTCAATGTTATAGCTATCAATGGTTCAAAAAGGAGTTCAGATTGATCCATATGTTACAGTGTGGTGAGGCATAATGTTACATTGTATGCACTGACCTCCAAATCCTTAAACATAGTACACTCACTGATCAGTGTTACTGCGATACTGTGCTCCTTACCCATGTACATGTTTACAGGGTTGCATTTAGCCCCGATATTAATTTTATGGATGACAATGTGTGACTGCATCGAACAGAGCAGGTGAAGCAACTCTTGGAATGAGAGGATATTCGATGAATAAACTGGCCTGCCTATAACCCCCCCCCCCCCCCTCCCCCCAGCTTTGGGCACATGTAGAATTAACTGAAGAATACTAGTTCATATATTCTGAACACACAATACATTGTCCTACAACAATGTGTAACTGTCCAAGTATGTGAACTGAACCTGCACCTACCATGGTTGATGCACAAGAGTGTGATGCTGCAATGGCGGCGTTCCGACAGGGACACTTGTCCAGTAGTAGCACTACCATTGAGGGAAGCAGGCACCCTCATATTGCCTTCTCAAAGGCAGTGCCAAATACAAATGCCATAGTCCTGGTGGTGGCATATGTGGGTGCACTGCCACATCCCTCCCCTTCCTCCATGGAGCCAGCATGACATTCAGTGAACAAAGGTTGAGAATCAGCTGGGCGGGGCTGTTGGCAACAGGCACGTGTGGCTGAGGAGGGCATGAGGTACCCAGTGGGTGTGGATCAACAGCAGCTGTAGTTTGTCTCATCTGCACCTGAAGCCTGAAGCAGTGACGCCATTGTGAGATTGCATGATCATCTGTGGCCCAGCGGACATATGTCTGCAAGTGGCCTGGACAGTGGTGAGCTGGATATGGTAAAGACCCCGCAGTTGGCAACAATGCAGAAGACGTGCTGTTGGCATTGACAGATGGAGGTCACAATAATGGGGAAGGGGCTGCCCAGCACTCCTGCTGTAGGGAAGCATCCATGCAGCCGCGGCACCAGAAGAGGGTGTGGAATGGCCAGCAGCTGCATCACAATGTTACTGTCACCCAACAGCATGTCGACTAGAGGCTCATCCATTGTGCTGGGCCCCTGGGGTGGGCAGTGCTAGCAGAAGGGTTCCATGCCGGCAGCTGCAGCAACTCTGAATGAGGTAGTTCAGGGCCTCACAAAGGGTGTAGCTGGATCTGATGGTGGAAGAGGAGCACAGTGCCAGTGTCCACAAAAAACCGCTGACCGCGCGTTGCATGCACAGATGCTGGCACTCACCAAGGCCGCTGACTGAAAGTGCTTGCCATGACAGGGTCGCTCAGAGTGCATTGTGGTCAAGAACACATCGCAGGTTGTGCCGCAGTGCAGAGCAGATGAAGCAGCATGTGTGGCTGATGGCCATGGAAGATTTCACTGGGTTGTGACCATTCACCGGGGTGGTTCTGAAGATGCTGAGAAACAGAGGCAACACCGAATCTGCTGATGAATCTGTCAAGCACTTCTTTAAGTAAGTCTTAAGTGTGTGCAGTATACACTTTGCTTTTGCATTTGACTTCAAGTGAAACAGAGTGGAAGTGAGATATATAACACCATTACAAGTGCAAGAAGTCTAAAACAGTGCAAAAGCGAACTGTGGGCTATTATCAGAGACTACTGTCTGGGTTGGCCCTTTGATCGCATAAACCTGGGTGAAAATCTGCACAGTAGCTTCCACTATGGTGGAGTGCTTTTACATGACAAATGGATAGTTGGACAGTGCATAAACTACTGTCAGTCACTTGGAATTACAGCAGGGGTCTGTAAAGTAAATGACGATAGTGTCTCATGCCTGACTGGGCATGGGCCATTCAGCGTAAGTCCGTTTTGATGCCACCTGCTGCTCTGTGCACTCATGAACGATTTTCTCAGTTTCCGAACAAGTGGCAGGCCAGTAGACAAGAACCTTCATGCGAGTCATGCTCCAGTGACCATGATGGAGGAGATCAAGTATATCAGCTTGCAGGACCAGAGGGAGGATGGAGCAGGGGTCATCGGTGTCGGTACTATGAAGGAGCATGCTATGGCTGAGTGTCTGCCAGTGATGGAAATAGTTATGGAGCAGGCCAGACACATTGGCGGACAACCAACTGTCATACATAAACCGAACAGGAAATACAGAAGCATCCAATTCTACCCGTCTGCTTTGACCCATGACGTCACAAATATGGCGGAAACGACCATACACTACGACTCCAATATGGCGCCTATGACGTCATTATGTAAACATGACCACAAACATGAAAATACACACACGTTCCACAAAGAACCTAATGAAACTAATGGGACAAGCATGAGAAATTGGGAGTTGTTGGGTGGGGATAAAGTAAATATAAACAAATTTACACTCATCACCATACCAAACCACACAAAACTACAAAAAAAACTGACAACAAACTCCTCAAATTCCACTAAACACAATATCCTCTGGAATCAGACACTTCCCTTGACCTATATATCTCAACAGCAGCTCCCGATCCCACAAATGGGAATCGAACACATGCCTTGACCTATATAGCTCAACATCAGCTCCCAATCCCACAAATAACACTTCCCTTGACTTATATAGCTCAACACCAGCTCCCTATACCGGAACACCCACAGCAACCACACATTGGAATCGAATACTTCCCTTGACCTGTATAGGTCAACATTAACTACCAACACCAACTCATAAAACCCAAAACTACAACCACATCCACAGTCATCACTACCTCAAAAAACACAACAAACCAACGAAATTGGAATTGAACACTTCCCTTGACATGTTATCCTTACGACATCTCCACATATAGCCGTCCCTGGTCTGAGATGACGTAACTTTAGTAAGCCTCATTTCTTTACAACACACTGAACACTTCACAACTTCATCCAAAAATCTGAATAGTTGAAGAAATGTTATTAGAGACAGTGCACTGTCCCCCATCATCGCTGACAATTGAAAACTGTTGACCTTGTCAGTCATATCCATACCTACCAAAGACATAAAAAAAGCAATTTACCAAAATTCATACACAATGAACAGAAAAAAACTACAATAACGTCAACATAACAAAACAAATCGTTAATTCAGTGAAAAACATTTTGCTGAAAGCACAGTCACTACCGATACCACACACGTGCAATGCTACCACACAAATGAACCCCATACGCCACGTAACATGCTACCCATAAACACACCACCAGAGAGAACCACAGACCACAACAATACGCCACCTATAAACATGCCACATATGCAAACTAAACCAAAAACATCATCTAACACACAACACATAAACACACCACCAGAGAGCACCACCTATCATATCAAAACGACACCTACAGACATGCCACTCTCACAAACTAAATTTCACGCCGTCGTGATGTCACACACCACGACAGCCTTATGTCATGGGTCAAAGCTGACAGGTGGGATCAGACGCTTCGGTCGACCCACTGAACAACGTGCTGCAGCGCTGGACCCTGACTGGTGGCCTGTGCTATGCGATGGGCCATTACTGGAACTCAACCAGCCACTTTCTGCAAATGATGATTGATCAGGCAACCTCAGCTTTGTTGAAGGCCAAGTTGTGTCCCATTGGCAAGCACAAAAATGCATCCGTATTAGCATGCTGTTCTGTCAATCTGTAGGGAACCTCATAGTGACACACACTCAAAAACAAAGCCCAGTGCTGGAGTTGCAATCCTGTCAGGAAGGCTTGAATGAGGGCCGGTTAGTGCCAAAATTGGCTTACAATCAGTGATGAGATGGAATTTGTTCTCACAGAGGAGGACATGGAACTTTTGGACTGTGTACACAATGGCCAGAGCCTCCTCCTTGATTTGAGAGTAATTGCATATGTTGGAATAATAAATGACTACCCAAAAATGAATGGAGTTCATCCCGTTTCCATGCCGGACATAGGTTGGCAGTTGCTGCCCTGTACTGTTCCATATGTTTGACACTTTGAAAGAAGGTGGCCCAGAATTGCACTTAAAGCCCACCTCTTGCAGTTTTGTGAACAGCACAAGAAGGTTGGTGAGATGCTTCTGCCATGAAGGACTGTTAACAAAGATGTCATCAAGACAGTTTGCATAGCACGGTACAGCCCATGTTAAATGTTCCAAAAATCTCTGAAAAATAGTGGAGGCATTCCCAATGCCGAAATGCAGGCATGTATGTCAGTAGGGAGTTGTTTAGAGGCAGAGTCGAGACAGAGCTCCAGGTACGCTTCTGCCATGTCAGTTTTTGAAAAACGCACACTGCCCACCAATTGTGAGAAATTCATCAGGCATTAACAGTGTACTTAAAAAACACACACAAACGAAGTGCCCCCATAGGCTTATGAATAACCACCAGAGGTGTAGCCCACTGGCTAGAAGGAACCAGTTCAGTGATGCCCAGGTTTTGCAACCTGTCCAATTCATCCATGACAGCCTGTCATGGGACAAAAAGTATAGGCTGACCATGACAAAATTTGGGAATGGCCATTGGTTTAAGGGTGATGTGGGTCTCGTAGCCCTTTGGCAAAAACAGAGACCCAAACTCACACCAGAGCTTGTTCACTTCCTGGAACAGAACACAGTTTGGAAATAAGATGCACAGAATATTGAATGGAAAATCCAAAAACTCTGAATGTGTGGAGACCAAAAATGTTTTCTGATGTCACATTGTTGACTGTCAAAAATGTGATCAACCCCATGACATGCTGTTACACAAAGTCAGTCATGAACTGGCTGCATACAGGATGGGCTTCTCATCTTAAACAACCAAACAAGATCTGTTGAGGGAAGAGCAGGGTGACCCAAGGTTTCAACATTCGCAAGAGACACAGTGGGCCCAGTATCAACCTGTAACCAGAGTGGCTGTAGCTGAATGTGCAGTGTAATGTAGACCTTATAGGGGAACGCTGAGCTCAGGACCATGCACATGCATAATACTATGGATTTCATGAACCCCATGTCCACAACTCAGGACTGGCTGTGCAGGCAGCTACGGCAAACAGCTGGTCTTATTTTTTGTTGAGTCTTGTTTTGTTGGCCTTGCCTACTGGTGCGGGCAGTGACTATGGATGTTCACAAGGAAACAATCAGGTCATGAGGGGAACAATTGTTGGAAGGGAGCTATGTGTGTCTGTGAATGGCAAGAACCTGTTGAGCATGATGAGATTGTCATTGAACAGTGCCTTTGCTGTGGAAACGCATGCACTGACGTGACATCCAAGACATCCTCAAACTGTTCTGTCGCAGCCTCGTATACCTCAAACACCCAAATTATAGCCAAAACCACCTCTACTGTCAGATTTTCTTAAGCAAAGCCTTGCTGAACAGATGACAATGTTGCATATCAGAATTTCTGCATAAGAATGTTGACAAGGAGCACATATAAATTTGCATTTCCTATTTAAACCTCAGAGGTTTGCCATCCACACTTCACAGGACTGGCCTAATTTCTTGTGTCACTGGAGAAACTCCATACAGGAAGTAACAATGTGGGCTTTCTTGAGATAATGTGCATGGACAATTCCCGAAATTCAGAAAACAGTGCTGCTGGTTCCTTTAATGGAGCAAGTTTTTGAAGCAAATGAAATGTTTCTGGCTCCACCCAAGACAAGAAGAAAGTCTTTTGCAAAGATGGGTGCTCTAACTGGTGCTCTCCCTGAAACACTGTGAAATGTTACTGCAAACAGTCCATGTACGAGTCCCAATATTCCTTGGCTTCCTCGATGGTGGAAAAGTAGGAAGAGTGCTTGGACATGCAGAGGGGAGTTGTGGAGGGCCTGTGGCACTGCGCAAATTTGTAACCAACTGAGAAAGCAAATCTAACTGCTGCTGAGAAAGTTGCTGCTGCTGCTGAACCAATGTCAGATCCATCATATCATGGAACCCAGGTGGAAACAAAACTATCTTGTCACCAAAAAATCTAGAATCTACAGTTCTATATTGACAACGAAAGACAAGTAGTTCCAGAGGTGGTGAGCCGAGGACCAGATTTAAACAAGCATGAAAGAACATTACCTGAAGAATACAAGTCCAGGTAGAGTCTGATCACATACCACATTGTCCTTTGGTGACCCATAATTGACCCAAGTGTGTGAGTTTTGCACCTTCCTCTCACACAGCTGAAGCACAAGAGAGCAAGGCTGCATTAGTGAGATGCTGCCGTCAACACTTTTCTGGCAGTGACACTACCATTGAGGGGAGCAAGCGCACTTTTGTTGCCTTCTCACGGGTGGCACCGAATACAAACATTGCAGTGGTGGTGGCAGCCATGTAGTAGTGGCTTTTCCTTCTGTCTGATCTAAATTTCACTTTCATATTTCGTGACCCATACATTGTACAGTTTAAATTCCACCACATTCCAATATTTTTTTTTTGACTTTGGGTAAAACAAAAAATACACATTTGGGTGTTCCATTTGTGTAATCTTGTACAGCCCTTCGTACATGTTAAAGACTTTTGATATCTTCTAGTCAATCTATTTAGGTTTTTTGTGTGTCTGCACCAGAGCCCAGTCTCTTGTTTTGAAATCAGCCCTATAGTTCATTTATCATATTGTTCTTTCTGTATTTGTACCATTCTCTCAATATTCTTCTTCACTAATTTTCTCTTGTCCTCTGTCCGCCCCTGGTAGCTGAGTGGTTAGTGTGACAATGTCATACCTAATGGCCCGGGTTTGATTCCTGGCTGGGTCAGAGATTTTCTCCACTCGGGGACTGGGTGTTGTGTTGTCCTTATCATCATCATTTCATCCCCATCGACATGCAAGTCACTGATGTGGTGTCAACTCAAAAAACTTACACCAGGCGAATGGTCTACCCGACAGGAGGCCCTAGCCACACGGTATTTCCATTTCTTGTAACTCCTTTCTGAGCAGGAAAGACACTAATTCTTCTATTAAATGAAGATTTCCAACCTTGATCATAGTATATTGATGTACAAAATTGGTGGTCTCATGGACTGCATTGTTAAATTTGTCTTCCATTTCTGTCATGAATTTTTCCCAAACACTATGTTCAGGTCTACAGAAGGTTCTACATAAATGTCAGCTTTCCCTCGCACACCATTCCGTGGGATCAGAAGTGGGATGGAACAAACCATGGCTTACTAAGGGTATAAAAATATCTTGTAACCGGAAAAGGGAAATGCATCTGCAGCAAGAAAGAGTAGTGACCCAGAAACTATCAAACATTATAAAAACTACTGTGTTATATTAAGAAAAGTTATTAAAAAATCCAAAAGTATGTGTATCATGTCTGAAATCAGCAACTCTGATAATAAAATTAAAACAATTTGGAATATTATTAAAAGAGAAACAGGTCAACCAAGAGCACAGGAAGACAGTATTACCATCAAATTGAATGAAAACTTTATGAACAAAAGGTCAGAAGTTGAAAATATTTTTAATAATCATTTTCTAAATGTTGTGGATATAGTAGGATCCAGGTGTTCATTAGAAGATGCTAGGCTGTTAATGGAAGAGGCCATACCTATGCAATTTGATACAATTGAAATCTCACCCACTTCTCCCTCTGAAATTAGGAAAATAATAAACTTGCTTAAAAGCAAAAACTCACATGGAATTGATGGCATTTCCAGCAAAATACTAAAAGCTTGTTCTCAACAGATAAGTAAGATTCTCAGCCACCTGTGTAATAGCTCTCTGGAACAGGGCATTTTCCCTGATAGACTGAAATATGCTATTGTTATACCTTTGCATAAAAAGGGGGATAGATCTGATGTCAACAATTACCGTCCAATCTTCCTTCTAACAGCTTTATCCAAAATTTTTGAGAAAGTAATGTATTCAAGAGTAGCTTCACATATCTGTAAAAATGAAGTACTAACAAAATGTCCGTTTGGTTTCCAGAAAGGTTTTCCAACAGAAAATGCCATATATGCTTTCACCAATCAAATTTTGAATGATCTGAATAACCGAACACCACCCATTGGGATTTTTTGTGATCTCTCAAAGGCTTTTGATTGTGTAAATCATGAAATTCTGCTAGACAAGCTCAAATATTGTGGCATGAGTGGGACAGTGCACAAATGGTTCAATTCGTACCTAACTGTACGAGTGCAGAAAGTTGAAATAAGCAGTTCTCATAATACGCAAAGATCAGCACATTCCTCAAACTGGGGAACTATCAAGAATGGGGTTCCACAAGGGTCAGTCTTGGGTCCTTTGTTGTTCTTAATATACACTCCTGGAAATGGAAAAAAGAACACATTGACACCGGTGTGTCAGACCCACCATACTTGCTCCGGACACTGCGAGAGGGCTGTACAAGCAATGATCACACGCACGGCACAGCGGACACACCAGGAACCGCGGTGTTGGCCGTCGAATGGCGCTAGCTGCGCAGCATTTGTGCACCGCCGCCGTCAGTGTCAGCCAGTTTGCCGTGGCATACGGAGCTCCATCGCAGTCTTTAACACTGGTAGCATGCCGCGACAGCGTGGACATGAACCGTATGTGCAGTTGACGGACTTTGAGCGAGGGCGTATAGTGGGCATGCGGGAGGCCGGGTGGAAGTACCGCCGAATTGCTCAACACGTGGGGCGTGAGGTCTCCACAGTACATCGATGTTGTCGCCAGTGGTCGGCGGAAGGTGCACGTGCCCGTCGACCTGGGACCGGACCGCAGCGACGCACAGATGCACGCCAAGACTGTAGGATCCTACGCAGTGCCGTAGGGGACCGCACCGCCACTTCCCAGCAAATTAGGGACAGTGTTGCTCCTGGGGTATCAGCGGGGACCATTCGCAACCGTCTCCATGAAGCTGGGCTACGGTCCCGCACACCGTTAGGCCGTCTTCCGCACACGCCCCAACATCGTGCAGCCCGCCTCCAGTGGTGTCGCGACAGGCGTGAATGGAGGGACGAATGGAGACGTGTCGTCTTCAGCGATGAGAGTCGCTTCTGCCTTGGTGCCAATGATGGTCGTATGCGTGTTTGGCGCCGTGCAGGTGAGCGCCACAATCAGGACTGGATACGACCGAGGCACACAGGGCCAACACCCGGCATCATGGTGTGGGGAGCGATCTCCTACACTGGCTGTACACCACTGGTGATCGTTGAGGGGACACTAAATAGTGCACGGTACATCCAAACCGTCATCGAACCCATCGTTCTACCATTCCTAGACCGGCAAGGGAACTTGCCGTTCCAACAGGACAATGCACGTCCGCATGTATCCCGTGCCACCCAACGTGCTCTAGAAGGTGTAAGTCAACTACCCTGGCCAGCAAGATCTCCGGATCTGTCCCCCATTGAGCATGTTTGGGACTGGATGAAGCGTCGTCTCACGCGGTCTGCACGTCCAGCACGAACGCTGGTCCAACTGAGGTGCCAGGTGGAAATGGCATGGCAAGCCGTTCCACAGGACTACATCCAGCATCTCTACGATCGTCTCCATGGGAGAATAGCAGCCTGCATTGCTGCGAAAGGTGGATATACACTGTACTAGTGCCGACATTGTGCATGCTCTGTTGCCTGTGTCTATGTGCCTGTGGCTCTGTCAGTGTGATCATGTGATGTATCTGACCCCAGGAATGTGTCAATAAAGTTTCCCCTTCCTGGGACAATGAATTCAAGGTGTTCTTATTTCAATTTCCAGGAGTGTATATTAATGACTTGCCACTCTATATTCATGAAGAGGCAAAGTTAGTTCTCTTTGCTGATGATACAAGTATAGTAATCACACCTGACAAACATGAATTAACTGATGAAATTGTCAATAATGTCTTTCATAAAATTACTAAGTGGTTCCTTGTAAATGGACTCTCACTGAATTTTGATAAGACACAGTACATACAGTTCCATACAGTAAATGGTATGACACCATTAATAAATATAGACCTTAATCAGAAGCATATAGCTAAGGTAGAATATTCCAAATTTTTAGGTGTGTCCATTGATGAGAGATTAAATTGGAAGAAACACATTGATGATCTGCTGAAACGTTTCAGTTCAGCTACTTATGCAATAAGGGTCATTGCAAATTTTGGTGATAAACATCTTAGTAAATTAGCTTACTGTGCCTATTTTCACTCATTGCTTTCATATGGTATCATATTTTGGAGTAATTCATCACTGAGGGATAAAGTTTTTATTGCACAAAAGTGCGTAATCAGAATAATAGCTGGAGTCCACCCAAGATCATCCTGCAGACATTTATTTAAGGATCTAGGGATATTCACAGTAGCTTCTCAGTATACATACTCTCTTATGAAATTTGTTATTAACAACCAAACCCAATTCAGAAGTAATAGCAGTGTGCATAACTACAATACTAGGAGAAAGGATGATCTTCACTATTCAAGATTAAATCTAACTTTGGCACAGAAAGGGGTGAATTATACTGCCACTAAAGTCTTTGATCACTTACCAAATAGTATCAAAAGTCTGGCAGATAACCAACAAGTATTTAAGAAGAAATTAAAAGAATTTCTGAATGACAACTCCTTCTACTCCATAGAGGAATTTTTAGATATAAATTAAGAAAAAAAAAAACAAAAAAAAAATTATTAAAAAAATAAAAAAACACAAAAAATAAAAAAGTTGTTATATTAACTTAAGTATGTTGTTAAATTAACTTAATTATGTCATGTATTGGAAAATTTGACTTGTTCCACATCATTACGAAATATCGTATTCATGATCCATGGAACTAGTATTAATCTAATCTAATCTAATCTAATCTGGATGTATTAAATCTTCTACCTTATTTCGTTCCATTCCTCTCTCTAAAATTTTGAAATAAATTGCAGTTCATTATCAGAGAGATTTCCTGTACTTAGGCATATGTTCTCTCTCCAATTTACTAAGTACCACTGCACTGTTTGCTCTATTTAGCAGAAACAGTTAATATATTTTGAAATACTTACAGTACCATAAATATGTAACAGTAACCATCCCTGGATTTGGGTAAGGGTCTATTTAAGTCCACAGCTAGGTTTTCATTATGTCCATTGGCTTTATACCATGCATAGTCAAGCAATTCGTCATGTTGCCAGGTGTCGGACAGTTATATGCCAATGGACAACTTTTTTCATGCTGTCAAAATGCACTATTTTCAGCCCAGTGTGTCCATGTCTTAAATGTAATACATCTATTAAGTCTTCAGTCTACTTTTTAGACCAGCATACTACCCAGTGTTCAGATTCTTCTGACCTCCAGAGTAAAATTGTGTCATGAATTTTATAGAAGTTCCTTACATTCACCTCCTTTTTTGTAATGAATATGGTCTTTGTAGATTTCCGTACCTCTCTTCATTTTGTTTCTACATGAGATTTTTACAAATTTCTACTTTCTTTTGTCTCCCTGCCACCTCTTCACTACAAAATATCACCAGACACCCTTCACTATACTGATTAGGTTCATTTTATTCCACCCACAATCAGTAATGTTGACAGGGAATCTGATTTTGCTTCATTGGAGTGTGCAGGATTTCTATGAAAAGTATTGGGAAAAGTTTCAGAAAAATAGACGTACTTGAGATATTGTGACAATGCCTCAAAATTCTTCAAAATACAGCCCTTGAGTTTCAACACACTTTTGCCAGTGGCTTTTCTGTGACTCGAAGGCTTCCTGGTAGGTGGATTCCAGAAGGTCCTTGAGGGTACACATGCAAGCTTCTTTGATGGCACTGGGTCTCATTGTGGCATCCATTAAGGGAGGATTTCACTTTCGGGAAATGGTCAGCTGGTGCCAATTCAGGACTGGGGAACAACTGCAGTGCCATTTATCATCATGTAGTTGTGGCCTTTTTTTTGGAGCAGGTGTGGCTGAGTGCATTTCCATGATGCAGTTTCTGGAAACAGCTGGCCTCACATGGTTGACCCCCCACCCCCTTTCTTCAGTTATCTTAGCACTTGTAGGTAAAAAGCACCATTCATTGTATTCCCCTCAGATACAAATTTGTCGTGGACCAGCACCTTGGCATCAAAGAATATAATGAGCATACCTTTCACTTGAATATTCTCATTCAACCCCTTTTTTTAATAAGGTGATGATACAATGTGCCATTCAGAATTTTACCACTTTGTGTCCAGATCGTATTCGATATCCAAGTTTTATCTCCCTTGATTATGTTGCTCAAGAAGTAGGCGTCTTCTTCAATGTGCTGCAGAAGGTCTTTGCAAGTAGACACTCATCTCTGCTTTTGGTTGTCCATCAAGGCATTCAGGATGAGTTTAGCACAGATCTTTTGCATTGCCAAATGTTCAGTGATAGTGGTATGCACGTATTTATCAATGTCAATTGCATATCCAACCATGTGTACATGCAGTCGTGCGCATGTTGCACATGTTGCTGTCATTTCCAGACTTCAGTGGCTGTCCAGTATGGGATTCATCTAGTACACTCTCTTGGCCATCTTTGAAAACCTTGTGCCACTTAAAAACTTATGTTTGGACATGCTTTCTTCCTTGAACAGTTGGCAAATCATGGCCAATGTCTCTGTACCTGATTTCCCTGGTCAAACACAAAATTTGATGGCATACCACTATTCAATCATTCGCTGCATTTTGCACTTGTACCGAGTCACTTGACGGGGTTCCACTAAAAACATGATCTTGCTTGAATGACCAATTGCAGGCACCTGGCACTTGAAGGTCACAACCCCAACCATCACGCATGCACAGTGCTAGCACACTGTGATGTGCAGTCAGATTAGGGAAAAATTCTTGCTGATACTTTTTATGTAGACTCGGTATATCACTGTTACCTTAAATTGTTGCAGAAACAGTGACCACCATGTCAGCTGACTGTGCAAATAAACTATTTTTCAAAAATGTCAATGCCTTGTGGTCAGTGAAAATTGTAATTTCCTGGCTCAGTACGCAGCTACAGTATTTTTGAAAGCCCCACAATAGGAAAGGCAGTACCCCTGTGTTCCTCTCTCCCTTCCACCAACACTAATGGTGAAACATTCCTCTGTGATCACATATCCACTGATTTCTGCTTTCATATGAAACCATGAGCCAAAGTTACAGTGATACAACAACTTATTTTTTGAGAGTTCCTCTTTTAATCATTCAAAAGCAATTTCATCCCTACAAAGTACACAGGAGAACTTTGTGAAGTTTGGAAAGTTGGAGATGAGGTGCAGACAGAAATAGAGTTGTAAGGTCGGGTTGTGAATCATTCTTAGATAGCTCAGTAGGTAGAGCACTTAGTCACAAAAGGCAAATGTCCCAGGATTGAGTCCCAGTCTAACACACAGTTTTAATCTGCCAGGAAGTTTCAAATCAGCACAAACTCTACTGCAGAATGAAAATGCATTCTTGCGTACATGTGGTGTTGCAGGACATCTAAAGAAAGACTGTCCAAAGAGAAGTGGAAAACACGTGTCCATTCTTTGGTCATACAGGTGCAAGCATTGTAATGGAGTAGGAAAAGAATGTGTGACGTATGTGTTTCTGCTTGAACAAAAAATCTAAAGACCCAACTATGGCCATGGCTAGTAGAACTATGAATTTTTTGCATGCAACAACATGTGATGTGCAGTACTCACGCACAGGTTACAACATGTTGCAAGAAGAACAGAACCTGAAATCCCAATTAATGGGTTAAAAAGCTGTTAATACCTGATTGTGGAGCACAATGAGACAGTAACTAGCCAAAAGTGCAAGAGAAAAAAATTTTCAGGTGAGTAATGGTAAAGGAACAAAACCACCAACAAAGAGAGATACCAAATTCAACATGAGAAGTTTGCACACTTTAAAATCATGAGTCACCACAATGTATGGTTCCTCCACCCAATGCTACAGACTGTGTTCAACTGGGATTGAAGAAATTACCTATTGATCGCCAGCTTCTAGAGAACTTATTGCTTAAAGTTTTCATAGAAGAAATATAGATTATGATATTGAAGAGCTGTATAAGCAGTTCATTATATCGTATGATAGAGTAGGATTTGAGCTGCAGCAACGAAATGCTGCTATTTTCATATACATTATCCACAGATGAACACAACTTGTTTAAAAGTAGCCCAGTTAAACTGCACAGGAAGTCAGGACATCTAATGTAAACGCCGCAAAAAATCTGAGGAAATGAAATTTGATATTCTAGGCTTACAGGAACCATACACAAAGCGTGGCAAAATCCCTCGAACACCAGGTGCAGCTCAGGTCATCACACATGGTCAAAAACTGATGACAGCCATTGTATTATTTAACAATAAAATCTCAGCTGTAAAAAATAGTAAAATATATAATGAACACATGAGTTGTGTTGAGGTTCTGATAGCCATGCGAAGTTTGATTTTTGTCTCAGTGTATTTCCCGCTCAATGACATCATAGATGAGTATATTGAGCAGTTCAAAGACATCATTGACCTTGGTGAAATGAAATAACTAATCTACACCATGGACAGAAACACTAAATCACCATTATGGTTCAGCTCACTGCAGGATGAGAGAGGTGTCTTACTACAGGAAGTCATTATGGAATTAAATATAGAAGTAGCAAACAGAAGTGGAGATTCACCCACATATGAAGGGAGGGCTCATGCGCAGCCCAGTGTAAACATCACAATATTTAATGAGAATGCAATTAGGAAGATCAGAACCTGGTAAACTGAAAGAAGCCTCACCGTGCAGGACCACAACATTAAAATTTTCACAGCTGACCCTGCAAAAATTAACTCAATAATGATGATGTATTGAACATGTTAAAGACACATTACAACATAAGGAAAGCCGACTGGAATCATCTGTGAAGTATTTTCTACTGATTGCAGCTGGTGGAGGTAGATGACAGTGTAGATACTGCAGCACATGAGGTCATGAAAAGTGCAATACCAGTCATGAGACAAAGAGCAGAAGTTCACAAGTACCATGGAACAATGGTCTTCATAGACTGAGAAAGAAGTCAGGTGGCGACAAAGATTCTATGAGAAAGACTGCACTGCAAAAGAAAGAGCTTGCAGAGAGGGTAGATTACAGACCTCTTGATCCCTGGGGTAAGCCACATAAAATCATTAGTCAAAAAATAATGCTAAAACAAACAGATGGCACCATGACAGAAAACTGGTGGCAATCTGCACACTCACTCATGAACACACTTTCCAGATGACACACAGAGGACTAATTTGATGAACACAAAGAACTGCGGAACAGAAGTAGGAAAGCATGCTGTGGAGATGGGGCGGGGGGGGGGGGGGGGGGGTGTCCATTTTTGGAAGAAGAGGTGAGGAAAAAAATCTTGAAAGTGAAAATGAACATATTACCTGGCCCTGGTGGCATCCCTGCTGTAGTCCTGCAAGCCTTTCATATGCACATAAGTTTATATTTATGCCAAATCTACAATTCGTGTTCATTGCAGGGAAGAACCCCAGATGCACGGAAGAAAGCAAATGTGATTATCTTGAAAAATGATGATGACAAGGATCTCCTAGCTCCAAAGCTTTTTTTTGAATCGGCAGTCATCTGATTGGTTTGATGTGGCCCACCATGAATTCCTCTCCTGAGCCAACTTCTTGTTTTTCTTGAAAGATTTCTCAGCCTATTCCATAATTTGAACTGTCTGATGAGAAACAGAACTTAACTGTCATGTTGGGATAATAGAGCATCTTGCTCGAACACAGTTTATCCTTTATGTTCTGAAATTCCTCATCACATTCCTCGGGCCATTTCCATGATGTGTGTTTCTTTAATAATTTACATAAATTTGGGTTATTCATTCCTCCATCCCCCAAGAATTTTCGATATAACCCATATAATCCGAGGTATGATTTTAATTGCTTTCTGTTGGTTGGCCTTTTACAATCTGTGATTGATTTTAGTTTCTCAGAACTCAGTACAATTCTCTCAGATGTAAGAGTGTGTCCTACAAACTGAATTTCTGCTCAGACAAATTCACATTTGTCAATCTTTAACATAATTCCTCCTCATATTAAGGCCACAAACACTGCCTCCAGCAATTTACAGTGTTTGTACCAGGATTCCGTCACTATTACTCCTAAGACATGGCTTAGTGCTCTCTCAAATATTGCCACTGAAATTGTGAGGCCAAACGGTACAACCTTAAACTGGTAGCTTTGTCCTTCAAATACGAAAGCTGTGTAATGTCTCCTTTCTTCTGCCGATGGGGTTTGCCAAAATCAACACTAGACATCAATTTTATGTTCTTGAAGTTTTGCAGCAGTTCCTCCATATTACTAGACTGGTTGAGTTCTCTCATAATTACCTTATTTATCTTATGCGCGTCTAACATGATTCTAACTGATTTGTTGTTTTTCTTTGCAATTACAATGGGATTACAATAATTGCTCCTACACTACTCTATAACATCCCGTTCTAGCATTTGCCTTAACTTGGCCCTGATGGGTTCCTGATCAGCAATACGAATTGCATGGAGTACTCAAAGTCTGTTACTTTACCGCAATGATCAGAAAATATGTCCTCGTAACAGCACAACAATTCACATAACTCCTTTTTCTACACCTCTGATGTACCCTCAACCGCTTCTACTGTTTCCTTTATCCTGTCACACATATTGTTTTCTTCATTCCAACCATGTGTAATTATGGTGTGTGCAACCTGGTTGTCCCCCGTCAAAAGATTCTTAAATTTTACTTTCCTTTATTTCACCCTAAATTTCAAAATCCAAGTACCTTCCCATGCATTTATATTTACATAAGAAATCTGTTCCCAGCACCACATCTTTTACAAGTCCATTCACTACAAAGCATCCTATCCTAAAATGATTCTCCTCGCACTTGAATTCCAAGAGCACTTCTTGCCTTATTAGCTTACTTAAACTGCCAACTGCCATTTCAATTTTTACACCTTTTACTGGTAGTAATACTAATTTCTTATTCTTTATCCTATGTACAAAACCTTCCGACACTACCGGCACATTACTTCCAGAATTGAGCAGTGCATCTACTTTCTCGTCGTTTACTTTAATTTCAATGACAGGCTGAACTTTAATCATTTCTTTTTGCTCTAAACACTGTTCCCTCAATAAATCATTCTCTATCTCTAGTCCCTTCTCTTCCATCTCTAGAGTACACATATCCTGTTCGATCCACCCCTCAATTTTGTACTCATCCCAGAATAATTCATTAAATGCTTCTTTCACCCCAATTTCAATTTTTCTTCCTTCTAGACCTCTCACTATCTTAAACTACCCTCGAGTCCAAAAATGAGGCAATAACGATCATAATGTTGTATCGTACCATCGCCAGTCAGTTACAGCAAAGTCACATTACTCCTTAAGATACCATTCTGTCCAAATATCACTTTCTATATTAGAATCAAACTCACTGTATTCTCCCTTAAAATGATTGACATTAGTAGCTCCAACATCATTATCATGAAATAAAGCATTACTTTTTACTTCCATGTCATTACAAACACCTCCACAAACAGCACTTTCAACAGCCGCTGATACATCATACAACTCGCTACATAAAACCTCATTTACCTCCATTGACAAATCACCAATATAAGAAGCATTCATAGTTTCACAATCCTCTGCCATTACATCACATAAATTATAGCTACAGCATCGTGCAATTTCACAATCAACAGTACCATTAAATTTCGCTGTGTTTTGACTTAAACCTGAGCATAATACCCTTTTCTTCCTACACACTCCTATGCCACATTTATTTCGCATCGCACATCAAATTCAGATCCACATTCATTCTCAAACAAACATTCAAGATCCACAGATCCCTCCAGAATCTTGGGTTCACCTTCATTAGTAGAAAGACGCACACAGATTTCTTCCTCTGAAGTATCAATACCAGCAGCTTCAACTTTCATAACTTCAGCACATAAAACATCATTACTACCTTTCATCCAAAATTAATTCACCAATATCCACTGATACACACACAAATTCATCAACAGCTGATGAGACTAGTGCTACGCCGCCATTATTTACCTCCTTAACAACTTTCGCCAACACAATATCACCTGAAACATCATCACCTTCATCACTATAATTGTTACCGCTGGTTAATACCTCTTTAGAATTTTCTATACCATCTAACTCCATGAAATTCAGCTCCACCTCAGCCTCCTTTTGGCACATAGAATCTTCCATTGTATTAACATTCACACACTCATTTGTCTCACATTCATAAAACAAATCATTTAGCCCTAAATCGTCATCATCGCCTTTACCATTATCTTTCATTATCTTAGGATTATGCCTTGTATGTATGGTCTGATTTGAAAATTTACCTATTTGATTCTCATCTCTAACTAATTTCATTTCAAAATTCTGACACCTTTCTGCCGATTTATTAACACCTATCACATTTCCATTTACACTGGTTTATTTTGCCATCTCTGTACCTGAGATGCGCTGAAACTTAATTTCTCGATCTCCCATTACACTGGTTCATTTCGCCAGGTGCCGATCCCTCAGATATAAGTTCTTGGTGTCGGTCCCTGTCACGAAAGTATCTGTTCCCATTGCCCCTTTGAAATTTATCATTGGATGTGTTCCTGTTGCCGTTTCCCTTATCAAAACCGTTGTTTGCATTCCGTTGATAACTTCCTGGATATCTTTCATAGTAGTTACTCAGACTGTAGTTATGATTTCCACTCTGAAAACTATTTGTCTGGTTACTTTGCAGTTTAAATTTCAATGCCCATTCTAATTTTTCTACAAAGTCCAAAAAATCGGCTATTGAGTTGCTAGGACTGTGCACTGGATCCCACTGCAAATTTTCTGGTAACCACCTTTTCAACATCGCAATTTCAGTAAGCACTCCCAATGGACATTTTACACGCATTAATCTCACAAGTTCACATTTATAAAATTCTCACATTGAGCCGTTCCCATATTTAAATGTTGGCCCATTCAGAAATTCATTTTTTTTGTCATGTTTGCTTTGTTTCAGTCAAGAACTTGTTCAGGAAACTGCTTTCAGATATTTTGTAGGTAGCAAACGTATCACTGTGTATATTTGCCCATGATTGCGGCTCACTTTCCAAATGTCTTTTCATGAATTTTATGTTCACCTCACCAGACATTCCCTTTATAAAACTATCCCCGCATGCTAGAGAAGGAAATTTGCTACTCACCATACAGTGGAGACGCTGAGTCACGATAGGCACAACAAAAAGATTCACACAATTATAGCTTTCGGCCATTAAGGCCTTTGTCAGCAATACACACACACACACACACACACACACACACACACACACACACACACACACACACAAGCAAATGCAACTTGCACACACATCTGCAGTCTCAGATAACTGAAACCACACTCCTTCTCTAATATTGTTACATTCCATCCTGGATTTTCCACTGTTTGATTCATCCCTGCATGCTGCTAGAAAATTTACTGGGTGATATTTCCCAACATCTGCAAAACATTTGACTGATCTTGAGTTCCTTCATGGAACACTGATCACTGTAGAGGTTCGGTGTGCAGCTAAAGAATTCAGTTCACTTTTTATTTGCTTTTTAACTTCACTGTTTTCAATTTTAGTGCCAGATTCTACTTGTTCCTTTATTTTATCTACTTCTTTCTCCCCTTTACCTATTTGAACATGTAAGTTGCTAATAGCCTCTGTCGTCTCAGCCATTAGAGCATCTTGCCTACTCATACAATTTATTATGTTGCCCCCAGATCTGCCTGCAAGTTCTCCACCTTATCACTGAAATTTTTCTCTGCTTGATCTACCTTAGAGTCAAGTACCCCAACTTCACCTCAAATTTTGCCCATTTCATCCCGAATTGTTTTTATATCAATTCCTCGATTCCACAAGCCATTTTACCTACTTTGTCTTTCACAACCAAAGCTATTTCAGATTGAACTGAATCAATTTTTAAATTTGTGTCAGCCATCTCCTGCTCCAACTTCAGGCTAAGCGGCTCGCTAGTGTTTTCGGACCCACACCAACTGGCTGACTGCTTAATATTAGTGACATCTATTATTGGCGACTGAACTACAGAACTATACATAATCTTGCTATCAGCACAGCTACTTAGCTTTGACATGCTGAATCCTTCTGTTATGGTGTTGCAGTTGAAGCCTACGCTAAAGATTTCGTAGCCTCTGCTGTGGTACTGCAACCGCCGCTGCACGATGAATCGCCGATGGAACCATGTGCTTTTGATGTTGCCTCTTCTTAAGCATTATTTTTTATCACTCTTAACCACTGCTAAAACTTGGTGCACACAACTGTTGCAAAGTTCGTAGCCCAGGGCCCCCATGGAAACTGCCTAAACTGCCACAGACTTGAGACCTAGGTCATAGAATGTCATTAACTGCGAGAATTACAATTGTAGTTTCACAACTATTAAAGAAACTTAATATTCAGTCCTGAACCAATCTCATTTAACTTTCATGAGAGGTTCTGCCTATCGAAGTTCAGATAATACTTTTGGAAAAAAAACACTTTGCACAATTCAAATCCAATTCTAAACTTTCCAGAGTTCATATTCCGCAACTAACAATTTCCAACATCCAATCCTGTTCCCACACTTTGCAAGATTCTTATCCCTCAACTAACACTTTCCAAATCCCTATCCCAGATGAGCCCCCAATTGTGAGCTAACATCCCATATAAGTTCGGGCTCACATATGCTTCCTTTTTGTCAAAATGTCTTGGCTCAAACTCATGTAGGGGTTGAACCACATGTGTCGCATTACGTGCCCTAAATTAGATTCTTGTGACCCTTTGGTTAAATTGTCTGGCTGATGGCAAGTTTGCAAAATACACAGTTAATGTAACATATAATAACCTTAATAATAATATTGGGAACTAAATTAACAACCCATTAATGATGTAGGCCACACACTTCCGATTTCGTTAGAATGATGATTATTCAGCAAGAAAACTAATAGTGAAAATGGTCATGTTTAGAATTACTATTACACTCAAGCGCATATCCATTCGACACAGTTCGATCATTCACAATGTCACTGTGAAACAAGTCCAATACTCCAACTTGATATTTACACAAAAAGTTACAGTTCACATTGGGCACGCAGCTGCTCACTGCTCAGAGACTAAGTCCCATGATTCCACACAATGCAAAATTTTCTAAGTCATTTCACTTCCTAGCTGCCTGAAGACCATCTGTCCGCTTTCGCGCCTCAATTCCAAACTGTACCCTTTGGTGTCTCCAGCTGAACTGTCCGTTTTCATGTCTCCATCCGAACTGTCCCCTTTGGTGTCTCATCTAGAACTGTACTCTTTGGTGTCTAGAGCAGAACTGTTCCCTTCTGCATCTGCTCCAGCACTGTCCACTGTCTCTGCCTGTCCCCAGTAGCATTTTCCCACGCGCTGAACATCCTCACTCAACTGACTAGTGCAGTTCCCTTTCCTGAAGCTGTCCATCTGATTGGCTACAGCTTATTCTACATTATTTTGCATTTTAACGTATTTAAATAATCAAAGCTTGACCACTTTCACATTCTAAATAAAGTATCAATATTATCCTTTACATAATAAACGTTAAATTCTTTTACATAAAACCAATACAATTTCCTTATTAGTTTTGAATGCCACAGCCAGTAGCCTTGCACCAATATGCTTTCTGATAAATAAATAAAGAACAAAAGTAACTATTATGCACTAAACTTTACAACAAATATTCAATTACCTAATGATTCAATAAGGTGTCATGCTGTCATTGTTCAATGTGTTTTGTGTGGAGGAGATGATGATATGATGCGTAACTGAAAATACTGATATTTTAAATTTACTATATCTTTTAAACAAATAAAGTTACAGAGTTGATTTTTAAAATATTGTTTGTCATTTAACGTTCTGATTTTAGCATTCAGGTCTTTGTTACAAAAATTGTTAATTTCTCTTTAACAGTAAATCCTAAACTATTATAGATATGATCAATATTCAAGTTTTATTGGGATCACCATGAAAATTTATGGAGGATGGCAGATTAAAATTATTGTGGCTTGATTCCCTGCACTACTACGGAATTAAATAGTTTTCATAAATGTGTCCCTTTATGACCGATCTTAGATCCACCATATTTAACACTGCTATGTCTCCTTGGTCACAAACGGCTTCTACTTGGTTTTCTTATGATGTAGGTTCTAGTCTGTCTCACCTGCACACTACAGCACTTAGGTCTCAATAGACAATAGACACCTGTGAGTTTCCCCACCTCGTGGTGAATTTGCGTCCTTTGTGGCATGCGGTCCTGGATGACAGGCTTCGTTTCACAATTCCTGTAGGCTGACTCTTTTGGCCATATATTTAAATGAGAGCACAATGCGCATTAACTCACAACTGTCATGCCCAGGAGACACTCTGACAAAAGAAATTTCAAAGGCTGCCCACAGGTATCAACAAGCAGTCCTATTTTTTGGGAGCTCATACTCGACCCGGTATTAGGAAAGTTGCAGGATAGTGAAGGTGTCATAGGAATAGTGACATATACTGGTAACCTGATGATTCTTGTGAAGGAAAGTTGCAGAAGCAGCCTGGAAGATGGATGTAACGTAGTCATTCAATAGTTAATCACTGATGCCAAGGAGTCAAATTATCTGTTGCACATGAAAAACCACATACATGCTGTCTTTTAAGAGACCCAACCACAAAATTAAGTGACAGGCCCATATAGAGAAAGTCCATCACCAGATACTTAGGTGTCTTCTTGGACGAACGACAAAATTATAGTGCACATACTGAGGAAATGAGCCAGCGAGACAGGAACATGATCAACAAAATTATTAAACTTGCTGGTTATGATTCTAAGTTGCTAATGCATACAATAAGAGTGTATCATATCCCAGGTTTGCCACAAGTTCTGGAAATCAGGGAATATCAGGAAATTTCAAATGTGTCAGGTAAATCAGGGAAATTTGAAAAAACCTCTGGAAAAATCTCATTTTTGTCTCAGTAGATGAAATTGTTTGTTTACTGAGATGTCGTGCATCGTTGCTGGCTGGATGCAGCTGAGTATGTGCACTGCTTCCCTACTCCCTCATTCTTACTGCTTCTTTCGTTCCTGCCCCTCCCCTCAGCCTGCAGTCAGTGCTGCCACCACTTTGTGCTGCTAGCATAGCAGCTGCCGACGAGAGGCAGGGAGGCGTGAGGGTTCATTGGCTTGGGTCTGATTTTCAGAGACTGTTGACACAGCAGTCAGAGACTGAGGACATGTGCTTGAGTTGTGTCTGTGTGTTGTGTGAATGTGTGTGTGCTCTCATTTTCTGAAAAAGGCTATGGCCAAAAATTCAGTTGTGAGAGTGTGACTGTCTTTTCCATGTGCCTGTCTGCAGCTTAGCAGTCATCTTTATGATGAGTTGCTACCCATCCTCATTAGTATTGATTCTCAGTGTATCCTTGCAAGTTATCTGTTGCATGGATTGATCACCACAGTTTAGATAAGATTAGATTCAGTGTCAGTTCCATAGACCCAAAAAGTGAGATGATTCTAGTGGGTGTGGAATATGTCAGAAAGTATAACATAAAAAACATAAACATTTGGATATAATACTTACTACCCTGGTCATTTGTCACGAGATTGTCAAAATAGGTGAATACATTACAGTAAACTGGAACTGCTAATGTTTACAGAATTAATACACTGTCTGAATGAAACATTGTTAATCACTTTTAACAAATTTATCATACACAAAATACCTAATCTTGACTGTTGTGAACAAGTGCTGTCAAAACCAAAATCTAACAGACTTTTTTACCTACGTTGGTCTAACAGCCCCTGTTAAGATATTCATCTATAGAGTAGAAGGAACTGCCTATTAAGATGTCTTTCAAACTCTGTTTAAACCATGCTTTATCTGAAACCAAGTTTTTAATGGTTGCTGGCAATTTATTGAAAATGTGTGTTCCTGAATATTGAATCCCTTTTGGACCAAGTGAAGTGATTTTAGGTCTTTATGTAGATTGTTCTTATTCTTAGTATTGATACTATGTATTGAGCTATTGGTTGGAAATAGAGATATATTACTTGCAACAAATTTCATTAATGAGTAAATATACTGAGAAGCTGTGGTTAGAATACAGAGTTCCTTGAACTTGGTTGCAGCGGTTGCATCTTGCCTTGTAGATCACATGACTCGTTTCACAGGTATCCCTACCTTTGATGGGATAGGTGATGCTTGTGACTAGACTGAAGTACATAGGTGATGGTGGGAGAATATATGGAACAGGCCTCGCATCTAGGTCTTTTATAAGGGTATGAGCCATGAAGAAAGGGGTTGGGAGCAAGGGTTGTGTATGGATGGATGCGGATATTGTGTTAAGTTTGGTGGATGGTGGAATGCAACTGTGGGACGCTAAGACATTCCACATTTCATGGCACGGCGAGAGCTAATCAAAATCCTGGTGCAGAATGTGATTCAGTTCCTCCAGTTCTGGATGGTACTGAGCCATGAGGGGAATGCTGCTCTGTGGCTGGATGGTGTGACTTTGGGAGGTGTTAGGTGACTAGAGAAATAAGGCATGGGAGATCTGTTTTTGTACAAGGGTGAGATGGTAATTAGTAGCAGTGACCTAAGTGTGGTGCTTTGCTGGTATAATCTGTTGTTTGGAAGGGACAGAAATGCTAGTTGGACCAAACGTGGGTACACACATTTGGGAAATTTAGTGATGTTGACAGCCAAGCATGGACTAAAACTGTCTGTAGCTATAGATGTTTCTGAAGAAAATAGAACAGAAACTTAGTTTGATGACCACCTGATAAAAGAAATACCATTGCAATCAAAAGGTAACATGGAAGGTGTAACATCCTTAAAAGGCTTATTAATGCACTGTGTTTTCCGAGGAAACAAGAGTTGGTCTTTTGATAACATGATGAAACAACAGATTCTATTAATCAGGGAAATTATATGGAATTGGTAAAGTAGACTGCAGAGTATGTTACTCTTTTAGCAGAGTACATAAAAACTTCTAATGTGTTTAAAGGAATTTCTTATCAAATTCAGAATGATCTAATACAAGACATAGATTTGACTGTTTTATCAGCTATAAAGTGGAAAAGTGTTAATGTTCCTTCTGCAGCCATCATTCTTCATGAAACCTCAGACGTGGCAAATGAAGCAGAGTTTTCTATTGTCCTATCTTCTGTATACAAAGGAGAGATAAAGAAAATATTCTTTTGGATTTGTGATATAAGTGGTGACACATTATCCCAGCATATTGTTATAGTTATATAGTTATTTTTTGTCAATTGAGCAGTTTTACAATGATTTCAGACATGTTATGTTGCAATTTATACACAAATAAACAAATTTCTTGGTAATTTGTCATATTAATACATGAAATAATTCTGTAGTAATGTTTACTGATAATATTTTTACTCAGTGATGTATGCAGTGATAATATTTTTTCTCAGTGATATATGATAGCCTGTGTTGATTTATGCAACAACTCATAGGGAAAGTCTACAATCTAATTTTTTTGTCAAACTGATAGTAATAATGAATAATACATTTTAGAAGAACTGAAGACTAACTTTTTAGTTCATTTATGTTAAACTCACTGCATAGAAATATTAGGACAGTTATACATCATTGCAACACTACATCTTAGTCCGTATGTTTTCTTCTGTATTTTCAGTGCTAAACTTTATTTTCCTTTTCCTTCTTTCAGGAAAATTTGACATTCCAACTTACATTTGTCCTATGGCTTGCCAACAAGTACTGTTTCACCTTATACCAGCATCTAGAGAGGAGGTGTTCCTTGAGGTGGTTGTTGTTGTTGTTGTTGTTGTTTTTTTTTTTTAAGAAAAAAAGGTGCTCAATTCCTTTATGCTCTTGATGCTAGATGGTAGTTTGTTATAAAATAAGCTTTCTGCAATTTTAGGGACCCTGTCTGTAATTTTCAGTCTTTTGCCGCAGATGTGGTAATTTTCTCTGGTTCTTGTGTTGTGATCATTAAAGTCTCTGTTTCCAGGTACTGTACAATTTACCATTAGAAGAAGTATTGTGTCATATATGTACAAACATGATACAGTTAATATTTTAAATTTCTTGAATTTGTTTTTGCAGGATTCCCAAGGCATTAGTTTAGCTATGCATCTAACGTCTGTCTTTTGAAATTTTAGGATTCTCTGTACATGTACATCTGCTGCAACACCCTATATTGGGATACAGTAGAGTATGTGTGGGAAAATAAGTCTATAGTGCACTTCAAGCAAGGTTTCTGTGTCCACCGTATTGCACATTTTTTTTGTTAAAAAGTGTATTTGTATTTATTTTGGAACAGGTCCTGTCAATGTGATTTTCTCGGGTCAGAAATTTGTCCACATCTAAATGCAGAAACCTATTACAGTCCACTGATTCTAAGTGTACATTGCCAATACACAGAGTAAATTCCTCTGCTCTGTTGGTTCTGTTTGTTTTGAAATTTGCACACATAGTTTTCTTCCTGTTGATGAATAAGTTATTTTCTGTAAAATACATTTCTGCCATTTGCACGTTCTCATTCGCTCTTTTTTCCATATCCTTCACTGAGTCATTACATACTAGTAAAGTTGTGTCATCGGCATACATGATCACTTTTTCATTTACAGCAGTGGGCATGTCATATATATATATATAAGATAAAGAGCAGAGGTCATAGTACTGAACCCTGAGATATTCCATATTTTACCTCCAGAAAATCAAAGTAGACATTTCTCTCTGGATTTCCATATTTATTTTTTATATCAACTTACTGTTGTCTGTGTTCAACAAAAGTTTTTGTAATATCAGCAGTTTTCCATCTTATGCCATATCAGTCCAGTTTCTGTAGATGATTTTTATGGCAGACACAGTCAAAAGCTTTTGAAAGGTCTAAATAAACACTAGATACTTCCTTTTGATGATCCAATGCCTCAGTGATGTGTGTTACGAAGTTTGTCACTGCAGTTGTGGTGGATCTTCCCTTTTTAAATCCATGCCTCATTTAAGATATTATGCTTCTCTATGAAGTTTATAAATCTATCTTTAATCAATTCTTCTTCTATTTTAGACAGAATAGGTGTGATCATTATGTGCCTACTGTTTCCGGGGTCTTGGGAACACTCCTTGCTTTATTACTAAATTTGTCAGGAATGCTAGAGGCTTAGCAAGACACCTAACACAGTGTTTGACCATTTTTGTGAGATCCCATCCAGACATTCAGTATTTTTATTTTTAGTGCTACAATTTTTTTTAGAACTTACGATTCATCTGTAGGCAGAAGGTAAAAACTCTCAGCCACCTTTTCGGAACTTTCCATTCTTTTTGGTACTGTTATGTTTTGCTTTAGAACTTTCTCCACTACAGCTATATAATGCTGGTAGAAAACATTGGACACTTGTGGATTGGTCATTTCTTTCCCTTCCCTTGTCAATGCTGTATTTGTATCTTTCAAGATGTGTGATTCTTTTCTGTTTTCATTTATATAGTTCCAGACTGTTTTAGAGATGTTATCTGGCACCTCTTATCAGATTTTTTACATAATGGGGAACTGACTGCATAAACTTTTGATGTTGTCACAACTATGGTGGGAAATCTGAATGGGGCTCAAACATTAATCCAAGCAAGGTCCTGAAGCCATATTTTTTTGCTGTTATGCTTATGTATTTTATCTCAAAGGTGCAGCCAAATACCAGAGTCTAAAATATTTTTTTAATTTGCTAGATGGACTTGCAGCTTTTTTTCAGTATCTTCTAAATGTATTACATTTTTGGATGCATGTTGTCATCAATATAAATGTCCATCATGATGAAATTACTCATCAAGATTGGTGAACTTTGTGTGCAGGAACAGAACTAAACTTTGTAATGTGTTTAGTGCCATGCTAGGACATCCTCAGGGAATTCCTTAAGATATTTTAGTACCAGCTAAGGACTTTATTAAAGTTTTTACATTCATTATGACATGAGAGCTATTTAGAATTCCATTAGAGCTACTGATAGCAATGGGAGAACCAGCCATGACAGAAATCTTCCATCAGGTGAGCAAGATGTATGAGGTAGGCTAAATACCCTCAGAGTTCAAGAAGAATATAATAATTCCAAATCCAAAGAAAGCAGGTGCTGACAGGTGTGAAAATTACTGAATTGTCAGTTTAGCAAGTCATGGCTGCAAAATACTAACACGAATCCTTTATGTAAGAATAAAAAACTGCTAGGAGGGGACCTTGGGGGGATCAGTTTGGATTTTAGAGAAATTTAAAAACATGCAAGGCAATACTGATCCTACGACTTCATAGAAGATAGGTTAAGAAAAGGCAGACCTACATTCATTGCATTTGTAGACTTACAGGAAGCTTTGACAATGTTGACTGGAATACTCTCTTTCATATTATAAAGGTGGCAGGGGTAAAATACAGGGAGCAAAAGGCTATCTACAGTTTGTACAGAAACCAGATGACAGTTATAAGAGTTGAGGGTCACACAAGGGAATCAGTGGTTGACAAGGTGTGACGAAGGAAGATGGGATCTCTTTACTTCCTCTTTTGTCTTACCATATGCCTCCTTAAATTCATTTTATTTTCACTTTTGCCTAATTACCATTAACATGCATGAGTATAATGTGCAATTCCACAAAATTGTGCAACTGGCCCTCAGTCTTAAGGAATATAGCACCAGATCTAATTTTGTGCTTAGTTTTATGTATGTAATTAATTTCCTAATTCATTTTGACCATTCCTAGTTAATACTTTCGCTGCAGGATGAAATCAGTAATTGTTTTGTGAATTAGATTCTATTGCTGACTTACAAACAAACATAAATTCTGTACTAATAATAAAAAAATTGGAAGAAGAATTATTGGGTCCTTAAAGTATTTATTTGGCTCTATTTGAAAATAGCAAAGCCAGCCCTTAATTAATTCCAAAATAATTACCAGGTTTGTCAAAAGTACTGTTTGTATAACTATATTTGTCAATTTTATTATTTAAACAAATAATTCAGCTTAACCTTTTTGGTAGAAGAAGAAATTTTTTGGTGTATTCAGTTAATAGGATTGTAATTTCTGTAACTTAAACATCAAACAATGTATAGTTTCAGTGCCTATTATTATGAGGGTATATAAAGGATGAATATTTGGTCCTGAGACAGTCAGTCTATTTCCAGACAGATAAATTAACAACAATGCAGCAACTTAACAGTGGAATAAGTGTAACACATGTAGGCCAACTGTTAAAACAATTGATGACAGTGTCTGTTCAATTTATTTGAGAAATAGTGTCACATGTGCTGTATTATTCTGCAAGAACTGTAAACTGTGTGGTAGGTTTTTACTGCTCGAAGATGTTCAAGAGCAAACTATTGTAGCAGTGTGCTGATGTTTTTCTGCAACCTATTAATGAGGCTAATCAACAAGTATCAATAGTGAACTGGCTATGTAATTGTGCAATGTTGGGGGATTGTGAACAGTGAAAGTAAAGAACTGTGAAACGCAACTGTATAACTGTTTTCAGTAGTCAGCACTGAACTTCCATCACCCATTTTACAGCCAGTATAACAATGCAGTGCATTGACACAGCCAGTATAACAATGCAGTGCATTGACACTGAAGACTATCAACAAAGTAATAAAGCAGGCAAACATCACAAAGGGAGTGAGACAGGATTGTAGCCTACCCTCAGTGTTATTCGATCTGTATCTTAAGTAAGCAGTAAAGGAAACAAGAGAAAAATTTGGGGCAGGAATTAAAGTCCAGGGAGAAGAAATAAAAATTTTTAGGTTTGCCAGTGACATTGTAATTCTGTCGGCAAAGGGCTTGGAAGAGCAGTTGAATGGAATGGACAGTATCTTGAAAAGAGCATATAAAATGAACATCAACAAAAACAAAATGAGGATAATGGAATGTAGTCTAATTAAACCAGTTGATGCTGAAGGAATTAGATTAGGAAATGAGACACTTAAAGTAAATGTTTTTCGATATTTTGGAAGCAAAATAACTGATAATGATCAAAGTAGGGAGGATATAAAATGTAGACTGGCAATGGCAAGAAAAGCGTTTCTGAAGAAGAGAAATTTATTAACATCAAGTATAAATTTAAGTGTCAGAAGTCCTTTCTGAAAGTATATGTATGGAGTGCAGCCATGTATGGAAGTGAAACATGGACGATAAACAGTTTGGACAAGAAGAGAATAGAAGCTTTTGAAATGTGATGCTACAGATGAATGCTGAAGGTTAAATGAGTAGATCACGTAACTAATGAGGAGGTACTGAATAGAATTGGGGAGAAGAGAACTTTGTGGTACAACCTGTCTAGAAGAAGGGATCGGTTGGTTGGACACATCCTGAGGCATCAAGGGGTCACCAATTTAGTACTGGAGGGAAGCATGGGAGGTAAAAATCATAGGGGCGACCAAGAGATGAATATAGTAAGCAGATTCAGAGGGGTGTAGGTTGCAGTAGTTACTCAGAGACGAAGAGGTTTGCACAGGATAGAGTAGCATGGAGAGCTGCATCAAACCAGTCTTTGGGCTGAACATAACAACAACAACATCTTTTCTGAACAGCACACACTCAGGAAGTAGTCCTTTCTCAATTTTATCACTGTGTCAGTTCCATTAGCTTTTTGTAAAGGAAGAAACTTAACATGTTAGAGAACAGTTCTAAAACCTCCATCAATTGTGTGATACTGCACATAGTTACTGGTAATGGACCCACAATGTCAGCAGTCACTACCTGTTTCAACTTATCTGTAAGCACTGGATGCATATAAGGCTTCCTCTTAAATATATAAGTCTTGTTTCTTTTACTGCCAAAGGTTTCCAGTATCCTGGTTTTCCTCTTGGCCATGTTGTTGCAAAATAATTAGCTCCTCCATACATTTTCTTGCTCCAAAATGTCCAATACTGTAATGAATATAAGTAGTCAACTTATTTACAACATGCTCAGAAATACACAGTTTCCAGTCTTCATGCATTATGTTTGTTGGGCAATACAATATTTTATTGTGCAGCAGGTAGAATGTTATCTTTTCCTCCCCCTTTCCCTTTGACTGACTGCAGGCACTCATTTTTGTCATGCTCACTTTCAGTGTTTCGAAATGTCTTCTAAAGAAAACTTTCGTGCTGTGCTCCCCTCATGATTCTGACATTTATCTCTACCATCTGCTACTACTCTCCTGGCATTTTCAGTCATCTGGGAGGTATGGACGGTACATTTGGCACTATGTTCTCTTCTCTTGGTTATCATCTAACAACATGGGGGGTATGGATGGTTCATTTGGCACTATGTTCTCTTCTCTTGGTTATCATCTAACAACAAAGTCAGATTCTTGTAGGGATAGAAACCCTCATTAACTGACTGTGTCTTAACTTACACCTGAGCAAGAATTATAGTGCTTTGTGATCAGTTACTATAATCAAGCTCCAACCTTCCAGGTAATATCTACTTATGAATATTCACACGACAAATGTCTCCATCTCTATTAAACTGTTTCCATTCTTTGACAGTTAATGCTTGGTTGGCAAAAGCTCCAAAATGTCCAATACTGTAATGAATATAAGTAGTCAACTTATTTACAACATGCTCAGAAATACACAGTTTCCAGTCTTCATGCATTATGTTTGTTGGGCAATACAATATTTTATTGTGCAGCAGGTAGAATGTTATCTTTTCCTCCCCCTTTCCCTTTGACTGACTGCAGGCACTCATTTTTGTCATGCTCACTTTCAGTGTTTCGAAATGTCTTCTAAAGAAAACTTTCGTGCTGTGCTCCCCTCATGATTCTGACATTTATCTCTACCATCTGCTACTACTCTCCTGGCATTTTCAGTCATCTGGGAGGTATGGACGGTACATTTGGCACTATGTTCTCTTCTCTTGGTTATCATCTAACAACATGGGGGGTATGGATGGTTCATTTGGCACTATGTTCTCTTCTCTTGGTTATCATCTAACAACAAAGTCAGATTCTTGTAGGGATAGAAACCCTCATTAACTGACTGTGTCTTAACTTACACCTGAGCAAGAATTATAGTGCTTTGTGATCAGTTACTATAATCAAGCTCCAACCTTCCAGGTAATATCTACTTATGAATATTCACACGACAAATGTCTCCATCTCTATTAAACTGTTTCCATTCTTTGACAGTTAATGCTTGGTTGGCAAAAGCTCCAAAATGTCCAATACTGTAATGAATATAAGTAGTCAACTTATTTACAACATGCTCAGAAATACACAGTTTCCAGTCTTCATGCATTATGTTTGTTGGGCAATACAATATTTTATTGTGCAGCAGGTAGAATGTTATCTTTTCCTCCCCCTTTCCCTTTGACTGACTGCAGGCACTCATTTTTGTCATGCTCACTTTCAGTGTTTCGAAATGTCTTCTAAAGAAAACTTTCGTGCTGTGCTCCCCTCATGATTCTGACATTTATCTCTACCATCTGCTACTACTCTCCTGGCATTTTCAGTCATCTGGGAGGTATGGACGGTACATTTGGCACTATGTTCTCTTCTCTTGGTTATCATCTAACAACATGGGGGGTATGGATGGTTCATTTGGCACTATGTTCTCTTCTCTTGGTTATCATCTAACAACAAAGTCAGATTCTTGTAGGGATAGAAACCCTCATTAACTGACTGTGTCTTAACTTACACCTGAGCAAGAATTATAGTGCTTTGTGATCAGTTACTATAATCAAACTCCAACCTTCCAGGTAATATCTACTTATGAATATTCACACGACAAATGTCTCCATCTCTATTAAACTGTTTCCATTCTTTGACAGTTAATGCCTGGTTGGCAAAAGCTATGGTCATTATTTGCCCACTGCCATTTACCTGGTACCAGTACACCAACCCCATAGTCCAAATTGTCACAAACTAACAATACCAGAGAAGAAAAGTTGCTGCTCACCGTATAGAGGAGATGCTGAGTCACGAACTGAAACCAATTCCCTGAGACTGCAGACGTGTGTGCAAGTGGCATTAGTGTGAGTGTGTGTATGTGTGTGTGTGTGTGTGTGTGTGTGTGTGTGTGTGTGTGTGTGTGTGTGTGTGTCATTTTCCATTGTTTGATTTTTGTCACAAACTAAAAATTTTCTTTGCAATTGTGGATAGTGCAAAATAGATGCAATATTGAGCTTGCTTTTTATGGCCTGAGAACCCTCCTCAAGATTCATTTAGCCAAGCCAAAACACCATTTTAGATTAGATTAGATTAGATTTACTTTCATTCCAATTGATCCGTAGTGAGGAGGTCCTCCAGGATGTGGAACATGTCAGAAAAACAACAATACATGACAAATATTTACAACTAAAACAAATAAGCTAATGTAGCATTCCACGGGTCCCAAGTGGAATGACCGTCATTTTTTAATGAACACTAAGAGTCATTTTACAAATACTAATGCACTGAATTTAAAATAAAAAAGTTTTTTATTTATTTATAAGGTAATACAACTACAATATAATGGAAGGAAACATTCCACGTGGGAAAAATTATATATAAATACAAAGATGAGGTGACTTACCGAACAAAAACGCTGGCAGGTCGATAGACACACAAACAAACACAAACATACACACAAAATTCAAGCTTTCGCAACAAATTGTTGCCTCATCAGGAAAGAGGGAAGGAGAGGGGAAGACGAAAGGAAGTGGGTTTTAAAGGAGAGGGTAAGGAGTCATTCCAATCCCGGGAGCGGAAAGACTTACCTTAGGGGGAAAAAAGGACAGGTATACACTCGCACACACGCACATATCCATCCACACATACAGACACAAGCAGACATATTTAAAGACAAAGAGTTTGGGCAGAGATGTCAGTCGAGGCAGAAGTGTAGAGGCAAAGAAGTTGTTGAAAGACAGGTGAGGTATGAGTGGCGGCAACTTGAAATTAGCGGAGATTGAGGCCTGGCGGATGACGAGAAGAGAGGATATACTGAAGGGCAAGTTCCCATCTCCGGAGTTCGGATAGGTTGGTGTTGGTGGGAAGTATCCAGATAACCCGGACGGTGTAACACTGTGCCAAGATGTGCTGGCCGTGCACCAAGGCATGTTTAGCCACAGGGTGATCCTCATTACCAACAAACACTGTCTGCCTGTGTCCATTCATGCGAATGGACAGTTTGTTGCTGGTCATTCCCACATAGAATGCGTCACAGTGTAGACAGGTCAGTTGGTAAATCACGTGGGTGCTTTCACACGTGGCTCTGCCTTTGATCGTGTACACCTTCCGGGTTACAGGACTGGAGTAGGTAGTGGTGGGAGGGTGCATGGGACAGGTTTTGCATCGGGGGCGGTTACAAGGATAGGAGCCAGAGGGTAGGGAAGGTGGTTTGGGGATTTCATAGGGATGAACTAACAGGTTACGAAGGTTAGGTGGACGGCGGAAAGACACTCTTGGCGGAGTGGGGAGGATTTCATGAAGGATGGATCTCATTTCAGGGCAGGATTTGAGGAAGTCGTATCCCTGCTGGAGAGACACATTCAGAGTCTGGTCCAGTCCCGGAAAGTATCCTGTCACAAGTGGGGCACTTTTGTGGTTCTTCTGTGGGGGATTCTGGGTTTGAGGGGACGAGGAAGTGGCTCTGGTTATTTGCTTCTGTACCAGGTCGGGAGGGTAGTTGCGGGATGCGAAAGCTGTTTTCAGGTTGTTGGTGTAATGATTCAGGGATTCCGGACTGGAGCAGATTCGTTTGCCACGAAGACCTAGGCTGTAGGGAAGGGACCGTTTGATGTGGAATGGGTGGCAGCTGTCATAATGGAGGTACTGTTGCTTGTTGGTGGGTTTGATGTGGACAGACGTGTGAAGTTGGCCATTGGACAGGTGGAGGTCAACGTCAAGGAAAGTGGCATGGGATTTGGAAGGTGAAACTGATGGAACCAAAGGAGTTGAGGTTGGAGAGGAAATTCTGGAGTTCTTCTTCACTGTGAGTCCAGATCATGAAGATGTCATCAATAAATCTGTACCAAACTTTGGGTTGGCAGACTTGGGTAACCAAGAAGGCTTCCTCTAAGCGACCCATGAATAGGTTGGCGTACGAGGGGGCCATCCTGGTACCCATGGCTGTTCCCTTTAATTGTTGGTATGTCTGGCCTTCAAAAGTGAAGAAGTTGTGGGTCAGGATGAAGCTGGCTAAGGTGATGAGGAAAGAGGTTTTAGGTAGGGTGGCAGGTGATCGGCGTGAAAGGAAATGCTCCATCGCAGCGAGGCCCTGAACGTGCGGAATATTTGTGTATAAGGACGTGGCATCAATGGTTACAAGGATGGTTTCCGGGGGTAACAGATTGGGTAAGGATTCCAGGCGTTCCTTGACGTTGACCTCCACCTGTCCAATGGCCAACTTCACACGTCTGTCCACATCAAACCCACCAACAAGCAACAGTACCTCCATTATGACAGCTGCCACCCATTCCACATCAAACGGTCCCTTCCCTACAGCCTAGGTCTTCGTGGCAAACGAATCTGCTCCAGTCCGGAATCCCTGAATCATTACACCAACAACCTGAAAACAGCTTTCGCATCCCGCAACTACCCTCCCGACCTGGTACAGAAGCAAATAACCAGAGCCACTTCCTCGTCCCCTCAAACCCAGAATCCCCCACAGAAGAACCACAAAAGTGCCCCACTTGTGACAGGATACTTTCCGGGACTGGACCAGACTCTGAATGTGTCTCTCCAGCAGGGATACGACTTCCTCAAATCCTGCCCTGAAATGAGATCCATCCTTCATGAAATCCTCCCCACTCCGCCAAGAGTGTCTTTCCGCCGTCCACCTAACCTTCGTAACCTGTTAGTTCATCCCTATGAAATCCCCAAACCACCTTCCCTACCCTCTGGCTCCTATCCTTGTAACCGCCCCCGATGCAAAACCTGTCCCATGCACCCTCCCACCACTACCTACTCCAGTCCTGTAACCCGGAAGGTGTACACGATCAAAGGCAGAGCCACGTGTGAAAGCACCCACGTGATTTACCAACTGACCTGTCTACACTGTGACGCATTCTATGTGGGAATGACCAGCAACAAACTGTCCATTCGCATGAATGGACACAGGCAGACAGTGTTTGTTGGTAATGAGGATCACCCTGTGGCTAAACATGCCTTGGTGCACGGCCAGCACATCTTGGCACAGTGTTACACCGTCCGGGTTATCTGGATACTTCCCACCAACACCAACCTATCCGAACTCCGGAGATGGGAACTTGCCCTTCAGTATATCCTCTCTTCTCGTCATCCGCCAGGCCTCAATCTCCGCTAATTTCAAGTTGCCGCCACTCATACCTCACCTGTCTTTCAACAACTTCTTTGCCTCTACACTTCTGCCTCGACTGACATCTCTGCCCAAACTCTTTGTCTTTAAATATGTCTGCTTGTGTCTGTATGTGTGGATGGATATGTGCGTGTGTGCGAGTGTATACCTGTCCTTTTTTCCCCCTAAGGTAAGTCTTTCCGCTCCCGGGATTGGAATGACTCCTTACCCTCTCCTTTAAAACCCACTTCCTTTCGTCTTCCCCTCTCCTTCCCTCTTTCCTGATGAGGCAACAATTTGTTGCGAAAGCTTGAATTTTGTGTGTATGTTTGTGTTTGTTTGTGTGTCTATCGACCTGCCAGCGTTTTTGTTCGGTAAGTCACCTCATCTTTGTATTTATATGTAATACAACTACAGTAATACTTATTTACAATGAACACATTACTGCACTGAAATGGAGCAGAAGTTAGATTATACTAACTGACACACACACACACACACACACACACACATACACACAAATTTTCAATGAACACATTACTGCGCTGAAATTGTGCAGAAGTTATGTTGTACTTATATACAAATCAGTTGGTTTTACTAAGAAATTCATCAATGGAGTAGGAGTTAGCCACCAATAAATACTTTAGGCTTCTCTTAAACTGAATTTCATTGGTTGTTAAGCTTTTTATGGCTGCTGGCAAGTTATTGAAAATGTGTGTTCCTGAATAATGCACACCTTTTTGTACAAGACTAAGTGACTTTAAATCCTTGTGAAGATTATTCTTATTTCTAGTATTGATTCCATGAATTGAGCTGTTGGTTTGAAAAAGTGATATATTTTTAATGAAAAGTTTCATTAAGGAATAAATATATTGGGAAGCAGTAGTTAGTATCCCTAGTTCCCTAAACAGGCTTCTGCAGGATGTTCTTGAGTTTACACCACACATAACTCTCACTGCACGTTTTTGTGCCCGGAAAACTTTAGCTTGGCTTGATGAATTACCCCAAAAAATAATCCCATATGACATTATGGAATGAAAGTAAGCATAGTATACCAGCTTTTTCATTTTTATATCCCCTATGTCTGACAAAATTCGCATTGCAAACAGAGATTTGTTAAGACGCTTCAGCAGTTCTGTGGTGTGCTCCTCCCAGTTGAATTTATTATCAAGCTGTAATCCCAAGAATTTAACACTCTCCACTTCTTCTATCTTCTTGTCATCGTATGTTAGACATATACTCTTGGGACACCCCTTACAAGTTCTGAACTGCATGTAGTGTGTTTTTTCAAAGTTTAGTGACAAAGAATTGGCTAGGAACCAGTGATTAATGTCCACAAATATTTTACTGGCTGATCTTTCTAAGACTACACTTGATTTGCTATTTATTGCAATGTTTGTATCATCGGCAAACAAAACAAACTTGGCATCTGGTAATGTTACTGATGAAAGGTCATTGATATACACAAGAAAAAGTAAGGGCCCCAAAATGGAACTTTGTGGGACCCCACATGTAATTAGTTCCCAGTTGGATGATGCTTGATACATGTCTCTTTTCTAATAACACCCTTTGTTTCCTGCCAGAGATATAAGATTTGAACCATTTTGCAGCATTTCCTGTTATACTATAATATTCTAGTTTACTTAATGACTTTGACAGTATGTTATTTGAGATAAGATGGTTATAAAGACGACTGTACATTACTTTTTCGAAAATTTTTGAGAATGCTGGCAACAGTGAAATTAGACGGAAATTTGATGCTATTTCTTTATCTCCCTTCTTAAACAGTGGCTTAACTTCAGCATATTTCAGCCATTCAGGAAATATTCCACTAATAAACGATTGGTTGCACAGATAGCTTAATATGTTACTTAGCTCAGAATCACATTCTTTAATTAACTTTGTTGATATTTCATCATACCCACTAGATGTTTTTGATTTTAAAGATTTTATGATGGACATTATTTCCGTTGGGGTAGTGAGGGTCAAATTCATATTATGGAAGTTACTTGAAATGTCTGGTCTAAGGTAATCCATAGCAGCATCTACCGAACCTGACAACCCCATCTTTTCAGTAACAGTTATAAAATGTTTGTTAAAAAGTTCTGCAACACTACACACATCTGTCACCAATGTGTCATTTACTCTTACTGCTATTTGTTCCTCTTCATGTCTGGTTCTACCGGTCTCCTCTTTCACTATATCCCATATTGTCTTTATTTTGTTATCTGATATGACTATCTTTTCCTTGTAATATATTTGCTTCGACATCCGTTTTACAGTCTTTAATATTTTGCAGTATTTCTTATAATGTGCTATAGCATCAACACTGGAAATGTTTCGGATTGACAGATACAGTTTTCTTTTTGTTTTACAAGATACCCCTATTCCTCGAGTAATCCATGGCTTCTTTGTAGACTTTGCTCTAACCTTGGTAAGTTTTGGGGGAAAGCAGTGTTCGAATAAGGTAAGCACTTGATTAGCAAAAATGTTATATTTTTCATTCATGCCATGAGCACTGTAAACATCAGTCCAGTGAATGTCTCTGAGGAGTGTCCTAAACTAATCAATTTTTGACTTACTGATTACCCTCTTGAGCTCAGATTTAACAGATTTTATATCCTGTTCAGTATTAACATTTAACAGAAGGAACTGCATGTCATGGTCTGAGAGCCATTGACTATTGGTTTTGTAATATAATTTTGTTCATTGGACTTTTCTATAAAGATATTATCAATGGCTGTTTGTGAGCAAGTGGCTATCCTAGTGGGGAACTTTACAGTGGCAATTAAGTTGAATCATAGTGTTACTAACTCAAATAAGTTCTTATTGGGAGAGTCTTTAAGGAAATCTACATTGAAATCACCAGCAACCACTATTTCTGTGTTTTTGGTTGTTAAATGGGCCAGTACAGCTTCAAGGTTGTTGACAAACAGATTAAAGTTACCTACAGGTGCTCGATATACACTTAATATTATGAAGGATTTTTTGTGAAATTCTAATTCTGTTGCACATGCTTCCATATGCTGTTCTAGGCAAAATTTATGAATGTCTATCTTCTTAAATTTATGACAGTTCCTGATGAATGTGGCAACTCCTCCTTTCTCCATTTCTGATCTACAAAAGTGAGATGCTAACCTAAACCCTGTAACACTTGTAAGTAGGCTGTATCTGTATAGTGTTTCATTGTTCAATGTTTATTTGTCCACAAATCTTCTATAATATCAAGCTTGTTAAAAAATGCTTTCAGCTGTTTATTATTAATGGGCACAGGGCAATCTGTAATTCCTTTTATCTTTATGAGGTCAGCGTGTAATTCAAACTTTAATAAAGTACCTGAATTTACTGCCCTCCAGAAAACTTCTTGCGGTCAAATTATTCTTGGGACTAAGAGCTGAAGTGGAAAGCTCTGAGATATTTGGCAAGTCATGGAACATATATTGGAAAGACAGATTATAGGCCATAGGAGGGGGAGTGTGCATTGCAGTTCACAAAAATATTGTCGGTGAAACCAAGCTAATGCTCAATATTTTTACTGCCACCCAAATCCACTGTGACAGTTCTAGAGTCATTCAAAGAAAGTCTGTGGTCATCAGGTCATCATTGTGGATTGGGGGGAGGGGGGGGGGTACAGAAACACTTTTGAACATGTCTTCTGAAAATTGTCTTGAGCTGCTAGCTCGGTAGCCCAAATACTTTGGAAATACCTTCGACCTTTTAGCTACAAACAGGTTGGACCTTATCAAAAATGTCAGTATAGAAATAGGGATTAGTGATCACGATGTCATTATAGCAACTATGGTTACAAAAGGTAATAAATCAGTCAAGAAGGCCAGGAGAGTGTTTGTGCTAGATAGAGCATATAAGCAGTGATTTGACATCACTTAGTTCCAGTAAGATGGATGTAGAAGAACTATGGGCAAAGTTTAATTAGATTGTAAATTGTGGTCTGGAGAGTTATGTGCCTTGTAAGCAGGTAAAGGATGGAAAAGATACACAACAGTTTAATAATGAAATTTAGAAGATGCTGGCTGAGGAAGCAGAGACTGCTGCACTCTCAGTTTAAAAGAGAGCATTCTGTCAAATGACGACAAGCAAAGTTTAATAGAGATCCCTGTATCTATGAAAAGATTTATGCACAAAGCATACAACAGCTACCATTGTCACACCTTAACAAAAGATCTGGCAGTGAACAAAAGACAATTCTGGTCCTATGTAAAATCACTGAGTGGGTCTAAGGCTTACATTCAGTCCCTTGTTGAACAGTCTGGTGTTACAGTTGAAGAAAGCAAAATAATAGCTTAAGTTTTAAATTTCACATTCAAGAAATTGTTCACACAGGAGGAGAATCTTACAAATATGCCACCCTTTGACAGAATCCTGTATGGACGACACAGTAATAAGCTTCCCTGGAGTAGAGAAACAACGGAAAGATTTGAAAGCAAATAAATCACCAGGTCTGGATGGAATATCAGTTTGGTTTACAAAGAGTACTGTATGGCATTACCCGATTACCTAGCCTGCATTTATCATGAATCTCTCACCCAGTACAAAGTCCCAAGCAAGTGGAAAAAAGCACAGGTGACTCCAGTATACAGGAGACATTTTTAACTGCCTCAGAAGGTGAGAACATGTCAGCAATTCCAGCATCCCACAGACACTGGGAGGAGTGAACACAAAGTGCAAAGAATTCACACAGGGAGGAGTGTAAAAAAAGAACTGCGAAAGAAGTTAGCCTTCTTAAAAAGACGTTTTCTGCACAGGAAGCAGATTCCTTATAAATCACGAATGCCAGCAGGTTCTAAGGTGAAGCAAAAATGTGAGACCATCCAGGCCCCATGCAGAGAGAAGTGTTATGAAAAAGTTCTGTGTGTCTGCTTTCACAACAACCATGAAATGCCTTAAAACATTGGAACGATGTGCATCTAATGCTGGGAACAGCCTCGAGAGTGAAATCATGAGAAAAATCCCAATTCCCGAGTCACACACCAGCCCAAGCAAGATACAGAATTTTCACCCTGCTCTGAGAACAGTGTTCACGTAACAGCAATCAATCATTGAGCAGCATTGCAAATTTAGTCCACCGATGGCAATGTCTAGAGGAGGAAAATGTTCGAGTAGGTGTTGAGATGGGAGAGGGATGAGGAGTGAAGAGAGAGAGTTGGTGAGACAGCATGGAAGCAAGAGGACAAATCTTCCATCCATTGCCAACATCTGGCTTCTGACACCGTGATAAAGCTGCTTCAGCTACAGCAACACATGGTGACCTGACAATTTGGGCATTGTTCTTGGCCCTCACTGCACAGCTCCAGGCCACTGAGCAGAGCAGCTGATTCATGATGCATGGCTCTGAACCAGTGCCTGCTGCCATTATCACCATACGTAAATGAATATGAAAAATGGTGAGATGATTCATTCCCCTCTTACTTCTCTTAATAACCAAGTCATGTCCAACAACAGTCAAGTCGGCCCTGAGATTTCCAATTTTTGTTTTGTTTTGTGTGCAAAAGTTACTGAAGTAAATGCAGTTATTTCACAGTTTATTCATCTAAACAGCCTCTTCCATTCACTTATCAATCACCTACTTTCATAACCTTTTGTGTTTGGATTCATTTAATTATTGTCACTTAATTATTGTCTCCCATTGTGGGGCAATCTCATTAGTCATCTACACACCATTTCATGTCAGAGAGCAGAGAAGAATTCTGAGTTCACTACATTTTGGCACCCAGAGTGGGGTGATTTTATTGGTAATTTGCATGCTATGTGATATCATAAACAATTCTCAGTTCACTACATTTTTGCACCCAGTGAGGAGCTTCAATTTGATTTCATTCTCAAGTGTTTGCTTGTGTGAGAATTTCTAAATTTTGGTTGCCAGTGAGAAAACAGCTGGAACATCAGTGGGGGGCTCACAAACTTGGAGTACACTAGAAACCAAGAAGCCAACTGAGGAAGTTTGAATGAGCAAGAAAGCACAAGGCATGTCTGTGGGCCATATGCAAGGTCAGAGGCCACTGGATCAAATTCTCATGATATTAAAAAACCATACATCACAGTTAACCACCATGAAGGAGGAGAATAAAACATGATATGAATGACTTGAAGCTGAGTAAAACTTTGTAATCAAAAGCTTGATGGGCAATAATTGGAGACTGAAACCAAAAAGATATGGATGGAGGTCACCAACGGCTGTGATGCGGTGAGAAAAGAGTGTGAAACAATGGTTGATAACTTAGAAACAAGGGTAAATGTGAAGATGACTGACATCTCTGCACGCAAAGATGAAGAAAGTAAATTTTCCAAGGAAACACAAACATGAGTGTCAGTCCTCAAGCAAGAAGTGTCTGCAATGTGGCGAGGCAATGTTCTTGTAAGGCAGGTCATACTAATGAATTTGCAGGTCACATCCCCTCAAAGACATAGGCCTACCGAAAGAATTTAGACATATATTTGCATGCAAAAGGTGTGGTGAAGTGTAATGCTTTATTCATTGCATGGCAGATGTTCAACCAGGAGGAAGCTGCCTGGTTTGACATAGCAGTTTGTGAGCACAGTAGTTATAAGGATTTATGCACCAAGTTTCTGGCAACATATTGGAACCTGCCCTCACAAGCAAGTGCAAAGATGAACATATATCGGTGACAGTGTGTACCACAGTCACACCAATGCATGACAACATATGCTGCTCACTATGTCATTCTGGTTGGATACTTGGATGACAAAAAGACAGCTGAGGAATGGTGTAGCACAATGCACTCACATTTTCCTGCTCACATACAACGTGCATTCATTGGCGCACTGCCGAGAGAACAGTTCCTCAATATTTTAAGACCTTTGGACGACACTGAAGAGCAGGAGAAGCAAAGGGTGGCAAATGCTTATGCAATGAAGGCAGAAAATTAGATGCCACAAGTGTTTGTTCATATCTATGACAGGCAGAATTAGCATAATAATGGACAAAGGAGAGAAGTCTTGTGACAGCCAGGGCGAGAGCACCAGCAGCAGCGAGTACTGTTTGTATAAAGCGTTTATTTTGCATTTTGTTTACGACCTTCCACTAAGGAAGGGATTCTATTTGTGTTTATCTGCTCTGCATAGTAACTAACAGTTCTTGATAAAACTTTACGTAGTTTTCGTGTTAGATTTCTTAGTGTTTTCTTGATCGTTTAGAACAGAAAGCGCCCTAAAACCGTCTTTTGTTTGTTTCGCGGCCGTTAGCCACTAGTCACTTGAATCAGCAGTTGTCTTGTGACAGCCAGAGCGAGAGCACCAGCAGCAGCGAGTACTGCTTGTATAAAGCGTTTTTGTACTTATTTGCTGCGCTTAGCTTTTAAATAGTTTTTCTGGGAAAACCTAGCGTAGTTTTCGCGTCTCGTATTTCAGTGAGTGTTTCTTGATTATCAGAGTAGCTCATCAGAAGATTATCTTGGGAATTTGTCACCGTATAGAGTAGGGTAAACATAGTCATGTGTAGGGACTGTGGTTGTTGTGAGCGGACGCAAGGAGAATTGGCCACTCTTCGGGGGCAGGTGGAGGCTTTGTCTGTTAGGCTCATCGAGCTCGAGGCGCAGGCATCGGCTCGTAGTGGCGTTGGGGCAACTGTGGTGAGACCTATGCCTACTTCGGTGGCCTTGGAATCACATGGAACCCCTGATGTCGCTGCGTCTTCCGGCAGTGAGCATCTTACCGGTCAGCCATCACTCCAGGGTGAATGGCGGACAGTGGTGGGCTCGCGCATGCCTGGCCGAAAGGCGAAGGTGAGATCTGGCTGCGTGGCAGCTGCCTTACCCCTTTCCAACAGGTACGGGGTGCTTCCTAGTGGTGATGACATTGTTTCCGAGCCACCACAGGATGCCTTGCCTGTTGGGCCAGTGGCCGATTCTCCGGCAAGGTCCCGACAGTCACAGAGGGCGGGCCTATTAGTTATAGGGAGCTCCAACGTTAGGCGGGTTATGGAGCCCCTCAGGAAAATAGCGGGTAGGTCGGGGATGAATGCCAGTGTGCACTCGGTGTGCTTGCCGGGGGGTCTCGTCCGTAATGTGGAGGAGGCCCTTCCGGCAGCTATTGAACGCACTGGGTGTGACCGGCTGCAGATAGTAGCACATGTCGGAACGAATGACGCCTGCCGCTTGGGTTCTGAGGCCATCCTTGGTTCCTTCCGGCGGCTGGCTGATTTGGTGAAGACAACCAGCATCGCACGCGGAGTGCAAGCTGAGCTTAATATCTGCAGCATAGTGCCCAGAGTCGATCGCAGTCCTCTGGTTTGGAGCCGTGTGGAGGGTCTAAACCAGAGGCTCAGACGACTCTGCGACTATAATGGTTGCAAATTCATCGACCTCCGTTATTGGGTGGAGAACTGTAGGGCCCCCCTAGACAGGTCAGGCGTGCACTACACACCGGAAGCAGCTACTAGGGTAGCAGAGTACGTGTGGCGTGCAAACGGGGGTTTTTTAGGTTAGAGGGACCCCCCCTTGGGCGAAACGATAAAATACCTGACGGCTTACCAGAGAGGACATTATCATCGTTGATAAAGAACGTCCGTCCTCAGAGACCAAAAACAGGAAAAGTTAACGTAATATTGGTAAACTGCAGGAATATCCAGGGCAAGGTTCCTGAATTAGTATCTCTTATTGAAGGAAATAGTGCGCATATAGTATTAGGAACGGAAAGTTGGTTAAAACCGGAAGTGAACAGTAACGAAATCCTAGACACAGAATGGAATATATACCGCAAGGATAGGATAAACAACAATGGTGGAGGAGTATTTATAGCAGTAAAGAATTCAATAATATCCAGTGAAGTTATTAGCGAATGCGAATGTGAAATAATCTGGGTTAAGCTAAGTATCAAAGGTGGGTCAGATATGATAGTCGGATGCTTCTATAGACCACCTGTGCATCAGCAACCGTAGTAGTTGAGCGCCTCAGAGAGAACCTGCAGAACGTCGTGAAGAAGTTTCGTGATCATACTATTGTAATAGGGGGCGACTTCAATCTACCAGGTATAGAATGGGATAGTCACACAATCAGAACTGGAGCCAGGGACAGAGACTCTTGTGACATTATCCTGACTGCCGTGTCCGAGAATTACTTCGAGCAGATAGTTAGAGAACCAACTCGTGAAGCTAATGTTTTAGACCTCATAGCAACAAATAGACCGGAACTTTTCGACTCCGTGAATGTAGAAGAGGGTATCAGTGATCATAAGTCAGTGGTTGCATCAATGACTACAAGTGTAATAGGAAATGCCAAGAAAGGAAGGAAAATATATTTGCTTAACAAGAGTGATAGGGCACAAATCGCAGAATATCTGAGTGACCACCATCAAACGTTCATTTCTGAGGAAGAGGATGTGGAACAAAAATGGAAAAAATTCAGAAACATCGTCCAGTACGCCTTAGATAAGTTCATACCGACTAAGGTCCAAAGCGAGGGGAAAGATCCACCGTGGTATAACAATCATGTACGAAAGGTACTATGGAAACAAAGAAAGCTTCATCATAGGTTTAAGAGTAGTCGAATCATAGCTGATAAGGAAAAGCTGAACAAAGCGAAAAAGAGCGTAAAGAGAGCAATGAGAGAAGCATTCAACGAATTCGAACATAAAACATTGGCAAGCAATCTATACAAGAACCCTAAAAAGTTTTGGTCATATGTAAAATCGGTAAGCGGATCTAAATCCCCTATTCAGTCACTCGTTGACCACGATGGCACCGAAACAGAGGACGACCGAAGAAAGGCAGAAATACTGAATTCAGTGTTCCGAAACTGTTTCACTGCAGAAAATCGTAACACGGTCCCTGACTTCAGCCGTCGCACGGACGCCAAAATGGAAAATATTGAAATAAACGATATCGGAATTGAAAAACAACTGCTATCACTTAGTAGCGGAAAAGCATCCGGACCAGACGAGATACCCTTAAGATTCTACAGTGATTATGCTAAAGAACTTGCCCCCTTTCTATCAGCAATTTATCGTAGATCGCTGGAAGAACGTAAAGTACCTAGCGATTGGAAGAAAGCGCAGGTCGTTCCCATTTTCAAGAAGGGTCATAAATCAGATGCGAATAATTATAGGCCTATTTCGCTTACGTCAATCTGTTGTAGAATAATGGAACATGTTTTGTGTTCTCGTATTATGACGTTCTTAGATAATACAAATCTCCTTCATCATAACCAACATGGATTCCGCAAACAGAGATCATGTGAAACTCAGCTCGCCCTATTTGCCCGAGAAATTCACAGTGCCGTAGACACTGGCGAGCAGATTGATGCCGTATTCCTGGACTTCAGGAAGGCATTTGATATGGTTCCGCACTTACGTTTAGTGAAAAAAATACGAGCTTATGGAATATCGGACCAGGTTTGTGATTGGATTCAGGATTTCCTAGAAGAAAGAACACAACATGTCATTCTTAACGGTTCAAAATCTGCAGATGTAGAGGTAATTTCGGGAGTACCGCAAGGAAGTGTGATAGGACCTTTATTGTTTACAATATACATAAATGACTTAGTTTACAACATCGGTAGCTCTGTGAGGCTATTTGCAGATGACACGGTTGTCTACAAGAAAGTAGCAACATCAGAAGACTCGTACGTACTCCAGGAAGACCTGCAGAGGATTAATGCATGGTGCGACAGCTGGCAGCTTTCCCTAAACGTAGATAAATGTAATATAATGCGCATACATAGGGGCAGAAATCCATTCCAGTACGATTATGCCATAGGTGGTAAATCATTGGAAGCGGTAACAACCGTAAAATACTTAGGAGTTACTATCCGGAGCGATCTGAAGTGGAATGATCACATAAAACAAATAGTGGGAAAAGCAGGCGCCAGGTTGAGATTCATAGGAAGAATTCTAAGAAAATGTGACTCATCGACGAAAGAAGTAGCTTACAAAACGCTTGTTCGTCCGATTCTTGAGTATTGCTCATCAGTATGGGACCCTTACCAGGTTGGATTAATAGAAGAGATAGACATGATCCAGCGAAAAGCAGCGCGATTCGTCATGGGGACATTTAGTCAGCGCGAGAGCGTTACGGAGATGCTGAACAAGCTCCAGTGGCGGACACTTCAAGAAAGGCGTTACACAATACGGAGAGGTTTATTATCGAAATTACGAGAGAGCACATTCCGGGAAGAGATGGGCAACATATTACTACCGCCCACATATATCTCGCGTAATGATCACAACGAAAAGATCCGAGAAATTAGAGCAAATACGGAGACTTACAAGCAGTCGTTCTTCCCACGCACAATTCGTGAATGGAACAGGGAAGGGGGGATCAGATAGTGGTACAATAAGTACCCTCCGCCACACACCGTAAGGTGGCTCGCGGAGTATAGATGTAGATGTAGATGTAGAAGAAGGGAATAGGTGAGAGTGAGACAAATGGTATGGTGTGCAAAGGGGAGGACAGGGCAGGAACAAAGTTCTGTACCACAGACACCACATGAATTGTGTGCATGTCTCACATAATGAGAGACGCAGTGAAAGTTACGGAGGTTACCAGCACTGGTCCCACCTCAGACAGAGGTGTGTAAGATCACACAAGTGAATGACCAAAGACATTGAGATATTGTATGGGACATCTTATAAGCAATGTGCAGTACTGGCAATAACAAGAGCAAAATGACATTGATCAGTACTGTGATGACCCAGAGCTGCTGGAAGAAACAGACGATTCGTGTCCCCTCTTTGAGATAGCCATGGAAAGGATTAAGGCACATCATGTCTGTATTCTGGGTTGGAAGTGGTAGCACTTTTGATGTCTTTTTATGGGAATCTGGTAGCAAGTGGTAGTAAATTAGCTGAGATACCTGTAAAAGAAATCTCTCTAATTCCTGCTTTTGTACTGAAAACGAAGAAGGTAGAAAATCAGATCTTGGTGTCACTAAGCGATGTAGAAGTGGCTTCCAGGTAAGTGCAACTATAATTTGTGGATTGACAATGACATACTCTCAAGTAGCCTGATGATGGTGGACTGGACTACTAAAACAGTAGTCAGTTTTTCCAAGGATTTGGTCACATGTGGTGCAGAGACCACTAAGGGCACAATTGGTTTAATAACATATAAGGAGGACAAGGAAATTTTGATAGGTGGGTCACAGGAGCTAAAAGGTGATTTATTAGAGGGAACACAGATTTTAGATGAAGTCAGTTCACACACACACACACACACACACACACACACACACACACACAGCCAATAAAAGAGAATCTGAATGACATGATGCAACTGGTCATGGGTTAAAGACCCTGTGTACTTTTAGGAATATGCTGCTGTGATACCCCAAGCCACTCATGTGAGTACCCAAGACATGGTCCAAAAGGAAGATGATAATATGCACAGAGAGACCACAATCTAAAGTGAAAAAAATATGGTAAATGCCCATTCATCAGCAGTAAAAGACAATGTCATTCTGTCCACAGTCAAGACATTTGCAAACTTCAGATGGTATTTGGAAGACTGTAGGAGTGTTTCCATGCATTGAAGTGGCAAGAAAAATTGATGGCGTCTCACTCAAAAGCAGGGGACACTGCAGACAATGCAGAATCCCTACTCAAATTCTGATGACAGGCATGAGGTTGGGATATTTAATGCTCAGCCTGAGGGTGTATGTGGCTCTCAGTAGAGCAGTGTACAGCAGTAGCAGTATAGGCAGTTGTAGATGACTGTTAACAACATGTTGTACTTTTTGAATAGATTTTCTGTTTTAGTAATTAGTATGTATTTATTGTGCTTAGATTATCATTTTTGTGTGTGTATGGGCTGTGGGGCACTTGATGTTAATGTGGAGAGGTGATTTGATGATTACATGTGTGACATTCTAGTAGCGTAGGATTATTGTGCAACTCATGCAAGTGGATTGCCATTTCCACATACGTTATTTTTTTGTTTATTTGTTGTGTATACTTCATTGTAATATTATGTGTTCAACTTTTTATCATGTTTCTTTACCATATCATTTCCATAAGAATGGAATGACACTGGCATGAATGGTGAGAACTACACGTGCAACAATATTTGATGAGATTTCCGTTGCAGCACACAGAGGTGCACCAAAGGACTTTTGTGGCCAGCAGAGAAGACATTTTATCTTTTCAAAGTAATGTATGAACAGTGGAGTTAAGCATGTTAGGATTATTTTGCATATTCAAATTTAAGGACAAGTTGAAATCACTTGATTGTGCAAAGTTAGGTAATGAAAAATCTTTTTTGTGTGTTGTTGAGATTCAAGTCCACTCACCTGGTTCATGCAGCTGACACTACGCCTCATAGAAGACCTCCCAAGTGTTAGTGATGCAAACCTGATTTTAGGATGAACTAGTTTTGCCTAGATCCTAGTCTGAACTAATTTTGCCTAGTCGGAATGCATGTCACAGCGTGTACAAACGGGGAATCCCCAAATCATCTCTGGCTCGCCCCTCGTGCCTCTCAACCACTCTTCATTCACTCTGTTCTTTGTTATGAATGGTATTTTGCATTGACAAGTGTGCTTATTAAGTTGCTGGTTGCATTTAAAAGATTTTATTATAATCCTAGTATAATTATTGTGAGGCGTTTCATCATGGATGAGCCTTCATATAGTAGACAAGCCAATCAAAAGCTGTGAAGAGAAAAGTTTCTGAATGAAATTTTACAGAGTGAAAACAAAAAGTTTTCTCATTTTAATGTGTTATCAATAGACGAATATGCGGATGTGGTTAAACAAGTACAAGATGCGGAAGAGTTGGAAAAAAGAACATCATTACAAAACAGAAGACTGAAACGATTTGCTGTTTTGAAAATTGGTGATGTGAAAAAACTCATTGCACAGTGTGAAGGGAATACAAAATACTTTGTTCCAGCTGATGAACTTTATGATGTGATTGACGCAGCTCATGTAGCTGTGGGTCATGGTGGTTGCGATATGATGTTAGCCTAGACATCAAAAAAATATGCCAATATCACAAAGGAAATGATATGCCTCTATTTATCAATGTGTGATGTTTGTCAACAAAAGAAGACAAAAAAGAAAAGAGGGCTTGTTTCAAAGACAATTCTCCATTCGGAAATGAATAGCAGGTGCCAAGTCAATTTGATTGATTTCCAAATACAACCAGACAGGAATTTAAAATTCATTCTAGTTTACCACAAGACCACCTCACAAAATTTGTGCTCCTTCATGTATTAACATCAAAGAGGACTGAAAAAATGGCTTATCATTTGAATAACATATTCCTAACTGTAGGGGTGCTGTGAATTCTTCAATCTGATAATAGCAAAGAATTTGTGAATAATGTTATAAGTGAACTTGCAAAGCTTTGGTCAGAACTGAAAACTATGCATGGAAAACCAAGGCACAGCCAAAGTCGGGGTTCTGTTGAATGTGCCAACCATGAAATTGAAAATATGATAAGTTCTTGGTTAAAGGACAACAATTTGATGAAGTGGTTGGAAGGATTAAGTTATGTCCAATTCAAGAAAAATTGAGCTTACCACTCTGGAATAAAACAATCACCTTACAAAGGATTATTCAGAATTGAACCTAGAGTAGGACTTTCCACTTCCCCGTTGCCTCAAGAAATCATAAATGATATTCAGGATGAAGATGACCTAAAGAAGGCAACCAAAGATGACTGCAATACTGAACAGTACAAAGACAGCGATGATGATAATATTGTGAAAATTGACACAAACAACATTCAAAATGGTAGAAAAATTTTGACAGAAAATTTAAAAAACCAAGCTAAAAGAATGAAAGCTTCCTCTGACAAATCCCATCCACCAGCTGACATTGGAGACAATGTAACCATACCTATTCCAGATGTAGATAAAGGCACACAATTGATTTCGAAATACAACCAGACAGGAATTTAAAATTCATTCCAGTTTACCACAAGACCAAATAATACATAATACAAAGAAACATAATTGTAGTAATACTTCAAAAGACTGATGAGGGCCTCTATAAAGCTGGCACCAAACATAGCGTTCTTCTAAAACAGTATTGCAGATGTAATTTCATTAAAATGTTTCATACTTTTTATAATAAATATTTAAAATATTTGTTTTAAACTTCTTTTTTATTTTATTAGTACTGATTTCGACATCTGGATTCAGAAGTTTTTAGATGTGAGAGATGTTAACTGGGTTATTGAAGTATCCTTAAGGACAGCAGCCACAAAACATTCTGTTGAATCTGGGCAACACTTTGTGAAATTCAGTTGCATGAAAAACTGTACGACAAACAAATGCAATCATAAGAAAAACAAAGTACTCTGCATTTCGATGTGCCACCAAAGTAAACGTTGCAAAAATAAGTAAATAAGCAAACTGCAGGTAAGGTGATTTCTGTGGAGGGATATATGTAAGTTGATCTAGTGATAGATGTGAAATTAGTGATTAATTAATAAATAACTTTAATGAATCATATTGACTATTTTATTTCTATTCCTTTATTCAGTTTACTTTGAAAAGCTTTTAGAAATTACAAACTAGGTGAAATTAGTTCAGACTAGGATGTACCAGTTTATCCTAAAGCACATAAATTCTAACTGGGATAAACCAATTCGACCTAGGCTAAAATGTTTTATCCTATTGGTAACAGGCTGAATGAGTCTGACCTAAGCGAAACTAGTTCATCCTAAAATCGGGTTTGACTGGTAACACATACATTATACATAATAATTGCAAGTTCTGTGGTACGAAAGAAGGTACCAATCTTATTTTTGTATGCGCTACAATGTAGGAAAACAAACTCGCTGAGAGGGAACATAGTGCGCTGCTAGTTAAAATGTTAAGGTGTCACCCATCCAATCCTATCCAGATTGGCCCACGGCAGTCCTATAAAATATGGTATGAAAAATTTATTGTTTTGCATGACCAAGTTTTTGGAGTGACACACATTTTATATCCATTTTATAAAGCTTGTTGATGAACATTACTACTTTGTAAGGTCAACTTTCGCACATGGCTTAATACTAAGTGTCTTGTGTGTCTTCCATGTTGACATTTCTGACATAATTATTTCATACAGCTCTTCCACAAACATTATTGCTGTATAAAGTTAACTTTTATGTCACATGTATGAATTTTAAGTGTCTTGTGTGTTTCTCATGCTGGTATTTGTGACATGTAATTCTTTGATGAATGTAATGGTAGTGCAAGGTCAAGTTTTGTTTCACTGGTTTTAACTCTGTGCATCTTATATGTGTGTAGTGTTTTCATTTCTAAAATTTTTCACATGTCCTGGTTCCATGTTCATTTTGTGTATGTCTTATGTATGCCTGTCACATTGTCATCATGTTCAGTGCGATATATGTTTCTCATGTACTGATAACTTGTTTTGATCTTTGTTTCTGTGTGCATGTTTTGTATCTATTTATCAAGGGCAACCATTTCTGTACATAATCAACTGGGCTTGACACACTAGGGCACAATCAAAAACGTAATTTCCCCACAAAGCTCTACATTAGGGAGTGAAGTGTTTGTGTTAATAGTGAAAACTTTTGTTTTCTTTTTGAAAAGAGAGAGAGAGAGAGAGAGAGAGAGAGAGAGAGAGAGAGAGAGAGGTGGGTGTGTGTGTGTGTGTGTGTGTGTGTGTGTGTGTGTGTGTGTGTGTGTGTGTGTGTGTGTGTGTGTGTGTGTATGATGCCTCCACTGGGTACCACATTGCTGACTCAACTCCCAAGACAAGGAGAGAAGGGACCCCTTGCAGTTAACACCCGAGATGCAAACATCACAGCCATTCAGCAAACAGGCAGGGGGTAGCTGGGTGTGATACCCTTGCCTCATTTAAGAATGAACACCTTGCAAAGAGCCTGGCAGACAATAAGAAGTGTTCTGGAAACAGATGGACCACAGTAGGCAGGGGGACAGAGCATCAATAATTAACATGTGAAGGCATGTAAAATCTTCTGGCTTGCAGCAGCCATTTTTACCCGCCTTATAAAGCCATAATGTGTCGACAGTTGCAGCATCACACAGGCACTGGGAGGGATGTACACAAAGTGCAAGGAATTTGCACAGGGAGGCATGTGAAACAAGAGCTGCAAAAGAAATTAGTCTGCTTAAAAACATGGTTTCTGGACAGGAAGGACAGTCCTTACAAATCACAAATACCAGCAGGTTCTGAGATGAAGCAAAAACATGAGACTGTCCTGGGCCAATGCAGAGAGAATCATTAAGGAAGAGCATTGTATGGTTGCTTCCACAACTTTGGAATGCATTGAAACATTGGAACACTGCACGACCAATGCTGGGAAGAGCCTTGACAGTGGAATTGTGAGAAAGATGCCATTTCCTGAGTCACACACCAGCCCAAGCAAGATAGAGAATTTCCACCCTGCATTTTGAGCCATGGCCATGAAACAGTGATCAGTCATTGGGCAGCATTGCAAATTAAGTCCACCAATGAAAATGTAAAGAGGAGGAAAATGTTTGAGGAGTTGTTCACCTGGGAGACGGCTGAAGAATGAGGAGGGTAGTTGGTGAGATAGTGCAGAAGCAAGACATGGGGGCTCTTCAATCCATCGCCAACATCTGTCTTCTGACACACTGATACCACTGCTTTTTCTACATCAACACGTGGCAACCTGTTAACATGGGCATTATTCTGGGCTCTCACTGCACAGCCATGGACTGCTGAACAGAGTGGCTGACTCGCTCCACACAGCTCCGAACCAGCATCTGGTGCCATCGTCATCATACACAAATGAATATCCCCCCTGCGGGTCCGGGGATTAGAATAGGCCCGCGGTATTCCTGCCTGTCGTAAGAGGCGACTAAAAGGAGTCCATCCCCCTCACGGGGGTAGTTCGCGCCTGCGTCCGGAGACGGACGGTTCCACGACCTATCATCGTGGTCCTTTTGGTTTTTTCACTTCTCGTTTCTTCCTTCCTTTTGTTGGTTCCTTTCTTTGCTCTTCTCCACCTCACTGTCTTCCTTACTCTTTCCCTTGCCTTCTCCTTGCCTTCTCATTGTCTTTTTCTCCTTGCCTTCTCATTGCCTTTTTCTCCTTGCCTTCTCATTGCCTTCTTCTCCTTGCCTTCTTATTGCCTTCTTCCCCTTGCTTTCTCATTGCCTTCTTCTCCTTGCCTTCTCTGGTCTCCGCCTCGGCGTTTGAGACAGTCTGTCCTCTTTCTCCCTCTCTCTCTTCTTTTTCCTCTTCTTCCTTCCTCCCTGTGCGTGCCTGAAGGCCGACCCACGCGTTCGCACGCGTAGCCGGTGACGGGGTAACGCGTAAGTCCCCGCCCTGGGTAGACATGTAAGGCACGCGCGTACCCCCTGGTAAAGGCCAGGCCCGGGGAGGGGTGATTGCCTGAGCTGATACCTTCTGACCATGCCGATTGGTCCCTCCGTCTGTTTCTCGGGAGGTGTGACCTGAGGTGTAAACATTCACCTAAGGCGGGAGTGCCCTCTGAGAGGGTCCCCACAAGGAAGGAGCGCGCCATCGGAGACGCAGGCAATCATGGGGGATTCCTCCGCAATGGATTCTACTCCATCTCTTTCGACTTCGACCCAAAAACGGAAACGTGACCAGCCAACAGTGACAAAAGTACTACCGCCTGCCCCACAGTTCCTCGTAGTTTCTCGAACTGAGGACGGAAAGGATTTTTCCTCTGTCAACCCTTTCGTTATTCAGAAGGGCGTAGATGCCATAGCCGGATCTGTCAAATCCTGTACCAGGTTGCGTAACGGCACCTTATTACTAGAAACTGAGAATGCCTTTCAGGCACAAAAACTGCTTCGGGCCACCCTCCTGTACACGTTCCCTGTCCGGGTGGAGGCCCACCGAACTTTGAATTCGTCTCGTGGTGTGGTCTATACTGGCTCCCTCGACGGATTGACTGACGAGGAGCTTCAATCATTCCTCGCTGAGCAGGGCGTGACGGCTGTCCATAGGGTCATGAAAAAGGTCAACAATGACCTTGTACCGACCCGGACAATTTTCTTGACCTTCGATAGTGTTAAGCTGCCATCGCGCATCAAGGCGGGCTACGAGGTTATTTCTGTTCGCCCCTATATCCCGACACCTACGCGCTGCTACCAGTGTCAGCGTTTCAATCACACTCGACAGTCTTGTTCCAATGCGGCTAAATGTGTCACCTGTGGCAGGGATGCCCATGAGGGTGACTGTCCACCTCCGTCTCCTCGTTGTGTGAACTGTCAGGGTGACCATGCAGCATCCTCCCGCGACTGTCCTGTCTATAAGGAAGAACGCTGTATCCAGGAAATTCGGGTCAAAGAGAAAGTGTCCACCTCGGCTGCTCGCAAGCTATTGGCTAGTAGGAAGCCCACGCTGCTCCCAGCGGGGAAATACAGTACTGTCCTCGCCTCTCCTCGGACTACCCGGGAGGTAGCAACCCAGACATGCGATCTGACCTTCAGCACCACGGTCGTCCGTTCGGCCAGTGCTAAGATCGCGCGGTCGACGTCTCCTCTTCCTCCCATCACCCCACAGACACGAGCACCTTCTTCAGCTTCTGCTAAGACGAAGACACCGAAGTCAGATGCACGGGCCTTCAAGAAGGAACCATCCCGTGCAGACTTCCTCCGTACCTCGACCTCACAGCCTTCGACCGGTACTTCCACTACACGTCCTTCCAAAAAGGCGCATAGGAAGCACAGTTCTCCTTCCCCGCCACGGCGCATTTCTTCTCTTGCGCCACCCAGCGGCTGCCGCCCCAGGCCGTCATCCGTTTCGCCTGGCCGCACCGCTGGTCGCCGTACATCTGGCCGTTCACTGGCGGAGGAAGCTCCCCCTCCCGGCCATCCTCCCGAGATGGCCGATGACCCTATAGACCCAATGGACGATGACTGTCCGCCTACTGATAGCGGCGGCAGTGCTCGCTCGAAGCCAGGCCCTAAGCGGCCTTCGCGGTGACCACTTCTCTCATCTTTCTTTTCTTACGATGGCACTTATTCACTGGAATATTCGCAGCATTCGCTCCAACCGCGAGGACTTGAAGTTGCTGCTCCGCTTGCACCGTCCGCTTGTCGTAGCCCTCCAGGAAACGAAGCTACGCCCATGCGATCAAATTGCCTTGGCACACTACACCTCTGTGCGTTTTGACCTACCCCCTGTGGTAGGTATCCCAGCTCATGGAGGGGTTATGTTGCTGGTCCGGGATGATATTTACTACGATCCCATCACGTTGCACACCGGCCTGCAGGCAGTTGCCATCCGTATTACTCTCCCCACTTTTACGTTTTCCTTTTGTACCGTTTACACTCCATCGTCATCTGCCGTTACCAGGGCAGACGTGATGCAACTTATTGCTCAGCTACCTGCACCATTTTTGTTAACTGGAGACTTCAATGCCCACCATCCCCTTTGGGGCTCTCCAGCATCCTGCCCGAGGGGCTCCTTGTTCGCAGACCTTTTCAACCAGCTCGATCTTGTCTGCCTCAATACTGGCGCCCCTACTTTTCTTTCGGACACATCTCACACCTATTCCCATTTAGACCTCTCTATATGTACTCCCCAACTTGCACGCCGGTTTGAGTGGTATGCACTTTCTGATACATATTCGAGCGACCACTTCCTGTGTGTTATCCATCTCCTGCATCATACCCCCTCTCCGTGCTTCTCTAATTGGACCATCTCCAAGGCAGACTGGGGGCTCTTCTCTTCCAGGGCGACCTTTCAGGATCAAACCTTTACAAGCTGCGATCGTCAGGTCGCACACCTCACGGAAGTCATTCTCGCTGCTGCTGAATATTCCATCCCTCACCCTCCTTCTTCTCCACGTCGCGTACCGGTCCCCTGGTGGACCGCAGCATGTAGAGACGCTTTATGTGCTCGTCGACGTGCTTTACGCACATTTAAACGCCACCCTACAGTGGCGAATTGTATCAATTATAAACGATTACGTGCTCAGTGTCGTCGTATTATCAAAGAAAGCAAGAAAGCCAGCTGGGCTGCTTTCACAAGCACCTTCAACAGTTTTACTCCTTCTTCTGTTGTCTGGGGTAGCCTGCGCCGGCTATCTGGCACTAAGGTCCACTCACCAGTTTCTGGCTTGAAGGTCGCGAATGACGTCCTTGTGGCCCCTGAGGCTGTCTCCAATGCCTTCGGCCGCTTTTTCGCAGAGGTTTCGAGCTCCGCTCATTACCACCCTGCCTTCCTCCCCCGCAAACAGGCAGAGGAGGCTAGGCCACCTAACTTCCGCTCCTCGAATTGTGAAAGTTATAATGCCCCATTCACCATGCGGGAACTCGAAAACGCACTTGGCCGATCACGGTCCTCTGCTCCAGGGCCAGATTCTATTCATATTCAGATGCTAAAGAACCTTTCTCCTGCGGGTAAAGGTTTTCTTCTTCGTACATACAATCGCATCTGGATTGAGGGACATGTTCCCGCATGCTGGCGCGAGTCTATTGTTGTCCCGATTCCTAAGCCGGGGAAGGACAAGCACTTGCCTTCCAGTTATCGACCTATCTCGCTTACCAGCTGTGTCTGTAAAGTGATGGAGCGAATGGTTAACTCTCGATTGGTTTGGCTGCTTGAGTCTCGACGCCTACTTACCAATGTACAATGTGGATTTCGTAGGCGCCGCTCTGTGTTGACCATCTGGTTACCTTGTCGACCTTCATTATGAATAACTTCTTGCGGAAGCGCCCGACCGCGGCTGTGTTCTTTGATTTGGAGAAGGCTTACGACACCTGTTGGAAGGCGGGCATCCTCCGCACCACGCGTACATGGGGCCTTCGCGGTCGCCTCCCTCTTTTTATTCGTTCCTTTTTAATGGGTCGACAGTTCAGGGTACGTGTGGGTTCTGTCCTGTCCGACACCTTTCGCCAGGAGAATGGGGTGCCACAGGGCTCAGTTTTGAGCGTCGCTCTCTTCACCATCGCGATCAATCCAATAATGGATTGCCTCCCAGCTGATGTATCAGGCTCCCTTTTCGTGGACGATTTTACCATCTATTGCAGCGCGCAGTGTACACGTGTCCTGGAGCGCTGTCTTCAGCGTTCTCTTGACCGTCTTTACTCCTGGAGTGTCACCAATGGCTTCCGTTTTTCTGCCGAGAAGACGGTCTGTATTAACTTCTGGCGATACAAAGAGTTTCTCCCACCGTCCTTAAGACTCGGTCCCGTTGCTCTCCCAATCGTGGAGACAACCAAATTTTTAGGCCTTACATTTGACAGGAAACTTAGCTGGTCTCCACATGTGTCATATTTGGCCGCCCGTTGTACCCGTTCTTTAAATGTCCTCCGTGTTCTCAGTGGTCTGTCGTGGGGAGCGGATCGAACCGTCCTACTTCGTCTATATCGGTCGATCGTCCGCTCCAAGCTGGATTATGGGAGCTTCGTATACTCCTCTGCACGGCCATCCATCTTACGCCGCCTCAACTCCATACAACATCGGGGTTTACGACTTGCGATCGGAGCATTTTATACCAGTCCCGTAGAGAGTCTTCATGCTGACGCTGGTGAATTGCCACTCACCTACCGGCGCGATATACTGCTTTGTCGGTATGCCTGTCGGCTACTGTCAATGCCCGACCATCCGTCTTATCGTTCCTTTTTTGACGACTCTCTTGACCGTCAATACGGGTTGTATGTCTCTGCCCTGCTACCCCCTGGAGTTCGCTTTCGTCGCCTCCTTCAACACCTTAATTTTTCACTCCCTGCAACCTTTCGAGTGGGCGAGAGCCACACGCCACCTTGGCTCCAGGCTCAGGTCCGCGTTCACCTTGACCTCAGCTCGCTCCCAAAAGAGGTCACCCCCGGTTCGGTCTACCACTCCCATTTTTTGGAACTTCGTTCGAAGTTCATCGACATGACTTTCATTTATACAGATGGCTCTAAGACCAATGATGGGGTCGGGTGTTCCTTTATTGTCGAGGCACAAAGTTTCAAATACCGGCTCCATGGCCATTGTTCGGTCTTCACAGCTGAGCTCTTTGCCCTCTACCAGGCTGTTCTTTACATCTGCCGCCACCGACATTCTGCTTATGTCATCTGCTCAGATTCCCTGAGCGCCATCCAGAGCCTCAGTGATCCGTACCCGGTTCACCCCTTCGTACACCGGATCCAACGCTCTCTTCAGCAGCTGGTGGACGTCGTTTCTCCAGTTAGCTTTATGTGGGTTCCTGGCCATGTCGGTATCCCTGGGAACGAAGCTGCAGATGCCGCGGCCAAGGCTGCGGTCCTCCAGCCTCGGACAGCTTCTTGTTGTGTCCCTTCGTCCGATTTTAGCAGGGTGATTTGTCGGCGCATCTTATCTCTGTGGCATGCCGATTGGGCTGCACTTACCGACAACAAGCTTCGGGCCTTAAAACCTCTTCCCGTGGCTTGGACTTCCTCCTCACGCCCTTCTCGGCGGGAGGAGGTCGTTTTAGCCCGGTTAAGAATTGGACACTGCCGGTTCAGCCATCGCCATCTGCTGACGGCTGCGCCGGCGCCGGCGCCGTTCTGCCCATGTGGGCACTTGCTGACGGTTAGACACATTTTAATGTCCTGTCCAGATCTTAACACACTGCGCCTCGATCTTAACCTGCCAAATACTTTCGATGCCATTTTAGCGGATGACCCACGAGCAGCTGCTCGTGTTCTTCGTTTTATCAATTTGATAAACCTCGCTAAGGACATTTGATGATGCTGTTTTTTAATCCTATGCCTGTCAGTCTGTCTTTTATCGTGTTTTCCCTTTTAGTTGTTGTGGTCAACTTGTGCCTCGCAGTGCATTCTTAGAGTAGTCAGGGCGCTAATGACCATTGAAGTTGTGCGCCCTAAAACCACAAAAAAAAAAAAAAAAAACAAATGAATATGAAAAATGGTGAGATGATTCATTCCCCCATCATTTCCTTAATAACTAAGTCATGTTCATGCCCAGTCAAATTGGCTCTGAGATGTGTAATTTTGGTTTTGTGTTAAGTACGGAAGTTACTGAAATAAATGCAATCCTTTCATATTTTATACATGTAAACAGTCTGTTCCATTCGCTTATTAATCCCCTAATCTCATAACCTTTAGTGTTTAATTTCACTTAATTATTGTTAATTATTGGCTCCTAATGTGGGACAATCTGATTAGTCAGCTATGTGTCATTTTACATCAGGGAACAGAGAAGAATTGTCAATTCACTACATTTTGGTGCCCAGCATGGGCCGATCTCATTAGTAATTTGCATGGTATGTGATTCCACAAACAAATCTTAGGACACTGCACTATTTTAACTTCCTGGGACAAAGTCTCAGTAGCTGTGTGGATACCAACTTGTTAGAGCAATATTATATAATGCACACAGACCTGGGATTCTGGGTGACTTTCCTGAACTGTACCCCTTTCCCTAAACCTCTTCAGTCCTTTTCCTTTACCCCTCTTCCTTCCCCTTCAACTCTTCTGCCAGAAGAAGGAACCACTGGCTCCAAAAGATTGTAAAAGTTAAATTCTTTTGTGTGTGTGTTCCCCTGCCGCTGCTTGGTGAGTAGATTCTTTTGTCTCTCCATTTACAGTATACACTTTCCATTTGGTCACATAGAGCCTTTAATGTTATAAACATTCATTATTCTGTCAGTACATGCAAATTAGTTTGTAATATCTTCAGATGCACATAATTCTAAGACAAGAAATAATCTTCCACATACCACAATGGCTGATAAGCATACGGGTATGTATGCTGCTTATAAACCCATAATTCCACAAAAATACTTCCTGAGAATACTGAAATACTTCTGCAACTTGTATACTACTTTAAAATTGTATACTAGAAATATGCAAGCCAACATACTTTGCATACTTTCACTCTCAGATGTCATATGGAATAATATTTCGGGGTAATTAAACACTTAGGCAAAAAGTATTCACTGCTCAAAAGAAAGTTGTTAGAATAATTTGTGGGGCTCATAGTTACACATCTTGTAGGCAACTCTTCAAAAGGTTAACAATTCTTACAACAGCCTCACAGTACATTTACTCAGTAATAAAATTTGCTCACAACAACATCGACCAGTTTAAAAACAACGGTGACATTCATGACTATAATACCAGAAGAAAGAGAGACTTACACTATCCTCTACTTAACCTATCTTTGGCACAGAAAGGGGTAAAATATGCTGCTGTGAAACATTTTGATAAATTACCAGATGAAATACAATGTCTGACAGACAGCAATAACAGTTTAAATGTAAATTGAAATCATATCTCCTTGACAACTCCTTCTATACCATAGATGAATTCTTGAATAGGAATAAATACACTCCTGGAAATTGAAATAAGAACACTGTGAATTCATTGTCCCAGGAAGGGGAAACTTTATTGACACATTCCTGGGGTCAGATACATCACATGATCACACTGACAGAACCACAGGCACATAGACACAGCCAACAGAGCATGCACAATGTCGGCACTAGTACAGTGTATATCCACCTTTCGCAGCAATGCAGGCTGCTATTCTCCCATGGAGACGATCGTAGAGATGCTGGATGTAGTCCTGTGGAACGGCTTGCCATGCCATTTCCACCTGGCGCCTCAGTTGGACCAGCGTTCGTGCTGGACGTGCAGACCGCGTGAGACGACGCTTCATCCAGTCCCAAACATGCTCAATGGGGGACAGATCCGGAGATCTTGCTGGCCAGGGTAGTTGACTTACACCTTCTAGAGCACGTTGGGTGGCACGGGATACATGCGGACGTGCATTGTCCTGTTGGAACAGCAAGTTCCCTTGCCGGTCTAGGAATGGTAGAACGATGGGTTCGATGACGGTTTGGATGTACCGTGCACTATTCAGTGTCCCCTCGACGATCACCAGTGGTGTACGGCCAGTGTAGGAGATCGCTCCCCACGCCATGATGCCGGGTGTTGGCCCTGTGTGCCTCGGTCGTATGCAGTCCTGATTGTGGCGCTCACCTGCACCATCATTGGCACCAAGGCAGAAGCGACTCTCATCGCTGAAGACGACACGTCTCCATTCGTCCCTCCATTCACGCCTGTCGCAACACCACTGGAGGCGGGCTGCACGATGTTGGGGCGTGAGCGGAAGACGGCCTAACGGTGTGCGGGACCGTAGCCCAGCTTCATGGAGACGGTTGCGAATGGTCCTCGCCGATACCCCAGGAGCAACAGTGTCCCTAATTTGTTGGGAAGTGGCGGTGTGGTCCCCTACGGCACTGCGTAGGATCCTACGGTCTTGGCGTGCATCCGTGCGTCGCTGCGGTCCGGTCCCAGGTCGACGGGCACGTGCACCTTCCGCCGACCACTGGTGACAACATCGATGTACTGTGGAGACCTCACGCCCCACGTGTTGAGCAATTCAGCGGTACGTCCACCCGGCCTCCCGCATGCCCACTATACGCCCTCGCTCAAAGTCCGTCAACTGCACATACGGTTCACGTCCACGCTGTCGCGGCATGCTACCAGTGTTAAAGACTGCGATGGAGCTCCGTATGCCACGGCAAACTGGCTAACACTGACGGCGGCGGTGCACAAATGCTGCGCAGCTAGCGCCATTCGACGGCCAACACCGCGGTTCCTGGTGTGTCCGCTGTGCCGTACGTGTGATCATTGCTTGTACAGCCCTCTCGCAGTGTCCGGAGCAAGTATGGTGGGTCTGACACACCGGTGTCAATGTGTTCTTTTTTCCATTTCCAGGAGTGTAAATCTATAGGTATAATATATGTGTTTCGTGCCATTTAAGGGAATGGGGCAGGTAACAAAAAGTTTATGATCATTCATGTATGTATTTCTCATGCACTTGACATGTTACACATCATAACGGTTACTGTGAGATTGGTCAATGGAACACGTAACTAGCTAACTGTATGTGTGTCACCCTTGCAAACAAATATGAGTTCCAGAAACAGCATTCATGTGGAACCCCACTTTCACTTTTTAATTAACATTCTTAAAGCCATAGATCAATGCAACTGGACTGAAGCGGTATTCATTTACTTCTGAAAACCGTTTTTTCAATACTGCATCAACACTTATTAACAACAGTATGATGATATGGGGTATGAAAAAAAAAATTGTGAGTGGATTAGTTCTTGGTAGGGAGGACACAACATATCATCTTGGATAGAGAGTCATTGACAGTTTCAACAATAATATTTGTGACCAGGGGAAGTTAATTGTTAATGTAGCTATTCATGTGGTATATTAATGGCTTGGCAGACAATATTCACACTAACCTCAGACTTTTGTAGATGTCACAGTTATCTGTTTAATGAAGTACTTCCTGGAAAAAAGTACTGCACAAATATTCAGTCAGATCTTTATAAGATTTAAAAGCAGTACAAAGATTGTCAACTTGAATTAAATGTTCAGAAACGTGAAATTGTACACTTCAGAAAAGCAAAGTAAGTGGTAGTGAGACAGTTGGAGTCAGACACTTCATACAAACACCTGAGTGTAATAATTTGAGAAGACAGGAAGAGGAATATTTCCATAGGCTCAGTGGTAGGTAAAGCAGGTAGTTCACTGGGAAAATGCAGTCAGTCTACAAAGGAAATTACAAAAGACCTGTGCAACCCATCCTAGAATATTACTAACATGCGTAGAATCTACACCATGTAAGAATACTAGTAGATACCTAATCCATGAAAAAAAAATGGGCAACATGTATAGGAGGTGAACAAAAATAAGGTAACACCAAAAACACAACAGGTTACCATGCCTGATACAGTGCAGGAAAACTGTTGGCATTCAAAACAGTTTCCAGTCTACTTGAAATGGATGCATGGTTTTCAAGGGATTCTTATACCATTCTCCCTGCAAAATGGTGGCAAGTTCAGGTGCTGATGATGGAAGTGGACAAGAATCGTGCAGGCTTCTGTCCAATGTAGACCACAAAGCCTCAACAGTATTGAGATTTGGTGACTGTAGTGGCCGATGGGGATGTGACATTTCATCCTCATGCTCACAAAACCAGTACTGGATGATTCAAGTTGTGAGAACAGGAGCCCTGTCATCTTTGAACACAGCTTATCCTTTGGGAAACAAACATTGCACCATGGGATGTACCTGATCAGCCAAAATGGTCACATAATACCATGATATGATTGCCCAAATCATCACTGAACCACTGGCACATTTTACTCTTGGGACTTAAACTCAGCCAGAAATTGGAAATAGTGTGAAATAAGACTCGGGTAACCAAATGATTCTTCTATTTCTCTATAGTCCAGGTTTTATGGCTTGGGCACCACCTATTCCTGTTACAAGCTTTTTTATGACTGATGAGTGGTTTTGGAATTCCAGCTCACTCTGAAATTTCTTGCTTCTGGAGTTCATGTTGGCTTGGTGCTGACAGTGCTTGTGAGTGTGACATTCAGTTCTGCAGAGACTTCTGCAGCTGTTCACCTCTTATTTTCTGTTACAATCCTCTTCAATGACTGTCCATAGTAATCACTCACCATGCACTTACATCTGCATTGTGACTTAGTGGATGTTTTTTTTTTTTTTTTTTTTTTACTTACCCTGTATGTGTTATAAATCTTTAACATGGTGCCTCTTCGATACCAGACACTTTCGCCCCCTTGATTATGTAAACACCCAACATATAGTCACCAACGATTTTCCCATGGTCAAATTCACTTGGCTCTGACATAATGCACTCACAATTACACAGAACACTGTTCTGACAATGAATGGCACTTGCACAGGTGTCATTCATGGTCAAATACAACAGTGCAACCTGTGGGCTTGGCTAGCAGCTGCAGCTATTGTCAAGTACGCATTTATCATAATGTTTCCATATTTTTCTCCAATTCTTGTATAGTCACAGGTTTGCTTTAACCAAGTGTGTGGAGATGGTGAAAAACCTGAACTCCAGACACCTGAAGATAGACAAGCATCTCTGCAACACTAGTCTACTTTAAATGTTTCAAGAACTAGAATTATGTTAGGAATTTAGGAATATACTATAACCCCCTATGTACTGCTCCCATAGTGCCCACAAATACAAGATCAGACTAATTACAGTACGCACAGTGGTGTTTACTGTGCTCTCTAGGGGAAAGGGATGGGAAGAAGCCCTAATAACTGGTCCAACAAGGAGTACCAACTGCCCTGCACTTCACAGTGGCTTGCAAAGTATAGATGTAGATGAAGAGATGGACTCTCTTTTAATGACAAGTAAGTTACTAAATTAAAGTCTGTTTCTCTATCTGTATGTGAAGGCTAATCTCAGGAACTACTGTACCTACATCTGCCTCTACAGATGTATTCTGCAAACAACCATGAGATGTGTGGTAGAGGGTAAGCCTCATTGCACCAGTAATTAGGGTTTCTTCCTGTTCCATTCACATGCGGAGCACAGGAAGAATGATTGTTTGAATCCATTTGTGTGTAAAGTAATTATTCCAATCTTATCTTCATGATCCTATGTTGGTTATATGTAGGGGGTTGTAGTATATTCCTAGAGTAATTGTTTAAAGCCAGTTATTGAAACTTCGTTAATAGACTTTCTCAGGATATTTTATGCCTCTCTTCAAGAGTCTTCCAGTTCACTTATGTCAGTATTTCTGTGACACTCTCTCATGGATTAAACAAACCTGTGACCATTCGTGCTACCCTTCTCCATATATGTTTAATATCCCCTGTTAGTCCTATCTGGTGTGGGTCCCACACACTTGACCAATGTTCTAGAACTGGTCATATGAGTGATTTGTAAGAAATCTCCTTTGTAGATTGATTGCATTTCCACAGTATTCTACCAATAAACCTAAGTCTACCACCTACTGTACTCATGACTGAACTTATGTGATCATTCCATTTCATATCCCTACAAATGGTTACATCCAGGTATTTGTGTGAGGTGGTCTGTTCCAACAGTGACTAATTTATATTATAGTCATGGGATACTACATTTTTTTGTTCTGCAAAGTGCAAAATTTTAAATTTCTGAACAATGAAAGCAAGTTTCTAATCTCTGCCCCACTTTGAAATCTTATCGAGATCTGACTGAATATTATGCATCTTTTTTCAGACAGTACTTTATTATAGATAACTGGATCATCTGAAAAATGACTGAGGTTAATATTAATTTTGTCCCCAAGGTCGTTAATGTTGTTGTTGTGGTCTTCAGTCCAGAAACTGGTTTGATGCAGCTCTCCATGCTACTCTATCCTGTGCTTCTTCCTCTCCCAGTACCTACTGCAACCTACATCCTTCTGAATCTGTTTAGTGTATTCATCTCTTGGTCTCCCTCTGCGACTTTTACCCTCCTCACTGGCCTCCAATATTAAATTGGTGATCCCTTGATGCCTCAGAATATGCCCTACCAACCAATCCCTTCTTCAAGTCAAGTTGTGCCACAAATTTCTCTTCTCTCCGATTCTATTCAATACCTCCTCATTAGTTATGTGATCTACTCATTTAATCTTCAGCATTCTTCTGTAGCACCACATTTCAAAAGCTTCTATTCTCTTCTTGTCTAAACTACTTATCGTCCACATTTCACTTCCGTACATGGCTACACTCCATACAAATACTTTCAGAAACTACTTCCTGACGCTTAAATCTATACTCAATGTTAACAAATTTCTCTTCTTCAGAAATGCTTTCCTTGCCATTGCCAATCTACATTTTATATCCTCTCTACTTCGGCCATCATCAGTTACTTTGCTTCCCAAATAGCAATACTCATTTACTACTTTAAGCATCTCATTTCCTAATCCAATTCCCACAGCATAAACTAACTTAATTCGATTACATTCCTTTATTCTTGTTTTGCTGTTGTTGATGTTCATCCTATATCCTCCCTTCAAGACCATGTCCATTCTGTTCAGCTGCTCTTCCAGGTCTTTTGCTGTCTCTGACAGAATTACAATGTCATCGGTGAACCTCAAAGTTTTTATTTCTTCTCCATGGATTTTAATTCCTACTCCAAATTTTTCTTTTGTTTTCTTTACTGCTTGCTCAATATACAGATTGAATAACATCGGGGAGAGGCTACAACCTTGTCTCACTCCCTTCCCAACCACTGCTTCCCTTTCATGTCCCTCGATTCTTATAACTGCCATCTGCTTTCTGTACAAATAGTAAATAGCATTTGGCTCCCTGTATTTTACCCCTGCCACCTACAGAATTTGAAACAGAGTATTCCAGTCAACATTTTCAAAAGCTTTCTCTAAGTCTACAAATGCTAGAAACGTAGGTTTGCCTTTCCTGAATCGATTTTCTAAGATAAGTCGTAGGGTCAGTATTGCCTCACGTGTTCCAACATTTCTACGGAATCCGAACTGATCTTCCCTGAGGTCGGCTTCTACCAGTTTTTCCATTCTTCTGTAAAGAATTCGTGTTAGTATTTTGCAGCAGTGGCTTATTAAACTGATAATTTGGTAATTTTCACATCTGTCAACACCTGCTTTCTTTAGGATTGGAATAATTATGATCTTCTTGAAGTCTGAGGGTATTTCACCTGTCTCATACATCTCGCTCACGAGATGGTAGCGTTTTGTTAGGACTGGCTCTCCCAAGGGTGTCAGTAGTTCTAATGGAATGTTGTCTACTCCCAGGGCCTTGTTTTGACTCTTCCGTTTCCAAAATATTCTCCTCAAGTACATCGCCCTTGTATAGACACTCTATATACTCCTTCCACCTTTCTGCTTTCACTTCTTTGCCTTTGAACTGGGTTTCCATCTGAGCTCTTGATGTTCATGCAAGTGGTTCTCTTTTCTCCGAAGGTCTCTTTAATTTTCCTGTGGGCAGTATCTATCTCACCCCTAGTGAGACATGCCTCTACATCCTTATATTTGTCCTCTAGCCATCCGTGCTTAGCCATTTTGCACTTCCTGTCGATCTCATTTTTTCAGACAATTGTATTCCTTTTTGCCTGCTTCATTTACTGCATTTTTTTATTTTCTCCTTTCATCAATTAAATTCAATATCTCTTCTGTTACCCAAGGATTTCTATTAGCCCTCGTCTTTTTACCTACTTGATCCTCTGCTACCTTCACGATTTCGTCTCTCAAAGCTACCCATTCTTCTTGTACTGTATTTCTTTCCCCCATTCTTCTCAATCATTCCCTAATGCTCTCCCTGAAGCTTGCTACAACCTCTGGTTCTTTCAGTTTATCCAGGTCCCATCTCCTCAAATTCCCACCTTTTTGCAGTTTCTTCAGTTTTAATCTACAGTTCATAACCAATAAATTGTGGTCAGAGTCCACATCTGCCCCTGGAAAAGTCGTACAATTTAAAACCTGGTTCCTGAATCTCTGCCTTACCACTATATAATCAATTTGAAACCTGTCTGTATCTCCAGGCTTCTTCCATGTACAGAACCTTCTTTTATGTTTCTTGAACCAAGTATTAGCTGTGATTATATTATGCTCTGTGCAAAATTCTGCCAGGCTGCTTCCTCTTTCATTTCTTCCCCCCAATCCATATTCACCTACTTCGTTTCCTTCGCCCCCTTTTCCTATTATCAAATTCCAGTCACCCATGACTATTAAATTTTCATCTCCCTCCACTACCTGAATAATTTCTTTTATCTCGTCATACATTTCATCAATCTCTTCATCATCTGCGGAGCTAGTTGGCATATAAACTTGTACTACTGTGGTAGGCGTGGGATTCGTATCTATCTTGGCCACAATAATGCGTTCACTATGCTTTTTGTAGTAGCTTACCCGCATTCCTATTTTCCTATTCATTATTAAACCTACTCCTGCATTACCCCTATTTAATTTTGTATTTATAATCCTGTATTCACCTGTTCAAAAGTCTTGTTCCTCCTGCCACCAAACTTCACTAATTCCCACTATATCTTACTTTAACCTCTCCATTTCCCTTTTTAAATTTTCTAACCTACTTGCCAGATTAAGGGATCTGACATTCCACACTCCGATCCGTAGAACACCAGTTTTCTTTCTCCTGATAACAACGTCCTCCTGAGTAGTGCCCGCCCAGAGATCCGAATGGGGGACTATTTTACCTCCGGAATATTTTACCCAAGAGGAGGCCATCATCATTTAACCATACAGTAAAGCTACATGCCCTCAGGTAAAATTATGGCTGCAGTTTTTCCCTTGCGTTCAGCCGTTCGCAGTACCAGCACAGCAAGTCCGTTTTGGTTAGTGTTACAAGGCAAGAACAATCAATCATCCAGCTTGTTGCCCCTGCAACTACTGAAAAGGCTGCTGTCCCTCTTTAGGAACCACACGTTTGTCTGGCCTCTCAACAAATACCCCTCCGTTGTGGTTGCACCTACAGTAAGGCTATCTGTATCGCTGAGGCACGCAAGCCTCCCAACCAATGGCAGGGTTCATGGTTCATGGGGGGGTGGGGTGTGGGGGTGGGGGGAAGATCGTTAGCATACAACATGAATAGCAATGGTCCCAACATATTTTTCTAGGATACACCCAAAGTTATTTTTACATCTGACGATGACTCTCCATCAAAGATAAAAAGCTGCATTCCGCCTACTTGATACCCCCGTTTTGATTTTTGATAGTAAGCAAAGGTGTGGTACTGATTCAAATGCTGTTCAGAAATGAAGAAATATAGCACCTACCTGATTGAGTTTCACACAGAGAAAGACTGATTCACAAGGAATGTTTGTTTATATAATTTACTACCATTAACACAAGTTATCCAGACTTTTAGGGATACCCATGTGAAGGTGGGGCTGGTCACCGGTATACTGTAAAAATCTTGAACAAAACACTGTGGACAATAATGGATGAAAGTACATGTCTATAAGAATGGTAGCATAAGTGATTGTGGACAGTTGGGAATGTGGGTCTCATGGGAAGCGTGCAAGGGATAAGTCCCTGCAGTCGCGCTGTTCATCTGTGTCTTCAGTGGCTCAGATGGATAGAGCATCTGTCATGTAAGCAGGAGATCCCGGGTTCGAGTCCCGGTTGGGGCACACATTTTCAGCTGTCCCCATTGAGGTATATCGACAACACCTGTCAGCAGCTGAGGGTTTCAATTAATTACCATTTATTCTAGAGAAGTTGCACAGTCAGCAATGGTACCTGTTCTTTCGAGAATAGTTGCTACCTTCATACCACATAATATAATTAAGGCGAGGGAGACCAATGATGTCTTCAGTGTGAAGGAAACATACCAGGCTCAAACTCTTACAGAAATTGGCGAAACACTGTGGGTAATGAGGATAATGGGCAAGGGGCACTACATTAGTAGTGTGTGGATAAGTTGAAACTTTGGGTCTGATGGAGTTGTGTTAGGGTAGTCCATGCAGCTGCAATGACTACTGTGTCTGGATGATGCAGTGGTCAGTGCATCTGCCTAGTAAGCTAGATACCTAGGTTTAATTTCTAGTCTGCAAAAATTTTCAACTTTCCCCATTCATTTAAATTAATGCCCACTTGCAGCCAATGCTCGTAATTCTTTTGTGTCTTAGGACACTAAATGATTCTGAAAACTATCAAGAATGTTTCAAGTCCCTGGCCTGTGTTCAGATGTTAGGATGACTCAGCTAGCTGGTGAAAATAATACAAGTTCACCACTTGCTCTCAAAATTAAGGCCACATACAAGCCAACTGGTATAAAATTTTGCAAGTCCAGCCTTCATGTGTCAACATTTAGGTTTTTCATCAAACCAATGTAAGCTAGTATAAGTTTGGTATTGGGGCTCACAAATCTAGAGTCCAACTCCAGCTAGTGAAAATTTTTGAATGTCAGACACCTGCTGCAGGAAATAACTGGCCAGAAGTGACCTAGAAGGGCAAAACATTAAAGCATTTTTTAATTTAGCAGCTGGCAGGATTAAAGTCTTTGGTTAACTTGTTTGCTTGCGATGGTGACACTTTGCCTGCTCACCATTAATATTTGTCTGCTTCCATTTGGTGATGTGAGATGAGGGAAACCTTTTTCAAAGCCAATGAAACCAATATTTCTTTTAGGAGGCTTTTAAAATTGTCCAGTGTTGATTATTTGTGTGGAAGATTTATGATTAGAGGGAGATCTTATAAATGTAGGCCTTTAAAGCTGTAGCAATGTTTTGATGGTGTGTTTGCTAGTTGTTGAGATTATGACCAAAGATTACATTTGTGTCAAAGAGGGTGTAATGGCTCTCATCTCATGGTTGATGATATCAACAAGCTAGACACACTTAGTGGTGGCTTGTGCAAAATTTTGCCAATTTGTTACAATATGGTGACCTACAGATTTTTGACTTACAAGGGGAATAAGTATAACTAAAGTGAATATATATAATGGAAGGAAACATTCCACGTGGGAAAAATTATATATAAAAACAAAGATGAGGTGACTTACCGAACAAAAACGCTGGCAGGTCGATAGACACACAAACAAACACAAACATACACACAAAATTCAAGCTTTCGCAACAAACTGTTGCCTCATCAGGAAAGAGGGAAGGAGAGGGGAAGACGAAAGGAAGTGGGTTTTAAGGGAGAGGGTAAGGAGTCATTCCAATCCCGGGAGCGGAAAGACTTACCTTAGGGGGAAAAAAGGACAGGTATACACTCGCACACATGCACATATCCATCCACACATACAGACACAAGCAGACATATTTAAAGGTCTACATCCTTGCATTTGTCCTCTAGCCATCCCTGCTTAGCCATTTTGCACTTCCTGTCGATCTCATTTTTGAGACGTTTGTATTCCTTTTTGCCTACCTCATTTATTGCATTTTTATGTTTTCTCCTTTCATCAATTCATATTTCTTCTGTTACCCAAGGATTTCTACTAGCCCTCGTCTTTTTACCTACTTGATGCTCTGCTGCCTTCACTACTTCATCCCTCAGAGCTACCCATTCTTTTTCTACTGTATGTCTTTCCCCCATTTGTGACAATTGTTCCCTTATGCTCTCCCTGAAACTCTGTACAACCTCTGGTTTAATCAGTTTGTCCAGGTCCCATCTCCTCAAATTCCCACCTTTTTGCAGTTTCTTCAGTTTTAATCTACAGTTCATAACCAATAGATTGTGGTCAGAGTCCACATCTGCCCCTGGAAATGTCTTACAATTTAATACTTGGTTTCTAAATATCTGTCTTACCATTATATAATCTATCTGATACCTTCTAGTAACTCCAGGATTCTTCCATGTATACAACCTTCTTTTATGATTCTTGAACCAAGTGTTAGCTATGGTTAAGCTATGCTCTGTGCAAAATTCTACCAGATGGCTTCCTCTTTCATTCCTTTCCCCCAATCCATATTCACCTACTATGTTTCCTTCTCTCCCTTTCCCTACTCTCGAATTCCAGTCACCCATGACTATTAAATTTTCGTCTCCCTTCACTACCTGAATAATTTCTTTTATCTCATCATACATTTCATCAATCTCTTCTTCATCTGCAGAGTAAGTTGGCATATAAACTTGTACTACCGTGAGCTTCGTATCTATCTTGGCCACAATAATGCGTTCACTATGCTGTTTGTAATAGCTTACCCGCACTTCTATTTTTTTTATTCATTATTAAACCTACTCCTGCATTACCCCTATTTGATTTTGTATTTATAACCTCGCATTCACCTGACCAAAAGTCTTGTTCATCCTGCCACCGAACTTCACTAATTCCCACTATATCTAACTTTAACCTATCCATTTCCCTTTTTAGGTTTTCTAACCTACCTGCCCGATTAAGGGATCTGACATTCCACGCTCCGATCCGCAAAACGCCAGTTTTCTTTCTCCTGATAACGACGTCCTCTTGAGCAGTCCCCATCTGGAGATCCGAATGGGAGACTATTTTACCTCCGGAATATTTTACCCAAGAGGACGCCATCATCATTCAACCATACAGTAAAGCTGCATGCCCTCGGGAAAAATTACGGCTGTACTTTCCCCTTGCTTTCAGCCGTTCGCAGTACCAGCACAGCAAGGCCGTTTTGGTTAGTGTTACAAGGCCAGATCAGTTAATCATCCAGACTGTTGCCCCTGCAACTACTGAAAAGGCTGCTGCCCCTCTTCAGGAACCACACGTTTGTCTGGCCTCTCGACAGATACCCCTCCGTTGTGGTTGCACCTACGGTACGGCCATCTGTATCGCTGAGGCGCGCAAGCCTCCCCACCAACGGCAAGGTCCATGGTTCGTGGGGGGAAGTTGAATTGGTAGTGGATGGTTATCTCAGTTAGTCTGCTGATCCGCAATTCTAAATCTATTGTTTTCTTTCCTAGCGTATTCGGTTGGATCCTGAGTGGGAGCAGATCTACCGTCTGTGCGAATTTAACTGCTTTTCACTTTGTACTTCAGGATCACATGCACACAGACGGCCAGTTGAGACCATTCTGGGATGTAGACACAACTGTGTAACTACACATCAGACACAATAGAAACAAATAAAGACTCTTTCTTCTTTCAAGAATTTTAGGCATCTTGTGTTGTACATGATCATCGAAGAGTCGATCGCCTGGCAAAGAAATAAAATATTATTCTATCTTCTACTAACCGACAGAATGCAGAAAGTAGATTTCGTAGTATACATAAAAGACTTCTTAGCAACAATTTCAGAAGGGACACTTACCACCGTCTTATGTTGGACTACATTGCCAAGAAGCCTGTAGAACTCACTCCTGCTGGAAAACCGAGAAACACCATGTTTTACCTTCCGCATCAAGCAATTTAAGAAAGAGCGATCATTTTTGATGCGTCTTCTCACGAGCTCAGCTCACCCTCTCTCAACAACACAGTAAAGGCAGGACCAGATATCCTGCCAGAAATACACACACAAGAAAAGGTTTGCATCACCTCGGTTCCGTGAGTTCCGGAAACTGTACAGAAAATTGGAATAGAGATCAACATACACATCATTACCGCCCTTTTTATTGCTCATGAAAACCACACGTTGCATGTTGTACCAACATACAGCGGGACCTTCAGAGGTGTTGGTCCAGATTGCTGTACACACCGGCCCCTCTAATACCCAGTAGACGTCCTCTTGCACAGATGCATGCGTGTATGCGTCGTGGCGTACTATCCACAAATTCATCAAGGCACTGTTGGTCCAGATTGTCCCACTCCTCAATGGTGATTCGACGTAGATCCCTCATAATGGTTGGTGGGTCACGTCGTCCATAAACAGCCCTTTTCAATGCATCCCAGGCACGTTCGATAGGGTTCATGTCTGGAGAAGATGTTGGCCACTCTAGTCGAGCGATGTTGTTATCATGAAGAAAGTCATTCACAAGATGTGCACGTTGGGGGCGCGAATTGTCGTCCATGAAGACGAATCCCTCACCATATGCTGCCGATATGGTTGCACTATCGGTCGGAGGATGGCACTCACGTATCGTACAGCCGTCATGGCGCCTTCCATGACCAACAGCGGCGTACGTCGGCCCCATACAATGCCACCCCAAAACAGCAAGTAACCTCCACCTTGCTGTACTCGCTGAACAGTGTGTCCAAGGCGTTCAGTCTGACCAGGTTGCCTCTAAACACGTCTCCGACGATTGTATGGTTGAGGGCATATGCGACACTCATCGGTGAAGAGAACGTGATGCCAATCCTGAGCGGTCCATTCGGCATGTTGTTGGGCCCATCTGTACCATGCTGCATAGTGTTGTGCTTGCGAAGATGGACCTCACCATGGACGTCGAGAGTGAAGTTGCACATCATGCAGCCTATTGCGCACAGTTTGAGTCGTAACACGACGTCTTGTGGCTGCACGATAAGCATTATTCAACTTTGTGGCGTTGCTGTCAGGGTTCCTCCGAGCCATAACCCGTAGGTAGCGGTAATCCACTGCATGGTGTCCGCCTCCGTAGCGTAGCGGTAGCGTTACCGTCTACTACGCAGGGGGCGCGGGTTAGATTCCCGGAAGGGGACTGGGTTATGTGTGTCCTTCATCATCATTTTCACCATCACTGACTCGTCAGTCGCCTAAGTGGCGTCAACTAAAATGGACATGCAATACGGCGGCCGAACTCCCCTGAAAGGGGCCTCCCGACCAACAGTGCCATCCGATCATTTCACTTCATCCACTGCATTAGTATCCCTTGGGCGGCCTGAGCAAGGAAGTCATCGACAGTTCCTGTCTCGCTGTATCTCCTCCATGTCCGAACAACGTCGCTTTGGTTCACCCCGAGACACCGGGACACTTCCCTCGTTGAGAGCCATTCCTGGCAAAAAGTAACAATGTGGACGCGATCGAACCGCGGTATTGACTCTCTAGGCATGGTTGAACTGCAGACAACACGAGCCGTGTACTTCCTTCCTGGTGGAATGTCTGGAACTGATCGGCTGTCGGACCCCCTCCGTCTAATAGGCGCTGCTCATGCGTGGTCGTTTACATCTTTGGGCGGGTTTAGTGACATCTCTGAACAGTCAAAGGGAATGTGTCTGCGACACAATATCCAAAGTCAATGTCTATCTTCAGGAGTTCTGGGAACCGGGGTGATGCAAAACTTTTTTTGATTTGTGTACTTGCTGTTCTGTTACGGCTCCGAGTACATCCTGGGGTTATTTTTAGCGATATCACACAAGCATTCTGCAGCTTGTCTTGCATGAAAATGGCGGAGATTTGACAAGAGTTTTATGACACAATGTTTTTCAAGATAGACGAGGAAACTACGCTAACACCAAGGAAGTAACTACTTACCGTTTCACAATACGTCCATTCGGCCTGAGAAGCAGTCCATTCTTAATTTCGGAAACGCAGAAAGAATACTCTTTACACGTGAGATTGTCTTTTCTCGCACAGGCACTAGCCAACAATGTTTTCATGGATAATTTCGCATTTGGCACAGATGACGATAATAAAACTAACGCTATATATTATGAACGAACGGCCCTCATGTAATTATTGAACTTTCGATTTGCGAAATGGGCCATTACTTCAAAATCAGTTACAAGACCTATGGAGAACGGAAGGGCGAGATATGACTACAGATACTCAAGTATTACACGCTTATTGGAACACAACAACTGACAGCTTCTGCATTAACACAAATTATGACACACAGAAAAATTACCTGATGGACATACTACCAAAAGGAAACTATTGCAGACTATAGCTAAACTTTGCGCCCAATAGCATTATTCTCTCCTGGTCAATCTCGACAAATTGTTATTCCAAGAAACTTGGTGTAGGAGAATTGACTGGAATGAATTGCTACCCAATGATCTTGCAACACGATGGAATACTCAATTGTCCAGCTTACCCTCATTATTCCGCGGGGGATACCAACGACAAAAACTCACGATGTTCAGCTTCAGGTATTTGGTGACACTCTGGAACGAGCGTATGGGACAGCTTTGAACGTCCGCAGTGTCTTACACGGGAATGCAATAATTCACTTGGCCTGCAGCAAGAACAGACTTGCACCTGTCAAAAAGATAACACTGCCACGTCTCGGACTTCTGGGTGCTCCTGAGGGAGCGCGATTACTAAGATATTTCCGCAAGGCTGCAGGTTACGAAATTACTCATCCAGTGTTGTGGAAAGACGATAGGTGACCTTAGGCTGGATAAGCAGTGATGGTAGCCGATGGAACACTTTATCTGTAACAGAGTAACGGAAATTCATGAATATACGTCGCCTAGTCAGTGGAGACATTGTCCTGAGCATAGTAACCCAACGGATCACCGAACACGGGGACTTCTTAGCAATAAAATCCAATCTGCACATGTTTGGTGGAAAGGACCGCCACGACTTGCAGACGCATGTGGTACTCCAAATGCTCGTCGTTACCTCCCGGAAGGGAAAAAAGAATGTAAAACATGTGATGGCACTTACTACACCTCCAAGCCTTATAGACGTTTTCAAATTCAGTTCCTACCGGAGACTAATTCATACAAGAAACTGGGTCCTTCGCTTCACACATAAGATTCGTCACAACGATATACTTGTTGGAGAGCTGACAGCAGTCGAGCTCGCAAACTCGCACATTAGATCAAAATATTTCAACGCCAACGTTTCACGCAGGAAATTCACACATTCCAGAATGGTAAACCTATGTCGTAATACTCTATAGTTGGATGCTTTCATACTTTCACTGAAGATGGACTTCTTCGGCTGGGATGTAGATTACAGTTTGCAGACCTCACCAGTTAACAACGACATTCAATACATCTTGATGGTTCCCATCACTTCGTGAGACTACTCACTTGTCACCTCAAAGACCCACCGCTTCGTCGCCAAAAACGGAATCACTTGGAAGTTCATTGCAGCACGGGTGTCTTGGTGGGGAGGATGGTGGGAGCAGGACAACAATAGCACATCCATTTAAGCTGATCACCCCCACTGGAGGTTGACCAGGCTGTGAAGGATGTTTGGAATTGATGTAGTCAAGACATTTGTACCTGTGATTAGTGCTGCCGATTCCTAAGATATGACTTTTTAGTTATACGTGTTCTGTGTCTTGGAAATAAAGTGTGTGCTAGACTTCGTATCGCTGCGTACTACTTTCATTCACGACAAATATCTCTCCCTCACCGCCGAGACTGTCCCAGCGAATTTGTGTCCAGGAATTCCCGCCTACGTGCAAAGCCAGGCATTCCTTCTGGTGTGCTAGTGATGTTCAGATGGTGTAGGAAGAACGTTACAGCTTGGCCGAATACATGTGGTGCGAGACAGCGCCTGAGCGCCACGCCGATGACCTCGAGCGAACTTTTCGTAAGTCGGTCTTGTGCTGTTTGCAGTGGCTGGTTTGGCACGCACCCAGTTGTATGACACAGAACCAGATGGCTTTTCCCGCATTTAATAGCTCATATGTTGAAGTCTCTTTTAGCCCTTTCTAGTCGCTGAAATGAGTCCGCTTTTCGACTCAGATGGGCCTCTAGTTGTTAATTTTGCAGCGCCATGGATCGGTACGTTAATCAGTGTACGACGGTTGTCCAGAAAGTAACACGTTTTGAAATTAAAAATTAACAATATGGAAAAATCGAAATTTATTATATACATTTTAAGGTACATTCTTAAGCTATTTTTCTACATAATCGCCATTTAAATTGAGGCAATTATCGAACCAAGGCAATAGTTTTTCATACTGTCTCTACAAAAATTTGCCGTCTGCGATTACAGTCACTAGTTTATAACAGCATACAGTTATGTAGCGAGCCATTTCTTCGTTACTAGGAAGAGGTGATAGTCGTTGGCGCCAAATTCGGGCTGTATGGTTGATGATAAACACCTCCCATCCAAAAACCCGTAGGAGCTCTCGTGTACGACTGGTCGTGTGTGAACGAGCGTTGTCGTGGAAAAAAAAGAGCAACTCTACTTTTACTCTAAGTTTTCCCCGACGCTTGTTTTGTATCGCTCGCCTTAACTTTGTCAGTGTTTGACAATACCTCTCTGAATTAATTGTTGTGCCGCGTTCAAGGAAATTAACGAGAATCACTCCCTTAGAGACCCAAAACACAGTAGCTGTGATCTTTTTTGCTGAAAGCGTTTGTAAACACTTCCTTTGTTTCTGGGAGGAATTTGTATGTCCCCATTCTATAGACTGCCTTTTTGTTTCAAGATTGATATGCTTCATTCAAGTCTCGTTATGTTACGATACGATCGAGAACTTTGTTACCATTTCTCCTGCAGTAGTGATAATCAAGATTCCCCGCCACAATTTCATGCACCAAGTTCCGTGATATTAGGGGAAAATTGTGCAAAACCTCGGTAATCGTGAAACGATGATTTTTCACGAATTTTTCATCATCAGTTCCTCAATCACGCCAGCGTGTGTGGCCGAGCGGTTCTAGGCGCTACAGTCTGGACCCGCGCGACCGCTACGGTCGCAGGTTCGATTCCTGCCTTGGGCATGGATGTTTGTGATGTCCTTAGGTTAGTTAGGTTTAAGTAGTTCTAAGTTCTAGGGGACTGATGACCTTAGCTGTTAGGCCCCATAGTGCTCAGAGCCATTTGAACTATTTTTTTCTTCAGTCACAAGGCTGGGCTGTGGTCCTCAAATTGAGCACTGGTATGCCTCACACTTCTATCACGCTTGATTCCTTTACCGTACACATCACAAGGGTCGCGTTAAATTTGAACTGGTTTGCAGTTTTTTTTTTTTTCAACAAAATGGCGGGATTTTCTACTGCAGAGCACATTTTAACTCGTCACAGAAAGCAAAGTAGCCGAAAGACAGACTACACGCTGCCACCGCGGGTTACGTTCTGGGTGTATGATAGGGTGACCAAATTATTTTCGGTGAAAACCGGGACACATTCACCCGGGTGCCAATGGACACCTCATTCCACATGTACCCAGGTTTCTTAATTTTAAATATTAATGTTTTGTTGATACATTTTGTTAACCCGATTATTATAACTAATAAGAGGATACAAAAGATTGATATAATCTAGATTATCTGTATAATTAATGACATTTAATAAACGTATACAGTAATAAAGAAATGTATTACGATTTTAAAAAAATTTACAGCCATTCAACTTTTAATCAATTAATATTAACATGAGCTTTAATATTACTGAGCACTTGTAGATGGAATTGACTGTCCTTGGAGAAAAGGGTATTTTTCACTGCCTCCAGCCTTCTTGATCATGTCTTTGTTCTTTGAGACACAGTGAAAAAACTCGGCACAATCCATTTTGTAGTTGTACAGGATCTGGAGGATTGCTTCAAGAGAGTCCACCTCCATTCTGTTTCTTTCATCAGTCCACTGGATATTCATGAACGAAAATATTCTTTCCACATTGGCATTATGGGCTGGGATTGCAAATAAATGCCTTGCAATTATTACCAACTCAGAGTAATGCTGAAGACAGTCACAGCTTTTAAAAACACTCACCCACTTCTCATGACATTCCAATGGTGTTTTTTTTCATCATTCCACTTGTGAAGACTTTCTTCAACAAAATTTGTCAGTATGCCGAACTGATCAAAGAGAATGGAATCACTGATTTCAATCTCTTTACTCTTCAAATAAGAAACTGTCTCTTCAACACTTTCCCATTTTGGCACTCTCTTCAGTAACATCCAATCAAACACCGGCGATGAGGGTAAATATGAGGCGCTCCACTTGCTGAGATATTCTACACAAGTGTCATAAAACTTGTTAACTTCTTCTCTGAAACTCCTTTCCGCTGCTTCTGATTCTTCTGCTCTTTTAAGGACAGATTTAACATTAAAAGAAATGACCTGCTGTTTTCTCCTCTTAGTAACAGTTTCCAGAGTATTTTTCAAAACATCATTCACCTCTATTACATTTTTCGTGCTTTCCTCAATTTCCTTTATCCCATGCTGCAAAGTGCTAAGCTGACTGTGAATGAACCATAAGTAGGCTTCACTTAAAAGGTTACTGAAAAACTGAATCAATATTTTGGGGGTTTTGCCTTCATTTAGGAAAAAAATCTTTTAACGGTTCAAACAGGCGGATTACTCTTTCAACTACTGGAAACAGTGATAACCAGCGAATTTTCGAGTGATACATTACATTCATATATTCAGTTCCCACATAATCACAGAACTCCTTAAGCCTCGCTGTTCTAACAGTACAGGGTGGTCCAAAAGTCCGGAAACACCCTCATAAAATTCAAATAGTAGCAAACAATGAAACAGAGTCCCTACACACAAGGAACGGGAAGGGGGAAACTTTATAGGCTATGCCACCAATATGGCGGCCATCTTGAAAGCCGCCATCTTGGATTCAACTCCAAAATTTCAAATGGGAATGTGGTCCTGTGACATATCAAAGAGGTAGAAAATTTCACCAGAAAAACAATGCCGCTGTTATTTTAAACATAGCTTTATTCATTCTCGAATTATAGCCAGTTACATGTTGCAACGGTGGGACGCTCGGGTGCACGTGTGTTATGTGCCGAAGAGACATTATGCCGATGTTACACAGTCCTGAGAGACCACCAACAGTCATAGGAATGGCTCGATATGTTGTCCATTATGATGGATTGTTAATGCTATCCTCCGAACCCAGTCCTGATGAACTTTGACCAACACATCTGGCTGAATTTGACCACACGCATCAACAATGCGCTGCTTTAGATGATGCAAATCCGGTATTTTCACAGAATAAACCAGTGCTTTGACATGACCCCAAAGATAAAAATCCAGAGGAATCAAATCTGGTTAACGTGGTGGCCACTACACAGCACCCCTACGGCCAATCCAATTTTGAGGGAACTGTACATCCAGGTATGCTCGCACATTGTGCCCATAATGTGGTGGGGCTCCATCATGCTGGAAGAATTCCGGAAAAGTCCCGTCCTCCGTTAACAACGAGGGAAACACTTCTTCATCCCATAACCTCAGATAACCGTTGGCTGTTAACGTACCATCAATAAAAAAAAGGTCCAACGACTTTGGTACCCCACACGCCACACCAGACCATCACTTTTTGTGAGGCGACCGTTTTGGAAGCATCATTCCAGTGCGGATTTGTGTCGGACCAGTATCTACGATTCTCCTTGTTCACTTCACCATTGATAAAGAAATTGGCTTCATCACTGAACAGCACCTAATAGGGGAAACATGGGTTTATCTGCAGCTGCTGTGTCACCCATTCTGCGAACTGTACCCGACGGTCTGGGTCATCCTCATTCAGGTGTTGGAGCAGCTGAATTTTGTACGGGTGCCATTTGTGCCACGATAAAATTCACAGTATGGAGGTACAGCTAACCCCACATTCTTGTGACAGGCGACGAGTACTCCGTTGCGGATTCTTGCTAAATGATGCCAACACGCTCACTGTTGTTGCTTCATCGGTGGCGGATTTTGGTCTTCCAGCCTTAGGTTTATCTGCGACAGAACCTGTTGGTCGCAATTTGGCCAAAAGCTTGGCAACTGCGCTGTGAGTGATGGGCTGTCTGGTTGGGTGATGACTGTTGAAATCCTCAGCAATGACCCGTGTGCTTCTTTTTCCTGATATCAAGATGATTTCAATGCGTTCTTCATGTGTTAAGGACATTTTGTGACCTGTAAATAAGGAAACAATGATTAAAACGTTAGCATGAGTAAATGACACCTAACAGCGAAACACATGTAACATATCAGGCATGGGATAGTCACTTTGCTGCTGCCGCAAGTAATTGGCTATATCCCGAGAATGAATAATGCTATGTTTAAAATGACAGCGGCATTGTTTTTCTGGTGAAATTCTCTATCTGTCTGATATTTCACAGGACCACATTCCCATTTGAAAATTTGGAGTTGAAATCCAAGATGGCGGCTTTCAAGATGGCCGCCATATTGGTGGCATAGCCTATAAAGTTTCCCCCTTCCAGTTCCTTGTGTGTAGGGACTCTGTTTCCTTGTTTGCAACTCCATTTGAATTTTATGAGGGTGTTTCCGGGCTTTTGGACCACCCTGTATATATGTAAAAGTGTGAGTATACCTTCATGACGATAGTTTCAACATCACAGCTTAAACTGTCAGCAGATGTCTGCACGCAATTGTGTAAAACATGTGCAGGGCACTCTATGCCTTCAATGTTTTCATGCAATGTTGCCTTTAATTTGGTAAATACGTTGCATTTGCCTTGTCTTTTTAAACCACCAGAGTTTGTGTTGGTGTTGTCTCCACAAAATGCCACACATTTATTTTTCTCAAGATCAAACATTGCGATAGTATTCATACAAAATCTTGAAATTTCGTCAGATGTTTCATTAGGTAGGGAACTCACCTTCAAAAGTTTGGTCTGAATTCCCTGATTAATATCGAAAAACGGAAAAATAAACGGAAATATTTTAGTGGCCTTATGATTGCTGGCATTAGTGGACATTCCGTAGAAAGAGGACTTTTTGATGTAATCAAGGCTTTCCTTTACACTCTGGGGAGCAATAACTCCTTTCACTAAGGCTGACACTTTAGTTCTTGCTGAACTAAACTTTTTTGCAACGGAAGAATCATCAAACGAAATGCTATTAAGCTTATTAGTACAATCACTAGATCTGTAAGTTTGGTGATGTTTTACTGTGTAGTAGGCTAGTGTAAGCTCGGCTGCTCGAACTTTCGTCTCTTCACTTGACTGATGTTTCACAAAATAATTTTGTAGAGCTTTACTGCAGCTCGGTGCACTGTATCTGTTAATGTGTTTCTTTGACCTGATGTGATCAACTATGTTGGAACGTCCACTATGACTTATACTAATAAAACAGTTACATACGGAACACCCTGGTTCGTAATCAAAACGACTTTTCTTAATGAAATTCCATTCTTTGGAATAACAGTCGCTGAACTTGCAGGCACGTTTCGGCTTTGCGTTTCACAGTACTGCAGCAATAATACCACTAATATGAGAAAAAAAAACTATTGCAGTTTGTCTGACAAAACATCAACTACTACACTGTTCTGACAATGAGTGTGTAAGTGGCGCGACGATCGGACGGAGTCATAGCTCTGTTACAATAATACAACTTACTTGGAAGGTAGGAGACGAGGTACTGGCAGATGTGAAGCTGTGAGGACGGGGCGTGAGTCGCGCTTGGGTAGCTCAGTTGGTAGAGCACTTGCCCGCGAAAGGCAAAGGTCCCGAGTTCGAGTCTCGGTCCGGCACACAGTTTTAATCTGCCAGGAAGTTTCAACTTACTACTTGTTGCCCAAAGCACCGCTCAAAGTAAATTATTGCCTGAGTGTATCAATACTGATACTGTGATTACTAGTATGGGACAATGGAGGTTTTAGACAAATAAGCTAAAATATATTAATTTCTTGTGTTGTATTTCCTGTAACATAGCGAAATCCCAAAAATTTGAAAAAGTTTCACGAAATGCATAAAAACTGAATTCCGGGACTTTTGAGCGTCCCGAAACAAATTTTCGGGACACCGGAACACAGGGATGAAAACCGGGAGAATCCCGGTTTTCCGGGACGTTTGGTCACCTAGTGTAGGAACGTTATGCCACCAAGATGGCGGCTGTAGCCCTGCCCATCTCCGCGATAGACCAAAACGCCTGTTACTTCGTGGATAACCTTCATATTTTTCCCCGCCAAAACCCCACCCTTTTCCCAGCAAGGTCAGAATAACTTTGCGCTACGCATTTCTGTAGGTACTGTCAGCGGTAACCGCTGCCAGACAGTATTTGGTAGACTGTTTTATTGCCTCCCAGAATTCATTGCCTCACTTGCTATTGTTGCGTGGCATCTTGTCATTTTCCGAGTAGCTTCCCCAGACGGCCGCATTTGATATCTGCGTTAGCATTACAAATGTCCACGCAGAGTAACCAGTTGAATTTAAACGCGTTGTTCAAATTGTTTTTCATGCATGACATGGGCCATATTTTGCATTCATGCTATATTTGGTATGTTTTCTGTGCGCGACACGAGCTACATTAGATGTTTATGTTAGTATTACGAAGGTCCGTGCGGACTAAGCAGTTGAGTTTAAACGCTTTGTTCGAACTATTTTTCATGCACGGCGCGGGCAGCGTTTTGTATTCATGTTGGACTTAGCGTATTTTCTGTGCTCGGCAGTAGCCGCATTTGATGTGTGTATTAGCATTACAAGCGTCCACGTGGACTAACCGGCTGAGACCAAACCCTGTGTTTAAGCTGTTTTTCACTCACAGCGCGCCGAGTTCTTTTTCTGTGAGCCTCCTTGAAGACTGAATAATGGTATTTCCAGTTTCATTTAAATTATTTTTGTATTTTCGCATCGCACAGTACTTGGTTTTCATTTTCGAAGATGCGCATCCCAGATATTTCATGTTCGTTTATTTAAAGTATTGCCAGCTGTTTGGACTACAAAGAGTTAAATGTTCAGTGTTGGATTTTCAAGTTCTGTTTAAACGATGCTTATTCCGTCTGATCTTATTTGGTTGTTTGTAGTACCTACTTGAGCTCCATAAACTGGCTGCGCTTTTTGTCGAATCCAAACCGAAAAGCTCGTAATTACATGTTGGAGCATGCATCTACTTCCCTTCCGGTCATCGTCTTGTTTACAGTTCATACTTTTGAGTTTGCATGAACAGAATCTCGGCCACTAGGCTATTCAAATCTTCACTTAGTTTTGCCTTTTACCAACTGCGACTACACACCGCATCTCAGGCGTGGACAGTCATTAAGCGGGATCCGTCTAAACTAAGTACTTCAGCATAAGCATCAGGAATTTGCGAAGCCATGCAAGAGCGTTCAAGCAACAGATAAGCCCTTTCATTTTCCTAGGACATCTTTGTTCAGCTCCACCAGTAGGTAACTCAGCTATCAGATTTCAGCACTAGTTGGGTCAGGTGTATCCAGGAGTCAGATTAGAAGTCAGGTAAGTTCTGTTAAGATTAGAGTCACAGTCAATAGCGTTAGCCGGCCGGAGTAGCCGAGCGGTTCTAGGCGCTACAGTCTGGAACCGCGCGACCGCTACGGTCGCAGGTTCGAATCCTGCCTCGGGCATGGATGTGAGTGATGTCCTTAGGTTAGTTAGGTTTAAGTAGTTCTAAGTTCTAGGGGACTGATGACCTCAGAAGCTAAGTCCCATAGTGCTCAGAGCCATTTTTGAACCAATAGCGTTCCGCTCAATTCTTAACTCAGCAGAGAAATGTCGATTGCAGCTTTAAGTTACTTAGTATCGCACTTCATTTCCGCAAGAGTAAAATGACACACGACTCTGTCGGTTTTGCACTGCTTCTGCACATACCTGAAATGCAGTGTGTCAATTTATAAAGTACCTATTAGAAATTACTGTAATACAGTAACTAGCAACAACAAAAAGTTTTATAAGTTGTAATGTAACCTAAATTATGTCAGAATGATTAATAGTTTTTAAAAGAAAGAGTTGTGCGAGAAATTTCTCATAACAATGGTAACGCTCATATCAGGCGAAGCTATGACCCATGGATGAAGGTACAGGATGACAATTATTGAACTATGTGAAATAAAATCGTCATAACTTCTGAACGGTTTGCGTTAGCACGTTCAAACTACATGGTTGGCCGCGGCGGATGATGGGAATTAGTATGCGCATGCGCAAGCTGTATGGTTTGGTTTAGCGACGAAGTCCACTTTAATTTGGAGGGTTTCGTCAATAATTAAAACTGGCGCAGTTGGGGGACTGAGAATCTGCATTTCACGATCGAGTAGTCTCTTCACCATCAACGGGTGACTGTGTGGTGTGCAATATCCAGTCACGGAATAATCGGTGCGGTGTTCCTTGATAGCACGGTGACTACCGAACGGTACATGAAGGTTTTGGCAGATGATGTCATACCCACTATCCAAAGTGATTTCGACAAGATTTAGTTCATGCAAGACGGAGCTCGACCCCATCGAAGCAGGAGAGTGTTCGATGTCCTGAAGGAGCACTCTGGGGGCCGCATTCTGACTCTGGGGTACCAGAAGCCACTGGCGTGGGCATCGATTGACCGCCATGTTCTCCTGATCTGAGCACATGTGACCGGATTTTGTGGGGCTACATTAAAGACAAGGTGTACAGCAATAGGCCCAGAACCATTGCTGAGCTATAAACAGCCATTCAGGAGGTCACCGACAGCATCGATGTTCCGACACTTCAGTCGGTCATGCAGAATTTCGCTTTTCGTTCAAATGGATCAGAGGTGGGGCTATGGGGCTTAACATCTGAGGTCATCAGTCTCCTAGACTTAGAACTACTTAAACCTAACTAACCTAAGGACATCACACACATCCATGTCCGAGGCAGGATTCGAACCTGCGACTGTAGCAGTAGTGCGGTTCCAGACTGAAGCGTCTAGAACCGCTCGGCCACAGCGGCCGACTTCGCTTTTCGTCTGCGCCACATCGCCAGTGATGGCAGGCATATCTAACATGTCATAACCTACATCCGAATATCTGCAGTGACGTTTACACGTTGAATAAAGGGTGTGCACTCCTTAATTTGTAATTAGTTTAGGTTTTTTCATATAGTTGAATAATTGTCACCCTGTTTGTAATGCAATAAACGTTAATAGTTTTAAGTTGATCAATATTATTTTGTAAAAGGAACTGACAGACGTTATCTGAGATTTAATAGTTCTTGATCAGTAAAATAATGTAGATGTAGTGTAACACCCCACCCGTCACTTATCTGGTTTTGGTGTGTGTTCACCCCAGGTAATTGACTAACAGATCAACAGAGAGTGCAAAACTGCTGCAATGTCGGATAATGCAAAGAAAGTAAGAAGGCCCCGTGACTCCTGATTGAACAGCGGTGGCAGTGTTGACATTAATTGATTCAGAATTGATCCCATTTAATTAAAAAGGGGTGCACATTAATGTTATATTCAGCTATTGAACACCAGATGCAAATGTTGAACATAAAATTAATTAAGAAAGTGACTTGGGATTTCAACTATTTGATTGAAAACAGATGCAGTCGATTAGCACAGATTTATTTTAACTCACGACCTTCAGTCATCACATTACATGACTCTCCTAACAGGCAGTGGTAATAAATTGCGTGGAGTAAAGCATGATAAATCAGAAGTAATTCCTATCGACTGACCCAGGCGTAAAGTGAAGTGCAAGAAGAATTCTACAATCCACGGCCCATGAAACCCTCGGTTTCGTGGAAACTTTGCCGACATGACCCAACAAATTAATCAGTGGCCAGAGTGGGCGCAATATCACCAAATTCAGCGTGGCGGCACGGTGTCGTTATGCGGACGTCGGCCGGCCTCGTGGTGCTGCAAGGCTGTGCTTGTCTATTCACTTCTAGCTATCTTGCCCAGTACATAGCTGAATGAAAACTTTCTATCTCCAAGCTCAATCGTTCCGTTTGCTAAGTCCTAAACTGCAGAGATGCTCACTCTCTCTCAGGCAAGCTGAGTAAAGAACGCCACATCTGCACTCTAGGCAAGCTGGGAACGGAAGACTCCTACGGGGACTTCTCCCAGTCCGCTCTTTGCCTCGGTTTCCCATCCAGCAAAATCACTTATGCCAATTGCAGTGTAAGTTGCGTTAATTATGCGTCGCTTCCCAGCGCTGAACAATTCCTGCTCTGGGAATTGAACAAATTCTCACAAAATTTCCATTCCTCTCAACCTCTGCTATTTAGCTCCTCCCAGGCCACCCATCAAGGTTAGCATCTGCACAAAACACCAATTTTTCCAGAATTCTGACTCCCAGGAGAGTACTTCAAATTCCTATGGTGCTATGTTCCCATCGGAGGCCGGCGTATTTCATTCTGTCGCTCTTCACCTGATTTACTTCAGACTCTGTAGACCGTGAATTCACTGTGATGTTGCTATAGTCACGAACACGCATATTTTGGCCTCTGTTGACCGCTCCACTGTAGCTTTGTGCGGCTTACTTGCATGATTCACTGAAAACGGGACGACGGACATTTATCAACAGGCATACAAGTTCTCCGCCTGCTTCCCGGTATACCAGCATGGGGTCAACCACCCACTCACTGTCACTCATCTTAAGGCAGCTGGAGGCCACGCCCCATTACCGCTTTCTCAGAGCTTGAGGCGCCCTAAGCTACCTATTGCCGCTTCCCTTAGCCACTCCCCAGCTGGCTACGGTCCCCAGCTGGCCATGGTCAACTTGAATATTTCCCTGGGATAAACTTGCCTCCAGTAAATCGATGCATTTTCAAAAAGTTTTCATGTCGCGTGAATTACTTTAAAACCATGACCCGACATTAATTATTCCAATACGTCCATAGTATACCCTCTACAAGATGCATTTTGCCTTGTCAGTCATTTTTGTTCAGCCCTACTGTGCGCTCAACGTGAGTTAGGTGATCTTTAATGACTTCGTGTAAGGGGCATAGTTCTTGCCATCTTAGAGTCTCACTGCGGCTTATTGTTGTTGTGGAAACTGGTTGGAACCAAAAACGCACAGAACTTTTGTGTAAGGTAGTCAGTGATTTATTCCACGTGAGAATCAGGGTATTGTTCTGTCGCGGCTCAAACCATCCAAACAATTCTGCGCTTTGGTGATAATGCTTGGTATATAAAATGCATTACCAAATTAGAAGAATACATTTGGAACACCGGTCAAAAGTTGAATAAATATTTTGTAACATTATGACGGCAATCCACTTTGGGTTTTAATTTCCACCGTGCGACGCCGGGCCATTTGCAAGTGGTAAAACAGGCAGATGCCGACAGGTAGGCAGAGGGTGCAGACGTGAGTCAAATTCCATCCTCACATTAATAGTGATGAGAATTCAGAATTAGTGCGAGTAACTCTAATATCGGAAGTGGCAGCAGCAGATGATGGGAAAAAGCCATCTTTCTTATTTAAGTAGTGGAATATAAGATTTTCTGAACACATAATGTCTTCAATGAGTACAAAGGTCCTTTGTAATAATGGTCATTCATACTAAGAGGTGAAGACGTCAATCTTCTCCCACCTCATCTTAGCAGCAGCATCTCAAAATATACATACTCAAGGCAGTTCTTAAATTTGCTCACCGTTTTCAGAATTGTCAAAGGGAGTAGTCAGTATTTCAAAATATGTGATGCAGAGCAATTTTCGTTAATTGCCTTCAAACTGTTATTTACCTGAACAAGTCGCTGTGTCCTCTATTCAATTACATGTAAGTAATAAGTTTGAGTATATAAATGTGTTTCATAAATTCACGATTATGACAAAAACTTGTTTCCATAAACATCGTAAGAATACAATGTTGAACGTTCCTTCAGAGCTAAAGAGTTGTTAGTGAAATCTGTGGACACTTTTTCGTATTTAAATATTCTGAGAATATGTTTCAGGTAAAGTAAATTTTCTTGAGCGAATTTCCTAAAATAATTGTAAATATGAAAATGCTTTTAGTCACATTTTGCATTGGTAGTGTGTTCTACAGTTAAAGTCAGCTCATCCATCTCGTGTTTGAGTTTGCAGAAAGGCTTAACGTAGAATATGTAAATGATTCAGTTTAAATGTAAGATTAATTATTTTTATATGAAGACTCAGGAAAATTCACGTGTCAAAATTTAATTGCAGTAACGTTTCCTTCAGAAACGTAGAATTTAAATTTACTCCCTCAGAACTGGCGACTAATCTTCGTCGATTTGGTTAGATTTTTCAAAGGAAGTTGTATGGTAAGTGGATGGTAAGTGGACACAGCTCTCTTAGAGTCTCACAGCGGCTTATTGTTGTCGTGGAAACTGGTTGGAACTAAAAACGCACAGAACTTTTGTGTAAGGTAGTCAGTGATTTATTCCATGTGAGAATCAGGGTATTGTTCTGTCGCGGCTCAAACCATCCAAACAATTCTGCGCTTTGGTGATAATGCTTGGTATATAAAATGCATTGCCAAATTAGAAAAATACATTTGGAACACCGGTCAAAAGTTGAATAAATATTTTGTAACGTTGAAGGCGAGAAACTTTTAGTTTTATCAAGTGCAGAAATATGTAGAGTTGTAACTGGGCGAAAGCACGTAAAAATGTGTGTGTGTGGGGGGGGGGGGAGGCTGGAGGGGGGGGGGATGGAGGGGAGGTGGTGGGGACACGCAGGAGGCAGGATATACGGTGGTTTGTTGTGACTAAGGTCGCGTAGCCCGCGCTAGCTACTGTTTATCGTAGTTACACTTAAATTACAGCTCTGCGAAAAGAAATACAGTGAGGTGACAAAAGTCATGGGACAGTGATATGCACATAGACAGATAGCGGTGGTATCACGTGCAAAAGGTATAAAAGGGCAGTGCATTCATGAATCGTCATTTGTACTCAGGTGATTCATGTCAAGGGTTTCCAACGTGTTTATCGATGCAAGACAGGAATTGACAGACTTTGGAGCTAGACGCGTGGGACATTATATTCTGGAAATCGTTAGGGAATTCATTATTCCGAGATCCACAGTACCAAGAATGTGCGGAGAACACAAAATTTCAGGCGTTACTTCTCACCGCGGAAAACGCAGTGGCCGGTGGGCACTTAGCGACCGAGAGCAGTGGCGCTTGCGTAGAGTTGTCAGTGCTAACAGATAAGCAACACCGCGTGAAGTAATGGCAGAAATCAATGTGAGATGTACGATTGAAACCTTCCCATCTCCTCTATATCTCTTTTGTTACGCAACCTTCTCTTCTACAATATCCTATGAAACCTTCCGTTAGGATTTCTATCTCTTGCTTAATAATAACAAATGAAATCTCCCCTTTGAAATTCATTCTCTTTCTCAATCTTCGCATACAAATTTAAATGCTGCTTATTAAAAGTGATTTTCTGATTATTTCGACGAAACATAGAATGTGTCTCGTCGTGGCCCTCAGTCGTTACCTGCAGTAACCTCAAACTGTTCCTGGATCGCCATCTGACTGCTACATCGAACTGCCACATGAATATACTTACTCTGTTTTACTATGCTCTATTAGCTGCTGGTGGGCTGTCATAATAAGTGGCTGTAATTATTACCAAAGCTGACGTTACTCTTTAATTAATTTGACTGAAGTTGCGTAATTCATAGTTAACCTATCTCTCGACAACAATAAAATTTTGCAAAGTTTTACGTTGATGGTTTTTGGGATGGATTATAATCAGTAATGCAACATTGCTGGCAAAAATTAATTATATTCTGAAAACGTTTCTTCAAATATTTACTGCTGGTAATGAAATGATTTTACAAACGTTCAAATGGGAGTTACTTTTTACAATAATCTTACAACTAGCATTGCGCAAACATACCTTCATTAGTCTTGAGTTTCTCAAAAAATTAATTCATGATATTAGTTCCTCTTATGATAATAGTTAGCTGATGTCTCTGTACATCCGTTTATAATTTCTTGTAAATCATAGCTGGTGGCTGGCAGGCACACCGCTCCTCTCAACCTCTCGCTTCAGACCTGCTACCGACTGGCTTCACATCTCGCTTACTACTGACTTCCTACGGATGCTAAAGCGCGGTCTCTCCCGCGAACAACGCTTTCTGGTGCAGACAATCCCTGCTACCATTACATAATGTATCAATGCGCGGTCTTTCCCGCTCTTTTCTTAAAATGTATCCATACGCGGTCTCTCCCGCCCTTTTTAAAATTATATCAATGTGCGGCCTCTCCCGCCAAGAATACTTTGGTGCAGACATTCCCTGCTACCACAATTATTTCCAAAATGACAAATATTAAATATTCCTACTTAATCCTATTAATAAAATATACACGTCTTTCATAAATTGTGGTTTGACAATAGACAGTAGAAATATACACGTCTTACACGATGAACGTATCTGTTAGAACAGAGCGGCGAAATCTGGCGTTGATAGGCCATGGCAGCAGTCGACTGACGAGAATGCCTTTTGCTAAAAGCACAACAACGCCTGCAGCACCTCTCCTGGCTTTGTGACCACATCGGCTGGACCTTAGACTGGAAAACTGCGCCCTGGTCAGGTGAGTCTCGATTTCAGTTGATAAGAGCTGATGGTAGGGTTCGAGTGTGGTGATTTGCAGCCATTGATGATACCCTTCATGTTCCCAAACAACGATAGAATTTATAAGGATGACAATCCGCCATGTCACGGGGCCAAAATTGTTCGCCATTGGTTTGAAGGACATTCTGGACCATTCGAGCGAATGATTTGGCCATCCAGGTCGCTGGACATGAATCCCGTCGAACATTTATGGGACGTAATCGAGAGGTTAGTTCGTGCACAAAATCGTGTACCGGCTACACTTTCGCAGTTATGGTCGGATATAAAGGCAGCATGACCCAATATTTCTTCCGCGGACTTCCAACGACTTGTCGAGTCCAAACCACGTCGAAATGCTGAACTACACTGGACAAAAGGACGTCCGATGCGATATTAGGAGGCATCCCGTGACTTTTGTCATCTCAGTGTAGCGAGTTGCACTTCTTTGAACCTAAATTCCAAACCCCTCAAGTGTGAGTTCACGTGGGATTTTAGTGAAAGTTGCGATGAGCCAATAGTGAATAAATTCTTACGGGCTTCAAAAGCGTTCTTGCAGAATGAAAGCGACACGAAATCTGCCATTGTTGCCATTAAAAAGTATACCATTTGATGGCTTGAAGCTTCTTTGATGTTCAGTGTACGTCACACTACTCTAAGACAGTGTTCTGGAAAGAAGAGAGAGAAGAAATGTTTGAGAATACTGAACAGATAATTCACTGCGTAAAGGAAAATAAAAATCTAATAGTTACGGGGAATTGGAATGCGGTTTTAGGGAAAGGAGTAGAAGAAAGGGTTACAGGAGAATATGGGCTTGGTACTAGAGAGGAGAAAGACTAATTGAGTTCTGCAATACGTTTCAGTTAGTAATAGCGAACACCCCGTTAAAGAATCACAAGAGGAGGAGGTATACATGAAAACGCCGGGACACACGGGAAGACTACACAGTAGTCAGGCAGAGATTCCGAATTCAGGTGCTGGATTTTAAGGTGCAGCCGAGAGCAAATGTAGATTCAGATCACAGTTTAGTAATGATGAAGAGCAGGCTGAAGTTTGAGAGACTAGTCAGGAAGAATCAGTGTCCAAAGAAGTGAGACACGGAAGTACTGAGAAATGAAGAGGTATGCTTGAAGTTCTCCGAAGCTCAGTAGGCAATTCAGTTGAAGCGGAATGGACGTCTCTAAAAAGAACAATCACAGAAGTTGGAAGGAAAAACATAGATATAAGGAATGTAACTGTGAAGAAACCATCGGTGACAGAAGAAATACTGCAGTTGATTGACGAAAGAAGGAAGTATAAAAATGTTCAGGGAGATTTAGTAATACAGAAATACAAGTCGATGAGTTGTGAAGTAAGTAGGAAGTGCAGGGGAAGCTAAGACGAAATGGCTGCGTGAAACACGTGAAGATATCGAAAAAGAAATGATCGTCGGAGGAACTGACCCAGCATATAGGAAAGTCAAAAGAACCTTCGGTGAAATTAAATGCAAGGGTGATGACATTAAGAGTGCAAAGGGAATTAGATTGTTAAATGCTGAAAAGAGAGCGGATGGTTGGAAAGCGTACAAAGAAGGGCTCTGTGAGGGGCATGACTTGTCCGATGACGTGATGGAAGAAGAAACAGGAATCAACAGGCAGGAGATAGGGTATCCATTATTAGAATCAGAATTTAAAAGAGCTTTGGAAGACTTAAGATCAAATAAGGCAGAATGGATAAATACCAGTCCATCGGAATTTCTAAAATAATTGGGAGAAGTAGTAACAAAACGACTATTCTCGTTCTTGTGGCGATATATCATCAGATTCGGAAAAACATGAGCCACCCAATTTCACAGATAGCAAGAGCCGACAGGTGCGAGAATTATAGCACATACAACTTAATAGCTCATGCTTCCAAGTTGCTGACAAGAATAGCATACAGAAGAATGGAAAAGAAAATAGAAGTTGTGTTAGACGACGATTGGTATGGCTTTAGGAAAGGTAAAGGCACCATAGAGGCATTTGTGGCGTTGCGGTTGATAATGGAAGAAAGAGTGAAGAAAAATCAAGAGACTTTCATAGGATTTGTGACATCGTAACAGCGTTCGACAGTGTCAAATGGTGCAAGATGTTTGAAATACTGAGGAAAAGAGGGCTAAACTATAGGAAAAGACACGTAATATGCAACACGTACAAGAATCAAGAGGGAGCAATAAGAGTGGAAGATCGAGAACGAAATGCTCGGATTAAAAAGGTTGTAAGACAGGAATGTGGTTTTTCACTCCTACTGTTTAATCTATACATCGATTTCCGTTGGACCTTGTCCAACTCTTCTATTAATCCTATCTGCTAAGGTTCCCAGACTGAAGAGCGAAACTCACGGATCTGTCGAATATGTCTTTCCTGAGCCGTTTCTTTTATGAATGAATTACATTTCCCTTAGATTATTCTTATGAATCTCAGCCTAGTATCTGCTGTTCCCACAATATGTTATATATGGACATTCCGTTTTACGCCGCTCTAGATGGTTAGTCTTAGGTATTTTACGGCAATTACCGTTTCCAGCGACTGCTCACTATCGTGTAGTTGTACGTTAAGTGAATTCCTTTACCTGTTTATGCACATATATGACATTTATTTACAGTCAGGATCAACTGACAGCCCCTGCTTCATTCACCAATCCTCCTAAGGTCTTTCGCTACAGTCTTCCCGCGTTGCTAACTTCTTATAGACAGCCGTACCATCAGGGAAACCCTCAAGGTACTTCCGGTAGTATGCACTAGATCATTTATATACACGGTCTGGCAATAAAAAAATAAAAATAAATTAAGCATTCAGAAGGGATTGTCGGAGGCCACCGTAACATACTATACATACCATCGGAAGGTACGTAAAGGAATAGAGTAACAGATCTCTGTGACAGGTAGAACCGGCACCGGATCGCATTAGTACTGTTCCTGTTTAGTTTTGATACCTGGCCTTGTCGAATATAAAAGGAACGTGAACAATGTTAGATGCTGAGTGATTACCACACGAGAAGACGCCTTATTGCCCACAAAGCATACAGTAAATGGTTCAAATGGCTCTGAGCGCTATGGGACTTTACATCGGAGGTCATCAGTCCCCTAGAACTTAGAACTACTTAAAACTAATTAACCTTAGGACATCACACACATCCATGCCAGGGAGGATTCGAACCTGCGAACGTAGCGGTCTCGCGGTTCCAGACTGAAGCGCCTAGAACCACTCGGCCACATCGCCCTCAAGCACATAGTAACACCTGCACAACTGCGCCTGCCATCCAAGAACAAGTAATGGAATCCCTGCGACATTTTGTGTCATCCCGCATCATTGGTTGCAGACTAGCGGTGGCTGGACTAGGGAATAACCGTTTCGTGCATCGGCTGCAGTTGGTGCCACAACACAAACAGCTGAGTCTGGAATGATGCCGTGACTGGGAAGCATGGACTGCAGATTAACAGTGTCGCATTAAGTTCAACGATGAATTGCAGTTCTGCTCTACCCCGAATGACTATCATCGGAGAGTATGGCGGTGTCCTGGGGAGATATCTCATTCTTCCAGTGTTTACTGCGAGCGCCGCTGTGTAGGAATCCACCGGTTATCACTTAAAGTCACGGCTGGTGGTGATTGAGGGAACCCTGACGGCAGAACAATACGTCACGGACTAACTGTCAATGCCATAGCGGTGGAATCGATTAGAAACCAAGATATTAATATTCAGTCGATTTATTTTTGATTTAAGCAATGACATTCATTACACATTACACACCTGGCCATTAAAATTGATACACCAAGAAGAAATGCAGTTGATAAATCGGTATTCATTGGACAAATATATTATACTAGAACTGACTTGTGATCATATATTTTCACGCAATTTGGGTGCATAGATCCTGAGAAATCAGTACCCAGAACAACCACCACTGGCCGTAATAACGGCCTTGACACGCCTGGGCATTGAGTCAAATAAAGCTTGGATGGCGTGTACAGGTACAGCTGCCCATGCAGCTTCAACACGATACCACAGTTCATCAACAGTAGTGAATGGCGTATTGTGACGAGCCTGTTGCTCGGCCACCATTGACCAGACGTTTTCAGTTGGTGAGAGATCTGGAGAATGTGCTGGCCAGGCAGCAGTCGAACATTTTCTGTATCCAGAAAGGCCCGTACAGGACCTGCAACATGCGGTCGTGCATTATCCTGCTGAAATGTAGGGTTTCGCAGGCATCGAATGCTGGGTAGAGCCACGGGTCGTAACACATGTTAAATGTAACGTCCACTGTTCAAAGTGCCGTCAATACGAACAAGAGGTGACCGAGACGTGTAACCAATGCCACCCCATACCATCACGCCGGGTGATACGCCAGTATGGCGATGACGAATACACGCTTCCAATGTGCGTTCAGCGCGATGTCGCCAAACACGGATGCGACCATCAAGATGCTGTAAACAGAACCTGGATTCATCCGAAAAAATGTCATTTCGCCATTCTTGCACCTAGGTTCGTCGTTGAGTACACAATCACAGGCGCTCCTGTCTGTGATGCACCGTCAAAGGTAACCACAGCCATGGTCTCCGAGCTGATAGTGCATGCTGCAACAAACGTCGTCGAACTGTTCGTGCAGATGGTTGTTGTCTTGCACACGTCCCTATCTGTTGACTTAGGGATCGAGACGTGGCTGCAGGATCCATTACAGCCATGTGGATAAGACGCCTGTCATCTCGACTGCTAGTGATACGAGGCCGTTGAGATCCAGCACCGCGTTCCGTATTGCCCTCCTGAAGCCACCGATTCCATATTCTGCTAACAGTCATTGTATCTCGACCAACGCGAGCAGCAGCGTCGCGATACTATAAACCGCAATCGCGATAGGCTGCAATTCGACCTTTATCAAAGTCGAAAACGTGATGGTACGCATTTATCCTCCTTACACGAGGCACCACAACAACGTTTCACCAGACAACGCCGGTCAACTGCTATTTGTGTTTGAGAAATCGGTTAGAAACTTTCCTCATGTCAGCACATTGTAGGTGTCGCCACCGGCGGCAACCTTGTGTGAATGCTCTAAAAAGCTAATCATTTGCATATCACAGCATCTTCTTCCTGTCTGTTAAATTTCGCGTCTGTAGCACGTCATCTTCGTGGTGTAGCAATTTTAATGGCCAGTAGTGTATAATTGTACCCCATGAGTGTGCCATAGGAATGGATATGAGTCCGGCGTCCTCATGGATGGCGTCTCCATGCCATAGTTCATCCTTTTGGCCTGAATGCATGCACTGTCTCCCTTGGTGAGGGGGGCGGGGGGTTGGAGGGTCATGGAGCCTTTGTATCCTCTATTAAGGCAGAGGGTCTACAACTTTTGTTAGTCCTTGATATTTCAGGTGCTGGCTCTGGAACGGAGCTGGTTCGACATGCGTTCTATCGGACAGTTCACAGTGGCTCCACCAAGAGTGAGCAAGTGACAGCTTTCCTGGACCTGCTGCACCAAGGGATGGACGATGTGCAGCGCACAGAGACTTTGAAGGGAGCTGAGAGAGTCTGAGCAGATGACACTATTGAAAAGCCTGTGTCGCCGGCTGTACTGCGGGGCCTGACACAGGGGGAAGAGCTCTTCTGTAAACACTGAGCAATGTTCCGATACCGAAAAGCGTCGGTACCAATGACGAAGGAACATCCGACACCACGGTCAGTCCGACATCCGTCAATGTAACGAAAGGTACTACCGCGAAATTCCATGCGAAGGTCGTCAAACTGAAGGCGATAGAGCGAGGCTGGAGTAGTGTCCTTAGGAAGCGAATGAAGGCCAAGGTGAACACGCGCCGGCGCAAGAAGGCAAGGTGGCCCAGGTTTCATACTCACCGGCAAAGTGACGGATAGCGTGAAGTTAAGATTCCGGAGCAAGACGGGTTCAAATGGCTCTGAGCACTATGGGACTTAACATCTGAGGTCATTAGTCCCCTACAACTTAGAACTACTAACTAACCTGAGGACATCACACCCACCCATGCTCGAGGCAGGATTCGAACTTGCGTCCGTAACAGTCGCGTAGTTCCGGACTGAAGCGCCGGAGCAAGAGCCGAGAGCGAACTGCAGGAGGTAACAGAGAAGACGGACGCGCCCCATACTGTCGAACAAAGGAGTCATCGAAGAAGAAAGCATAGGATGGGTGGCCGCACGGCAGACAAACGCCATGCGTACCTGCCGAGGAGGAAGTCACGGCGGTAGGACGGCGGTAGTTCGGCAGCTTCTGCATACAGAATCTCGACTGGGCTAGTGTAAAAGGCCCCAGTGGCCAAACGGATGTTACGACGGTGGATAGTATTTAGACGGCGTAAGAGGAACTGTTGCTTGGTTGGTCTGGAAGAGGGGGTCAAACAGCGAGGTCATCGGTCCCATCAGATTAGGGAAGGATAGGGAAGGAATCCGGTCGTGCCCTTTCAAAGGAACCATCGCGGCATTTGCCTGATGCGATTTATGGAAATCACGGGATACCTAAATCAGGGCTGCCGGACGCTGGTTTGAGTCGTCGTCCTCCCGAATGCGATTCCAATGTGCTAATGACTGCGCCACCTTTCTCGGTAATCGAGAGTGTGGAACTGTATTAAATGAAGTAGATGAACACGGCGTTAATGTGAGCGCGTGTCTCGTGGACAAGCAGAACGAGGTAGCAGAGTCCATACATTTTTATAGGGGAGATGTTCGTACTTTATAAGTGGCAGCATTTGCAATGACGGAAAAAAATCGTAACACTAAGAACGAATTGTGCGACATAAACGAAAGTTGGTAGGCGTGTTTCTGCCCCTGAAAGATCATGTCTTTTGAAATTTCGCGCCGTTTATGAGGATGCAAATCAGGTTCGCTTTAAACACACAAAGCAACGGTCTTGAAAGTTAGTTACCTCAGAGATTAGACGTGGTGAAATGATGTTAGCCAAGAACGCTTTTAAGGCTACAGAGACTCCATTATCATAACCTCACTGACTTTCAGCGAGGTCGTGTAATAGGGCTAATAGGGCTACGAAAAGCTGGATGTTCCTTCTTCAATAATGCAGAAAGACTTGGCAGGAATCTGGCCACTGTAAATGACTGGTGGCAGCGGTGGTCATGAGATTGTACGGTCGGATGAAGAACGGGCAGCAGACCGCCATGTTGCACTACTGAGAAGGACGACATCGTGTTCGCCATATGGTTCCGACGCATCGTACTGCATCTGCAGCAGCAATTTGAGCAGCAGTTGGCACCACAGTGACAGAACGAACTGTTACAATTCGATTACTTCAAGGGCAGGTCCGAGCCAGACACCCTGTAGCGTGCTTTCCACTGACCTCAAACCATCTCTATTTGCGACTTCAATGGTGACAAGCGAGAGCTCATTGAACGGCGGAGTTGAGGTCTGTTGTGATTTCTGATGAAAGCCGGTTCGGTGCCATGTGTTGGTTGGGAGGAGGCCAGTTAAGGGCCTACAAGCAATCTGTCTGCCTACTAGACGTACTAGACCTACGAGGGGCGTTTGAAAAGTCCGTGCAGAGTCCGAGAGATGGCACCACCGGCGCGTATCGAGGTCATGTTTAGTTAGTAGCATCTTTGGAAAGAACGCACACCAATTTTCAGCCATATTTGTCTATTTCTTTGCGTTTGGCATTCATATGAATCAAGAAAGTCGAGTGATTGTCAAAAAATGGACGAAAAAGAATTTCGCATAGTGATTAAACATTACTTTACGAAAGGGTAAACGCCTCAGGAGACTAAATATAAGCTTAATAAACATTACGGTGACTCTGCACCTTTTATTAGAACTGTTTATAAGTGGTTTCAAAATTTTTGGAGTGGCCTTATGGGCACAAGTGATGCTGAACGTTCTGGACGCCTTGTGGAAGTTACGACTCAGAAATCATTGATAAAACCCATGATATGTTGATGGATGACAGAAGAGTTACGGTGCGTGAGATTGCTAGTGCTGTGGGCATCTCGAATGAACGGGTACTTAATATTTTGCATTAACATTTGGACATGGGAAAGCTCCCCGCAAGATGGGTTCCGCGATTGCTCACGCTTGACCAAAAACGGAATCGTGTGAAGTGTTGCAAGGATGGTTCGTAGCTGTTCAGAAAGAATCCGCAGGACTTTAAGCGTCGTTTCATCACTGTGGATGAATCATGGATACATTACTATACTCCTGATACCAAACAACAATCTAAACAATGGGTTACCAAGGGAGAATCTGCGCCAAAAACTGTGAAGACCGTCCCTTCGGCCGGAAAGGTTATGGCGACTGTCTTTTGAGATTCGCAAGAGATAATCCCCATCGACTATCTGGAAAAGGGTAAAACGATTACAGGTGCATATTATTCATCGTTAGTGGACCGTCTGAAAACCGAGCTGCAAGAAAAACGCCGGTGATTGGACCACAAAAAAGTCCTTTTCCAACACGACAATGCAGCAGCACACACCTCAGCAGTTGTGTCCGCAAAATTAATGGAAATAAGATTCCAAATCGTTTCACATCTCCCATATTCTCCAGACTTGGCTCCCTCGGACTACTATTTGTTCCCCAATTTTAAGAAATGGCTGGTAGGACAAAGATTTTATTCAAATGAGGAGGTGATTGCAGCAACTAATAGCTATTTTGCAGTCTTGGACAATTCCTATTATTCGGAAGGGATCAACGAATTAGAACAGCGTTGGACGAAGTGTATAAGTCTTAAAGGAGACTACGTCCGAAATGAAAAAGTTTTACCCCAAACACGTAAGCAGTTTTTATTTTCGCGTGGACTTTTCAAACGGCCCTCGTACACCTGGCTTTATGGTCTGGAGTACGTTTTCGTATGACAGCGGGAACACTCTCTTGGTTATCCCACGCACCCTGACTGCAAAATTATACGTCTGTCTTGTGATTCGACCTGTTGTTCTGCCATTCACCAACAGCATTCCAGAAGATGTTTCCCAACAGGATAATACTCTGCCACATACCGCTAATGTGATACAACACGCTCTGCAGAGTGTCGACATGTTACCTTGGCCTGCTCGATTACTATATCTTTCTCCAGTTGAGCACATATGGGTCATCATCGGACAACAACAAACAGCATAACCCGTCCCTGTACTGACCGACCAAGTGCCACAGGCATAGAACTCCATCACACAAACTGACATCCGGCACCTGTACGACACAATGCATTCACATTTGCATGCTTCTGTTCGACATACTAGAGGTTACACTAGGTATTAATGTACCAGTATTTCACTTTTGCAATGGCTAATCTCGCGCTTACATTAATCTGTTGTCTTGCAATGTTAAATACTGAAATACACTCCTGGCCATTAAAATTGCTACACCAAGAAGAAATGTAGATGATAAACGGGTATTCATTGGACAAATATATTATACTAGAACTGACATGTGATTATATTTTCACGCAATTTGGGTGCATAGATCCTGAGAAATCAGTACCCAGAACAACCACCACTGGCCGTAATAACGGCCTTCATACGCCTGGGCATTGAGTAAAACAGAGCTTGGATGGCGTGTACAGGTACAGCTGCCCATGCAGCTTCAACACGATACCACAGTTCATCGAGAGTAGTGACTGGCGTATTGTGACGAGCCACTTGCTCGGCCACCATTGACCAGACGTTTCCAGTTGGTGAGAGATCTGGAGAATGTGCTGGCCAGGGCAGCAGTCGAACATTTTCTGTATACCGAAAGGCCCGTGGAGGACCTGCAGCATGCGGTCGTGCATTATCCTGCTGAAATGTAGGGTTTCGCAGGTATCGAATGATGGGTAGAGCCACGGGTCGTAACACATGTTAAATGTGACGTCCACTGTTCGAAGTGCCGTCAGTGCGAACAAGAGGTGACCGAGTCGTGTAACCAATGGCACCCCATACCATCACGCCGGGTGATACGCCAGTATGGCGGTGACGAATACACGCTTCCAATGTGCGTTCACCGCGAAGTCGCCAAACACAGATGCGACCATCAAGATGCTGCAAACAGAACCTGGATTCATCCGCAAAAATGTCGTTTCGCCATTCGTGCACCCAGGTTCGTCGTTGAATACACCATCGCAGGCACTCCTGTCTGTGATGCAGAGTCAAGGGTAAGCGCAGCCATGGTCTCCGAGCTGATGATCCATGCTGCTGCAAACGTCGTCGAACTGTTCGTGCAGATGGTTGTTGTCTTGCAGACGTCCCTATCTGTTGCCTCAGGTATCGAGACGTAGCTGCGCAATCCGTTACAGCCATGCGGATAAGATGCCAGTCATCTCGACTGCTAGAGATACGAAACCGTTGGGATCCAGCACGGCGTTCCTTATTACCCTCCTGAACTCACCGATTCTATATTCTGCTAACAATCATTGGATCTCGACCAACGCGAGCAGCAATGTCGCGATACGATAAACCGCAATCGCAATGGGCTACAATCCGACCTTTATCAAAGTCTGAAACGTGACGGTACGCATTTATCTTCCTTACACGAGGCATCACAACAACGTTTCACCAGGTAACGCAGGTCAACTGCTGTTTGTGTATGAGAAATCAGTTGGAAACTTTCCTCATGTCAGCACGTTGTAGGTGTCGCCACCGGCGCCAACCTTGTGCGAATGCCCTGAGAAGTTGATCATTTGCATATCACAGCATTTTCTTCCTGTCGATTAAATTTTGCGTCTGTAGCACGTCATCTTCGTGGTGTAGCAATTTTAATGGCGAGTAGTGTATGTTACGTAGACAGATGTATTCGAGTAATTTGATTACTCTGCAGTAATTATTTTTTGGTGTTGTGATTTTTTTCTATCAGCATAATTCGGAATTATGCAAGAGCGGTGAGGATAATTTTAGCGGTCTCTCTCTCGTGGTTCCCCCGCGGACCGACACCTGCTGGTGTGGAGACGCTGGACTGCGCCCGGTGACGAGAGGTGAGAGGTGGGTGGCAGGGCGGCCCGCAGACGTGGCGGACGTCATAAGCCTCATCAGTGTGCGGCCGGCGCGCGCCCACAATTAAAGGAAACCATTACGGCGGCGGGCGGGCGCGTGAGCCGACTGCGAGCCCACCGGCCGACAGAATTAGCCGCGCATAATGGCGGCGGGGTGCACCTTCCACACCGCAGGCTACGCTCTGGCGGGAGCCGCTGCCAGCCGATTACGCTACGCCGCGGAGCGGCCGTTTATTTCCACCGGGCGGTGTGCGCCGACTCGACGTCAACAGGTTGCCGGAGTGGGCGCCAGATAGCTGGTCGGGACGTACACAGGGTTGCGAAACTTAAGGACGAAAGTAACTTTCATACGATGTGAGCGCCAAAGAACACACCGCGAGGAAACTTGGACCATCTACAGAAAGAACTGCTATAGTATATTACAGGAGATAGCAGAAAGAAATACCGGTGAGACGAAAAGAAACGACGCTGTTATTCGGAGACAACAACTGCAATGAAATCACTGTGATTCGTGATGGTCACCTGGACATTGCAGGGGGCGGAACATGATTCTTAAGGCAATGAAGCCGGCCGAAGTGGCCGCGCGGTTCTGGCACTGCAGTCTGGAACCGCGAGACCGCTACGGTCGCAGGTTCGAATCCTGCCTCGGGCATGGATGTGTGTGATGTCCTTAGGTTAGTTAGGCTTAACTAGTTCTAAGTTCTAGGGGACTAATGACCTCAGCAGTAGAGTCCCATAGTGCTCAGAGCCATTTGAACCATTTTTAAGGCAATGAATGCTCTGCAACGTGATCCCATGCTGCCTACTTGGCTGGCAAGGAGAGCGTGCCATTCCTCAGCCAGCGTGACCAACAACTGTTGGATGGTTGTCGGCGCATGTGGATGTGCTGCAGTAGCTCTCGCGGGGCGGCGAGTCAGTTACTTCACTGGTTTAAAGTTTTGAATGCCGTCTTTAATCACGTGAGCCTGGCAACAAATTTAGTGGTCAGCCAGAAAGCGAAGGGAAACATACTGACCTTAGTTTCCAGTCTGCACGGCCACATTCCGGTCCAGCCCACTGATAGAAAAGTGTCTATTTCCCATTTGTTTGCGGGATCAGGACTATGACTTCAGTAAAAGTTTAAAGTTCCAATCAAGATCTAATTTAATTAAAGTTTCTCACAAACAACACTTAAAATTGTGTTATGTTCAACTGAAAACAAGGCTTTCTAATCTAACAGCACCTTTAGCAGTTCAGAGGCGACCTCTACGGTAACTTCCTACCATATTGTTTTTCACCCTGACTAACATCACTCAATTGAAAGTTCGCAATAAATGTTCAAAAATTAATGCTCGCCATAAAAGTGGAAATAAATTCACCACTTGCCACGCGGAATTGAATTTCACACGGACGGCACACTAACAGTTATTTTACCGGATTCTAAACGATCCAGGACGGTGTACAGTCCTCGCGGGTTCACTATCCGTTTTCACTGGCAAATATGTGCTTGTCACAGCTCGGTTCTGATATCATCCGAGGCAGAGCGCGACCAGACGCTTAACTGGCGTGGACCTCACAGTGTCTGAGAGCGAAGTGAACCTTTCTACTGCTTCAGGGTCTGTATTTATAAGGTGCCGGTGCGGAGTGCCGAGAAAACATCTGTTGTCTCTTGTCTATTTGCATTCGGCGGCAGTCTACAAACGACCGCTATCTCGGGGACATAATTTTTAATACTATAGTTACCAATTACTTCAGAAACTTATTAATTTTTGCTGGTATGCAGATAAGCAGTTTGAAAGCACGTAGAAAGTTTCAGTTCGCTAGAATGAAAACTTTGCTTAATAGAATTTATTTAATGGAACTAACGGTACATTGTTACCTCTGAACCATACCTTTGCTATTTATGTTACAAGACTTTAAACTTGGTGTAGCTCTATTATTTGATACATTTGATCATCTGGTTTAACAAAAATCCTCTATCATTAAAATTTCAAGTACCTTCTACAGCACTTAGGTACATTTTAGTTACAAAATTAGTTTTTATTTAATTACTCAAAAACTATAAGAGGTAGATTAACGTGGACACTTTGTTATTACACTCCTGGAAATGGAAAAAAGAACACATTGACACCGGTGTGTCAGACCCACCATACTTGCTCCGGACACTGCGAGAGGGCTGTACAAGCAATGATCACACGCACGGCACAGCGGACACACCAGGAACCGCGGTGTTGGCAGTCGAATGGCGCTAGCTGCGCAGCATTTGTGCACCGCCGCCGTCAGTGTCAGCCAGTTTGCCGTGGCATACGGAGCTCCATCGCAGTCTTTAACACTGGTAGCATGCCGCGACAGCGTGGACGTGAACCGTATGTGCAGTTGACGGACTTTGAGCGAGGGCGTATAGTGGGCATGCGGGAGGCCGGGTGGACGTACCGCCGAATTGCTCAACACGTGGTGCGTGAGGTCTCCACAGTACATCGATGTTGTCGCCAGTGGTCGGCGGAAGGTGCACGTGCCCGTCGACCTGGGACCGGACCGCAGCGACGCACGGATGCACACCAAGACCGTAGGATCCTACGCAGTGCCGTAGGGGACCGCACCGCCACTTCCCAGCAAATTAGGGACACTGTTGCTCCTGGGGTATCGGCGAGGACCATTCGCAACCGTCTCCATGAAGCTGGGCTACGGTCCCGCACACCGTTAGGCCGTCTTCCGCTCACGCCCCAACATCGTGCAGCCCGCCTCCAGTGGTGTCGCGACAGGCGTGAATGGAGGGACGAATGGAGACGTGTCGTCTTCAGCGATGAGAGTCGCTTCTGCCTTGGTGCCAATGATGGTCGTATGCGCGTTTGGCGCCGTGCAGGTGAGCGCCACAATCAGGACTGCATACGACCGAGGCACACAGGGCCAACACCTGGCATCATGGTGTGGGGAGCGATCTCCTACACTGGCCGTACACCACTGGTGATCGACGAGGGGACACTGAATAGTGCACGGTACATCCAAACCGTCATCGAACCCATCGTTCTACCATTCCTAGACTGGCAAGGGAACTTTCTGTTCCAACAGGACAATGTACGTCTGCATGTATCCCGTGCCACCCAACGTGCTCTAGAAGGTGTAAGTCAACTACCCTGGCCAGCAAGATCTCCGGATCTGTGCCCCATTGAGCATGTTTGGGACTGGATGAAGCGTCGTCTCACGCGGTCTGCACGTCCAGCACGAACGCTGGTCTAACTGAGGCGCCAGGTGGAAATGGCATGGCAAGCCGTTCCACAGGACTACATCCAGCATCTCTACGATCGTCTCCATGGGAGAATAGCAGCCTGCATTGCTGCGAAAGGTGGATATACACTGTACTAGTGCCGACATTGTGCATGCTCTGTTGCCTGTGTCTATGTGCCTGTGGTTCTGTCAGTGTGATCATGTGATGTATCTGACCCCAGGAATGTGTCAATAAAGTTTCCCCTTCCTGGGACCATGAATTCACGGTGTTCTTATTTCAATTTCCAGGAGTGTATTTTTGGGGTGCACTGAAGCATAAAATAAATTTTCAAGTTTCTATGTCCATTATTTAGCTTCTCTGATTTTTCCGAAAGACGTGGATTCTGGCGTTAATTTTTGTTTTATGGTTTTGGAAACCAGCATCACTCATTTATAACTTCTAACTGCACCTTCTGACCAAATTCTGGCTTCCTAGCGTCATTATTTAGCGCCTCTGATTTTTCTCTTAAAACGCCATTTTTCCGTAAACTATTAAGTTTAGAACACCAAGACTTGGTATTCGGAACATTATTGCACTAAACTATAATTTAACAAAGTTTTAAACATAAATTTTGATTTTTAATTTCATACTAAATTGTGGTGCAATACTTTTGCGCTACATGCAGACGCGTTAAGGTGACGTGGCGCTACTAGCAGTGAACTGGGGTAAGTCCCGGCGCACTCGCTCGCCTCTGTATCTCACACACGATACAGCACTTGGTTTGCTTCACTCTCCCCAATGTATCCCACACGTGCTGTATGGGATTTAAGTTAAGCGAACGAGCAGGCCATTCGTCGAATATTCTCTCGCCCCAACAGCTCCTTCACCTCCACTGCACAATACGATCGTGCATTGTCATCCAGAAAAATGTTGTGAGGCCGAATGCACCCCTGAAAAGATGCACATGGGGAAAGACTACACTTTCGCAATAACGTTGACTGACCAGTCTACCGTGTTCAATAATTTGGAGGTCAGTACTCCCATGCAAAATCATGCCTAGCCACACTATAACATCTAGACCACAAAGACGACTGTGTTCGACAATGTTTCTGGGTACACTGCGTGTTCCTGCCGCTCGCCATGATCGTTTTGGGGGTGTTTTTTCTGGTGTGGGGGGACATAATCTTTGAAAACGGTACAAAATATATATCTTAGGTGTTGCGAAACAACTCAAATCACATGAGAAAGGAAAGTCTTGCGGTCCATAGGGCATACCAATCAGTTTCCTTTCAGAGTATGCAGACAAAATACCGCCTTTCTTAGCAATCATATACAACCGCTCACTTGACGAAAGGTCTGTTCTTCAAGACTGGAAAGTAGCACAGATCACACCAATATTCAAGAAAGGAAATAGGACTAACCCATTGAATTACAGACCCATATCACTGACCTCAATTTTCAGTAGGATTTTGGAGCATATACTGTACTCGAACACTGTGAGTCAACTTGAAGAAAATGACTTATTGATACATAATCAACACGGATTCAGAAAATATCGTTCTTGTGCAACACAGCTAGCTCTTATTCCCATGGAGTAATGAATGCCGTCGACAAGGGATCTCAGATCGATTCCATATACCTAGATTTCCAGAAGGCTTTTGATACCGTCCCTTACAAGCGACTATTAATCAAATTGCGTGCATATGGAGTATCGTCCCAGTTGTGTGATTGGATTCGTGATTTCCTCTCAGAGAGGTCACAGTTCGTAGTGATAGACGGTAAACCATCGAGTAGAACAGAAGTGGTATCTGGCGTTCCGCAAGGTAGTGTCCTAGGCCCTCTGCTGTTCCTGATTTACATAAAAGATCTAGATGATACTCTGAGCAGCCCCCTTAGATTGTTTGCAGATGACGCTGTAATTGACCGTCTAGTAAAATCATCAGACGATCAATTCAGATTACAAAATTATCTAGAGAGAACTTCTATATGGTGCGAAAAGTGGCAATTGGCACTAAAAAGTGCGAGGTCATCCACATGGGTACTAAAAGAAATCCGATAAATTTTGGTTATACGATAAATCGCACAAATCTAAGGGCTGTCAATTCGACTAAATACCTAGGAATTACAATTACGAGCAATATGAATTGGAAAGACTACATAGATAATATTGTGGGGAAGGTGAAACAAAGACTGCGCTTTGTTGGCAAACCCACTAAAGAGACAGCCTGCATTACACTGGTCCGTCCTCTGCTGAAATATTGCTCCGCGGTGTGGGATCCTTACCAGGTAGGATTGACGGAAGACATCGAAAAAATGCAAAGGAGGGCAGCTCGTTTCTTGTTATCGCGCAATACGGGTGAGAGTGTCACTGATATTTTACGCGAGTTGGGGTGGCAGTCACTGAAACAAAGTCGATTTTCTTTGAGGAGGGATCTATTTACGAAATTATCAGTCACCAGCTTTCTCTTCCGAATGCGAAAATATTTTGTTGATACCCACCTACGCAGGGAGAAATGATCATCATAATAAAATAAGAGAAATCAGAGCTCGAACGGAAAGATTTAGGTGTTCCTTTGTCCCACGCGCCATTCGAGAGTGGAATGGTAGAGAAGTAGTATGAAAATGGTTCGATGAACCCTTTGCCAGGCACTTAAGTGTGAATAACAGAGTAACCATGTAGATGTAGATGTACAATCACTGGTCAATGTTACTGTGACATTGTACTCCTTTTACGTTTGCGCCGTTTCAGGGGCGTATTCGGACCTGACGTCACTTTTATGGATGACAATGCGCGACTGCATCGAGCAGCCCAAGTGAAGGAGCTTTTGGAACGAGAGGATATTTGGCGAATGGACTGGCCTGACCGTTGCCCTAACTTAAAGGACTCGACCATCTTTGGATTGCGTTGGGGACCTACTGCAGTACCTCCAGATGCACCAGCGACCGTCCAGCAGTTGTCAGCCGCACTGGTGAAGGATTGAAATGCTCTGCCTCAAGAATTCCTTAGCTGCCTTCAAATGGTTCAAATGACTCTGAGCACTATGGAACTCTGAAGTCATCAGTCCCCTAGAACTTAGAACTACTTAAACCTAACTAACCTAAGGATATCACACACATCCATGCCCGAGGCGGGATTCGAACCTGCGACTGTAGCAGGCGCGCGGTTCCGGAGTGAATCGCGTAGAACCGCTCGGTCACCGCGGACGGCCCTTACCAGCCTTGTGGCCAGCATGGGAATACGTTGCTGTCAAAGATGATCACATCCCTATTAAAAACCAAGGCGCATCGTTAGTGATGTCCAGGGGATAATCATAAATCGTGGTGATTTCAATGTAATTATTGTGTTTGAACGAAAGTGACATTTGTTTTCGACTCATTGCGTATTTCTTTCAGTTACCTCCTGAACTATAATATATCAGTTCTTTCAGTGTATCGTCCAAGTTTCACTGAACTGTCTTACTTGGCATTGACAGATCACGATGAAAGTTAATTTCATCTTTAAGTTTTGCACACCAGTGTATTTCCAAAGCCAGAGCTGTGTGGGCATAAACTGCTCGGCCGAATACGCCACGTGCATGAGGACATCACTATATCAGTTGTCTCAAACATAGGCATCGCCTTAGGCATCTCCTCGTCTCTTTCCGTCGCTAATGACCTCGATGTCGACTAGACGTTCAACACTAATCTCCTCCTCCTCCTCGTCGTCTCTTGGCTTAATAACCACCAAAAGAACAGACACCACTGGAATTTGCAGCTATGAAACATAATACGTAAATTTAAGGAGAAGGAATAGAATGGAAAGGAGATGTCAGCTGCATTAGAACTTCTTGTGGCATCATCGGCGACGAGCGAAAATGTGTGCCCGACCAGGTTACGAACCCAGGATCTGCTGCTTACTAGGCAGCTGCGTTAAAAACTCCGCCACCTGTAAAAGGTGTTTATCTCACCTGCGTGGACTATGACAGCACACCCATTGGCCGTTACAAATTCCCACCCAGCGCCACACATCCACAGTCTCTGTACATACCCTCCAAGCTCGCTATTCAGAGATTCACATAGGAGGTTGGATGTAATTGTGCATTCATACTGAATTTACTGGATGCATTGCCCATCAAGGCCAACAGACATGATATGAAGGTGTCATGTCTGTTCTTTTGGACGTGTCTGGAAAAACAGGCACCATGCATTCATGTAACTGATTCCCCTTGATGGTCAATGGACCCACCACATGCAGTGCAGATGTACAATTAGTCCAGCCTCCTGCTGGAAACTCTCAGTACTTAGCATGGAGGACAGACGGGAACTGTGGGTAGGTGGCGTTGGGTGAGAATGTGCCAAGAGCCATGCCGAGATGATTTGTGCAGTTGCAATGAACACTGTGTTTCGGTGGGGCAGTTTTTAATGCAATTGTCTTCTAAGCTGAAGATCCTGTGTTCTGATTCTGATCCGGCACACATTTTCGCTCGTCGCCGCTGATGCTGCACAAGTCCTGATGCGGCTGACATCAGTAATCCCTTCCCTTTCCTTTCATGTTATCATTTAATTTATAAATTATTGCCTATTTTTACTTTTCTCATGAATCTAAAACCAGTTTTGTATAACAAAGGCGAGAACATGTCAATACCTGTTTGTTCTAGAAAGGAACATCTACATCTACATCCATACTCCGCAAGCCACCTGACGGTGTGTGGTGGAGGGTACCTTGAGTACCTCTATCGGTTCTCCCTTCTATTCCAGTCTCGTATTGTTCGTGGAAAGAAAGATTGTCGGTATGCCTCTGTGTGGGCTCCAATCTCTCTGATTTTATCCTCATGGTTTCTTTTTCTTCTCGAGATATACGTAGGAGGGAACAATACACTGCTTGACTCCTCGGTGAAAGTCTGGAACCGCGCGACAGCTACGGTCGCAGGTTCGAATCCTGTCTCGGGCATGGATGTGTGTGATTTCCTTAGGTTAGTTAGGTTTAAGTAGTTCTAAGTTCTAAGGGACTGATGACCTCAGCAGTTAAGTCCCATAGTGCTCAGAGCCATTTGAACCATTTTTTTCCTCGGTGAAGGTATGTTCTCGAAACTTCAACAAAAGCCTGTGCCGAGCTACTGAGCGTCTCTCTTGTAGAGTCTTCCACTGGAGTTTATCTATCATCTCCGTAACGCTTTCACGATTACTAAATGATCCTGTAACTAAGCGCGCTGCACTCCGTTGGATCTTCTAAATTTCTTCTATCAACCCTATCTGGTACGGATCCCACTCCGGTGATCAGTATTCAAGCAGTGGGTAATCAAGTGTACTGTAACCTACTTCCTCTGTTTTCGGACTGCATTTCCTTAGGATTCTTCCAATGAATCTCAGTCTGGCATCTGCTTTACCGACGATTAATTTTATATGGTCATTCCATTTTAAATCACTCCTAATCCCTACTCTCAGATAATTAACTGCTTCCAGTTGCTGACCTGCTATATTGTAGCTAAATGATAAAGGATCTTTCTTTCTATGTATTCGCAGCACATTACACTTGTCTACTTTGAGATTCAATTGCCATTCCCTGCACATGCATCAATTCGCTGCAGATCCTCCCGCATTTCAGTACAATTTTCCACTGTTACAACCTCTCGATATACTACAGCATCATCCGCAAAAAGCCTTAGTGCACTTCCGATGTTATCCACAAGGTCATTTATATACAGGGTGATCAAAAAGTCAGTATAAATTTGAAAACTTGATAAACCACGGAATAATGTAGATAGAGAGGTAAAAATTGACGCACATGCTTGGAATGACTGGGGTTTTATTAGAACCAAGGAAAAAAAACCACCCCATATTTCTAGACGCGTGAAAGATCTCTTGCGCGCGTCGTTTGGTGATGATCGTGTGCTCAGCCGCCACTTTCGTCGTGCTTGGCCTCCCAGGTCTCCAGACCTCAGTCTGTGCGATTATTGGCTTTGGGGTTACCTTCAGTCGCAAGTGTACCGTGATCAACCGACATCTCTAGGGATGCTGAAAGACAACATCCGACGCCAATGCCTCACCATAACTCCGGACATGCTTTTATCCCTCGACTACACCTATTGTTGAGGAATGATGTTGGACATATTGAGCATTTCCTGTAAAGAACATCATCTTTGCTTTCTCTTACTTTGTTATGGTAATTATTGCTTTTCTGATCAGATGAAGTGCCATCTGTCGGACATTTTTTGAACTTTTGTATTTTTTTGGTTCTAATAAAATCCCATATCATTCCAAGCATGTGTGTCAATTTGTACCTCTTTATCTACATTATTCCGTGATTTATTCAGTTTCAAATTTATACTGATTTTTTGATAACCCGGTATATTGTGAATAGCAACGGTCCTACGACACTCCCCTGCGGCACACCTGAAATTACTCTTACTTCGGAAGACTCCTCTTCATTGACAATGACATGCTGCGTTCTGTTATCTAGGAACTCTTCAATCGAATCACACAATTGGTCTGATAGTCCATATGCTCTTACATTGTTCATTAAACGACTTTGGGGAACTGTATCAAACACCTTGCGGAAGTCAAGAAACACGGCATCTACCTGGGAACCCGTGTCTATGGTCATCTGAGTCTCGTGGACGAATAGCGCGAGTGGGTTTCACACGATCGTCTTTTCCGAAATCCATGCTTATTCCTACAGAGTAGATTGCTAGTCTCCAGAAAAGTCCTTATACTCGAACATAATACGTGTTCCAAAATTCTATAACTTATCGACGTTAGAGATATAGATCTATAGTTCTGCACATCTGTTCGATGTCCCTTCTTGAAAACGGGGATGACCTGTGCCCTTTTCCAATCTTTTGAACGCTACGCTCTTTTAGAGACCTACGGAACACCGCTACAAGAAGGGGGGCAAGTTCCTTCGCGTACTCTGTGTAAAATCGAACTGGTATCCCTTCAGGTCCAGCGGCCTTTCCTCTTTTGAGCGGTTTTAGTTGTTTTTCTATCCCTCTGTCATCTATTTCGATATCTACCACTTTGTCACTGTGCGACAATCTAGAGAAGGAACTACAGTGCAGTCGTCCTGTGTGAAACAGCTTTGGAAAACGACATTTAGTATTTCGGCCTTAAGTCTGTCACCCTCTGTTTCAGTACCACTTTGGTCACAGAGTGTCTGGACATTTTGTTTTGATCCACCTACCGCTGTGACATAAAACCAAAATTTTTTAGGATTTTACTTTCGAATTCGTTGAACGCCTCTCGCATAACCCTCCTCACACTACATTTCGCTTCGTGTAATTTTTGTTTGTCTGCAAGGCTTTGGCTATGTTTATGTTTCCTGTGAAGTTCCCTTTGCTTCCGCAGCAGTTTTATAACTCGGTTGTTGTACCACGGTGGCTCTTCTCCATCTCTTACGATCTTGTTTGGCACGTACTCATCTAATGCATATTGTACGATGGTTTTGAACTTTGCCCACAGATCCTCAACACTATCTGTACTTGAGATAAAACTTTTGTGTTGAGCCGTCAAGTACTCTGAAATCTGGTTTTTGTCACTTTTGCTAAACAGAAAAATCTTCCTACCTTTTTTAATATTTCTATTTACGGCTGAAATCACCGATGCTGTAACCGCTTTATGATCGCTGGTTCCCTGTTCTGCGTTAACATCCAGTCATACACAACAAAAAAGGTGTTTTCCCATAATGTGTACATGGTGGTTGGGTCACTATTATTTCAGCATTGTTATTGATATTCAGTTTCATTTTACACACACACACACACACACACACACACACACACACACACACACATCACAGGAGGAGGTGCAGGAAACTTGCATTGCCATTCTAGGCTAGCTCCTGGTCAAGGTGGTTTTATTGCCTTCCCTGCCTCTTATGTAGTGCTGTGTGTGTATCTACATCATGTGAATGAATGTACTGACTGCTTGTACAGTGTAGTGGTGTGTTTCTGTTGTTATGGATGAACAGAAGGGAGAGGGTGAAACCAGGTGCCGACATATAGCCTACTCCTCTTGGATAGCTGAAAAGGAACTGCCAGGTTTAACATTCCCATCCAATAGACAATTCGCCAGCAAGAGTTTCACATGCCTTCATTTCATGAGACATGCAGAGAAGTTTGGATTTTAATCCACGTGCAACGACTGGTGATCAGGAATGTTATCCCAACATCTCTCCTTCCTTTGCTGGTGGGATACTGGCAATGAAAATTTTACACTTGCAGGATTAGAACCATTATGTTTCTGAATCGAGCACCATCGTACTAGTATGCATTTGTGACTCTGGCTACAGAGTGGGTATATGATCTATAGTAGTTATAAATTTAGTATTTCCCTAGCCTTTTTCATGGAGCTGTACCCACATATGACATATATATTTCACACATCTCCTCATCCTTCCACTCGTGGCCCATCTCCTCCTCCTCCCACTCTGCCCATCTTCTCCTTACCTCACTTTGATTACCTCCTCCTTTCCTCATTTCTCTGTCAGTATTCTTCTGCCTTCTCTGTCTCCTCTCCCCTCTTTCTGACCCATCACGTCTTCAACCCCTTCTCTGCTCAACTCCTCCACCTTCCTCTCTATTTCCCTCTTCCCCCCTACCTTTCTGGCAGTCTCCTCCTGCCCCCTTCTCTCTGCCTCATATTATTCCTACACAACACACCTTTTGAGCAGGACAGCCTGTATGGCATGGGCTGAAAAAAAAAAAAAAACACAGTGTTTCTCGTATCTCCACTTATAATGTAGCTAATGGGTTATCAACTCCACAGTGACAATACGCCTCAAGTTCGCTATTTATGTGCCAAATTTGGTGAAATCGATCCAGATATTTGGGAGCAGATCACATACATACATATATACATACTTACTTATGTACATGCTGCTTTATACATATATAGATTTCGTTATTCGTCAAAGATCTAGAAACAGAAGAAAAATCAGAACGATGGCATGAATTGATCATTTCAATAAAGGAGAGTTTACGTATTACTTTACTCACAACATATCATCATAATCATAGTGTGGAGAATTCACTGAAAGAAAACTCTGAAACTTTGATTAGCTGTGTTGCATTTGATGTCTCTTGACGATAATGACAGCTCATAAGTTTTGTTTCGTCTCTTAGTGAGCCACAGTTTTCACTGGCTTGTCACACGGCGGAATTTGGCATTAAAGGGCTGATTTGAAGAACTAATTACTGAGTACGTAGGTCTGCAGCGCAGTTCGTATGGAAGTGCATAATGCACTGTGGAAAAACTGGAAAAGAAGAGAATAGAAGCATTTTAGGTGTGATACTGTAGAAGGATTCTGGCAACTAAGTATAATGATAATGTAAGAAATGAAGAAGTCCTACATAGAGTCAGCCACTTCCATCTGCTATATTGTTTTAGCTCCCTCTACCACTTTCTTCCTGGATTGTCCATGTTTTACGCTGGCGGCATGCTTCGTCCCACGCTTCGGTGTGGGTAGGCACATATTTTTGCAAGTTTGTTTCCTGTGCCTTACGTTCTGTTTTATCTTATTGTTCTGAGTTTTCTTGACACCAGTCTCAATCTGTTACTGTCTCAATCTGAAGACCTTGCCGTCGTGCTCCCTTAAAACCCTCTCCATCCATCCATCCACAGCGTCGGCGAAGAACGGAATGTATGGAAATCAGTGACTAGAAGATAGGACATGATAGAACATGTCTAAAGACTTCAGGGAATAACTTCCATGGTACCACAGGCAGTTGTAAAAGGTAAAAACTGCAGGAGGAGACAGAGATTTGATTATATGCAGCAGCAAGTAATTGAGGATGTCGGTTATAAGCGCTGCTTGGGATGGAGACGTTGGCAAACGATATGAAGTCACCGCAGTTCGTATCAAAGCAGTGAACCAGACGGAATAAGGATGGTAAAAACTAATATGAGTAAATATGGACAGTTTTGTTTCGATTCGTTTAATGTTGGTATCGATAGAAAACATTCGAATATTTTTAGTTCAATACGAAACATCAGGACATAGGTACTGGAACCGTGGATTAGCAAGGGGGAAACAGTAACATCTCTCTACGAGGTATACAGAAAACGCTGACCAGAAGAAAAGACGCCATGTGAAGACATGCATTAAGACATAACGGAATATCTTCCATGTAGCCACAGGGACCTGCATAGGTAAAAAATATTATGGCGGTATAAAGATTGGAACACATTCAAAAAATAATTGAAGGCGTTTTGTGTGAATGCTACTCTGGGAGGAAGGGATTGGTTTTCGACAAGGCAGGTAAAATGCTCAAAAAAGTTTTTCACTGCGGCCACGATGTGCATTTTCTTCTTCTATTGTATTACTCTTTCTCGAGACTCTCTTGACCACAGCCACCTGCGTAATGTAAATAAAAATGAACATGCACTGGCAATGTAGTTCAGGAGAGTGCCTCTTGGCGTTCACAGTCAAGTTTCTGCAATATCATTCTGTGTGAAGAAGGTGGACAAGAGAAAACCTGTAATGGAACCTTTGTTAATGACACTGGGTTCTCTTCATGGGTGGTGGTAGTATCTGAATTTGCATAATGACTGTTGCAGTAAAATGCATAGGCGGTCAGGTATCTTTTGTGTGATCACCTGATACTGACTAGCCACGTCACTGTAGCGAACCATGTAGCATTGTTGTTGTTGTGGTCTTCAGCCCTGAGACTGGTTTGATGCAGCTCTCCATGCTACTCTATCCTGTGCAAGCTTCTTCATCTCCCAGTACCTACTGCAGCCTACATCCTTCTGAATCTGCTTAGTGTATTCATCTCTTGGTCTCCATCTACGATTTTTACCCTCCACGCTGCCCTCCAATACTAAATTGGTGATACCTTGATGCCTCAGAACATGTCCTACCAACCGATCCCGTCTTCTGGTCAAGTTGTGCCACAAACTTCTCTTCTCCCCAACCCTATTCAATACTTCCTCATTAGTTATGTGATCTACCCATCTAATCTTCAGCATTCTTCTGTAGCACCACATTTCGAATGCTTCTATTCTCTTCTTGTCCAAACTATTTATCGTCCATGTTTCACTTCCATACATGGCTACACTCCATACAAATACTTTCAGAAATGACTTCCTGACACTTAAATCTATACTCGATGTTAACAAATTTCTCTTCTTCAGAAAAGCTTTCCTTGCCATTGCCAGTCTACATTTTATATCCTCTCTACTTCGACCATCATCAGTTATTTTGCTCCCCAAATAGCAAAACTCCTTTACTACTTTAAGTGTCTCATTTCCTAATCTAATTCCCTCAGCATCACCCGACTTAATTCGACTACATTCCATTATCCTCGTTTTGCTGTTGTTGATGTTCATCTTATATCCTCCTTTCAAGACACTGTCCATTCCATTCAACTGCTCTTCCAAGTCCTTTGCTGTCTCTGACAGAATTACAATGTCATCGGCGAACCTCGAAGTTTTTATTTCTTCTCCATGGATTTTAATACCTACTCCGAATTTTTCTTTTGTTTCCTTTACTGCTTGCTCAATATACAGATTGAACAACATCGGGGAGGGCATATAGGAACCAAAATCGACGCTATACTCATGGCCAAAAACTTTGCAGGAAGTGAACGTTACGACTGCAGTAATGTGATCCCAGCCAAGTATGGGGGAGTGTTGTACCATCCAACACATTTCAGACTTCGCCTCTAGCCAGACCCATAACATAAGTTTAAATATAGTATCTCATTCAATTTTTAAATTTACTATGTGATGTTGTGTGAATGTTCGAATTTGCAGTATTAAGTGGACTACGCCTGTCATTATATTCTAACAGTTTCACGTCCGCATGTCCACCCTTCAACACCTGACCTGCTACCCAGGGGAAAATAAGCATTAATGGCTAGCCCTTATCGCATGTAGTTGGAGGTAGTAACCTACCTAAAAACATACCACTCCTAATAGCTTTAATTATTAGTCTGGAAATGAAATAAATACTGTCATAATCTTGTTCTGTACATTGTGCTCAGTCACCAATAAAAATATCTGCACTTGAAGGTTTAAATCTGAACTTCATGTTTGAAGTACGAGTGACATCCCCTTTCCGAATCATTTCTTTAAAGTACATAGACAATTTTCAGCAAATTTTACTTATAGCGGCCTCCGGCGTGTAGCTATGAGGTTACAGTTTCCGCAACACTGCTTTTCTGTGATCTCGTAAGTAGCTGCAGTCAGGAGTTTACGTGCGAAGATCTACCGCTGTAAAGAGGTAGGTGAACAAAAATTATAAAAGAAATTCCATTGCAGCAGCAACGTATAATCTGTCGCAATTGGTGCATCGTACGCACGCACGCACGTAAAAAATGTGTCGAAGGCGCTTCGCGCGATCCGGCAAGAGCCGTACCAAGACTGCCAACCAACGTGCCGACGACACTCATTTCGTCCGGCACAACACGTTCTCTGAAAATAGCATTGTCACTAGCGAATCTTATCGCTGATGTGCTTACTCCTCAATTTTAATCCGAGTCTTTTTATTTTTACCATTGCTTCTTAGATAAAGAAAGACGGCACACCTGAGTTTCGGTAACTTTAATCCGAGCACTTTTGTCTTCGTCTTCTCTTCTCATTTTTCCCTTTGTTTCTTTACGTATGATACGTTACTCAAAAAATGGCTCTGAGCACTATGGGACTCAACTGCTGAGGCCATTAGTCCCCTAGAACTTAGAACTACTTAAACCTAACTAACCTAAGGACATCACACACATCCATGCCCGAGGCAGGATTCGAACCTGCGACCGTAGCGGTCTCGCGGTTCCAGACTGCAGCGCCAGAACCGCGCGGCCACTTCGGCCGGCATACATTACTCATTTTTCCTTACATGTTATACCTACTCTTCCGTATGAGCTTCAATTTCTGGTATTTTCCCACCATGATCATGTTATGAGTTGTACGTGGGAAGGAGTAATATGAATTACTTTCCCTGTAAGTAAGCCCTTTGAATTTTAGCACAACGCCTCTCATGTTACTCCTGGCACCGGAATTTGATGACCGTCTGTGCGAAGCACTTGCGGCTGCGAAACAAATCCGCGGTGGAAAACATTCCTTTCTTCTAAAGCTTCTCAACTTTCTTCTCTACGTGCGCCAATGCTGCATCGCAGGCATCCCAGGCTGACGGAAATACTCAAGAATCTGAGAAGTGTTGGTAAACTACCTCTTCCGTGAGTGTATTACATTTCCTTGTCGCTCTTGCAGTAAATTCCACTCTGTATGTATTTGATTTCTGTCTATTCTGTCAGACGCCACTATTGATCAGGCGGCTCGTGCATACATTTATATGAAATAGAGAATAGGGAAATAAATGGAAAAGATGGATGGGAATTTGTGACTTCGAGTCGCACAGGGCATTGTGGTAATGCAACGGCGAAAATTTATGCCGGTCAGGGACTCGAAACCGGATTTACTGTTTCTCATGTGGGGTTGCCTTAACCCCTTCAGTCATCCGGACACAAATTTCCAAATATCGCTGCATAGCAGCGTTCCTCGTAAATTAACCGCCTACTCGCAAATTATTGATTTCGTAGGAGTTCGGGCGATATTTGTGCAACCGCAATGAAACAAACGATAAGGAGCCGACGCGCTCTTAGACAAATGTAAAAATTTGAATGGTGTCTGTTCTGTTGGCATCACAAGACGGTTTACTTATTTTGGTACATACTTGTGAGCTTTCAGGTTCTGCACAATAATTACCAAATCAGTCCCATTGTATGTCCAGTAACTGCCCACAATATAGTACCAGGAGTCGAAAACCTATGATCTCGAGGGTCACTGCTACCTGTAAGCTTTCACCATGTCGTCTACGGACACACTGATTGGGGTCGATGTGCCAGCAACAAACAGAATCTCATAATAAATTATAATGCCACTAGCATTCATGTAATGTGGCTAGCTTTACTAGCATTACATCTTTATAGCAATAGTTTGACGGAAGGTCAACAGGATCTTTTTTTTTTAACTAGGCGATACACCTCGCTGCCTACACTTGTACATGGTACGTTATATCTTTGCATTAGCGTGTTACTGCGATTACGTGCATAAACATGTCAGGCGCGAACATCTTCAGATAACACTTTGAGGTGGACTGTGGTGCGAGCTGTGCTTTCAACCCCCAAACGTTTTACCACGAGGACAATGGTTTCTGATGATGGACAACTAGTGGCTGTTCCATCTGCTCATTAACATAATTGTTGTTGTCGGTTTAAGGCCGTGAGGTCCATGGTTTGATGCCTCGGATACCTCGAATTCTTCATCATACCGCAGAATTTAGATTGTAATCCAATGATCCTAGAACAAATTCTGATGATGGACAACTAGTGGCTGTTCCATCTGCTCATTAAAATAATTGTTGTTGTCGGTTTAAGGCCGTGAGGTCCATGGTTTGATGCCTCGGATGCCTCGAATTCTTCATCATACCGCAGAATTTAGATTGTAATCCAATGATGCTACAACAAAATAATTCATTACATATTCACTAGTTTATGATATCGGAGCTGGATGATAATTAAATCATCACTGACAACTGGAATAATTTAGTAGCTAATGATTAACTTACCGATTCCAATATTTGAGGTGATAAAAATATTATAAGTATCTATGAAATTTTTTTCTTGCTTATCACAGCATAAAATTAACACACTCATGTGTACTGACAGTACATTATTTACCAATCAGTTACGAAAACTTCTTTGCTTCCTTGTTTCCTTCTCAAAACGCAAAACAAGTCTGACGTTTCATTCATGCAAAAAAACGATTTCTATAAAAATAACATGGCTGTAGATGCATTGCATATTTATTTTAGGGAAGGTGACTACGTACTGGACAGCCATAGGACTAAAAGCTATTATTTATTGATTCTAATGAGAGTCAGTTACCTTGCAGCTATATTTTTAATTTGATATTTATCTCATGTATGTACTATCGAATTCAACATGATATTGTCTCCATCATACCACATATCACAGAATTTAGGTTAGGAGCGAATGATGCTACAACAAGCGGCACCTGAAGATGAGACAACATTGTCTTGAAATCGACAGTATACTGAATGAAACAGAACTCCACCGAAGAACATTCACAGGCGGCAGTATGAATCAAACAAGGTGTCTAAAACGCATACGTCAAGAGCTATGAGCACTTATTCAGTAGAAGAGATACGTTCCACAGCAGTGAAGATGAACAAGTGATAGTTGCTCTTAAGGTATGTGTTTTAGGGCAGGTTTCAGAAACAAGCGCAGCTGTTGCGAACACGTTTTAGCCCTAATACCATATATAGAAAGTGGATTCCAGTACAGAATGAAGTCAAGTGTAGCTTTTGTTGATCTGTCGTCGGCATACGATACTGTGTGGCTCCAGGGTCTTATGCTTAAGTTCAAGAGACACATACCGAGTTCAAAACTGGCAACCTTAATGAACAACATGCTGACGAACAGGTCTTTCAAAGTGAGCATCGGCCACAACACCAGCAGATCGTATAAAATAAAAAATGGCCTTCCTCAAGGATCTGTGTTGGCTCCAACCCTTTTTAATTTGTATATTAGCGACTTGCCAAATACAGTCAGCAGGAAATTTTGCTACGCCGATGATTTGGCACTAGTTGTACACACTAAAACACTTGGGGAAGGAGCGAACGTACTCACAGAAGATCTGGAGTCCTTGAATTCCTATTATAAAAAATGGCGAATCTGCCCTAATCCAACCAAGACTGAGGTTTGTGCTTTCCAATTGATCAATAAAATGGCCCACCAGGAACTGAATGTGAACTTCTGTGAACAAAGAGTCAGACACAACTTCAACCCCAAGTACCTTGGCATAACACTAGACCGCTCCCTGACTCACAAAAAACATCTAGAAAACGTAAGCCAAAAGCTAAAGAGTCGCAACAACATCCTGAGAAAATTGTCTGGCTGGACTTGGGGATCTCAAGCATCCACCTTAACGTACTGCCGCAATAGCCCTGGTATATCCTGTTGCCGAATATTGCTCTGCTGTCTGGCATTCGAGCACTCATACTAAGAAAATCGACGTCCAGTCGAACGAGTGTATGAGGATAATAACGGGTACTATCAAATCCACCCCAGTCCCTTGGCTGCATACTCTAAGCAATATCCCACCTCCACAATTGAGAAGACAAGAAGCAGCAGCAAGAGAGTGGTCAAAAATTCATGACTCCGATTACCCACAGAATCTATCAAACCATGATGTTTTGAACGAAACACCATCGGCCCGCTTGAAGTCACGGAAGCCTATATGGGTTAATACACAAGAACATCAACCTGTCATCAAGGAGCAATGGCGGCACTTTTGGAGTGATTCTGGAATTAATAAACGAGGTATCCAAGATCCTACTCTGGAATTACGGGGCTTTGACCTGAAGAGATGTACCTGGACTAAATTAAACCGTATCAGAACGGGCCGTGCAAGATGCAATGCATATAAGTACAAGTGGGGTCTATGCCACTCACCAGCCTGTGACTGTGGAGCACCAGAACAGAACGTCCGCCATATTATTGAGGAATGCCCCTTAAGAAGATACGCCGGACTTGTCTCTGAAGTTATATATGTGAAACCCTCTGCTTCGGATTGCTGTGCAATCTAGATATTCAGCTTTAAATATATGAATGAGTTTCTAGTCAGGCTTGCCAAGCTTTTAACATGTAGTTATTTTGTCTTGAGTGTTTGTACTTTATCCTTTTGTGCTATTGCTTGTTTTTTACACATGTTCTATTTACACATTGTTTTGTTTTATACATTTCGTTTACATATTGTTGTACTTATATAAAATATTGTCGCTGTATTGCCATACGCAAAATAAATAAATAAATAAATAACCGAGCATTTCTTGTTTCGGTCCATACCATCATCTGTAACAGTATGGAAAGTAAAGAACTTGCAGCAAAAGAAATGTATTTCTCAGTATCGAAAACAAACAAGTGCTCACAGCTTCTACGCTTCGCATTCTAGTGCCCATGTTTATTGGCCCATACTACCACCTGAAAAAATACGGAACACGTTTTTGTTAACAGCCTGTCTGTGCGTGGTCTGATTCAACCTGTATGAAAAATACAGTTGCAAGGAAGTAGATTTTTTTGAACAAAAACGTTACAGTTTTATACTGCCTAAAATTTATGTGATTTATGACCGCTGAAACGCCACCTTAATAAAGAACAGCTAAGTCCCGGAAGCGGGATTAGACTCGAAAATTCTCCACAAATGGTCTGCCTTTGCTCTCTTCTACGTGCGTTTCTTGGGAGCTCGCAGCTTACTGAGTCGCTGGAAGGCTTATTCGCCGACAGCCGTTCCTTCTCGTGATCCACGGCGTGCGGCTTGCACGGTAGGCCCACGGGCATCCGCGCCTGCCAAGAATTGTAATAGTTCCCTCCGGCCGGAGCGAGGACGCTTTGAAATGTGTGTCCCGTCAGCTACTCAGAACGGGGCGTGTGGCACATTACGCCAAATGTCGCAACGGTACCATTCAGTTAGGGTCCCGCGGCGCGTGTGATTTGAATCTCAGCGCCTGTGAGAGGCCTTCTCCGATGCGAGGAATCAGTTGGCTGTTACGTCACACGAATTGGCAAAGTCGCCTGGGCAAGTGCAAACATTTAAAGCAACTTCGGAATCGGAAATATTCGCCGCAGGCGTACCACAAGTATAATACTGAATCCGCTGTTGTTCTTGGTAACTGTAAAAGATCTGGCAGTATACGTTCGACAAGGATAAACTATTTTATTTGCTGATGATGCAGGTATTAGAACAAAGGTTAAAGGAGAAACTTCACCACAAGGGAATTTAAATACAATGTTCTTGAAAATCAAAAACTTATTCTCCGCCCATGAACTGTCAATGTCTTTAGATAAGACACAATACATGGAACTGTATACTGCTCAAGGTCTGACCGCTCCACTATACACTGAAGTGACATCAGTCGTGGATACCTTCTAATATCGTGTGAGGCCACCTTCTCCGGCGTAGTTCAGCAGCTCGGCGTGATATGAATTCAACAAGCCATCGCCGGCCGGGGTGGCCGAGCGGTTCTAGGCGCTACAATCTGGAACCGCGCGACCGCTACGGTCGCAGGTTCGAATCCTGCCTCGGACATGGATGTGTGTGACGTTCTTAGGTTAGTTACGTTTAATTAGTTCTAAATTCTAGGGGACTGATGACCTCAGATGTTAAGTCCCATAGTGTTCAGAGCCATTTCTTGTTCCCTAGTTAGATAAATGATCTGATGAGTAGGGAGAACAACAACGTGCCGCTGTTTGCTGATGACGCTGCAGTGTATTAAAAAGCGTATCGTTGCCTGACTGTGGGAGGATACATGATGATTAAGACAGAATTTCTAGTTGACGTGATAAATGTGAGCTTCCTCTAAAGGCACAAAAATGTAAGTTAATGCAGATGAACGCGATTAAACAGCTAGGCGTAACGTTGCAAAGCGATATGAAATGGAATGAGCATGTAAGATCGGTAATAAGGAAGGCGAATGGTAGACGTCGGTTTGCTGGGAGAATTTTTAGGGAAGTGTAGCTCGTCTATAAAAGAGACCACGTACAGAATGATAGTGTGAGCCGATCTTTAATACTGCCCGAGTGTTTGGGATATCCACCAGGTCGGATTAAAGGAAGACATCGAAGCAGCTCAGAGGCGTGTTGCAGGATTTGCTACAGGTAGGTCAGCACTCGAGTATTACGGAGATGCTTCCTGAGCTCATGAAAGACGACGCTCTTTTCGCAAAACAATACTGAGAAATTAAATATCTTCAATATTTCGCGGCCCTGTCAGCAACAGTATAAATATTAATTTTAATTTTAATAATCAACAGCCTCAGTTGCGCCGTTTACCTAGAATGTACCTAGGTTTAAGTCGGGATAACCCAACCTTCCTCAGAATAACAGTAACTACCGTTTGTCCATAGTGGACATCGTCAAGCTAAAACTACAAATTATCGTCAGACAATAAAAACTTATCTGAAACTGCCTCGGCCCCACTTCACGACCGAGATGCGGCAGCCACGAGTGCTGTACTGGAACTGACCCGCCTAGGCGGACACAATACCTTGCGCCTGCGCATAAACTGTATGATAGTTACTTGATGGGTCAAGACGCGAACTTGACTCCTGACCTTGACATTACTAGTACTATGGACAAACTGTAGTTACTGTTATTCTGAAGAAGGTTGAGTTATCCCGGCTGAAACCTAAGTAAAAGGTGCAACTGAGGCTGTTGATTATTAAAATTAAAATTAATACTGACAAAATTTAGAAAATCGGTATTTGTGGCTGATTGCAGAACGATTCTATTTCCAGCAATGGACATTTCGCGTAAAGACTGTGAAGACAAGACAAGAGAAACTAATGCTAAATTTGTCTTGTTTGCCAGTGATAAGAGCGTTGTGATAAATAGGAAAATTAGTATAGTTTTGGAAAGGGCTGAGAATTATATTTTTCTAGGATTAATGAATTCCTTCTGACCAATTCATTGTTATCAAACTTTAAAAGAGTGGTTCAGAGCCTGCAAGAGGCTTCCACTCAACATATGCATAAAATGTAGTTAATTAGAAAGGGGAGACTGACAATGTTCAGGTCTCCGGATTACGACTTGAAACTTCCTACGAAACTTTCTACGAACTCCTGACCTTGATGCGGTGTGGAGACTTGAATGCTTCAAGGATACTTTAGTCTGGAACCGCGTGACCGCTCCGGTCGCAGGTTCGAATCCTGCCTCGGACATGGATGTGGGTGATGTCCTTAGGTTAGTTAGGTTTAAGTAGTTCTAAGTTCTAGGGGACTGATGACCACAGATGTTAAGTCCCATAGTGCTCAGAGCCATTTGAACCATTTGAACCTCAAGGATATAGCTGACCCCAAACTGTATGTTTAATCTCGTAAAGGATATTTATGGAGATGTCAGACTAAGAAATGGGGTAACAGTCTTTTCAGTGGTTTCATGGGCAGCAGTTTGGATGACAAAATGAGCTAACCTTGTAACAGTAGGCAAACTGCTCTTGTTATGTTGGTACTGCGACGTGTATGAAAGCAAGGGGAAAGTACACCCATTGTATTTTGATAACTTGCTTCTCTTTTGTATACTTGGATGATGATAGCATTTGCGCGGGTAAAATATTCCGGATCTAAAATAGTCCTCCATTTGTATCCCAGGAGACATCTGTGCAGTATGTCGAAATGACAGAAAAACAAACCCTGTGTTGGATGGGTAGACTGTGGAATGTTTCCTTTATCATGTACGTGGGATCGAGAAACTGATAAGTTGATGTCAGGTATACCGGAAATATTGCCTCTCATAAGAGTCGTCAGGCGAATTTCTCTGGCGTTTCAGCAGATATCTGCAGTTTCGGTCTTGCATTGTGTAGCTGGAGTCAGTCGATACAAGAGTGCTCACCATGTCTTCCATGCGACGCCCAAGGTCGACGGAAAGCATCGGTTCGTTTCTAGTTGCAAACAAAATGATTATTGAAGTGGAATCTGTCGTGCCCATTCGATACAGCGGACCCTGTATTAACAGGGACAGTAAGACTCAATGGATAACGCGTACTCCAACAGCGACAGTACCTCCCTGGTCCTCGTTGACAGCTACCGCCAAGGATGCAGCGCTGCTGAATCCTACTGGATTGCTGTTCACTGCCCCTTTTAATACACATCGATAAAACAAATATCACGCTGGACTAATCTGGGATCACTCTGTCGAATGGGCACATAAAATAATTTTGTTTATAGAGGGAAACAAGCCGACGCTCTTCGTCCACACTAAGCGTCGCACTGAAGACGTGACAAGCACTATTTGTTTGGTCTGACTCCAACTACACAATGCAGAAACAAAATTGCAAGTGTCTGCTGAAACACTAGAGAAAAAGCTCCTGGCGATTCTTAAAAATGGTTCAAATGGCTCTAAGCACTATGGGACTTAACATCTGAGGTCATCAGTCCTCTAGACTTAGAACTACTTAAACCTAACTAACCTAAGGACATCCACACATCCATGTGCGAGGCAGGATTCGAACCTGTGACCGTAGCAGTAGCGCGGATCCAGACTGAAACGCCTAGAACCGGTCGGCCACAACGGCCGGAGACAATGCTTAGCAGAGACACGCTGTATACACAGCGTATCCCAGAAACGCTGAGGAAAATTTGCAGGGGTTGTTGAGGGTATCTTGAGGAACAAACTGAGTGTAGGAGCCCATGTCTGGAAACGTCATCCAACGATGATACAGACCGTCGAAGTTAAAGGCACTGGTGCCTCCCACTATGTCATCCCTTCTGCAGCATGACTTTTTACGCTGACAGCGGGCAGGCGGAACCTCTCGGAAGGTTGTTTGTTATCCGGTGATCGCGACCTACTGCCTCGATAGCCAAAGGAGAAGATGGAGCTAGCTGCTAGAGAGGCATTGACTCTTATGAATGCGATGCTCTGCTGCCTTGGTGGATGACGTTTTCGGACCAGGTTTCCATTTGTAGTTTATTTTTCCATCTACTGAAAAGCATTGGAGGTTTTAGAAGGCCTTTCTACGCATCGGCTACCCCCATTTTCTGACGATCGTGGCGATCAGTCGCAGTCACTGAATAACAAAGAACATTGTGAGACAGTCCACCTACTGTCCGGTAGTCACATTTACTGTGGGAGGGGTGGCCTACTGGCAGGAGCTGGTGCCTGTGACTCGGCGCCCTGTAGCGCTGTTGGATGACGTTTCCAGACACCGGTTCCTATCCCCTACAACCCCTCCAAGTTTGTCGCTACATTTCTGGGACACCATGTATACAAGGTGTTCGAAAGAGTGTCGAACACTTCGAGAGGTGGCAGTACTCATCGAAACAAGAAAAGTAAGTCCAATAAATATAGGTCCGGAAACGCATGCTTTCCGTGATAAACGAGTGTCTGTGGGAAGGACTGTGCGACGCTTGGTAGCGCAGTCTTGCGTTGGTAATCCGTCGTATGTATCAGCAGGGTAATATTAAGTCTTACTCATAGTACTCTACCTACTAATAGGTGTTCTGCAGTCAGTTGTGTGGTTCGAGTCGTGTTGTAGGCTACGTTAGTTTTCGTCGTGATTGTGTGCCTTATTGTACACTACTGTCAACCCTGGATACATGTAATTGTGTTTTACCTTCTTACAAACGCGGATTCACTTACATCTGTACTGTTATTGAAACGCTCTGATAAACCCGCAGGACAGGACAAGTAGTAGGAATTGTGGAAGTGGGCCAGAATGAGCGGCTGTCAGTTACACTCCAAACATAACACTTTATTTAGTTGTTCAAACATTACAGATCAACTTCTAACCTTGACTATCGGCAGAAAAAGTCTTTAATTCTAAAACGGCTCAAGGCCCATGAATTAAATACAACTGCTATATATAAGGCCGATAAATTTAGAACAACATAACTACAAGAACCTTTCAATAGGCAGAAGGCCCAAGCTTTATGACCAATAAGAAACCTCACTCCAAAAGGACTGAAGGCCTTTGTTTAAAAAAACTGCAACCAATTTTTCAAGGCAGAAGGCCCAAATTTTACCCTTAAATAGTATTTAAGCCCAAGTGATGTAAGACTTGATAAGTAAGAATCCAACATTTTAAAGCGGCTGAAGGCCCATCATTTTAAGAACAATACAACTACGATAAATTTTCAGCAGACAGAAGGCCCCGTCTTCAGACAATGTAAGACTTGCCCAATTTAGAAAAACTTACTTTTAAAACGGTTGAAGACCTTTGATTTTAAAAACACAATTACAAGCATATAAATTCCAACCATTGGCTATGAGCCGTTAAAAATACACAATTAAACGCCAACAAGAAAGGCAGTATAGGCAATGGTGCTCAGAAGTTTCCAGGGGACTCGATCTGATTTCAAATCTTAACGTTCGCTTCGGTGGGACAAGAAGTCGGCCCAACTATACTCGCTCCGCCGGCAACACAACCAAGAGACAGTCAGAGACCCACCGACAAGACGACTTGCTAACCAACGACCCGTATACGAGAATGCCAAAGCCAAAACGTTACAGACATAGCCGCCCACAACCAACAATACATTAAGCTATCAAAAACTACACATCACGTTGGACAGCGACAACAGGTGAGCCGGCCGGAGTGGCCGTGGGGCTCTGGGCGCTACAGTCTGGAGCCGAGCGACCGCTACGGTCGCAGGTTCGAATCCTGCCTCGGGTATGGATGTGTGTGATGTCCTTAGGTTAGTTAGGTTTAATTAGTTCTAAGTTCTAGGCGACTGATGACCTCAGAAGTTAAGTCGCATAGTGATCAGAGCCATTTTTGACAACAGGTGAGGAAAGGACACTGCCTGAATTTACGTCAGCGACCAGGGCAGGTAACTGGAACATTAACGGCCACAAGGCAGAAAATTCCGCTGGTGCACGTGAATTTCAAACCGGCAAATATAGTTAATTCCGCCACATGGCGGCTAAATCTTCACTAACTCTAACACTCGCTGTTGCTCCCTGGAATACCGCCAACAGCGAATCACCAACCAAGTGGACAACGTGAACAGACGTGTCTTCGGTAATTAAATCACCACTCAACTTTCATTTCCTGGGTCGGTGAGCGACGAACCTCGTAGCACTCGGAACAGCCCCCACACGCTCCTACACTGCACAGAGACCGCCAGCAGGCCTGGCCGACTGCGCTGCGCGGAGACTTGCTTGCTGATCCGCTCCAACCGACCGACTGACTGCCAGTACGCCGACAACATTTAAAACAAGTTGTCAGTGGAAATGACACCAACTACACACACAGTTTGACAAACACTTGCACGAAGACTTGAACGACTCTCAGCAGTGGCTGTGCAATCACGGAGACAAATCGGGAGTCGATACACACACTCACGCAGCCAACCCATAAACGATTGGCGAGCCAATTCTAGTCGACTGACGATCCACGAAGACCGTCCCGGCTCAAGTGATGCGTGGCAGCAACGGTCGGGTGAGCCACGGACATGCAGGCCTTACTGCTGCTCCAACCCGACTGGACTAGTGGCACATTCCAACTCCACGACTGGCAAGTCTGAAATGCCCTTCTGGCACGTTCCAACTGACCCCATGACAGACGACAACCGGGAAGTAATAGCAGTGCAGCAAAGGTAACACATGAGGGCTATATCAATAGGCGCTGCTGCTACCGCTCACGGGCAGACAAAGCAGCAACTCAGTGACAACAGAAATTGATACTAACATAACGAGGTGAGAGCATGCAAAAAAAAAAAAGAAAAAAAAACAGGATGTAAAATAAGAGATGACATGAGCACGAGCCACGCAGGGCTCAGTTATTGCGCTGTTTGTATGTACAAACGGTGCAGTACTTTTACATTTTCTCTCTTACACCACTTATTAGCAATGGAAGCCTATTACTCAACAAGTGAAATGGCGGATATGACATTCTGCTACGGTTTAGCAAATGGACCTAGCCTGCAAGTCCGTGCCCTTTACGTTGAAAAATATCCACAGCGCAGAGTACCCTACGATAAGCTGTTCGGTAGACTTTTCCAGTGTGCGAGGGACATTGGTATCCTTGCATCTCGGAAGACTGACAGTGAAAGGCCCAGCACAGTCCGCACTCCTGATATAAGGAGCGTGTGATACTTTCGATGGAAGAAACCCCTGTGACCAGTGTACGATGATTAGCAGCAGCAGAAGGCGTGTATGACTTTCTTATCTGGGGGGGGGGGGGGGTACTTCATGAGCAATTGCTGTACTCATCATCATGGCAGACAGTGGTTCTGTCAATGTCTGTTGCAGAAGTGTGCTGCAGATCCACTGTACACAGCCAAGATTTGATTTATCGATGAGGTAGGGTTCAAAAGAGAAGGCGTTGTAAATTTTCATAACCAGCACGTAACGGCAGATGTAAATCCTCAAGCAATTCAAGAAAGAGGGCATCAACACTGAGGCGTATTTGGCGATCGATTAATAGGGCCATACGTCCTATCACAAAGGTTAACTGGGGTGCATTATCTGGACGCTCTTGTTAGTCTATTGACTACCCTGCTGGAGGCTGTGCCATTGCAGTAACGAATACAAATGTGGTTCATGCATGATGGCGCAAATACTCACTTTCGTCGCAGTATGTGCGAACATCTGACGCAGATATTTCAGGACTGCTGGATTGGTCAGGGAGGCCCCGCTCCTCCGTCTGCTCGTTCTCCAGACCTCAATCCCTTAGACTTTTGGTTATAGGGACACATGAAGGAATTTGTCTGCGCCACGATGATCTATGACGTGTGGACACTGCAGGATCACGTCTTCAACGCGTGCGAGCGGGTACAACAACAACCGGGTATACTTCAAAGGGTGCGTCATTCCTTACGCCAGAGGGTAAGGGAGAGGATTGTCATGAATGGACGCCACGTTGAACGTTCCTGTAAAAACGTGTTTATCACAGAAAGTATGCATTTTCGGACACATGTTTATTGAACTTTTAAAATATTTATTTCTGGACCCATGGTTATTGGAATTATTTTTCTTGTTTTGATGAGTACTACCACTTCTCAAAGTATTCTATACTTTTTTTTGAACACACTGTATATTAAAATATGTAGCCTATGCCAGTTCGATAGTTCTTTAGAACACAGTGTAAAAATTTGAAGTAACTAAGTCACGAACCTTTCGAGATGTTTGGTACTGACGTTTCCCCTTTAAATATTACACATATATTTATATATGTCATATATTAAAAATATATTGTCGCAGAAGAGGCCGAGTACGTGTTCTGGCCGGAGGCAGTTCGCTCCTCGCTCTTGTATGTGCAAGTGATGAATAAACCTTTGTTAAGTGAAGTTAGTGTTCGTCATTCATCTACTTACACCTTCTCTACGTGACATTATTCTGGTGGAGACGCTGGGTATTGGAACTTATGACACCGCACATTAACGACGACACAGTGGCTCCCATCAGGCCACGACAGAGCCGCCGTTTATGTGCCGAGAAACCCGAGTTCGACCCATATTCAACAGATTACAATCTATCGGAGACAGAAGAAGAAGAGGACGTCACGATGACAGCAACTGTGTGCCACCACGTGAGACGTCCTTTCGGGTTCTCTGGTGACTATGTTCAAGATCCAAACAAGTGGCTGAAGGTATATGAGCGTATAGCCAAATTTAACAAATCGGATGATAGCGTATGTTTGACTAACGTATTTTTCTTCTTGGAGGGCGCTGCCAAACAATGGTATGAGAACAATGAGGAGAAGCTCACAATATGGGAAGTATTCCAGGCGGAACTGCGCAAGTATTTCAGCGACACGTAACGACAGAAGTACAAGGCAGAAGATAAATTAAAGTGCAGGGCATAGAGTCCAGGAGAAACAACAGCATCCTACATTCAGGACGTCTTGGAGCCGTGTAAAATAGTGGACCCTCGAGTGAAGGAGGAAGATAAGGTTGCAAATCTCATGAAGGGTGTTGCTGAGGACATGTATCAAGCCCTACTCCTGAAGGAGGTTTCGACAGCAGACGACTTCATAAAATGTTGTCAGTATATCGAGATAAATACATCAAAAAGAATTACACGCAAGAAGTTTGAACGGCTTCCAAACGTCGTATCGATGTCTGTGATGGAGGAAGAAACTGGTTTCACAAGTGTTCTTCGTCAGATAGCGAGAGAGGAAGTTCAGAAGGCACTTGGATTGCACAGCGAGCAAAAAAACCGAGACGCTTCAAGAGGTCATAACGAAGGAAGTGGAACAGACATTGAATCCAATCTCTCGTCCTTCATTTCCCTTTAATACAGTGAAAAAGTCGAGAACGAGGCGAAGTTACGTTGATATAATGTCGCATGAGGAACCTGTTTGGGCACCAAGGAAGACTGATGTCTGGAGGACCCAGGATAACCAACCAGTAGCGCCGGCCGAAGTGGCCGTGCGGTTAAAGGCGCTGCAGTCTGGAACCGCAAGACCGCTACGGTCACAGGTTCGAATCCTGCCTCGGGCATGGATGTTTGTGATGTCCTTAGGTTAGTTAGGTTTAACTAGTTCTAAGTTCTAGGGGACTAATGACCTCAGCAGTTGAGTCTCATAGTGCTCAGAGCCATTTGAACCAACCAACCAGTATTTTTCCACTGCGGACGACCGGGGCATGTGGTGCGCCATTGTCGAGAAAGGCGGCGGATATTTGATGACGCCCGCGGCAGAAGACAGCAGACCGATCTTAGCCGACGCCAACTCCGGGACGACGAAGATGAACAAGAGGAGGTGGGTACAGGACGACGTAGGTCACCATCGCCGCAAGCTAGCCGCTGGAGAGCACGCTCCCCAACACGAGGTTCAAGGTCTCCATCGCCGTTTAGAAGCTCCAGCCGATTACCTAGCCTCCGAAACCTGGAAATGTAAAGGATGCGGCCTTCCTTGGAGGTGAGGCCGCCGAGGAGAAAAACTCTCTGCCGTCGATCACTACAAAAATGATAGGAAACTACGTCGATATCCTCATGGATGGCCGACCAGCCCAAGCTCTCGTGGACTCCGGATAGTCATATTCAGTCATTTCGGAGAAGTACCGTCGCCGGTTGCAGAAAACCGTATTCGTCGACAACAAAACATCTCTGCTGAAGGTGGCTAGTGGGAAATATGCAAAACCTACAGGAAGGTGTGTCATTCGTTTGGGTATAAGTAGCCATACACAGCCGTTAGAATTCATCGTTTTACAAGGGTGTAGTCATGACGTCATTCTCGGGTGGGACTTTTTGAAAGCTTCTCAAGCAATTATAGGTTGTGGTCGCTCGAAGATTATGTTAGACGAGATGAGATACTGTGGACAGGAAGATGCGCATCAGAGTATGTGGAGACTATGTGTGCTGGATGAAGTGATCATTCCTGCAGCCAGCGCTAGAAAGGTAGCTGTAATGTGTCATGCCATGCATCAACCCATGGATCTTGTAGTGGAATGTAAGAGAAGCATACCACTGAAGAATGACTTGGTCATCCCAGCCTCTGTCGTCTCATTTAAGAACGGATTAGGTGATTGTGGGTAGTTAACTGTCACCGAGAACCGCAGATCCTTCCAAGACGCATGTGTGTAGCAAAAGCTGAGCCCTTAATTGCAGAACAGTTGAGCGTCATAGAAACCTCGCATGCCGAGTCTGTGGGCGAAATTAGAGCTACCACTACGACACAAGATCTTCTAGCTCGACTATCACCAGGTCTCACTAAGGAACAACATAAGAAGCTACTTGCCATTCTTCATGAGTTCTCTGAATGCTTCAATCCACAGGTGAAGAGCAAATTAGACAAATCGACGGTGAAGCACCGGATTAGCGCTTTACACCATCAACCATTAAGCCAGAGAGCATACCGTGTGTCAGCAACGGAACGTCGAATAATTCGCAACGAGGTAAGGAAAATGATGAAGAATGACATCATTCAGCATTCGCAGAGCTCATGGTCGTCACCAGTGGTTCTCGTCAGGAACAAGGATGGCAGTTGGCGCTTTTGTGTTGATTACAGGAAGATTAATAAAATAACTAAAAAGGACGTTTACCCTCTGCCATGAATTGACGGTACACTAGATTATTGTTGAAGGACGCTAAGTTTTTCTCTGCCATCGACATGTACTCGGGATACTGGCAAATCGAAGTGGATGAGGCTGATAGTTAGAAAATTGCATTCATCACCCCTGAGGGCCTGTATGAGTTTAAGGTAATGCCGTTTGGTTTGTCTAGTGCACCAGCAACTTTTGAACGGATTATGGATAATCTTCTACGTCATATGACGTGGACGATGTGTCTTTGTTATTTAGAAGACATTATTGTGTTCTCAGAGACGTTTGATGAACATATAAAACGGCTGAGGGCTGTTCTTAAGTGTCTCCAACAAGGTGGACTGAAACTTAATCCAAGAAAGAGTGTCTTTGGAGCAAAGGAAATCAAAATACTTGGACAACTTGTGTCAAATGAAGGTGTGCGGCCAGACCCAGAAAAGGTGAGAGCTATAACGGAATTTTCTGTAACTAAAAGTATTAGAGATGTGAGAAGCTTCCTCGGATTGTGTTCTTGTTACCATCGTTTTATCAAAGACTTTTTTTATCAAAGCCATGCATCTCCAAGAGTTGTTAAAAGCCGATGCTAAATTTACCTGGGGTGGTGCTCAACAAGATTCTTTCGATGCGCTGCGAAAAGCTCTGGCGACTGACCCTGTACTTGGTCTGTGTGATGACAGAGCACCATCAGAACTACACACAGATGCCAATGGGTATGGCATCGTTGCTGTTCTGGTGCAGATTTCGGATGGAGAAGAGAAGGTTATAGCCTATGCTTCTAGGACACTTACAAAAACCGAGATAAACTACTCAACTACAGAAAGAGAATGTCTTGTTGGGATCTGGGCCATGTGCAAATTTCGACAGTATCTCTATGGAAGTCCATTCACAGTTGTTACAGACCATGATTCACCTTGTTGGTTGACAGGTCTTAAGGATCCAACAGGACGACTAGCCAGGTGGACACTACGTCTTCAAGATTATGGCATTACCATAGTGCACAAAAGTGGAAGAAAACACCAAGATGCCGACTGTCTCTCAAGAAACCCTGTGCAAGACCATCAAGACTTTGATGATGATAGTGACTGTCTCGCTGCACTCCATGGTCTCTCTGCCGAACAGAAGAAGGACGCCAAGATATCTCAAATTATGCTTGCCTTAAATCGGTCAGAGGATGTGAAAGGTCAATTTAAGGTAGTTACTGGATTACTTTGGAAGAGAAGCTTTGATCCGTTTGGAAAGAGGTGGCTACCAGTGATTCCTAAACGCATGCGCTTAGATGTTCTGCAGAAATTCCGTGACACACCTGAGGCCGGACATTTAGGATTTATTAAGACATACGATAGGATCCACAAGAAATTTTTCTGGTCAGTTTTATTTAGGTGTGTTCGTCACTATGTGTCGCACTGTCGAGAGTGCCATAGGAGAAAGGCAGTTCCTCAGAAATCACTTGGCTGACTCATACCAATTCCACCAGCCGAAACGCCTTTCCAGCGTGTTGGGATTGACCTCCTCTGACGATTTACAACGTCTGCTGGCGGTAATAGATGGATTATTGTTTGCACTGATTATCTGACGCGCTATGCCATTACAAAAGCCGTGAAAACAGCCGAAGCAGTCGAGGTAGCCAAATACATCGTAGAAGACATTGTATTAAAACACGGTGTCCAAAGGTCGTTAATTACGGATCGAGGGAAAGTTTTTCAATAGAATCTTGTGACAGAGGTAAACCGTCGGTGCAATATTACTCATCACGTGACGACTGCCTACCATCCGCAAACTAACGGGCTTATTGAACGCCTTAATAAGACCTTGCCCGACATGCTATCAATGTTCGTCAATGTTGAGCAGAGCAACTGGGATGAGGTGCTACCTTTCGTGACGTTTGCCTACAACAACGCCAAACAAGGCACCAGATGATTTACGCCATTTTTCGAGGTTTATGGGCGTGAGGCGGCGACGACGATGGACACTGTGTTTCCGTTACATCTTGATGACGTGGACGACGACTACATCGGCCAGGTGTTAACCAGAGCTGAGGAAGCTCGGCAATTAGCTCGACTCCGCAAGCTGCAGGCTCAAGAAAACGATCGCCAAAGGTATGACGCGAGCCACTGCCCTGTTGTCCACGAGCCTGGTGACCTTGTCTGGATCTTCGCTCCTGTTCGGGAGGAAGTCTTCCTGAGAAACTCCTCAGCCGCTACTGTGGACCTTATAAAGTTGTAAGACAGTTGTCTGATGTTACTTATGAAGTTGAAGGTTTCAACCCCGACACAAGGCGACGAAAGATCAGAAATACGGTCCACGACCTTCGAATGAAGCCCTATAAGGATCCTGCAACCCAGGGTAAATTCGAAGCTCCAGCGGAAAGGTAACGAAGAACATAGGGGTAAGGGAAGTTCTAAGAAGATCACCGCCAGGGCGAACATCAGTCATCGGGAGTCGGAGTATGCAGGACCGATGACTCGTTCCCGGACTAGAAGGATGTAACACCGAGACGCTGTTTTCTAAAGGATGGAGCAATGTCGCAGAAGCATCCGAGCAGTCGCCGTAGTGTAGTGGTTATGATACTCGATTGTTGCATCGAGGGACGTGAGTTCAAAACTCACCTGAACTTAAAAATTTTAATTTCTATCTCCGGTTCGAGTACACTCTAGAAGTATCCACAAATTGCAAGAATAATTGTACTGGAATGTTCTGTAGCTGTATATATACCGTATGTGTTCTGGCTGGAGGCAGTTCGATCCGTGCTCTTGTATGTGCAAGTACTGAACAAACCTTCAATAAGTGATGTTAATGTTCGTCATTCATCTACTTACACCTTCCTCTATGCGGCAATATATATACACACACATTAAAAAAAGTTTTGCAGTAGCCCAGTTCCCAGAACTGTTGAAGATAGACGTTGACTGTAGATACTGTATCACAGACACTGCCCCTTTGATATTTCAGAGACGTCATTAAACACGCCCAAAGATGTAAACAATCATGCATGAGCAGCGCCTATTAGATCGAGGAGTTCCGACAGCCGATCAGTTCCAGTCATTCGACCAGGAAGGAGGTACACGGCTCGTGTTGTCTGTAGTTCAGCCATGCCTAGACGGTCAATACCGCGGTTCGATCGCGTCCGCATTGTTACTTTGTGCCAAGAAGGCCTCTCAACAAGGGAAGTGTCCAGGCATCTCGGAGTGAACCAAAGCGATGTTGTTCGGACATGGGGGAGGCACAGAGAGACAGGAACTGACGATAACATGCCTCACTCAGGCCGTCCAAAGGCTACCACTGCAGTGGATGACGGATTATGGCTCGGAGGAACCCTGACAGCAACGTCACCATGTTGAATAAAGCTTTTTGCGTTGCCACAGGACATCGTGTTGAAGACTCAAACTGTGCGCAATAGGCTGCACGATGCGCAGCTTCACTCCCGACATCCATAGCGAGGTCCTTCTTTGCAACCAGGACACCATGCAGCGCGGTACAGATGGGCCCAATAACAAATGGTTCAAATGGCTCTGAGCACTATGGGACTTAACTTCTGGGGTCATCAGTCCCCTAGAACTTAGAACCACTTAAACCTAACTAACCTAAGGACATTACACACATCCATGCCCGAGGCAGGATTAGAACCTGCGACTGTAGCTGTCGTGCAGCTCCAGACAGTAGCGCCTAGAACCGCTCAACCACTCTGGCCGGCGGCCCAACAACATGCCGAATGGACCGCTCAGGACTGGCATCACGTTCTATTCACCAATGAGTGTCGCATATGCCTTCAACGAGACAATCGTCGGAGACGTGTTTGGAGGCAACCTGGTCAGGCTGAACACCTTAGACACACCGTCCAGCGAGTGCAGCAAGTTGCAGGTTCCCTGTTGTTTTGGGGTGGCATTGTGTGGGGCCGACGTACGCCGATGGTGGTCATGGAAGGCGCCGTAACGGCTGTACGATGGGTCAATGCCCTCCTCCAACCGATAGTGGAACTATATCAGCAGCATACTGGCGAGGCATTCGTCTTCGTGGAAGACAATTGGTGCCCCCATCATGCAAGTTTTGTGAATGACTTCCTTCAGGATAACGACATTGCTGACTAGAGTGATCAGCATGTTCTCCAGACATGAACCCTATCGAACATGCCTGGGATAGTTGGGAAAGGGCTGTCTATTGACGATGTGACCCATCAGCCACTCTGAAGGATCTACGCCGAGTCGCCATTAAGAAGTGGGCAATCTGAACCATCAGTTCCTTGATGAACTCGTGGAGAGTGTGCCACGACGAATACAGGCATGCATCAATGCAAGAGGACGTGCTACTGGGTATTAGAGGTACTGGTGCGAACAGAAATCTGGACCACCACCTCTGAAGGTCTCGGTGTATGGTGGTACAACATGTAATGTGTGATTTTCATGAACAATAAATATGGAAATGACGTTTATGCTGATCTCTATTCCAATATTCTGTACAGGTTCTGGAACTCTCGGAATCGAGGTGATGCAAAACTTTTTTTTTATGGTTGTAGCTTATATCTATCCGAAAGTTCATTAGAGTATCATTTAAAAAATTTTAGTAATTAGTCAAGTATTTTTCAAGGTTTTTGGTGACAACGTTAAACAACGACTTGTCTTTATGTAGTAGTATAAATATGGAAGCATGGATCAGGCCTGGTAACAACGCTAAACACGAAGAACACTAATGGACTCTCATTGCCGTTCTATCTCTCAGAGAGAACTGAAACTCTGATTGTTCACATAGATGATGATGGTGTCTTCGTGTACAAAGTTACATTGGCATCCTCCGTGTCTTGGACGTGCTTCACTTTTATGGTCAGGCAGCGTAATTTAGCCAAAACCACACCTCAGTATGTTCACTAGTTTTGAATATATTTTCGATGGTCTGCCTAAGCTGCCTCACTCTTTATATTAAGTGAACACTCATATATCTGACATTAATATTCTTCTTTAATAGTGAACTTCTTACAAGTTCCTTACTTGGCTTTTAAGTGAGACGCATTAGTGGACATCGCCACACAGGCCGTGGACTTTCTGTTGTGTCTAGGCAAGACAGCCTAGACACAATGGGAGGAAGCCGAAAGGCACGCGCTTAAACCCACGCAGGTTGGCGTGAGGTCTGAAACAGGATACGTAATGAATGCTATAAAGAAAAGTACGTAGCTGCTGGAATACTTAACTTTAATCCACAATTGGTGAACATTGGTCTTGTTGATGCAGGATTATCATCTCAACATAACTTGGTGATGGCGCCTTGCTAGGTCGTAGCAATTGACTTAGCTGAAGGCTATGCTAACTATCGTCTCGGCAAATGAGAGCGTATTTGTCAGTGTGGCGTCGCTAGCAAAGTCGGCTGTACAACCGGGGCGAGTGCTAGTAAGTCTCTCTAGACCTGCCGTGTGGTGGCGCTCGGTCTGCTATCACTGACAGTGGCGACACGCGGGTCCGACGTATACTAACGGACCGCGGCCGATTTAAAGGCTACCACCTAGCAAGTGTGGTGTCTGGCGGTGACACCACACTTTCTACTACTGCAAAGTATGTAATATCCTCGCGCCATCGTTGCTCTATAACAAGAATTCTTGCACCTCCATCGGCGTATCCTCTTAAAGACTTGTTGTCGCACGGGTATAGATGAGTGGTTCTTCAGTAAAAGATATGTTAACTTTGGGAAGAGTACACTCACTCACAGATTGAAGTCTTGGTCATCCATTGGTCCCAGTCAAGCCAGTCGGTAATCAAGCAACTGTGGAAAAATACGCTCTGTAAGGAACATGAGCACAAAAGCAGTTGCTAATAATTTAGCAGAAATGTCAGTAACTACAAAAGGAGCCATATTTGCTCAGATGTCACCTCATCTGGTGAGGCGATACCGGGTCGGTGGTAGTGACAGTAACGTCTGTCTTTGTCACTATTCGCTTCGTGCTGCATCCTGGTGTGGCTGGGGTCTGTGGCGTTACATAGTGTCCTTGGGCCTTTGTTCAATTCCGTCACATACTGTATTTTGCTACATTTAGTAACGATACCAAATTCCTCTCTTTGAAGACACGATCTGTCACACACCAAACAATATGTCGTTTACAAAGATGATCATGCGACAATAAAAAATAAATAGATGGTACTGTTTCTGAACACAGGGAGGCACAGCCCAGCTCTGGCGAGGGAGTGGGGGGGGAGGGGGAAGAGGCATTGTCATCAGAGAAACATTGCTTTTTTATTGTTAAGTTGAATCAAACCTGCAGCAGGGCAGCCTCCAGGACGCTAAAATCGCCTTCAAATCGCGCTCTTGCTCTTTGTTCATATGACTTGCATTGCCTTACTGGCCATATGAGTTGATCATTTAATAAAGTACTGAACAGTCTCCACTTCACAAGGATACCAACAAAAATTTACAATAGCGGACTTACTTTAATTACTAGTCTTTTCTCCACAGTTTCGCCTGAATATGTGTTCAACACACATATTGCACACGTCCCCTTCTCTCCCACGCTTGGTCCATCACCTCCTTCCCACGACTCTACTCATCCTTTCCTCCCCTTCTCTCTCATCATATCCTTGTTCCCTTATCTCTCTGTCTACCCTTCTCCCCTCTTTGTCCATCTCCTCCGGGCCCCCTTGTCTGCCCATATCCTGCTCCCCCTCTCACTGCCTATCTCTTCCACCCAACCCTTCTGACTCCATCAACTTCACCAATCTATTCCTGCCCTCTCTCCCTGTCCTCTCTCCATCTCTCTCTCTCTCTCTCTCTCTCTCTGTCTGTCTGTCTCTGTCTCTCTCCATATGTCCTTCTCCTCATGCCTCCTGCCACCCAAACCATCTGCCCCTAAACCCCTTCTCACTTCACGTCCTCCTCCCAACTTCACCCTTTTCATCTCCTCCCTCCCACTCTCCCCATCAATTTCCTCCTGTCCCCTCTCCTGTCAGTCTCCTCTTCCTCCTCTCTGTGTCCCCCACCTGCCCTCTCTCCCTCTCCCCTTCTCTCATCTTTCTGTCCATCGTTCCTATTCCTCTCTCTGCTGCACACTGTCCTATCCATCCCCTCCTACCTCTTCTCAGGCCATCCCCTCCTCTGTCCACCACAAACTTCCCCAGCCAAGCCTAATCACACAAATAGCCACCTGTAAATCAGGTCGATAAAGCAGGCTGATACTACTGCCACAACACACATGTTGTGCTGGGCAGCCTACAAATCAGTAGGCAGCTATGCAAAGCAGTTCAATAAGGAAAGCCATCATGCAGGGTAGACTACATGGTAGGGGATGAAAAACTTGCATTTTCCCAAATCTCCACTACTATTGTAGCTAGGAAATTATAAACCCAACCTACTTTTGAAGTTTGCTGTGTGTGTGACAAATTTGGTTGAAATCGATCTGGGTGATTGGGAGGAGATACTGAACATACATGAAGTGTACCATATGCTTTGGTATGCTAAGGATTAGTATTTCAGCGGAGCTGCACAAAAGCACGAGGAAAGATAATGCAGCGTTTTTCTCATTTAGAAATCTTATTGGAATGCATTTTGTTCGTGAGGAGATGGTATTATGCCTCGTTTAAGAAGGAAAAACGTCTTCCAGCACATATCTGAATTTGGCAGGGGCAGGATGGTGTACTTTCGTTATTGTGGTTTATCATTCCACGATATTACTGCCCGCATTGGTTGAAGTCCCACAATTTTCGTACGAAAATGTGATCAATGGGTTCAGGAGGGCAGTGATCAACTCCATACAAGATTTTAGTGGTCCCAAGTGACCAGCACCAGAGAGGACAGATTAGTTGTTTGCTTGCCCGCGCAGGACTGTACAGCCACATCACCAACCTCGAGTCAGGAAATGGGCTTGTTTGCAGAATGACAGTTGTCGACATGGACAGTGCGAAGACATCTGGAGCACCACACTCTGTCCTAGGGCGACTGTTGTTATGGCTTCATTTTACGAGGTGCAAGAGACAACAGTGCACCCAACGACAGCATTGGACACAGGAGTGACACCACGTCTTCTGACAAATTCTGGTTCTGCTTACAGTGTCGTGATGGATGTATTCATATGGAGAGGCTCTGAGAAGAACAAGCTTTTCTAGAATGAATATGTCGTTCGGCTATATTGTATAGGGCGTTTGAAGGGAAATAGTTAATATTTTAGAAGGAGCCCAGTTGCTAGTGGTTTATTAACCATCGATAGTTTCAAGATAAAGTTGTGATTTGTCATTGAGATTACATTACGGAATCTTTCGACTGTGATTGTAATTTGTTGGCCAATTCTTCTGTATCGATTAAGCTTGCCAGACGTATTTGGAAATGTCGAGGAGGCCGATAATGTGGTGTCCACTCGCAGATATGTTGTGCGCATATGGGTTTTATAAAGGAAACTCTGCTGCTTATTATAGAGAATACGACAGACTATTTTCTAACCGCACAATTCCACACTCATGTGTTTCTTCACCACAATTATGAGACTGACGCATTTTCTTATAAGACCACAGACTTTCTTGACAACAAGGTTTCATCATTGTTGGAAGACGTTCCGTTGGCTACAGATACGATTATATTCTTCCAGTATGATGGGTCCCCTGCGCATTCTAGTCGGCAGGTGACGCATCAGACAATTATTTTAACATCTCATATAAATTGCTCAGGTAGTCTTTTTTGAAGATGTTGGTCTGAAGAAGCTGGTACGCTTTTACTTAACAGCTGTTTTGTTTAAGCTTTAAATCAAAAGGGGGTGGAAGGGATGACTCAATAAAGAGAACATTTCAATTCCAATGGTTTCGTTAACTACCCAAGAAAACCTCAGATACAATTCGACAGGTGCCACTCGGGAAAGATTATTTAAGAGACATTCATTACATAAATCATAAGTGAGTTAATAAATAACATTAACAAACAACTCTAGTTAAGACACATTATTTAAGACCCTTTCAATTTCAAACTTTAAGTTACATGTGGCCCACGATTTCCCAGCAAAATTGACAGAAGCCACCAAGGCTGAATTTAACCATAACTTTAACAAACAACTCTAGTTAAGACACGTTATTTAAGACCCTTCCCATTTCAAACTTTAACATCACATATAAAATAACAGTTGACAAACACAACCTCAACTTTAATACGAAAGCTTGAAACGTATTTATTAAACTGAACTTGGGCAATCTTGCAGAGCGGATCAGGAAATTGTTCAAATGCCCATTGACTTGTAAGGTGGACCTTTAGGGCATAGAAAGTTACAACCTTGTACAATGATAAATGTGTAATAACAGAAGCTAGGTCCAAGCTCATAAGGCCGATGTTTAACCACGAACGGTGGAACCAACTGAGCGAAGTAATACTTAACTTCGAACCAAGACGTGGCTCCATTTGCAACCCCACGTCGAGTAGACTACCAAAATGTGAACCAAGCAAACGCTACCGAAGAGGCACACCCGAGCTCAGGCGAAGCCCACCGCCCGTAAGCCAAACTTTTAATCTAAAGGGAAGCCCTGCGCTTCGATTGTCCTCTGCCTCAGCTCACTGAAACACAAACCACACCCGACAACAGAAGGCAGAAAAACCTTCCTTAAACTTAACATTTAAGATTGGTCAGTAAATTAGCTCTATAAAACCAAGGCTAAACAACAACTGATTTCATTACGAAGTGCTTCCTTTAAGTGAAACATTACTTGATAAACAAACACGAAGAGTGGGAAATGAACTGGCTCATGATAACCGGCACTCACTAGAACATAATGACACACATCTGAAAATAGATCAATGTTATGGGGAAGCAGAGCACACACTTAGAGGCCTCAAATGAAATGGAACAAACATACATCACACGTATTGCAACATCTTACTGTAGCAAGAGCGATCACAATTAGTTACCTAAGTGCTCTTAGTAATTAGCGTACTTAACTGAGTGTCTTGATGCTGGGGCGATTTTGCGTAGATATCAGACCCTCACTTCGCAAGACCATAACAGCGTGTCCCTCCTAGGAAGCGGGCACATCCACAGCTCACGAGGGTTGCCGGAGAATACACCGACCAGTCAACTCCCGCCGGCCCCAATACAACCACGTGACAACCGCCGCCCGGCCTCAGGCACGCCGTCTCCGCTTTTGTCCGCCAGGCAATCGCCGACTCGCGCAGCGCCGCGTTCCGTTCACAAAGCGTTGTGTTCTCTCCCCCACTCGCGGTCGGCACTCCCTTATATCTCGAGCCGGCCGAAGCCCAAAGATAAACCTCTGCACTAGGAAATCGATCATACTCATGTCAGAGATACTACTGGCTCCAGTCCCGCCACGGCTCAGGAGCCTTCCACGCAACTGAAGTGTTGACAAGAAGAGAACAGAAAATTTTTAAATTTGGTGCTAAAGAAGAACAGAAGATTTCTGGAAGTCAGGTGCATGGGCCTTGTGACTAATGAAACAATACTGAACTGAATTTGAGTGAAAAGAAGTAACGCACAACCTGACTAAATGTAGGGATCAATTGATAGGTCACATCAGGAAGTATTACGAAAAAGTGTGTGTGTGTGTGTGTGTGTGTGTGTGTGTGTGTGTGTGTGTGTTGGGGGAGGGTGTGGAGGTCAAGTTGTAGAGATAGACCGAGGGTTGAATACAGCGAGCTCATACAGATAGATGTGGTCTGAAGTATTTATACAGAGATGAAGAGGGTTGCACAGCGCAGACTATCGTGGAAAGATGCATCAAACCTATCTTCCGAGTATATAGGGTGGTCCACTGAACGTGACCGGGTCAAATATCTCACGAAATAAGCGTCAAACGAAAAAACTACAAAGAACGAAACTCGTCTAGCTTAAAGGGGGAAACTAGATGGCGCTACGGTTTGCCCCCTAGATGGCTTTGCCATAGGTTAAACGGATATCAACTGCGTTTTTTTTTAAATAGGCACCCCTATTTTTTATTACATATTCGTGTAGCACGTAAAGAAATACGAATGTTTTAGTTGGACCACTTTTTTCGCTTTGTGACAGATAGCGCTGTAACAGTCGCAAACGTATAAGTACGTGGTATCACGCAACATTCTGCCAGTGCGGACGGTATTTGCTTCGTGATACATTACCCGTGTTAAAATGGACCGTTTACCAATTTCGGAAAAGGTCGATATCGTGTTGATGTATGGCTATTGTGATCAAAATGCCCAACGGGCGTCTGCTATGTATGCTGCTCGGTATCCTGGACGACATCATCCAAGTGTTCGGACCGTTCGCCCAATAGTTACGCTATTTAAGGAAACAGGAAGTGTTCAGCCACATGGGAAACGTCAACCACGACCTGCAACAAATGATGATGCCCAAGTAGGTGTTTTAGCTGCTGTCGCGGCTAATCCACAAGTCAGTAGCAGACAAATTGCGCGAGAATCGGGAATCTCAAAAACGTCGGTGTTATGCTACATCAACATCGTTTGCACCCGTACCATATTTCTATGCACCAGGAATGGCATGGCGACGACTTTGAACGTCGTGTATACTTCTGCCACTGGGCATAAGGGAAATTACGGGACGATGACAGATTTTTTGCACGCGTTCTATTTACCGACGAAGTGTCATTCACCAACAGCGGTAACGTAAGCCGGCATAATATGCACTATTGGGCAACGGAAAATACACGATGGCTGCGACAAGCGGAACATCAGCGACCTTGGCGGGTTAATGTAATATGCGGCATTATGGGAGGAAGGATAACTGGCCCCCATTTTATCGATGGCAATCTAAATGGTGCAGTGTGTGCTGATTTCCTATGTAATGTTCTACCGATGTTACTACAAGATGTTTCACTGCATGACAGCCGCCCAGTGTGGCCGTGCGGTTAAAGGCGCTTCAGTCTGGAACCGCGTGACCGCTCCGGTCGCAGGTTCGAATCCTGCCTCGGGCATGGATGTGTGTGATGTCCTTAGGTTAGTTAGGTTTAAATAGTTCTAAGTTCTAGGGGACTGATGACCACAGATGTTAAGTCCCATAGTGCTCAGAGCCATTTGCACCATTTGCCATTGCATGACAGAATGGCGATGTACTTCCAACAAGATGGATGTCCGGCACATAGCTCGCGTGCGATTGAAGCGGTATTGAATAGCGTATTTCATGACAGGTGGATTGGTCGTCGAAGCATTATACCATGGCCCGCACGTTCACCGGATCTGACGTCCAAGGATTTCTTTCAGTGGGGAAAATTGAAGGATATTTTCTATCGTGATCCACCGACAACGCCTGACAACGTGCGTCAGCGCATGGTCAATGCATGTGCGAATATTACGGGAGGTGAACTACTTGCTGTTGATAGGAATGTCGTTACACGTATTTGCCAAATGCATTGAGGTTGACGGATATCATTTTGAGCATTTATTGCATTAATGTGGTATTTACAGGTAATCACTCTGTAACAGCATGCGTTCTCAGAAATGATACGTTCACGAGGTACATGTATCACACTGGAACAACCGAAATAAAACGTACCTACGTTCTGTATTTTAATTTAAAAAACCTACCTGTTACCAACCGTTCGTCTAAAATTGTGAGCCATATGTTTGTGACTATTACAGCGGCATCTATCACAAAACCAAAAAAGTGGTCCAACTAAAACATTCATATTTCTTTACGTACTACACGAATATGTAATAAAAAATGGGGGTTCCTATTAAAAAAAACGCAGTTGATATCCGTTTGACCTATGGCAGCACCATCTAGCGGGCCAACCATAGCGCCATCTGGTTTCCCCCTTCAAGCTACACAAGTTCCGGCTTTGTAGTTTTTTTGTTTGACGCTTATTTCGCGAGATATTTGGCCCAGTCACGATCAATAGACAGCCCTGTATACCAGACATGAAAATGATACAGTGTAGATGAATGCTCACTTCTGTGTTACTATCGTTAAGAGTACTCTTTGTATTGGAAATGTATTTCGATCCTCTGTGGCGTGCACGTTTCAGTAAGATGGTATTTAACGTAAGCTGTAGCGTTGCCAAGAATCGACCGTTATCAGGTCAGACAGACAAAATTTATGTTAGAAAGAAAAGCAATTCTAAAACTGAATAAAACAACGTCACACAGGCGCATGCTCGCAACGTGTTCCAAAACCTAGCTCAGTTAAACAGGCAGAGAATTCTTCGCTGTTTAGCTTCGCATCGAAAAGAGAAAAATTTGACTTTCAATATAAGCGAGAAATCTCTCGCCACGCTACACACCTCCTTTATTTCTGTCGCTTTCAAAACATCCGGTATCGTACGTGCTAGCTGTGGCTGAAAAGCGTGGAGGAACTCTCCTGCCGGTACAGTTTCGAAACCGTAAAAGTATTTTTATCTTCTGCCCTCAACTGTAAAGTAAAATGCCAATGTCATCTCTAGAAGGAACGTGCCCTTAAGTAAAAAATACACAGGTGACCACTGAAATTGTAATAACAGTGAAGACAGCTAATAACGAAATTTTGGTTATTGTTCGTATACTTTTTTGTAGGAAGAATACATCATTATAAGGTGATTTGAGAATATACAGGATGCGGAATTTAGTACACGGAGCTTACACCTCTAGCAGCAACCACTGTTCCAACCCAACAGGGCATGTAGTCGAACTGAGCTTAGATGACTGTTATAGGTGCGTCGCTCTAAGCTGGGTCTCATTATACGCCAGACTTAATGAGTCACAATAGTGGTAAGTAGTGGCGTGCCAGTGTCTTGGTAACACATGGCCAGATGTTTTCAGTGCGTGAGAGGACTGGAGAACGCACTGACCAGGGTAATTGTCGAACTCCCCCTGTATCGGTAGGTCAAGAGAGCAGTCTTGAGTTACCTTGTTGAAAGATAAAGCATTGGAGACCTCGATAATAGGACAGGGCTGTCGGCCTTAGGCATCGGAAATGTTAGGGCTACTGTCCAAATACACATTTACATACATACCTCTCGAGCCACGATATGGTGTACGGCGGAGAGTACATTGTACTACAGGGTGGCGCACGAAATGTGTTACCATTTTGTTTTTAAATATAAACTTTATTGTCAATATAGTCTGAAAGGAACATATACTACAATGAAGAGCAGTCCATGGAGATTTGTTCTAACTCAGCTCCTGCCCAATATGGCCACCATTTCGTTTCCTAACTTCCTTCAAACGAACACTGACGTTAGTGATTACCCTACGGCACATGTCTTCCGTAATTTCACTGCAAGCTTGAAGAATAAGTCTTCTGAGCTCCATTAAATCACGTGGACGTTTCGGGAAAATTTTTTCCTTTAGGTACCCCCAAAGAAAAAAGTGACATGGATTGACGTCTGGACTATTGGGGGGGAAATTTTGTCCGTCATTGAAGCGACCTGGAAACCTGAGTGAAATGATCCGCATGTCGAAATGCTCGTGTAAAAACTCCAACACAGTGTTTGCAGTATGTGGCCTTGCTCCACCTTGCATGAACCACAGCGTGTTGATGGGCAAGGCAGTAGCAAGAAGCTGTGGAATGAAGCTATTGCGAAGCATGCTCAAATAACGCTCGCTGTTCACAGTTTCTTCAAAGAAAAAGGTCCAATATGTCCGTGACTGGAAATTGATGGCCACGCTGTCGTTCATGAAGCACTTGTGGGTTTTCAGTGGCCCGAAAGCGTACATTTTGTTTGTTAACCACACCGTCTAAATGAAAATGCGCCTCGTCTGAAAACCAAACGTTGTTGAGAGTTTCTTCCCTATCCTCCGCCCACTGAGCAAACAGTAGTCTCTGCTGCTCGTGTTCTTCAGTGAGCTTCTATGCACAGGTCATCTTGTATGGGTACATATGGAGGTCACTCTTAAGAATGCGTTGAACAGAGCGTCTGGGTACTCCCAGTTGCACTGCTGCCTTTCTACACGATTTCCCGGGACTTCTCTGTACAGCAACTCGTACCGCTTCATTATTCTCCGGCGAACAAACAGGCTTAGGCCGAAGTCGCTTCGCTTCCAATACTGTTCCTTCCTGTACAAATTTATCGTACAACCTGTGGATGGTCTTCTTGCAAGGGACCCATCGTGTGTTAAACTGTTGTCGAAAACATCTCTGAGTCACAACAAGGCTTTTTGTTTCGTAAAAAAAGTAACACAATTGCCGATCGTTGCTGAGTCGTCAGTCTTCCATTGTCAGCCATTGCTGCTTACTAGGCTCCTAGCGGCAGTATCGCGAATTACACGTCATTTTGTAACTAATTTGTTTTTCCAAGCTCTGCTGGTACTGCTGTAGAGATCCCAGAGGGCCCGCATCTCGTGGTCGTGCGGTAGCGTTCTCGCTTCCCACGCCCGGGTTCCCGGGTTCGATTCCCGGCGGGGTCAGGGATTTTCTCTGCCTCGTGATGGCTGGGTGTTGTGTGCTGTCCTTAGGTTAGTTAGGTTTAAGTAGTTCTAAGTTCTAGGGGACTTATGACCACAGCAGTTGAGTCCCATAGTGCTCAGAGCCATTTGAACCATTTGATCCTAGAGGGATATCTAATGTGCGTCGTAAATTGTGAAAGAAACAATCGGTAACACATTTCGTGTGCCACCCTGTACTACTAGTACTACTACTCATTTCATTTCCTGTGCCACTCGCAAATGAAGCAAGAGAAAATCGACTGTTTATATGCCTCCGTATGTGCCTTACTTCTCTGCACTTGTCTTCATGATCCTTACGGCGAATGTCCGTTGGCGACTGCAGAATCGTTCTGCAGTCAGCTTCAAATGACGAGTCGCTAAATTTTGTCAATAGAGTTCCTCGAAAAGAACGTTCTCTTCCCTCCAAGGATTCCCAAATGAGTTCCCGAAGCCTATCCGTAATACTTGCGTGTTGTTAGAATCTGCTGACAACAAATCTAGAAGCACCCTTCTGAATTACTTCGATGTCTTCCTTTAATAGGGGACTCCTGACATTCGAGCAGTACTCTAGAATGGGTCGCAGCGGTGTTCTACACGCGGTCTCCTTTACAGATGAGCTACACTTCCCTAAAATTCTCCCAAGCAACCGAAGTCAACCATTCGCCTTACCCACTGCCGTCCTTACGTGCTGGTTCCATTTCATATCGCTCTGCAACCATTACGCCTACATACTTAACGACGCGAATGTGTCACGCATCATACCGCCAGATAATGTATTAGAATATTACAGGATTGTTTTTCGTACTCATCTGCATTAACTTGCATTTTTGTACATTTACATCAAAGCAAATAGAAATTCTGTCAGTCATTCTGTATTTTTCTACAGTCACTCTTCGACGATACTGTGCCGTAAGCTACAGTATCATCAACAAAGAGCCGCAGACTACAGCTCACCATGTAAGTCAGATCATTTATTTATACGAAGCACAAGAGCGGTCCTATCCCACTTCCCTAGGGGACTTCTGACGATGCCCTTGTCTCTGGTGATCACTCAGCGTCGAAAACAACTTACCGGATTCTGTTACTTAAGAAGTCTTCGAGCTATTCACATACCTGGCAACCTATTCCGTACGCTCCGACCTTCGTTAAGAATTTGCAGTGGGGCACGGTAACAGACGTTTTCTGAAAATCTGGACTATAGAATCTGCCTGTTGCCCTTCATCCGTTGTTCGCAGTATATCTCATGAGAGAACGGCAAGCTGAGCTACCGTCCTTGTGAACCAAAGGTGATCGTGTTTTCTACTGGCCTCCTAAATTTGATTCTGTGACTATGGGTTTTAAAAACTGTTTTTCTATTGTACACTCATGCTCATAAATTAAGGATAATGCTGATACGTGGTGAAAAAACGCTCTGGTGGGCGGTTTGCGGGTTTAAATCATCTCAGATTATGATCATGCAGCGCATTTGACTTGCGGCCGTCGCTCGGTGGCGCTGGCAGCAGTCCACGTACGCATAGGTGTGTGGTGCGTGTCACAGTACGGTGCAGCAAGTAAGTGTTTAGAAGTTTTCAGACGTGACTGTGTTTTCAAAATAGCTCAAAGAACACATATTGATGACGTTATGAGAATACTGGGGCGACTGGGGGCTGGTCAAACACAGTAGATTGTAGCACGGGCCCTCCGTGTGCCACAAAGTGTGATCTCAAGATTATGGCAACCATTCCAGCAGACAGGAAACGTGTCCAGGCGCTACAGTACAGGACGTCCACAGTGTACATCACAAGAAGACCGATATCTCACCATCAGTGCCCGCAGACGGCCACGGAGTACTGCAGGTAGCACTGCTCGGGACGTTACTGCAGCCACTGCAACAGTTGTCTCCAGACACACAGTCTGCAGACGACTGAACAGACATGGTTTATTCGCCCGGAGACCTGCAAGGTGCATTCCACTGACCCCTGGTCACAGGAGAACTCGTAAAGCCTGGTGTCAAGAACAGAGTACATGGTCAATGGAACTGTGGTCTCAGGTTATGTTCACGGACGAGTCCAGGTATAGTCTGCACAGTGATTCTCGCCGGGTTTTCATCTGGGGCGAACCAGATATCAACCCTTTAATGTCCTTGAAAGGCACCTGTATGGAGATCGTGGTTTGATGGTGTGGGGTGGGATTATGATTGGTGCACGTACACCTCTGTATGTCTTTGACAGAGGAACTGTAACAGGTCAAGTGTATCGGGACGTCATTTTGCACCAGTATGTCCGCCTTTTCAGCGGTGCAGTGCGTCGCACCTTCCTCCAGATGGATGATAACGCACGGCACCACCGAGATTCCATCGTGGAGGAGTACCTTGAAACAGAAGATATCAGGTGAATGGAGCGGCCTGCCTTTTCTCCAGACCTAAACCCCAACGAGCACGTTTGGGATGCTCTCGGTCGACGTATCGCTGCACGTCTTCAAGCCCCTAGGACACTTCAGGAGCTCCAACAGGCACTGGTGCCAGAATGGGAGGCTATACCCCAGCAGCTGCTCGACCATCTAACCCAGGGTATGCCAACCCGTTGTACGGCCTGTGTACGTGTGCATGGTGATCATATCCCGTATTGATGTCGGGGTACATGCGCAGGAAACAGTGGCGTTTTGTAGCACATGTGTTTCGGGACGGTTTTCTCAACTTATCACCAATACTGTGGACTTACAGATGTGTGTCGTGTGTGTTCCCTATGTGTCTATGCTATTAGCGCCAGTTTTGTGTAGTGCCACGTTGTATGGCACCACATTCTGCAATTATCCTTAATTTATGAGCATGGGTGTAGTTGCTCCTGCAGATTCCGTAGTCTGCGGAATCCAGGGGACGGATGTCTACTCAAATACGATTGATCCCGACCTATACCTTCACCTCTGTGTCCTGTTAAACAGCCAATACCCCCTACGCTCTGCGTACAGCATGTGCAACGACGTCAGCAGGAACTTGTGCAAACATCTAGATCGTCATCGGGTTCCCAACCCGGAATAAACAAAGCTTTGTCACGATAAGACAGATTTTATTACAACTCTACCCAGCGTCAACACATTATTAATTTACTTTTCGGTAGTACAGACTATATACACTCCTGGAAATTGAAATAAGAACACCGTGAATTCATTGTCCCAGGAAGGGGAAACTTTATTGACACATTCCTGGGGTCAGATACATCACATGATCACACTGACAGAACCACAGGCACATAGACACAGGCAACAGAGCATGCACAATGTCGGCACTAGTACAGTGTATATCCACCTTTCGCAGCAATGCAGGCTGCTATTCTCCCATGGAGACGATCGTAGAGATGCTGGATGTAGTCCTGTAGAACGGCTTGCCATGCCATTTCCACCTGGCGCCTCAGTTGGACCAGTGTTCGTGCTGGACGTGCAGACCGCGTGAGACGACGCTTCATCCAGTCCCAAACATGCTCAATGGGGGACAGATCCGGTGATCTTGCTGGCCAGGGTAGTTGACTTACACCTTCTAGAGCACGTTGGGTGGCACGGGATACATGCGGACGTGTATTGTCCTGTTGGAACAGCAAGTTCCCTTGCCGGTCTAGGAATGGTAGAACGATGGGTTCGATGACGGTTTGGATGTACCGTGCACTATTCAGTGTCCCCTCGACGATCACCAGTGGTGTACGGCCAGTGTAGGAGATCGCTCCCCACACCATGATGCCGGGTGTTGGCCCTGTGTGCCTCGGTCGTATGCAGTCCTGCAGTCCTGCACGGCGCCAAACACGCATACGACCATCATTGGCACCAAGGCAGAAGCGACTCTCATCGCTGAAGACGACACGTCTCCATTCGTCCCTCCATTCACGCCTGTCGCGACACCACTGGAGGCGGGCTGCACGATGTTGGGGCGTGAGCGGAAGACGGCCTAACGGTGTGTGGGACCGTAGCCCAGCTTCATGGAGACGGTTGCGAATGGTCCTCGCCGATACCCCAGGAGCAACAGTGTCCCTAATTTGCTGGGAAGTGGCGGTGCGGTCCCCTACGGCACTGCGTAGGATCCTACGGTCTTGGCGTGCATCCGTGCGTCGCTGCGGTCCGGTCCCAGGTCGACGGGCACGTGCACCTTCCGCCGACCACTGGCGACAACATCGATGTACTGTGGAGACCTCACGCCCCACGTGTTGAGCAATTCGGCGGTACGTCCACCCGGCCTCCCGCATGCCCACTATACGCCCTCGCTCAAAGTCCGTCAACTGCACATACGGTTCACGTCCACGCTGTCGCGGCATGCTACCAGTGTTAAAGACTGCGATGGAGCTCCGTATGCCACGGCAAAGTGGCTGACACTGACGGCGGCGGTGCACAAATGCTGCGCAGCTAGCGCCATTCGACGGCCAACACCGCGGTTCCTGGTGTGTCCGCTGTGCCGTGCGTGTGATCATTGCTTGTACAGCCCTCTCGCAGTGTCCGGAGCAAGTATGGTGGGTCTGACACACCGGTGTCAATGTGTTCTGTTTTCCATTTCCAGGAGTGTATTAAGCTAATTATATGTACTAAACAGGTTAGGCCATGAATTGTTGCTGGATAAGGAAGACCACCGTGAGTGGAGCAAAGCAACTGATACACATCTCACCAATGTTGTTCTCCACTATACCCAAACTTATATGTCAGTTCATGAGTGTCGAGGAAGAAGTCTTGTGCGACCACAGGTCACGAGTGTCCAGGGCGAATGTCTTTTTCGAGCGATATCGTCTCCAGCCTGGCTGGCACAACAAATGTTTGTGCCAGTCAGGGGCCGATATCCTCTTCCAAGCTACTTTAGTTTTTAATGTAATTTTAAAGTGCGGCTTTGGTAAACTAATTACCCTTCCAATAGGAGTAAAACAATTTTCATTGATTCTCCAGTCTCAATTGCACATTTTTAATTACGCGAGAAGTTTCGATCTCTCTGGACCATCTTCAGATCTAGATGACTTGGTGGGAGATCGACTCTCTTCGCAGTATCGAAAGGCCACGATGCGTCACGTGCTGGCAGGCAGATCTCCCTGTTACAAGTGACGTGATTTGATTTTCCTAACAACCAACACTGAATGAAATGCTAATTTGAAATGAGAAAAACCTCATGTACAAAAAGTAGATGGCGTTACTTTTACACACTGGAGCGCTGGAATGATAATCATGTCCACATCAAAATATTTAGTCAGTTGGCATTAGTTCACGAAGCCGTCAAGATGATGTAATGCTATGGCTAGCAGTATACGTTGCGCTGTATATAAAGAGCACCAATAGTAGTGCGAACCTGTATTTCAAATTTTGCATGCTATGTCATATTGCTGTCAAGTGCCACGTCACATTGTATAAACAACACAACATTTTGTGAATAAAAGGGTACACCGACACATAGTCGAATGTTCCTTCTAAGAGTAGTCAAATAGTTTTCTTCTTTAGTTTCGGAAAATATCTCGTTTTTGTGGGGTATGAATGGAGCCAGCACTATAAAAAATTCTGTATTTCGTATTCGATGCGAAGCCCAGCCAAGAGAACACATCTCTTCGATTCTCGATATAAATAAAAATGTAGTCTGCGTTGTATTTTTAAGCGATCCATCGACGGAGAAACTTCGTTATATTAGTCTGGTGCAACAATCAGATCAACGATATGTACAGGGAATGGCAACAAAATGCGAAAAATAATCGACATTCCGGACATCTGTGACCGGTGACCGCCACTTTTCAAGGTAGTGATACTAGAGTGTATTTGTACAAGAGTATTACGATTTATTTTTCGTACATGTTCCCAGCGTGCGAAATTACTGTTCGTGTCCTTCAGGAAGTCACGTAATTACTTTAAATAATTTCAGTGAAAGCTCACACTAAAAACTTTGACAAACACAGTAGAAGTGTCATCTACCGCCTTACCCGCAATTAAAGTTCCCCAGTATACGTAGGTATACGTAGGTCAAATACGCAGAAATTCAAGAAATAGATACGTGCCCCGAACGCCTCAGAGCCCTGAAAAGTAGCGGGATAAAATCTACTTTTTCTGGTCAATTGTTTGATAGTAACCATCATCTGCCGGACATAGTAGCATTGAATTAACTTTTGAATTTTTGTAATAGCGAAATGATATATAAAATTTAAAATCTCGTATTCAAAATAAAACTGTAAGCTATAATACTGAGTTAAATGATTTCGATAACAATCTAATCAAATTGCCTACACTACTGAAAAAAAGCTAAATCAGTTTTAAACAGACATTAATCGCTGTATATAAATAGAGAATATACTAGTAGAATTCTGTTGTTTTGTTTACTTTTTGATGAGTATCAGTTATGTTATTAAGTGAGTTTATAAATGAAAAGTGTATTCATTGTGTGAAGAGGAGCCTATCTAGAGTCATATTTGGCGCCCAGATGGCGGTGAAGGGATTTCCATGTTAAACTTTCTATAGCGGAAACGCAATTAATTCTCTCGCATTTTGTTAGAGTGGTGCAAGTATTGTCATCCATGTTAGAGCAATGATGTACTCAATGTACAAGTGGAGGAAAATGTAAGAAGCAAATTATGAAGATACTTCTTGCTGAAGCTCACGGTATTTGAAAAGTTATTTCTAATACTTCATACTAATGTTCTGTAAATATACTAATGTTCTGTAACTGAACCTAAAGTAATAAGTAATGTAATCCCCACTTCAAGGACTTCAACAAATGGGCCAGAGCCAACATTTACTGATCAAAATCTCAGTGAACAGAGCTTTAGTCATCCAGTCCACAAGAAGAGATATCTAGTTCGCCATCTCTAAGAAATACAAACACTGAGATACTCAGTCATCACACGGTGATTCGACCTTCCTCCCTTCGGGGCTATAACAAATAAAATAGGGATACGTGCATTCAGTCCATTTTCTGAGCATCCAATAAAATTAAAAAGATGCGGCTCCTAATAAAACACGGCCTTTGTCTCGGTGTTCACGAAATTTTTAAAGTATTTTGCAAATATGATAGCAGTTACATTGAACAGTCATTACGAACGATTCCAGAAAGCAGCACAGAGCACAGGTGCTATGTTAAATATCGCTATTTCGAAGAAATTATGTTTGAAGTGAGAAACATTATCCCTCGATGTACCTGCTGGGAGTCTGGCATCAAAGCGTGACATAAACTTTAACCGAAATAGTGGTTACACCCTCAGCCGTGCGTGTAAACTGTCACTCGATGATGTAAGCCAATAGAGTAATCAGCTAAATCATCCGGCATCTAATGTATCCAGCATCGCTACTAATGTTCCTCCATCACAGTCATTCATACAATCGCTGGAAGCAGATAGAAGTTCCATGACATTGCGATGTCTTCGTGACATAAAGTAAATAAAAAAGCAAGTAATTTACCTAACAGCCTACAGAAATCTCCTGACGATGGATGAAGTTGTCTAAGGCTAGAGACTGAATACAGATCTGGCGCGGGAACAACTCAATGACACATTTATTCAACAATGGTGATTATTAGAGCTTCCAAAATTTCGTGCCTAAGATCGAATTAGTGGTGCTGAACTCACGCCCGTCATGATGTCGCATACTAATCCCCCTAGAATACGTGGCAAGGTCGCAATTTCTGTTGAGTAACCTAGCATCTCAGTTTCACGCCAAGAATAATGACGTCATATACACAAATGAAAAAAGTTTTGCATCACCCAGGTTCCCAGAACTGTTGAAGATAGACTTTGACTGTGGATATTGTATCACAGACACAGTACCTTTGGCTGTTCAGGGATGTCACTAGAGCCGCTCAGAAGTGTAAACAACCATGCTTGAGCAGCGCCTATTAGATGGAGGGGGTCCGACAGCCGATCAGTTCCAGTCGTTCTACCAGGAAGGAGGTACACGGCTCGTTTCGTCTGTGGTTCAACAATACCTAGACCGCGCGTCCGCATTGTTACTTTGTGCCAGGAAGGGCTCTCAACGAGGGAAGTGTCCAGGCGTCTCGTAGTAAACCATAGCGACGTGATTCGGACCTGGAGAAGATACAGAGAGACAGCAACTGTCTATGATATGCCTCGCTTAGGACGGCCAAGGGCTACTATTGCAGTGGATGACCGCTACCTACGGATTGTGGCTCCGAGGAGCCCTGACAGCAACGCCACAATGTTGAATAATGCTTTTCGTGCAGCCACAGGACGTCCTGTTACGACACAAACTGTACGCAATAGGCTGCATGATGCGCAGCTTCACTTCCGACGTCCATAGCGAGGTCCATCTTTGCAACCACGACACCATGCAGCGCGGTGCAGATGGTCCCAACAACATGCCGAATGGACCGCTCAGGATTGGCATGACGTTCTCTTCACCGATGAATGTTGCATATTCCTTCAACCAGGCAATCGTCGGAGACGTGTTTGGAGGCAATTCGGTCAGGCTGAAGGCCTTAGACACACTGCCCAGCGAGTGCAGCAAGGTGGAGGTTCCCTGCTGTTTTGGGGTGGCATTATGTGGGGCCGACGTACGCCGCTCGTGGTCATGGAAGGCGCCGTAACGGCTGTACGATCGTGAATGCCATCCTCCGACCGACAGTGCAACCATATCGGCAGCATATCGGCGAGGCATTCGTCTTTATGGACGACAATTCGCGCCCCCATCGTGCACGTCTTGTGAATTTCCTTCAGGATAATGACATCGCTCGACTAGCGTGTCCAAGTATGTTCTCCAGGCATGAACCACATCTAACATACGTGGGATAGATTGAAAAGGGCTGTTTATGGACGACGTGACCCAGAAACCACTCTGAGGGATCTACGACTAATCGCCGTTGAGGAGTGGAACAATCTGAACCAACAGTGGCTTGATGAACTTGTGGATAGTACGCCACGACGAATACAGGCATGCATCAATCCAAGAGCACTTGCTACTAGGTATTAGAAGTGCTGGTGTGTACAGCAGTCTGGACGACCACCTCTGAAGTTCTCGCTGTGTGGTGGTACAACATGCAATGTTTGGTTTTCATGAGCAATTAAAAGGGCGGAAATGATGTTTATGTTTATGTCTATTCCAATTTTCTGTATAGGTTCCGGAACTGTCGGAACCGAGCTGATGCAAAATGTTTTTTGATGAGTGTATTTTACCAGTCTCTAGCCTTGTAAAATGACTTACGGTGTCATCTAGAGCTATTGGTCCAATTCCTCAGTGACATGCTCACTTTCTTGGGTGTTGAGTCGGGCGACTTAATCTGACAGTGTGTTCCTAATGTTTTTACACTCTATAGATGCCCCAGAGACTCTCCAGTCAACAAAATTCGTCTTCACCTTCCACATGATGAGATTCAATCCAGAAAGCCTGTGTGGGATCTCAGTAATATCCACCCACATGCTCCTTACGACTTAGAAGAGTGTTGGAGGTCTAATTGGACATTGTTACCGGAGAGCGCCTGGCGTATCAAACTGACCCAGACGTACCGCCAAGAGGGAAGCTGATGCCAAGAAAAATCTGCAGCCACCTTAATTACATCTGAATCAGGAAGATAAGATGCAAAGCAACCCTTTAAAAATGGGGATCTCTTGCAGCTATGAATTCGATTTTGGTGCATGGAGCAATCAGTACACCACATTATTCGAGAGTTGTACTGGGAATGTGAGGGTAATAACATCTCTAAATGTTTTACACTGCTTTATTAATATTATTGTATGCTTCCCTTCTATCTAATTTTTGTTATATTACACATGTCCCTTTACTGCGCAGTTTTGCCATACGCTAAATAATAAATTATAGTAAAGTTACCTGCATCTTCTCTCAGAATTGCGCTGCTTGTTTCCTTAGCTGATAATTTACAACGTTCGGTTAGTGCTAGTTGAAAGGTGGCTACACTGTGCCACTGCGCCAGAGAGTGCGCCAAAGAGTACTATTAAGCCGCCTCCACAGTGCGTGTTTAGAGTTCGTAGCAGTCAGTGCTTGTGGAGAGATCGGAGAGGACAGTGGTTGTTGAGAGTTCATACCGAGATGTGCTAGTGGGCACTGCTTGTCGTGAAATCGGAGGGATATGTTGTAGTAAAGAGTGTTGTTCCATGTTGTATGCAGTTATTTGATGGGAGAGATAGCAGATGTTATTGTGTGCATTTCGTCAATATATATGAAGGTAAAACATACAATGTCTTTTTATTATTTGTGTATCTGAAATAATGTGTCACTACAGGTTCAGTCAACAAAGCATCTGGCTTGTGTTCTTATATTAGAGTGAATTCTGGTTTTCTTGCGTAATTATAGTTTTCTAATTTTCTTTTGTCACGTCAGTATAGTTGGTATTTAAGAATTCTTGTCTTGTTTGAGAAGAACCGTGCCAGATGTGGGCGTTGAGTCACACTCCCACATACAGAACAGTTACTCTTGTGCTCATTGGTTTCGTAGATTTTTATAGTTGCTGGGGTCTTAATTAATTAACTGTGTTTACGGAAATTTTCTTACATTGTTCTTTGCAGTCAGATAGCGTAAATATACTAGTCAGGGCCAACCGATTACGAGACTTACGTAATCGGACAGACAGTTACTAAAAATTAAAATTAAAAGTATTTTCAAATTTATTTATTTAAGCCCCCATGCACGTGGCGACCGCTGCTTCGGATCGTCCCTTGGATTCTTCTGATTGTGAAAATTGTAGACTGTAGTATTGTTGTAGTGATTTGTAGTTTATTAATTGTAGTCTATTTTGCATGTGTAGATTTGGTAATTGGCATTCTTCTAATGGTATTTTTCAAAATTTAATTTTTATTGCCTTGTATACGCGTTTGACAATTTTGTGCAATTATTTCAATTGTTCGATTGATCGTGTTTGAGGGAGACATTGCATGTGAATGGTATTGTTGGAGATAAGGAGGCATTGTGTGTAATTTTCGAACAGTGACGAATTTTTTTTTTATGTTTTGTAAATGATTACGCGGTCAATGAAACAGGCAAAAATGATGAATAGTCAGAACAACGAAATTGTTAACATGGCGAACTCGCCAACAGAGGAAAACAGTGTCATGAATAATGTAGTGGAAAACAATTTAATAAGCAGGGAAAATAGTCCGGAAACAGTTCAAAATTTTTCTCAATCAGAAAATTCACAGAATACGAGATTAACGACAGAAGAGATAAAGCAGTTGATGGGTGCAACTGATGGACTACTCCTACTGAAATGATATCACTTGTTGGTGTCTGCACCTGCTCTCAACATTGCTGGGTGCAACTGATAGACTGTTTTTACTGAAATGAAGTCACTTGTTGCTGTCTGCACCTACTCAACATTGCTGGGTGCAACTGATGAACTGTTTCTACTGAAATGAAGTCACTTGTTGCTGTCTGCACCTGCTCAACATTGCTGGGTGCAACTGATGGACTGCTTCTGAAATGATGTCACTTGTTGGTGTCTGCACCTACTCAACATGGCTGGGTGCAACTGATGAACTGTTTTTACTGAAATGAAGTCACTGGTTGCTGTCTGCACCTACTCAACATTGCTGGGTGCCACTGATGAACTGCTTCTACTGAATTAATGTGACTTGTTGCTGGGTGTACCTGCTAAACTTTACTGGGTGCAACTGATGGACTGCTTCTACTGAAAAGATGTCACCTGTTAGTGTCTTTTTTTTGTACAAACTAATCATTGAAAACATTTTATGTGAACTTTTGTATAAACTGATTTTTTGTATATTGTGTAAACTATTATGTAAAGTCACATGCATGAAAAGAAGTTGTATTGCTTACTGTATTTCATATATTAGGTTAGTAAAAGGTCAGTGCAAAGCCAAAAATTTTAACTAATTATGTTATATTTAGGTATTAATATTATCTTTTATTTTGTCTGTATTTTTCTGGACGAATTTGGTGGTATTTTCACCACCAATGCTGGCAAAAATACCATCAAATTCTGGCCTGTGGAGGAGGGGCATATGAAAGGTGGCTACACTGTGCCACTGCGCCAGAGAGTGCGCCAAAGAGTACTATTAAGCCGCCTCCACAGTGCGTGTTTAGAGTTCGTAGCAGTCAGTGCTTGTGGAGAGATCGGAGAGGACAGTGGTTGTTGAGAGTTCATACCGAGATGTGCTAGTGGGCACTGCTTGTCGTGAAATCGGAGGGATATGTTGTAGTAAAGAGTGTTGTTCCATGTTGTATGCAGTTATTTGATGGGAGAGATAGCAGATGTTATTGTGTGCATTTCGTCAATATATATGAAGGTAAAACATACAATGTCTTTTTATTATTTGTGTATCTGAAATAATGTGTCACTACAGGTTCAGTCAACAAAGCATCTGGCTTGTGTTCTTATATTAGAGTGAATTCTGGTTTTCTTGCGTAATTATAGTTTTCTAATTTTCTTTTGTCACGTCAGTATAGTTGGTATTTAAGAATTCTTGTCTTGTTTGAGAAGAACCGTGCCAGATGTGGGCGTTGAGTCACACTCCCACATACAGAACAGTTACTCTTGTGCTCATTGGTTTCGTAGATTTTTATAGTTGCTGGGGTCTTAATTAATTAACTGTGTTTACGGAAATTTTCTTACATTGTTCTTTGCAGTCAGATAGCGTAAATATACTAGTCAGGGCCAACCGATTACGAGACTTACGTAATCGGACATACAGCTACTAAAAAAGTATTTTCAAAATTATTTATTTAATTAAGCCCCCATGCATAGTTTAGGTAGACAACAACTCATAGCCGCGCGTGATTAGCCGAGCGGTATAAGACGCTGCAGTCATGGACTGCGCGGCTGGTCCAGTCGGAGGTTCGAGTCCTCCCTTGGGCATGAGTGCGTGTGTTTGTCCTTAGGATAAATTAGATTAAGTAGTGTGTAAGCTTAGGGACTGATGACCTTAGCAGCTAAGTTCCATAAGATTTCACACACATTTGCACAATTTGAACAACAACTCATGTCAGCACTTCATTCTGGACTGCACCAAGATGCACATAATAGGTAACAACAGATGCAATTGGGATAGTTTCGAAGTAGATAAAGGAATTCTCTACGGAAGCCGCTGATAAAAGAACCGAAACACGTTTGCTACTTATTCCAAACGCACGTTCATATGATGGATAGTGCAACATCTCCAAAAATTTCGTGCAGAAGTAACACATTACTTACTGCCATTTGTTCGGGAACGTCTACCACAACTTTGTCATAATTATAGAGTTTCAAGCCAAATTCCAAACGATTTAAGTAATAGTAATTTGATTAGTCTGGAGCTATCATTACCTACTTTTACTCTTGCTCCAATCGATTCGTAACAGCATATTAACTACAGCGAACATCTGTCAATGTCTTTTCCAGACAGATTAATAAATCCAGCACATATTCGAGCACAGGCTATCAATCATTATTCTCGCTTTACTACTTCGCTCACCTTTTGTATCAAACAGTTCTTCATTTCGCATTTTATCTACATTACTATATTTTGATATGTACATGTCTTTCTCGAGTTTACATTTTTATAATTATTATATCAAACGGATAACAAATGAATGACTTACATACCTGTACGGCCGGCCGCGGTGGTCTAGTGGTTCTAGGCGCGCAGTCCGGAACCGTAGGTTCGAATCCTGCCTCGGGCATGGATGTGTGTGATGTCCTTAGGTTAGTTAGGTTTAAGTAGTTCTAAGTTCTAGGGGACTGATGACCACAGAAGTTAAGTCTCATGGTGCTCAGAGCCATTTGAACCATTTTGAACATACCTGTAGTAAATAAATGCATTTTATCCAACACATCAGTTATTCGCTCACAAGAATATGATTTTAGGCACACATAATCAGCTTACTCGACATTTCACATTGAACGATGTGGTGTCGTACTAAGACACTGGAGACGCATTCGAGAGAATGAAGACCCAATTCCATCGGACCATTCATATTTAGATTTGCCGTGGTTCCATCAAATCGTGTAAGGTGAGTGTCGAGGTGTATCAGTGAAAAGAATACGTCAGGATTAATTCCCTATGTTTCCGAAACTCGAGTTTGCGCTCCGTCTCTAATAACCTCGTTGTCGACACAGTGCTAACACTAACCTTTCTCCCATCATTTGATAAGTTTACAAAAGCATGGACAGCGAATGGCTGATGTAGAAAGAAGGTTCGTGAACTCAAAACGGAATCGTTGGAGGGAATACGATGCTCTTTCCGCTAGCCACTACTGCGCAAATTTAGAGAATCGACATTTGAGGCCGATTGTAGGACGCTTCTATTGTCGCAGATTTCGCGTAAGGACTATGAAGGTAAGATCCGAGAAATTAAGACTCATGCGAGGGTTTTTGAGACTGTCGTTTTTCCCTCGTCCTGTTTGCGAATGGAATGGGAAAGGAAATGACTAGTAGTGGTATGAGGTCCCCCCCCCCCCCTCCCCCCTCCTGCCATCACCGTATACTGGTATGCGGAATATATATGTATGAAGCAGATTCGGAATTACGTGCCACTGGGAAATAATGGAGATACTTCTTGTGTATAGAATTTTGGTTTGGATTGTTTGCGGGAAGAGACCAAACAGCGAGGTCATCGGTCTCATCGGATTAGGGAAGGATGGGGAAGGAAGTCGGCCGTGTCCTTTCAAAGGAACCATCCCGGCATTTGCCTGGAGCGATTTAGGGAAATCACGGGAAACCTAAATCAGGATGGCCGGACGAGGGATTGAACCGTCGTCCTCCCGAATGCGAGTCCATTGTGCTAACCACTGCGCCACCTCGCTCGGTGTGTATAGAATTGCCGACGAGATTGGTGTCTGGTAATCTGGAGAAGAGATGGATAAAAAAAAAACAACATAAAACCGACATACAATAACATGTGAATGCTGATACCACTTAAATAGAAGTACCAGCTGGACGCATTCGTCTGTCATGATGCATTGCATTTGGAAAACCACTCGTGTGCTCTAGAACGAACTTCGGTACGACGCGCAGTAAAGCTACTACAATGAGAGAGCAGAAATTACCCGCCAAATAACATTGCCGTTAATTGCCCTCAAGCACCTGAAATACGGTTATGATCGCCGATTCCAAAATTACGCTAACAGCTAACGCAGATTTCGTGCTCGCGTAGGACCAACTAATTGATTACAGTTTGCAGATTAAGTCTATAAGCGCATTAGCGCTGTAACGGACGATTGCACGTTGATTATCGGAAAGACGAAAGGAACTGTACATATTAACTCACTTATCTTCAACAGGGTATAGAACAGTTTATTTCAAAATTTCCAGTGCTCAAGTTCATGAAATAAATTCGTATTTTTTCACATGTATGGCCATGGCGTCCGTAGTTGTTTTACAATTCTTGAGGGTATTTTTGTTCTGTCGTTGCAGCTACAAAAATGCGTGATCTTTTCACCAGACGCGTTTCGCTTTATTGAAGTAAAGCATCATCAGTGGTCTGTAATTAAGTTATTTACATTTTGATTTGCTTTTTAGATCGAAAAGCAGTTCGTCAAAAATAGGTTGATTTCTACTTACAGTGATTTTTTGGCCCATTTTTCGCTTACATCGGGAAATGCTATCTGCCAGCACATCGTTGTTTTTCTGTGTTAGACGCTGATAACTTTGGTCTAATTTTTAGATGTTCTGCAGCACTATGCATTTCTCACAACACACTTTTATGCACATCACTGTATTCTGTTTGTTTTTGTACTTCAAGTATGTGTTGTTGTTTGTGTTTCGTAGTGTTTACAACACAACCTTTCCACTACTTTGTCTTTGACCACAACATTTTTTTTCGTAAATTAGATTATTGTATGTGTGTAATTCTATTTAATTATGTTTCTGTTATTTATTCACTGTGTAAGAGTAGAGAAGAGATAGCCATGGAGATAATATTTTTTTGGGGAGGTGGAAACCGTGATGAGTGGACATGAGTTTATAGCAATGTCATGGAGTGTGAGTTAGAAGAGAACGTGAGGAGCGAGAAGTGAAATGAAACTGTGAGTGTGGTGAGGGAGGGGGGGGGGGGCTTTTTCTCTGGCTTCCTTTACAGCTTGATCAATGTACAGATTAAATAACGTCAGCAATAGACTACATACCTATCTCAATCCCTGCGCTACCACTGCTTCCCTTTCATGCCCCTCGACTCTTATAACGGCTGCCTGGTTTCTGTACAAGTTGCAAATGGCCTTTCGCTGCCTATATTTTACCCCTGCTGCCTTCAGAGTTTCAAAGAGAGTATTCCAGCATCCTTGTCAAAGCTTTTCTCTAGGTATACAAATGCTATAAACGTGGGTTTGCATTTCCTTAACCTTCTTCTAAGAGAAGTCGTAGGGTTAGTATTGTATCGCGTGTTGCATCAAAACTTTTCTTCCCCGAGGTCCGCTGGTACGAGCTATTCCATTCTTCTGTACAGAATTTGTGTTAGTATTTTGCAGCTATGACTTATTCAATTGGTAGTTTGGTAATTCACACCTATCAGCAGCCACTTTCTTTGGAGTTGCCATTATTAAATTCTTCTTGAACTCTGAGGGTATTTTGCCTGTCTCATACGTCTTACACGCCAGATGAAAGAGCTGACTATCCAAAGACTATCAGTAGTTCTGATGGAATGTTGTCTACTGCCAGGACCTTGTTTCGACTGAGATCTTTCAATGCCTTGTCAAATTCTCCTTGCAATATCATATCTTCCATCTCATCTTCATCTAAGTCCTCTCTCATTTCTATAATATTGCCTTCAAGTTCATCTCCCTTGTTTACAGTCGCTTTTGAAAACGCAAAATGTTGTTGATGAAATGAGACTGCTTCTTCGTCGTAAAGAAAATGTTATTAATTAATTAACTTTCTTGCTCTTTGACTTTTTGTCTTTGACAAAGATAAGGCAGGTACTACATTAAAAAAAACTCTTTTTGGAATTTTTTGCCTAGATGCATACATTATAAAACTTCTACCTGCCTAAAATAAAAAACAAATTTGTGAAAAAAACTGACTATAGGTGAAATATGTTTCCATTGTGGCTGCTGTAAAGAGAGAACGGGTTAGGTACGGGACGAGTTGACGGTCGCAGTTGGAGGAAAGTGCTACAACTCGTGATGAAGACTCCGTCCCCCTCTTGGTAACAAACGTTCTCACAGTCGCCGTAAGATTTTCTGGAAAACACTTTCGAAATGAGAAGGTTGAACAAACAGTGGCAGTGTGGTATCTTCTGACTAACAAACTGGTCGCTTAGGGATCGTCTTGAAAACACAAGCTGACGGCGAAATACCGCGCGTCGTTCCGACCGTGATAGTAGCAGATTCGCCCAGTATTGTTAATTCGCAAAGAAATCAATATGCACCGCATTGAAAAACACACTAACAGTTTTTTGAAGGTCCGGGGATCCAATATCGAATAAAAGTTCGTAAACGATATTTATATTTTTCGTAAATTAAATTTTTTATTCTCGATAATTGCGATTACATACCTCTGCACTCCACATTACTTCTATATGCAAACTTATTTCCAACCAAAAAAAAAAAAAAAAAAAAAAAGAAGAAGAAGTCTAATCGGCATTACTTATTTCCAACAATTACGAGAAGACATAGATGCTCCTCTTTTTTTTTCAGCAAAGAGCGTTGTCGTCAGAGAAAAGAGCGTCGTCGTATCAAATTTCGGTAGCGCATCATCGCTGGTACTTGCAGCAGGAATATTACAATCATATTACATTACATAGGGACATTCGATTTTTTAAATTTTCAAAACAATTATGTGACCACAGTCAAATAACGTCATTGAATCGCAGGTAGGTGCTGACTCTGATCACCGGCTGTCTCGACAATCATACACTCCTGGAAATTGAAATAAGAACACTGTGAATTCATTGTCCCAGGAAGGGGAAACTTTATTGACACATTCCTGGGGTCAGATACATCACATGATCACACTGACAGAACCACAGGCACATAGACACAGGCAACAGAGCATGCACAATGTCGGCACTAGTACAGTGTATATCCACCTTTCGCAGCAATGCAGGCTGCTATTCTCCCATGGAGACGATCGTAGAGATGCTGGATGTAGTCCTGTGGAACGGCTTGCCATGCCATTTCCACCTGGCGCCTCAGTTGGACCAGCGTTCGTGCTGGACGTGCAGACCGCGTGAGACGACGCTTCATCCAGTCCCAAACATGCTCAATGGGGGACAGATCCGGTGATCTTGCTGGCCAGGGTAGTTGACTTACACCTTCTAGAGCACGTTGGGTGGCACGGGATACATGCGGACGTGCATTGTCCTGTTGGAACAGCAAGTTCCCTTGCCGGTCTAGGAATGGTAGAACGATGGGTTCGATGACGGTTTGGATGTACCGTAGACTATTCAGTGTCCCCTCGACGATCATCAGTGGTGTACGGCCAGTGTAGGAGATCGCTCCCCACACCATGATGCCGGGTGTTGGCCCTGTGTGCCTCGGTCGTATGCATTCCTGATTGTGGCGCTCACCTGCACGTCGCCAAACACGCATACGACCATCATTGGCACCAAGGCAGAAGCGACTCTCATCGCTGAAGACGACACGTCTCCATTCGTCCCTCCATTCACGCCTGTCGCGACACCACTGGAGGCGGGCTGCACGATGTTGGGGCGTGAGCGGAAGACGGCCTAACGGTGTGCGGGACCGTAGCCCAGCTTCATGGAGACGGTTGCGAATGGTCCTCGCCGATACCCCAGAAGCAACAGTGTCCCTAATTTGCTGGGAAGTGGCGGTGCGGTCCCCTACGGCACTGCGTAGGATCCTACGGTCTTGGCGTGCATCCGTGCGTCGCTGCGGTCCGGTCCCAGGTCGACGGGCACGTCCACCTTCCGCCGACCACTGGCGACAACATCGATGTACTGCGGAGACCTCACGCCCCACGTGTTGAGCAATTCGGCGGTACCTCCACCCGGCCTCCCGCATGCCCACTATACGCCCTCGCTCAAAGTCCGTCAACTGCACATACGGTTCACGTCCACGCTATCGCGGCATGCTACCAGTGTTAAAGACTGCGATGGAGCTCCGTATGCCACGGCAAAGTGGCTGACACTGACGGCGGCGGTGCACAAATGCTGCGCAGCTAGCGCCATTCGACGGCCAACACCGCGGTTCCTGGTGTGTCCGCTGTGCCGTGCGTGTGATCATTGCTTGTACAGCCCTCTCGCAGTGTCCGGAGCAAGTATGGTGGGTCTGACACACCGGTGTCAATGTGTTCTTTTTTCCATTTCCAGGAGTGTACTAACTTTGAGATTGAGACCCACCCATTTGGGCGCGGTTGGTGGAGGAAACCCGAGATCAAAACTCCCCAATGGGCTTCGCCAGACCGGTTGTAATTATCATATTTAGAAAAAGAGAGGAATTTTGAATCAAACACGTTGGTTTTGAGCACGAATATTAAGAACAAATGTTACACTGTTAGTAAGGAACCAAAAAATACAGAAAATCGTTTAAATGTTAGCAGAACTTTTGAGAGTCTTTGAGAATGGAATTATTCACACAACACAAAATTCATTTAATAGACAATCACGTTCTGGATATTATGTCGACGATGCGCTGATAATGGTATGATGTCGACGGTGTGATGCCGATGGTACAGCAGAATGGTGAGAAGCTGCAAGACATTGGGATTGGGTAGGTGCACAATGGTGATGGCTGGTCAGGTGGTTGGATGCAAAGTTGTCAGTGAGCGACTGGAGGTTTGGATGAAACTGATAAGGCCTCACAGCGCCAAGGTAGAAGTTTTCGCGACATGCAACAGGGTGCAAAAGAATGAGCAAGGACAAAAAGGCGAACTACAGCACCTATCTGAAATAAAACGGGTTAGCGTTCAACTCTACACGACTAGCTCCAGTGTATAAACAGTCCACTTCGGTTCCTGTTTGTACTTGCACCCCAGAGTGCCCATCACAAAAAAAAGGGTCCACATCAATGGGAAATGCACAATGAACCCTTCCCTTAGAACAGTGCGGCGAAATTTGGTATTAATGGGCTATGGCAGCAGGCGACCGACGCGAGTGTCTTTGCTAACATCACGACATCACCTGCAGTGCCTCTCCTGGGCTTGTGACCATATCCGTTGAAACCTAAACGATTGGAAAACGGTGTCCTGATGCGATGAGTCTCGATTTCAGTTGGTAAGAGATGATGGTAGGCTTCCAGTGTGGCGCAGACCTCACGAAGCCATGGACCCAAGTTGTCAACTAGGCACTGTGCAAACTGGTGGTGGCTCCATAATGGTGTCGGCGGTGTTTACACGGAATAGACTGGATACCCTGATTGTTCGGCTATTTGGAGACTATTTACAGCCATTCGTGGACTTTACGTTCCTAAACAAAGATGGAAGTTTTTCCGGATAACAATGCGCCATGTCACCGGGCCAAAATTGATCACGATTTATCTGAAGTACATTCTGGAGAATTCGAACGAATGATTTGCCCACCCAGATCACCGGACGTGAATTCCGTCGAATATTTTTTGGGACATAGCCGAGAGGTCAGTTCGTTCAAATGGTTCAAATGGCTCTGAGCACTATGGGACTCAACTGCTGAGGTCATTAGTCCCCTAGAACTTAGAACTAGTTAAACCTAACTAACCTAAGGACATCACACACATCCACGCCCGAGGCAGGATTCGAACCTGCGACCGTAGCGGTCTCGCGGTGCCATACTGCAGCGCCAGAACCGCACGGCCACTTCGGCCGGCCGGTCAGTTCCTGCACAGTATCCTCCACCGGCAACACTTTCGCAGTTATGGATGGCTATAGAGGGAGCATGACTCAGTAATTCTGCAACGGATTTCAACGACTTATTGAGTCCATGCCACGTTGAGTTTCTGCATTACACCAGGCAAAAGAAAGTCGGACACGATATTAGGATGTACTCTGTGACTTTCCTCACCTCAGTGTATTTAACAGTCACAATAGTTTCCTTGGAATCAGGTACTTAATTTAGGTCTTTTCGAGAATAGAAGACGCCAGGGAAGCAAATGAGGGGTCGATTAGGCGATTCTTTCCAAATAAAACTCGAAAATAAAAAATAATATTTTGAAAAAATAACGTTTACCGAAATTATTTATCTAAAGGTTGATGTTGTTGTTGTTGAGGTCTTCAGTCCTGAGACTGGTTAGATGCAGCTCTCCATGCTACTCTATCCTGTGCAAGCATCTTCATCTCCCAGTACTTACTGCAGCCTAAATCCTTCTGAATCTGCTTAGTGTATTCATTTCTTGGTCTCGCTCTACGATTTTTACCCTCCACGCTGCCCTCCAATGCTAAATTTGTGATCCCCTGATGCCTCAGAACATGTCCTACCAACCGGTCCCTTCTTCCTGTCAAGTTGTGCCACAAACTCCTCCTCTCCCCAATTCTATTCAATTCCTCCTCATTAGTTTTACGATCTACCCATCTAATCTTCAGCATTCTTCTGTAGCTTCACATTTCGAATGCTTCTATTCTCTTCTTGTCCAAACTATTTATCGTCCATGTTTCACTTCCATACATGGCTACATTCCATACAAATACTTTCGGAAACGACTTCCTGACACTTAAATCTATACTCGATGTTAACAAAATTCTCTTCTTCAGAAACGCTTTCCTTGCCATTGCCACTCTACATTTTATATCCTCTCTACTTCGACCATCATCAGTTACTTTGATCCCCAAATATCAAAACTCCTTTACTGCTTTACGCGTCTCATTTCCTAATCTGATTCCATTAACCTCGTTTTGCTTTTGTTGATGTTAATCTTATATCCTCCTTTCAGGACACTGTCCATTTCGTTCAACTGCTCTTCCAAGTCCTTTGCTGTCTCTGTCAGAAAGACAATGTCATCGACGAATCTCAAAGTTTTTATTTCTTCTCCGTGGATTTTAATACCTACTCCGAATTTTTCTTTTTTTTCCTTTACCGCTTGCTCAATACGCAAATTGAATAACATGGCGGATAGGCTACAATCCTGTCTCACTCCCTTCCCAACCACTGATTCCCTTTCATGCCCCTCGACTCTTATAACTGCCATCTGGTTTCTGTACAAATTGTAAATAGCCTTTCGCTCTCTGTATTTTACCTCTGCCACCTTTAGAATTTGAAAGAGAGTATTACAGTCAACATTGTCAAAAGCTTTCTCAAAGTCTACAAATGCTAGAAACGAAGGTTTGCCTTTCCTTAATCTTTCTTCTAAGATAAGTCGTAAGGTCAGTATTGCCTCACGTGTTCCAGCATTTCTACGGAATCCAAACTGATCTTCCCCGAGGTCGGCTTCTACCAGCTTTTCCATTCATCTGTAAAGAATTCGTGTTAGTATTTTGCAGGCGTGACTTATTAAACTGATAGTTCGGTAATTTTCACATCTGTCAACACCTGCTTTCTTTGGGATTGGAATTATTATATTCTTCTAGAAGTCTGAGGGTATTTCGCCTGTCTCATACATCTTGCTCACCAGATGGTAGAGTTTTGTCAGGAATGGCTCTCCCAAGGCCGTCAGTAGTTCTAATGGAAAGTTGTCTACTCCTGGGACCTTGTTTCGACTCAGGTCTTTCAGTGCTCTGACAAACTCGTCACGCAGTATCGTATCTCCCATTTCATCTCCATATACATCCTCTTCCATTTCCACAATATTGTCCTCAAGTACATCGCCCTTATAGAACCTCTATATACTCCTTCCACCTTTCTGTTTTCCCTTCTTTGCTTAGAACTGGGTTTCCATCTGAGCTCTTGATATTCATACAAGTGGTTCTCTTTTCACCAAAGTTGTCTTTAATTTTCCTGTAGGCAGTATCTATCTTACCCGTAGTGAGATAAGCCTCTACATCCTTACATTTGTCCTCTAGCCATCCCTGCTTAGCCATTTTGCATTTCCTGTCGATCTCATTTTGAGACGATTGTATTCCTTTTTGCCTGTTTCATTTACTGATTTTTTGTGTTTTCTCCTTTCATCAATTAAATTCAATATTAATTTTATGATTCTTGAGCCAAGTGTTAGCTATGATTAAGTTATGCTCTGTGCAGACTTCTACGTGACGGCTTCCTCTTTCATTTCTTACCCCCAATCCATGTTCACCTACTATGTTTCCTTCTCTCCCTTTTCCTACTCTCGAATTCTAGTCACCCATGACTATTAAATTTTCGTCTCCTTTCACTACCTGAGTAATTTCTTTTATCTCGTCATACATTTCATCAATTTCTTCATCATCTGCAGAGCTAGTTGGCATATAAACTTGTACTACTGTAGTAGGCCTGGGCTTTGTGTCTATCTTGGCCACAATAATGCGTTCACTATGCCGTTTGTAGTAGCTTACCCACACTCCTATTTTTTTATTCATTATTAAACCTACTCCTGCATTACCCCTATTTGAGTTTGTATTTGTAACCCTGTATTCACTTGACCAAAAGTCTTGTTCCTCCTGCCACTGAACTTCACTTATTCCTACTGTATCTAACTTTAACCTATTCATTTCCCTTTTTAAATATTTTCAACTTACCTGCCCGATTAAGGGATCTGAAATTCAACGCTCCGATCCGTAGAACGCCAGTTTTCTTTCTCCTGATAACGACGTCGTCTTGAGTAGTCACCGCCCGGAGATCCGAACGGGGGACTATTTTACCTCCGGAATATTTTACCCAAGAGGACGCCATCATCATTTAACCATACAGTAAAGCTGCATGCCCTCGGGGAAAATTAAGGCTGTAATTTCCTCTTGCTTTCAGCCATTCGCAGTACCAGCACAGCTAGGCGGTTTTGGTTAGTGTTACAAGGCCAGATCAGTCAATCATCCAGACTGTTGCCCCTGCATCTACTGAAAAGGCTGCTGCCCCCCTTCAGGACCCACACGTTTGTCTGGCCTCTCCACAGATACCCCTCCATTGTGGTTGCACCTACGTTACGGCCATCTGTATCGTTGAGGCACGTAAGCCTCCCCACCAACGGCAAGGTCCATGGTTCATGGGGGGTACCTAAAGGTAAGAAATAAAACAGATTAGAGAAACATTTGACGTGCCTTTGAATGATCCTCGAAATCATTTATAGCAAATGAGATGCGCCAAATGGTTTCTCTTACGTACGGCATTTATTACTTTTAGACAAATCATTTCACAAAACATTTCACTGATATTATTTCAAATTTTTTGCATTGTGTACAATATTCACACTGCTCCAATTGTCTCTGTCACTGTAGTCATTATTTCAATTATGGTTCGTATTTCATGAAAATAATGCCTCAACAGTTCATGAACACTAGCCTCACTAAAGTGGGAGGGCTATTCGAAAGTAAGGTAAGCTCGGTCGTGAAAACCATAGGGAAAATCCGATGAAGCTTTGCACAGATGTGTTGGACAATGTCTCTAGTATGCCTGTCGATCGCGTCACGTCACTCTTTTGAGTACTAAGCACGCAGTGATCACGTAAAAATGCCTAGAACAATAGTGTCCCTCTCCAAGTATGGGTGCCCACAGAGAGGTTTCGCCTGATTTCATGCAACCCCATATAACGTAGCTGTTGCGCATTTTCTTTTTCATGATAATTCCCGGTCGCACACCGTAGCGTTTTCGATGGGAAGTGTTTGTTCACCCACCATACAGCCCGGAATTGGCTCCCTCTGATGTTCGTCTCTGCCGACATGAACCACTGTCTACGTAGACAACATTTTGGCACAGACAACGAACTGCAGACCAGCGGAGAAAATTGACGGAAAGCATAGGCGGCTGCCTTGTATGACGAGGCTATTGGAAAGCTAGTATAACTCTACGACAAGTGTCTAAGTCGGAGCGGCGACTGCTTAGAGAAGTAGCTGGAAGGAGGAGCAAACTGTTGAAAATAAAACATTTTTGAAATCGCGACCGACCGGACTTTGTTTTCGGAGTAGCCCTATCACGGCACTGCACTGAACAGATATTTGAATGTTGTGCAGAGGCAGTTGAATTCAATGAAACCAAACTTCTAATTGCTCTGGCGTCAGAGCATTTCTGTTCCAGCTATAGAGAGGGCTCTTGATTCACTTTGTAGGAAGTACCAGAAATTAGTTATGTGGTGACTTCAATATAAATTTTGTGTATGATGGTGCAAGAAAAAGGATGCTGGCAGATCTCCTAAATTGATATGATCTGATGCAGACTGTGTTTTTTCCAACTAGGGTGCAGGGGAACAGTAGAACAGCCATAGCATTCTTCATTACTAGATGGGAATTCTATTAGTAAAAGCGTGAATCGCCTTTCAGACCATGATGCACAAATTTAACACTAAAAGGCTGTTCTACCCAAACAAACGCCACATGTAATTACACACTATGTAGGAAAGTTAATCCAACAGTAATAGAGAGTTTTTTAAATCTTGTCAAGGAAAAACAGTGGCAGGATGTTTATAGTGCCGATAACATAGATGATAAATATAATGCTTTTCTTAACACATTTCTCACGCTCTTTGAGAGCTGCTTTTCATTAGAACATTCTAAAGGGGGTACTAGCAGTAATAGGCAGCCAAGGTGACTGACTGGTGGGATAAGGATATCATGTATAACAAAGCGGGAATTATATCAAAATGTAGAAGTAGTCACAATCAAGCTACAGTAGCCCATTACAAACAGTTTTGCAAGGTGCTTAAAAATGTTGTTAGGAAGGCAAAGAGTATGTGGTATGCAAAGAGAATAGCTAATTCACAGGATAAAATTAAAACCATATGGTCAGTTGTGAAGGAATTGTCTGGCCAGCAGCACAAGATCGACAATATAAAGTCAGTTCGCTGTAAAAATATTTCTGTTACTGATAAATCAGATATACGTACAGTATTTAACAGTCATTTTCTGAGCACTGCTGGTGAATTAAATGAAAAAATTTAGCTTCTGAAGGGAATCATATGACTCTCTTGGCAAATGCCTTTCAGAGATTAATGTCTGAAATATTCTTCTGTGATACAGACAAGTGAGAGATTGAGTCAATAATTAAATCACTGAAGACTACGGCCTCTCATGGTTATGATGGAGTGCCTAGCAGAATATTAAAGTACTGTGCTGCACATGTCAGCCCGGTATTTAGCCATATTTGTAATTTTTCCTTTAGGAATGGTCAGTTTCCTGAACGATTAAAGTACTCATTAGTAAAGCCGAGATCGGGAAAAAGAGATAATTTTAGACCTATTTCTATGCCATCAGTGTTTTCTACAATTATTGAAAAGGCTGTGTATGTAAGGGTCATTGATCATTTTATATCACACGATTTGCTATCAAATGTAACTTCGGCTTTAGAATTCGCTCAACAACTGAAAATTGCTATATTCTCTTTTCTTTGTGAAGTACTGGATGGGTTAAACAAAAGGTTTCGAACGCTAGGCATATTTTTTGATTTAACTAAGGAGTTTGATTGTGTTGATCACAAAATATTGCTCCAGAAGTTGTACCATTACGGAATACGGGCAGTAGCTCACAATTGGTTCACCTCTTATTTTAGCAACAGACAGCAAAAGGTCATTATTCACGATGTTGAGAATGGTTGAGATGTGGGGTCTGAGTGGGGTACGGTCAAGTAGGGGGTGCCCCAGTGATCAGTGTTCCTTATTTATATAAATGATATGCCCTCTAGTATTACGGGTAACTCTAAAATATTTGTGTTCGCTGGCGACACCAGCTTGGTAGTAAAGGATGTTGAGAGCAACATTGGCTCGGTTTCAAATAGTGCAGTTCATGACCTAAGTTCATGGCTTGTAGAAAATAAACTAACGCTAAATCACAGTAAGACTCAGTTTTTACAGTTTCTAACACACAATTCAACAAAACCTGACGTTTTAATTTCACAGAATGGGCATATGATTAGTGAAACTGAACAGTTCAAATTTCTAGGTGTTTAGATAGATAGTAAACTGTCGTGGAAAGCCCGCGTTCAGGATCTTGTTCAAACACTTAATGCTGCCACTTTTACTATTCGAACGATATCTGAAGTGAGTGATCGTTCGACTCGAAAATTAGTCTACTCTGCTTATTTTCATTCGCTTATGTCGTATGGTATTATATTTTAGGGTAACTCCTCTCATTCTAAAAGGATATTTTTGGCTCAGAAATGGGCGACCCGTTCAATAAGTGGTGTAAGTCCACGAACCGCCTGTCGACCCCTGGTCACGAGTCTGGTTATTTTGACATTGGCCTCTCAATATATACATATATATTCCTTACTGTCATTTCTTGTTAACGATATTAGCTTATTCCCAAGAATAAGCAGCTTTCCCTCATTTAATACTTGGCAGAAATCAAACCTGCGTTTGGATCGGACTTCCTTAGCTCTTCTGCAGAAAGGTGTGCAGTATACTGCAGCATCCATTTTCAATAAGCTACCACTCGAATTAAAAAAATCTTAGCAGTAATCCACGCGCTTTCAAATCGAAACTAAACCATCTGTTCTGTTGAGGACTTCCGTGAAAAAGTAAGCCGACTCTTGTTGTATTGTTGATTGCGTTTACTGAAACTTATGGATTGACTTTTTTCGGGTTCATAAAAATTTTATTTTTTATCTGTTATTACTTTTTTGTTGTAATTTCATGTACTGACACGTTCCATGACCTTGGAGATTTGCTCCTCAATTTGGTCTTACGGCACTTGACGCGTAAATATATAAAAATAAAAGTAATAATTATTTGAGAACTCTTAACATTGCAGCACGTCAGCAATCGTGAATAATTTAATGATTATAATGAATCCGCCTCGATTGCAAATTGAAGCCGGCCGGGGTGGCCGAGCGGCTCTAGGCGCTACAGTCTGGACCCGTGCGACCGCTACGGTAGCTGGTTCGAATCCTGCCTCGGGCATGGATGTGTGTGATGTCCTTAGATTAGTTAGGTTTAAGTAGTTCTAAGTTATAGGGGACTGATGACCTCAGAAGTTAAGTTCCATAGTGCTCAGAGCCATTTTTTTTTCTTTTTGCGAGTTGAAAACGGTTTCAGCAGGTTTCAGCAGGGATAAGCACGCCTTCTTCGGAACACACTAAAACTACAAACTGCCTAAAGAGGCATGCTCCAAAAGTAATACAGAACGCCCAGAAGTGCGAGTCTTTTGCTCTTTTGGGCGTTCTGTGCCTGGCTCTGAGCACTATGCGACTTAACTTCTGAGGTTATCAGTCGCCTAGAACTTAGAACTAATTAAACCTAACTAACCTAAGGACATCACACACATCCATGCTCGAGGCAAGACTCGAACCTGCGTCCGTAGCGGTCGCTCGGCTCCAGACTGTAGCGCCTAGAACCGCACGGCCACTCCGGCCGGCGGGCGTTCTGTATTAATGTTGGACCTTGCCTCTTTAGGCAGTTTGTAGTTTGTGTTCCGAAGAGGGCGTGGTTATCCGCGCCGAAACCTAGGTCGACATCCGGTTTCAATTTGCAGTCGAGGCGGAGTCTTTATAACATTAATAATCAACCATATGGAGTCCGCGGCTCGTGGACTTGCGGTAGCGGTCTCGCTTCCCACGCACGGGGTTCCGGGTTAGATTCCCGCCGGGTTCAGGGATTTTCTCTGCCTCGAGATGACTGGGTGTTGTGTGTCTTTCATCATCATTTCATCATCATTGACTCGCAAGTCGTCGCAGTGGCGTCAGCTAAAAAGGACTTGCAATTTCGGCGGCCGAACACCCCGCTTAGGGTCTCCCGGCCAACAATACCGTACATCTACATCTACATCCATACTCCGCAAGCCACCTGACGGTGTGTGGCGGAGGGTACGTTGGGTACCTCTATCGGTTCTCCCTTCTATTCCAGTCTCGTATTGTTCGTGGAAAGAATGATTGTCGGTATGCTTCTGTGTGGGCTCTAATCTCTCTGATTTTATCCTCATGGTCTCTTCGCGAGATATACGTAGGAGGGAGCAATATGCTGCTTGACTCATCGGTGAAGGTATGTTCTCGAAACTTTAACAAAAGCCCGTACCGAGCTACTGAGCGTCTCTCCTGCAGAGACTTCCACTGGAGTTTATCTATCATATCCGTAACGCTTTCGCGATTACTAAATGATCCTGTAACGAAGCGCGCTTCTCTCCGTAGGATCTTCTCTATCTCTTCTATCAACCCTAACTGGTACGGATACCACACTGCTGAGCAGTATTCAAGCAATGGGTGAACAAGCGTACTGTAACCTACTTCCTTTGTTTTCGGATTGCATTTCCTTAGGATTCTTCCAATGAATCTCAGTCGGGCATCTGCTTTACCGACGATCAACTTTACATGATCATTTCATTTTAAATCACTCATAATGCCTACTCCCAGATAATTTATGGAATTAACTTCTTCCAGTTGCTGACCTGCTATTTTGTAGCTAAATGATAAGGGATCCATCTTTCCATGTATTCGCAGCACATTACACTTGTCTACATTGAGATTCAATTGCCATTCCCTGCACCACGCGTCAATTCGCTGCAGATCCTCCTGCATTTCAGTACAATTTTCCATTGTTACAACCTCTCGACACACCACAGCATCATCTGCAAAAAGCCTCAGTGAACTTCCGATGTCATCCACAAGGTCATTTATGTATATTGTGAACATCAACGGTCCTCTGACACTCCCCAGCGGCACACCTGAAATCACTCCCACTTTGGAAGACTTCTCTCCACTGATCATTTCATTTCATTTCATTTGAATGGAACGTCCTGTGTGTCAGACAACATACCCGACCAGACATGCCAATCACCAGTTGAAACTTGCAGTTGGTCTCCGAAGGGATTTTGTTCACACGTACTGAATTGCAAAGGCCTTCTAAAACTGGTTGTAGTGTTGTGGCGCCTGGGGATCGGTGCGCGACGGCGCGGTGTCGTAGGCGAGGGCCGCGGACGCCGCACTTGTTGCCGCGCTCTCTTCCGCAACAACCGCCGGTCGGCACTAAGGCTGTCGCCGCAGTGACGCCGTAACGCTGTCTTCGCGACGGCCGCCAGAGGCGAGCTGTCAGCAGAGTCGCGCCTCGCTCCGCCACGGCCGGCCCAGGTCAATATTTGCGCGGGCGCCTCGCCGCCGGCCGGTCAAAGCGCTGCGACAGTCCTTCCGTCTGCCCCGGTCTCCTCCGGTCTCGCCCGGCCGCGGGGTGCGCCAAGTTATGACCGCCGCGAGACACGTGGCCGCAGAGGCCGTATTTATACCGCGGGGCTATTAATAGCGGGACCGTAGCCGCCACTTAGGCGCTAACGATGCACGCCCACGCCTCCAGCGCCGGCTGCTGTTCCAGGAGACTTCGCGAATACGCCGAGAGGATAACAGCAACCTGGTGTCGTCTGACGCGTACGAGGGATGTAACTGGCTGCGGTCGCGATGACACTGACAACGGTTGCCAGGAGCCTTCGCCAAAGGCCACTAGATAACATCCGTGGAAAACGTGGTGTGTCCGAACTCCTTCGTCAGTTTTTGGCGCTATCGTGGAGTTTAGAATCTACGCTAAAGTCGTTAGTCCTGCACAATCTTTCCTCATTTGTAATAGCCAGAGACGTTTTACGAATACAGGGTGTCCATGAGAAAACAATATACAGGGATATGACAGGAACAATTATTGGAAGGAAAAATATTTGGTAAACATGGGCTCTAAAACGCATACCTTAAGAACTCTGAGCACTTCTTTATCTTTTATACTGTCAGACATATCCCTTCTATTGCAAGGTCTTGGGTTTCCATATTTGAGGGAGGAGGTGGCATGGACCAAAACAAGGTGAAGCTGTCTAGTAAACATGGGCTCTAAAATCCATATCATACAGTTATGGGAATTTTCTCGGTAGAACAGATGCATTTCACGACAACGAATGTGAACAAGTGCACATGGCGCTTAAGGTTTGCCCATGGCCGGCCGCGGTGACCGAGCGGTTCTAGGCGCTTCAGTCCGGAACCGCGCTGCTGCTACGGTCGCAGGTTCGAATCCTGCCTCGGGCGTGGATGTGTATGATGTCCTTAGGTTAGTTAGGTTTAAGTAGTTCTAAGTCTAGGGGACTGATGACCTCAGATGTTAAGTCCCATAGTGCTTAGAGCCATTTGAACCATTTGTTTGCCCATGTTTACTGGACATTTTCCTCGTTTTGGTCCACACTACCGCCTCTCAAACTATGAAAGACAGAGAACCTGCAATAGAGAAGATTTCTTTCACAATATCGAAGACGAAGAAGTGGTCATAACTCTTACGATGTACATTTTATAGTGCATCTTTACCTCACTTTTTTGCCTCGAATGATTCTTCTTGTCACATCCCTCAATCTTCACCATTCGTCCTGAACACCCTGTATATGAGATGAACAGAGAAACATTGTGTTTCATACTCGAAATGATTCATAGTGACACTGGAAAGCAAGATTGCAAACACTCTGCACAACTCCAAATAAATTCGGCGAAACAGTCCTATGTCAGTTAAACTTCAATGACGCATTCGGCATCGTTGTGAAGCACAAAAATAAAGCATTGAAAAGTGGAAACACGTCTACATCTATACTCTGCAAACCACCGTGAGGTGCTTGGCAGAGGGTGCGTCACATTGTACCATTTATTAGAGATTCTTCCGGTTCCACTCACATATGAGGCACGGGAAAAGTGATTGTATACCTCTGTGCGTGCAGTAATTATTCTAATCTTATTCTCACGATCCCTATGTGAGCGATACGTAGGGAGTTGTAGCGTATTTCTAGAGTTATCACTTAAATCCGGTTTTTGAAACTTTTTTAACAAACTTTCCTGGGGTTGTTTACGAATATATTCAAGAGTCTTCCGGTTCAGTTTCTTCATTTCTCTCTGTGACAGTTTTCCTCTGATAAAAAAACCTGTGACCATTCGTACTGTCCTTCTCTGTATACGTTCAATCCTATCTGGTACGTGTCCCACACACTTGAGCAATATTCTAGAAACAGTCGCATGAGCGATTTGTAAGCAATCTCCTTCGTAGTTTGATTACAATTCCCCAGTAATCTACCAATAAACCCAAATCTACCATTTGCTTTACCCACAACTGAGCCTATGTTATCATTCCATTTCATATCCCTACAAAGTGTTACACCCAGGTATTGCTATGAGTTGGCAGATTCCAACTGTGACTCATTGGTATTATAGCCATATGACTCTGTTTTTTCGTTTTGTGAAGTGCACAGTTTTACATTTCTGAACATTTAAAGCAAGTTGCCAATCTTTGCACCACATTGAAATCTTATCGATAACTAACGGAATATTTATACAACTTCTTTCAGACAGTACTTAATCATAGAGAACTGTATCATCAGCAAGAAGTCTGAGGTTACTATTAAGATAGTCTGTAAGGTCATTTATATACATAATGATTAGCAAGGGTTTCAACACACTTATCTGGGTCATACCTAAAGTTATTTCTACATCTGACGATGACTCTCCAATCAAGATAAGATGCTGTGTCCTCCCTACCAAAAAGTCCTCAGTCCAGTCACAAATTTCTCTTGATACCCCATATGATCGTACTTTTGATAATAAGCGTACGTGTGGTACTAAGTCAAATGGTTTTCGCAAATCAAGAAATACTGCATCTACCTGGCTGTCTTGATCAAAGGCTTTCAGTACGTCACGTGAGAAAAGTGCGAGTTGGGTTTCACATGATCGATGTTTCCGCAGTCCGTATTGGCTGTCATTGAGGTGGTCATTCTGTTCAAGATACCTCATTATGTTTGAGCTCAGAATATGTTCTAAGAGTCTACAACAAATCGATGTCACGGATGTTGGACGGAAGTTTTCTGGATCACTTCTACCACCCTTGTTGTCTACGGGTGTGACTTGTGCTTTTTTCCAAGAAATGTGAACGTGTTTTTGTTCGAGGGAACTGCGATAGATTGTAATTAGAAGAGGGGTTAACTCAGACGCAAATTCAGATTAAAGTCTGATAGTAATTCCATCGGGCCTTGGAGCTTTGTTCAGTTTTAATAATTTCAGCTGTGTCTCAACACCACTGACACTAATACTTACTTTTTCAGATTTTGCTTTGCTACCCTCAATTTCAGTTTCTGTCTGATTCACTAGGGACTGGACAATAACTTTAGTACCACAAGCGGCCTTTACGTACTACCAGAATTTCTTTAGGTTTTGTGAAGTATTTCTAAACATGTTGTGCTACGGTAGTCATTGCAGGCATCACAAAATGCTCTCTTGACAGCCAAACGCATTTCGTTCTGCTTCTCGTTACCTATACCCCTACGCTTTGTTTTACACCTATTATGCAGTAATATTCGTTTCCTTAGAAGTATATTTACAGTGACTGTGTACTATGGAGGGTCTGTCCCATTAGTCCCATTGTGAACTTTTCTACTGGGTACATATCTCTCCAGTACATAGTCATGTATTCTTTTAAATTTGAGCCGTAGTTCCTCTACATGCTTCTGACCTGTGCTGAAAGCTTCAAGTTCCCCGTTGAGGTATTTCATTTCTGATCTTTTTTGTCTAGTTTACTGAACGTACATATCTTTCTGCTTGTTTTAATTGTCCTTTGTAATTTGATAATCATTGTTGTCACAACCGCGTCATGGTCACTGATACCAGTTTCGACGTGGACATCTTCAAAGAGGTCTGGTCTATTTGTTGACACTAGGTCCAATTAGATCCAATATATTTCCATCATGAATGGGGCTCTTAACTAGTTTACTTAGTTTTCAGAGAAGGCATGTAGTACTGTTTGTCGCGCCCATAATTAATAGAACTGTAATTTACACATTTAACTGTTGGATGATTGAAGTTTCCACCAATGATTACAGTATGATTGGGGAACTTAGGTTCAAGTTTCTCTAAAGTTTTCGGTTAAATCAGGAGATGAGTCTGGTGGGCGATAGAAGTATCCAGTTATTATTTCATGCCCACCCCTGATACCGAGTCTTACGCATACAATTTCACACGCAGCTTCAAATTATACCGGTGGATTTGAGTTCCTTGTCTACTGCGACAGATACACCACCTCCATTTGCCATTTGCCTGTCCTTTCGATATTCAAGTTAATTTAGCGCAAAAAACTCACTGCAATCAATTTCAGCTTTCTGTACCTGGACTATGTGAGCTTCACTGCTTTTTAGGAGCACTTCAAACTCTGGCACTTAACTGCGAATGCTTCGGTAGTTTACCATTAGGATTTAAATACTCTCACTTCTGGGAAGCACAACTTTCGATCTTACACTGATACTTCTGAGTTTCCTACAGATATCGTTAACTGGATTGGATGGAGATTCGCCTAATCTAAAAATCTCGTGTGTGCACCCCACACACAGTCAGCTACTTGAGTAGCAACCTCTGACGTGTAGTGCACACGTGACCCGTTAAGGGGGACCCTACATTTGTCAACTCTATGGCGCAAGTCCAGGAAGTCGAATCCTGGCTTGTTACAGAACCTTCGAAGTCTCTGTTTCAGTCCTTTCTCGCGGCTCAGAACCAAAGTGCCACGATCAGTTCTGGGCACAACGCTGCAAATTGTGAGCTTCTTTGATACTTCATGCACAAATCTGGTCTTCTCAATCGTCTTTGCCAGTCGCTAGAGCGACCCTAGTGTGACCTCGGAGCCCAGATGACAAGCATAATTTGTTCGAACGTGCGCCATAAACTCAACGGCTGCTCGAATAGCATCTTCTACAAGTTGAATATGGCCTTCAGGCAAACACACTGTGTGCACCTGGTGTCCTTTCCCATCCATGGCTGCCATTTTCCTAAGACCATACGTTTGAACTGCCGAGGTTTAAGAGACCCCCTACTCTTGTGCTGTGCCTCCTTTTGACACCGGACATGACAGGTTTCCCCAGAACTGGTTCAGTCTCAGTTGGTTGGCTAGAGGGATCGGTATAACACCATGAGTCCTCTCTTGTCCCCGTCCACCCTGGATCTACCACTGACATACCACTCGCAGTCAAGTGGACGAGTAATGATAGATCCTATACTTTGTGCACAGGTGACAGGTTGCACATGAGTGGATAGTACTTAAGGTACCTCTAGTACCGGTATCACAAGTACACGACTCTCGGGAGGTCTTCCATCACACCAATCGCAGATTCGCAGTAGATGCCAATCATTTGACAGTAATTATGTACATCACATTTGCAAATCACCTCACATAACAGAATCACACTTCTATTAGCATTAAAAGAAAAGAGTAACTAATAATCATAATTTGTAGATAGCTGATGCCTACCTACCATCATCCAATGAAGATCCACAACAATAAGTTTAAGCATCAGAACTGACATACACAACCGTTCTCACCTCAAAGCATATTTTTTTGAGGTTGTGATATAGGCATAAAATTTACGATATAGATTTTTTCTGTGTTACTGATGACATGAGGCTGAAATGGCTAGACAGAAATGGAAACGCATGATGTATTGTAAAGTAACATTCAATTAATTATTATGATTATTTTAAGATGTTCGAAACCTGTCCTTTCCAATAAAGTAGCGGTTTCAAATAATAGAATCCGGACCATACGGTCCACTAATTAATGCGACCACCGTCTATATTCGATGTCAACGTGAGTAGCCACTTACAGCCGGCAGGTGGAGGGTAGGTAAAGCGTGTCGTGTGACACGGAAACAGTGCAGCCGTTGTCATAATGCAGAAACGGAGCGATTGTCTAATGTCCAAAAGGTAACCATCATTGGCTTCCGGGCCTAGAGTAGAAACATTTACGAAATGGTTTAGTCTGTAAACCGTTCGCGTTCGCGTGTCCCTGTGGTTAAAGTATTTTGTTCAAGGCAAAATTGTGCTATCCAACACTGGCCCCGGGGCAATTGTAGCTCACCATTGATTGTAGATGACTAGGGTGAGCGACGGCTGCGGAGATGGATAAGTGCATATAGACGTATAACTATTGAGCAGCTGACTGACAAAATGAACCTAGGGGCTACCAACAGTGTTTCCTCAAAGAGCGTTCAGTGGACGTTGCTCCATATGGGACTCCGCACCAGGCGGTTGGGTAATGTGCATATGCTGACCGCTGCACGTCGCCGACGAACGCTGGAATTTGCAAGCCAATACCGCAACTTGACGTTCACCGCGTGGCGACCGTTGACCTTTTCACATAAATCAGGTTTTATGCTCCGTCGGACAGATGGCCGTTGGCTGGTAGGGCACGAATTGTCTGAAAGCAAACACCCTGCAACAAAGGTCGGAAGGATCCAGGCCGGAGGAGGGAGCGTTATATTCGTATTTTGGGGAATGTTTTCGATGTTTTCGTGGCATTCCCTGGGTGATCTCGTCACTCTGGAAGGCACAGTGGGTCACCTCAAGTATACATCTGTCTTTGTTCAAGTGTTTGACCCGTGGTCACGTTAATGTGGCTGGACAGCGTATACCCACGTTATTGTACTTATCATGCTCAATACCCACAGACAACGTCTTTCTTGAACGACGTTGGAACTTTAATAGTGGCAACTATTTATTTACAGCTCGTACAAAATCGATATGTCTTTCAAAGTTTAACTGACCTTCAAAGTAGTCACCAGCATTGTGTATAACCCGTTGCCAGCGATATGTTAGTCGTAGGATACTCTTAGCAGTGCCAGTTGTGTAGACAGTTATAGCGGCGCGGTCTATTGCCCAACGAATTTGTAGCAGTTCTGAAGCGAATGCCTTGAAGTGTTTCCTTCACTTTAGAAATCGATTTGAACTCACGAGGGCTTAATACAGGGGAATGCAGTAGGTGGTATATGACTTAGCAGCCCCATCAGTCAAACAAATCAGTAGCAGATTGCACTGTACGTGCTTGAGCATTGCCCTGCAAAATGATGGTCAGGACCTTCAGAAAGTGTCATCCCTTCTGCCTCTAAGCTAGTAGAAAATTGTGTTCCACGAGTGTGGAAATCTCGAGTACCGACGTATGACACAAGTGACACCCAATCACCTGACCACGTTCGAAGTCCAGGAGTTCCGCGGAGCGCCCCATTCTGCTCTCTCACGATGTCTAATGGCTACTGAGGTCGCTGATATGGAGTACCTGGCAGTAGGTGGCAGCGCAAAGCACCTAATATGAAAAACGTATGATTTTGGGAGTGTCCGGATACTTTTGATCACACAGTGTAGGTTCAAATGGCTCTGAGCACTATGGGACTTAACACCTATGGTCATCAGTCCCCTAGAACTTAGAACTACTTAAACCTAACTAACCTAAGGACAGCACACAACACCCAGCCATCACGAGGCAGAGAAAATCCCTGACCCCGCCGGGAATCGAACCCGGGAACCCGGGCGTGGGAAGCGAGAACGCTACCGCACGACCACGAGATGCGGGCCACAGTGTAGGACTTGTAGGGCGGAGTGAGTACATAATATTTTCAAATGAACCCAAGTCCGTGAACGTCACCCAACAACGATACTGAGCATTTTTTGGTTTAGAAGAAAAAAATTCTGAACATAAAAACGTGGTTATGTTTCGTAAATAGAGTTGTAGTGCGACCTCCAGCATGTGACCAGATGAGAGGAAACGCAGATGCCGACCAAGAACACAAAGAACTGTAAGTAATTACTTACACAAAAAAGAGATATGAACTGTTTTGTAATCTACAAATTACACATATCAAAACAAAAATGTATCATTCTAGATCCCACTGGTGATGTCATAAGGTGAAAGAGGCGAAATGCTTTTGGGAGAAATAACATACAGTGCAACAAGAAAAGGCGGTTTTTATTTACAAAGCAAAGGAATTTGTAACTGGCGTCCACTATTGAAACCATAACAATTGAAAAGTAATTTTTGTAATTGAAAAAAAAAGAGATCCGCTGTTTTTGGTGCTTTTACGCGCACATGTTTGCCGACACTACCCACTGCCAGAAATATTATTCAACATGCTTAAAAATGTTTTCATTTGGCGAGGGCAAGGCTATTGGCATCAGTTTTTTTCTCAGTACCTTCAAAAGTTTCCTAACGATCTGGGAGATATAGCCGTCTGATATGTGATCAGCGTATGAAACATTTAAAAGTTTCTCCTGTAGCCATGTATGAGAGAAAAGGGAAAAAAAGAATTAGTTATTATTATTATTCATATAGACAACATGTGTTTTATAAATGTACATGGCATTCGTAAGAAATTGAGATTAATTTATGAATTTTAGAATGTAAAATTTATGCCCTAATTTTCGCTACATGTGAGGATTGTAAAAGGAGGTGGAAACACATTAAAGACTCCGGCCATAGATTCAAGCGCAATAACCAGTAACAGCTTGCATTGTACGTGCTTGAGAGCTGTCCTACAAAATAATGGTCAGGTCCTGCAGAAAGTATCATCACTTCTGTCTCTATTCTGTTCATTTTTGGAACACAACCTACGACCAGCTTAGCGATAGAAGTGATGACACTTTCTGCATGACCTGACCATCATTTTACAGGACAACGCTCAAGCACATACAGTGATTTGTTTGACTGATGGGGCTCCAAAGTCCTGTACCATCTGCTGCACTCCCTCGGAAGTTCAAATCGATTTGTAAACTGAAGGCAACACTTCACGGCATTCGCTTCAGAACTGCTTCAAATTCGCCGGGCAATAGACCGCGCCGCTCGAACTGTCAACACAACTGACACTGCTAAGAGTATCCTACGACTTCCACATCGCTGGCAACGGGTTATACACAATGCTGGTGACTACTTCGAAGGTCAGTAAAACTTCTAAACACATATCTATTTTCTACGACTGTAAATAAATAGTTGCCACTATTAAAGTTCTAATCCTCGTATATTCATTTTGCAATCGCGTCGGAGATGTTTTGGGCTCGCTTCCACAAAAAAAAAAAAAAAAAAAAAAAAAAAAAAAAATATATATATATATATATATATATATATATATATGGTTCAAATGGCTCCCAGCACTATGGGATGTAACATCTGAGGTCACCAGTCCCCTAGAACTTAGAACTACTTAAACCTAACTAACCTAAGGACATCACACACATCCATGCCCGAGGCAGGATTCGAACCTGCGACCGTAGCGGTCGTGCGGTTCCAGACTGAAGCGCCTAGAACCGATCGGCCACACTGGCCGGCTCGCTTCCACAAAATTTCAAACTTAAAGCGAAGCAAGATGTTTTTAACTTTCTGGTTGATTATCAGGATCATTTAGTAATCACGAAAGCGTTACGGAGATGATAGATAAACTCCAGTGGAAGGCTCTGCAAGAGAGACGCTCAGTAGCTCGGTACGGGCTTTTGTTGAAGTTTCGAGAACATACCTTCACCGAGGAGTCATGCAGTATGTTGCTCCCTCCTACGTATATCTCGCGAAGAGGCCATGAGGATAAAATCAGAGAGATTAGAGCCCACACAGAGGCATACCGATAATCTTTCTTTCCACGAACGATACGAGACTGGAATTGAAGGGAGAACCGATAGAGGTACTCAAAGTACCCTCCACCACACACCGTCAGGTAGCTTGTGGAGTATGTATGTAGATGGATAGGTCGCGGGGGCCAAATCAACAGTCCTACCAGATCCCCAGATTCGACACCCCAAGATTACTGCATCTGGGGGTGGACGAAAGATATCGTGTACGATGTTAAGGTGGAAACACGAGAAGAATTGATACAAGATATTTTCAATGCTGCAACGTCAATCAGGAGCGAGCATGTGAAATTATGAAATGCTACTCGCGCGGTTCACTCCAGTGCGAATCTTTACCTTCAAATGCAGGTAGGAAATTCTGAACACTTGCTTTAAATCCACTCTGAATGCAAGAGACTGTTACAAAACTGTTTAAATTAATTATTATGTGGATTTTTGATAGCGAAATCCTACAACAGATGTTTTTTCTGCCATTTTCCTGAATTTTTCAGTTACTGTAGCTCCTTAATTATGTATCTGATTCCATCACATTATGTACATTTTTTGTTCCAAATAACCTATGGTATACCCTCCAGAAATTGGGGGAAAACATCGCAACTCACCCTGTGCAGAACAGTTCACGTCTCGTTTTTTATGTAAATAATTGATTCCTTACAGTTCTTCGCGTTTTTGGTTGGCATCTGCGTTTCCTCTCATCTGGTCACATTCTGGAGGTCGCACTACAACTCTACGAAACATAAGCACGTTTTTAAGTTCTTAATTTTTTTTCTTCTAAACATAAAAAAGCTCTCTATCGTTGTTGAGTGACTTTCACGGACAGGGGTCCCAATTTAAAATATTATGTACTCACTCCCCTCTACCAGTCCTGTACTTTGCAAAGGGAACTTCCGAACACCCTGTAGATATACACTCATGCTCATGAATTAAGGATAATGCTGATACAGGGTGAAACAACGCTCTGATGGGAGGTTTGCGGGTTTAAATCACCTCGGGGTATGACGATGCTGTGCATTTGACCTGCGGTCGTCGCATGGTATCGCTGACAGCAGTCTACATACGCAGAGGTGTGTTGGTGCATGTCAGAGTACGGTGCAGCGAGTAAGTGTGCAGACGTTTTCGGACGCGCTAATGGTGACTGTGTGTTGAAAATGGCTCAAAGAACACACATTGATGACGTTATGAGGGGTAGAATACTAGGGCGACTGGAGGCTGGTCAAACAAAGAAGGTCAAAGCACGGGCCCTCCGTGTGCCACAAAGTGTGATCTCAAGATTATGGTAACGATTCTAGTAGGACAGGAAACGTGTCCAGGCGTACAGTACGAGATGTCCACAGTGTACAACACCACAAGAAGACCGATACCTCACCATCAACGCCCGCAGACGGCCACGGAGTACTGCAGGTAGCCTTGCTCGGGATCTTACCGCAACCACTGGAACAGTTGTCTCCAGACACACAGTCTACAGACGACTGAACAGACATGGTTTACTCGCTCGGAGACCTGCAAGGTGCATTCCACTGACCCCAGGCCACAGGAGAGCCCGTAAAGCCTAGTGTCAAGAACACAGTACATGGTCATTGGAACAGTGGTCCCAGGTTATGTTCACGGGCGAATTCAGGTATAGTATGAACAGTGGTTCTCGCCGGGTTTTCATCTGGCATGAACCAGGAACCAGATAGCAACGCCTTAATGCCCTCGAAAGGGACATGTGTGGAGGTCGTAGTTTGATGGCGTGGGGTGGAATTATGATTGGTGCATGTACACCCCTGCATGTCTTCGACAGAGGAACTGTAACAGATGAGGTTTATTGGGATGTCATTTTGCACCAGTATATCTACCTTTTCAGGCGTGGAGTGGGTCCCACTTTTCTCCTAGTGGATGATAACAAATGGCCCCACCGAGATGCCATCGTGGAGGTGTAGCTGGAAACAGTAGATTTCAGGCGAATGTAGTGGCCTGCCTGTTCTCCAGACCTAAACCACATGGAGCACGTCTGGGATGCTCTCGGTCGACGTATCGCTGCACGTCTTCAAACCCCTACGACACTTCAGGAGCTCCGACAGGCACTTGTGCAAGAATGGGAGGCTATACCCCAGCAGCTGCTCGACCACCAGATCCAGAGTATGCCAACCCGTTGTGCAGCCTGTGTATGGGTGCATGGTGATGATATCCCATACTGATGTCGGGGTACATGCGCAGGAAACAGTGGAGTTTTGTAGCACATGTGTTTCGGGACGGTTTTCTCAACTTATCACCAGTACCGTGGACTTACAGTTCTGTGTCGTGTGTGTTTCCTATGTGCCTATGCTATTAGCGCCAGTTTTGTGTAGTGCCACGTTGTGTGGCACCACATTCTGCAATTATCCTTAATTTATGAGCATGAGTGTAGATTACTCGCAGTAGAATAGAGCTATTGTGCAAATAACGTTCATTCCTGTACAGTTTGTAGAGTTCTACCTGTCAGGCAGTGACACTAACGTTATTGTTCTGAAGTATGCATGTACGGAGCGCAGTGACCTGGTAACTGCTGGAACGGTTGGCAGGCCAACTGAGCCGCCGGCTGCCGCAGATTTCACGGCTGGCTGTCGTTTCGTCAGAGGCGAGCCCACAAAGTGTGCTGGCCGGCTATCGGCATGTGTGACGGCGCGCCTCGCCTCATTCGGAAGCGGCGGACGAGCGGCCGCCTCAGGCTCGTAAATCACGTCCTGATGACGCGACCCCTCGCGCCTGCCGAAACGCTCTGCGGATCGGCGGCAGAAGAGCGACCAGTCGTCACACTGGCTTCAGCGTTCTCCGTCCCTACAGCCTGTCGAGTTAATTTCGTAGAGCACGAAGGAGGAGGCTTATTACTAGATATCACTTTTACAGTTAATAAACGAAAGTTCGAGGAACTGCAAAATCCAAGACCCTTGGTTTATAGCGGAAGGAATCTCTCCCGTCAAGAAAGGGAAACACGGAGGCTGTAAAAGCTATCGTGGTCTCAGTCTTCTAAACACTGACTACAACCTTTACTCAGAGATGATCAATAATCGCACTAATAATAATTATTTCAGATGAACAAGATAGATTTAGATCAGGTAGTTCGTGCGCGCACAATTTGTTTGTGGTCAGAAAGCTTTCGATCATGTGAGCTTAGACAGCGTGCGGAAGACTACGTCTGAATGTGGTTAACCATTATCACCTGACAGAGGCAGAGAAAATTCTGTGTAAAAATACACGCATTGTAATAAACACAGGATGGAACCAATTAGAAGAAATAATTATTAACCACGGTGTGTGCTTCTGTTTACAGATGATATCATTATTATCCAAAAGAATGAAGATGATCTCCAAAGATCAATATACTAGCTGAATGAAATTAGCAGCGAATATAATTTAAAAGTTTCTAGCAATATAACGAAAGTAATGGCATTCCAACCGAAGTTTCCAGTCAGATTAAAAATTATTTAGATAATTCGGTTTTAGAAGAAGCCTCTAAAATTTGTTACTTAGGCTGTGATATATGTTTTGATTTTGACTCTGATACTGAAAATAAAGTACACAAATTCCAAGTTGTCTGTGGTACCATTAGCAGAACATTGGGCCATAAAGTACAAAATAAGGCGAAATTCTATAAAGTGACAGCTGCTCCTGTATTATCCTATGGAAGCGAAAGCAGGGTTACCATAGCAGAGTCAAATCCCTAAAGGAGACGAAAGGTTGCACAAGAAGAGACACGATTAGAGAAGAAGATACTGGGACACTATTAACGATTTTCAAGATGAGTGAAAAAATTAAAAAGTATCCTAAAAACTGGAGCCAACACTCAGAGAATTACCCAGAAGATCATAAAATACAAGCTGCATGGGAAAATAGATATTAGAAGACCTCACAAAAGATGGGAATGATTTTCTTTGTGAGTTCGGAACAAGCAATAGCCTAATCCTTGAAAGAAATATGGTGCTGATGAACGATGAACATTTCTGTAAAAGATTTTAGGGCAGTAAAAATGGCCCAGGAAGACAATGTAAAAAAAAAGAAGAAAAAATTTCTGACCCCTTACTGCTGGAACTGATAAAAGAAGAGAGTTGACACTAGTTCTTAGTACAGTGCCAAACTTATTATTTTTACTGATCCATTTTTGTGGATATGTACATTGTAGAAAATGAGGGTTGAACTTCCGATTCAATGTCTAATTATTCTCCCCATCTTTGGTGAGCTTTTCTCTTAAGAAGTATCTACATAAAATATATACGTGACCGAGAGGTCCCCATACCCCCGGTGAAACAATTAATTGCATGAGGACTGTTCAAAACAATTCCGAGCCATTCGTAATCTCGCCCCAATCGTGTGTTGGAGAGAAACGTGGTTGGCATCACCGCATACGCTTGTGCTTGATGTGTAGCTGCCGGAAGTTACATTGTTGTATGTCTATTAGTTACTGTTGAGTGCTGTATTGAATAGAACGTTGTGCCGTACAGTTTGCGAATTTCGAGATGGCAGAGTTAGAGGAGCAACGTGACTGCATTAAATTTTGTATGAAATTCAAGAAAACATTTATAGAGACACACCAAATTATACAAGAAGCCTAAGGGGATGAGTGCTTAGGCCGTACTCTTGTGTTACGAATGGTTCACACGGTTTAAAAATGCCGGTCGGAAGTTTAAAATGACCCTCGTTCAGGACGCCCTTCGACGTCTACCGACGAAGTTCATGTCAGGGACGTCAACGAAACTGTGCGTGTTAATCGAAGACTGACTGTCCGAGAGATTGCAGAAGAATGTAACATTTCAGTTGGATCATGTCGTGAAATCCTGACGCAACATCTTGGAATGCATTGTGTTGCCGCCAAGTTCGTCTCACGGCTGATGAGTCAAGACCAGAAAGATCTTCGCCTCGCAATCTGTGAAGAACCTTTGTATCGCGCAGACAAGAACGAGATGTTTCTTAAGAGAATCATATCTGGTGAGGAGACGTGGGTCTAAGGTTATGATGTTGAGACCAACGTTCAATCTTCTCAGCGGGTCGGTATGGGTTCTCCAAGACCAATAGAAGCTCGACAAGTCAGGTCAAATGTAAAAGCCATGCTGATAATTTTGACTTCGAAGTATAGTGAATTCGTGCCACAGGGAGAAACTGTTAATCGATGGTATTATAGGGACGTGTTGCGATGCCTGCGAGAAAATGTGAGAAGGAAACGGCCTGAAATGTAGCGAGACAATCCATGGCTCTTGCATCACAATAACGCACATTCATCCCTGTTGGTGCGTAGCTATTGCACAAAAAAACAAAATCACTGTCCTGTCTCATCCTCCATACTCTCCAGACCTGGCCCCTCCGGACGTTTTTTCATTTCCAATGTTGAAAACCCCGTTACAAGGACAAAGATTTGCAACGATAGTCGAGAGAAAGGAAAATTAGCAAACGGTACTTCGCGCGATCCTGTCAGAGGCGTACCAAGATTGCTTCCGGAAGTGGAAACAACGGTGGGAGTGGTGGATCAGTTGTGGAGGACAGTCTTTCGAAGGAGACGATGCACAATAAGTAGAAGGTAAGCGTAGAATAATTTTGTGGACAAAGTTCCAGAATTTTTTGAATAGATCTTGTATATTCCATGTTGGAGTATTTACATAGGGTATTTCACAATTCCTATTACAGCCTTGTAGGGACTGTACAGGGAAATTAATAGATAAAGTTCTGATAAGGAATCCATCCACAGAAATGTACCGTTTGGATGTGATACTATTTTGATGGTCACTTTCGAATCTCCCGCGTCATGATACGCACACAGTGGAGACAATGATCTCTGATCTCTATTCTCTACAGGAGCCCATGGCATTGGCAGTGTTTCCAGAACTCGTTCTTGGATTCTCTTCCACGAGATGAAGATCTCCAAAGTCCAGACTGCGGGGCATCTGTGGAGCTCCAGTCAATAATTGCGGAAGTATCAGATTTTCGCGGCCGTTGTTGCAGTCGGACGAAAATGGAATGTGATGTCATCATTACAACAGGGGCTGACGACGGCACTGGTTTGCGTGCGCATCGTGAAGCAGGAGAAGTGATCCGATCTCCAAACTTATTTCATATGCAAACAGTACGTTTCCGTTTTACCTACTAAGTTTCCTCAAAACCCATAGAAGCCTGTAATAGGTATTCTGAAACACCCTGCATAAACTATATTTAGAGTGGATCTGAATGCCTCACACAACGTGATCCGCAGCTAGTGGTCTAGTAGCTAGCGTTGCTGCCTCTGGATCACGAGCTCCCGGATTCGATTCCCGACCGGATCGGTGATTTTCTGCGCCCGGGGACTGGGTGTTTCCGTTGTCCTCGTCATCTCATTATCATTCGATACGTGACAAGAGTGGAAATGGAAAGATTGGGAACGTGTACGGGCGCTGATGACCACGATTTTGAGCGCCCCACAAACCAACATCATCATCACCTCACACAGCTACCTATGCATCTCCATGTCCTCCTTGATATCTTGGAGAGCAGAGCAGGAGTTATGCTTCGAAAGGCTTCCTCACCACCTTTCCGCAATTTCTCTTTAATTTTGTACCGACGCTAAGCCACACTAGACTTCATCGTACTCCATAAAGAGTCGTTTGTTTTGTAACCTGTCAGTGCATCTATCTCTGTCATGTATCAGAGAATACGGTAGCCACATTAAATTCTTGGCTCGATCCAACGAAATCAGAATTGTAATTCTGAACTTATTGCGTTTCTGATAAAAAAACTTAGTCTAATAAATGAAAAGCACCAGTTTGCTTTTGTTCTACAATATTACTTTTATTGTTAACCGATTTTCGGCTTACAAGGTCATCTTCACACATTTACTGAGTATTATCACCAAAGAAGTTACAATGTTTGCAAACAACATTAGAAGAAAAGTAACACGTCTAGTCTGAAGTAGAACCTGCTGGAAGCCCCGGAAATTAACAAACATCTTGCTCACAGTGCGGATCTAATCCTAAATGAACAGACACAGCTCAACACTTCCCCTTTCCTAAACTTCATATAATCATCCCTGTTGTTCATTACTTCCCACACTGTCTCTTCCTACATATTCCCATTTTCCTGTATTCATTAAGTTGCTTTGTTTTATTGAAGTTGTCTTTGTATTCCATATAGACTGTAGTTTCAATGGTTAAGGCTTTCTTATAACTGGTACTTGTATTACTATGTTTAACACCCGTTATAGTTGTCTCATCAAATACTGTTCATATTTTACTTTGCTCATTTATTTATTGAAAACTGTTACACAGCCACTGTTTTGATTATAATGTTAATGTTAAAATGCAGTACTACAACACTCTAAGATTGCATATATTGTAAGTTCCCTCAAACACCTCCATTTTCCTGCATTTATTTATTTTTGTTATCTTTTGACATTGCTTAAGTTCTTTATGTATTCAGTAGTTACGTTGATAATTGTCTCTTATTTTAATTAGTTTGTGTTTCACTCTCCGTGTTTCATACCTCCTGATGTAGCCTTGTCTAGTATTTATTTTATTAGTTTTGTTTATTAATAGAAACTGTTATGTAGGCATGCTATTCCAATTTTGTGCTAAAGGTTTTCCTGTCTACTCCATTGTTATTTATGTACTGTTTAATTTTTACTTTTTCATTACATTACCACCACACTGACAAAGATGTTACTTAATGTATGTTTCTATTTCAGTCTAGACGTGTTCCTTCTCTTCTAATGTTGTTTGCAAACATTGTAACTTCTTTGGTGATAATACTCAGTAAATGTCTGAAGATGGCCTTGTACTCCGAAAACCGGTTAATAATAAAAGTAATATTGTTGAAAAAAAGCAAACTGGTGCTTTTCATTTATTATAATGTTGTTCTACCAAGAACCGACGGAAGAGTCTGTTAACAACTTAGTCTCATATTTTTCATAAACAGAAATAAAACATGAAAGTTACATAACATTTATTTTTCAGAAAACTTCATTATGTTTTCATACATCAAATTAAATTCGAAATGGGAATCATATATGAATTTATCAGTAACATTCTATAATTTATTTTGAGTAATAATTTGAAAATATTTCTAAAAGAACTAATTGTGTACGAAACTCCTTGTAAAATATTGATGTTTTATAAAATCGCTGAGCTCAGTTTTTTTTGTATTATCTCTGTTCTTCTTTGAGTTAGTAACTGTTGTTATGGAGATGGCGCGAGGAGTAGTTATGCAGAAGTTTATACGAAGTTGTTATGTTCATATTAATGGATCGTATTGGAATGGAAACCGGTTTTTTGAAATTATGAGACGTTGAAAATAGAAGGAATGATGAATAATGAAGTTTCCAAATTGTCAAACTTAAAAGAACCTGACCTTACCTCATAGACAAAAGACAAGAGTCTAGGCTCCTTTGTCAACATATTGGCAATCCGTCATAAAGGAGCTCCTTTATAACGCAGGTGGTCGAGATTTGGATTAAACAGCAACAGTTTATGGCTCTGAGCACTATGGAACTGAACATCTGTGGTCATCAGTCGCCTAGAACTTAGAACTACTTAAACCTAACTAACCTAAGGACATCACACACATCCATGCCCGAGGCAGGATTCGAACCTGCGACCGTAGCAGTCGCGCGGTTCCGGACTGCGCGCCTAGAACCACTAGACCACCGCGGCCGGCTCAGCAACAGATTAAGATGAGACCAGATGTACACACTTAATAGGGCGTGGGCCAGATGTTTGGATATCGAAAGAAACCAAATACGTATGCTTGGTGCTTGTAAGAAGCGGCTGTTTCAAACGTGGCGCAGCCCCCTCCGCCACGTGACGTCACTCTTCCTACGGCCGGGGCAAACGAGATATTCGGGCCCTGGAACGAACTTGTGACGTCACACCAGTTGGCTTGTCCGCAACACTTCGGGAACGCTCAGTTCCATTCAGGGCCTTCCACTGGAAATCAATATTTAATTGAAAAAGTATCGTCTAAAGGTGTTTGTCGTATTCTACCGAGAGCCTGCATACAGTTAAACGCACAGTCAACAATTACACTACTGGCCATTAAAATTTCTCACCAAGAAGAAATGCAGATGATAAACGGGTATTCATTGGACAAATATATTATGCTAGAACTGACATGTGATTATATTTTCACACAATTTGGGTGCATAGATCACGAGAAATCAGTACCCAGAGCAACCACCTCTGGCCGTAAGAACGGCCTTGGTACGCCTGGGCATTAAGTCAAACAGAGCTTGCATGGCGTGTACAGGTACAGCTGCCTGTGCAGCTTCTACACGATACCACAGTTCACCAAGCGTAGGGACTGGCATATTGTGACGAGCCAGTTGCTGGGCCACCATTGACCGGACGTTTTCAATTGGTGAGAGATCTGGAGAATGTGCTGGCCAGGGCAGCAGTCGAACATTTTCTGTATCCAGAAAGGTCCGTACAGGACGTGCAACATGCGGTCGTGCATTATCCTTCTGAAATGTAGGGTTTCGCAGGAATCGAATGAAGGGTAAAGCCACAGGTCGTAACACATCTGAAATGTAACATCCACTGTTCAAAGTGCCGTCAATGCGAACAAGAGGTGACCGAGACGTGTAACCAATGGCACCCCATACCATCACGCCGGGTGATACGCCAGTATGGCGATGACGAATGCACGCTTCCAATGTGCGTTCACCGCGATGTCGCCAAACACGGATGCGACCATCATGATGCCGTAAACAGAACCTGGATTCATCCGAAAAAATGACGTTTTGCCATTCGTGCACCCAGGTTCGTCGGTGACTGCACAATCACAGGCGCACCTGTCTGTGACGCATCGTCAAGGGTAACCACAGCCATGGTCTCCGAGCTGATAGTCCATGCTGCTGCAAACGTCGTTGAACTGTTCGTCCAGATGGTTGTTGTCTTGCAAACGTCCCCATCTGTTGACTCAGGGATCGAGACGTGGCTGCACGATCCGTTACAGCCATGCGGCTAAGATGCCTTTCATCTGGACTGCTAGTGATACGAGGCCGTTGGGATCCAGCACGGCGTTCCGTATTACCCTCCTGAACCCACCGATTCCATATTCTGCTAACAGTGATTGGGTCTCGACCAACGCGAGCAGCAATGTCGCGATACGATAAACTGCAATCGCGATAGGCTACAATCCGACCTTTATCAAAGTCGGAAACGTGATGGTACCCATTTCTCCCCCTTACACGGCGGTCAACTGCTGTTTGTGTATGAAAAATCGGATGGAAACTTTCCTCACGTCAGCACGTTGTAGGTGTCGCCACCGGCCCCAACCTTGCGTGAATGCTCTGAAAAGCCACTCACTTGCATACCACAGCGTCTTCTTCCTGTCGGTTAAATTTCGCGTCTGTAGTTCGTCATTTTCGTGGTGTAGCAATTTTAATGGCCAGTAGTGTATTAAACTCGTCTGCAACAGTTACAGGAGACTGCGAGACGGCTGCTGGCACTCGCAAGACTTGCAGCGTCACGTGCTGTGACGTATGCGCACGGCGCGTCTCTCTCGTGGGCCTCGAACGCGTCTGACTGGACCTGCTGTGGGGTTGCCCAGCTAACCTTTCTGCGCACGCGTCGTTTCTGCCCTCTCTGATTGGTGCCAGATGTTGGAATCGTGACCATATAATCAGGAAACCGTGGCAGCCCCGGCTGTCAGCTGCTTTTATTCCTGACGGCGAAGTCAAAGATAGTCATCTAAAGCTCGAGTGCTTTATTCGAAATGGCGCAGGTTGTAAACCGAAAAGATATTATTCAAGCATGCCGCCACGGAAGACTCTGAAGACACATGTCTAACAAAGTTACTAAAGCCAACAATTGTTCGCTGTGAATATCATATCAACAATTGTCAAATGTTCGTGGACATAATTAAACAACAAAGCTCTCCACATGAAATTGTCGTCAGTATGAATGTGGTTCCATGCAGAAGAAATAAAAACTTTCAGGTTCGCCGAAGACATTGTAATTCTGTCAGAGACAGCAAAGGACCTGGAAGAGCAGCTGAACGGAATGGACAGTGTCTTGAAAGGAGGATATAAGTTGAACATCAACAAAAGCAAAACGAGGAGAATGGAATGTAGTCGAATTAAATCGGGTGATGCTGAGGGTATTAGATTAGGAAATGAGACACTTGAAGTAGTAAATGAGTTTCGCTATTTGGGGAGCAAAATAACTGATGATGGTCGAAGTAGAGAGGATATAAAATGTAGACTGGCAATGGCAAGGAAAGCGTTTCTGAAGAAGAGTGTAGATTTAAGTGTCAGGAAGTCGTTTCTGAAAGTTTCTGAGTGTGGCCATGTATGGAAGTGAAACAGGGACCATAAACAGTTCGGAGAAGAAGAGAACAGAAGCTTTCGAAATGTGATGCAACAGAAGAATGCTGAAGATTTGATGGGTAGATCACATAACTAATGAGGAGATATTGAATAGAAATAGGGAAAAGCGAAATTTGTGGCACGACTTCACTAGAAGAAGGGATCGGTTGGTAGGACATGTTCTGAGGCATCAAGGGATCACCAATTTAGCATTGGAGGGCAGCGTGGAGGGTAAAAACCATAGAAGGAGACCAGGAGATGATTACACTAAGTAGGTTCAGAAGGATGTAGGTTGCAGTAGGTACTGGGAGATGAAGAAGCTTGCACAGGATAGAGTAGCATGGAGAGCTGCATCAAACCAGTCTCTGGACTGAAGAGCACAATAACAACAACATGAATATGGTGTCTTTATTTTTCATAAAAGTTGGCTCTAAGCACTAAGGGACTTAACATTTGAGGTCATGAATACCCTGGACTTAGAACTAACTAAACCTAACTAACCTACGGACTTCACACACTTCCATGCCCGAGGCACGATTCGATCCTGTGACCGTAGCGGCAGCGCGATTCCGGACTGAAGCGCCTAGAACCGCTCGGCCACAGCGGCCGGCTGCCTTGGAAGATTTCTAAAGTTGTTACCATAGTCTAGCGTTCCGAGACCATCAAGATGTTTCACTATACTTTCACAACCATCTAGCTATGATATAGTGATAAATTTTGGGAAAAGATTGTCGGAATAGCCAAGGATACTAAATTGTCTCCAGCTGTATCTAATTTCTTTAAGGAACATTTCGAAGAATGCTGTTTATATTCAGCTTCTTTTCGTCCACTTTGCTTCTTTCTTTAAGCTGACGGGATCTTCTTGATTTGGCAACACAGGATCGAGTCTGTCGACCTCTTCATAGATCACATAAATATAGTAATATCTGTTTCACCGCTGAGATGAAAGAGAAGGAAAAATACCATTTTTGCAAGTTTTGCTTCAACTAAAATCGGATGTGCAGCTCGGTCACTCTGCTTGCCAGAAGCTTGTATCTCACTGTGCAAGACTTCCACCATCCAGACAACAAAGGGCAGTTTTAAACACGACGATACTGAGAGGTAAACGTGTTTCTAAAGGAAGGAGTGTGAGAGTTTAACCTGTCGTCGACAATGAGGTCATTACGTCCCGTCGGCAACGAGGTCATTAGGGACGCAGCACAAGCTCGGATGACGGAAGGAGGAGGAAGGAAACCGGCCGCGTCCCTTCAAAGGAACCACCAGTTAAAGTATTTCTGTTAAGGGCCACTTGGATTGCGACATCAGATGTCTAAAGAAATTGCGCCGGAACAACGGCTATAGGGAGTGAGATATTAAGGTTCCCTTGTGTGAAGAATGGAAACATGTAGACTGTGTAAGTAGGCTGTTCATGTTTTCTTACTGGCAACGTTACGTAGCGCTCTGTATGAAAAACACTGGCTGTGCTGTGTGCAGTCTGTGGCTAGTTTGCATTGTTGTCTGCCATTGTAGTGTTGGGCAGCGGCAGCTGGATGTGAACAGCGCGTAGCGTTGCGCAGTTGGAGGTGAGCCGCCAGCAGTGGTGGATGTGGAGAGAGAAATGGCGGAGTTTTGAAATTTGTATGACTCGATGTCATGAACTGCTATATATATGATGACTATTAAGGTAAATACATTGTTTGTTCTTTATTAAAATCTTTCATTTGCTAATTAAGCCTATCAGTAATTAGTGCCTTCCGTAGTTTGAATCTTTCATTTAGCAGGCAGTAGTGGTGCTCGCTGTATTGCAGTAGCTTGAGTAACGAAGATTTTTGTGAGGTAAGTGATTTGTGAAAGGTACGGGTTAATGTTAGTAAGGGCCATTCTTTTGTAGGGATTTCTGAAAGTCAGATTGCGTTGCGCTAAAAAAAATATTGTGTGTCAGGTTAAGCACAGTCGTGTTTAATTGTTCAAAGGGGACGTTTCATATGTCGACCCTTAGCCGAGGATACCTCACTGGAATCTTCTGATTTTTTCTTGTAGTTTGTGAAATTAGTGTAGCTATTGTTTATTGCTAGCGCGTAATTGTAGAGAGAATCTCCTTTATGGTTGCAGCCTTTCATTGTTGTACAGTAAAACAGTTGTGGTATGCATGTAGATTTGCACCAAGTATTTCGCTGCTGCGCTTGCAATTAACGAGATATTATTTTCAGTGCTATGTTAATGTGTTCTCTTATTGTTGCTCTTCGAATTGTGTTTTTCTGTGTTATCGTGTGAAATATTGTGACAATAATGGCGTGTGAAAAACGTAATACTAGGCTCCAAAGTAAACTGAGAAATGACAGTGAAGACGAAAGCAGTGTGTTAGCGCCACCGAGTAATGAATTAACTAATGTTCAAAGTAGTAATTTGGTAATTGTGCATAGAGAAATGGAGCGGGCGGCAAATAATGGTGTAGACAGTGAAACAGGCAGTGAACAGAGAAGCATTATCGATCGATAGGTCGGCAACAGCTCGCCTCAGGAATCCGAAATGACAGAACACAATACTGCAAATACTGTAGACTTAGGTTTTGGGTCCTCACCGTTTTCTCAAATGAGTCAAGACACATTTTCTGCTTGTCAAAATGTGAATGTTGCCGGTGAAAATGCACTGCAAAAAAGCATAGAGAAACAGATTCCAGACATTAATACATTATTATTGCAATTAATGCAACAAATGGAACAAAATCAGAAACAAATGGAACAAAATCTTAAAAAGTTAGACACAGTGGAACAAAATCTTAAAAAGTTAGACACAATGGAAGAAAATCTTCAAAAGTTAGACACCACACTTGAACAAACACGTGAAGATTTAACTACTGAGTTACATAACATTGAATCGAAATGTCAAAAAGTCTGTAAAGACGTAAAAACACAAATTTGTGAGCATTTTCAACCTATTTTTTCGCGGCATGAAAATGCATTACCGAATCACGAAGCAGCCATAAAAGAACTGGAAACCATTGTTCACGAAAATCATGAGACCTTGTGGGCTAAAATTGACTCAGTTGCATCTACCGATTCGGTTACGCAACTTGCAAAAACTCAGAAAAACTTATAGGACACACTAGAAAGACACATGGAGGAAATTAGTACATTATCAGAGAAAGTAGTTGAACTTTCGGATCAGGTCAGTAACTTATCTACAAAGGTAGATGATGATCTGAATGACACAAGACCTGTAGCCTTCACTGAAACAGAAGAGTATGAACAAATTAGAAAATTCAAACAAAATCAAAATCAAATCAATACACAGTACAAAAGAGAAATCCGGGAAGTACAAGATCAGTTGACGCAAGTAATACAAGAATTACATATTTCAGAGGACGCTCGAGCTCCAGTACGGGAAGAGGGACATAGAAATACGGAACAACTACAAAATAATAACACAGGACACTTCGGAAATTATGAAAGAAATTGGCAAGGCGCATTGGATTTTGAGATGGAACCGCTGACACGACGTAATAATGACCGATATGCTACTCGCCGACACAATGATTTTGACTATAAGCTGTTCATTACTACACGTAAATTCAAAAGCTTAAGAATTCTGCCAACGACATTCATCCACAAGCGTGGCTCCATCAATTCTCTCATTGTTTTCCTCCCAACTGGTCATTGGAGCACAGGTTAGAATTTATGTGTGGCTATTTGGAGAATGAACCAGCTGTAAGAATGCCATCGGTCATTCATGATTGTCACAGTGAAGGAGAATTTTATCATGCTTTCCTCTCAGCATATTGGTCTCAAGCTACACAAGACCGAGTAAAACATAGCATCATGATGATGAAACACTTTGAACAATCTGAATTTTCCAGTCTTGTCAAATATTTTGAAGACATGTTGCATAAGAATCAGTATCTTTCAAACCCATACAGCCCCTCAGAACTCATCCGCATTTGCTTAATCAAATTGCCTGAACATTTACGACATATTATTTTAGCAGGACGTTGCAAAGACGACATTGAAGCTTTTCAGGGACTGTTACAAGAATTAGAACTTGACACAGACAGTCGCAGGATGCAAAAACAGGAACACAATCACTACAGGTCACATCCGTCACAATTCCGTGACGACAGAAACAATAACTGGACACGACAAGTCTATTCTTACAACGCAAATCGTGACCAAAACAGACACCACCCATATGACAACCACTGGCAGAGTGATAATAGTTACAGAGAAAGATCGCATTTCCGTAGTAATGACTATCACAGAGACAATCAGAGAAACAGACAATATGGGAACCAAAACAATTATTATCAAGGGAGGCAGAATAACTTCAGACGCAACAGTTCGGCTCACAGTTACGATTCAGGGAGAAATTCTCCACCACGTGACGGACAAGGAAGAAACTACGGAATCTACCGACATGACGACAGACGATATATTCGTAACGACAGACCTGAATTGCATCAGAACTGGCGGGATTCAAACAGGGCAGGGCCTTCTCGTCAGAGTGAATTTGTAGAAGTTAGGTCTCCTAATCCCAATAACGGCGCGCGCCAACAAAGAGACAGACAATGACTCGCACAGCAGGCAGCCGCGTGCGCCCGCTGGCTCCGAGAAAAATAACATAAGACGTTAGCCTTGAGAAAAATTTTAGCATTCTTTACCGATGGATACAACATAATAATTGCTTTGAAGTTGAAACTCTGTGCACTAGGAAGAGTAAAGGTTTACACTACATTTCACATGTAAAACCGTTTATAGAAAGATAATCTGCTTTTTAACTTTGTCTTTGCCATAAAACTTTTCACTTCACATTTATAGTATGCTTTGTCAGACTTAAGAAACTGTTAACATGCAACAATGTTTGAAGTTAAATATCCAGTCAAGAACTAAGAGAACTTATTTAAACAGAAATTACGAATGCATTGTTATTGTGAACAGACGACACAGTGTTATTGTGTGTGTGCATTCTTGCTTGTTTGTTGCACGATTATAAGGCTCACATACTTAGAACATTTACCAGTACTGCTAATGAGATTTTAATGCAACATTCTGGTTTATTTGAAAATACATTCTGTATTTAAAGTGCTTTCTGAGAGATACCAGATGACACAGAGGTTAGCTTATGTGACAGCTACACGATTTCATCATGACGCTACTAATGAGTGACAATTTACAATGTTGCTTTTGTGGTGTATCTGTTTTATATCTGCACAGTTTTCTGAATTCTTCTGGAAAGTAAAACATGTTTTAGTAGTAACTTTTGTGGTATAGCTACAATGAGACAGCCTTTTCCATAGCACAACAATACGTTACAGCACAGTAATTTCTTCATCACAACAATAAGCGTAATAACTAAGATATCTATACGCAAAGCATTTCACTTTTGTTTGTCATGAGGTAAGTACATTGTCTTTTGCAGAACTTAGCTTTCGGAGGACGATAAATACGACACTTCCACAGAGATTATCTTACAACAAGATGCACAGTTTAGCGCTACAGTACACGTATTTGAGTGATTAATTTCGCACTTAAAACATGTATTTTTTAAGATATTTGAAGTACAACGATACAAGGGTTTTCCATGATATATTTCATTCCATTGCTGTAATCTATAACACCTGGGGGTATAATTACATTAATCCTCAGGAGGGTACACGCTTACTTTGTGTACCATGTGTTTGGCAAGCACAAGGAGCCCTAGCTAATATGGTATTTGCTTATACAACTTTACACATCGGTACCATATTTCTCTAACACATAAATTACACAGCTGTCTGATTATTTAACAGAGAAACAAACATTTTTTTATTACATCAGTGACAGATGTTTTCGCAATTACACAGTTGGATAACTTCACATTCATGAAACTGTATTTTGTCTGTACTTTGTAAACTGTTCATATTTTTTCGGAAACCATTGTGATACTATGAGAGCTTTGAATGATGTATTTGGTATGGGATCATGATTTTTAAAGTACGTTTGAGGTTGATGACACTATTGAAATGAGCAGAGAATTCTTTTTAGGTTTTGAAATTATTGGAGGAAGCTACGACGATTTTGAGAGTTGACTGAGGTGTTATGATGTTATTATTATGATGACTATGTGTATTATTCTGTTGCGGTATGTTTATGATCAGTAAGCTGATGCTATATGAGTTATTTGATTATGCTACGTATCTGTTATGATGAAATATTGAAGAAGTGTCGACGAATAAGGTAAGGAATAATGAGCAGTGGTTAGAGACTCTGGTTTGTGTAAAAGGTTGTTGGAAACCAAGAATCATACTTTAAGAATTATGAAATGTATGTAAATACGTGAATGTATTACAATGCCGCCGAAAATTTTTTTGGACACTGTTATATCAATAGGATTTTGTTTCTACAGATTTGTAACGCAAATTCTTGACCTGTGAAATTTTTTATATGAGACTGCCACTGTAGCGGAAACTGCTGTCTTAAATATTTCAGTAAGAAAGGTAAGTGACCTTCACGTAATGCGTTTTGGGCGCCGAGCTGAGAGGTAGTCGTCTGACAAAAGAAAGCCATTAGGTGGAGAAAAAAAAAAAGAAGCCATTATCCTTGCTATTGACATTTCTTTGTAGAAAACATCGCAAATACGACACGCTCATTACTTGGAAACATTCTTACATCTGCACACCTGATTAGGACAAGTGTCTATCTACGAGACTTGAGAGAATTTCTACTAACTTATGAAATGTCTCATGACTACTGAATGACTATTTTATGCTTTACTTTGTACATAGTTGCTTATTTCATTTGATATCTGGTTTCCAGCTGTGTTGCAGCATTGGTTTCATAAAATAAAATTAAATGCATTTGCTAATGTGAACACTTTCTGTCAACAGATCCATTAAATAATTATTTTATGATCCACATTCTTCGAAAAAGGAGCTCTTGGAATGGAAAGAACAATAAGAAGGGGCTAATAACAGTAACTGCATATATAATTTTCTTTTCAAGTACTTGGTAATTTTTTGTTGAATTAGTTTTTGTGGTGCACCACTTTAATTACATAGACATTAAGATGTGAATGGACATTTCCTTATCTGCATTGTTGTCTTTACTGTAATATTTTTCTGCTTGAGCTTTGTCACGTTTAGATATAATTTATTGCATTTGCTTCTACTGTTTGCCAGGCATAGTACTACTAAATTTCACTTTACATTACTCTGTTAAGCCAGTTTTACTACTGATTTATTTCTCTTGTTTGCTGCTCATTGTGTAATATTAGTTGTATTATTGCTGCTTGCTTGGCCAATTTGAATATTTTGTCATTGCTGTTTGTATTAATTGTTTTATGCTGCTGCATTGCCTCTTCCCTTAGTTTAGCATCTGAGCTCAGTAGATTTAAGTTAGCTTAAGAGGGGGTAGACTATATAAGAGAATGAGTTGCGATGAATTGGAAGAAATGCATTGAGAAGTTATACGAAAAAAGTACAGAAAACAGGTATAGATAGGACCTTCTGGAAATGATGAGGAACGAAGGGAGATCTCCGAGACGTAAAGAAAGTTTTGTTTGCAAAATACTGCAGTAAAAGAAACCCTGTCCTTTCCTTGTGTTATCCCACTATGTGTTTGTGTTCCCTTGTGTATTTGTGTTCTTCCTGTCTTTATGTGTTTAGCTAATACGATTTATGTTGTGGAATTTTTTTAGTACTGAGGTACATTCACTATGATGAGGAATACTGTTATCCTCAAATATAATTTGCATGAATAATATGTTATTCACCTTCTAAAGATGAATAGACACTATTAATTCTGTTCTGTTTCTATGCTCAAGTGTGAAATTAATGTTTCGAAAACTATTCTCATTATTTTATATATTTACTTATGTCATAATTCCTGTAACACTGATGTACATGTTTATTTCTTTTACTACAAATGTTATCTGTATTGTTATGTTCATTAATGATGTATTTTGTACCTTTGTTATTGTATTCTTATGTTATAAAATTGTAATTGACACCAGTTCATCAAATTAAGTAACTTGTAAGCATTCATTTCACTGCACACGTTCTGTTGGTCATAGTATATGGACAATATGTGAGAAGTAGGTACTGTTAGTGTTTACATGTGTGTTAATAATTCAGCAAGGGACTGGATAACAGCGTTGCTGGTTCTAAGGACAATTCTAAAAACTTTGTGAGTGCACAAGTGGTGGTTATGGACTTGTTATATTATCTGCAAGACTCTTTGATGGTGATTGTGCACCTGCACAGTCGCAACAGATGGCTGCTGGCCGTCTCTACATGGACTACAGTGGGTCTGCATCTTTGATGACCCACCAATACCATTATTTCTACAAGGACTACAGTGGGTCTACACCTTTGCTGACTCACTAGTACCATTATTTCTACAAGGACTGCAGTGGGTCTGCACCTCTGGTGGCCCACCATACCGTAATCTTTACCAGGACTACAGTGGGCCTGCTCTGTGATGACCCACCTACCAATACTCTTCAAAATTTCGACTGACTCTGCTGTGGGTTTGCTCTGTTGTGGCCCATTACCTGTCTGCATGTCAAGAGTCAGCACTGTCTTTCCATTGGAAGGACAAGACTACTTCTTCAAGACAGCATGGAAATCCACTACTTCTGTGTGCATTTTCTTTTACTGCTCAGACTTTGGGAAAAACACTGCTATTTTACTGTGATGAACGATCAGGACTTATAAAGGCACATTTGCATGCCGAGCGTGAGTTTCCTCGGAAACGCGAGATATTAATTAAATAAATAATCAGTGACAAATAAATAAAGCCTATGGCACACAACTGCAGCGCTGTGTCGCTGATAAAACAAAAGTACATTTACGTTACTCGTATGTTTGATTAAGAAAAGAGAGCTCTGGTTGAAGTGGTGTGAGAAGCACGTATTTTAGTTTATTGTCTGGCACACCGCCATATTTCATGATATAGAAAATTACTGCGAGTTGCAACCATACTAGGCACTCGATTCTGTAAAGAATTTATATTTATAAAAGTAAGTAGGATTATGAACTGTAGGCTTATTCATTGAATATATCTGATTTAACTAACTGTGTAATTTTTTGTTTAGTAGACAATCACCTCTGTACGACGTTTTGGCATGGCTGGCAAATTATTGTAATATTGAGATTTAGTTTATGAGTCCGCACCTACCGCAGCAGTCTTTGGAAACGATTTAATTACGAAGTCCGATTATTTCAGTTTTATTTCACGGTCAACTACGAGTAACATTGCCTTTACGAAAAAGCCACTGTCAAGCGTCTGATACCGAATAATTAAAACCTGACGACTCATAGGAGAGCCAATCATACAGATAAAAATAATTAATATAATATTATATTTTTATTTTATTTTATTTATTTTATATTGGCGACTGCGTGTCGGACTTGTTATTTTGTCATTTGTTACATTGTTCTCTTTGTTTCATGTGAAAAATCAACCTTCTGGTCCTGGACTTGACTATATGAGAAATAAAAAAATCAGAAGATATTTGCCAATTATAAAATTTTGCGGGAAGACGCAAAGAAGCTTCCAGCAAAATAAGGTAAGACGCAGCATCTTTGCATTAGCAGGCTTGACCAGACGTATAATTCAGTGTATTAGCTTTTCAGTAAAATTCTGTAGTGTTTCTTTTCCGCATAACAGTTTCAGTGATAAATTCCATTCTCAGTATTTTTCCTTAAACAATAACGTATGCAACAATACCAATACACGAGTGTACAATATGGCCGACATCTGTACGATATCATGTAACATGGCCAGCAGCCATTACCAATAATCTCAAATTCAGTTTATATTTTTAAATTAACAGACAGCCATTGTTGCTACGACCGATTCATACTCAACTGTATTTTATTTTAAAATCAGTGTCAAATATTTTCTTGAAACATATATCACGTGTGGCATGGTAATAACTAGAAAACAATACGCAAAAATGGAACAGCAAAGACGTACTATTCAGACGCAATCCGACTCGGACGAGAGACAAATGTTAGAAAATGACTTTACGACAGCAACCGGTAGTGACGATTCATCAAACATTGACGCGAGTGTTGACGAAAATTTTGACAATAGGCCTTCCACCACAAAAATTTCAAAGTCTCAATCAGAGCCCATGTTAATGCATGACGTCACGTCTAATGACGCGGCGGGGGCAGAGACCTTGCAAACGGTAAACATTGCCGACATGTTACAAATGCTAATGAAGCAAAACGCCGAAAACATGGCAACCTTACAGATGCAAAATGAACAGTTAAAGACACAAAATGACGGAATCAAATCTGATCTCATAGCACTCAAGACAGCTAATGACACTTTATGTAAGCGTGTGGAACTTATAGACGCCACACTGACCAAACAGATGACTGAACTCAGTACGAAATTTTCCAAGCTTAATACGAGACAAGAAAAGACTACAAATGACGTAGCACTTTTACAGACACAATTAAAAAACATTAATGTCACGTGTGAAGCTCTTACTGAACAAATTCAAACATATCCTTCAGTACACGACAACCTTGAAAAACGAATTACTGACGTGCAGAATAAATTTGACGATGTTGAACAACACCTGACTGACATCTTACAATCTGATGCCACAGCTCATTTTCAAAATATTAATAAAGAATTTCATGATTGGGTAGAGAACAAAGACAAACATTTTGATAGATGCATACGTGAAAATTTACCAACAATTGTGCACGACTCCGTAGCGGAATACATCACTAATAACAAACAGCTGATTAGTGACGCAGTACAATCCGTCACTGCACCCATGAGACAATTCACCGATCAACCACAGTCTGAATGTAACGAAAATATCAGTCAAAATGTACAGTTCAGAAATCAGTAGACATTCGAGTATGACGCACACATACCGCACACAACATACACACAAGAACAAAACACACCACGACAACAACACATACCACAACGTGCAAACACAAACACAAGCTATTATCGTGGTAAACCACAGCAACATTACCGTAATTACTCGCCAGCTGAGCATTGCAGTAATTACAGTGGTACAAATCCATATCATAATGCAAAGGAAGAAGAAAGCTTAATGAAACACAGGCAATTTCAGATTTTTATCCCAGAAAAACGAACCATTCATCCGGTGATTTTTCTCAAATCTTTTAGTAACGCATTTCCACGCACTTGGAGTGACCGGAAAAAGATTTCATATATTGTCGGTTACATCCAAGGCGATGCAGCTGTCTGGGCATACAGTCAAGCTGACGTATGTACCACGTACAGTGAGTTTGAGCGTGCTTTTCTGAACAAATTCTGGTCGCAATCCGTCCAGGAGCGACTCAGAAGACAAATTTTAGAACCTGAAACTTTTAACAGTAAAAATGGTAACTTACGCAGATATTTTGAAAAATACTTGAACATGGGACACTTTTTAGACGAACCAGTCGCAACACGTGATATACTCCGAGCGTTGAAGGCCAAATTGCCTTTCAACATTAAGGAAAAACTTCTACATATCCCGGATGACGATTCAGATTATTTTTTAACAGCTTTAGATTCGGTTGACATGTTACTTGAAGATCAGCGCTTCGCGCGGCAAAACAGCAGCCACAATGTTTACACTAGTGGTATGCAAAACATGCAGGCTTGCCAACACAATTCTGGCGCGCCCACAGTTGGATACGCGGTACAACAAAAACAGCAAACTCACATGCCGTCTCAGTACGGAAATCAAAATCAACACGCGTATTCCAATTCGAACAATAGTTACAACAGTAATAACATTTCATGCGGCAATCCATACAAAAGGCACCGCGGTAATAACTACAACGGTAACAACGGATACAAAGGTAATAACAAAAACACAAACAGAAATAGAAATAATAATAACTACGAGCCAAGACAGCATCAAGGTTGGACTCGTAACGATCAGTACTTTCATTCAAACTCTGCTTTACCACAGCAGCCACCAGGTCAAAATTGGAGCATACCTTACGACCGACAGGTAAGTTATAATGCGCAACAGCAACAACAACCGCAAAAGTTTGGAGATCATAATAGGCAATATCCGAATGTGAATATAATAGAAATGACACCTGATGCACAACCTCAATCTGTGTCAGTACCTAGTACAAATGCTAATCCAACAAACTAGAAACAGTCACTACTTTGCCCCAGGTCGTGGCTGAAGAATCCTTGGGGGGCGGCTTCAATGTTAATCAGTTATTTGACATCACACTTGAACAACGGAATAATGATATGCCGAGTAATTCTAAACAAAAACTACCTGTTTTACTTATAAAATACAACCACAATAATAATATATCAGATGAACTTTTACAAGACAGTACACAATGTCGTTTAAACACAAATGAAATTGTTTTAGCATCCACTACTGGTGTAGTAGGTGGGATTCCAACTACTATTATCCTAGATACAGGTGCAGCTGTGAGCGTTTTATCTTTTAATTTTTATAAAAAGATGTGTGAATTGGAACCTGTGCCTGAGTTTCCTGCCCAAAACTGTAAAATAACTACTGCACTAGGTAATAAGTCATGTAGGGTTACGAAGCAAGTTTTTGTAAACGTTAAAATAGGTAATGGAACCGTACAATGGCCATTCCTGGTTGTACAAAACCTTGTGACTAATTGCATATTAGGAATAGATATAATGAGCGAGAAGGACTGCATTATAGACTTCTCCAAAGGTAAATGTATTTTAAATGATAAAAGCAGGGTAATTATTATTGATTTGGACAGGAGAACTCTAAAGCATGACAAACACTGTACAGGGTACAAGGTTCAGTTAGTACTTGACAAAGACATTCAAGACATGCAAACATACTCATCTGACACAGAGCTAATGGACTTGAAAACATTGCTTGATCATAAGATAAGTGAAGCTACAGCTCTCAGTGTACATGAACGTATAAAACTACAGGAAGTGTTATCCAAATATTTACAAGTTTTTACCAAACGATTAGGTGTTATCAACACGTATGTGTACAAGATTGAAGTTAAGCCTCACAAGATCTTCTACCATAAGACATATAACGTACCGTTATCTCAACGACCTGCTGTGTGGCAAGAATTAAAACAAATGTTAGACTGGAAGGTCATTGAACCATCCACCTCACCTTATTGTAGTCCTCTACTTGTTGTCAAAAAATCAAATGGAAGCATTAGGTTAGTGTTAGACGCACGAGCTACTAATGAAATAATTTTACCGGTTCACACAAAACCTGAAAATTTAGAAGAGCAATTACAGAAATTTCTAGATGCAAAATATTTTTCCACAATAGATCTCGCTAATTCGTTTTGGCAGGTGGGTATCACTCCTGATTCTCGGAAATATACTGCATTTATGTTCGGGGGGCGAACCTATCAGTTTTGTGTTCTACCCTTCGGACTGAATGTCAGCTCTGGGGTATTCATTACAGCCCTGGATACCGTGCTTGGCGACGATTTAGTTGAGACAGTCACACACTATGTAGATGATATACTGATAGCTACACAATCCTGGAATGAACACGTTGACACACTTCAAAGAATTTTAGAAAAATTTGCACAAGCTGGAGTCACAGCCAATCTTAGAAAATCAAAGTTTGGTTGCAGTGAGATAAAGTATTTAGGACATATCATTAATTCACAGGGCATACGTCCGGATCCCAGTAAATTAGATGCTATCAGAAACTTTCCTAGCCCTCGAACTAAAAAGCAGTTAAAATCATTCCTTGGGCTATGTTCATTTTTCAGACGTTTTTTGCCACAACCACTTTTGAACAGTAAACATCTGCTAAATCTACTCAGAAGGAATCAAGTTTGGATCTGGTCGGAACAGTGCCAGAATGACTTTAATACAATTAAACATGCTTTAGTGAATGCTAACATTTTGAGCCATCCAGATTTCAATTTAGATTTTTGTATGACTTGTGACGCTTCACGTACTGGCTTGGGCTGTTGCTTATTTCAAGTTGTAAAGAATAAAGAGGAGGAACAGATAAGAATTATTGGGTTTGCGAGTCGCACTCTAACTGAATGTGAGCGTACATACTCCACTACTGAGTTAGAAACACTTTCCATAGCATGGGCATTCAAGAAATTCAATTATTATTTATTTGGAAAACATACGGTAATTTACACCGATCACCAGGCCCTGACATTTTTGTTAACTTGTAAACTTGTACATCCTAGACTATCACGATGGGCAGTTACACTTCAGAACTACTCTTTTGAAATTAAGTACATAAGAGGTAAGGACAACACCATTGCAGACACTTTGTCTAGACTTCCACAAGGTATGAATGATACCAACAGTGACTTAGAAAATATAAATGACTACAGGATTCTCTTAATGCAAGACAAGCAGTATCACCAATATTATATTGATATGTGCAGAAACATGGCTGAATTACAAAAATCTGATCCTCACTGGTATAAGATAATAACATTACTGGTAGAAAAACACAATCATCCTTTGACTAAGTATTACAAGTTACACAATGATGTGCTATTTTACCGCCGACATCCAAATGCTACTAACTGGTGTGTATGCATTCCCAAAGAGTCTGAACGTAATTTAATTTGGCACACACACTTAGTTTGGGGTCATTATGGGACGAAAAAGTGTTTGGCAAAGCTCAGTACATACTGTTATTTTAGCAATATGAGAAGAAAAATTTACAGGGAACTGAAAACATGTGTCATATATCAAAAATCAAAACCTCAGAATTTGTCCACAAAAACAGATTTACATTCTATTTTACCTAGTAAACCCCTGGAAATTCTGTGTACTGACATTAGTGGACCGCATCCAGCAAGCTCTGGAGGCGTCAAATATATCTTAGCTTTTTACGATATATTTTCTAAACATGTTAAACTTTATGCTTTAAAATCCGCCACTGCAAATGCTATAATACGAAGATTCTCAAGTGATTACCTGACGCACGTGGGAAAACCTAAAGCAATTCTATCAGATAATGCAGCATACTATTCTGGGTACAAATGGAGAAATTTCTTGAAGGACAATAACATTAAAAGTATATTTATTTCGAGGTTTAGTCCACAATGTAACGCGACTGAGAGACTTTTCCGAGAATTAAATCGATTCATGAGGACCTATGTTTCATCAAAACATACTAATTGGGTGTCCTACCTAAGTCTTTTCGAAGACGTACACAATAACTTAAATATTTACGATACAAATTACACACCTAACGAGATCATGTTCAATTGCAAACAGAACGATCAGTGGATAGAACCATTACCTAAGTTGTCAGACAAGGAAATCACACCTGAACAGAAAATAAAAGAAGTATTGACTACATTGACACATCACGCACAGATACGAAACAAACATCACAGAAACATAATAAAAAGAAAACAAAAATTCGAGGTAGGAATGCTTGTACTACTTCGTACTCATCATAAATCTGTTGCACTCAAACGACGCAACGCTAAGTGGCGTCTGCTATATGAAGGACCTTATATAATTGTTAACATACCGCACCCTGGTGCGTATCTGTTACAACATCGTAGAACTAACAAAATTATTGGGCTATACGCACACCGAGATCTTAGAGCATTTCAGGCTGAATAATGTAAAAGTCATACCCATCAAAATATTGCTAAGCAACTCGAAAAACTCTGTTGCTACAACACAGATAATAAGTAGTATAGAAATTTTCATTTCAGCGTTCCAGAGTCGCAGTTGAAGACAGAAGAACTTATCTTTCAACGCCGCGGCTCCACCGAGAAGACTGAATATTAAAGTAAAATTTATGATTACGTAGCAGTGAATGACATGTTAATTTTTCACGGAACATTTGTTATTGTAGGTACCACTGACTTGGTATGACACCTGACGAACTGACAGACGTCATCTGTGAAGCGATCTTTTACTTTGAGAAATAGATTAGACGCACATCTCTCAACACGAAAAGCATCTATCAGTAGTCAAGGCCACACAGACACTCTACACACACGCACAAAACGCGAGGAATCGAACATTTTCTCTCTCTTACTATTTTGAATATTTATTGAGTAGCGAAAACGCCTGGTCTTGCCTACTGATGTAATGAATGTTGTGTCTAACCTATCTTAGTTTCAGATGACATCACAAAAAACATCGATAATATCCCAGCAAAACCGCTAAAGAGGATGCAATTCATGTAATCAAATGTGACACAATGTAATAACCCATAGCTATGTAATGATGATGTAAACATGTTTATGTGCAACTGTATTATGCTTATGCTAAGAAAATATGTGACGTGTGTATGTATAATTACTTATTTTTTTAACTGATGTATCATGTAAAAATTTGAACAAAACGAGTGCCAAAAAGACATTGCATAGTGAACCTCTGTTCACGGACATTAACGAACATTTAGGTGAGCTATATTCAGCAAAAAACTGAAAATGTGAAGTGAATAATTCGTGCATCGTCTAGTGACATTACTACAGTACCCAACTTCAAGATGTTAACTGGATTAAATGGACACAAAGTGCCTGTCCAGAAAACAACACGACGGGTGGAAGAGTTTTGGTTGGAACTTCAGGGAATGAAATGTTCTCGAAATGTGACGGACACTCTTACCTGGACTGTCCAAGGATCGACGCCAGCTATGTGCCGTCCGAGGTTCTGCAACCAAGCTTCCACGGAATGTAAAAAACGAACTGCACGTGGACCAATTACTCGACGGGTCACGTCTGATCTGTAATAAGCAATGCTTTTACTCACTACGAACTGCATCACAACGACTATAATGGAAATAGGAAATGGACACGCTTATGTATTAATCACGTTGTTATACAACGATGTTACTGTGATCAAAAAACTTTACCACGACGATACTAACCTGTAAAAAATTATTGTGCAGCAGATGAATATGAACTGTGATAACGACACCATGTGTATAGGTCAACGCACCTGAAACAACAGAACATTTTTCGTTGAAGCATTTCATTGCAATGCTATGTAACTAAGAACATTCAACAATCTAAAGTTGTATTGTATTATAACAAATATTGTAATTTTAAAACTAAGTTACCTGTCACAGAATGTAGTCTTCATATGTAATCTTGGTGGAATATTTTCTTTGTGCAACGACTAAGAAATGCGCGCGCACACGAACAATATGAACTGCAATACTGTGCCGCGTGATCTAAATTTACGAAATAACGGCAGTGCCGTAGTTACACAGACGCTTCTGCGCATGCGCGCACTCTGTTTTGCCAACATAAGAACTTTTTCGGCGCACGCGCGTCATTCAAATTTTGTATATAATATACAGTATAATGTAAGTCATGTAAATAGTTGTAGATAACTTAGATTTTCTTGTGCCTTTAGGTGAATTGCTCGCCTGCAGGTGTGTCCTTTCGCCTCGCAATTCAGGGGGCAATATAAAGGCACATTTGCATGCCGAGCGTGAGTTTCCTCGGAAACGCGAGATATTAATTAAATAAATAATCAGTGACAAATAAATAAAGCCTATGGCACACAACTGCAGCGCTGTGTCGCTGATAAAACAAAAGTACATTTACATTACTCGTATGTTTGATTAAGAAAAGAGAGCTCTGGTTGAAGTGGTGTGAGAAGCACGTATTTTAGTTTATTGTCTGGCACACTGCCATATTTCATGATATAGAAAATTACTGCGAGTTGCAACCACACTAGGCACTCGATTCTGTAAAGAATTTATATTTATAAAAGTAAGTAGGATTATGAACCGTAGGCTTATTCATTGAATATATCTGATTTAACTAACTGTGTAATTTTTTGTTTAGTAGACAATCACCTCTGTACGACGTTTTGGCATGGCTGGCAAATTATTGTAATATTGAGATTTAGTTTATGAGTCCGCACCTACCGCAGCAGTCTTTGGAAACGATTTAATTACAAAGTCCGATTATTTCAGTTTTATTTCACGGTCAACTACGAGTAACATTGCCTTTACGAAAAAGCCACTGTCAAGCGTCTGATACCGAATAATTAAAACCTGACGACTCATAGGAGAGCCAATCATACAGATAAAAATAATTAATATTTTATTTATTTTATTTTATTTTATTTTATTTATTTTATAGACTGTCTTTATGGATTGTGAGAAAATTTTAGCTTTTGACCAACATTGTATCAATAAGTGTGTGCATTTACTATCTTTGTTATTGTAATTATGAAAAATTTTATCAAATCATTATTGGCCACTGCCCAAAACCATTTGTAAAATTTTTTGTGGGGAGCATGGGGGCTATGTAAGTAGGCTGTTCATGTTTTCTTACTGGCAACGTTACGTAGCGCTCTGTATGAAAATCACTGGCTGTGCTGTGTGCAGTCTGTGGCTAGTTTGCATTGTTGTCTGCCATTGTAGTGTTGGGCAGCGGTAGCTGGATGTGAACAGCGCGTAGCGTTGCGCAGTTGGAGGTGAGCCGCCAGCAGTGGTGGATGTGGGGAGAGAAATGGCGGAGTTTTGAAATTTGTATGACTCGATGTCATGAACTGCTATATATATGATGACTATTAAGGTAAATACATGTTTGTTCTCTATTAAAATCTTTCATTTGCTAACTATGCCTATCAGTAATTAGTGCCTTCCGTAGTTTGAATCTTTCATTTAGCTGGCAGTAGTGGCGCTCGCTGTATTGCAGTAGCTTGAGTAACGAAGATTTTTGTGAGGTAAGTGATTTGTGAAAGGTACAGGTTAATGTTAGTAAGGGCCATTCTTTTGTAGGGATTTCTGAAAGTCAGATTGCGTTGCGCTAAAAAAAAAATATTGTATGTCAGGTTAAGCACAGTTGTGTTTAATTGTTCAAAGGGGACGTTTCAACTGTCGTCGCGAAATTTCATTCTATAGCTCTGCCTACTATCTTTCGAGCAGCAAAATGTGGTAGCATGTACATTAGTCAGACAATGCGAAAAGTTTTAGAATGCTGCACAGGCCACCGATGCACAGTGGAGTATACTGGAATCTTGATCAAAATGCCAAAAATTAACGTTTGTCCAAGGACTGAAGCAAGTATACTTTACAGTAACTGACCAACGGGTGGGTTCGTATCTCAATTTTCAGGGGCCTAAGACAAGTTCGTTAGCCCCTAGGAGCAGATGAAAATGACATTTTTCTACCGGAGGACGTTTTCCTTGATTGAGGTATTAGCTTCAGTCTATTTTTTTCTGGTTTCATTAAATGATTGTTTTAAACTGGAGCAGATATAAACGTTAAAAGATTGTAACAGTTTGAATTTAAACATGGGCTAACGTAATTACTTAAATTTATGACACTATATCGACATTCAAAAGTTTTACTACACAATATTATTTCGTTTATCGTTTCCTTTAGCAGTTTTGAATGCATATCGGGGCTTGTCAGACCTATTCTAAAGTTGTGATTGTCACAGTACTGAGAGCCAGCTGCAAAATTAGAAAATTCCCCAAAATTCCCATATGTAAACAGAAGATTTTTAAAATTACATATTATTTATCTTATCGAAAAATTCATGTGTATTCCGATTACAAACGCCCTCTGAACTAAATATTATGTAATCTGTATGACTCAATGTGAACGCAAAAACTTTATTTATTCACATTTAGTGGTAATCATACGTTCATGTCCATACTGATGAATCTACAAACCAAGAGTCTTACGCAAAATCGTACATTAAAAATTTATAGTACCTACTCGAAGCGTACGGGCATACTCTTACGTAAATTGTTAGAGGTATTCTTCATATGTTTCTTCCAAAATATCATGATCTTATGAATAAAATCACGAGCTGAAACTGAAAAAAGTTGACCAGAAACCTGGGTCAATCGCCTATAGTGATCGAGATCACCAAACAAATGAATGGTAACCACACCAACCTACACATACTGACATATACACCCCAGTACATGTATCTGCGTATAACAAAGTACCTGAAATACCATTGAAAATATAGCTAGTATTACTGATTTAGTTTGAGAGAATATTTTTGAAAAATTACTGTTAGAAATTATAACAAACCAACTACGTAGCCTATTTATGGAACAATAATGTACATGGCGAGGCATTTGTCTACCGTAATTGGAGCACTCCTGCATCTTACCACCATCATAATCTACACTGCACATTTAAGTTATGAGTCTACGCTGAAATTTTCGTGCCAAAAGACCCGAAACTGCGGAAGGTAGTGTGGTAAAAACTGAAAGACATGCTGACAAACTAACAAATGCATACCAAGTAATCCGTGGCTCCTCTCTAAGGTTGGCACTTTAGTAATTTAGGGGTATTTACACACACAATTTAGTTAAACGTGAATGACAGTGCTTTAAAAATTTAAAACTGCGAGAAATAATTTGGGACAGGATTTCGGAACAAATTCTGCACTGTGCGAAGCCACATTAAATATAGCCATTTCTAAAAATCTGTTGTTGATATATTCTACAGTGCGTTTCAATAACAATCGTATGATTTTAGAAAACTGTATATGCTCCACGAATTGAGACAGAAACTTCGTAGGTATTTTAGCCTACGCATCTAAACGAAAAGTTTAGCTCGCGCCAGTCGTAAGTCAACCGTTCATGTGATTATCGGCAGAGATATCGGTAGTGGAAATTGAAACGTTTCCTTCTATAATTTATAGTACAAGAGAAAGGCCTGGGATATGATTATTATGAAAACTTTTCCCAGTACATCACGGCAAATAAAAATACTGATTATTATGCAATTCTGTGACAAGTGGGAGAAACGTTCAAAGACGGCAAACCTAAGGAAAAAATATAGATCAATGAAATTGATGATTACTTTCAAGTAACTTAAGTTACGTATTCACGTAATTATCAGGTTACCTCCTATTAATATCGAGAGGCATGATATTAATCCAGCCAATGAAGCGATTACGATCGTCATTGTTCGAAGGTAGTTGACCGATCAACCTAACATGTTTCTTACGTATCAAATCTCCTTGAGGAACGAAAAGAATTGATCGGCAACTGGCTCTCACATCCAAACCTCCAGACGTCAGACACTCAGATCTGTTTCAAACATTGTATGTCGATCAACCAAAACTCCGATTTAGTTCGTCCAGCAGAACGGGCATAAACGTTAATTAAAAATAACTCCAGAACTTCTAGAGAGCAGGGAAAGCGTTTCTTGTGAGGATATGATACGTATGGCTTCCGTAAGTGAGTTGGTCGAGCGTTAAGTCGTCGTAGCAAGAATATCGGGTTCAAATTCCAAAGGCGACCCTTCTTTTTTGTATTGTTTACTTGTGAAACTGTTATATGGGAGAACATTTTACTGACATGTAAAAAGACTTTTCGGAGTTTTCAGATACATTCTTTTGGCAGTCTGCTTTCGCTTCGTAAGTTGAAAGTATCGTACCTATAGAGTACATTTGTTTAGGTATGCTACTTTTAACTAACGAAGCGAAAGCAGACTGCCAAAAGAACATTAACATTAACATTAAAATTAAAACAAGCTAAAATACAGTGTTCAGAAATGGGTTGAAATGTCACTCAGCTTTCATATGCATCTAAGTTATAGTAGTGAACAATTACTGTCAAATATCGACCATATTTAAAGGCAACCTTCATATGTAAATAAAGTTTCGTTACAGTGCTTAATTATAAGCCTAGTATGTGAGCAATGCTAGTATCGTAAAGAAGGGGATGAGGATAAATAACCGCAGCATAACCAACCATGTGCCCAAATTTGGCTTTAAGGAATATTGACAACACATGTATATAATAGTGATAGTGATGAGTAACGTTCTGTAACCACTGTAAAACCTTAACTAAAAGGCACTAGAGGCTCAGCCATTAAGTATATATTTCGAGAGGCATATAGAAAAGATCCTTACATGATCAAGACAAGTGTTTGGTAAACAAAATACGTACTTGGATACGTAAGTTGACACTCTGTGTGCTGGCTGGTGGGAGCGACTGTAAATGCGAAATGCCTTTACGGTCGCTCCCATCAGCCACCGCGCCGAGTGTCAAGTTAGTTTGCGAGAATAGCACTGTGCAATGAGCCACTGATGAGGCTGTGTCCCTCATACCAAATCACTCAAAAAATATCGCTGAACAACCTCCAAAATTTTGTCGATGGAGTTCGGAACCACTCTGCATATTTAGGAAAACAGAAAGCTTCAAGCCAATGATATATTACTGGCACTTCTTCTCGTCTCCAGAGCTGAGGTCTAGTGCGCATTTCTGTGGTGGCGCTATACTCAGAGGTAGCCGCTTCGAATCAATTTAAAATTTTCATGGCCAGTAGTTGGCCGGCAAGAGCGAGATAGGTGTACGCGTATAGTTCTTGGTCGTAAATTACACTCCAAAGCCCTGGGTAAAATTCCAAATCTCTCTGTACTGTTATGTGGAGTGGCACTGTTATTGGTGATCTGCTGCTTTCTTGATGCTATTAGAGATGAGTAAGCTGTCTCACTGCCCCGGGTTTCGCCCTCTGCCTTCTTCCACAACCAAGAACATAGGCTCGCCACTACACGATACACGCAGGTACCTGGCCTCGATAGGACACTTCCATTTAAAGACACTTTACTTCCAGACAGCCCAACTGACGTCGAATGGAAAATTCTGTATTAGATCGCGAGACACACAAGTAGATAAACTGAGCTGGCACCTTGAACACAATAGCACAAGTTACATTGTTGGTGTTACGAGCTGTAGAGCTGTAAGGTCTCGAAAGAAATCTTAAAAGTATCAAACGTTTGTAGCATTTGAGGTAATGTGAAGCTTTTGTTCTGTCTGGACCGATGCCAAAATTTTATGTTTCTCAACAGTACGACATTATGATTTTAAAATTCTTTCTTTGGTGTCCTTTAAGTTTTCTCCAGCATGCACTAATAATTGTTTTAAGTGCACATAGTGCTCTTTTCTGATACAGATCCTTTCTAAGTAAATTTTTACATAGTTTTGTTTCGTATATCATAATTTCATGTTTGGCTGTTTAATGACAAAGTTTGCATGTGCGTTTCGAGAAAATATAGTTTACAACATATGTATTCATGGACGGTGGATTCATGGACTATGAAAACTTTTTTTTTTATTGAAGACTAAGTAACTGCTCACTCTAGGGTAAGTCGAGGTGAGATGCCGTGTTGAACAAGATGCGACGTCACGTGGTTCTATTATGTGCAGGCGCGGCAGAAGGGTGCTGGCCAGTGGTGGAAGAGAAGCTTCAAGATTGAGACTTTTGTTCAGTTCGTGGTACTTTTAAAATGATTTTAGTTTTGGATTTTTGTTGTTATTTCGTCTCAGCATATCAGGTAAGTGTGTAATAAGTTTACGTGTGCCTGTTTTTCTTACTTATACAGAGGGGCGCAAAGAAACGTATCCACTGTTTAAAAGTCCATTACAGGCAAATTAATTGACGGAGTTGTCTCATCTTTGGTAGTGTAATAGTTTGTAGTTCCGGCAATCGCCACACAAGCGTTGTATTGCGTTGTTTTGTTTTGTTAGATGACAGTCGCCAGGTAGCCAGTGTTTTGTTCTTAGTTGCACCTAGTTACTCGAGTAAACATGGCTGGCGCAAGGCTTACATTCAATGAAAGGAAGTCAGTTTTGAAGTGGTATTTTAAGTACGAAAACATTAATGGTTTTCAACGGCAATGGCGAAACGAGTATCAAACAGAGCCACCGACACGTTTTACGATTCGCCGCATTCGAGACAAATTTGAAGCCGAAGGCAGTGTTAAAGATGTACACAAACAACGATCTGGACGACCTGTAACAGTAACAAGTCCAGCTAACTCCCGTCGTGTGTTACAACAATTCACTCGCTCACCACAGAAGTCTCTGAGACAGGGTGCCCGTGAAACTGGAGTGAGTAGAATTTTGAAGACAGCAAAGTGGAAGTGCTACATCCCACGGTTGCTACACGCAATGAACGAGGACGTCCCAGATCGTACAATGGAGTACTGCGAGTGCTTTACTGAAATGGTGCGCAACGATGAAGAATTTGCAGAGATTATTGTGTGGTCTGATGATGCACAGTTCAAACTCAATGGTACAGTAAATCGCCACAATTGCCTCTACTGGGCCGTCGAAAATCCAAACGTCCATGTAGACAAAGCCGTGAATTTGCCAGGAGTAAATGTGTAGTGTGGGTTGTCTTACCGGGGCTTGATTGGGCATTCTTCTTTGACGGCACAGTTACCGGTGAGGTGTACCTTCAGAAGCTTCAGACATCCATTTTACCTGCCATCCGAGACTTGTATGGAGACGGAAGAGTTTACTTTCAACAAGATGGTGCCCCAGCCAACTACCAAAATAGTGTTAGGGCGTATATCGACGAAAATCTACCAGGAAGATGGATAGGCCGTAGAGGTGCTGTGGAGTATTCACCACGTTCCCCACACCCTAACTTCCCTGGACTTTTACCAGTGGGGAACACTAAAGGACGTCGTTTATCGCCAAAAGGCACGCACATTGGATGAATTTCGAGAATCCATGGTACATAGGACGTCGTTTATCGCCAAAAGCCACGCACATTGGATGAACTTCGAGAATCCATGGTGCATTCATGTGCAAATATCCAACTGAACACGATGCAGTCAGTAGTTCGTGCTGCAGTTCGGCATCATCAAATGGTTCAAATGGCTCTGAGCACTATGGGACTCAACTTCTGAGGTCATCAGTCCCCTAGAACTTAGAACAACTTAAACCTAACTAACCTAAGGACATCACACACATCCATGCCCGAGGCAGGATTCGAACCTGCGACCGTAGCGGTCTCGCGGTTCCAGACTGTAGCGCCTAGAACCGCACGGCCACTCCGGCCGGCTCGGCATCATCGTTTGCGTGTGGATGTTAATGGTGACCATTTCGAACATCTACAGTGATATTTTTAAGTTGGACTTTAAGCTACACTTTCACCAAAAATGAGACAACTCCATCAATTAGTTTGCAAGTTAAGGACTTTTAAACAGTGGATACATTTTTTTGGACCCCTCTGTATATGCCGCATTTAAACAGGAAAGTAAAAAATCGGATTATTTTAGACAGTTTAGTGTCACCCCCTTTCTACCAAAGATGTAATATCTGCTGGGCCACATCCTGTACATTGATAAACTGACCGGCGTCTTGTCCAACATTAGAGTGAGGTGATGAAATTATTTTTGGGGAAGATACCGGATAATTTCCCTTGGGGTAAGACGCCGGCTTGCTCTCTTTGTTATTTAAGTTACTTCTGGGTGTAAGGTGGTAACAATTCGCACCATACAATGATTTAGAAGCACACTATGACTTGGAATTAGATTGAGTTTTTATATTATTTGATAGGAGCAGGCCCGTTTTATTGTGAATACAGAGTACAGAATATGACTGACATCGAAAGGTAAACCTCGGCACTAGTAATTGAATCTCACTTACACACTGGGTGATCGGTCTTATACGTAGCGTTGCCGGGGAAAATTTCAGTGGTGGAACACGACATGGGGATCTAGTTCGGAGTGCTGTCAGAAGCGGGCGAATAAGATAGACAGCAGAAAGTCAGCCGATGGCTGGGCGCAGAAAGGCGCTTACTGCGGTGGTGCGCCACACCAGTGGGTGTCTGGAGATGCAACAGGCGGCACGGCTGTTGTAAGAGAGCAGTCGCCGACCCGGAGAGCGTCCACGAAGATGCGGCCGGAACGGAATGCGAGGGCAGGCGGCATCCAATGACTGCTGGCAGTTTTTGTAGACAATGCAGAGGCTGCATGGAATGTTCGGGTAGCAGGCCGGCTCCACCAGCCGTTAACACGAAGCCACGTCCACCAGCTTGTTTTCCGCGATTTTCAAAGCTGACGTTTCCCATAAACAGTAGACTCGTATGAAGCGAAGGGAGAAGAAACTTGTTCTGGAAGGTTCAACGGGAGAAAACGAACTTGAATTTTTGGTTGGCTGGAGCATTTTTAGAGCGAGGAGAGAGGGAATACGAACAGAGTGCGTACTAAGATTATGATTCACCCGCTCTTCCTTAGGTGGGAAGTAACCAGGGTTGAGCTGGAGAGCCAACAGTTTTTAGATAACTGATCTGCCTGAGCCTCGGAGCTGGGCAGACGTCTGTCAGATCTCTTGGGCTGGATTGAACTTCTGTTGGAGGCAGTTAAGGCCCATAGTGCCCAGAGCCACTTGAACCATTTTGCATTTTATTGGAGGCAGAATCTTGCTTATAGAATTTTGCTGTTCGCTTAAGACGATTTTGAACTTTGCTTCTTGACTGGGAGTCCTCGTCTTGTGTATGACATACAGTTTTCTGGAGAGCTCTTTCTCTGTGATCTGTGATACACTTATGGCTAAGGCATTTCTGAATTTCTCCTCTTTGGCTGGGAGTCCACATCTAACGTTAGTTGTTTGCAATGAAGCTATTTTGACAGAGCTTGGACTTAGCAGTTTCTGGACAGTAGTCTGCTTTCTGAGGATTTAGGTTTCAGCACTGAAGACATTGCGACGCCGCAGCCTTCCTAGCAGCGTACGATACTTCGAGAATTGTCACTGCACGGTGCCAGCAGACTGAGACGGTGAAACAGACACTGCTCAGCTCCCTTCAAGGCAGATAATTTAAATTGCTGGGATCACCTGTAAAAGTTTTCCACTGAGGTTTCACGACAGTTGACCGGAGTAGATACTTCTAGTTTTTCAGTACGGAAGCGAAGTCAGGCATTTCGTGTAGAGACTCTCGGATCGCAATGTTCAGAATGTGGTAAGATTAGGCAGAAGACAGTTAATATTAGATTTCCAGGCAGATTAAAACTGTGTCCCGGACCGAGACTCGAACTCGAGACCTTTGCCTTTGGCGGGCAAGTGCTCTGCTACCCAAGCACGACTCACGCCCCGTCCTCACAGCTTTACTTCTGTAAGTATCTCATCTCCTGCCTTCCAAACTTTACAGAAGCTCTCCTGCGACCTTGCAGAACTAGCACTCCTGAAAGAAAGGATATTGCGGAGACGTGGCTTAGGCACAGCCTGGGGGATGTTTCCAGAATGAGAATATCCTTTCTTTCAGGAGTGCTAGTTCTGCAAGGTCGCAGGAGAGCTTCCGTAAAGTTTGGAAGGTAGGAGCTGAGATACTGGCAAAGTAAAGCTGTGAGGACGGGGCGTGAGTCGTGCTTGGATAGCTCAGTTAGTAGAGCACGTGCCCGCGAAAGGCCAAGATCCCGATTTCGAGTCTCTGTACGCCACACAGTTTTAATCTGCCAGGAAGTTTCATATTAGCGCACACTCCGCTGCAGAGTGATAATCTCATTCTGACAGTTAATATTAGTTTATTGCAGCCACTTCATGTTTTTGTGTGTTCACAGGACGTTACGTGACTTATTTATTGTTCATGTTCATTACATGGATTGTACTCCAATAAATTGTTTTGCTAAGACTAGAAATTGTCCTGTCAGTAGAAGTGTAGCTCACCATCGACCGTTTAATTTATCCCCTTCGGTAGGTGAGTGGTAAGCTCGATGGAATGCCATGTAAAGGGGCCTGGGTTCGATTCCTGCCTGAATGGAATCTTTTTATCCGCTCAGACACTGGGTGTTAAGTTGTCCTCATTATCATCATCTCATCCCCATCGACACGCAAGTCGCCGAAGTGGCGTCAATTGAAAAGACTTGCACCAGGCGCCCGTTCTACACGATGGGAGGCCCTAGCCACACGACATTTCATTTCCTTTGATCATATGTTATGTATTTACTAAACGTGGATCAGAGCAAGTATTTGATCTGTGTCAGCAGGGCACGAGACTGAATATTTGATTAACCTCGCACTGAACAGAACAATCGATTGGATACGTTCATGTTGCAGACTACTGTTATTGTGGAACAGTTAAAGTTTTCCATAATTCGTGCTCTAAATGTCTCCTCCAGCAAGGCATTTTTGAGAGGGCGACCTCTTAAGATAACGTTTTAAAAATTCCATAGCGTTATTGTGAAATGAGCGTTTGGCGTCAATGGACGGGAGGCCCCCGACGGGGCAGGTCCAGCCACCTTGGTGCAGGTCTTACTACATTCGACGCCATATTGGGCGACCTGCGCGCCGGATGGGGGACGAAATGATGATGGAGACAACACAACACCCAGTCCCTGAGCGGAGAAAATTCCTGACCCAGCCAGGAATCGAACCCGGGCCCCTTAGGATAGCAGACCGTCACGCTGACCATTCAGCTATCGGGGCTGGTTTGCTGATTTTTCAACCTCTTCAGATTTACACTAGTGCTGTTTCGCAGCCACATATATATCGTTAGTTTAAGAGACTGCAGGCCATTCTCGTCAGCCATATTTCATTTTACTTTTACTCACAAGATTGTCGGGCAGGTAAATTTTTGTTTTATTTTCTACTTCATTCGATACATCAGCTTGGACGACCACAGGGTGAACATACTGAGGATCTGAATTAACAGCTCCTTATTTTCTACAGTCATTTCGTTCTGCTGTGGGCTGGAGGCGCCTACTTCATGAAAATCTCGCTGCCGCTGAAAATACTAACAAAGGTGTCCTGATATGGCAGATGCGTGGGTTCTAGGGCAGCACACACACACGCAATGAAAGTAACACAGAATAATTAGTAATAAAACATATTACTCAACATTGGTATCGCTGGTTACAGCAATTGTAGAATGCTGGTTTAGCCTATATGTCTTGCGTTGGGTACAGTTGCATGAACTCAAACCAATAAATTTTCTCTGAACTATAGTCGAAAGAAAATTAATCTTCTTCGTTGAAATGCTATACGAAGAACAGTTCCTAGTTAACGGAACCCAGTTAAATCTGTAGGCAGGCGTTCTCTGTCCATATACGATAATTCCATTCACTGTTCTGTTTCTACCGGAGACTAACCAGTGTCTGTCGGCCGCTATCTCACTCGATGACTTGAAGACGATGGTTCTGCAGGAACTCCCTGCCAAGACTCGGACTTACTTACAACCTGCAACTGACAACTTCTACTTGTACACGGTTACTAAAGCGCCCGACTCTTTTCCCGGTCGCGCTGCCACTCCAGAGGCGTGATTCTAAAGCCATGGCTTGGGATAATTCTTGTTTTGTTTAGCCGAGCGGTCTAAGGCGCTGCAGTCATGGACTGTGCGGCTGATCCCTGCGGAGGTTCGAGTCCTCCCTCGGGCATGGGTGTGTGTGTTTGTCCTTAGGATAATTTAGGTTAAGTAGTGTGTAAGCTTAGGGACTGATGACCTTAGCAGTTAAGTCCATAAGATTTCACACACACACACACATTTGTTTTGTCGATTTTATATATGACAAGAGTCGCTTTTCTTCATCGAATCCAATGTACCATCTTGTGAGGTAACAAGCCCCACTCCTTCTGAAGAGCGCGACTGCTACGGTCGCAGGTTCGAATCCTGCCTCGGGCATGGATGTGTGTGCTGTCCTTAGGTTAGTTAGGTTTAAGTAGTTCTAAGTTCTAGGGGAATGATGACCTTAGAAGTTAAGTCCCATAGTGCTCAGAGCCATTTGAACCATTTGAACCATCTGAAGAAGATATTTTTAGAAATATTGACTCCTAGCTCAAGGGCTAATAAACCTTTATTTTGCAGCTTGTTGGCTGATTTTTCAACCTCATCAGATTTACACTAGTGCTGTTTCGCAGCCATGTTTAAGGTTTTGAAATATGAATTTGTTCAAGCTGCAGCCGCTGTGTTGCAGCATCTACTGGAGAAGTAAAGGCTGGCTTCATGTGTAGCTACTGGGCATATACTACGAAATGTGAAAATCCTTGGTGGCTTCAAATGGAACCACATCGTCTGAAAGAGCCGGGGGACACAGGAGAACTCACTCTCGGTTCCGTATCCGTTTAGTGAGCACACTGCTATTCTACGTTTTGACGTTTTACTTGGATCCGGAGCCGCACTTGCGCTGGGTTCGGAGTTCTGCGAGTTTGCTGAATTTCGCTGATGTGTCGTGGAAGCATGGTGTATAGCAGCCCTGCTGCCGCGAATGTGACGCGAGTGTTTGGTAAGGCTGCAGCGCGATGACAACAATAGCGTGTGAACTTTCTGACAATTCGCTTGGGACAAGTAGACAAATTTCACGTTATCGGGTCGTTTGAGATGTGTGAGAGTCAGGAGGATCACTCACACAAACTCCCACATTCTTCTTTCGCTGGGTAGTTATTCAGGTGGTCACTCACGTTTTTGTGTAATCTACACTACTGGCCATTAAAATTGCTGCACCACGAAGATGACGTGCTACAGACGCGAGTTTTTAACCGACAGGAATAAGGTGCTGTGATATGCAAATGATTAGCTTTTCAGAGCATTCACACAAAGTTGGCGCCGGTGGCGACACCTACAACGTGCTGACATGAGGAAAGTTTCCAACCGATTTCTCATAAACAAACAGCAGTTGTGTATCAGCAGTTGACCGGCGTTGACTGATGAAACGTTGTTGTGATGCCTCGTGTAAGGAGGAGAAATGCGTACCATCACGGTCCGAATTTGATAAAGGTCGGATTGTAGCCTATCGCGATTGCGGTATATCGTATCACGACATTGCTGCTCGCGTTGGTCGAGACCCAATGACTGTTAGGAGAATATGGAATGGGTGGGTTCAGGAGGGTAATACGGAACGCCGTGCTGAATCCCAAAGGCCTCGTATCACCAGCAGTCGAGATGACAGGCATCTTATCCGCATGGCTGTAACGGATCGTGCAGCCACGTCTCGATCCCTGAGTCAGCAGATAGGGACGTTTGCAAGACAACAATCATCTGCACGAACAGTTCGACGACGTTTGCAGCAGCATGGACTATCAGCTCGGAGACCATGGCTGCGGTTACCCTTGACGCTGCATCACAGACAAGAGCGCCTGCGATGGTGTACTCAACGACGAACCTGGGTGCACGAATGGCAAAACGTCATATTTACAGATGAATCCAGGTTCTGTTTACAGCATCATGATGGTCGCATCCGTGTTTCGCGACATCGTGGTGAACGCACATTGGAAGCGTGTATTCGTCATTGCCGTACTGGCGTATCACCCGGCGTGATGGTATGGGGTGCCATTGGTTATACGTCTCGGTCACCTCTTGTTGGCACTGACGGCACTTTGGACAGAGGACGTCACATTTGAGATGTGTTACGACCCGTGGCTCTGCCCTTCATTCGATCCCTGCGAAACCCTACATTTCAGAAGGATAATGCACGACCGCATGTTGCAGGTCCTGTACGGGCCTTTCTGGATACAGAAAATGTTCGACTGCTGCCCTGGCCAGCACATTCTCCAGATCTCTCACCAATTGAAAACGTCTGGTCAATGGTGGCCGAGCAACTGGCTCGTCACAATACGCCAGTCACTACTCTTAATGAACTGTGGTATCGTGTTGAAGCTGCATGGGCAGCTGTACCTGTACACGCCATCCAAGCGGTTCTGGGCGCTTCAGTTTGGAACCGCGCGACGGCTACGGTCACAGGTTCGAAACCTGCCTTGGGCATGGATGTGTGTGATGTCCTTAGGTTAGTTAGGTTTAAGTAGTTCTAAGTCCTAGGGGACTGATGGCCTGAGATGTTAAGTCCCATAGTGCTCAGAGCCATTTGAACCACTCAAGGCACAAACAAAAATGGCTCTGAGCACTATGAGACTTAACATCTATGGTCATCAGTCCCCTAGAACTTAGAACTACTTAAACCTAACTAACCTAAGGACATCACACAACACCCAGTCATCACGAGGCAGGGAAAATCCCTGACCCCGCCGGGAATCGAACCCCGGAACCCGGGCGTGGGAAGCGAGAACGCTACCGCACGAAGGCACAAACAGTGTGCAATCGCACAGTAATCATCAGTTTCGTGAAGACTCCCTGTTTTACTAGATCTGGAGCCGCGTCAGGGATTAGCAGAAGTTAGCTTGTCCGTCCACAAGATACCTAGTAGGGGAGCTGACGTCTGCCAGGGCTCTGCCAGCATCAGGTACAATGTCAACGTTCTTTTTCACACACACTTCCTAACCTCTCCCAGGTTCACATATCTTAAAACTGCACAGCAGAGAGGTATAAATCAATATAAAGAGATAACTACGGATGTGGTGGGGGGTGGGGGGTGTGGGGAATGTTAGAAATGGCTGACCACGTCAGGACTAGTTTTTAGGCATCTCTCATAGACAATAAAAATCGTTTGACAGAAACCTCAACTTAAAATTCTAACAGTAAATAATTTGTTTAAAAAAGTACTTGCACAGATATTGTGTTTCTGTACTTTGCGTGCGTATAAAGTCAAGTAGTATCATTATTATTAGTATTAACTGAAAGCTGTATTTTATGTTGTATGTATCGCTTGCGCTTCGCTGGTTGCTGACAATTTTTTTTTCCCTTAGTGTTCTGTCGTTTGAATTTACTATTTTACTGTGTGATGTGGTCTTTACCGCTGTACTGCACGGTTAGCACAATGTTGCCACTTGTGTCATTTAATGCAGCGTACGTCTGGCTGCACTATAGAGTGATAATTACAACGATTTGGATTTCTCGCATAATGATTCAACGTTCTATGAGATGTAGTTTGAACAAAAGTAATTATTTCATGAACTCATGTTTTGCAGAGATCGTATTGAAATTCATATGTTAACAAGATATAAAGCTTGCATTTCAGCTCAGCAGAAAACGTAGGCAGTAGTAGCGAAGTGGAAAAACACGTGGGAGTAAGGGAAGTCTATGGGGTGACCAAGGAGAAGAGTTTCAGACAGGACGCAGAACCGGTGAGGAGAATATTGATCAACTAGAACTTAGTGGTCACAGATGTTTGATCGGGTTACTCGGGGGTCAACTGAGCAGCGAATACTGGGACACCATCGTAAGTGCCAGCAAGCAGCATTCCAATTGGTACACGGAGGCACGTATTTTACGCCCACGCAGATGTCAAAATAGCACAGGGCAGGAGATCCATTGAAAGTTTAGATGGAGGACGACAAAATAGTGGACAGGGTCTAGGAACAGGCGTGTCGAGCATTCTCGAGTGTCTTAACCGTATAAAGTGAATTGGAGAAGAAACTTGTAACGAGATGAAAAGGGTCAGTACCGACAGTACAGAACTACGTAACGAGATCAAAAAGATCGATACCGTCTGCACTGAGCTGAAGGGTGAGATACAGACCGTCAGACATTATAAGATTACCGACTACTTCTAAATTAGCAGTACAGCGATAACGTTACTCCTGTGAATGGATATTATTTGACCGTGATCGTGCGTAATGGAAAGGTATTGGACTATTTTTGTTTCTCTAAAGATTTCTACATAGAAAGGAAGCAACAGCATAACAAACGGGAATCGAACAAAGCTTCTATCAGTAATCAATTGAACTCCAAGCAAAAGGTAACGGTCGCCAGCCTCAATAGGCAAAGTTGTACCAAGTACAAGCATGGTTCGTAAGAAATTTAACTATTGGAAATGTCTTTACTTGATACTGAAATTCTGTTTTGCTGGTAAGATACAAAACAGTAGCGCAATTTAGCAAGTAATGTACCGGTGATATGAACACGTTTAGGCAGCATCTGGCTCTCAATAGCAATTACTGCCTGTACATTACAGTAGGAATCTAATGATCATTATAGGTAAATAATTACTAATGGTGGAGCCCTACTGACTTCGACAAGGGGTTCTTTTGTGAATTTAATTATTGGAAATTACTACCACGGAGAATGTTATCAAGTAATCGTATCTCTTGTAGTGTTTATTATTTGTATTCTCAAGGAACGTTCACTTCCTTCTACTATTTAGCTCAGGTGGGACATATGGTACGTGAATCTAGTATAGTTTGAATAGCTGTAGCTATTTGCTTACTATAATACACACAAGACGTAAGAATGACAGGTGCACTTCTTGACTGCTGTTATTGTGATATGAAATTTAAATCTGGCTCAGCTTTTAGCATAGGCACCCAGAAACTATTCTATCACTAGACTAGAATCTAGGTTGAACATTTTAGTCATAACACAATATTAGAAACACTGTTAACTATGTAACACATGAAATAATAAACACCATTACCTCAATAAGAAGAACCTCTGTCTTAGTTATTGTTCTTTGATGAAACTTGAGAAAATTACATGGACTATTTCAGAACTTATGCTCACTGTAATTACGTGCTTTACAACTCCACAGAGTTTATTAAGTTTTGTAAAGGAAGATAACAGCTTTTCAGTTCAGCAGAATAAGATACTCGGAATTATCGTAGCACATGAAATAGGACGACTAAGGATAAACTACGGTGGCTCAACACAAAGTTTACGGAATACAAGCTTATTATTGAAAATGAAACCACACACCTGGTCCATGCAATTATACAGTGCTCAACTGACAATTTGAGATGAAAATGGTGGCAGCATCGATCTCCTGTGCTATTCAAAAAAAAAACGGCAAATGTATCCATGGGCCGGCCGCGGTGGCCGAGCGGTTCTAGGCGCTTCAGTCCGGAACCACGCGGGTGCTACGGTCGCGGGTTCGAATCCTGCCTCGAGCATGGATGTGAGTGTTGTCTTTAGGTTAGTTAAGTTTACGTAGTTCTACGTCTAAGGGACTGATGACCTCAGATGTTAAGTCTCATAGTGCTTAGAGCCATTGGAATAATTTTGTATCCATGGCTCTTCCTGTGTAACAAGCTCTGAAATTCCTCTTCTCTGCGACGGATTCTCATAGTACAGAGCTAACCAAAGTATGCCATGAATAATAAGCCGAATCACCTCCGCATCCCTGGGTATATTACACTGCTGGCCATTAAAACTGCTACAACACGAAGATGACGTGCTACAGACGCGAAATTTACCGACAGAAAGAAGATGCTGTTATATGCAAATGATTAGCTTTGAAGAGCATTCACACAAAGTTGGCGTCGGTGGCGACACCTACAACGTGCTGACATGAGGAAAGTGTCCAACCGATTTCTCATACACAAACAGCAGTTGACCGGCGTTGCCTGGTGAAACGTTGTTGTGATGTCTCGTGTAAGGATGAGAAATGCGTACCACCACGTTTCCGACTTTGATAAAGATCGGATTGTAGCCTATTGCGTTGAGGTTTATCGTGTCGCGAAATTGCTGCTCGCGCTGGTCGAGATCCAATGACTGTTAGCAGAATATGAAATCGGTGGGTTCAGGAGGGTAATACGGAAAGCCGTGCTGGATCCGAACGGCCTCGTATCACCAGCAGTCGAGATGACAGGCATCTTATCCGCATGGCTGTAACGGATCGTGCAGCCACGTCTCGATCCCTGAGTCAGCAGATAGGGACGTTTGCAAGACAACAACCATCTGCACGAACAATTCGACGACGATTGCAGATGCATGGACTATCAGCTACGAGACCATGGATTCGGTTACCCTTGACGCTGCATCACAGACAGGAGCGCCTGCGATGGTGTACTCAACGACGAACCTGGGTGCACGAATGGCAAAACGTCATCTTTTCGGATGAATCCAGGTTCTGTTTACAGCATCGTGATGGTCGCATCCGTGTTTGACGACATCACGGTGAACGCACATTTGAAGCGAGTATTCGTCATCGCCATATTGGCCTATCTCCCGGCGTGATGGTATGGGGTGCCATTGGTTACACGTCTCGGTCACCTCTTGTTCGCATCGACGGCACTTTGAACAGTGGACGTTACACTTCAGATGTGTTACGACCCCGGTTCTAGGCGCTCAGTCCGGAACCGCGCGACTGCTACGGTCGCAGGTTCGAATCCTGTCTGGGGCATGGATGTGTGTGATGTCCTTAGGTTAGTTAGGTTTAAGTAGTTCTAAGTTCTAGGGGACTGATGACCATAGATGTTAAGTCCCATAGTGGTCAGAGCCATTTTTTTGTTACGACCCGTGGCTCTGCTCTTCATTCGATCCCTGCGAAACCCTAGCTTTCAGCAGGATAATGCACGACCGCGTGTTGCATGTCCTGTACGGGCCTTTCTGGATACAGAAAAAGTTCGGCTTCTGCCCTAGCCAGCACATTCGCCAGATCTCTCACCAACTGAAAACGTCTGGTCAATGGTGGCCGAGAAACTGGCTCGACACAATACGCCAGTCACTACTCTTGTTGGACTGTGGTATCGTGTTGAAGCTGCATGGGCAGCTGTACGTGTACACGGCATCCAAGCTCTGTTTGACTCAATGCCCAGGCGTATCATGGCTGTTATTACGGCCAGAGGTGGTTGCTCTGAGTACTGATTTCTCAGGATCTATGCACCCAAACTGCGTGAAAATGTCATCACATGTCAATTGTAGTATAATATATTTGTCCAATGAATACCCGTTTATCATCTGCATTTCTTCTTGGTGTAGCAATTTTAATGGCCAATAGTGTATATAATCTTGCAGTTCTTCTAGCCTCTTTCAGTTCGCAACATGCACACACTTTGGCTGTTAGCCACTGATTGACAAATGCGACAAAGGAGCTTTGCAGTTCGACCGCCAGATCCACCTTTTCTATTCCGCCAAACCAGTTTCGTTGCAGAGGGGCTTCCCTCCGTGTTATACGTGATTACAAACCTACATGCCACATGTATGAACCAGTATTACAAGTATAGTTTTAACGTTTTCAGTCTTTTACAGCACATAACTTCCGAAATTACACCCATAGATTTATTACAATTACATAAAATATCATAAATAACGAATAAAACATTTACATGGATGCTACATCAACGAGCATGGTCATGCAGAAGTCACATTAAGTAAAAACGGACAAAGTAGTTAGATAATACCATGATAGGTAATATCGATAATAGTGTTACAACACGAGACACGCGAAGTTAAGGACGAGGAAACAGCACTGCGCGTAGCCGAAGCGGGATTTTGCTGAAGCAAAGCGCACCGCAGATGAAGCAAAATTAATTGTAAGAGGAGCGAAACGTATTGTCGTGGAACGCTTGAGGAAGCGTCACAACCGCGCACGCCTAAATGAATGTATTTATCGATTTACACGCACGAATCAAAAAGACAGAAAAAACACCCAGTTACCAAAATCCGATGATGTAAATAGGATAGAACTGGCTTCTGACTTTTCCCGTTTCAAAGAACGAATAGAAATTGAAGTAAAACGGCTATCGGCAGAAGTCTGACTTTACACAGTTCATATACATGCTCAAGTTACAACATTACAAAGGTGAGGTAATACGCTCCACCTGGGGAATTTATAGACCAGTTCGATTTGTCTTTGCCAACGAACTGGCCTCTCATTTATAAACTTAACTTTGTATGTGCGCACTTGGAAGGCGCCATTTCAGAGAGCTTGTGAAATATTGCAAGATCTTGTAGGCCGTACCAGGAATTACTTGACGTATTTTTGAATAAGTACTGGTCTAGAGATATACAAGACCGAATAAAACAGGAACTCATGATGACTAGGGATTTGGAAGGTTCCGGATTCCGCACCCCGTAAAATTCTTCAAGCAAATGACAAAAAAGATCCAGTACTTAGACGATCCGTAGAGTCCTGGCGAGATTATACGCCTTTGTTTCATGAAACTGTCAATCTCATAGCAGCAGACTCTCATAGGTAGATATGGGAACGATGTGAAAGTATTTAAAGGAATACTCAGACAGCTAGAGTTTGCGTTTAATGAAAAGCAAGTGCGCGAAAAGAGGGAACAGAAAGAGACGCAGTATGAGAGGAGGGATGGCAACAGTGGGAGCAACAGAAGCCAGAATTGGCAAGGGAACGGGAACAGGCAGCCACAGCACAACCAGAATAATAAAAGTCAAGATGAAAATAACCCCCATCGGAGAAACAACAGTCGCGGTAACCGACCACGTTGTGAAGAGAGGTGGCAGTCACCAAACGATAATGAAAGGAGGGGTAAAAGTGTTGAGGTAAGACCGCCAAATCTGGACGGGATCATCAGGGAAGCAGTAGAGAGCGTCGATTAGGCCGCTTCGTAGGGCAGATTGAAAATGAATCCGTGACCAGTAACGGTGCCAGACACATTAAGCTGATTAAAAATGAAGACATCAAGGAGGTACTATTAGAGGAGAATGAAAATCACAACAAGAAGTCCATCCCATTGTCACTGTAAAATTTGTAGAAATGACGTGCACTGCTATAATCGATATCAGACAGCCTTTCCGCGAGATGTCGGGAACCAATCAACCCACTGACTCTCTCGATCTGGAAGACGGAAGTACGAGGGTAATCCCAAAAGTAAGGTCTCCTGTTTTTTTCTAAGTACCTAGACTTGCTTATTTCTACAATGGTTTACATCAGTTTACAGTTTGAACATTTAGCTATTTTTCGACATAATCACCATTTCTGTCGATGCATCTTTGTAGACTCTGTGGCAGTTTTTGTATGACCATGTCATACCAGTTGGCCGCTATGCTGTTCAGAAAGTTATGAACCTCTTCTTTCACCTCGTCGTCGGAGCTGAATCGCTTTCCGGCCAAATGTTCTTTTGGCCTAGGGAACAGGTGATAGTCACTGAGCGCCAAGTCAGGGTGGGTGGGTGATTATGTTCCACTGAAACTGTTAAAGGAGAGCGAGCGATGTGTGGGCGAGCGTTGTCATGGAGAATGTGTTCGCCCTTGCTCAACATTCCTCTTCTCCTGTTCTGAATTGCCCGTTTGAATTTTTTCAGAGTCTCACAGTACCTGTCAGCCTTAATTGCGGTCCCAGTGGTCATAAAGTCGACCAACAATACCCCTTTCCGATCTCAAAAAACGGTTGTCATGACTTTACCGGCAGACTGCGTTTGTTTGAATTTCCGCGGCTTTGGCGAAGAAGGATGCCGCCACTGGCGTGATTGTTGCCTGATCTCAGGTGTAAAGTGGTATGCCCAGGTTTCGTCACCCGTGACAATTGAGTCCAGAAAGTAGTCCTGCTCGGCTGCAAGGCGGTGAAGAAATGCGCGGGAAGCATCAACTCGTTGCCGCAAGCGTCAGCATGCGTGGCAACCATCTTGCGCACACCTTCCGGTAATTCAATGTTTCCGTTAAAATTCTGTGAGCGGTGCTTAGGGAAACCTCAGGAACCAACGTGCAGAGATCATCCAGGGTGATACGCCGATCTTCACGCATGCTTTGCTCAACCTTCAACAATGCCTCCTCAGAAACTGATCGTCTCCCGCTCCTTTATTCGTCGTGAATTTCGGTCCGACCAGCTGCAAATTCTCTACACCACTTACGAACATTTTTGACATCCATGCACGACTCACCATATAATTCCGTCGATTGGCGATGGATTTAAATCGGCGCAGTGCTCTTTGCGTTCAAAAACCGAATAACTGCGCGCATTTCACACTTGGCGGCAATATCCAAAGGGAGCTCCATTCTCAACGGCTGCCAAGCCAAGACTAAGCGCCTCAGCGCGGCTTGCGCATGTTTACACACAGCGCGTGAAGCACTCTTCATAACAGTGTGACCAACTGCCACAGAAACAGAGTTCTGTACTTATAAAAAAATAGGAGACCTCGTAAGAGGTGCATTAACACAAATATAGTGATATACAGCAGAAGACACACCTGGAATTTGAATGCCAAGGACATCCGGTTGGTGCTCGATTCCCAGCAGATGAATACTGTTATCGTGTCCTAGATGGCTGACCAGAAAGACTGGAGGAATTACTAAAGAAGTTCCGTTGGGTATTCTCCTCACTGAATTTGCGGTCGTGCTTTCGGGAGATAGATCTCGACCCAGACTGCCACAAATACACTGCGCCTGGAAAGGGTTTTCAATTCAGAAGACTACTTTTCGGATTGCGCATCTCATCCGTGGCTTTCATTTCAGGTTCAGGGAAGATTCTGAGCGATGAGTTCAAAGGGAAGATCACATATTATATCAATGACATACTAATCGCTGAGGGACCCTGGGAATAGCAGGTGTATTATTAGGAAAAGTACTGAGCAGGCTAGATGAATATGGGGTGACAGCCAACATTACAAAATCATGCTTTGGAAGCAGTCATGTAGATGTCTCAGGGCAGACCATAAATGCGAAAACATCTATTCCGACTCTGAAAAGATGGACATAATAGCGGAGTTTACGACGGTGACCATCAGTAAACAGTAGAAGGGATTTCTGGAAGTAATAAATTTCTATAAAAAATTCATTTGCGTAGAAACTTTAGCTACTGATCCTCTCTGCCAACTAACAGGAAAGAAAACGCCATGGAAATGGGACGATGGTGCTGACTGTGAGTTCAGTGCTGTAAAATCAGCAGTTGCAGCGGCATTCATTCTATCTCGCAATGATTTATCTCAAGATTTTTGCATGGTCACAGGCAGCGCAAAATCTGGTTTGAAACTTGTGGTTTTTTTTTCAGGAATATGAGGAGAATGGACAAAAGACATGGAAAACGATCGCGTTTGTGGGCAGAGTGTCATCCAAAATCGAAAAGAACTACTCTGTTACCGTGTTGGAGGCTTTGGCGGTTGTACGGGGCTTTACGGAGTTTATTTATTTCCTGCTTGGTCCGAAGGCAAGGATCTACACGGACCACAAAAGCTTGGAGTTCCTACTAACTGCGAAGCTGACACACGGGAGATCGTCACGATGGGTCACACTCCTTCAGGAGTTCGATTTAACCATTGTTTACGTGCCCAGTCCAACCAACAACATCGTGGACGCCCTGTCTCGAACACTAATCGGTATAACAGAAAATGTTACGAATGACTTGGAGAAGCACTTTTCACTGTTTTACCTGCGAAAAGTGGCGTTCGAGAACTTTATAACTTTGACCATGCAGAACATTAGGAATGATGGGAATAAAGATCCGGACTTGCTCAAATTCTAAGGGAGGTGGAGGTATCGTAGTTCGGGACCGCACGCCTGCTACAGTCGCAGGTTCGTATCCTGCCTCGGGCATGGATGTGTGTGATGTCCTTAGGTTAGTTAGGTTTAAGTAGTTCTAAGTCTAGGGAACTGATGACCTCAGATGCTAAGTCCCATAGTGCTTAGAGCCATCTGAACCATTTTGAAGTACCGTACAGAAATCAGGATTAGCGAGCGCTACCTGCTGAGAAACGGGATTCATTCCCACAGGACGAACTTCAACGATTGAACGATTCATTGTGGGTTGTGTGTGGTCCAGAACAAGTAGAGACCCAATTAATAAGGTATATAACCTGATCTCCGAGTCTCGAAAATGTTTTATGAAGTGTGTATGATTTGAAATATATGAAAATATGGGTAGGGAAGATGCTTGCCATTTGTAAAAAGAAGTGCCAAAAGGCTACGACCACAAATGTGGCAACACAAGCTCCGCTTTATCCTATTATCACACAGCTGTTGCGACAAATAGCGGTCACAAATATGTAACTCACGTCGAAGTATGTTACTCTGTCACTTCAGAGCGCCACCTGCCTGTCCATTAGCAAAGTGCTCTGCAGAGAATTGCTAGCTGAGGTAGGGCTCGTGGATTCTGTACTTTCGGATAATGGTCCACAGTACAGATCTGAAATATGGAGAAGGAATTTAGAGAGGCAGAAGATGAAGCCGGTCTTTATCTCGCGTTATATTCCCAGTTCTAATCCCTCAGCGAGGACCGTGAAAGATTTAGGGAGACTATGCAGGTAGGACTGTGGAAGAAAATTTGCCAGATGGGACGTCTTCCAGAAGGAGACACAGAATATGATTAACGAACTTCCACACAGCACCACTTTGTCGCCACCTGTGGTCCTGAAAAACAAACAACCACCTAACATCATACAAGAGTTGTATTGTATTGTATGTTAACCGGGGGCCTAGAAATGACAGAGAGGCTCAGTCCCCGCCGCAGTGGTCCACAACCCCACGACGACTATCGCAGTCCACTTCACCCCTCCGCCGCCCCACACCGAACCACTCTTTCAGGGTTATAGTGCGGTTCGGCCACTGGTGAACAGAGAAATGACTGCAGTCTTCTTTCCGAACTGGCAACTGTTTCATGCGCTTCGGAAATGGCTCTGAGCACTATGCGACTTAACTTCTAATGTCATCAGTCGCCTATAACTTAGAACTAATTAAACCTAACTAACCTAAGGAGATCACACACATCCATGCCCGATGCAGGATTCGAACCTGCGACCGTAGCGGTCGCTCGGTTCCAGACTGTAGCGCCTAGAACCGCACGGCCACTCCGGCCGGCTCGCTTCTGAACATGGATTGCTTAAGAAAAACAAGTCAGAGACCAGAAAGGGAGAATCTGGTTCAGATGAGGACACGAATTATATGACAAGAATCAGACAGTAAAGGTGTTATGGAAGTGAACGAGAAACAGCGTTCAGAATGTTTGGAAGGATGCGATGAAACCTCATAGAAAATGTGACTGTATCAAGTGCATAGCGTGTAACAGGTGGCTATTCGAAATTTGCTCAAAGTTGGCTAACAAATGTACAGTTTGTGGTAGGGCTGACAGAGCTTACACGCAAACCTTGAAACATGTACGTTGGAAGTAACTGAGAGTAGGCCGCAACACATCTGTTAGAATGGGAATGAAATGCGAACTTGTATTTTATCTCGTCGCTTATGCGTTTTGCCCTGTACTGAACTTTCTGACTGCGAGAATGTAAACTGTCAGTTTTCAACCATACCAAAACGGCATGCATTTACATAACACAAAAGCGACGCTACTACACAATCGATACTACATTTGTCCTTCTCTTGTTCAATACAAAATTGTCTTACAAAATTTTACCCTGTGTATGTACCTTTCGACCTCCAGATGTCAGACACTCAGATCGGTACCAAATGTTGTACGTTGTCAACCAAAACACCGATATACACTCCTGGAAATGGAAAAAAGAACACATTGACACCGGTGTGTCAGACCCACCATACTTGCTCCGGACACTGCGAGAGGGCTGTACAAGCAATGATCACACGCACGCCACAGCGGACACACCAGGAACCGCGGTGTTGGCCGTCGAATGGCGCTAGCTGCGCAGCATTTGTGCACCGCCGCCGTCAGTGTCAGCCAGTTTGCCGTGGCATACGGAGCTCCATCGCAGTCTTTAACACAGGTAGCATGCCGCGACAGCGTGGACGTGAACCGTATGTGCAGTTTACGGACTTTGAGCGAGGGCGTATAGTGGGCATGCGGGAGGCCGGGTGGACGTACCGCCGAATTGCTCAACACGTGGGGCGTGAGGTCTCCACAGTACATCGATGTTGTCGCCAGTGGTCGGCGGAAGGTGCACGTGCCCGTCGACCTGGGACCGGACCGCAGCGACGCACGGATGCACGCCAAGACCGTAGGATCCTACGCAGTGCCGTAGGGGACCGCACCGCCACTTCCCAGCAAATTAGGGACACTGTTGCTCCTGGGGTATCGGCGAGGACCATTCGCAACCGTCTCCATGAAGCTGGGCTACGGTCCCGCACACCGTTAGGCCGTCTTCCGCTCACGCCCCAACATCGTGCAGCCCGCCTCCAGTGGTGTCGCGACAGGCGTGAATGGAGGGACGAATGGAGACGTGTCGTCTTCAGCGATGAGAGTCGCTTCTGCCTTGGTGCCAATGATGGTCGTATGCGTGTTTGGCGCCGTGCAGGTGAGCGCCACAATCAGGACTGCATACGACCGAGGCACACAGGGCCAACACCCGGCATCATGGTGTGGGGAGCGATCTCCTACACTGGCCGTACACCACTGGTGATCGTCGAGGGGACACTGAATAGTGCACGGTACATCCAAACCGTCATCGAACCCATCGTTCTACCATTCCTAGACCGGCAAGGGAACTTGCTGTTCCAACAGGACAATGCACGTCCGCATGTATCCCGTGCCACCCAACGTGCTCTAGAAGGTGTAAGTCAACTACCCTGGCCAGCAAGATCTCCGGATCTGTCCCCTATTGAGCATGTTTGGGACTGGATGAAGCGTCGTCTCACGCGGTCTGCACGTCCAGCACGAACGCTGGTCCAACTGAGGCGCCAGGTGGAAATGGCATGGCAAGCCGTTCCACAGGACTACACCCAGCATCTCTACGATCGTCTCCATGGGAGAATAGCAGCCTGGATTGCTGCGAAAGGTGGATATACACTGTACTAGTGCCAACATTGTGCATGCTCAGTTGCCTGTGTCTATGTGCCTGTGGTTCTGTCAGTGTGATCATGTGATGTATCTGACCCCTGGAATGTGTCAATAAAGTTTCCCCTTCCTGGGACAATGAATTCACGGTGTTCTTATTTCAATTTCCAGGAGTGTAGTTCGTGCTGCGCGCTGTCGCCCGCCAATAGCCTTGTCGTAGTGGTTAATAGCAGTTCCTATCAGATCACGAAACTTAGGCGCTGTCGGGCTTGGATGAGTGACGTTTGGTGAGCCGAGCACTTTTGACAAACGGGGTGCACTCAGCCCTTGTGAGGAAAACTGAGGAGCTACTTGATTGAGAAGTAGCGGCTCCGGTCACGAAAACTGACATACGGCCGGGAGAGCGGTGTGCTGACCATACGTCCCTCCATATCCGCATCCAGCGATGCCTATAGGATGAGTATGACTCGGCGGTTGGTCAGTACCGTTAGCGGCTTTCGAGGCATGTTCGGACTGAGTTAAGTTTAAGTTTAGTTTGCGTGCTGCCGTCCAGTAGAATATAGGTAAACAGTAATTAAAAGTAACACCAGAACTACGGAGCACAGGAAAAGCGTATCTATGAGTCATTGTTTTCAAGATCCCGCGTGGGTGAGTCGGTAGAGCGTTAGGTCATCATACCACGGGCCCTGCGTCCCAACCCCATTGATGACATATTTTTTAACTGTTTACCCGTCTGTAGCAATATTCTTTTGGCAGTGTGCATTCGCTTCGTTAGCACACCTATCTGTACCACTGTACTCTACAGGTTTGTTACTTTAGCTAACGAAGCGAAAGCAGACTGTTAAAAAAAAAGCTACAAACTGCAAAAAGTCCTTTTACATGTGAAGAAAATGTTCTCGCATATAACAGTTTTACACGTAAACAGTTAACAAAATTTTAATGAATGGGTCTCGACGTGCGACGTACTTTTACGTTAAGACAATACGTCGAAATTTGGGGTTAATGGACTGTGGCAGCAGACGACCGACACGAGAGCCTTTGGTAACAGCACAACATCGTCTGCAGCGCCTCTCCTGGGCTCGTGACCATACCGATTGCACCCTGTTGTTGTTGTGGTCTTCAGTCCTGAGACTGGTTAGATGCAGCTCTCCGTGCTACTCTATCCTGTGCAAGCTTCTTCATCTCCCAGTACTTACTGCAACCTACATCCTTCTGAATCTGCTTAGTTTATTCATCTCTTGGTCTCCCTCTACGATTTTTACCCTCCACGCTGCCCTACAATGCCAAATTGATGATCCCTTGATGCCTCAGAACATATCCTACTAACTGGTCCCTTCTTCTTGTCAAATTGTGCCACAAACTCCTCTTCTCCCCGATTCTATTCAATACCTCCTCATTAGTTATTTGATCAACCCATCTAATCTTCAGCATTATTCTGTAGCACCACATTTCGAAAGCTTCTATTCTCTTCTTGTCCAGGCTATTTATCGTCCATGTTTCACTTCCATACATGGCTACACTCCGTACAAATACTTTCAGAAACGACTTCCTGACTCTTAAATCTGTACTCGATGTTAACAAATTTCTCTTCTTCAGAAACGCTTTCCTTGCCATTGCCAGTCTACATTTTATATCTTTTCTACTTCGACCATCATCAGTTATTTTGCTCCCCAAATAGCAAAACTCATTTTCTACTTTAAGTGTCTCATTTCCTAATCTAATTCCCTCAATATCACTGGACTTAATTCGACTACATTCCATTATCCTCGTTTTGCTTTTGTTGATGTTCAACTTATATCCTCCTTTCAAGACACTGTCCATTCCGTTCAACTGCTCTTCCAAGTCCTTTGCTGTCTCTGACAGAATTTATGTCATCGGCGAACCTCAACGTTTTTATTTCTTCTCCATGAACTTTAATACCTACTCCGAATTTTTCTTTTGTTTCCTTTACTGCCTGCTCAATATACAGAATAACATCGGAGAGAGGCTACAACCCTGTCTCACTCCCTTCCCAACCACTGCTTCCGTTGCATGCCCCTCGACTCTTATAACTGCCATCTGGTTTCTGTACAAATTGTAAATAGCCTTTCGCTCCCTGTATTTTACGCCTGCCACCTTTAGAATTTGAAAGAGAGTATTCCAGTCAACATTGTCAAGAGCTTTCTCTAAGTCTACAAATGCTAGAAACGTAGGCTTGCCTTTCCTTAATCATTCTCACACTGTGGTTGGACCATAGTCAACTGGATAAGCGTGGCTTGGTCAGATGTTTCCCGATTTCAGTTGGTAGGAGCTAATGGTAGGATTCGAGTGTGCCAAAGACCCCAGGAAGCCATGGGGCCAAGTTGTCGGCAAGGTACTGGTCAAACTGGTGGTGTCTTGATAATGGTGTGGGCTGTGTTCACGTGGAATGGACTGGGTCCTCTGGTCCAACTGAACCAATCGTTGATTGAAAATGTTTATGTTAGGCTACCGAGACCATTTGCAGCCAATCATGGAGTTCATCGTCCCAGACAGGAATGGAATTTTTGCGGCTAACAATGCACAATGTCATTGAGCCTTATTTCTTCGCAATTGGATCGCAGAACATTCGGGGAAGTTGCAGTGAGTGTTTTGGCCACTCAGATTGCCCGATATCAGCTCCCTCGAACATTTATGGAGCGTGATAGAGACGTCAGTTCGTACACCAAATACTGTTCGGGTAACATTTTTGCAATTCCGGAAGGCTGTAGAGGCAGCATTACTCAGTATTTCTGATCGAACTTACAACGAATTGTTGAGTCCATGCCGTGTCGGGTTGCTGCACTACCGTAGACGAAAGGAGGTCCTGCACGATGTTAGGAGGTCACATCACTGTATATTCTTCTATTAGCATCATTACATTTTCCTGATTCCTCCATCGCTCACAAAACTTATCTGCATCTAGATTTACATCTACGTGGATACCCCGTAAATCACACATAAGTTCCTGGCAGTGGGTTCATGGAACCACCTTCACAATAATTCTCTGGTATTCCAATCTCGAACAGAGCGCGGAAAAAATTAACAGTTATTTCTTTCCGTGCGATCTCTGTTTTCCTTTGTTTTATTGTGATGGTCGTTTCTCCCTATGTAGGTCAACGTCAATAAAATATAGTCACATTCGGAGGAGAAAATCGGTGATTGAAATTTCACGAGAAGATCCGCCGCAACGAAAAACGCCATTGTTTTAATGGTGCCCACCACACATTCTGTATCATGTCAGTGACAGTCTCTTCCCTATTTCTCGATAATGCAAAACGTGGTGCTCTTCTTTGACGTTTATCGATGTACTCCGTTAATCCTCTTTGGTGAGGATACCACTCAGCCCAGCAGTACTCCAAAAGGGGACAGACAAGCGTAGTGTAGGCAGTCTCTTTAGCAGTTCTATGGCGTCTTCTAAATGTTCCTCCAATAAAACGGGGTCTTTGATTAGCCTTTCCCACCACATTTTCTATGCGTTCTTTTCAATTTAAGTTGTTCGTAGTTGTAATTCCCAGGTGTAGCGGAGTTTAACGGATTCCATTTAGCACTCATGTGGATGACGTCACTCGTTACATTATTTAGGGTCAATTTAGAATATTCGAACCATGCAGATATCTTTTCTAAATAGTTTTGCAGTTTGTTTTTATCTTCTGATGACTTTCCTAAGTGATAAATGACAGCATCATCTGCAAACAACCTAAATCGTTTTTATACCACAAACTTGGAGAACGTCATAAATCACTTCTGTTTTACTCGTTGTCTTTCCGTCAATTACTACGAACTGTGACCTCCGACAGGAAATAACGAATCCAGTTACATATATGAGACGATATTCCACAAGCACGCAATTTGACTACAAGCCGCTTGTGAGGTACAGTCTGAAAAGCGTTCTGGAAGTACAGAAATATGGAATCAACTTGAAATTCCTTGTCCATAGCACTCAACACTTCGTATGAGTAAAGAGCTACTTGTGTTTCACAAGAACGATGTTTCCCAAATCCGTGTTGAGTGTGTATTAATAGACCGTTTTCTTCGGGGTAATTCATAATGTTCGAGCACAATATATGTTCCCAAATCCTGCTGAAATCGACGTTAATGATGTGGGCCTGCAATTTAGTGGATTACTCTTACTGCCTTTCTTGAATATTGATGTGACCAGTTCTACTTTCTACTCTTCGGGTACGGATCTTTTGTCGAGCTAGCGGTTTTACATGATTGTTAAGTATGGAGCTATTGCATCAGCATGCACTGAAAGGAATCTAATTGGTGCACAGTCTGGACCGGAAGGCTTGCTTTTATTTAGTAATTTAAGTTCTTCACTACACCGAGGATACCTACTACTACGTTACTCATGTTGACAGCTGTTCTTGATTCGAATTCTGGAATATTTACTTCGTCTTCTTTGGTTAAGAAATTTCTAAAGGCTGTGTTTAGTGACTGCTTTAGCAGCACTGCCTTCGATAGTATTTCCATTACTATCGCGCAGGAATGGCGTGGATTGTGTCTTGCCCCTAGCATGCATACGACCAAAATTTGTTTGGATTTACTGCCAGGTTTCGAGACAAAGTTTCGTTGAAGAAAACTGTTATAAGCATCTCGGATTCAAATCCACGCAAAAGTTCGAGATTCGATTGCCAATCTTGGAAATTATGCGTTCATTTTAATTCGGCCTGCTTTTGTCATTGTTTCTGCAACAGTGTTTCGACCCGTTTTGTGTACCAAGGTGGATCAGCTTCGTCGTTTGTTAATTTATTTGGTACAAATCTTTCAGTTGCTGTCGATACTGTTTCTTTGAATTCAAGCCACATCTGGTCTAAATTTACTGGTACATTGTTGATTTGGAAGGAGTGGAGATTGTCTCTCAGGAAGGCGTCAAGTAAATTTTTATCTGCTTTTCTGAAAAGGTATATTTTTCATTTATTTTTGAAGGATTTGGTCGTTTACAATATTCTGTCTCGCTACGACAATCTTGTGTTCACTAATCTCTTTATCCGTTCTGATGCTCGTTATTAGCACAGAATTATTTGTTATTAAGAAGACAAGTGCGTTTTCACAACCGTTTATTATTCTAGTGAGCTCATGATCTATCTGCTCGAAATAATTTTCAGAGAATGCGTTCAGCACCATTTCGGACGATGTTTGATGCGTACCTCCGGATTCAAACACATATTTTCGCCAAAATATCGAGGGTAAATTTAAGCCACCACAACTATAATTGTATAACTCGGGTACACGTTTGAAATTTGACTCAAGTTTTCTTTGAACCCTTTAGCAATTTTATCATCTGAGTTGCGAGATTGGTAAAAGGATAAAATTATTATTTTATATTATTTAAATTAAAAAGGTAGTTCGCGGGTGAAAAACAACAGACTTAGAAAGCGAATACTACACTGATAAGCCAGTGCCTACTGCGATTTTGGATCCCGCCTGGTGGCGTTGCTGACGCAAGAGGCAGTAACAAAAGTATCTAAGGGGAGGAGACACAGCCGCGCAGAGCGGCCGCGCGGTTAGAGGCGTCATGTCAAGGACTGCGCGTTTCCTCCCGCCGGAGGTTCGAGTCCTCCCTCGGGCATGGGTGTGTGTGTTGTTCTTAGCATAAATTAGTTTAAGTAGTGTGTAACTCTAGGGACTGGTGACCTCAGCAGTTTGGTCCCTTATTCACACACATTTGAACATTTTTGAGGAGACACAGACGCGGGATCACCCTAGCAAAGATAAGGATTTCAGATGGCGAAATCCAATGAGATAACCGACTTTAACAAAGGGCAGATCATTATTATGCAGAACCTCAGAACGAGTATCTCGAAAATGGCGAAGCTGGTCGAATGTTCACGTGCTACTGTCGTTAGCGTCTACGGAAAGAAGTAGCAGGACAGTGAAACTGCCACTTGGCGCTAAGTGATTGGACGTCCACGACTCTTCACACAACGTGGGGTTCGGAAATTTTCTGCTCTGTAAAGTATGATACATGGTGCGCTGTTGCATTTCTGCCGAAAGAGTACAATGCTGGCGCACGCACAAGTGTTTCGGAGCGCGCCGTTCATTAAGCACTGTTCAACCTGGAGCTCCGCAGCAGCTTTGTCCACGTGTCGACCCAACGACATCGTCAATTATGAGTGCAGTGGGCACGAGTCCAACGAGATTCACCATCGATCAACGGAAACTTGTCGGCTATTTGGGTGAACCTCATTTTTACTACACTAGGTCGATTGTTGTGTCCAAAAAAGCCGTCATACACTACTGGCCATTAAAATTGCTACACCAAGAAGAAATGCAGATGATAAACGGGTATTCATTGGACAAATATATTATACTAGAACTGACATGTGATTACATTGTCACACAATTTGTGGTGCATAGGTAAAGAGAAATCAGGACCCAGAACAACCACCTCTGGCCGTAATAACGGCCTTGATACGCCTGGACGGCGTGTACAGGTACAGCTGCCCTGCAACTTCAACACGATACCACAGTTCATCAAGAGTAGTGACTGGCGTATTGTGACGAGCCAGTTGCTCGACCACCATTGACCAGACGTTTTCAGTTGGTGAGAGATCTGGAGAATGTGCTGACCAGGGCAGCAGTCGAACATTTTCTGTATCCAGAAAGGCCCGTACAGGACCTGCAACATGCGGTCGTGCATTATCCTGCAGAAATGTAGTGTTTCGCAGGGATCGAGTGAAGGGTAGAGCCACGGGTTGTAACTCATCTGAAATGTAACGTCCACCGTTCAAAGTGCCGTCAATCGAACAAGAGATGACCGAGACGTGTAACCAATGGCACCCCATACCATCACGCCGGGTGACACGTCAGTTCGGCGATGACGAATACACGCTTCCAATGTGCGTTCACTGCCATGTCGCCAAACACGGATGTGACTATCATGTTGCGGTAAACAGAACCTGGATTCATCCGAAAAAATGACGTTTTGCCATTCGTGCACCCAGGTTCGTCGTTGAGTACACCATCGCAGGCCCTCCTGTCTGTGATGCAGCGTCAAGGGTAACCGCAGCCATGGTCTCCGAGCTGATAGTCCATGCTGCTGCAAACGTCGTCGAACTGTTCGTGCAGATGGTTGTTGTCTTGCAAACGTGCCTATCTCTTGACTGAGGGTTCGAGACGTGGCCGCACGATCCGTTACAGCCATGCGGATAAGATGCCTGTCATCTCGACTGCTAGTGATGCGAGGCCGTTGGGTTCCAGCACGGCGTTCCGTATTACCCTCCTGAACCCACCGATTCCATATTCTGCAAACAGTCATTGGATCTCGACCAACGCGAGCAACAATGTCGCGATACGATAAACCGCAATCACGATAGGCTTCAAACGTGATGGTACGCATTTCTCCTCCTTACACGAGGCAACGTTTCACCAGGTAACACCGGTCAACTGCTGTTTGTGTATGAGAAATCAATTGGAAACGATGTAGGTGTCGCCAACGGTGCCAACCTTGTGTGAATGCTCTGAAAAGCTAATCATTTGCATATCACAGCATGTTCTTCCTGTCGGTTAAATTTCGCGTCTGTAGCACGTCATCTTCTTGGTGTAGCAGTTTTAATGGCCAGTAGTGTAGATGTGAACGGCGGCACGAAACGTGCAGCGCGCCACGGACGCGGGCTGATGGGAGCAGTATCATGCTATGGGAGACATTCTCCTGCGCTTGCATGAGACCTGTGGTAGTAATCGAAGAAGCGCTGACAGCTGCGAGCCACCTGCATCCCTTCATACTTCATGTGTTCCCCAACTGGGACGTCATCTTTCAGCAGTGTAATTGTCCGTGTCTCGGACCCAGAACCGTGCTACATTATAGTGAACTCACGTTGATGCCTCGGTGTCCAAATCCACCTGATGTAAATCCTATGAAACCCGTTTGGGTCGTTACAGGGCACCAATATCGCGTACGCAAATCAGCGGGCAGTTACGTATGAGAAGTACATGATTTGTGTGTATACATCTTATGCCATATACCTCCACAAACCTACCAATAAACTGTCGGATCCCCGATACGCAGACTCTGTGATGTATTTAGTTCCAAAGTTGGATAGCTAAGCTATTAAGCAACTGATCGTAATGTTTCGGCTGATAAGTGTATCTGTGTGGTTTACACCGAGGCGAGCGCGAACTTTCTCCGATGATTCGCTGACAGATCGACAACGATGGGAACATAATCGGACACTTCCGAATTCGAACCGAACATCACCGAATGCTTGTCTACCGTCTGCACCCAGCAGACTGACCTCCCACTGATGTTCGTTTGTGATCGCCCCGTGGCGTAGCAGGCTTAAGGAGCCGCGCCTCTCTAGGCTCTGTACAAATCCGCTGCCGAGAAGGATTAGCAGGCCTCTTTGCGATGCGGCGGGCGCAGCCCTCGGTGCGAGCCAAGAATGCTGCGTGGCGCAGCGCGGTGCGCGGCTTGCGAAAACCTCCGCCTTACCTCCTCCTCTCCCCGCCGCGCCCCCCACCAGTGTCCCACTCGGCGACTTCCCTCCCCCGGACTTGACGCACGAGCTAATTCGGACCGCAACGGTGTCCTAAAGCACCAGGTAGGTAAACATTCACTCCCGTCCTACCACAGTCCGTTTACACACACTGTATTGTACCACATTACGAGGATGAGCGAATGTCTGCATGAGAAATTTAGAAAAGTCTAAATGATTGTCGGAATGGTAGATTCAGCCTACAGAGAAGTTAAAATAATGTCGGGGAAACTGACAGCAAACGACTCAACAGTAAGAGCACAAAATGAATTCTGCAGGTAAAAGCAGAGGAGACAGAAGATAGATGAAAACAGTACATCATGAGCCTCTACGATGGGAAGCCACTGGATGATAATGTGGTAGACGAAGGGTATCCAGTTGGAACGCATAGCGAGTCCAGTATTGTAATCTGAAAGCGCTTTGGAGGCTCAAACAAGGCACAGTTACTAACAAACCCAAACTCATGTATTCTACGAAGTCATAGGAATATTCAGAGTTAAACCTTCCTTATTTACATTTCAGAGTTTGGGTTACTCTCTGGACCCATTTAATCTACTTTACGAAAACCTTCACAGTATTACGGATTTCTTCTCTATTCAGTCGTTCACTACATGAACTGTGACATTACAAACCCTGTGGAACTGGTCTGTGTGAACCACAGTGCGACTAATTATAAACTTTATTTTTAACCACGTCAGAACAAGATAGAAAAGTGGCGATGAGATCGTTTCTCAGCATTAAACTTCCCACTGTTTAGCACGACTCGGGAGTTTCTGAAGTTGTGCCATTTACAGGTGTAACTGTAGCGCAATAACTATAACAACGGTGATAACAACTGAAGTGTTGGCAGAAGAGCCAACACCGTGTTGCTAGAGGAGGCCGAAATGCACGCTTTTAAGCTCACGCAGCCTGGGGTGAGGTCTGGAACAGGTCAGAGAAATAAGACTAGCAAAACAGGAGGTAACTGGTAGAATACTTAACTTTAATCCATAAGTGGTGTACATCGGTCTGACGGTACAGGCATCACAAGTTAAATATCTCTTGATAATGGCGCCTTGCTAGGTCGTAGCAAATGACGTAGCTGAAGGCTATGCTAACTATCGTCTCGGCAAGTGAGAACGTATTTGTCAGTGAACCTTTCCTAGCAAAGTCGGCTGTACAACTGGGGCGAGTGCTAGGAAGTCTCTCTAGACCTGCCGTGTGGCGGCGCTCGGTCTGCAATCACTGACAGTGGCGACACGCGGGTCCGACGTATACTAGCGGGCTGCGGCCGAATTAAAGGCTACCACCTAGCAAGTGTGGTGTCTGGCGGTGACACCACAACAACCACAACACAAATAGGAAATTCAACACAACAGCAGTTGGAACTGCAACAGTAACACCAGTAATTTTTAAAGCAGCAGTACTCATTCAACATCTACAACACCAGCAGGTGCTGCAATTGTTGCAACATAAACTACAAGAATGACGACGATAACAGGCTGTTAACAGCATTTGAATTGGCTCCATCTCTGATGAAAGAAGCCAGCGTTGGGAGGTCTACTTGCGTTTTTTGGTTTTTCATTGAATGGCAAGTCGAATAAAATGGTTCAAATGGCTCTAAGCACTATGGGACGTAACATCGAATAACTGTCGCATATTGTCTACATGATTTCTTACTTACGCCTAGTAACAAATTGTACTAAGTGGCCCAAAAGTTACTACCACTGTCGGACCAAAGTACTTCAACTCGTTTATTTTATTTTTGTAATTTGCCGACTGACTGAAATGGTTATCAATCAACGTGGTTACAACTCAAGTTTAAGCATCGTATCCCATCCGTGATACGCCTAGCAACGGAAAACGGTTAGCGCAAAGACATATCGGAGTCAGCTGATTCTACATTAAATGAATTTCTGTAAGTTTTTAAAGCTCACGAAACAACACCTTCACTATGGGCTGTGTCTAACGATAACAATAGTGTTACATAGTTAGTGCTAGTTTTCGACGTGTTCATCGATCAACGAATTACATTAGTGTATAACTTCTTACTTGCAGCCGGCCGCGGTGGACGATCGGTTCTAGGCGCTTCAGTCCAGAACCGCGCGAGTGCTACGGTCGCAGATTCGAATCCTGCTTTGGCCATGGATGTGTGTGATATCCAGTTCTAAGTTCTACGGGACTGATGACCTCAGATGTTAAGTCCCAGAGTGCTCAGAGCCATTTGAACCATTCTTACTCGCATTCTACACTGTGTTCATGGATAACCTGATGACAGTCATTCAACGTAACAATCTAAGCTCCCCAGAATTAGGTCTTCCAGAAGTTGGGGATGCAGTAGTTCATCAGAAGTTAGTGATGCATCCTCCTCACCCTTGTTAGACGCTCAAAAAAAAAAAAAAAGGTTGGTTCACCGTCGTTGCCTCACACAGTGAGCATCCATCCTGCGCTTTTCTCACGTGGCATACTGAAAAACTTAGATAAAGGCGGTCACGTAGGTGCAGTAATTCTCGATTTCTGAAAATGATTTAACTCAGCACCACATTTACGGTTATTATCAAAAGTACGACCGTATGGGGTATCGAGTGAAGTATGTCACTGGACTGAGAATTTTTTGGAAGGAAGGACGGACCACGTTATCTCAGCTGGAGAGACATCGACATATGTACATGTAACTTAGGGTGTGCCCCAGGGAAGTGTGTTGGGGCCCTTGCTGTTCACCTTGTACGAGGGCAGTTCAATAAGTAATGCAACACATTTTTTTTCTGAAACAGGGGTTGTTTTATTCAGCATTTAAATACACCAGGTTATTCCCCAATCTTTTAGCTACACAATACTATTTTTCAACGTAATCTCCATTCAATGCTACGGCCTTACGCCACCTTGAAATGAGGGCCTGTATGCCTGCACGGTACCATTCCACTGGTCGATGTCGGAGCATCAATAACTTCTTCATCATCCGCGTAGTGCCTCCCACGGATTGCGTCCTTCATTGGGCCAAACATATGGAAATCCGACGGTGCGAGATCGGGGCTGTAGGGTGCATGAGGAAGAACAGTCCACTGAAGTTTTGTGAGCTCCTCTCGGGTGCGAAGACTTGTGTGAGGTCTTGCGTTGTCATGAAGAAGGAGAAGTTCGTTCAGATTTTTGTGCCTACGAACACGCTGAAGTCGTTTCTTCAATTTCTGAAGAGTAGCACAATACACTTCAGAGTTGATCGTTTGACCATGGGGAAGGACATCGAACAGAATAGCCCCTTCAGCGTCCCAGAAGACTGTAACCATGACTTTACCGGCTGAGGGTATGGCTTTAAACTTTTTCTTGGTAGGGGAGTGGGTGTGGTGCCACTCCATTGATTGCCGTTTTGTTTCAGGTTCGAAGTGATGAACCCCTGTTTCATCGCCTGTAACAATCTTTGACAAGAAATTGTCACCCTCAGCCACATGACGAGCAAGCAATTCCGCACAGATGGTTCTCCTTTGCTCTTTATGGTGTTCGGTTAGACAACGAGGGACCCAGCGGGAACAAACCTTTGAATATCCCAACTGGTGAACAATTGTGACAGCACTACCAACAGAAATGTCAAGTTGAGCACTGAGTTGTTTGATGGTGATCCGTCAATCATCTCGAACGAGTGTGTTCGCACGCTCCGCCATTGCAGGAGTCACAGCTGTGCACGGCCGGCCCGCACGCGGGAGATCAGACAGTCTTGCTTGACCTTGCGGCGATGATGACACACGCTTTGCCCAACGACTCACCGTGCTTCTGTCCACTGCCAGATCACCGTAGACATTCTGCAAGCGCCTATGAATATCTGAGATGCCCTGGTTTTCCGCCAAAAGAAACTCGATCACTGCCCGTTGTTTGCAACGCACATCCGTTACAGACGCCATTTTAACAGCTCCGTACAGCGCTGCCACCTGTCGGAAGTCAATGAAACTATACGAGACGAAGCGGGAATGTTTGAAAATATTCCACAAGAAATTTCCGGTTTTTTCAACCAAAATTGGCCGAGAAAAAAAATGTGTTGCATTACTTATTGAACTGCCCTCGTATATTAATGACCTTAACTATATTAACAGTATGTTCAGAAACGTAAAACTGCAATCAACAAAACAAAAAAAACGCAGTATTGTATGATCTAAAATCAATGAAACAGTTGGAATCGGCCAATTTATAGAAGTACCTCGGTGTTGCACTTTGCAGTGGTGTGAAATGGAATAATCACATAGGCATTTGGGTAAAACAGGTGGCAGACTTCGGTTTATTGGTAGAATAATGGGGAAATGTTGGCAGTCTGCAAAGGAGATAGCTTAGAGATCGCTCGTGCGACCCATCCCACAATACTGCTCAAGTATGTGGGACCCTCACCAATGAGAAATGCAGAAATGCAGAAATGCCGAAGAAACTGGACTGGCAGGCCCTTGTAGATAGAAGGTAACTATCCCGAGAAAGCCTACTTGCAAAGTTTCAGGAAGAATCTCTAAATTGTGACTCTGTGCATATACTACAGACCCCTATGTACGACTCTCATAGCGATCGTGAGGACAAGATTAGATTAATTACAACATGCTCCGAGGCATCTAAACTATCACTCTTCCCGCGCTCCATTTGTGAATGGAATGGGAAAATGCCATAATAACAGGTACAGTGGGACGTACCTGCTGCCATGAGCTTCACAGTGGTGTGCAGAATATAGACGTAGATGTAAATGTAGAAAAAAGTTTCACACACATCGCTGCCAACAACCCCGAGTAAAAATTACCACGAACACATCGTGTATCTGTTGCAGCACCAGATATGAAAGAAGTCGCAGGCCATTCTGTGACGTCATATGTTTTGCTTGCAAAGAACATGGGCACAGTGTTGCTAGCAGTCAGAAATACAATCCTTCAACATGCTGTTTGCTATGCAGTCTGTGCTAGCTACACCGAATAGAAAGCTGCAGAAGATCTCGTTATCACTGGAAGTCAACGGAGTTGTGTGTAAGCTGGCGAACACAGGCGCGGCTATGTGTCCGATTAAATTGTACACATACTAGGGCATTGCTTCACCACAGTGACAACGAAGTCAGCGTACAGCGCTGACAACAGGCAGTCGGTCAGATTACGTGGCCAAATCTCAGTAAAAACTAAGTCGAACAAAGTAGCTAAGCGCCTAAACTTGTGAGTAATAAACTCTTAAACAGCAACTAATAGTTTCCTGTCAGACGCTGTTGTTCTTTCTAGTCCACAATTTCAAGACCAAGTAATTCTAGTTTCATCTGCGACTCCATTACTGAAAATGGATACGTCATGTACACAACACAAGTTACTGTGGTGTGTGTGTGTGTGTGTGTTTGTGTGCGTGTGTTTTTTTTTAGGGGCGCTCAATGACGAAGTTATCAACGCCCAGTAACTGTTGGAGTCCACATTAGTCCGTGCAACAGAGTTTGAAGCACACATATTAAAGCAATCTGTGTAAGTAGGCTGTTTAGGTTTTCTTATTGGTAACGCCACGTAGCGCTCTGTGTGAGAATCACTGGCTGTGCTGTGTGCAGTCTGTGGCTAGTTTGCATTGTTGTCTGCCATTGTAGTGTTGGGCAGCGGCAGCTGGATGTGAACAGCGCGTAGCATTGCGCAGTTGGAGGTGAGCCGCCAGCAGTGGTGGATGTGGGGAGAGAGATGGCGGAGTTTTTAAATTTGTCATGAACTGCTATATACAGGGCGTTTCAAAAAGAAAGAGCAGATTTCAAACATTTATTTCTCAAAAACTACAAATGATAGAAACACAATTCAAACGTTTCTTGTCAGAGAAAGGTTCAAAGTTTTTCAATGGTCCGCGCAGAAGTTCCATGCAAATCCGCAGTGGCGCTGGCGTTTGTTTGTAGGAAAATGGCGACGACACCACAGGAACGATCATTTTGTGTGCTGCAATTTGCAAAGTTAGAGTCCATTGTTGGTGTGCAACGTGCATTCCGCCGTCAATTCAACAAACAGCCGCCTCGTCATAAGCAAATTTATGAGTGGCATCACAGATTCGTAGAAGATGGTTGCATCTGCAAGCGAAAAAGCACGGGTCGTCCACGCACATCGGATGAAAATGTCGAGCGTGTCCGTGCAGCTTACGAAAGGAGCCCTAGAAAATCCACGGCACGGGCAAGTCACGAACTAAACATGTCTAAAACAACGGTATGGCGCGTTCTGAGTAACCGTCTGCACATGAAGCCGTACAAACTGCAGTTATTGCAAGCATTGCGTCCTGACGACCACAACAAAAGGTTCGAATTTTCAACTGCAATTCTACAGGACATGGAAGAGGACAATTTTGCCGAACGATTAATTTTTTCAGATGAATCAACGTTTCACATTTCTGGTAAAGTTAATCGGCATAACGTACGAATTTGGGCGAGTGAAACTCCGAGGGACGTTATTCAACATGAAAGAGACTCACCAAAGGTTAACGTCTTTTGTGCAATTTCGGTAAACAAAGTTTATGGACCTTTCTTTTTCATGGAGAAAACTATCACAGGAACCATTTACCTGGACATGTTAGAAAACTGGCTATTTCCTCAACTTCAGGAAGATTCAAATCACTTCATCTTCATGCAAGATGGCGCCCCACCACACTTCTCTGAACCTGTACGACGGTACCTAAATAACACCATTCCAGGACGGTGGATTGGAAGAGCAGGAGCACAAGATCAATGTCATCGTCTGTGGCCTCCCAGGTCACCAGACCTTACTCCCTGCGATTTTTATTTGTGGGGGTACATAAAGGACTGTGTTTATGTCCCACCTATGCCCGCTACTCTTCAAGAGGTACGACATCGAATTGTTGCGGCCGTGAATTCGGTAACTAAAGACCAGTTGCGTCGTGTGTGGCAAGAAATGAGATACCGGTTTGATATTTGTCGTGTAACAAATGGTGCTCATATTGAGGTACAGTTTTGATATTTGTTGTGTAACATTTGGTACTCATATTGAGTGAAGGACCGTTGGAATTGTGTTTCTATCATTTGTAGTTTTTGAGAAATAAATGTTTGAAATCTGCTCTTTCTTTTTGAAACGTCCTGTATATATATATATATATATATATATATATATATATATATATATATATATATATGATGATTTAAGGTAAATACATTGTTTGTTCTCTATTAATATCTTTCATTTGCTAACTATGCCTATCAGTAGTTAGTGCCTTCCATAGCTTGAATCTTTTATTTAGCTGGCAGTAGTGGCGCTTGCTGTATTGCAGTAGTTCGAGTAACCAAGATTTTGGTGAGGTAAGCGATTTGTGAAACGCATAGGTTAATGTTAGTCAGGGCCATTCTTTTGTAGTGATTTCTGAAAGTCAGATTGCGTTGCGCAAAAAAATATTGTGTGTCAGGTTAAGCACAGTCTTGTATAAATTGTTCTAAGGGGACGTTTTATATGTCGAGCCTTAGCCTAGGATACCTCACTGGAATCTTCTGATTTTTTTCTTGTAGTTTGTGTAATTAGTGTAGCTATTGTTTATTGCTAGCGCGTAATTGTAGAGAGAATCTCCTTTGTAGTTGCAGTCTTTCATTGTTGTATAGTAAAACAGTTGTGGCATGCATGTAGATTTGCAGCAAGTATTTCGCAGCTGCGCTTGCAATTAACTAGATATTATTTTCAGTGCTATGTTAATGTGTTCCCCTACTTTTGCTCTTCAAATTGTGATTTCTGTGTTGTCGTGTGAAATATTGTGACAATAATGGCGTGTGAAAAACGTAACACTAGGCTCCAAAGTAAACTGAGAAATGACAGCGAAGACGAAAGCAGTGTGCTAGCGCCGCTGTGTAATGAATTAACTAATGTTCAACATAGTAACTTGGTAATTGTGCATAGGGAAACGGAGCGGGCGGCAAACAATGGCGTAGGCAGTGAAACAATTAGTGAACAGGGAAGCATTATCGATCGATCGGTCGGCAACAGCTCGCCTCAGAAATCCGAAATGACAGGACACAATCTTGCAAATACTGTAGATTCAGGTTTTGCGTCCTCACCCTTTTCTCAAATAAGTCAAGACACATTTTCTGCTTTTCAAACTGCGAATATTGCCGGTTCAAATGCATTGCCGAATAGCACTGAAGAACATGTTTCAGACACCAGTGCATTGTTATTACAATTAATGCAACAAATGGGACAAAAGCTTCAAAAGTTAGACATAATGGAACAAAATCTTCAAAAGTTAGACAAAATGGAACAAAATCAGAGACAAACACAGCAAAAGCTTCAAAAGTTAGACATAATGGAAGAAAATCTTCAAAAGTTAGACACCACACTTGAACAAACACGTGAAGATTTAACTACTGAGTTACATAAAATCGAATGGAAATGTCAAAAAGTCTGTAACGACGTAAAAACACAAATTTGTGAGCATTTTCAACCTATTTTTTCGCGGCATGAAAATGCATTACAGAATCACGAAGCAGCCATAAAAGAACTGCAAATTATTGTTCATGAAAATCATGAGACCTTGCAAGCTAAAATTGACTCAGTTGCATCTACCGATTCGGTTACGCAACTTGCAAAAACTCAGGAAAACTTAAAGGACACAGTAGAAAGACACATGGAGGAAATTAGTACATTATCAGAGAAAGTAGTTGAACTTTCGGATCAGGTCACTAACTTATCTACAAAGGTAGATGATGATCTGAATGACACAAGACCTGTAGCCTTCACTGACACAGAAGAGTATGAACAAATTAGAAAATTCAAACAAAATCAAAATCGAATCAATATACAGTACAAAAGAGAAATCCGGGAAGTACAAGATCAGTTGACGCAGGTAATACAAGAATTACATATTTCAGAGGACACTCGCGCTCCAACACGAGAAGAGGGACTTAGAAATACGGAATAGCCGCAAAATAATCACAGGGCATTTCGGAAGTTATGAAAGAAATTGGCAATGTGCACCGAATTTTGAGATGGAACGGCCGACACGACCTAACAATGACCGATATGCGACTCGCCGACATGATGATTTTGACTATAAGCTGTTCATTACTACACGTAAATTCAAAACATTTAAGAATTCTGGCAATGACATTCATCCACAAGCATGGCTCCATCAATTCTCTCATTGTTTTCCTCCCAACTGGTCGTTAGAACACAGATTAGAATTTATGTGTGGCTACTTAGAGAATGAACCAGCTGTAAGAATGCTATCGGTCATTCACGATTGCCACAGTGAAGGAGAATTTTACCATGCCTTCCTCTCAGCATATTGGTCTCAAGCCACACAAGACCGAGTAAAACATGGCATCATAATGATGAAACATTTCGAACAATCTGAATTTTCCAGTCTTGTGAAATATTTTGAAGACATGTTGCACAAGAATCAGTATCTTTCAAACCCATACAGCCCCTCAGAACTCATCCGCATTTGCTTAATCAAATTACCTGAACATTTACGGCATATAATTTTGGCAGGACGTTGCAAAGACGACATTGAAGCTTTTCAGGGGCTCTTACAAGAACTGGAAATTGACACTGACATTCGCAGAACGCGAAAACAGGAGCACAACAATTACAGGTCACATCCGTCACAATTCCGCGATGACAGAAATAATAACTGGACACGACAAGGCTATTCTCACAACACATATCGTGACCAAAACAGACACCACCCGTATGACAACCGTTGGCAGAGTAGTAATAAATACAGGGAAAGATCACCTCTCCGCGGTAGTGACTATCACAGAGACAATCAGAAAAACAGACAATTTGGGAACCAAAATAATTATTATCAAGGGAGACAGAATAACTTTAGACGCAACGGTCCAGCGCGCAGTTACGATTCAGGGAGAAATTCTCCACCATGTGACCGACAAGAAAGAAACTATGGCATCTACTGACATGACGACAGACGATATGATCGTAACGACAGACCTGAATTGCATCAGAACTGGCGGGATTCAAACAGGGCAGGGCCTTCTCGTCAGAGTGAATTTGTAGAAGTTAGGTCTCCAAATCCCAATAACGACGCGCGCCAACAAAGGAACAGACAATGACTCGCACCACAGGCAGCCGCGTGCGCCGGCTGGCTCAGAGAAAAATAACATTGACGCTAACCTTGAGAAAAATTTTAGCACTCCTTACCGATGTATACAACATGATAATTACTTTGAAGTTGAAACTCTGTGCACTAGGAAGAGTAAAGGTTTGCACCACATTTCACATGTAAAACCGTTTATTGAAAGATAATCTGCTTTTTAACTTTGTCTTTGCCAAAAAAAGTTTCACTTCACATGTCTAGTATGCATTGTCAGACTTAGAAACTGTTACCATGCAACAATGTTTGAAGTTAAATATCCAGTCAAGAACCAAGAGAACTTATTTAAACAGAAATTACGAATGCATTGTTTTTGTGAACAGATGACACAGTGTTATTGTGTGTGTGCATTCTTGCTCGTTTGTTGCACGATTACGTAACGACTATAAGGCTCACATACTTAGAACATTTACCAGTACTGCTAATGAGATTTTAATGCAACATTTTGGTTTACTTGAAAACACATTCTGGATTTAAAGTACTTTCTGTGAGATACCAGATGACACAGAGGTTAGTTTATGTGACAGTTACACAATTTTATCACGACACTACTAATGAGTGACAATTTACAATGTTGCTTTTGCGGTGTATCTGTTTTATATCTGCACAGTTTTTCTGTATTATTCTGGAAAGTAAAACATGTTTTAGTAGTAACTTTTGTGGTATAGCTACAATGAGACTGCCTTTTACGTAGCACAACAATACGTCACAGCACAGTACTTTCTTCATCACGGCAATAAGCGTAATAACTAAGATATCTATACGCAAAGCATTTCACTTTTGTTTATCATGAGGTAAGTACATTGACTTCAGCAGAACTTTGCTTACAGAGGACGATAACTACGACAGTTCCACAGAGATTATCTTACAGCAAGACGCACATTTAGCGCTACAGGACACGTATTTGAGTGATTAATTTTGTACTTAAATCATTTATTTTTAAAGATATTTGAAGTACAATGATACATTTCATTCCATTGTTGTAATCTGTAACACTTGAGGGTATAATTACATTAATCCTCAGGGGGGTACATGCCTACTTTGTGTACCATGTGTTTGGCAAGCACCAGGAGCCCTAGCTAATATGGTATTTGCTTATACAACTTTACACATCGGTACCATATTTCTCTAACACAGAATTACACAGCTATCTGATTATTTGACAGAGAAACAAACATTCTTTTTACTATGTCAGTGACAGATGTTTACGTAATTACACAGTTGGATAACTTCACACATATGAAATTGTATTTTGTCTGTACTTTGTAAACTGTTCATATTTTTTCGGAACCATTGTGATACTATGAGAGCTTTGAATGATATATTTGGTATGGGATCACAATTTTTAAAGTATGTTTGAGGCAGATGACACTTTTGACATGAGCAGAGAATTTTTTTTAGGTTTTGAAATTATTGGAGGAAGCTACAACGATTTTGAGAGTTGACTGAGGTGTTATGATGTTATTATTACGATGACTATGTGTATTATGCTGTTGAGGTATGTTTATGATCAATAAGATGATGATACCGTATATGAGGAATTTGATTATGCTACATGTTTCTTATGATGAAATATTGAAGAAGTGTCGACGAATAAGGCAAGGAATAATGAGTAGTGGTTAGGGACTCTGGTTTGTGAAAAAGGATGTTGGAAACCAAGAATCGTAGTTTAAGAGTTATGAAATGTGTGTAAATGCGTGAATGTATCACAATGCCGACAAAAACTTTTTGGACACTGTTATATTCATAGGATTTTGTTTCTACACATTTGTAACGCAAATTCTCGACCTGTGAAATTTTTTTTGGTGAGACTGTCACTGGGTCGTAAATATTTCGGTAAGAAAGTTAAGTGACCTTCACGTAATGTGTTGTGGACGCCCAGCTGTGCCACCTGCCTGGAGAAAAAGCCATTAGGCGGAGAAAAAAAGAGGCCATTAACTTCGCTTCTGACATTCCTATGTAGAAAGCATCGCAAATACGACACGCTCATTACTTGGAAACATATTGTACTTTGTGCTACTTACTGAAATGCTTATGAATTGATGGGAAATATTCATACATCTGCACACCTGATTATGACAAGTGTCTTTCTATGAGAATTGAGAGAATTTCTACTAACTTATGAAATGCTTCATGACTACTGAATGATATTTTTATTCTTTACTTTGTACATAGTTGCTTATTTTATTTGATATCTGTTTTCCAGATGTGTTGCATCATTGGTTTTATAAAATAAAATTAAATGCATTTGCTAATGTGAACACTTTCTGTCAACAGATCTATTAAATAATTATTTTATGATCCACATTCTTCGAAAAAGGAGCTCTTGGAATGGAAAGAACAATAAGAAGGGGCTAATAACAGTAACTGCATATATAATTTTCTTTTCAAGTTCTTGGTAATTTTTTGTAGAATTGGTTTTTGTGGTGCACCACTTTAATTACTTAGACATTAAGATGTGATTATACATTTCCCTTATATGCATTGTTGTCTTTAGTGTACTATTTTTTCTGCTTGAGCTTTGTCATGTTTAGGTTTATATCATTTGCTGCTGCTGATTGCCAGGCATAGTGTTACTGAATTTGAATTTGTGTTACTCTGCTAAGCCAGATTTATTTTTCTTGTTTGCTGCGCATTGCCTCATATTAGTTGTAATGTGAATTGCTTGGTAATTTAGATTTACTGTATCTTGCTTTGCCAATTTGAATTTTTTGTCATTGATTTTTATATTAATTGTTTTATGCTGCTGCATTGCCTTGTCTCTTAGTTTAGCATCTGAGCTCAGTAGATTTAAGTTAGCATAAGAGGGGGTAGACTATATAAGAAACTGACTATGGACAATAGGGAAAAAATGCATTGAGAAGTTATAAGAAACAGATTTGGAAAAAATGTTTTTTTCTCTTCTAATACTAAGCTACATTGACTATGATGAGGAATACTGTTATCCTCAAATATAACTGGCATTAATAATATCTTATTTACTTTGTAAAGATGTTAGACATTATTAATTCTGTTTTGTTTTCATGCTCATGTGTGAAGTTGGTGTTTCGAAAGTTATTCTGATCTTTTATGTATGTACTCATGTCATAATTCCTGTAACACTGATGTATATGTTATTTCGATTTTTTTGTAAAGCCTGTACTACAAATGTTATCTGTATTGGTATGTTCTATAATGATGTTTTTTGTACCTTTGTTATTGTATTCTTATGTTATAAAATTGTAATTGACACCAGTTCATCACATCAAGTAACTTGTAAGTTACATTTCACTGCACACGTTTCTGTTGGTCATAGTATATGGACAATATGTGAGAAGTAGGGACTGATAGTGTTTGCACGTGTGTTAATAATTCAGCAAGGGACTGGATAACAGCATTGCTGGTTCTAAGGACAATTAAAAAAAAAAAATAAAAAAAAATTAAATTTTTTGTGAGTGCACAGGTGGTGGTTATGGACTTGCTATATTATCTGCAAGACTCTTCAATGGTGATTGTGCACCTGCACAGTCACAACAGATGGCTGCTGGCCATTTCCACAAGGACTACAGTGGGTCTGCATCTTTGATGACCCACCAATACCATTATTTCTACAAGGACTGCAGTGGGTCTGCACCTCTGGTGGCCCACCAATACCGTAATCTCTACCAGGACTACAGTGGGTCTGCTATGTGATGACCTACCTACCAATATTCTTCAAAACTTCGAATGACTCTGTTGTGACCCATTACCTGTCTGCATGTCGAGAGTCAGCGCTGTCTCTCCGTTGGAAGGACAACACTACTTCTTCAAGACTGCATGGAAATCCACTACTTCTGTGTGCAATTTCTTTTACTAATGAAAATTTATGAAAAAAAATGTAATTACTATTATGATGAATGATCAGGACTGTCTTTATAGACTGTGACAAAATTTTAGCTTTTGACCAACATTGTATCAATAAGTGTGTGCATTTGATATCTTTGTTATTGTAATTATGAAAAATTTTATCAAATCATTATTGGCCACTGTCCAAAACAATTTGTAAAATTTTTTGTGGGGAGCATGGGGGCTATGTAAGTAGGCTGTTTAGGTTTTCTTATTGGTAACGCCACGTAGCGCTCTGTGTGAGGATCACTGGCTGTGCTGTGTGCAGTCTGTGGCTAGTTTGCATTGTTGTCTGCCATTGTAGTGTTGGGCAGCGGCAGTTGGATGTGAACAGCGCGTAGCGTTGCGCAGTTGGAGGTGAGCCGCCAGCAGTGGTGGATGTGGGGAGGGAGATGGCGGAGTTTTGAAATTTGTCATGAACTGCTATATGTATATATATATGATGATTTAAGGTAAATACATTGTTTGTTCTCTATTAATATCTTTCATTTGCTAACTATCCCTATCAGTAGTTAGTGCCTTCCATAGCTTGAATCTTTTATTTAGCTGGCAGTAGTGGCGCTTGCTGTATTGCAGTAGTTCGAGTAACCAAGATTTTTGTGAGGTAAGCGATTTGTGAAACGCATAGGTTAATATTAGTCAGGGCCATTCTTTTGTAGCGATTTTTGAAAGTCAGATTACGTTGCGCAAAAAAAATATTGTGTGTCAGGTTAAGCACAGTCATGTATAATTGTTCAAAGGGGACGTTTCATGTGCAGTAACGAAGTTTCACAAGGCATTACACCGTGCCATTTACCATGCGCAATCAACTTAATGGGGAAATCAACTGATTTGCCAGAACGTTATGACCTACTGTTTAACAGCGCGTTGGTCCGATTTGGTCTACAAGTATATCTATATCATACTCCGCAAGCCATCTAATGGTGCGTGGTGGAGGGTACTTTTTGTACCACTAAATGAGCTCTCCAATGCTATTCCACTCGCGAATAGCTCGTGGGAGGAATTAATGTCGGTAAGCCTCTGTATTGGTCCTAATTTCTCGAATTTTCTCTTCATAATCATTACGCAAGATGTGTGTGGGGGGAAGTAGTACGTTGTCCGATTCTTCCCGGAAAGTGCTTGCTCTCTTGAAATTTCAATAGCGAATCTCTCCGTGATGCACAACGCCTCTCTTGTAATGTCTGTCAATCGAGTTTGTTGAGCATCTCCGAACGCTCTCGTGCTGGCTAAACGATCCCGTCACGAAATGTGCCGCTCTTCGTTGGATCTTCTCTATCTCCTCTATCAGTCCCAGATAGGTGAACAAGAGAATTGGTCGAATACGTGTCTTATAAGTCACTTTCATCGTGTATGAGTTATATTTCCTTAAGATTCCTCCTATGAATCTGACTGTCGTCTGCTTCTCCCACTATTTGTTTTATGTGGTCATTCTACTGAAGGTCGCTCTGGATATTTACACCTAGATATTTTACGGCAGATATTGGTTTGTCGTCAGTAGTGTAGAATACGGTAGAGGATTTCTTTTCCTATGTCTGCGCAGTATATTGCACTTACTTACTTCAAGGGTCAACTGCCAGAGCCTGCATCATTCATCAATTCTCTGGAGATCATGCTGCAAATCTTTACTATTTTCTGGCGTTGATACTTCGCTATACACAACCGCATCATCCACGAACAGCCTCAGAGACAATGCGACCCTTTCTACTAGATCATTTATGTATATTGTAAACAGCAACGGTCCTATGAGGCTTCCTTGGGGTATTCCGGAAATTACATTTACATCTGTCGATTTTCTTCCATTAAGAGCGACGTGTTGAATTCTGTCTGCAAGGAAGTCTTGCATCCAGTCGCAAATCCGCTCCGATACTAGATAACTTTTTATTTGACTAAACGGCAGATAGGGACGTTGTCAAATGCCTTCCTGAAGTCAAGGAACACGGCATCAACCTGACTGCCTTTGTCTACGGCGCTGTGTATCTCATGGAGGAACAGAGCGAGCTGAGTTTCGCAGGATCTCTTTTCGCGGAATCCATGTTGATTTTTATACAGGAGATTTTCCTTCTCCAAGAACGTCATAAATCTTGAGCATAAAACAAGTTTCACAATTTTACAACAGATGACATCAACGATCAACGTCTATAATTGTGTGCATCTGTCCCACGGCCCTTCTTAAAACCGGGAAAGACCTGCACTTTCTTCGAGTCGCAAGGTACCCTGCGTTGCTCAAGCGATCTACGAAATACAGCAGCGATTCTTTATGGCCTGGATTCGGCAAGTCCTCTGCAGATTGGCACCAGCTGTCTACTTCCATAAATTGCGGGCTGGTGGTTTGTAGATGCGGAGCTAGCGCCCGATAGAGTCCCAGACGTGTACCACAGAGTTCAGACCAGACAAGTTTGGTGGGCAAGGCATCAACGTCAGTTCAGTATCATGCTCCTGAAACCATTTCAGCGAGATTCTCTTCTTGTGGTAAGGACAGTGAGCCGTGCGTGGCTCGTGTTCGTGCCATCTCTTACTTAACATCCTGTTTTTGCCGTACTGCCACCTCGTTACGTTAGTTTCAGTTACTTGTGTCACTGAGTTGCTGCTTTGCCTGCCCGTGAGCGGCAGCAGCTGTAGCAGCGCATATCAATATAAGCCCTGCCGTATTAGGTTTGCTGGACTGCTATTACTTCCCGGGCGTCGTGTGTCGCCCACTCAGTTGGAACGCGCCACCAGTTAGTTCGGACCTGGCAGTGTTGGAGTTGGCACACAGCACAAGTTCAGCGCAGCAGCAGTGAGGTCCGGACCGCCGTGACTCGCCCGACGGTTGCCGACACACATTATTGGAGTGGGGACGACTTTGGTTGGACATCGGTCGGTCGTCTACCCGGGCGACGTGTATTTGGCCGGCGATCGCTTATGGGTTGGCTGTGTATGCCGACGCGTGATTCGTCCCTGTTATTGTACAGTCACTGCCGTTAGCATTGTCTAGTTCTTCGTGTAAGTGTTAGTGAAACTGTGTGTAGTTCGTGTGATTTTGAGTGACAAGTTATTTTAAATGTTGTCGGCGTACTGGCTCTGAGCAGTCGGTCGGTTGGCGTGGAGCAGTGAGGAATTCTCGACGGGGCGTAGTTTGGCCGGGGCCCGCTGACGGTCTCTACGCGGTGTCGGAGTGTGTGGCGCTGTTCCCATTGCCCTGGACACCAAAGATGAGTTTTGATTTAACCTACTAGCAAGTCAAGACTGTTCGCATTGTGTAGTTTGGAGTTCGTTGTCGGCTGTTGGGATATTCAAAATGGCTCTGGGCACTATGGGACTCAACTGCTGAGGTCATTAGTCCCCTAGAACTTAGAACTAGTTAAACCTAACTAACCTAAGGACATCACAAACATCCACGCCCGAGGCAGGATTCGAACCTGCGACCGTAGCGGTCTTGCGGTTCCAGACTGCAGCGCCTTTAACCGCACGGCCACTTCGGCCGGCTGTTGGGATATTCCAGCGAGCAACAACGTGGTTTTCGAGTTGCAAAATTCTAGCCACCCTCCGGTGGAGTTTGACTGTATTTGGTTATTTGAATTGAAAGTGCACCAGCGGAATCTTCTGCCTTGTGACCATTAACGTTCCGGTTACCTGCACTGGCCGTTGACGTAAATTTCAGGCAGTGTGGTGTCCTCATCGTGTTGTTGCTGCCCAGCACGGTGTGTGGTTTGACAGCTCCGTGTATGATTGGTTGTGGGCGCCAATATATTCTACGTTGTTCCGTTCAACCCCCCCTTGTGCCCTGGTCGGGTGGAGTGGAAGTTATCTTGGCAGTGGGTCCGCTGACTGACTGTCGGTCGGTTGGGTTGTTATCGGATCGTGAATGGTTGGCCCGACTGCCTGTCTCACGTAAGCAAGCGTTAGTGTTTGAATTGAAAAAAAAATGGTTCAAATGGCTCTGAGTACTATGCGACTTAACATCTGAAGTCATCAGCCCCCTAGAACTAATTAAACCTAACTAATCTAAGGACATCACACACATCCATGCTCGAGGCAGGATTCGAACCTGCGACCGTAGCGGTCGCGCGTTTCCGGACTGAAGCGCCTAGAACCGCTCGGCCACTCCGGCCGGCGTTTGAATTGCAGGCCCACCCTCGAACATCTGGGTGCCCTTGTGTTGATTGCCTTAATTTTTTTTAAAATTTGTTCTTGTTATTGGTACTTGTATGGTTTCTAGCCGGTTTTGCGTTTTAAATTACAGTTGTTTTACTCTTAAGGCCTTCAGCCTAGTTTAAAGTACTGTTTCACGTAAGCCCTTTGGCATTTTACAAAATTTTTTAATTTTTAAGTCTTCGGTATTCGGCCGATTTGAATTTAACTTGTATACTTCAACCTATTGAATTTTAAAGTGTTTGGCCTTCAGCCGGTTTGAGTTTTAGTTGTTTGTTCTTAAGGCTTTCAGCCTAAATTAAAGAACTGTTTCACGTAAGGACTTTGGTACTTAAAAGAAATAATGTTATGGAGTTTTAAGTGTTAGATCTTCACCTGAGCGGTTCTAGGCGCTACAGTCTGGAATCGCGCGACCGCTACGGTCGCAGGTTCGAATTCTGCCTCTGGCATGGATGTGTGTGATGTCCTTAGGTTAGTTAGGTTGAAGTAGTTCTAAGTTCTAGGGGACTGATGACCTCAGAAGTTAAGTCCCAAAGTGCTCAGAGCCATTTGAACCAATCTTCAGCCGATTTGAATTTAAATTGTTTACTTTAGCCTAACTAAAGAACTGTTTTAAGATAAGGCTTGCCTTTTAAATTTCTGATTATGCTTGCGTTTTAAGTTATTGGCCTACAGCCGTTTTTAAATTAAAGTGGTTTTGAGCCGGTAATTAAGTCCCAAAGATTAAAGCTGCGTGTCTAAAAATTTTTTTTGGGGCTCTTGTAATGTTTGACCAAATGAAAAAGCTGTATGTTCGAGTGTAACTGACAGCCCCTTATTTTGGCCCCTTTCCACAATTTATTCTATCTGTCCTGTCCTGCGGGTTAAGCAGGGCATTTCAGACAGGTATCTAGCTGAAGGATAATATCGCCGTCGAGGAATCAACCAACCATGAATGTCTGCACCGGGCGCGCAATAATGATCACCTGGTCTACTGGTGTCTCGGTGGTATTGATTGCTGCCACAGGTCTCATAGGGGTCCAGGTGAAAGTCCCACATAGCATAACACTGCCCCACTGGCCTGCATCCGTGGTGTGGTACATGTTTTGAGCAGCAGTTCTCCTGGATGACACCACCATCGACGTCGTGTAACAAGAAACGTGATTCATCCGACCACGTGTTACGTTTCCATTGATCCACGGTGCAACCTCGATGATCCCGTGGTCACAGCAACAGTAACTGGTGACTTCATTGTGTGGGGTACACATACGAGTTGTCTACTGTGGAGTTCCATATTCAACAGTGTGCACCGAACGATGACCGATGGGCTGCGACACACTTGTGCCTACACCAGCACTGTGCTCTGACGTCACGTCACCACATATCGTCGCCTATCCTGCTATACGCAGCGAGCTAATCAGTGTCCTGTGATGAGGCGTGGACATCCAATACCTGCTCGTCTGCTCGAGGTTTCATCGTTCTTCAAGCATTCTACATCGAAGATCATGGCAGAAGCGCACCAACACCGATAAACGTTGCAGTTTCGAATATGTTCTTTCCCAGGCGCTGTGCTATAATGATCTACCCATTGTCAAAGCCTCTTAGGCTGTTCAGGTTTTTATGTTGGTAACGCCACGTAGCGATCTATATGAAAATCACTGACTGTGCTGTGTGCAGTCTGTGGCTGGTTGGCATTGTTGGAATATTCGCTATTGTAGTGATGGGCAGTTGGATGGGAACAGCGCGCAGCGTTGTGCAGTTGGAGGTATATATATATATATATGGCGCTCGTTGTATTGCTGTAGATGGAGTAACGAAGATTTTTGTGAGGTAAGTGATTCATGAAAGGTATAGGTTATTGTTAGTCAGGGCCATTCTTTTGGAGGGATTATTGAAAGTCAGACTGCGTTGCGCTAAAAATATTATGTGTCAGTTTAGTGATGATCAGAATAACTAAAGAGAAAACTGTTTGAATACATTGAGTTTTGCTCAGCTGTTTCAAATCAAATAACGTAGAGGTTTACCAGCACAGTAATAAATAATTTTCTACGGGACGTTTCAAGTGTTAAGAAAAAGTTCAATATGTTGCACCGTTTCTGATTTCATTAGCCCTTAAGTTAGCCAGTCAGGTCGTAGCGCATACAAATTCAAGTAGCTTACCGGAGCTGGCGTTGCTAATCGTGTTCTTCGTTTGGTTAGGTGAAACCGTAAATAAAGAAAAAAATAAGGGAAAAGGAATCATTGGACGGTAACATATCCGATACTTGCTATCGTCGAACGTCCAAATTTGTATCGGTCTCTTGTTCGGTTTGAGAAAACCAAATGAAGAACATGTTTGGCAAATTCGTCTCAGGCAGGCTGCTTGAATTTGCTTGAGCAAGGACTTGACTGGCTAACTTCAGTGCTAATAAAGTCGGAAACAGGGCAATGTATCGAATATTTTTCTGAACAATTATTTCTTAGCACAACTACCCTGCAACACCCTTACAAGCTTTACAGACTGTTTCTGACCATACTGTTCCTTTCCATGTCACTTGTCCATAGCGACACCAGTCAGTCTCTTGTTGAGCATGGCCACAATGATTTGGCACATCAGTATATGAACGATACTTAAGCATTTGGTACATTGCCTATGCCATTAATTCAGAATACCGAAAAAGTTCTAAAAATATGCACCGTTCGGGAATGATAATTAACCTCCAGAGTCAGCTTCTTGTACACTGACGGACAAAAAAAAATCGCAGCACCAAAAACTAATTAATGTAGGATACTGAAATTTCTGGAATACATTTGTCTATGTAATGCAAGATTAAAGATTAATAGGCGCGAGATAAGCCATTGTAAATGTCAAATATTGGTACTTTAATAACCGGTGTAACTGCCAGGCTATTGAGTGTAATTTAAGTTAAAATAAAAGAGTCGAGATCGCAATGATATTTCGTTATTGACCGATTTCGGCTTATATACAAGCCATCTTCAGAATTTTTCTTGGCCTCTATGGATGTTGCTGAAGGCTCCTCAGATTTTCGTGGTACCACGATCGTACACTCAACACCACGTACCATCGTGCTACCACGAGAAATCCGAGAAGCCGACAGCATCAGTCATAGGCGCCAAGAAAAATTGTGAAGATGGCTTGTATATAAGCCGTAACCGGTCAATAACGAATTATCATTGCGATCTCGACTGTTCATTTTAACTTAAATATGACATCAGTCGCTGCTCTCTGTAGACTATGTTGTCAAAATTTATGTTGAAAGTAAGTTTGCAAACGTGCATGCATTGTGTTATACAGATGCAGGATGTCAGTTTGTGGGATGGAGATTCATGTCTGTTGCTCTTGGTCGGTCAGTAGAGGGACGGATAATGCTGATTGCGGATGACGTTGGAGTTGTCCGATGACGTCCCATATGTGCTCGATTGGAGACAGATCTGGTAAAAGAGCGGGCCAAGGCAACATGTAGACACTCTGTAGAGGATACTGGGTTACAACAACGGTATGTGAGCGAGCGTTATGTTGGAAAACACCCTCTGGAATGCTGTTCATGAGTGGCAACACAACAGGTCGAATCACCAGATTAAAGTACAATGTTGATGTGACGGTGCGTAGGGTAACCACGAGAGTGCTCCTCCTGCCATACGAAATCGCACCCCAGACAGTAACTCCAGGTGTATGTCCACTGTGTCTCACACGCAGACAGGTTGGCTGCAGGCCCTCAACTGGCCTCATTCTAACCAGCACACGGCCATCACTGGCACCGAGGCAGAACTGGCTTTCACCATAAAAAACAACAGACCTCCACCCTGAACTCCAGTGAGCTCTCTCTTGACACAACTGAAGTCGCAGATGACAGTGGGTTGGGGTCAGTGGATTGCACGCTACAGGGCATCTGCCTCGGAACTTCCCTTGAAGTAATCGGTCTGTAACAGTTCGTTGTGTCACGTGGTGCCAACTGCTGCTCAAATCGTTGTTACAGAAGCAGTATGATGTGAGTCATACGCTGAACACGATGGTCTTCCCTCTTGGTAGAGCCATGTGGCCGCCCGAGCGTGGTCTTCTTGCGAGCGTACATTTTCGTGAACACCGCTGCCAGTAGTCATGTACAATGACTACCTGCCAAGTCTTTCTGCTGTATCTCGTAGTGCTATTACACGACCTTGTTCAAACTCAGAGATGTGTTGATAATGGCGTCTTTGTCAAAAATGTTCAAATGTGTGTGAAATCTTATGGGACTTAACTGCTAAGGTCATCAGTCCCTAAGCTTACACACTACTTAACCTAAATTATCCTAAGGACAAACACACACACCCCTGCCCGAGGGAGGACTCGAACCTTCGCTGGGACCAGCCGCACAGTCCATGACTGCAGCGCCTAGACCACTCGGCTAATCCCGCGCGGCGCGTCTTTGTCGCCTTAAAGGCATTCTTGACTAACCTCAACTCACCAGCCCTGTTGCAAAGGTAAATAACGCTCACGACCGTTACAGCATGTATTTAAAGCATACCTTATTTGCATGCCATTCTTGCAACTGGCTTGAAATTTCAACAGACATCATCTTTAAGATGTAGAAACACGCCTACCATCTTTCGTTTATGTCACAAAACTCCTCTTTGCCGTCGCTTTCTTTCGGCAATGTATTTAGAAGCTCTTCGTTACTACTTTTATTTCTCTGGTTTCTACACAACGTCTGTGTTTAACTACCTGTCCATTTCAGTAATTTGGCCTATTTTGAACAAGAAAGCCAAACGCCTTTGCGATATCTTTTGTAATTTGTGTATAGTTCTCCATTTAATTTTTTTTTTCATCATCTACTTTATCCTTTCAACTTACAAGTTAAACAGAAATGGAGATTTACTCCAAGAAGCTTATCTTACACAATTTAAAATTTTGTTATGATTATCGACTACTATTATTTCTATTTAGTAGTTGTAGAAATTGTTACTTATCATTTACGTGCTTCAGAATTGTGAACATGTTCGTGGACTATACATTCTCACACATTTATCCTAATTTTGCACATTTTATGAAGATGTCACTAATCTCTTGTTTCCTGCACTAGCCGCAAAAGTCGGGATATGTCACCATTTCCTGAAGTCAGACTCAAAACCTCTTTATTTCTATTTCAGTTTTCCTATGTGTCAAGTTAATTAAAAATTCTGACCAATAACATGATGTGACATAACTCTCACAAATCTCCTCCGGTTGTTTCTTCGATAATTTGTGATTAGTACTTATACAGAAGCTTCATATTACCTCCCAGATTTCATAGTCTTTGTTCATCACACTGTTTCTCAGTCATCCCGTAGAGTTTAAGTAAGTCCTAGAGAATCCTTCGAAATTCGCTGCTTTCTTTGGAATTACATATTTCAGCGTGAAATACCGGTATCTTTGTATCTCGAACTTGAACTCCACCTTGTTCGGTGTTCCTTTCGTCCAAGTGTTTTCACTTTCCTAAATAGCACGATTTCCGACTTGCATTGCTCCTTATTATTTTTCCGAAAGCCATCTTAATCTATGTGTTTACAGCAGTAATTTTTCCTATAAAAAGTTTTAACTAACTCTTAAACGAAAAAGTCGTAGAGCTAACAGTTATGCACGATGGAAGCTAATATGTGGTTGAGTAAGATATTGTAAGACAAAAATTCCGGCCTTCTTTACAGCCATAATCCTTTGTGTAGAGTTTGTTTTGTTTAATTACCTAAAGTGTTGATTCAGGAGAAGCGAGCCAACGGTCACACGGCTTCTCGGTGATTCATATAGCAAAGCTTTCGTCTGGGTCCTAGTAGTAAAGTATTAAGTCTACATCACAAGATATAAAACTTCATCGACATTGATAGATGAATACGAACAACAGATGGCCTACCATACAGTGGATACCCATGCTGGACTGATTTTGGTTGTTAGATTACCTGAAAGTGATCATAGGGCCGAAATCGGCAACAGTACGATAAATCAAACGAGGTTATGGTAGCAAACGATAGTTTCGTGTAATGACCGGCAACGGCTGCTGCTCAGTCGTGGCATATACAGGGTGTTAAAAAAATCTGTAGAAATAGGTTCCTTACACCAAAACAAGAAAAATATATGTAGGAAATAAGGGCTCTAAAGGGCACTTGTTCATCTTCCATGCAATGGAACACATCTCTTCTACAGCAATCTCTTTGCTTTTCATATTTTGGGAGGAGGTAGCATGGACTAAAACAAGAAAAAAAATCTAGTAAACATGGGATCTGAAATGGATACCTTAAGAGCTATGAGCACTTATACTGTAAATGACACGTGTTTCATACTAGCTAATATGAACACGTGTTCACAGCTGTTAAAGTATGCTTTTTTGACACCATGTTCACTAGACATTTTTGTTGTTTTAGTCAGTACTTCCTCCTCCCAAAATATAAAAGCGAAGACCCTGCAGTAGATGAGATATGTTTCACAGTAACGAAGATGAACAAGTGCTCATACCTCTTAAGGTATGCATTTAACTGCCCATGTTTGCCACACATTTTTTGCTTATTTCTGTACAAGGAACCTGTCTCTAAAGATTGTAGGTCTTCTCCGTTTTTTGTTGTTGTATAAATGCAGTACACGGTTTCAGTTCGTAAGGCATTAAGCAGCTCTGGGGCCGGAGACTTTACTTCCTAATTCAGGTCCCTCTGGTAGGCACCTTCGCGTGATACTAGGCAGTGTTCCTGGGGGGCGGCAACAAATACACCAATTGCTTTGTTCTTGCAAGATTCCCAGTGGTGTTAACCCGGAAAACCTGGTCATCAAACCCAATGTTCAGTGCTGCTCGCCTTTTTTGCTTGGCGTTGTCCCTGGTAGAAAACGCTTTCTGTGTAATTGCTTCGTTGCGCCATTGGCTAGCACAAGTTAGTACCTCCTTTCGGTTTTGCGTGCAAATCCGCGAAGCGCTTGACTTTAACTAATTATCTGACTAATAACTTATTAAAGCAGATAAACTATTAACTACAGCAAAGTTATTTAATTAGTGCGCTTTTATTTTGGAGGACAGAGAATATGATTAAACTACTTATTTCGCTCATAAGTACAAAATATCGTGGTAATGTTCGTTTGAGGACCACCGGGATGTTGGTATTTCCACCAACGTACAGAAGTGTGGAAGTGAAGCAATATGCTATACGTATGAAATATATGACCATACGTAGCAGAAATAGATCAAGTGTTTTGTTTTTGTTGTGCAGGTTCATTGACGTACGAGACAAGCGCTGAGCCGGGTGTTTCGTGTGAAAGAGGACAGGATAGGGTGGTAGGCGGGCTGCGATCGCTGTATGTGCTTCGGCCCGTTCCTCAGGCTTTAGCAGGTGACGTGACGGTTTTAGTTGAGCTGGACGATCACGAGTTTCGCATGAAAGAAATCCGAGAAAACCATTGCGCCAGTCAGCAGTTCGGGCTTGGGTGTCAAAGCATCCACAGCGCCTATCAATCCGAGAACTTCGTTCTTCGTCTACCATTCTTAATGGCCCTTCTTGTTTGTCATACATACTCGTATTATATGTTGCTTGTCTTCTTATAGTTTACACCTATTTTTCTGAGCATTTCGAACATCTTGCACCATTTTATATTGTCGAACGTTTCTTCTTAGTCTATAAATCCTATGAACATGTCTTGATTTTTCTGAATTAACTCTCCTTGGTGAGGGACCACAGACATGTAGAAGTTCTTAAAAGAATTTTAAGCTATTTGACAATTAATTTTTCATTTATTTTACACAATCATGCTTTCAGCTTTATACCCACTTACAGATAATGTTGAAATTTAAAATACTCATACTGAACTGACTGTGACATGTCATCGTCGAGCAACATATTTCTGGTGTTATAGGCCAGTTGTTGTATTACAGGATATGAGTACGTATTGATGGTACTAATATGGCTGACATTGTGCATTGTGAAAAACCATTAACACACAGTACGGCGTGTTTAACAGGCAATATATTTCTGTGAGCTGCACTCGTCACTTTTGTTCATCAGCTATTGCCCAATATCTGCCATGTCACGTATCTTCGATTTGTACTCATATCCCGTAATACGACAACTGATCCATAAGACCAGAAATATGTTTCTGGTGACGCTGACGTGTCACATACAGATCAGACAAATTTTAATATTTCAACATGCGCTTGAGATTGGCCAAAAAACCGAAATCAAGACTGTGTAAAAAAATTAAGTCGAATGGCTTAAATTTCGTAAAAAAAAACCTCAAGTTTTGCTTCGATTATCAAGCGCAACGTCAGTAATGTTTCCAGAAAAGTCTCGCCGGCTCCTTTACCTTCCATGAAGCCAAACTGATCGTCTCATAACAGCTCATCAATTTTCTTTTGAATTATTGAATATATTATTGTATTCAGTGTGATGCAAAAACTTTAAGGGTGACTGTACGATGGTTCTTGCACTAATCCGCCTTTACTATCTTCGGTACTGTGTGGATGATATTTTCAGGAAGTTGGATGGTATGTCTCTAATCTTATATATTCTATATGCTAACTTGACTAGTCATTTGGTTGTCACTTCCCTCAACGCTATCATAAAGTTCCAAGGAATGTTATTTACATCTATAGCTTTATTTGGTGCAAGTCTCCCAAAGGTCTGTTGAGTCTGACTATAATACTGGATCACCTATTTAATCCACGTCGTCTCACAATTCTTCTTGTATCCTATCATCAGACATTTCCTTCCTCTTGTGAGGGGCCTTTAGTGTATTCTTTCCACATACCCGCTCTCCCCTCTGCGTTAACATTTGAATTCCTTTTGCATTCTTAACGGCGACTGTTTTGTTTTTTATTTCACCATTAATTTAAGATTCTTGATTCTTCTATATGGTGAATATGTCCTTCGAACAAATTTTATGGCATGGAAACCACTCAATTACTGTTCATCAGGATATTTCAGAAGTTCGACAAGATAAATAGTTCAAAAATAGTTCGTGACTTCCACTGTTTGTAGTTTTTTTTTTTTTTGGTTAGGAAATTCTTCGCCAATACTCGTTTGAATACAGGAAATCGATACAAAAGGCCAGCATGTGTAATGGAATTAAAAGTATATCTGCCTTATCTGTGTGCTGTGTGAGTGTGTGAACAAGACAGTGAGGCTTTAGAATGCCTCGAATGGTCAGTTCAATCTCAGACCGCACAGGAATTGCCACTTTACGACGGGAGATTGCCCGCAGAATTGACCTGTGCCACAGAGACGTCATTCGCATATTGAACAGCTGTCGTGGGACGCAATAAATAAAAGTGTCTCATCGAAAGTATCTGGACACACCCCTCCCTATGTAATGCGGATGTCACGAGAGGCAGACCTACCAGTACAAAACGAGGCTGGGAGTGTTATGTTGTCAGTAGACAAGCAGGAACAGAAGAATGGGTGTGTCCCGAGAGCTCAGTGACTTCGAAAGTGGACTACTCATTGGACGTCACCTGAGTAACAGGCACATCAGGGACACTTGAACCCTTCTAAAGCTGCCCAAGTCGACTGTTGGTGATGTGATTGTGAAGTGGAACCGCGAAGAAACAACCGCAGATAAACCAAGATCAAACCACACTAAACAAGGGCCAGGCAGACATCATTTACTGACGTACAGTCAGCGCCGAGCGTTGAGCAGGGTGGTTGTACAAACCGCAGGAAATCAGCAAAAGGAATCACTCGTAAGTTCCAAAGTGCTATCCGCAGTCCAGCTAGCACAATGCCTGTGTGTCGGCAGTTAAAAAGAATAGGGTACGATGGTGGAGCTGTTCCTAATAAATTCTGCAGCCAATGCTAAGCGGAGGTTGAGGTGGTGTAAAGTGCGACAACCGATGAGTGGAAACGAATGACCTGAAGTGATGAAACACGCTGTACCCCATGGAAGGGTTTGGGTTTAGCGAATGTCTGGAGAACGTTACCTGCCTTCGTGTGTAGAGCCAGGAGTGAAGTACGGAGAAGGTGGCCTTACGGGACGACGATCACTTTCTCTTCGTGGTTAGACTCTGGTCTCCTTATTCCGCTTAAGAAAACACTAAATGCGGAAGAATAAGAAAACATTTTACAGAACTGCATATTGCTTAGTCGAGGGAACAGTTCGGAGAAGACGACTGTTGATTTCAACATGTCAGTGTACCCTGTCATAATTCAGCATCTGTTGGGTAATAGTTTGTGGACAATAGCATTCATGAAATGGACCGTCCTATCCCGATTCCCGGTCTGAACCCAATGGAACAACTATGTAATGAGTTAGAAAGTCGACTTTGCTCCTGACTGGTCGTGCGGTAGCGTTCTCGCTTCCCACGCCCGGGTTCCCGGGTTCGATTCCCGGCGGGGTCAGGGATTTTCTCTGCCTCGTGATGACTGGGTGTTGTGTGCTGTCCTTAGGTTAGTTAGGTTTCAGTAGTTCTAAGTTCTAGGGGACTGATGACCATAGATGTTAAGTCCCATAGTGCTCAGAGCCATTTGAACCATTTTGCTCCTGACACCAGCGGCTGGCAACAGCATCTCGATTCTCGAGGAAAAACGGGCCGCCATTCCTCCACATACGAGGGTCGTTTGAAAAGTCCGTGCCAAAATAAAAACTACTTACGTGTTTGGGGTAAACCTTTTTTATTTTTCGACATAGTCTCCTTTTAGACTTATACATTTCGTCCAACGCTATTCTATTTTGTTGATCCCTTCCGAATAAGAGGAATTGTCTAAGTCTGCAAAATAGCTATTAGTTGCTGCAATCACCTCCTCGTTTGAATAAAATCTTTATCTCGCCAGCCATTTCTTCAGATTGAGGAACAAATAGTAGTCCCAGTGAGCCAAGTCTGGAGAATAGGGGGGGGGGGGGGGGGGGGAGCATGTGAAACGAGTTGGAATCCTATTTCCATTAATTTTGCGACGACAACTGCTGAGGTGTGCTGGTGCATTGTCGTGATGGAAAAGGATTCTTTTGCGGTCCAATCGCCGGCGTTTTTCTTGCATCTCGGTTTTCATACGGACCAATAGCTTCAAATGGCTCTGAGCACTATGCGACTTAACTTCTGAGGTCATCAGTCGCCTAAAACTTAGAACTAATTAAACCTAACTAACCTAAGAACATCACACACATCCATGCCCGAGACAGGATTCGAACCTGCGACCGGAGCGGTCGCTCGGCTCCAGACTGTAGCGCCTAGAACCGCACGGCTACTCAAGCAATATGCACCTACGAAAGTTTTACCCTTTTCCAGATAGTCGATGAGGAATAACCCTTGCGAATCCCAAAAGACAGTCGACATAACCTTTCCGGCCCAAGTACTTGTCTTCGCCTTTTTTGGTGCAGATTCTCCCTTGGTAACCCATTGTTTAGATTGTTGTTTGGTCTCAGGAGTATAGTAATGTAGCCATATTCCATCCACAGTGACGAAACGACGCTTAAAGTCCTGCTGATTCTTCCTGAACAGCTGCAAACCATCCTTGCAACACTTCACACGATTCCGTTTTTGGTCAAGCGTGAGCAATCGCGGAACCCATCTTGCGGATAGCTTTCTCATGTCCAAATGTTTATGCAAAATATTACGTACCCATTCATTCGAGATGCCCACAGCACTAGCAATCTCACGCACCTTAACTCTTCTGTCATCCATCACCATATCATGGATTTTATCAATGATTTCTGGAGTCGTAACCTCCGCAGGGCGTCCAGAAAGTTCAGCATCACTTGTGCCCATATGGCCACTCTGAAAATTTTGAAACCACTTACAAACTGTTCTAATTGAAGGTACAGAATCATCGTAATGTTTATCAAGCTTTTCTTTACTGTCCTGAGGCATTTTGCCTTTCATAAAGTAATGTTTAATCACATTTTTCTTCCATTTTTTGACATCACTCGCCTTCCTTCGTTCACACGAATGCCAAACGCCAAGAAATAGACCAATATGGCTGAAACTTGGCATGCTTCTTTCCAAAAGATTCTGCTATCTAGACGTGACCTCGATACGCGCCGGTCGTGCCATCTCTCGGACTTTGCACGGACTTTTCAAACGCCCCTCGTACATTGAGACACTTCACTGAAACTATCCGCAGCAGAGTTGAACGCGATGTGTTGACAACCGTTATCTCAATGTGCACTAGTACGTGTCCTGATACTTTCGATCAAATTGTGTACAAACTTGTACACTTTAGGCCGAGTGCTTTATTTTAGTTAGTGTGTTGCTTTTATATCACAAAACTTATTTCTTCCATCATACATTCACAGGCGGTATTATTTTTACAGTTTTTTTTGCCCCCCCCTTAGATCTACGCTTTTTTGAGCAGTATATCATGTGACACAAGTTAGCAACATAAATACGTCTACTCTTGAAGTAGTGTCAGGTGTTTCATTAATCAGATTTTCTTTCGCATTTATTATTTATATTAAATTAATTTCCTATGCGAGTAACCGTCTGTATTCCCACGGCGAGTGGCCCCCAACTGCTCTGTATTTTTTAGAAGAGTACGAAAAAATCTAATTGAAGATATGAAAACTGTGATTCGCAGCACTGGTAGCGCTTGCAGACTTTCGCAGAATAGCGTCTGACTCAGCGGACATGAGAGTTACAGCCGAATTCCCGTGTGACGAGTCTGCTAGGCAGATACGCTGCTAGCGAAGGTCACCGTTTCAGCTTGTTCAATTTAAAATGCCCTATTTCACAACTAATCTTGAAAGGAAAACTTATCAGAGGACTTTAACGTTTGCTTATCGAAGCAACCGTTAATTCTCAGGATCCATGATGGTCGTTCTTTCATCAAAACCAGGCATGAATACTAGCAGAAAATACACTGTGAGATCAAAAATATCCGGACACCTGGCTGAAAACGACTTAAAAATTCGTGGCGCCCTCCATCGGTAATGCTGAAATTCAATATGGTGTTGACCCATCCTTAGCCTTGATGACAGCCTCCACTCTCGCAGGCATACGTTCAGTCAGGTGCTGGAAGGTTTCTTGGGGAATGGCAGCCGATTCTTCACGGAGTGCTGCACTCAGAAGAGGTATCGATATCGGTCGGTGAGGCCTGGCACGAAGTCGGCATTCAAAAACTTCCCATAGCTGTTCTATACGATTCAGGTCAGGACTCTGTGCAAGCCAGTCCATTACAGGGATGCTATTATCGTGTAACCACTCCGCCACAGACCGTGCATTATGGATAGGTGCTCCATCGTGTTGAAGGATTTAATCGCCATCCCCGAATTGCTCTTCAACAGTGGGAAGCAAGAAGGTACTTAAAACATCAATGTACGCCTGTGCTGTGATAGTGCCACACAAAACAACAAGAGGTGCAAGCCCCCTCCATGAAAAACACAACCACACCATTATACCACCACCTCCGAATTTTACTGCTGGCACAACACACTCTGGCAGATGACGTTCACCGGGAATTCGCCATACCCAGACCCTGCCATCGGATTGCCACATTGTGTACTGTGATTCGTCACTCCAAACAACGTTTTTCCACTGTTCGATCGTCCAATGTTTACGCTCCTTACACCAAGCGCGGCGTCGTTTGGCATTTACCAGCGTAATCTGTGGCTTATGAGCAGCCGCTCGACCATAAAATCCAAGTTTTCTCACTTTCCGCCTTACTGCCATGGTACTTGAAGTGGATCCTGATGCAGTTTGGAATTCCTGTGTGATGGTCTGGATAGATGTCTGCCTATTACACATTACGACCCTCTTCAACTGCCGGCGGTCTCTGTCAGTCAACAGACGAGGTCGACCTGTACGCTTTTGCGCTTACGTGTCCCTTCACGTTTCCACTTCACTATCACATCGGAAACAGTGGACCTACGGATGTTTAGGAGTGTGGACATCTCGCGTACAGACGTATGATTCAAGTGACACCCAATCACCTGACCCCGTTCGAAGTCCGTGAGTTCCACGATGTCTAATGACTACTGAGCTCACTGATATGGAGTGCCTGGCAGTAGGTGGCACCACAACGCACCTAATATGAAAACGTATGTTCTGGGGGGTGCCCGGATACTTTTGATCACATAGTGTATTTTCCCAACGGTTACTATTTTATATCTGTGATGAACTGTAATTTTCGCATTAGTAGTCCGCCGTCTTCTGAAAGCAGCTGCCATATAACACACAGATAAATCGTACACATATGGAATACAAGAGCGGCGGAGGGAGTACTTCTTTTCACGCTGCGTCCTCTCTGTTTCCAATCAAGTCATAATAAATCCCTGTTCTCTCCTATACTTTTTCAAATCGTTGTCAGTGTTGGGAATAATCTAAAACGTTTTCCTTCAGAATCGCCAGTTCGTTGATCGCACTTTGGCTACAATAGTACCAGAGGAAAACTGCTCCTATCGGGGTGCTCCTGTGTAAATAAAAGACTCTGACTGAAAAGTGGGGCACCAGCTGCCTCATTCTACCTTACTTAGCAATTATAAAAATTTTCCCAAAAATTTTGGCATGCGAACATATTCGCGCTCTTTTTAACATTTTTTTCTGATGATAACGCAAACACTTTACAGCACATGCCTCCGTGATACATCTCTTATAAACTGCAATTTCGCCTCAAAGTGGATTTTACGTGCATATTTTACGTGTACAGGAAGGGTTAATTTGAACCCCTGCATCTTGGAAACGGATAAGGTATCAAGAACATTTTCAGTTATTCGATATCGAGATCTTAGTAAAAAATTACAACCATTTGCTGTGCTTAGCCATCTTGGAATCAACGGCTCGGTTTCGGTACCGGAAAATCATGTTTTGGGGTGTTTCTCGGCAACGGATAAAGAGTTTTGAAAATGGAAACACAGCACTTCTAGAAAAATGCCTAGAGATCATGTCATGTAAATCTGAGAAATTTTGTTATGTTAGTTATTTACACTGAAGCGCCAAAGAAACTGATATAGGCAGGCGTATTCAAATACAAGGATATATAAACAGGCTGACTACGGCGCTGCGGTCGGCAATGCCTATATAAGACAATAAGTATGTGGCACAGTTGTTAGATCGGTTACTGCTGCTACAATGGTAGGTTATCAAGATCTAAGTGAGTTTGAACGTGGTGTTATAGTCGGCGCACGAGCGATGGGACACAGCATCTCTGACGTAGCGATGAAGTAGGAATTTTCCCGTATGACCATTTCATGAGCGTACGAATATCGGGTAAAACATCAAATCTTGGACGTCGCTGCGGCCGGAAAAAGATCCTGCAAGAACGGGACCAACAACGACTGGACTGGAAACATGTTGCCTGGTCGGAGAAGTCTTGTTTCAAATTGTATCTAGCGGATGGACGCGTTTGCATATGGAGACAACCTCATGAATCCAAGGACCCTGCATGTCATCAGGGGACTGTTGAAGCTGGTGGAGGCTCTGTAATGGTGCGGGGCGTGTGTTGTTCGAGTGATATAGAACCCCTGATAAGTCTGGGTACGACTCTGACAGGTGAGACGTACGCAAGAATTCTGTGTGATCACCTGTATCCATTCATGTCCATTGTGCATTCCGACGGGCAGTTCCAGCAGGACAATGCGACACCCCACACGTCCAGAATTGCTACAGAATGGTGGCTCCAGGAACACTCTTCTGAGTTTAAATACTTTCGCTGGCCAACAAACTCCCCAGATTTGAGTATTATTGAGCATATCTGCGATGCCTTGGAACGTGCTGTTCAGAAGAGATCTCCACCCCCTCGTATTCTTACGGATTTATGGAGAGCCCTTCTAGATTCATGGTTTAATTTCCCTTTAGTACTACTTCAGACATTAGTCGAGTCCTTGCCATGCAATGTTTCGGCATTTCATCGTGCTCGCAGGGGCCATACACGATAGTAGACAGATGGTACCAGTTTCTTTGGCTCTTCAGTGTAGATACCGGCTGCCGACGACGAAAAATGGTAAAAAACGCTGTTTTAGGATTTTCTCAGAAACCGCCCATGAACTACATGATACACCCATAAGCACCTAAAGACGCACCGTTGACTACATCTAATGCAAGACGAACCAACCGGTTTGCCCCATTTACCTAAGCTGGCGGAAGTGTGTAATATTCAAAATTTGACCCTGCACTGTAGTGTAGTTACAGTAAGGCAATCTTTCCGCTGCGTATACCAATGGTTTACAGCGCAAGAGCTGTCTAAAACACTTGCTTCTACTTTTCTATTAACAGTAGTATCAGAGGTATGAGCCCCGGAAAAATCCCGTTTTTATGACCGGCGTTTTGGACCATACTGGTAGAGTATCCTGTCGCATGCGCACCGATCACAGACCAGAATTACGTGAACCACCTGTTTGTCGTTTTCTTCTTTTACCACCTGTGCTTGTGCGTGTGCGTATGTGTGTGTGTGTGTGTGTGTGTGTGTGTGTGTGTGTGTGTGTTTGTGTGTGTTTATATGTATGTAAGTGTATTGTAACAGTGAATATTACTACCAGTCTAAGTCATTCACTTTTACTGATCCATCTGGTACCCTTATGTCATTTCAGAATTTGACTACGAATCCATCCAACTCCCTCTCCACTCCATCCTACCCCCAGCCTCCCGTCCCTACACCCATTTTTCATCACACGGTCTGATAGTTCTAGGCTCTAGGAATCTAAGCAAAAAGTAATAGACTTCCATAAAAAATGTTAAAGAAGAGATAAATAAGAAAATTAACTGCTGGGAGAAGATAATACATCCAGAATGGCTAACAACGGTGTAGTGAGTCCCTAGGCCCCTTAGTTGCCTGTTTGGTAAAATAACGATTGCAAAGAGGTCATTATTTCTTGCTATAAGACCGCTTTAAGGAGTAACTACACCAATTAACTCTGAAGTATGAAACTCGCTGGTGACCGCGTTTATGCTTCAGCGCACAGCTGATAGCCGCTTCCAGCTGATGGAGACGGGAGGTGTATAGCTGAGAAAACCTCAGGACCATTCACTGAGTCGTTTCATGCTGGAAAATGGGTTGGATGAGTGGGCGGAGGGCGAGAGGGGGACGACTATGGGACGCAAACAGCGTGCTTTGCTTCGTGAATGGAACTCGTTAATTGTGATAACGATGTGCCCGCCGCTTCACGTACAGCGCGAAAAAAGTGCTTTTTTTGGTTTGCACCTTTCTTTTACCAGTTTGTTAATACACTTCTGTAATCAACATTTTGTAGCCTGCCATAAGACAAACGAGAATTTAGACTATCTGCTTACCAGATAACCCGTTGTTGCAGCCATTATATTTTTACAGGTTTCCGTTTCACAGCAGTTCCATCGCGAACACGTCGAGAGTATAGGTTTAAATCTGCAAATTTCAGTTTACGGACCGACATATTGTATTAAAACTTGATCCGTTTACTTACCTACCGCTAGTCGTAACTGTATTTCAGGTTCTGATGTCCAGGCTGTTACAGAGATAGTTGCACATAGTAGTGCAACTTCTCGAAGGTCGACTCTTTATGCTAATTCGGTAGTTTCTGAGCATTTTCGGTGGTAAACACTAAGTAATATCTATATTTATAAAGGCAAGAAAAACATTTGGAACTTTAGCTCCTGTGGAGAGGCATTCAATTTATTACCAAACTAATCTAGCAAACTCTTCTTAATTCATCCACTGTACTAACGCCTTAAAGGAGTAATAAGCTAAGAAAAATTGCATACCAAACTTCATAACGAGTTCAAAACCCTTTTGAACAAAATTTTACATGCAAAGCGCAAAATGGCTCACATGGCTCTGAGCACTATGGGACTTAACATCTGTGGTCATCAGTCCCATAGAACTTAGAACTACTTAAACCTAGCTAACCTAAGGATATCACACACATCCATGTCCCAGGCAGGATTCGAACCTGCGACCGTAGCGGTCACGCGGTTCCAGACTGAAGCTCCTAGAAACGCACGGCCACAACGGCCGGCGTCAAAGCGCAAACTAAAAACAAACAGTGCAGTGGAATATGCTAAATAAAGGGGGTTGAGATGTGCACCACTCAGACGTATTCCTTCTACGTACCCAATTTAATAATGTGAAAACTTCCTCTAGCTTATTGCGAGCAGTTTTTTCGCTGTCTTGATGAATTTTAATGGAAACTGTGGCACTGACATGCATATTCTCCGGCGTACTGTAGATACTAAATCAGCACCTTGTATCTCAAGGGATATGGCACACATTTCGTCGCAGCACCTACGAAAGCTCTCGCAGAATCCGTGAAGTGGTAATTAATACTCAAGGCTTCAATAATTCCCTTTACGTTTTGCAAATAATCACTTGTACTACACCAAGTTTAAATGTCAAGTTTCCTTATATTGTCTGACTAAATCCCAATGTTCTTCTAGGCGGTTGGTGATAACTTAGTGAGTATCCAACACAAAATGGCTAGCAGGCTGATGGATCTGTTTTTATGTCTTTCTGTCCTCTTTCCGGTAAAAGAGGATAATTAGAGCGTTGTTCCAGTTTTTGAGAATAGCTTTCCTCCGCAACCGTTTTGTAAACATCTTTGCAAGCTCTTTATGCATTATTTTTGTTGCAGCTTTGATCGTTTATACTGGAACACCAACATCTCCAGACGCTGCTCCCTTCCTTCATAGACTGGATTTACACACTATATTTAAGATTACTTCTAGAATACAGAATGAGATTTTCACTCTGCAGCGGAGTGTGTGCTGATATGAAACTTCCTAGAAGATTAAAACTGTGTGCCGGACCGAGACTCGAACTCGGGATCTGTGCCTTTCGCGGGCAGGTGCTCTACCACGTGAGCTACCCAAGCATGACTCACACCTAGTCCTCAGAGCTGGCAGAAGTAAAGATGTGTGGACGGGGCGTGAGTCATGCTTGGGTAGCTCACGTGGTAGAGCACCTCCCCGCGAAAGGCACAGATCCCGAGTTCGAGTCTCGGTCCGGCACACAGTTTTAATCTGCCAGGAGGTTTCATACTTCTAGAATGTTAATGTTCACTCCACAGAAACTTGCAGTGGCTCCAAATAAAGCGAACGTGCAGGCCAGGTGTTAAGGCATTCACATCGTATTTAGCGTCCAGGAATTAATTGGGGAAGCTCTTTCCTATACAAGTGCGCACTCCATGTTAATTGTGAGTAAGTTTTCTGAAAACGAAGTATGGTTGCTTTATGTAAATACAAGAATTACACATATATCCATATCAATTTAAGACGAAACACGGAGGTATTATCGGAATGGGACGGAGATCGGTATTTGAGATGTGGACATACCAATGAACAAATGATTATAATTTCAGAAAAAATTGACGTTTTATTCAAGAGGAAGAGCTTTACAAATTGATCAAGCAAATAACGCGTTGGTACAACAGATGGTTTTAACCACTATGGGACTTAACATCTGAGTCATCAGTCCTTTAGACTTAGAACTACTTAAACATAACTAACCTGAGGACATCAGACACATCCATGCCAAAGGCAGGATTTGAACCTGCGACCGCAGCAGCAGCGCGATTCCAGACTGAAGCGCCTATAACGGCTCGGCCACAGCGGCCGGCGTTGGTACAACTCTGACCCTTGTGCAGACAGTAAATCGGCATGGCACTGATGGATAGAGGTCTTGGATGTCCTCTTGAGTCATATCGCACTAAACTGGCACGTTAGCTTATCAGAATCCCGTATTGGATGGAGGACCCTTCCCATAATACTCTAAAGGCCTGAATCGAGGAGAGATCTTGCGGCCTTGCTGGCCAAGGTAAGGATTAGGAAGCGCGAAGATAAGTAGTAGAAACTCTCGCCGTTGTGAGGAAGGGCTTTATCGTCCTGAAATGTAAGCCTATGACGGTTTGTCCTGAAGGGGACAAAACGGGCCGTAGAATATGGTCGACACTCCGCTGAGCCGTAAGGGCGCCACGAATGACAACTAAAGGGGTCCTGCTATGAAATGAAATGTCACCCCAGACCATCGTTCCTGGTTGTCGGGCCATATGGCAGGCGACAATCAAGTTGGTATCCCACCACTGACTGGGGCTTCTCCAGACACGTCTCCGCTAGTCATCGGGGCTCAGCTGGAATCATCAATGAAGACAGTTCAACGTCAGTGAATGAGATGTAAGGCCGAAGACGTATCTGGAGACGCCATGGGTAGTGGTGGGATACCAGCCTGAGTGTCGCCGGTCATAACATCCGACGGCCGGGGGTGATGGTCTGGGTGCCATTTCTTTTCGTAGCAAAGCCGATTTGGTTGTCATCTGCGGCACCCTTGCAGCACAACGGGTACTTCGACTATATTCTGCGCCTGGTTTTGTTGCCCTCCATGGCATGGCATCCTCGGCTTACATTTCAGCAAGATAACGCCAGCCTGCACTCGGCAAGTATTTCTACTGCTTGTCTTCGTGCTTGCCAAACCCTGTCTTGTACAACAGGGTCACAAAATCTCTAACGTTTGGAGCGTTATGGGGAATGCCCTCCACACACCTCGGGATTTTGAACATCTAACGCGCCAGTTGTACGGAATTTTGGTACACATACAACAATATGTGTCAGTGTCAAACCAAGTAAATGTTTGCATAAGGGCCAGAGTTGGACAATCGCGTTATTGACTTGCTCATTTTGTGAAGCTCCTTCTCTTGAATAAATCATCCAGTATTTCTGAAATTGGAATCATTTGTTTGTCCCTACATGTACATCACATTTACCGATTTCTGTCCGATTCTTATATATCCTTCACGGTGCGTCTTTTTTTCTTAGGGTGCATAAAAGATAAAACACGAATTGTACGGAGTTTCACCATTCAGAATCTGATTTCCAGTTTCGGAGGAATTACAAAATTTAGAGAATAGAGTTTATCTATTTTGAACATGAAATCGACTGCAATCGTGCGAGAAATATGGTAATTTGATACCCAGATATGAAAACGCGTCATGTTGGATAAGGAGGAAACAGTTTTGCAAAACCACTAGGCCGGTATAAAAGGTGCACAGAGGAAATTTAGTTCTCATTCAGTCCGTGTCGCTCTCGGGTCTCGAGTACTGGTTAGTTTGGAAGAATAAATGACCTTCACAAACCAAAAGATATTAGTTATGCTACTTCTTTACAGAGACTGCAGAAAGAACGCGAAGAGAGAATTTGTACTTGCGAGGTGTGATTGGATAGTTTTAAGAATGGATCCGCTACGGCTTACTGGTTTCGCGGGCAGGTACACGGAGGGTGGGGAGTGCGTCATTGCTTTGTCATTGAACACCCTCTAACAGGAAACTGCGTTTCCTTCACTCAGTTCGTTTTAGCAGCTGGTTGAGTGTCTGTTAGGACTCGTTGCCAGATTCTGTCTATGTGAAAATGGACGTAAAAATCGGAGCAATGAGTTTGAGTGAAATTCTGTTTTTCAACATAGAAATCAGCTTCTGAGAGTTACGAACTATTAAAAACAGCTTTTGGAAATAATTGTATGAGCCAGTCAAAGGTTTTCGTCTGGTTAAACAGATTTAAAAATGGCAGCGAAGTATTCGTGGTTGAACCACGGTCCATCCACCTCAAAAACGAATGAAAATCTTGTGCAAGTTTGCGACTTAGTGCGCTCTGATCGTAGAATTATAATGAGGGAGATGGCTGATGAACTTAATTTAGGTTTCTATTCAGTTCAGGCAATTTTAACTGAAGATCTGAATATGAGTCGAGTGTCCGCAAAATTCATTCGAAAGATGTTCTCAAGTGACTAGAGACAATACCGACTTGAAGCGTGCCAAGAACTGATTAATGGGACCAAAAATGACCCATCTTTGTTAAATAGGGTAATTACAGATGACGAATAGCATGTATATGGATACCATCATGTAACTTAAAGTGCAGTCTTCGCAGTGGAAGACTCCAGGTTCACCACTACCGAAAAAAAGCACGGCAAAGTCGGTCGAAGGTGAAGACAATATTCGATTCTACGGTATTGTGCGTCATGAATTTACCCCTGGAGGACAGACAATTAAGCAGGAATACTGCAAATGTGTCCTTGAGCGTTTGCGCGAAAAGGTGCGAAAGTAAAGGCCTGCATTGTGTAAAGACAGGAGTTGGGTGCTACACCATGACAATGCTCCGGCTCATCGTGCCTTCTCCATCGAATTTTCAACCAAATTCAAAATTCCTGTGCTTCCACAACTACTATATTCCACTGATTAGGACCCTGTGTATTTCTACTTGTTTCCTAAACTGAAATTTTCACCGAAAGGGAAACTATTTTACTCGACTGAAGACATCCAGGCAAATACAGAGAGCGTCCTTAACACACTTCAGAAAAAAAAATTCCAGGAATGTTTCCAAAAGTGGAAACATCGTTGGAGTCGGGATGTTCGATCAGAATGGGACTATTTTGAAGGAGATGCGTCACAGTAGCATGTAAGTACCACCATTGAACAATTACAAGCTTATTCTTAAAACTTTCCAATCACACTTCGTACATAGCCATACATAGTCCCCATGTTAACTACAGAGAAACTGGGAGTGCCTCTGGAATACGTCAGCCCAGCATTCATCGCATTTTGCACGCAAATGGCTCCCGTCTGTGTCATGTGTGGCCACTAATATGAACCAGCATGCTTATTTAAACTTTATGAATGACCAGGTGTTGCCTCTGAGTCAACATCCGCATGATGAGTGTGCTATTGACATCCCTCTTTCTCAAAACGACGACAGCAAAGTTCATCCGGCTGGAAGCATATGTGCCTGTTAGTCTGAACACTCTCCCACCTTATTAAATCACAACTGGCTTGCAAAGTTACCTGACCTGAAGCCTGCAGAAAATCTGTCGCACATGTTGGAACAGCGGATAAAACGCCGACATCAGCATCTCCGCTATTTGGAGGAACTACGTGATCAAATCCTCAGCGAGTGGTTTCACCTGAATGCGACGTACTTGCACAACCATGTGGACTCAGTTCCTAATCGAATCCAGTTGGTTACAACATCGAGTGGTGGAATTACACGGTATTAAATTGTGCGTGTAATCATTTCTTTAGGGGTCACTAATTTTTTGTTCGGTGAGTTTAGATTCTTTCACCAGATAACTCTTTGCCGAAGACGCTGCCCGAAAATCACAGAAAGCTAAACGGAAGAAATACACTCCTGGAAATTGAAATAAGAACACCGTGAATTCATTGTCCCAGGAAGGGGAAACTTTATTGACACATTCCTGGGGTCAGATACATCACATGATCACACTGACAGAACCACAGGCACATAGACACAGGCAACAGAGCATGCACAATGTCGGCACTAGTACAGTGTATATCCACCTTTCGCAGCAATGCAGGCTGCTATTCTCCCATGGAGACGATCATAGAGATGCTGGATGTAGTCCTGTGGAACGGCTTGCCATGCCATTACCACCTGGCGCCTCAGTTGGACCAGCGTTCGTGCTGGACGTGCAGACCGCGTGAGACGACACTTCATCCAGTCCCAAACATGCTCAATGGGGGACAGATCCGGAGATCTTGCTGGCCAGGGTAGTTGACTTACACCTTCTAGAGCACGTTGGGTGGCACGGGATACATGCGGACGTGCATTGTCCTGTTGGAACAGCAAGTTCCCTTGCCGGTCTAGGAATGGTAGAACGATGGGTTCGATGACGGTTTGGATGTACTGTGCACTATTCAGTGTCCCCTCGACGATCACCAGTGGTGTACGGCCAGTGTAGGAGATCGCTCCCCACACCATGATGCCGAGTGTTGGCCCTGTGTGCCTCGGTCGTATGCAGTCCTGATTGTGGCGCTCACCTGCACGGCGCCAAACACGCATACGACCATCATTGGCACCAAGGCAGAAGCGACTCTCATCGCTGAAGACGACACGTCTCCATTCGTCCCTCCATTCACGCCTGTCGCGACACCACTGGAGGCGGGCTGCACGATGTTGGGGCGTGAGCGGAAGACGGCCTAACGGTGTGCGGGACCGTAGCCCAGCTTCATGGAGACGGTTGCGAATGGTCCTCGCTGATACCCCAGGAGGAACAGTGTCCCTAATTTGCTGGGAAGTGGCGGTGCGGTCCCCTACGGCACTGCGTAGGATCCTATGGTCTTGGCGTGCATCCGTGCGTCGCTGCGGTCCGGTCCCAGGTCGACGGGCACGTGCACCTTCCGCCGACCACTGGCGACAACATCGATGTACTGTGGAGACCTCACGCCCCACGTGTTGAGCAATTTGGCGGTACGTCCACCCGGCCTCCCGCATGCCCACTATACGCCCTCGCTCAAAGTCCGTCAACTGCACATACGGTTCACGTCCACGCTGTCGCGGCATGCTACCAGTGTTAAAGACTGCGATGGAGCTCCGTATGCCACGGCAAACTGGCTGACACTGACGGCGGCGGTGCACAAATGCTGCGTAGCTAGCGCCATTCGACGGCCAACACCGCGGTTCCTGGTGTGTCCGCTGTGCCGTGCGTGTGATCATTGCTTGTACAGCCCTCTCGCAGTGTCCGGAGCAAGTATGGTGGGTCTGACACACCGGTGTCAATGTGTTCTTTTTTCCATTTCCAGGAGTGTATGTATTACTGAGATCCTCATAATCTGCACTAGTTGAGGCAGGTTGGACATAAGAGGCATTGCAGTGTAAACGTTTGGTGTGGATTATTGGAGGCTGAATGATTCATCATTACTTCATTGGAGAAACGTAACGGATAAAAGAAATGCATAATCTCGTGCCGAGGGCCCACCGGGTCTCTTAAAGGAAGAACAGTTTGAAATACTTAGATGTAATTGGTACCACCGGGAATGGATGCCCGGCTCACTGCTGGTTTCTGGTTTGTGGCTAGGGAAGCGCTCATCCAGCACATTTACGGTCGCTGAATGCGGCATAAAGGCATTAACAGTTGGCATACACGTTCGCTTGATTTGACTCCACTGCATTTTTTCTCTGTGTAGTAAGCTCAGATGATTTAAAAGGTCGAATTATTGCAGCATGTGGTGTGATATCAAAAAGATGTCTTCAGATTGTCCTGAAGTCCTTGTACCAGGGGCTGCAAATGTGTATTGCAGCAGACAGTGGGCGTATTGGACACTTGATGACACAAACACAAAGGTAACAGAAGGCACTCAGCTTGATACATGTGTTTGAAGTTTCTGTGCTCAAATAGCACAACCTTAAATACTAATATATCGCCACTTGGTATTATTTGCAATTTTTCCAAGGCATTTAACTGTACAGATCATGTTACTTTCTTAGTAAAACTCACGATTTATGGAACTGATGGGTTTACACACTGCTGGTTTGAATTAAACTTATCAAACAGAATGCAAAAGTTTGTGTTGAATATTTCAGACAGTGCCAGAAAGGCAGAAAATTTTAGTGAGTTGGGGAATAAAGAAATTAAAAGGGAGTCCCACAGGGTTAAATTTTGGTCCCACTGCTATTCGTTATATATGTGAATGAGCTTCCACTTAACATTCAACAAGCAAGATTGGTACTTTTTGCGGACGATACTAGTTCTATAATAAATACAATTAGAGAGAAAGCAACAGAAGAGTTGGTAAACGATACTTTCCAAAAAATTATTAAGTGGGTCTCTAAAACTGGACTCTCCCTAAATTCTGAAAAAAACACACTATTTTCAGTTCTGTACAACAAATAATCGTACCAACAATTAATGTAGCACATGGGCATGAGTCAGTAAATGGGGTAAAATACTCCAAATTTATGGGTGTACATATTGATGAAAAGTTGAACTGAAAGAAGCATGTTACTGAGCTTCTCAAACAATGAAGTCAAACTACTTTTGATCTTATTAGAATTGCTGATCTTGGAAACAAACATGTCGACCTTCTGACATATTTTGCACATTTTCAGTCAATAATGTCATATGGGATAATTTTTTGGGATAATGCATCACTTAGGAAGAAAGTACAGATTGCAAAAAAGCGACCAGAAAGAATAATATGTGGCGTTCGCCCACGGACGTCATGTCGGTACCTCTTCAAGAAGCTAGGCAATTTAATAGCGACGCCACATTACATATATTCGCTAGTGAAGTTGTTGATAAAGAAACCATCGCAATTTTGGAAGAACAGTGAAGTTCGTACAGGGAAAATGACCTTTATTACCCACTGTTAGAGCTGTCAGTGGCTCGGAAAAGAGTTCAATACCTAGCAACAAAAATTGTTGATCATTTGCGTAATAACATAAAATTTCTGACAGGTAACGAAGCAAGTTTTAAATCTAATTTAAAATCATTTCTCCTGTAAAACTGCTATTCCATTGACGAATTTCTGCTTACAAACTGGTAGCCAGAAGAAAAATTATTCGTTGTTGCATGAAGGGAACTAAAAATAATAATTCGTTCATCAGAATGTTTATATGGATCTGAATGCCTAACGATGAACTATAAGATGGACAAACTAGAGGTACTGGAAAGAACGACTATTAGAAAAATACTGGATGCAATAGAAATTGCAGATGGTTGGAAAATAAGAAGTAATGAGGAGATATGCAAAATAAAAAAAAGATAGAGAAAATATCTGACGTTATGGCCAAACGAAGATTAACCTTTTTCGGGCACCTCTACCGAATGGATGGAAATAGACTAACAAAACAAGTAATCCTGTATTTCTGGAAGAAGAAATCGACAATAGCATGGATTACAGATGTAAGGAAAGATCTAGATGGAAATAACATCAAAGAATCAGACACTGCAGAAAGAAACCGTTTTAAAAATAAAATACGAGGGTGAGTCAAGTGAAAACCTTAAATATTTTTTTAAATATTATTTATCGTGCAGAAGTGGTACAAAACTGTATCACTTTTCAACATAATCTCCCCCACGGTCAATGCAAGTCTTCCAACGCTTACAAAGTGCATAAATTCCTTTAGAAAAACATTCTTTTGGTAGTCCGCGCAACCACTGATGCACCACGTGGCGTACCTCTTCATCAGAACGGAACTTCTTTCCTGTCATTGCGTCTCTGAGTGGTCCAAACATATGGAAATCACTTGGGGCAAGGTCTGGTGAGTATGGTGGTTGGGGAAGACACTCAAAGTACAGGTCTGTAATTGTTGCAACTGTTGTACGGGCAGTATGGGGTCTTTCATTGTCATGTGGCAAAAGGACACCTGCTGACAGCGATCCACGTCGCTTTGATTTGATTGCAGGCCGCAGATGATTTTTTAAGGAGATCTGTATGTGATGCACTGGTGACAGTGGTCTCTCTAGGCATGTAATGCTCCAAAATGACGCCTTTTTTGTCACAAAAGAGAGTCAGCATAACCTTCCCTGCTGATGGTTCTGTTCGCAACTTCTTTGGTTTTGGTGATGAGGAATGGCCCCATTCCTTGCTCGCTCTCTTCGTTTCCGGTTGGTGGAAGTGAAACCAGGTTTCGTCCCCAGTAACGATTTCTGCAAAGAAGCCATCACCTTCTCGTTCAAAGCGCCGAAGAAGTTCTTCACAAGCATCAACACGTCGTTCGCTCATTGTAGGAATCAGCTGCCGTGGCACCCATCTTGCAGACACTTTGTGAAACTGGAGCACATGATGCACAATGTGGTTTGCTGATCCATGACTAATCTGTAAACATGCTGCAATGTCATTCAGTGTCACATGGCGGTTTTCCTTCACTATGGTTTCAACTGCTTCAATGTTCTGTGGAGTCACAACTCGTTGTGCCTGACCTGCGCGAGGAGCATCTTTCACTGAAGTCACACCATTTGTGAACTATCTACTCCATTCGTAAACTTGCTGCTGTGGCAAACATGCATCACCGCACTGAACCTTCATTCGTCGATGAATTTCAATAGGTTTCACACCTGCACTACGCTAATCTTCCCTGGTGCAAGTCGCAAGTGGGGCGACCATCTTTATACTGATACTGCGACGGTATGTGTGCATCTGCATTATGCTGCCACCTGCAGGCCATTATGCACGCTGTTTGTAGCACGCTTACCAACTTACAGGATAACGGCGCGAAATTTGGATTTGTTATTACAAATTTAAGGTTTTCGTTTGATTCATCCTCCTACTAAATGTGGAAGGCTTTCAAAGTAGAAGAAATAAGAGATAGGGTTCAAATAGTTCAAATGGCTCTGAGCACTATGGGATTTAACGTCTGTGGTCATCAGTCCCCTAGAACTTAGAACTACTTAAACCTAACTAACCTAAGGAGATCACACACATCCATGCCGGAGGCAGGATTCGAACCTGCGACCGTAGCGGTCGCGCGGTCCCGGACTGTAGCGCCTAGAACCGAAGAGATAGGGAACAACATGGACAGAAGAAAGGAAGAGACTTCATGGGGAAAAAATTAGGAAGAAATAGGAAACAACAACAAAGGAAGAAGAGGAACTTTCAACGTGATCCTAATTGGCTAATACGACTGTAAAAAAAAAAAAAAAAAAAAAAAAATAAATAAAAAACTGTTCATCAATTAAAAATTAATCATGTAAACAGGTTCTGTAAACTGACTCGTTCCACATCATTTCGTTAAAAGAATCGTTCAAATGATCTACGGAACTGTAACTAATTAACTAACTGTTGTTAAATCACATGAAGTTGAAGGGGCCTGCTGAAATGTCGCGAAACCTTTGCCTCCGGGACATGGACTCCGTGACCAGCACTGCTACAGAGCCATGAGACACCACGTTTAAGCCTCTGAAGGGAGACAGTTCGACAAACAGCGGCGAAACCGACGATCGAGGCGAACCAGCGTCGGGGCCGCTAGAGGGATTCCCGACGGAGGGATCCCCCGCGTGCGGCCAGCGGCGCATGCGCAGTGGCGCCGCTCTCGGGCGCCTCACGGGCCGGGCGTCGCGGCCGTGGCTCAGTGCGTCGGCAGACGCGGCGTCGGCTGCTTCGTCGTTCGGGTTGCGCCGGCCAGCATTGACAGCGGTCGCGCGGCGGCCCTTCTTCGGCGCGCAGCGCAAGGTAGGCAGCACCGCCAGCGCAGCGCCTCCACCCGCTGCCCGAGCCAGCGCTCTGTTAACCCGCACTTCCTTCGCGAAATAGTTTTATCGGAAGCTAATTAACCACTTTAACACGGCATTTCGCGAATTTTGTTGAGAAGATAACCCTGTCAGTCGTTACTGTGATTTTAACATTACGTGTCAAGTTACAGCAGGCATACCCTTCCACTGACATGCGCTGCACATTGCAATAATTGAGAAACCATTCTCCTCGTAAACGGAGTTTCTAAAACTTGCTCAAATACGGGAGAGGAAAGACCGTTCACAGTCGTCTTCTCAGGGCTAGAAACTCACGTTCAGAATAATCACATTGGGCACAGTATAGGTTTCAAGACCACCAGTCCATCACGCCCTCGTTTACTTGCTTTATATATTTCAGGAAGACCTGTCTATTCATGGAGCATTGTTGCTGTGCAGCGAACTTTCAGTGTGGAATATGATCCGAATATGTCAAGAGTACAATATCTACATCTCTCGGATATAGAAAATTTGTTCTTTCCAGAAAGAATCCTCGTTCGTAGTGTTGTATTTTCTGGCGGACTGATACCATGACAATTTTCAATAACATCGCGGAACACTTGACATGGGTTCGATCACGGGTGTCGCGTCACTGCTCTGCTGACATGTGCGTCTACATCTACATTCCTACTCTGGTACTCACAATCAAACGTCGGGCAGAGGGTTCTTCGAACCACGTTCACACTATTTTTCTACCGTTCCACACTCTACCAGATCTTGGGAAGAACGAACACTTAAGTCTCTCTGTACGAGTTCTGCTTTCTATTTTATTGTCATGATCATTTCCTCTTATGTAGGATAGCTACAATAAAATATTTTCACATTCATAGGATTTGGTGATTGAAATTTCGTGAATTATCTCGCAGCAATTCGCTTTATCATATATGTGACACACTCTCTGGTATTTCGCGAAAATACGCAACGAGCTTCCCTTCTTACAACTTTTTCGATGTCTTCCGTCAGCTTTATCTGGTAAGGATCACTTACGGCACAGCAACACGGTAGCGCAGGGCGAAGAAGCTTAGTGTAGGCAATCTCTTTAGTAGACCTGTAACATCTTATAAGTGTCCTCCCAATAAAACGTTGTTTTCGGTTTGCCTACCCCACATTATCTATGTGACCGTCCCAACTTACGTTGTTCTTAACTGTAGTTCCTAGATATTTAGTCGATGTGACAGCATTTAAATTTGTGTGATTTATCGTGTAATCGAATGTTAACAGATTTCTTTTTGTACTCATGTGGATGACCTAACACTTTTCCTTCTTGAGAGACATTTGCCATTTTTATCACCACTGAGATATCGTGTGTAAGTCATTTTGCAATTTTTTTCATCTTCTGATGACTTTACTCGGCGGTAAATGACAGCATTATCTGCAATAAATCTGAGTGCTGCTCACAAAATCTCCTAAATTGTTTATGTAGATTAGAAACAGCAGAGAGCCTATAACACTTCCTTGGGGAACGCATGAAATCATTTATGTTTTAGTCGATAATTTCCCTTGGATTACTACATGCTGACCGAGCGAGGTGGCGCAGTGGTTAGACACTGGACTCGCATTCGGGAGGACGACGGTTCAATCCCGCGTCCGGCCATCCTGATTTAGGTTTTCCGTGATTTCCCTAAATCACTCCAGGCAAATGCCGGGATGGTTCCTCTGAAAGGGCACGACCGACTTCCTTACCCATCCTTCCCAAATCCGATGAGACCGATGACCACGCTGTCTGGTCTCCTTCCCCAAACCAACCAACCAACCAACTACATGCTGTGACGTTTGTGATAGGAAATAACGGATCCACTCGCACAACCGAAACGATGCTCCACAGGCATGCAGTTTGATTAGAAGTACCTGACGCGTCCCGTTTGACTGAGGCGTCGCGTATAAGCGAGTAACAAAGCCCTCCTCATGCGCCGATGGCTGCCTTGTTGTAGGGATTCTACCACAAATATGCGGATGTGCTTACAATGCCATTCAATGAACCACGGATGAAACACATGTGATCGCTGTTAAGAACATATTCTCACAGGCGGCAGGAAACCTGCCACATACAGATATGAACATGTTTCACCCCCTGTTCTTAATAGAGCACGTATTATTGCGTAAGCGCTTCATCATTAAGAACATCATAACATTTTTCTCTACAGTTTCGGTGGTTCAAATGAGTGAGCAAAAATGCCAGTGGAGGACATTGCAGGAAACTCATAAAAGTGAAATAAGTTTTTCATGTAAAATTTACTATACAATTTATGTGAATTGTTATGCAGAGCCTCTACTCCCATGAGTATACACAAAGCCAACTGCCTATAAATTCGAATACATGCCCATTAATAACTGGAAAACTAAAACAGACTATAAATTCGAATACATGCCCATTAATAACTGGAAAACTAAAACAGACTAAATCATATTGCCGTTCAGATCTACTATTTGATTTCTGAGCAGATACTCTGTCTTCGACTTAACTAGCTACAGCGCACGTCTGACTTCGATAACTCTACAAACCTGACAGTGTGAGAGGTAGACGGTCCTCGACTGAAAACTAATTCAAGCCAAGGTTTCCTATAAGATGAATGACGACAATCTCTTAGCTTTAGTTGCCGTTCTCTGTTTATTTAGCAAATGATTAACACCAAACTACTGATATTGTATCGTTTGTTGATACATCATGTGGTTTAAGAGAGCAACCTTGTTACACACTGTGGAAATGAAAATGCGACTGCGCCTTGTTGGACGTCAGCTTTCTCTTAGTGGTCACACTGCGTGGGCGGCATCGGACTATTACCCAATTTGCTCCCTGTGACCTGCCTACAAGAGGAGGCTGTAGAACGTAAGCCACTTTAATGATTGTCGCTGACATATAATATCAGCAAGTCCCCGTGAAGTGTGGCAAGTATTGTTATTACATTGTACTTTTGCATCATGTGACCCACTCCACTCGCTGCCAAGTACACTACAGGCCGTTAAAACTGCTACACCAAGAAGAAATGCAGATGATATATTATACTAGAACTGACATGTGACTACATTTTTATGCAATTTGGGTGCATAGATCCTGAGATATCACTACCCAGAACAACCACCTCTGGCCGTAATAACGGCCTTGATACGCCTGGGCATTGAGTCAAGCAGAGCTTGGATGGCGTGTACAGGCACAGCTGCCCATGCAGCTTCAACACGATTCCACAGTCCATCAAGAGTAGTGACTGGCGTATTGTGACGAACCAGTTGCTCGGCCACCATTGACCAGACTTTTCAACTGGTGAGAGATCTGGAGACTGTGCTGGGCAGGGCAGCAGTCGAACGTTTTCTGTATCCAGAAAGGCCCGTACAGGACCTGCAACATGCGGTCGTGAATTATCCTGCTGAAATGTAGGGTTTCGCAGGGATCGAATGAAGGGTAGAGCCACGGGTCGTAACACATCTGAAATGTAACGTCCACTGTTCAAAGTGCCGTCAATACGAACAAGAGGTGACCGAGACTACACCAATGGCACCCCATACCATCACGCCGGGTGATACGTCAGTATGGCGATGTGCGTTCACCGCGATGTCGCCAAACACGGACGCGACCATCATGATGCTGTAAACAGAACATGGATTCAACCGAAAAAAATGACGTTTTGCCATTCGTGCACCCAGGTTCGTCGTTGAGTACACCATCGCCGGCGCTCCTATCTGTGATGCAGCGTCAAGGGTAACCGCAGCCATGGTCTCCGAGCTGATAGTTCATGCTGCTGCAAACGTCGTCGAACTGTCCGTGCAGATGGTTGTTGTCTTGCCAACGTCCCCATCTGTTGACTCAGGGATCGAGACGTGGCTGCACGATCCGTTACAGCCGTGCGGATAAGATGCCTCGACTGCTAGTGATACGAGGCCGTTGGGATCTAGCACGGCGTTCCGTATTACCCTGCTGAACCCACCGATTCCATATTCTGCTAACAGTCATTGGATCAGACCAACTCAATGTCGCGATACGATAAACCGCAATCGCGATAGGCTACAATCCAACCTTTATCAAAGTCGGAAACGGGATGGTACGCATTTCTCCTCCTTACACGAGGCATCAGAACAACGTTTCACCAGGCAACGCCGGTCAGCTGCTGTTTGTGTATGAGAAATCGGTTGGAAACGTTCCTTATGTCAGCACGTTGTAGGTGTCGCCACCGGCGCGATCATTGTGTGAATGCTTTTCTGATGCCCTGCTTCATGTTTCCGTCCTTTCTTGGAAAACAAATGCATGCTCGATGTTTCTTTGCCCCTTCAGAGAGACCGAAATATTCATCGCATTACATATACGTATGCTCAGGTTTAAGGATTTTGTTAAACTGTTGTATCAGTATGCTGATTTTTCCAAAAGATGTTCAAGCGGTATTTCAAAAACTGGTCTCTTTAACCATGCATTAAATTTCATTATAGGTACATTTAAATGCTGTACATTAGGCTATTGCTGTACTTCCAAAAAATTGAGATACTTGTACCTTCACCGGCCGGAGTGGCCGTGCGGTTCTAGGCGCTACAATCTGGAACCGAGTGACCGCTACAGTCGCAGGTTAGAATCCTGCCTCGGTCATGGATGAGTGTGATATCCTTAGGTTAGTTAGGTTTAATTACTTCTAAGTTCTAGGTGACTGATGACCTCAGAAGTTAAGTCGCATAATGCTCAGAGCCATTTGAACAATTTTTTTTGTGCCTTCATTAAAGATAGCAACAAATGCTCTTCTATCCACCATATTACATTTCCACCGGGCATTTGGTTAGGGCTTAAAATTTATCATCACAGAATGCGGCACTATGCAGGAAGTCGCATGTACTTCTTTTACTTAGAAGAGATAAACTCTTTAGCTTTCCAAATGTGAATTTAGATCATTTGCTTCTGAAATTTCACTTGTACCACTTGTGCTCTTAGCCCAGTTCTACATCTACATCACACTTAAGTGGCTGGCAGAGGGTTCATCGAATCACCTTCACAATAATTCTCTGTTACTGCACTCTCGAACAACGCGAGGAAAAAGCAAACAACTATATGTTTCGGTGCGAGCTCTGATTTCACTTATTTTATTATGATGGTCGTTTTTCCCTATGTATATTGGCGTCAAAAAAATATTTTCGCATTCGGAGGAGAAAATTGGTGACTGAAATTTCGAGTATCGCATGCCATACGGCCCAGGAGCACGAAGTAATGGTCTGGGGTGCCGGTCCATTTCATGACAAGACGCCTTTTTTTGTCATCCGCAGCACCCTTACAGCACAGCAGTACGTAGGTGATATTTCAGCGACAGTTTCTACTGTCTGTCTCCGTGCTTGCCGAACCTTACCTTGGCCACCAAGGTCGCCAGATCTCTCCCCAATTGAGAACGTTAGGAACAATATGGCAGGACCCTCCAACCATCTTGGGATTTTGACAATGTACATCTACAAGGATACTTGGCAAATGACATTCAAGTGCCTGGCAGAGGGTTAATCGAACCATCTTCACAATTCTCTATTATTCCAATCTCGTACAGCACGCGGAAAGAATGGACACCTATATCTTTCCGTACGAGCTCTGATTTCCCTTATTTTATCTTTGTGATCGTTCCTCCCTATGCAGGTCGATGTCAACAAAATATTTTCGCATTCGGAGTAGAAAGTAGGTGATTGGAATTTCGTGAGAAGATTCCGTCGCAACGAAAAACGCGTTTCTTTTAATGATTTCCAGCCCAAATCCTGTATCATTTCTGTGACACTCTCTCCCATATTTCGCGATGATAAAAAACGCGCTGCCTTTCTTTAAACTTTTTCGACGTACTCCGTCAGTCCTACCTGGTAAAGATCCCCCACCGCGCAGCAGTATTCTAAAAGAGGACGGACAAGCGTAGTGTAGGCTGTCTCCTTAGTACGTCTGTTACATTTTCTAAGCGTCCTGCCAATAAAACGCAGTCTTTGGTTAGCCTTCCCCACAACATTTTCTATGTGTTCCTTCCAATTTAAGGTTGTTCGTAATTATAATACCTAGGTATTTAGTTGAATTTACGGCTTTTAGTCTAGACTGATTTATCGTGTAACCGAAGTTTCACGAGTTCCTTTGGATACGGATCTTTCGTCGAGCGACCGGTTGTAAATGATTGTTAAGTATGGAGCTAATGCATCAGCATACTACGAAAGGAACCTAACTGGTATACATTCTGGAGCAGAAGACTTGCTTTTATTAAGTGATTTAAGTTGCTTCACTACTCCGAGGATATTTAATTCTACGTTACTCATGTTGGCAGCTGTTCTCGATTCTAATTCTGGAATATTTACTTCGTGTTCTTTTGTGAAGGCATTAGGAAGGCTGTGTTTAGTAACTCCGCTTTTTCAGCACTGTCTTCGATAAAACCTCCATTACTATCGCGCAGAAAAGGCATTGATTGTTTCTTGCCGCTAACATACTTCACATACGACCAGAATCTCATTGGATTTTCTGCCAGGTTTCGAGACAAAGTTTCGTTGTGGAAACTGTTATAAGCATCTCGCATTGAAATTCCGCGCTAAATTTCGAGATTCTGTAAAAGATCGCCAATCTTGGTGATTTTGCGTCTGTTTCAATTTGAATCTAAAATGCCAAATGGTCAGAATTTGACACGATATCGCTCTGGAGGACATTAACAACTTTGTCGATCAATACCAAGCCGAATAACTGCTTCCATAAGGGCCAGAGGAGTACCAACGCGTTATTGACTGGTTCAATTTGTGAAACTCCTCCTCTTGAATGAATTATCAAATTTTTCTGAAATTGTAGACATTTGCTTGTTCGTACATGTATATTACGTCTGGCGATCTCCATCCCATTCGGATAATTCCTTCGTGGTGGGTCGTTTTTGTCTTAGAGTGTACTCGCGCGAATCGTACTAGACAGTTGCTCATGTGTGTGAGACTCATGAAGTAAATCTAACAGGGATTGTTGAATATATACAAAGACGGGCTACATAGGTGACGTGCTTGCTTGACCTAAGGAAGAGTTTCACGGAAATGCTGAGAAACTTGAGCTGACAAATGAACAATTAACTGGGGAATCTGGGAATCGTTTCTGCAGGGACGCTGATGCCGAGGTTAGACTAGGTACGGAGTGCACTGAGGCATTTCTGTTATCCCGTTCTCCATACGTGAATGGAATGGGAAGAAATCCCTGTACGTGATACAATGGGAAGTACCCCCTGCCGTGCACTTCATAATGGTTTGCAGAATATACATGTAGATGCAGATACATTACTAGTGCGTTTGGGCACGTGGCTGCATAACCAGCATTTTTTTTTAGTTAATCGTGTTCTGTTACCTTAAATTTCTCCTACGGCATGAAGATGGCACGTTACTGCTGAAAAATCTGGAGTAATACAATGGGAAGTACCCCCTGCCGTGCACTTCATAATGGTTTGCAGAATATACATGTAGATGCAGATACATTACTTGTGCGTTTGGGCACGTGGCTGCATAACCAGCATTTTTTTTTAGTTAATCGTGTTCTGTTACCTTAAATTTCTCCTACGGCATGAAGATGGCACGTTACTGCTGAAAAATCTGGAGTCTAGTGATTACGCAGGCTTTGGTAGTCACATTTCGTTTTATTAACGGTGCTATTACAAGTAGATAGTGAGCAGTAGAGTAATCGACATGACTCGTACAGAGCGCAGTTCGACTCCAGTGCTGAGCTGATTTTATTGACCAGTGCAAACATTGTAGTTGCGTAGCTGTTTCAGCGTGTGCATAGCGATGTGTGTCTAAAAACTTTCTGTATGAAATTTATAATGCGTCGAAATTAACTTTGTTCATTGAGCAGTTCCTCGGGCTATTTTAAGTGTTCCGCGAGAATTTCGAGTGCCTCTGTTATATGAGGTTCATTCAAGTGAAACCTGGTCAGTGCGTCTACCTTTGCCTTACACGTAAGGAGGCACCACGTAACTGCGGGTTTGGTGGCGCCATCTGTTTGTAGGGATTGACGCGTGCGCACCATTTGATGTTCAATAGCGCCAGTGTGGTTTCACGCCGAAGAGAACGTGGCCACACAAGCTACCGAACAAGCAGGCGAGTAAGCAGGAACAATGAAGAGTGATTCGATTTTTGGTGGCGGAGGGAGTTGGATGCTGTGACGTGTATCGATGGATGAAGGCTGTGTACGGCGAGCACAGTCTGAGTCGCTCAATTGTTGTGGAATGCCGCAAACGTGTCCTTGAGGGGCGCGAGTCACTGGAAGACGGTGCTCGACAGGCTCATTGTGTCATCACACCGGAAACAGTCGCGGAAGAGAAATGTTTTAGTAACGTGTTTGGACCTCTAAAACAAGCTATTCGCGGACATCGATTCGCAACGGACGACGAAGTGTGTGGCTGGGTCCAGGCCTGGATCCGACAGCAGCCTACTTGCTTTTTCAAGGATGGAATCGACCGCCTAGTGTCGCAATGAGATAAATGCGGCAACAGTTCTGGTGACCATTTTTGAGTATGTGTACTGCGTATAATTATATTTTTCAGTTAATAAAATCGTTAGCGCTACTTTACACTAGTGACCGGGTTTCATTTGAATGCCCATTGTACTAAGGAAACGACTTTTTGGGGCTGTATGATTCAAATGGCTCTGAGCACTATGGGACTTAACTGCTCCGGCCATCAATCCCCTAGAACTTAGAACTACTTAATCCTAACCAACCTAAGGACATCACACACATCCATGCCCGAGGCAGGATTTGATCCTGCGACCATAGCGGTCGCGCGGTTCCAGACTGTAGCGCCTAGAACCGCTCGGCCACTCTGGCCGGCTGTATGATTCACTTCCACCTGCTGTTCCGTATTTTGTTTCTTATGCTCCGCACTGTTTGTGTGTGCAACGAATGTAGTTTCATTATTTGTGCCCAGCTGTTCCTTGCATGGTGTGCCGAAATGACGCCTTGCCTCTCGTATGTAAAACTCATCATACTCTGCACATTTTATTTCTCATACTCCTGATCTACGGAATTTTTCTTCGTAGCCGTCGGTTATACAGAGTGTTACAAAATGGTACGGCCAAACTTTCAGGAAACATTCCTCACACACAAATAAAGAAAAATTGTTATGTGGGCATGTGTCCGGAAACGCTTAATTTCCATGTTAGAGCTCATTTTAGTTTCGTCAGTATGTACTGTACTTCCTCGCTTCACCGCCAGTTGGCCCAATTGAAGGAAGGTAATGTTGACTTCGGTGCTTGTGTTGACATGCGACTCATTTCTCTACAGTACTAGCATCAAGCACATCAGTATGTAGCATCAACAGGTTAGTGTTCATCACGAACGTGGTTTTGCAGTCAGTGCAATGTTTACAAATGCGGAGTTGGCAGACGCCCATTTGATGTATGGATTAGCACGGGGCAATAGCCGTGGCGCGGTACGTTTGTATCGAGACTGATTTCCAGAACGAAGGTATACCGACAGGAAGACGTTCGAAGCAATTGATCGGCGCCTTAGGGAGCACGGAGCATTCCAGCCTCTGACTCGCGACTGGGAAAGACCTAGAACGACGAGGACACCTACAATGGACGAGGCAATTCTTCGTGCAGTTGACGATAACCCTAATGTCAGCGTCAGAGAAGTTGCTGCTGTACCAGGTAAGGTTGACCACGTCACTGTATGGAGAGTGCTACGGGAGAACCGGTTGTTTCCGTACCATGTACAGCGTGTGCAGGCACTATCAGCAGCTGATTGGCCTCCACGGGTACACTCCTGCGAATGGTTCATCCAACAATGTGTCAATCCTCATTTCAGTACAAATGTTCTCTTTATGGATGAGGCTTCATTCCAACTTGATCAAATTGTAAATTTTCACAATCAACATGTGTGGGCTGACCAGAATCCGCACGCAATTGTGCAATCACGTCATCAACACAGATTTTCTGTGAACGTTTGGGCAGGCATTGTTGGTGATGTCTCGATTGGGCCCCATGTTCTTCCACCTACGCTCAATGGAGCACGTTATCATGATTTCATACGGGATACTCTACCTGTGCTGCTAGGACATGTGCCTTTACAAGTACGACACAATATGTGTTTCATGCACGATGGAGCTTCTGCACATTTCAGTCGAAGTGTTCGTACGCTTCTCAACAATAGATTCGGTGACCGATGGATTGGTGGAGGCGGACCAATTCCATGGCCTCCACGCTCTCCTGACCTCAACCCTCTTATTTATGGGGGCATTTGAAAGCTCTTGTCTACGCAACCCCAGTACCAAATGTAGAGACTCTTCGTGCTCGTATTGTGGAGGCTGTGATACAATACGCCATTCTCCAGGGCTGCATCAGGGATTCCATGCGACGGAGGGTGGATGCATGTATCCTCGCTAACGGAGGACATTTTGAACATTTCCTGTAACAAAGTGTTTGAAGTCACGCTGGTACGTTCTGTTGCTGTGTGTTTCCATTCCATGATAAATGTGATTTGAAGTGAAGTAATAAAATGAGCTCTAACATGGAAAGCAAGCGTTTCCGGACACATGCCCACATAACATATTTTCTTTCTTTGTGTGTGAGGAATGTTTCCTGAAAGTTTGGCAGTACCATTTTGTAACACCCTGTATGTGTGATAAATTTTAAATGGGACTGACAAGACATAATTTCCATATTCAATTCAAGGAACACACAAACAAAAACCACAAAGCTGCAACTCAATGAAAAAAAAACGAGTTTCAGATTCGTAGCTTTTTTTTTTAACTTTACAAAGACATTCTGTAGACGTTTATCGTCATGTACATACTGAGACGGTTATGCTGCTACGATGTTAACGCCGGCTGGCGGAGCAGCCCAGCAGTGGAACTGAGCTGCTAGATGTAGTTGTTGTCTACTACCTCATACGCAGCAGTAAGGTGCAGCATATGTCGCCATGGGTAAATTGGACAGCAGAAATGATAAGCGAACACGCAAATACAGTAAACAAACGCTTAACTTCACTTGTAGCTGTCTCCAAGCATTGCGAAGAAACTTTACAAAAGAACAAACAGCAATAAGGTCCAGCTGTTACAAGAAGGAAACTAAAGAGCGCTGTCCAGTGTGAGGCTCCTGCTACTAGAGCGTGATCGAGCTGTCGAAGGCTGATTAAAACTGAAGACTGTCGAAGAGTTCGATGGAAAATGGTGCTTGGAGCTGCCGCCGTCCGTCCTATATTGCGGCAGCAGAGGGCACTTGTACTCGGAGCTGCTGAAGGTATGGCTCAGCGGGCGCGCATCATTGGATCCGCTGGGTCCCCGTGCGTACCATTCCCCGTAATGCTGGAAGCTCATTTTTTAAGTACGTCGATGAGGTCACACACCAAACCGTCAATGACTGTCATATCACAACACACATTAACATAGAGGCCTTCTTTAAAATGTGTTTCCAAAACGTCATGTTGGATTACCGGTTTGAGAGACGAGTATTATTCATATCATAACGAGTAAAAGCGGCTTCATCAGTAAACAGTATTAATGGGTTTACTTGCAGGTTTACAACTAGCCAATATCAGTTATCTTCCTTTCCGAAGGTACTCTGTTTCCTATAAAAGAAAAAGACAGGGACAGTGCATGTGAATGTCCATCATATTCTTGTATGTGGAACACAGCTATGTTCGGAAGTTCTGCGTGTGTGTGTGGAAGAACTACGTTCTATCAACTGTATGTCTTCCAAATCATCCACACTCTGTTCATTTGCACGTTCAGATGAAATGTGACAGATGGGCACTGCACCAACCTTGTGCAGTTAGTTTAAACACTGGTAAAAAGTCTTAAATCTCTTATTATGCAGGTAGGAAAAGGTCTACCGTATTCCCTAGTAGCAGCAGCAATGTTTCCATTACAAAGGTCGTACACAAGTTCATCGATACGCATCCGGAAGCTTATCCTTGTGACAAGCTGTATCTCTGCAGGCGATGAAAATTGGACTTGTGTTATATGGAACATTTTATTCGAATTGTTGTAAACTGCCATCACCTAAATTATTTACTGTTCCTCCTATAACACCCACTATTGGGAGACTTGCTTGACCAGATCTTGAGGTTCTTCAGAATCTCGTTAAATTGTTAACTTGTTCAAATAAGTTGGTGAACAGCAAGTAAAAAAGGAAAAGGACGACCGTTTTTGACCGGTTGTGCACAGGAGTATCGTTCTTTTGTGACTCACCGTGTATACACAGTCATTCCGGTGCATTTGATTCCATCTTTCGAGCAGAACTATGTTTTCGATAAATTATCTCGCGTATCAGCAACGTAAATTTCCCTCGGGAGTCTTCTGAAATTTCACCTGGCAAGCCGTTCATATTGCCGCAACGACACTAGAATGCGGGGCACAATTTTACTCCATAACTCCACGTCAGGCCTACTAAAACTGACACTTATTTAGCTTCCCTGGGAACTGCTGCCCTGAAAGAAAATTTCTTTATTCTATTTTGAAAAAAAAAAATCATGTCATTAACTCAATGATCAGTGTATTTATGAAATCATACACTCCTGGAAATGGAAAAAACAACACATTGACACCGGTGTGTCAGACCCACCATACTTGCTCCGGACACTGCGAGAGGGCTGTACAAGCAATGATCACACGCACGGCACAGCGGACACACCAGGAACCGCGGTGTTTGCCGTCGAATGGCGCTAGCTGCGCAGCATTTGTGCACCGCCGCCGTCAGTGTCAGCCAGTTTGCCGTGGCATACGGAGCTCCATCGCAGTCTTTAACACTGGTAGCATGCCGCGACAGCGTGGACGTGAACCGTATGTGCAGTTGACGGACTTTGAGCGAGGGCGTATAGTGGGCATGCGGGAGGCCGGGTGGACGTACCGCCGAATTGCTCAACACGTGGGGCGTGAGGTCTCCACAGTACATCGATGTTGTCGCCAGTGGTCGGCGGAAGGTGCACGTGCCCGTCGACCTGGGACCGGACCGCAGCGACGCACGGATGCACGCCAAGACCGTAGGATCCTACGCAGTGCCGTAGGGGACCGCACCGCCACTTCCCAGCAAATTAGGGACACTGTTGCTCCTGGGTTATCGGCGAGGACCATTCGCAACCGTCTCCATGAAGCTGGGCTACGGTCCTGCACACCGTTAGGCCGTCTTCCGCTCACGCCCTAACATCGTGCAGCCCGCCTCCAGTGGTGTCGCGACAGGCGTGAATGGAGGGACGAATGGAGACGTGTCGTCTTCAGCGATGAGAGTCGCTTCTGCCTTGGTGCCAATGATGGTCGTATGCGTGTTTGGCGCCGTGCAGGTGAGCGCCACAATCAGGACTGCATACGACCGAGGCACACAGGGCCAACACCCGGCATCATGGTGTGGGGAGCGATCTCCTACACTGGCCGTACACCACTGGTGATCGTGGAGGGGACACTGAATAGTGCACGGTACAACCAAACCGTCATCGAACCCATCGTTCTACCATTCCTAGACCGGCAAGGGAACTTGCTGTTCCAACAGGACAATGCACGTCCGCATGTATCCCGTGCCACCCAATGTGCTCTAGAAGGTGTAAGTCAACTACCCTGGCCAGCAAGATCTCCGGATCTGTCCCCCATTGAGCATGTTTGGGACTGGATGAAGCATCGTCTCACGCGGTCTGCACGTCCAGCACGAACGCTGGTCCAACTGAGGCGCCAGGTGGAAATGGCATGGCAAGCCGTTCCACAGGACTACATCCAGCATCTCTACGATCGTCTCCATGGGAGAATAGCAGCCTGCATTGCTGCGAAAGGTGGATATACACTGTACTAGTGCCGACATTGTGCATGCTCTGTTGCCTGTGTCTATGTGCCTGTGGTTCTGTCAGTGCGATCATGTGATGTATCTGACCCCAGGAATGTGTCAATAAAGTTTCCCCTTCCTGGGACAATGAATTCACGGTGTTCTTATTTCAATTTCCAGGAGTGTATTTCAGTGTTGTAATGAGTGCTTAGCAACAGTCCATCAACGCGAAAAACGTCATAATCTTCGTTATGCACACAAACAATTGCGGTAATGCAAAATATGTTTGGATGAATACCGTAAGCTCTTTGTCGTTTTTTGTCAGCTGCACTACGCGTGTTAAAAGAGGCCACACTGTCTCATTCAGCCCAGAGGGTGCCCTGGGCTAAGCTGCGTGAGATTAAATGGGGTAAACGGGCAATCACCGCGAAAGTCGTTTCCCGTAGCAAGAGCATTAAAGACTGGCCGCAGCATACTATAACGATATGTAAATTAACCAAAGTAAGTTTCGGACTACCCGCAAATTTCCGAACCTGCGTGGGCTTAGACTCGGTGGAAGCAGAAAATGAAACTCAAAAAAAGCATTTTACTGTTAAATAAAGACAAAAGTAACTAAAATATACTCTAAGAAAAAAAAACAAAGAAAAAGAAACAAAAGCAAAAGACGACGCACCACGAAGGAATTATCCGAACGTGATAGAAATCGGTAGATGTGATAACACGATAAGACAAACAGATGATTACATTACCAGAAAAACTGGATGATTTATTCAAGAGAGAGAGAGAGAGATTCAGAAATTGGGCAATTCGATAACGCGTTGGTCCCTTATCCGCCCTGCCTTGCCTTGCCGGATCTCTACCCAGTTGAGAACGTTCGGAACATTATGGGCAGGGCCCGCAAACCAGCTCGGGTTTTGACGATCTAAAGCGCCAATTGGGCAGAATTTCGCATGATATACCTTAGGTGGACCTCTAACACCTCTGTCAATCAGTGCCAAGCAGAATAAATGCGTGCATAAGGGCCAGAGGAGGGTCAACGCATTATTGACTTGCACAATTTGTAGAGCTCTTTTTCTTGAATAGATCATCCAGTTATACTGAAATTTGAGTCATTTATTTGTCTGTGTTCGCAGCTCGTGGTCTCGCGGTAGCCTTCTCGCTTCCCGAGCACAGGATCCCGGGTTCGATTCCCGGGGTCAGGGATTTTCATCTGCCTCGAGATGACTGGGTGTTGTGTCGTCTTCATCATCATTCATCCCCATTATGGTCGAAGGAAGGCAACGACAAACCATCACCATTAGGACATTGCCTAGTACGGCGGTGCAGGTCTCCCGCATCGTTCCCCTACGTTCTGTCAAAAAGTATGGAATTTCATCATCATCATTATTTGTCTGTACATCATATCTACCGATTTCCATTCATTCGGATAATTCCCTCGTGGTGCGTCTTTTTGTTTTTGTCTTAGAGTGTAAAATCATTCTGTTCGATAGTCCACACCTGTGAGAACAGACTTTACTGTTGTCTAAAATTCAGTAACATTTCGCTCCAGCCCGTTCATTGTAACGTACACTGTCTGATCAAAAGTACCCAGGCATCCACACGTAAAACGGAATTAACCATTAAACGCCAGAGAGGCGGATATGCCAGTAGAAAAGGAGGCGGGGAGTATTGCGTTGTCAGTAGAGAGGCAGTAACAGCAGAAAAATGGTTCAAATGCCTCTGAGCACTATGGAACTTAATACCTGAGGTCATCAGTCCCCTAGAACTTAGAACTACTTAAACCTAACTAACCTAAGGACAGCACACACGTCCATGCCCGAGGCAGGATACGAACCTGCAACCGTAGCGGTCGCGCGGTTCCAGACTGAAGCGTCTAGAACCGCTCGGCCACACAGGCCGGCTAGTAACAGCAGAATGAGTCGGTCAGCGGAATTCAGTGTCTTCGAACTTGAAATAGTCAAAAATAAATTTGTCATGGGCAGTTCAACCCCTCTAGAACTCCCCAAGTAGACCAATGATGATATGAAGGAGAAACGGGAAGGAGCAATCTCAACTAAATAAAGACCAACTAGAGCTAATGTGCTGACGGAGAGGGAACATCGGCCACCGTGGAGGATGATTGTAAAAAAATCGCATGAAATAAGTGGGTAAAGTCACTCGTTCCAAAGTGCTGCCAGCTGTCCATCTAGCACAGTGGCTGTGCGTAGAGAGTTAAGAAGAATGGGGTACAGCGGTCGAGCAGGCGATCCTAAGCCGCACATTTCTGAAGTCACCGCTAAGCAACGCTTCAGCTGGTTCAATGAGCGACGCTGGTGGAAGTGGATGACTGGAAACGAGTGATCTGAACCACGCTGCACGCTGTGGGCAATCCGACTGAAGAGACTGGGTTTGACGAATGCCTGAGGGATGCTACCTGTCGGCCGGAGTGGCCGAGCGGTTCTAGACGCCACAGTCGGGAACCGTGCAAGCGCTACGGTCGGAGATTCGAATCCTGTCTCGTGCATGGATGTGTGTGATGTCCATAGGTTAGTTAGGCTTAAGTAGTTCTAAGTTCTAGGGGACTGATGACCTCAGAAGTTAAGTCCCATAGTGCTCAGAGCCATTTGAACCATTTGATCCTACCTGCCATCATGTGTGGTGCCACCTGCGATGTACCGAGGAGGTGCTGTTGCGATATGGCGGTATTTTTAGTGTTTAGGGTGTTGTCCATTTATTGTTCTTAGGAAGATGCTGAATGCGGAACGATATGAAAACATTTACAGCACTGTGTACACATCTCAGTAGCGGGTCAGTTTAGAATCGATGATTGTTGGTGTGAGCATGACAATGCAACCTTGTGAGATGCGCAGTAGTGCAAATAGTGTTTGCATTAAGTTTTTCTCGTATTAATATACGAGGTTTGTTCAAGAAGTAAAGAGAATTCAAAACGTTTATCCATTATGAACGACGGCGAATTTGGAAATTTCGCGTGTTTTATTAGCCCGATTAGTAATATTTTATTGTTTTTGTTTTTAAGTCGGAAAACATGTCTTTTACGAGTCTTTCCAGTGTTTATAGAATCTCGTATTCATTCTGTTAACAGTTGTCACGAAAATTACATGTGCTTTGGTAATATTAGTGATTATTTTGCATAAGAATGAATCAGACAATGTTGTTTTAGTTTGTAGTAACTTCTGTTTGACAATATATTTGACTAATAACTTGTTTCTGATAATGCTACCACACCTAATTTGCTGTTACGTGATTACTGTTGCTGTGTAATGGAGTTGTAATAATATGTAGAGTATTAACTGCAGTACTAAGAAAATTTTCTTGATGGCAACGCTTTCAAAATTTCAGTAGAATATTTCTCCTAGGAACAAGACCACTAGAGAATTTTTTCACATTTGGAAGAATCTTGCTTCTTCGAAGAAATTTTTGTAATTTCAGAAAAAGACTACATCAGGTAAAAAGTGAACGCTATCGTTTGAAAATAAAATAACAAAATATATTAACTCCTATCATAGATATCGATAGAGACAAAGGTCTGAAATGTGTTCCAACGGCACAGTTCTGTTCCTCACTGCAACCATATCCCAGCCTCGATATTGGCCAGACATGGCCCCATGTGACCTTTTTTTATGTCGCCAAAAATAAAGGAAACCTTGGAGTTGTCGAGTTATAAGGCTACACTACATTCAAAGTCCGCCTCCATTGCGGAGTGGTCTACGTGACAGAGCATCATACCGATACCGGTATTTTAGTTCTGAATAACAGGTATATTTCGGTATTTGTTTAATCTCGTTTATAACAGGTGTTTATTTTTTACTAATAATCGAGTAAAAAACCGAAATATCAATTAGCCATAGCAGCAGCGCTAGTTTTTCGTTTTTAAATAAACCTGTTTTAAAAAAGGAGTAATTTTTCCCTAAAATTGGCATTGGTTTAAAATACTGCGTTATTTAGAAAAGTTGGAAAAGCCGTTACTGCTATTGTAATAACATTACCAGTGGAAACGAGCAACAAACAAATAGCATTGCTGAGACAATAATGCCTCTGTTACTGTGTGTCTGGCTTAAGGTACGTGTGTCATAGCCGGACATTTGTCGTAGTGCCGAATCAACCACAGTATGCAACTATTTTTACGAAGTAAAGTAGCAGTAAAATACAGTGCTTCATTTATTTTAAAGGATTAAAGGTGTGTCTGCCATTCCTATGAAATAATACGAGGAAGGACATTACGATAATAGTAATAAAATAAAAACTTAACAGCAGTATACTTGATATGGCGCTTATCACTTAAACAACAGATTTTTGGTTATAAAGCTTTTTGTTTTTTTTTCGAAGCCAGTTTAACCTGACTGTTGTCTAGTATACAATAAAAATAGAAATTACCAGATCTGCTGCCTGTGTCTACACATTGTGCCTTTGTCTACTTGTAGTCCTTCAAAACGGACGAATTAGCACGAATAATAGATTTCTTTAAGCCAAATTATCACCTCTCAGCACTGACTTTGTAATGGCCAAATAATAGTATGGTCCCCGATTATAACAAGATTTTTGGGCAGAGTTTAAAAAAATTATAATCATTAGGAGAAAGCTGGTGATGTTTTGCAGTATTCAACCTCTTATCACCTTTAGAGAAAAGCAGAGAACGGTGAAAGGACTGCGGTTTCTTTTATTTGCCTTTTTAATTGAATATTTTGATTATATGTGCCTTGAAACTTGGAGGGACAAAGTTTTTCAGTCTTTGTTCGATTTCTACGTGTATTACAGGAAGTAATAGGAATAAAAATCCAGAAATCGGTTAGTTCAGAAATACGCTACTGGCCATTAAAATTGCTGCACCACGAAGATGACTTGCTACAGACGTGAAATTTAACCGACAGGAAGAAGATGCTGTGATATGCAAATGATTAGCTTTTCAGAGCATTCACACAAAGTTGGCGCCGGTGGCGACACCTACAATGTGCTGACATGTGGAAAGTTTCCAACCGATTTCTCATACACAAACAGCAGTTGAGCGGCTTTGCCTGTAGAAACGTTGTTGTGATGCCTCGTGTAAGGAGGAGAAATGCGTACCATCACGTTTCCGACTTTGATAAAGGTCAGATTGTAGCCTATCGCGATTGCGGTTTATCGTATAGCGACACTACTGCTCCCGATGGTCGAGATCCAATGACTGTTAGGAGAATATGGAATCGGTGGGTTCAGGAGGGTAATACGGAACGCCGTGCTGGATCCCAACGGCCTCGTATCACTAGTAGTCGAGATGACAGGCATCTTATCCGCATGGCTGTAACGGATCGTGCAACAATGTCTCGATCCCTGAGTCAACAGATGTGGGAACGTTTGAAAGACAACAACCATCTGCACGAACAGTTCGACGACGTCTGCAGCAGCACGGACTATCAGCTCGGAGACCATGGCTGCGGTTATCCTTGACGCTGCATCACAGACAGGAGTGCTTGCGATGGTGTACTTACCGACGAACCTGGGCACACGAATGGCAAAACGTCATTTATTTCGGATGAATCCAGGTTGTGTTTACGGCATCAGGATGGTCGCATCCGTGTTTGGGGACATCGCGGTGAACGCACATTGGAAGCGTGTGTTCGTCATCGCCATATTGGCGTATCAGCCGGCGTGATGGTATGGGGTGCCATTGGCTATACGTTTCGGTCACCTCTTGTTCGCACTGACCGCACTTTGAGCAGTGGACGTTACATATCAGATGTGTTACGACCCGTGGCTCTACCCTTCATTCGATCCCTGCGAAATCCTACATTTCAGCAGGATAACGCACGACCGCATGTTGCAGGTCCTGTACGGACGTTTATGGATACAGACAATGTTCGACTGCTGCCCTGGCCAGAACATTCTCCAGATCTCTCACCAACTGAAAACGTTTGGTCAATGGTGGCCCAGCAACTGGCTCGTCACAGTACGCAAGTCACTACTCTTGATGAACTGTGGTATCGTGTTGAAGCTGCATGGGCAGCTGTACCTGTACACGCCATCCAAGCACTGTTTGACTTAATGCTTAGGCGTATCAAGGCCGTTATTACGGCCAGAGGTGGTTGTTCTGGGTAGTGATTTCTCAGGATCTATGCACCCAAATTGCATAAAAATGTAATCACATGTCAGTTCTAGTATAATATATTTGTTCAATCTGCATTTCTTCTTGGTGTAGCAATTTTAATGGCCAGTAGTGTATGTTATTTTGAATTGTTTTGACAGTCAGGTTAAACTTGCTACGAAAAAAAAGAAAGAAAAAACGTTATAACCAAATACCGGTTGTTTAAGCGATAACCGCCATATCCACCTCATGCGGGGATCCAGGTTGGATTCCCGGTACTGCCAGGGATTCTTCCTTGTTGGGAGGACTGTACCGGGATGCACTCATCCTCGAGAAGACAACTAAGCAGCTGCCTGGTCGAGAGGTAGAGGCTCCAAGATAGAGACGTCGGCATCGTCCGGTGGAGCGGTGTTCTGACCCCACGACCGTCCATAGTGCACACGATGATGAGAGAGGACGACACGGCGGTCTGTCGACAATCGTGTGGACTTCAGGGTCTAATCGCGGGGTTTCCCTTTTTTATACTACATTAAACACGTATCACCGAGAGAGCTAAAAGCTACCCCAAATACTGACTTCCAGAAAAGTTTCTGCGCTGGTAAAAGCACTTGTATCTGAGTATAACAGCTAATGGGGACTTTAGAAAACATTGATGTAGATGAGTATATAAAATTATTTGCAGAAAACAATAATTCTCGTAATTTTTTGAACAAACTTCATGTGTTGTATTTATGCTAAATTTAATATATTTCAGATACTTTTCACAACTTGAGAACAATTTTAACGTCTGTCTAAAAGGTTTCTCGGTTAAACAGTCTCAGTAAAATGCCGCATTCATACACATTTTTAAAGGTGCAGTGGCTCTATGACATTTAAAGAAAATGGAGAACTGCGATTGCATTCATCGCGAATGATTGTAAATTGCAATAGCTCCTTATCTTCGGAGAGAGAAACATCTTAATTCTTGTCCAGTCGTTGTAAATTATCTCGAGCGGTGTAATCTCTGCACAACATCGCTCGGCAACGCTCTCCGCGCTACTTAAAATGATTTATGCAGCCTCATCAAAACTTAGACAAACAGGAAGAAACTGTTTGTAATCTGTGGCCATAAAGTTTCGACTGAAACTGCTGTGCATTAGCATATTCTTTTTGCGTATCTTCCAGATCACAATTACAAGAATTATATTACATTTCAGCCACACAAATCGAGAACACATTAGTTGCTGCAAACATACAACCAAGTACCTCTCAGTCGTTGTCAGCACCAGTAATCGATTTAAAAGCTCAGGGAAGTGTTGTGAGTCTCACATACAGTTCACGTCTCCTCCAGGTTGAATCATTTTTTCTAAGCTTGTTCGCCGCCTTCCATTTTAATTAAAAATGAGTGACTTAACTTCGTGGGTTGCAGTTTTCAGATACAGATATGGACCAGTAATTGCTATCCGTACAAAACACATCATCATAGTCATTATCATCATCATCACCGCCACCCCCATCTCCATGCATTTGGCATCTGCTGCTCTTCACGTATCCATCCACTGCTGTTCATAGCCATATTGCTCCTGTGTGTTCATATCATCCACAAAACATTCATTCGGTCGCCACGTCCGTAACGGAAACTAGCGAAGGACTTCGCCCGTCGACCTACCATCAATTTGCTTGGCTGAGTGTCTCACCTAACTCCCTTTTGTCCCCATTACGATCGTAAAAGCGTGTTCCATTATAGTGGGTTCCCTGATGCATTTGTTAGTTTTCCGTGTTCCAAGGTACTCTAAACATTTCTCTCTCCGTTATTCGCTGAGTGACTATCAGATTTGAATGGTTTTCACATTAAAAGATCATATGTCACTTCTGTAAGTGAAAACTGTAAATGTCCACAGGTTCTAAACATCCTTTTTCAGACTCATCAGAATAACAGAAAACTTAATTTTATTTATATTTGGTACGGCATTTTTAGCCTCCTGTTTATTTCTCTTACCATCCATATGTAATTTTCAACCGTACTGTTTACTTTTAGATTTGCTGGTTTTACATTACTTCAGAATAATTACAATTGTCTTTGAAACCTACCTCCGAAATTGTTCTTTTAAGTTCTTCCATTCGCCGTCGAAGTTCATCCACGCTAGAAACAAGCGGTACAATTTCATTCACAAAACCAAGTTGCTTTGGATATAAGTGATGATCTAAAAACTTCCCCACTACCAGTGATCATTCGAATCTGTCTCACTCCTCTTTCAGTCCTATACCTCTCACCGTCCTGATAAAGCCTAGTAGCACCCGTTGCAATTTTTTTCTTATGAGTAGGTCAAAGGCCATTAAGAAAAGAAAGAAATGTTCGTCACTGCTGTCCACGTGTTCGAAGTTGGCCCACAGTGACGAATGAAACATATCATTCATTTGCCAGCCGGACTCAATGGAATCATTAATGAATGTAGATGCATTAATATACACTCCTGGAAATTGAAATAAGAACACCGTGAATTCATTGTCCCAGGAAGGGGAAACTTTATTGACACATTCCTGGGGTCAGATACATCACATGATCACACTGACAGAACCACAGGCACATAGACACAGGCAACAGAGCATGCACAATGTCGGCACTAGCACAGTGTATATCCACCTTTCGCAGCAATGCAGGCTGCTATTCTCCCATGGAGACGATCGTAGAGATGCTGGATGTAGTCCTGTGGAACGGCTTGCCATGCCATTTCCACCTGGCGCCTCAGTTGGACCAGCGTTCGTGCTGGACGTGCAGACCGCGTGAGACGACGCTTCATCCAGTCCCAAACATGCTCAATGGGGGACAGATCCGGAGATCTTGCTGGCCAGGGTAGTTGACTTACACCTTCTAGAGCACGTTGGGTGGCACGGGATACATGCGGACGTGCATTGTCCTGTTGGAACAGCAAGTTCCCTTGCCGGTCTAGGAATGGTAGAACGATGGGTTCGATGACGGTTTGGATGTACCGTGCACTATTCAGTGTCCCCTCGACGATCACCAGTGGTGTACGGCCAGTGTAGGAGATCGCTCCCCACACCATGATGCCGGGTGTTGGCCCTGTGTGCCTCGGTCGTATGCAGTCCTGATTGTGGCGCTCACCTGCACGGCGCCAAACACGCATACGACCATCATTGGCACCAAGGCAGAAGTGACTCTCATCGCTGAAGACGACACGTCTCCATTCGTCCCTCCATTCACGCCTGTCGCGACACCACTGGAGGCGGGCTGCACGATGTTGGGGCGTGAGCGGAAGACGGCCTAACGGTGTGCGGGACCGCAGCCCAGCTTCATGGAGACGGTTGCGAATGGTCCTCGCCGATACCCCAGGAGCAACAGTGTCCCTAATTTGCTGGGAAGTGGCGGTGCGGTCCCCTACGGCTCTGCGTAGGATCCTACGGTCTTGGCGTGCATCCGTGCGTCGCTGCGGTCCGGTCCCAGGTCGACGGGCACGTGCACCTTCCGCCGACCACTGGCGACAACATCCATGTACTGTGGAGACCTCACGCCCCACGTGTTGAGCAATTCGGCGGTACGTCCACCCGGCCTCCCGCATGCCCACTATACGCCCTCGCTCAAAGTCCGTCAACTGCACATACGGTTCACGTCCACGCTGTCGCGGCATGCTACCAGTGTTAAAGACTGCGATGGAGCTCCGTATGCCACGGCAAACTGGCTGACACTGACGGCGGCGGTGCACAAATGCTGCGCAGCTAGCGCCATTCGACGGCCAACACCGCGGTTCCTGGTGTGTCCGCTGTGCCGTGCGTGTGATCATTGCTTGTACAGCCCTCTCGCAGTGTCCGGAGCAAGTATGGTGGGTCTGACACACCGGTGTCAATGTGTTCTTTTTTCCATTTCCAGGAGTGTATATTCAACAGTCTAATCTCATAGACTGAATCAGTACCTATTTTCTTAGGAGTTGTTGCTACAGATTTCCTTGAAACAGCTTTTTCAAAATCTGTGTATGTCAGACAAAGTAGTAATATACATGGTTTCGTTCTGTAACTTGGATCACCACCTACAAATTGGGCAATATGATCTCTTTAAAACACTGTTTCTTTTTCACCTTACCAAAATCTAATGCTTTTTGTATCTGGCTGTTAATAATTTTAAGGAATATCTCTTACATTACGGAGAGGAGGCTGCTAGTTAGTATTGTTTATATCTTTCTTCGCCTGTTCCCTCTCCTGTGAAATACAATAGTTTCAGCGTTTTTCATCTTTTTAGGGACAAGCATGGAGAATGAGCTCTCACCAAAGCACTCGGTAGACAACGTGTTCAGCCAACTCTCTGTACCCAACTGACGATATGGATAATCGGTGATAAGTGCAAGACATCAGCTTAATATCTCATTAATCCAAGTTGCTGGCAATAATAATGCACAGCAGAACAGAATAGAAAACTGGGGATCTGTGGGATGACAATCAGTTTGGCACCTGTGACGTAGTTCTGACGCTGCGATTGGCAGTGGAAGCAAGACAAGTGAAATCCAGGCACGTTCATAGGATTTGCCGACCCAGAAAAAAGTTCGACATTGTAAAATGGTGCAAGACGTTCGAATTTCTGAGAAAAATGTGACTAAGCTGTAGGAAAGACGGATAATACGCAATATGAACAAGTACCAAGAAGGTACAATAAGAATGGAACAACAAAGTGCTCGGATTAAAAACGGGGTGTAGACTGTTCAAGCTTTATATCGAAGAAGCAATGACGAAAGTACAAGGAGGGTTCAAGAGTGAGACTAAATCTGAGGGTGAAAGAGTAGGATTCATTCATGACATTTCCATCCTCAGTGAAAGTAAGGAAGATTTTCATGACCTGCTGAATGGAATAAACAGTATAGTGAGCACACACTATGAATTAAGAGTAAACAGAAGGAAGATGAAACGAGGAATATCATAAATAAAATTAGAGCGGTAAACTTAACATATAAACTGGAGACCACCAAGCAGATGAAGCGAAGGAATACTACTACCTAGGAACAAAATAACACATGATGGCGAAGCAAGGAGAACTCTACTAGTATCAAACATCTACCTCAAAACGAGGAGTAAATTAGTGAGAATCTATGTTAGGAGCTCGAAATTACACGTAAGAGAATAATGGATTGTGGGATAACTGGAAAAGAAGAGAATCGAAGTCTTTGGGATGTGGTATTATAGAGCAATGTTAAAAATTACGTGAACGGATAAAAAAAAGGTATGAGAAAGTTCCCCACAGATTTAGCGACAAGAGGAACTTGTGGAAAACACTGTGAACAAGAAGGAGCAAGATGACAGGACATGTGTTAATATGCCAAGGAATAACTTCTGTGACACTAGAGAGAGCTGTAAGTGGTAAAAACTGAAGGAGAAGACAGATTGGAATATATGTTGGGCGCATGAGATGAACAGGTTGGTACTGCAGAGGAAGTCATTGCAGACAGCATGAAACCAGTAACAAAACTAAAAAAAGGTAGACGATGAAGTGAAAGAATCGGATTCCAAGGTAGATCCAGGACGCTAGTATTCGGAGACAGGTCTGTGTGAACGTCATAGGAGTAACTTAACATAAAATACAATGTAGTGGGATTAGCAGAAATGCGACAAAAACAGAGCATATAGAGTTAAGACCCAAGTCTTATGCTTTAACATAGACGAACAAAACGTGATGGTAACTGAAGTACGGGATACGTTGTATAGAAAAAAAGAAACTGATAACGCATTACACTGTTAATGTAATCTCAGAGAAAATAATACGGCTTGTTTTAAAAATAAACTAATTATGCACCAAAGTACTCACTTTCTCATGGGGAGGTAGAAGGCCTTTACAAAGAGCTACAGTGACAGCAAATTACACTACAAGATGATAACTGGCGATATAATGCGAAAGCTAACCAAGAACTAAACATCAGTACTTGAGTCTGAGACTTCAGATGTTTGTCAAGAAATGACAGGTTGTGCGTTGTTAAAATTTGCACTCGGAAGGACAGAAAGCGGACGTGGCGAGGTGCGACCATAATCAGAAAAGAAGATCCATACACTTTATCAAACAATTATACATAAAGTCTATGTCCTAAATCACTCATAATTTCCAGCGAATGTAGCTTAATAAGGTGTAAAGTAAAAATCGATACAAAACTTGAAAGAAACGTACTCTTAATGTTCAAAGTCGCAAATGCACTTTTGAGCATTGTTTTTATTAGTAGGGAGGTATCCCAGGACATACATGAAAGAAATTTTTGGTAATCGCCGGTTAGGAGATAGCTGACTCTGCTGCACCATAACAGCTTTCATTTTATAGGAAATGTTTGATGTATTTCACTCACCGTGTTAGTGGTAACTTAACGTCTCCTGAAGTTTGGTCCACTAAAGCAGTAGAGGTCTTCAGAGTCTCCAGGCGGCTTTTTATATTACAATGCTTGGACACAAAACAGTGTCAGCGCTCAGTGAACACTGATATTAGATTACTAGAATTCACCACATCCAAGCAATAAAGCCAGTCGAAATTTCCGTTGAATTATCATTGTTTCCAGTGTCCATATGGAGAAAGTGTAAACCTCTTAAGATGTCAGTTATAACTGTCAGGAGACAGACGATGTCTTCTATAAACGAATAAGGTTTAATTTATTCGAATGTAAACATTGCATGCCATTAAATATTACTTCTTAGCGCACAATATTGAAGGTGCTACGTTACCTGATTTTCTGCATATAAAACATTCTGTTAAAAAAAACTGTTTTGGTAATTTAGATACGGCTCCTTTCGTGCAGTAACTACAATATTTGAACATATTTCATGAGTGGTTGTTGTTGCTGTAGTTTGTTTGTCTGTATTATATTGCTATACTGAAGCTTGAGAAAAAGTCCGTGGAACGAGGTAATGTTAACGTGTAGGTAACAAATGTTTCTTTGATGAAGCTGTAATAACCTCAGCAAACCAAGTACAAACACTTTTTCCACGTTGCCCCTTACGCCTGATATACAGGCAACTCCGTGTAACAGACACAACACTCGGCGTTAGCAAAGAGACCACGGCACACGTCCGCTGAATGTTGACTGCAATGTAGGCAGCAAGGTGTCTCGTGCTTATAACTAATGTAACGAAAGTGATGATCCAGTAGATAAATGTGATCTTTGTAAGTTTTCTAAACGTTGTGTGATAGTGTATAGAGGTCTTCCTTTGTGTGTTAAAATAACTTAAATACTAACATTGAGAGTGACGATGGATGCGGATATTCGCTGTAGGAATAAAATCCTTAAGACATGATGCGACGGTAGTCTAAAGCAATATGATATGTACCTAAACTGATTACTGAACGTCTTGTGAACCACTACTGGAAATGTGTGTTAAATGTAGTTGAGACTCTTGAGAAATCACACTTGTGAGCTTCAACAAGTAATAAATAGCCTTCGTCTCAGTGTTATTGTAGCTTATAAAATACCTAGTGAATGTGGTAGCAGTTACGTTGGTCAGATGATACGAAAGACTTAAGAACGTCACACAGAGCACCGATGTCACATTGAATATCTTGATTTCGACAAATCTGTTATTTGCTGCCAAACACAGGCTCAAGAATAAAGATACATTTGTTGAATGAACGGAAATATTATTCCAGCTTTTACTTGGATTCTGCACTCAAAGAAGCCGTTGAGACCAGAAAGTGAAACGACAACTTTAACCGGGACAGCTGCTATATCATTTTTGAAGGACATCATCTTTACGCCAGTGAATGTTATAAGTTTTTATTATACACTATTACAATTTCGGCCTTAGGCCATTATCAAGTGCTGATATTACGGCTGTAAGCAATGTCAACGTAATGTAAGCTGACTCATTTTGTATGTCGTTGTCAATCCTGCTTAATACGTTCCTGTCGTTACACAGTACGAGCACACGTATTCAGACATCGTAAAACAACATACTCTGTAAATGCACATGTTCGTTAACGCATTACTAGTTACATGTGCATTACACCACAGCTGCAGACTACTGTTTGCAGGCTATATCATTAGTTGTGCATGGAAACTGGCACTTGAAGCTGAAGGGCAACAGGAAAATAAGTGAGCCACACACCATCTAACGAAGTATTTTCCAGTTATTATTATTATAGTGTAGCAGTAGTAGCAGTAGCAGTAGCAGCACCAGCAGCCAGATACACAGCACTGACAGCTTGAAGCCCTCCATTTTCTGCCATTTCAGAAGCAAGGAGTCCATCAGTCAAGTACAAACAGTAAGTATAGGGCACACTCTTATTAACATGGTTGATTGTAAACGCCGGTGGTGGGTGTGGCTGAAGCTTGGGAGAGCAGTGATGCAGAAGAAGCGTGCTTTATAGAAAGTACTACCCTTAATACCAATAGTTAGCATTTTTGCGGAGGAGTTGTAGGTAGCACTTGCGATGCAGAGTAACTGCTTTCTCATTCTGTAAAAATTGTTAGAAATAAGCAGTACCGATTGTCTCATTGGTTAACTACTGTGAAGCGCCAAAGAATATAGGCTTGCGTATTGAAAGCCAGAGATATGTAAACAGGCAGAATAGAGCGTTGCGGTCGGCAACGCCAGTATAAGTCAACAAATGTCGATGCAGTTGTTAGATCGGTTACTGCTGCTACAATGGCGGGTTATCAACATTTAAGTGACTATAAACGTGGTGTTATAGTCGGCGCACGAGCGATGGGATATAATGATGAAGTGGGGATTTTCCCATACGACCATTTCACGAGTGTACCGTGAATATCAGGAATCCGGTAAAACATCAAATCGACATCGCTGCGGCCGGGAAAAGATCCTGCAAGAACGAGACCAACGACGACTGAATCGTTCAACGTAACAGAAGTGCAACCCTTCCGCAAATTGCTGCAGATTTCAATGCTGGGTCATCAACAAGTGTCAGCGTGCGAACCATTCAACGAAACATCATCGATATGGGCTTTCGGAGCTTAAGGCCCACTCGTTTGCCCTTGACGATTGCACGACACAAAGCTTTACGCCTCCCCTGGGCCCTTCAACGCCGACACTGGACTGTTGATGACTGGAAATATGTTGCCTGGTCGGACGAGTCTCGTTTCAAATTTCATCTAGCGGATAGACGTGTACGGGTATGGAGATAGCCTCATGAATCCATGGGATCTGCATGTCAACTGGAGACTGTTCAAGCTGGTGGAAGCTCTCTAATGGTGTGGAGCATGTGGAGTTGGAGTGATGTGGTATCCCTGATACATCTAGATACGACCCTGACAGGTGAGATGTACGTAAGCATCCTGTCTGATCACCTGCAGCCATTCGTGTCCATTGTACATTCCGACGGACTTGGGCAGTTCCAGCAGGACAATGCGACACTCCACATGTCCAGAATTGCCACAGAGTGGCTCCTCTGGCCACCAAATTCCACAGAAATGAACATTATTGAACATTTCTGGGGTGCCTTGCAACGTGCTGTTCAGAAGAGATCTCCACCCCCTCGTACGGATTTATGGACAGTCCTGCAGGATTCATGGTGTCAGTTTCCTCCAGCACTACTTCAGACATTTGTCGAGTCCATGCCACGTCGTGTTGCGACATTTTTGCGTGCTCGCGGGGGCCCTACACTATGTTGGGCTGGTGTAGCGGTTTCTTTGACTCTTTAGTGTAGTTTGTGATTTAATAAAACACCCGTAAAAACGGAATATGGTTCATCTTTCATCTATTTAAAGCAAGTGTCTCAGGAACTTTTTTCTGAATTTTAATTAGTCGCTAAGAGTTGATCATGGTGGGGTGAAAGGATTGGGCCTGCCGGTGTGGCCGAGCGGTTCTAGGCGCCTGCCTCGGCCATGGATGTGTGTGATGTCCTTAGGTTAGTTAGGTTTAAGTAGTTCTAAGTTCTAGGGGATTGATGATCTCAGATGTTCCCATAATGCTCAGAGCCATTTGAACCTTTTTTTTTTTAAAAAAAAAAGATTGGGGTTCTGGGTAATATCTGATACACTCAAAATAATGATGTCAGAAAGGTTGGGAACTACTCATCCAACGATATCAACATCACTACCATGTTCTCTAGTCCCGAAACACACGAAATTGATTGTACTTCCTTGGGTTAGAACGCAAGACAAGATACCGGCAAGACTCGAAGTCTTTCCGAGATAGCCGTGACAACTTAATTGTATGTAGAATAGAAATAAATTTGCAGTAAAATAGATGGAGTTAAGTTTCTGTTGATGGTTAGCGTAAACCAATTTCGTTTGATTCTTCATTCACATTGTTTGAACACTTTCGTTTCTTACAAGCAAGTTTGACTGTAATATAAAGAGTAATGAATTGTGAGATAATGGGACTTGTTCCTTAAACGATTTGAAACAGAAATCGAGAAGAAAGATCTTGATGAAATACAAATAAATAAATAGTAGTGAGATCTTACATCAAGAATGTAGAGAGCTATCATTTTTTAAACCGTAAGAAAGTAGTGAAAATGTTACAAAAGCGGTGCACGCAATGTAAAACAAGAATTTTTCAGGAAGTGCAAGTAGAACATGAAAACATGTGGTGTATAGTAATTATAGTGAAGACTGACAAGGGTGGAAGTATAGGACAAGAGAAGCAAACACGATCCAATAAATACATATCCGCTAATGAGAAGTTTGCGAGATAACTACAAATGTGTGGTTACAGTCGCCACTGACTTCAGTATCAAATATTACCCTAATTAGAACAAATGTATATGAAATGTGTACCAATTATCCTTTCAGAGTATGCTGATGCAATAGCCCAATACCTAGCAATCCTTCTTTCCACGAACAATACGAGACTGGAATAGAAGGGAGAACCGATAGAGGTACTCAAGGTACCCTCCGCCACACACCGTCATGTGGCTTGCGGAGTATGGATATAGATGTAGATGTAAAACCGCTCGCTCGACGGAAGATCCTTAGTTACTGTCTGGAAAGTTGCACAGGTCATATCAATACTCAAGAAAGGAAATAGGAGTAATCCACTGAATTACAGACCAATATCACTGAAGTGGATTTGCAATAGGATTTTGAAACACATACTGTTTTCGAACATTATGAATTACGTCGAAGGTAATGGACTATTGACACACAATCAGCACGGATACTGAGTATACCGTTATTGCGAAACAAGTAATGAGTGCTGTCGACAGGGTAACTCGAACGGATTCCTTATTTCTAGATTTACAGAAAGCTTTTAACCGTTCCTCCTAAGAGACTTATAATCAAATTGCGTGTCTAAGGAGTATGTCACCAGCTGTGCAGCGGGCTTGGTGATTTCCTGTCAGAAAGGTCACAGTTCGTAGTAATCGACGGAAAATAATCGAGTAAAAGAGAAGTGATATCCACCGTTCCCCAAGGAAGTGTTATAGGTCCTGTGCTGCTCCTAATCTACATAAACAGATTTAGGAGATAATCTGAACAGCCCTCTTAGATTGTTTGCAGATGATTCTGTTACTTACCGGCTAGAAAAATCATCAGAAGATCAAAACCAATTGCAAAACCTCTTAGACATGGGGCGAAAAGTGGCAATTGACTCCAAATAATGAAAAGCGTGAGGTTATCCACGCGAGACCTATAAGGAGTCTGTTAAATTGTGTTTACACGATAAAACACACAAATGTAAAGGCTATAAATTCAACTACATACCTAGGACAATCATTACGAACAACTTTAATTGGAACGATCACACAGATAATGTTGTCGGAAAGGTGAATTAAAGACTGCGTTTTATTGGTAGACCACTTGGAAGATGCAACAGATCCACCAGAGAGCCTATCTACACTACACTTGTCCGTCATCTGCTAAAGTATTGCTGTGTGGTATGAGATCCTTACCAGAAAGGATTGACAGAAGATGTAGAAAAGTTCGAAGAAGAGTACCCCGATTTGTAATCTTGCGAAATATGAGTAACAGTGCCACGGATATAATACGCGAATTGGAGTGGCAATCAGTAAAACAAAGGAGTTTTACGCTGCGGCGTGAACTTTTCATGAAATGTTAATCACCAACTTTCCCTTCTGAATCCGAAAAAAGCTTTGGAGCCAACCTACGTTGGCAGAAGTGATAATCACGACAAAATAAGGTAAAACAGAGGTCGCACGGAGTGATTTAAATGTTCATTTTTCCCACACACTGTTCGACAGTGGAACGATAGAGAAATAGTGTGAAAGTGGCTCGACGCACCCCTCTTGCAGGCACTTAAGTGTGAACTGCAGAGTAGTCATGAAGATGTAGACATGTGGAATACCACCATTAACAATTGTGAGTGTTCATGGATCGCGCTGGGTGTTGCATTTCTCGTAAACGTAGGTCACGACTGAGCCTGCCTGAATAGGAAGTTATTAAGTTTACATTTCAAATACAATTGTAATAACTAGGACAATAACTTTTACTGAAGTCAGTAGCGGATCGTGACCATACGTCCGATTTTACCTCACAAATGGGGTGTTTGCCGACCCATGTTTGTGGAACGTGCTTCTTCTGTTGTATACCTTCATGCCTGTCAGTTTCCGCTGTTAATTGTGATACACCCGGTGTGCATCACCGTTGGTTTATAGCCTTAATTATTTCGGGCAACATCACGAAGTTCGTAAATTCAGTATTAATAGCATTTTAAAAGATTCCCTGTATAATTGTTCGAGATAACGATTTTCTAAAACAAAACTCTGGACACAGTAGGCCCGTTATAATGGGATACAGCGGCTCGGTACTCGATAAATATTAAAATGGTTCATTCGCTCGTTAAAGATTCATGTGCAATTAAAAAAGCTGTTAATACTCATTGTGAATAAATAAAACCTTGAGGCTATATCAACCATGAAAAATAAATTTGTCAGGGAAAAGAGATTCCTCTCTTATAAGAGAATTTTTCATTTCACATGAGTTATGTATTATCCTTAAGCATGTGACGTAAACAAAGTCTTTAAGGGCACAGTTTGACATAGCTAGAGACAATTTACTACTGCCATATTCAAGAGTGGACTCTGGAAACTGACAGAGTAGTTATTCCGGATAATTTTAAACCTTTTCTTCGTGTCGTCAGTACTTCGAGAGTAAGACGATAATTCCTCCAAGTCAACCACAACAGTCATCCGTCGTAAAGAGACCGTGGATTATGATATCATTATGCAGACAACAGAACCATTCGTAGCAGGTGTAAACACGTCATTAAAGACGAAAACGCAAGGAATGCGTGCCAATTAGTGACCGCAGCCAATTTTTTTATGAACACTACCACAAGGATTACAGAGGCAGTCTTTTCATGTTGTTGTTGTGGTCTTCAGTCCAGAGACTTGTTTGATGCAGCTCTCCATGCTACTCTATCCTGTGCAAGCTTCATCTCCCAGTACCTACTGCAACCTACATCCTTCTGAATCTGTTTAGTGTATTCATCTCTTGGTCTCCCTCTACGATTTCTACCCTCCAAGCTGTCCTCCAATACTAAATTGGTGATCCCTTGATGCCGCAGAATATGCCCTACCAACCTATCCCTTCTCCTAGTCAAGTTGTGCCACAAATTTCTCTTCTCTCCAATTCTGTTCAATACCTCCTCGTTAGTTATGTGATCTACCCATCTAATCTTCAGAATTCGTCTGTAGCACCACATTTCGAAAACTTCTATTCTCTTCTTGTCTAAACTATTTATCGTCCATGTTACACTTCCATACATGGCTACACTCCGTACAAATACTTTCAGAAACGACTTCCTGACACTTAAATCTACACTCGATGTTAACAAATTTCTCTTACTCAGAAACGCTTTCCTAGCCTTTGCCAGCCTACATTTTATATCCTCTCTACTTCGACCATCATCAGATATGTTGCTCTCCAAATAGCAAAACTCATTTACTACTTTAAGTGTCTCATTTCCTAATCTAATTCCCGCAGCGTTACCCGATTTAATTCGACTGCATTCCATTATCCTCGTTTTGCTTTTGTTGATGTTCATCTTGTATCTTCCTTTCAAGACACTGTCCATTCCGTTCAGCTGCTCTTCCAGGTCTTTTGCTGTCTCTGACAGAATTACAATGTCATCGGCGAACCTCAAAGTTTTTATTTCTTCTCCATGGATTTTAATTCCTACTCCTAATTTTACTATTGTTTCCTTTACTGCTTGCTCCATATACAGAATGAATAACATCGGGGAGAGGGTACAACCCTGTCTCACTCCCTTCACAATCACTGCTTCCCTTTCATGCCCCTCGACTCTTATAACTGCCATCTGGTTTCTGCACAAATTGTAAATAGCCTCTCGCCCCCTTTATCTTACCTCTGCCACCTTCGGAATTTGAAAGAGTATTCCAGTCAGAGTATTCCAGCTTTCTCTAAGTCTAGAAATGCTAGATACGTAGGTTTGCCTTTCCTTAATCTATTTTCTAAGATAAGTCTTAAGGTCAGTACTGCCTTACATGTTCAAACATTTCTACGGAATCCAAACTGATCTTCCCCGAGGTCGGCTTCTACCAGTTTTTCCATTCGTCTGTAAAGAATTCGCGTTAGTATTTTGCAGCCGTGGCTTATTAAACTGATAGTTCGGTAATTTTCACATCTGTCAACACCTGATTTCTTTGGAATTGGGATTATTATATTCTTCTTGAAGTCTGAAGGTATTTCACGTGTCTCATACATCTTGCTCGCTACATGGTAGAGTTTTGTTAGGTCTGGCTCTCCCAAGGCTGTCAATCTGTTCATTAGTCCACAAAAATTAGACATCGCTGTGCGAGTACGTGGGAGATCAGCATAAGCTTTATAATTGTTTACAGGAAACAAAGTAGACGTTTGGTTTACAGGATACAAAGAAACTGAAAGAAACTAACTGCACTGTGTCCACGGAGCATCCATGCTGCTGTTAGTAAAAGTCGAAAAATGACTAAAAAACACAAAAATACACTGATGAGCCAAAAATTTATGACCACTGCCCACTGCAAGGTTCTGTGCTGCCTGGTGGCGCTGAGCGCACGTGACGCGATAAGAGGAGCACATGAGCGGAGCAGAGAAGAATGGGGAATCACTGTAGAGACGGTAAGTCACGCAAATACGATAATCTGCCGACATAAGCGACTTCGGCAAAAGCCAGATTGTTGTGGCCGAGTGCCTCGGAGCGGGCACCCCGGAATCGGTGAAGCTGGTCGACTGTTGGCATGCTGCTGTTGTGAGCATCTATGAAAAGTGGTTGAAGAGAGCTGAAACCACGAGTAGGCAACAAGAGGTTGGACGTCCATATCTCGTCACAGAACGTAGGGATGGGAGGCTTGCCCGCTCTCTAAATCAAGATAGACGTGATTACAGCGCGCACGGGATCATCGAGAGTGGGCAGCGGACCAATGGAATCGTGTCGCCTGATCGGATGAATCCCGTTTGTTGTTAAACCAGGTCGATGTTCGTGTCCAGATAGGCCGTCATACAGACGAACTGCTGCTCGGAATATGCAGCGCGTCAGGACCACGATCGCTGGGAGCAGTATTATGTTATGGGGGACATTCACGGGGTCTTCCATGGGACCTGCGGTCGTAATCGAAGGCACCATGAAGGCTGTGGACGTTATTAGGGACCACCTGTAATGCCTTATACTCGATGTCTTCACCAGCAGCGATGGCATATTCCAATAGGATAACTCTCGGTGTCACAATGTCAGAATCGTGCTGCAACGGTTTGAGGAGCATGATAGTGAACTGACGTTAATATCTTGGCCATCAAATTCGGCTTATCTGAATCCAATGAGACCCAACTGGGACGCTATCTGGGGCCAGCTCCACGCCCACGTTCCAGCCCCCCGTAAATTACGGGAAGTGTGTGATCTGTGCGTAGGCATCTGGTACCACAAACCTCTGGAAACCTATCAAGTACCTGTCGAATCACTGCTGAATTGCTTTCCAGAGGTGGACCAGCACGCTTTTAAGTGGGTGGTCATAATGTTTTGGCTCATCAGTGTAGTTACTTTTACAGAAAAATACCTCTGAAAGGCCAGCATGTAACCATGTAAATGAAGCTGCCAGAGGAGGAGGAGGAGGAGGAAATGAAATGAAACTTCACGAGTGAAGTGTGTATGTGATGTCATTACAGTGGTTAAAAATCGTGTCAAATTAAAAAAAAAAGTGGTATGAGCTCACTTATAAGCACAGTGTCCACACTCCCCACTTTACCCTGATGTATACAGTGAGTCGGTTACGTTCTGGTGCGAGGCAAGATGGCCAACAGATGGTCCTGTATCTTCGATACTGGGATGGGAGACAACTGACGTCAAAGCTGGTGTTACGTATGTTCTCTTAGTGACAGATATGAGGATCTTGCTGGCCACTGTCATCAGGCACACAGTTGGTACAGACACCTGCCATTTGTGGACGAGCATTGTCATGTTGAAAAATGGTACCACGGTACTGTACATGAGAGGCAGCACGCGAGGACGCAGGATGTCCGTGAGTTATTGCTGTGCTGTCAGTTCGCTTAGTGACCACCAGTCGTGAGCTGAATTCATATCCGATGGCTCCACACACCATGATTCATCGCTAAACAAGATACTACACCATTCATCAGTAGTCTATGCTGCCCACTCACACCAAACGTAGCGCTTGGTTTCGTGGCGTTAACGTCAGCCTACGTGTGCGACGGCAATTGTATAGTCCGGCTTCTGCTAATCCCTGACCAATGGTGCGGGATGACACAGAATGTTTCACGCATTCCATTACTTGTTCTCGGATGGCAAGCGCAGATGCGAATGTGTTAAAACGTGCTTGACGCACAGTCCGGCGATCTTGTGTGATGTTAAGTCATGGTAGACCGGTACTTTGACGAGTATGTCTTACCCCCATGTGGCCTTGAGTCCAACATCGGATTACCGTCATATTCGAATGCCCCACAAACCTGGATAATTCACGATCCGACCAGCTGACATAATGAAGGTCCATAAGGTGGCCTCTTTCAGACTCTGTCAGCTGTCGATAACGCTGTCCCACACAAGTACACGGTATCTCCGTGTCCTTCACTCGAGTCAGCATCACAACAGCTCACTCAACGTCTGACGCTGTTCACGTCTATTGTATACCATTCCGCACGAGACCTGATAACACTAAACGTGAACAATAGTAATGCACTCTGGTTGCCGTTGTATCTGTCACATAGAATTGCAGCTGTCAATATTTACATATCCATCGATGGTGTGTATGTGTACGATGTTACAAAAACATCCGACTATATCTTCTCGGTGCTTCACTTTTTTTTACCATGTTTGTTCAGTTGACATGTTAGACATCACAACGTTTATCATGCATATGATCTATGGACCTGGCAACTACATAAGACTAAACACTTTTTTCCATCAGTCCTCAGTGAACATGATGGTGAGATACGTATATTACTTTACAAGTTTCGTCAGGACACAAGCACTGCAGTCGGCTGAAGAACATTTTCGAAACAACGATAGTACATTAAAGATACTGCCAACATGGATAACCGAACACTCACAACGTCTGGATGTAAATGTCTGTCGATTTTTTGCGGCTGCAAACTGACATACTAGATGACGTTACAAGATATACTTATCAGTTGCTTACAACCAACTTACTGTTCAGAAATACAGAGCTAGGGAAACATATGTGTGGCATAAAGGTACGAAGTTGATATTTTTGTTGCATCATTTGATAATGTGATGACTGTCAATATTAAAACTGGACTACTGCACTGCTGATACCTCGTAAATTATGTTAGTGTTAAGCGGTTTATTGAAGATACATACCTCTGCTTTGATGATGGATAAGAGATGGATGTACGACAAGATAGTTACTTCTATTTTGGGAGGTACCAGCTTGTAAATAGTACACGTGTTAACACACAGGATTTCAAAAACAGTGTTCAGCTTTTCGCCTAAATAACGGTCCAATAGCGTTAACGTGACCTCTGCTAACGTTCTACGTAAACATGGAATAACCAGGAGGCACTCTAGATGTGCAGGGTAGAGTGGAGGAGGGGACGCGGGAAACAGTACAACCGATGTCGTAATGCAGGAACGAAGCGATTTACCTGACGTCCACATTGGACTTCGGGCCAAGGGTGGGAGTATGTCCTAAACTGTTCGCATGTCGTCGTCGTTAAAGTATATCCTTCATGGCAAAATGGCGCTCGCCAAAACCGGCGCCGAGGCAAATGTAGTGCATCCCGGGCCGTAGATGTCCGGGGCTAAAGATGGCTGCGGAGATGTGATCGGGCGTACAGACGTGCCACTGTTGCACAACTGACCATACCCATCAATCAAGGGGCTACCAACAGTCACTCCTCAACAAACGTTCGGCGAACGTTGTTGCGTATTAGCCTTCACAACAACATCGATGCTGACTGCTGTTCAGCGGCGGCGAAGGCTGTAGTTCAGTGGCGACACGGTGCATTTTCAGAAGAATCGTGCTTTATGCTACGTCGAACAGTTGGCCCTTGCGTGTATGGTCCTGTAACAATCCTCGCATGGGCCAAGGCCAGAGGAGAGAACTTTATGGTCTGAGGAATGTTTTCGTGCCATTCGCTGCGTGATACCGTCTTCTGGAAATCACAATGGATCAACACCCCCCACTCTCATATTACTGATTTCAGTAGAAATTCGGACGATATTAGTGCATCCGCATTGAAACAGATATCAAGGAGACGTCACAATTTTACATAGATGTTTAATGGAAGAGTGACGCTACATAGCACCGCGCGGCAAGTTGGAAATTTGAATCGGTCAGGGACCGTGTCCTGGTGGCCGAAGAGGTTAACGCAACCACTCGCGAAAAGCGGTGAATCAGGGTACAAGTCCCGGTCTGGCGCAAGTTTTCAACTTTTACCATCGTATTACCACAATGCCCTGTGCGACTGGAAGGCACGAATTCCCACTCTTCCCTTCCCTTTCTTCTCCTTCTCCTTCATTTCACACGAACTAATCGAGAATCTCTGGAACCACCCCGATCGGAGTGTTTGCACCATGAATCCTGAAACGAGAAACGAGAAACCCTCGGTACTTTCCAGAACCCGTTTGACTCTCTCCCTGCACGTCCGCGCTGCAAAACGTGGTTATTCAGGCTTTTGACTTATGGTCACAGTTATATGACTGGACAGTGTAATTTCTTAATTATGACTGTTGTAAGTCTGCCGGCCACAGTTCTTCCTCACACGGTATTGTTTGTCCAGCAACACGTACTTCTGCAGACTTATGATTCAGTAAACTACAAAAATAGATTCCAGAATGAGACTTTCACTCTACAGTGGAGTGTGCGCTGATATGAAACTTCCTGGCAGATTAAAACTGTGTGCCGGACCGAGTTCTGCAAGGTTCACAGGAGAGCTTCTGTAAAGTTTGGAGGGTAGGAGACGAGGTACTGGCAGAAGTAAAGCTGTGAGGACGGGGCGTGAGTCGTGCTTGGGTAGCTCAGTTGGTAGAGCACTTGCCCGCGAAAGGCAAAGGTCCCGATTTCGAGTCTCGGTCCGGCACACAGTTTTAATCTGCCAGGAAGTTTCAAAGATAGATTGTACACAAACGCAGAGTTTCAAAGATAAATGAGTTTTGTAGGTGGTAGAATAGATACATCTCTGTATTTTAAAATAGTTTTTTCGGTTCGGGCTGCCCACATTCTCTTGTGAGTTAAATCCAGCTGCTGCCTAAACTTAACGCTGACACACTGTTGCTCTCATTGTTAAGAGCACACTTTGCTTGGTCATCCTGTGGAGATATTACAGTATTTATGAAAGTAGTGCTGATTATTTCCCCGTACAGCAATGTATGTATGGCTCTGTCGGGTGTACATGTCTCCTGCACACCTCTAACCAACAGCTAAATCTGACAGCTGATATTGCTCACTCACCGCGAAGGCTTTCACGCCATCACTTGGCGAGTGTTTTGAGAGAGACGTCAACACGACGCGGACTGCCTGTCCGCCTGGTCTTCTACGTGTAAGCAGGACCACTGGCTGTGCTGAAATTTCTGATGATGGAGACCTTGCCGGGGAACATGTCTGCCAAGGCCGCCTGAGCACTACGGAAGCACGCAGTCGCCATTTTGCTCTGAATACGAGAACCAGTGAGGTCACGGGAAATCGAAAATTGAGGATCAATTGACAACTGCAGCTGTATCACATGTGTTTGGTGAAATTTGTGCCTGTAAAACTGAATGCGGATTTTTCATGCTGTCCTTAAAACCTGCTCTGTTATCATGGAAAAGTGCTCGTTGTTGATGTAGGTGGCACGTAAGAGCTTGCCACATCGTCCCAGACATACACTCGAGCTCCACGTTTCGTCACTGAGGGGCCGTTCAGCGTCGTAATGCACCGACATTGTCTGCACTGGTATGCGGTATGGGTGGACATGGGGTCAGCACACAGCTCTCCTGGCCGTTGTCCAAAACTTCTCTTTCAAGCAGATCTTCAGTTGACTCCACGCGGTGGGTAGACGTGTTCCAGTCTTTCCTCCACGGAAAAATCACTGTCAGTAGCGGGAACTGAACCCAGGTCCTCCGCACGGCGGTCAGCCGCGATGATTACTCAACTACGGATGCGGACAAATTGCTGCATTGTGCAAGGAATTAATTAAAAAGAAAATGAACAGACAGGGAAAAAATTATTTTATATGGAAGTCATTTTCCTAAATTTTTGTTAATTGTGGCAAGTTAAAACAAATCATTTTGGGATTTTTTATCGGTAAGACAGTAAGATATGTCGATGGTGGCTTAGAAGTAGCAGAATGTCAAAGTTATGAGCGGTTGCGTTCTTATAAATGACGTAAGATGTTATTTGTAATGACACAATGTGAACTGGCATGGATATGGAAGTAATCAAGGAGCCGCCGAGTTACAAGCTTTTACGCTGTGAGGAACCGTTCATTACTGTGTTATTGATTCGGTATTAATGCAACGAAGAGTTGTTAGTATGACAAAATGACTCCGAAACCTGATATGTACAAATTGGTAAGTCATCTGCAATGAAATTTACTTGATTACATTCAGCGGTACCACATACTTCTGTGTTCTGTTATGACATAACCGATTTGTGAACATCCTTTGTGTTGGTTGCCTTGAAATGTAAATGTAACTGCCATAGTCTTGAAGAGAATGGCGTATGGAACTGCACTCAGGTTTTTGGAACCAAAATTGAATAAGTCAATAAAATGTTCTTTTTAGTTTAATCAACGTAGCACGGATAAAACAAAGAAGGCCGCGTAATATCGATGATCCTGCTTTGAGCAGAAGACAAATATCAGTCACTGATTCTGACCCTGATAGTGTGGTGTGGCAACTGAACCATTGAGAATAAAAATCGAATGGTTTTAAAGACTTTAAAAAGTATGGTTGATAATCCCAGTTCTAAATTTCTAATATCAGGGCAATCGTACATGCCTTGTGAACGAGATTTCGCCATAATGGAGAAGAGAAAGAAGGTTCACAACAAATGACTGTTTACGAAATAGCTGATATGATTAGAGAAGGAAAGAATGTAGAACCATTCAATGTTGTAAAGATGATGGCGGAAGATTTCTAAGATTGCACTTCGGTATGTGATACATTATTGCATACAGCACCAGTAAAGATCAGTTCTGCTTCTGGGATTAGAATTGTGAGAGATAAGCTGCCCATTATAGAAATAAACGATTGGTTCAATGAAATGGAGGGAGCGCATCATTTTGAAAAAGGGTCAGTCTGTCAAGAACATGCATGTAGTTCTTTCTCTATCACCATGTACATGAAGCTCCATCATTAGTGATGCTAACAAAAAGACATCGTTACAATGTTTGAATACATGAACATCAGATATCATGCATTTTACCGCAATCTTTGTACACCATAATTATATTTCTGATACAAATGTAAGAGCTCGATATAAATATATTTGTGAATTTAATTTGGGGTTCATGTAACGATTTTGTAAATACAACTTAGTATTTCGCAGTGTCAAAGCACTGTTTTGCTTCTCCTGTCAAATGTTCTTTTCATGACTTACTCCCTCTCATATGTCAGCCCCTTAATTAAACAACACACGTAATAAAATTAGATGAAATGCGAAGCGTTTACTTTTCTTCGGTTTCATTGAAAAATAAAAAGTCCACAGTTACACTGAATCATACTTTGTCCTTATATGTGTAGTCTACAGAATTCGAAATTTAATCTATTTTCTTAGTAATTTAATTATTTTCCCAACTGTCTTGTTCCATCTGGTGATCGTGTTGCTGTCTTCGGTGCGAACTCTGGTGTCGTTTTCAGTACTGAACATTTCACGAGAATCAGACGCTGTTAATTGTACACTAACAGCACATATGTGGTTTGTACACCTTATATGAGATATGATAGTCTAATGTTGCAATGACAAAAATAGGATAAATTCCTGTGTGTTAGTGACCTTGAATTTGGCCCAGACGATAAATTATATTAGAGGGATAAAAAGTATCTCAAATTTGTATTGATGGCCGTTATTGAGCGGGCGTACTTCAACCCACTACGACTAGAGTGTAAATGGAAAAATTTTTGTAGGCTATCTGTGAAAGGTAAGAATAAAGGCAACGGACACAACTGAACGTCTTGAAAAATGTGTCTTCCTTAATACTGTTTCGTTCACAGGAAATCGCTACATACAGCAAAGTGTGTAACGGAAGTAAAATAAAGTTACATTTTAAATGGCGTTCGGTAGACTGCTGTGACTCCTATCTTGACTGGCACAATGTGGCAAAAACGACAGAATAAATTCTTTGTTGCATGTAAAACATTTTCCTAGATATTACTGAACAATGTAGAAACGACACTGGTCAGTCATTTAGGAGAATATCATTCAAGTTTTAGGAAGGACGGATCATGTTCTGAACAAATATTTGCTGTGCAATCAGTCATTCGTCACAGATTACTAAATTCAAAATATGTTTTACTAATGCTTACTGATATAAAAAAGGCCGTTGATTTCATTGACAGACCAACTATAGATAATATAATCAGTGAATTTGGTGTGGATCTGATTTGTAAAACACTTACAGACACAGCATCTAAAGTGAAATTTATGGAAGGTACAGCTCACCCCCTTCGAAATATACACAGATGTACGGCAAGGTCATAGCGTATCCCCAATTCTTTTGTGTACCAGAATAAACAGTGAGAATTTTGGATGAAAAATTGCTTTAATATATGATTTCACCAATGAGGTACAGAGCAGGAAATAAAAATATTGGAATAAACTATCTCGCATATGCAGATGATTTTGGTACACTTTCTGAAAATGTGACGTCTGCTGTAACCCAAATAACCTCTTGGAAGAAATAACCAATAGGACCGGTTGAAGAATTTCTGCACAAACAAAAAAATAATTTTTTTTTAAACATTTAAGTGCACCGAAGTTTCAGATAACGATAAAAGCCAAATTGAAACGGTTAAAAAATTTAATATCTTGGGAGGTTAATTCAAGCAAATAATTTATAAAATTTTTATTCAGGAAAGGAACACACAAAATGGGAATGGCATGTCTAAAAATACAAAAATAAGGCATTACGGTACAGTAGTGAAGCCTCTAAGTACCACGGAAGCTATTCCGTGATGCCTTAACAGATGTCCTACCATCCTGTCACTTGTTCTTGTCAGTGCTTTTCATTTATTCCTTTCCTCACCGATTCTGCGGAGAACCTCCTATCCCTTAACATATCAGTTCACCAAATTTTTGAAATTGTTCTGTAGCACCACATCTTAAATGCTTCCATCCTCCTCTGTTCTGCTTTTCCCACAGTCCATGTTTCACTACCGTACAGTGCTGTTCGCCAAACGTACATTCTCAGAAATTTCTTCCTCAGATTAAGGGCTATGTTTGACACTGGTAGACTTCTCTTGGCCAGGAATGCCCTTTTCGCCAGTTCTAGTCTCCATTTGTTGTCCTCCTTGATCCGTCCGTCACGGGTTATTTTGGTGCATGGATAGCAGAATTCCTTAACTTCATCTAGTTCGTGATCACCAATCCGCTGTTTCGCGCTGTTCTCATTTCTGCTGCTTCCCATTACTTCCGTGTTTCTTCGAATTACTCGCAATACATATTCTGTACTCATTAGACTATTTACCCCATTCAGCAGATACTGTAATTTTTCTTCACTTTCAGTGAGGCTAGCAATGTCATCAGCGAATCTTATCACTGATATTCTTTCACCTTGAATTATAATTCCAGTCTTGAACCATTCATGTGTTTCCGTCATTGCTTCTTTGACGTAGTAGCGAAAGACTACGTCCATGTCTTACACCCTTCTTAATCCGAGCTTTTCGTTCCCTCTTGGCTCTTGTGCATATCGTATATTAACAGTCCTTTCCTACAGCTTACCCCTAATTTTCAGAGAATTTCGAACATCTTGCACCATTCGACATTGTCGAACGCTTTTTTCAGGTCGACAAATCCTATGAACATATCTTGATTTTTCTTTCGTCTTGCTTCCATTAACAACCGGAAAGTCAGGACTGTCTCTCTGGTGCCTTTACCTTTCATAAAGCCAAACTGGTCGTCATCCAACACATCCTCAACTTCCTTTTCCATTCTTCTGTACTCGTACATTATTCTTTCCAGGAACTCGGATGCATGAGCTGTTAAACTGATTGTGCCAAAATTCTCGCACTTATCAGCTCTTGCAATCTTCGGAAATATGTAGGAGATGTTTTTCCGGAAGTCAGATGGTATATCGCCAGATACACCTGTAGTGTCGATAGCTGGACCGACACCGTGGAGTTGATTGCTGAAAAAGAAAGCTAGACTAACGCTGTGGCCGATAGTGCACGCACGGCATAAAGCAGACGGGCGTGAAGTCTGGAACATGAGAACTTATGAATGAATAAGAAGAAAAGTATGTAGATGCTTAGTACTTATCTTTTAATGGTTCTTTGGAATACGTCTCTCTTGAATACTCGTAGCTATAGGCACTGATACAAATGGCTCCTTGCTAGTTCGTTGCCATTGACTTAGCTGATGGCTATTCTGTCTCTCGGCTAATGAGAGAGAAAGGCTTCGTACAACTGGGCGATAGCTAGGTTCGCGTACAACTGGGCGGTAGCTTGGTTCTCGTACAACTGGGGTCGAGTTCACTCTCGTATCACGAGACCTGCCTTGGTGGTGGCGCTAGGTCTGCGATCACAGTGGCGACACGCGGGTCCGACATGTACTACATGGACCGCGGCCGATTTAAACTACCACCTAGCAAGTGTGGTGTCTGGCGGTGACACCACATTCCTCCCCCGCAAATCGGCGAACGGTCGTGTAATAAGGCTTCCGCCCGCCGTGGGGAGGACCACATGTTGACGTATGCGATGAGGTGGGGAGCCTAACAACAGGCGAGGCTGTGCCACCCGCACCCGGCCATCCGGTCCGAGGGGAGCTAGGAAACGCCTGCAAAACTAGTCCAGGGTGCACGTCAACATGCGGTGTATGCGCCCGTAAAGAAACATGAGGGGCCGAAGTGTCGACCTCCATTGCGTCGGGGTAGCCGACGCGCGATGACGTCATGTGGTCCGGAGCGGTCGGGAGTTCCATGGCGGAGGACAGCTGGTCACGGGAAGCGATCGGCGGCGCGTGACCCTGGGAGGCGCTTGGCGGCTGCAACGAAGCGTCGAATGCGGTCGGCGGCGGCGGCGGCTGCTGCTGCTGCTGCTGCGGCGGCGGCGGCGCGTCGCCATGGGGCAAAATGGAAGGCATCGTCGGTAACACCTGGGGATGAGGCGAGCCAGTAGATGGGTCCCCAGGGCGCTGACCGGACGGCACCGTCGCTGAAAGCAGACGGGGAGCGGCAGAACCCGAGCGACGACAGAGGCGCAGCTGATTGAGATGCCGACGCACCTCACCAGAGGCCCCCAAAACCAAATACATCGCGCGGCCGAGGCAGCGAAGAATGCGCCCTGCGAGCCAACGCCGTGAACCGCGATAGTTGCGATAAAATACAACGTCGCCTGGAGCAAAAGCAGGAGTCTGCCGCTGCACAGGAACCTGATGCGGCGGATGCAGCAAAGACATCAAGGTGCGATGAGGACGACCATGGAGCAACTCAGCCGGCGAGCGACCATCTCGGGGCTGAGAGCGATACGAAGACAAAAAGAGCAACAATGCGTCCTCCCGAGAATGCGACTCTTTCAATTTCAACATCTGTGACTTGAAAGTCCGGACCAATCGTTCAGCGGCACCGTTGGACTGAGGCGAAAACGGCGCGGATGTCAGATGTTGAATACCATTGGCCTGGCAGAATGACTGAAATTCTGCGGACATGAATTGTGGGCCATTGTCGGAAACAATAGTCTGCGGAAGACCTTCAATGCAAAAGATAGCAGACAACGCTTGGATGGTGGCGGAGGACGTCGTGGAAGACATCCGGACAACAAAAGGAAAATTACTGAAGGCGTCGACCAGAACCAACCATCGAGCATTCTAGAATGGACCAGCAAAATCAATGTGCAAGCGTTGCCAAGGGGAAGTGGCTTTTGGCCACGCAAAGACTTTCCGCGGCGGTGCGGACTGTTGTTCGGCACACGCCGGGCACGAAGAACACATATTCGTAATCGCAGCATCGATTCCGAACCAAGTACAGTGCTGACGAGCAAGTTGTTTCGTCCGCACTATACCCCAATGTCCTTGGTGAAGAAGCCGTAAAACAGAGGACTGTAACGAACGTGGGACCACGACTCTGGACTGATCATTATCAGAACGCAACAACAAAACACCACGTCGAACAAAAAGTCTCTCCTTGTGAGCAAAAAATCGGCGAACCAACGGATCCTCGATCCGAGACTTTGACAAAGGCCATTGCGTAGCAACAAAACGTAAAACAGTAGCAAGGACAGGGTCAGCAGCTGTGGCTGTAGCTACACGACGAAAATCAATCGGAAACGATTCGACCACTTCATCGGTTCCCGAATCAATGAACATGCAAGCAAGTTCGGAAGAATCGAATGCTTTATCCTCAGCAACAGGCAAACGGGACAACGCATCGGCGTTTCCGTGCTTAGCAGTGGACCGATACAAGATATCGTAGCGGTACTGCGAGAGGAAAATAGACCAGCGAATGAATTTCTGCGCTGTACGTGGAGGTACAGGCTTGGTCGGATGAAAAAGCGATGTCAAAGTTTTGTGGTCTGTGATGATGGTGAAGTGACGACCATACAAGAAATCATGGAACTTAGTAACACCAAACACGAGAGCCAAAGCTTCTTTCTCTATCTGTGAATAATTTCTTTGCGCAGACGAGAGCAATTTGGACGCAAAGGCAATAGGGCGATCATGCGAGCCAACTTTGTGCGCAAGCACAGCACCGATCCCGAAATCCGATGCATCGACCATCAACAAAAGGGGTTTCTGGGGATCGAATGGCGTAAGGCAAGTATTAGAAAGCAACGCCGATTTCAACTGGCGAAAGGCGCGTTCACATTCCGTCGTCCAGACGAACGGAACACCTTTACGGCGTAAGCGATGAAGCGGAGCTGAAATGGAAGAGGCATTGCGCACATATTTATGATAATAGTTAATTTTACCCAACACACTCTGTAGCTGTTTCAGATTTTGAGGGGAAGGCAAATCGTGTATGGCACGGAGGTGCTCTGGACTTGGATGTATGCCTTGGGCATTAATGACATGTCCCAGGTATGGTAAGTCACGAGCAAAAAACACACATTTGTCCTTCCTCAAGCGAAGACCATTTTGCCGCAAGACCTGAAATAATGTTCGTAAATTCGCAAGATGATCTTCTTCTGTCTGTCCGGAGATCACTATATCGTCCAGATAGTTTGCTGCAGTAGGGACCGACGCACAAATAGTTTGTAAATATTGCTGAAACAAGGCAGGGGCGGATGCACACCCGAATGGCAGTCTTTTGAAGCGGTACAATCCAAGATGCGTGTTAACCACCAATACGCGCTGGGATTCGTCGTCCACCGGTATTTGCAAGTACGCATCGGCTAGGTCCAACTTTGAAAAATATTTTCCCGGGCACAGTTTAGCAAAAAGATCTTCCGGGCGGGGCAAAGGAAAAGTAGCAGTCACTAGCTGTGGATTCACTGTGGCCTTGAAGTCCACGCAAAGTCTCAATTTTCCGGAAGGTTTTGGCAAAATGACTAAGGGTGAGGCCCAGAGAGAAGCTTGCACACGTTCAAATTACACCCTGTGATTCGAGATCGTGTCACGTTCTTGCGACCTCATCACGCAATGCGTGGGGAACATTGCGCGCCCTGAAAAATTTCGGTTGCGCGTTTACCTTCAGTTCTAAATGTGCTTCATAGTTTTTAGCGCAACCTAAGCCCGGTGCAAAAATGTCTGCAAATTCGTCACACAGCCGAGAAACACTGTCTGTAGGCACAGTCTGATTCACTGATAGCACCTGATTTACAATAGACATGTTAAACAACTGAAATAAATCTAGCCCAAACAAGTTCACTGGCGTAGAAGAGCGAAGAACGTAAAATGACACAAGTTTTGTTTGTCCCTTGTATGTTGCAAGCAGGCTGCACTGTCCTAACACAGGAATGTTCTGTCCGGAATATGTAGTTAGCTTAACATTTGCGGAACGCAACGGAGGTTTGCCCAGTTGTTTGTACGTGTCATGATTGAGCAATGAAACTGCAGCTCCGGTATCGAGCTGGAATGGTATCACTTTGCCTTCAAAGTCTAAGTCCACAAAAAGTTTATTGTCCTGCTGACGACAAGAGCGACTGTTTTGGACAATTGGAACAGACACTGGTACAGAATCACTTGCTAATTGACGTGATTTCCGGCGACGTCGACGCACAGTTTTTGTGGGACGATCACAGTTACTGTTAGAGACAGTGTCACCGGACGAAGCGGAATTAACGACATGAATGTCCATAGGCGAAGGTCCACGAGCCTGAGTGTCCTTGGTTCGATTCCGGCGCAAAGCAAAGGGCCTGGAATGATTGTGATTGTCTGATCTGAACTTTTTCTGGCAAACACTTTGAACATGTCCTTTCTTATTGCAGAAAAAGCAAATAGCTTGGCGTGACGGGCAATGTTCACGCGAATGTCGAGTAGCACACCGCGGGCATGATTTCACTACATGTGTGTGCTGGCGCGGCACACCTGGCTTAGCGCGCGGCGGCAGCTGTGCGGACGGCCGCGAGGGCAGTTGACCGGGCCGCGTTGCGCGAGCGCGCCCGGCGGGCCGGTTAATGTTACACACAGCTGGCGAAGTTTCAAAAGAGTCCTGAGCACAGTCAAGTGTGTCCTGTCTATCCAATATGTCTATCACTTGTTGAAGGGAGGGATTAACTAGTTTCAAAATTTGCTCCCGTATGCGAACATCAGAAACGTTCTGTGCAATTGCATCACGCACCATTGTATCTGAATAAGAAAGACCACAGTCACATTCAAAGGCACAGTCCCTAGTAAGTCCTTGCAATGTTGCTACCCACTCCCTATTAGTTTGACCGGCCGTACGTTTTGTACGAAAGAACGTATACCGTTTTGCAACCACATTAACTGTTTCTTTGAAATAGGCATCTAATGCAGACAAAATTTCCTCGTAGGACAGAGTTGCTACGTCTCGTCGGGGAAACAATTTCACTATCACACGGTATGTGGACACACCGACACAAGAAAGCAAAAACGGCTGCCGCTCATTACCTTGAATTCTGTAGGCAGCAAGGTGAAAGGCGAACTGACGAGACCACTCTTGCCAGGTCTCGTGGTTCGGGTCGTAGTGCCTAAAAGGCGGTGCAACGGCAGGTTGTGGCTGCGGTAGCGGTGAAGCGGCTGCGGCCGCATCGGTGTGCAGCGCACGTTGACCCTGGACGAGCTGTCCAAGGGCATCCAGTAACGCCTGCGTCTGCTGATTCTGCAAGCGATAAAATTCGGACAGTACATCTGGAGAATGTGGCGAAGCCATGACACAAATAAATGTAAGCAATCAGAAATAAATGTAAGCAATCAGAAAAAGATCCCATCCTCGTCGCCAATAATTGTAGTGTCGATAGCTGGACCGACACCGTGGAGTTGATTGCTGAAAAAGAAAGCTAGACTAACGCTGTGGCCGATAGTGCACGCACGGCATAAAGCAGACGGGCGTGAAGTCTGGAACATGAGAACTTATGAATGAATAAGAAGAAAAGTATGTAGATGCTTAGTACTTATCTTTTAATGGTTCTTTGGAATACGTCTCTCTTGAATACTCGTAGCTATAGGCACTGATACAAATGGCTCCTTGCTAGTTCGTTGCCATTGACTTAGCTGATGGCTATTCTGTCTCTCGGCTAATGAGAGAGAAAGGCTTCGTACAACTGGGCGATAGCTAGGTTCGCGTACAACTGGGCGGTAGCTTGGTTCTCGTACAACTGGGGTCGAGTTCACTCTCGTATCACGAGACCTGCCTTGGTGGTGGCGCTAGGTCTGCGATCACAGTGGCGACACGCGGGTCCGACATGTACTACATGGACCGCGGCCGATTTAAACTACCACCTAGCAAGTGTGGTGTCTGGCGGTGACACCACAACACCAACGTGAATAGTCCTTTTGTTGCCACTTCCCCCAATGATTTTAGAAGTTCTGATGGAATGTTATCCATCCCTTCTGCCTTACTTGATCTTAAGTCTTCCAAAGCTCATTTAAATTCAGATTGTTATACTGGATCCCTTATCTCTTCTGTATCAACTCTTGTTTCTTTTTCTATGGTGTCATCAGATAAGTCTTTCTCCTCATAAAGGACCTGAATCCACTCTTTCCACATATCAGATTTCTCCTTTGCACTTAACAGTGGAATTACTATTGTACTTTTAATATCACCATCCTGTCTTTTAATTTCAGCGAAGGTTGTTGTAACTTTTCTATACACTGAGTTAGTCCTTCGGTCAACAGCCACTTCACCTTAGCTTCCCTGCACTTCCTATTTATTTCATTCCTAAATGATTTGTTGATTGGCGTCTCCATGGAGTAATGTAATATTTTACGTAAATTAAAAACTTTATATCTCTGACTCCATACGCCAGATGGCGGTTACTGTGTTATAACAAATTTTGTTATATTTGATGTCATGTTGTTTGTATATTTTTCTTCTTTTCTAGTCCTGTAATCTGACATCATATAACTTCACCTGTTGATTTTTATTCTGACATGTTTTTTAAGTTGTATGAAAATAACACACTGAAATATCACCTATGGTTTCTTCGCTGTTACGTTTTTTGTTCCTATGTTTTTCTTTCGAAATTCTGTGATTGCCCTTTTTAGAAATGTCCATTCTTCTTCAACTGAACTGTCTATAGAACTGTTCCTTATCGCAGAGTCTATAGCCTCAACGAACTTAATTCCTTACCATTTCCGCATCCCACTTATTTGCACATTGATTCTTCTTCAGTAGTCTCTTAAACTTCATCCTACTCTTCATCACAACTAAATTGTGGTCTGAGTCTATATCTCCTCTTGAATATGCCTTACAATCCAGTATCTGATTTCGGAAAATCTACCTGGCCAATACGTTGTCTAACTGAAATCTACCAGTACCTCCCGGCATTCAGGGGTTTTCAAAGTATACCTCTTCCTCTTGTGTTTCTTGGACAGAGTTTTCGTTGTTATTAGCTGAAATTTATTACTGATCTCGATTAGTCTTTCTCATCTCTCATTCCTAGTACCAAGCCTATATTTTCCCGTAACTCCTACAACCGCATGCCAGTTTCCCGTGACCATTAGATTTTAATCTCCTTTACGTTCTCAATCTTCATCTTCCGCTGAACTATATATTAGAAACGTGAAAGGAAAATATGAATGAGAAACTATGGAAGGGTGGAAATTACGTAGTAATGATGACTTTTACGAATTATGGATAATATATCAAAATAATAAGAAAAAGAAGACTGGTAGTTTTGGGACATCTATATCGAATACAAGATAGTAGGTTAACCAGAAAGGCCTTCAAATATTTGTGGGATAAGATGTCAGCAAGTAGTCAGATCCATGAAGTAAAGAAGAATTTACAAAAAAATAATATAAATGCTGAAGAAACAGCTGACAGAAAAGTTCTTAGGAAAAATGTATTGCGTATGAAAGGATTTGAAGGTAGGAAAGTAAGAAAAGAAAACTGGTCTGAAGTGGTAAGAAGACAGGAAGAAAACACAGTGAGCAGATGAAAAAGTGCTGGAAGAAAAGAGGAGAACAACGAATAAGGCGTACGTTATTTAGGAAGGCGATAGCTTCTGAGTTAGTAAAGCTGCTGAATGTGATGCGTTAAGAATCCCAACCATTTTTACCGTACATATAAAGTAGTGATCCAGAAGGTACTCAGTAATTGGATTAGATATGTATCATATCACACTTCAGCCAAGCTTATTCATCATCGTCATCATCATCATCGCAAGTCATTCCATCTTATTCATTTGTTCAGAAAACGACTCCCCTCCACCGATTACAGTCCTTAAACACTTCGATTCTAAAATTTTAGAAAACATTCTTCAATTGGAACAAAGCAGCAATCGGTATAAAACGCTAAAAATCAAATGGAAACAGTCTCGATCGCATTTTCAGATTTTTATTCGTTAGCAACTGGTTTCGGCCCTTTTCTCAGACCATCTTCAGGCATTTCCCCACCATTTTGGCTGCTAGGGGCGGAAGACGGAGCGAAATCCGTAGAAGTAAGGATGTCTTCGATTCTGTCTCAGGTATGTCCTTCCTGCTCGATGTCAGGTTTCTCCATCTCCTTGTACCTGAGTCTTGGTTTTTCGTTCCAAATCATTCATTACTCTTGGTAGCCTGTTGGCATGCGCCCGTTGTTTGTGCCCCCGTCATCTCAGGCTCTGCGAGATCATTTTCGCTTCCAGTCTTACAATTTAACCCTGATTCCGGATTTCACCATTCCGGATTCTATCCTTCCGTATCTTTCCAACCATGCAACGAAACCGCATGTCAGCCGCCAGAATTGTGCTGATGTCTTTACATTTCATTGTCCCCCTTTAACAACAATATATCAAAATTTGCATGTGTTTGATAGAAGACCCCTAGCAATTAATGGCACTTTCTTGTTCTATATACGTTCTCCAGCTATTTGACAGAAGTCCTACCCCTTCGAATTCTGAGAGTGATTTCTTTGTTTATAGAACCCCTCTAGGAGACAATACTGTCAAGGGATTTGTAATGATGTGTCATCTGTAGTCGCTTCCCCTCCACATCACCGTGTCCCGTCTGTTGCCCGTATCTTTTCATGATCATTACTTCGATTTTCTCCTTGTTGAAGGTGAGACCATATTCTTTTTCAGCTCCTGCCCAGCGCTGTTTATTTGATCTTGCAGGACTTCTTTAGAGTCGCCCCACAGACATACATCATCATCAAACAACATGGATTTCGTTTCTTTGCCTCCCTTGGCTTAGTGTACTTTTCTCTGGATCTGGTTCATCGCTCCTCGTCCCATCCTTGGAGGTCCAAGGGATTCCAATCCACCGCCGTGTTATCCCCTGTCCTGCAACGTCATGTGGATGAGGTGTGGAGTGTGATGTGGTCAGCACTCCGCTCTCCCGGCCGTATTGCCGACTTTCTATACCACAGAGCCGCTACTTCTTATTCAGATAGCTCATCAAATTGGCATTACGAGACTGGGTGTACCCTGTACCAGTCCTCTCACCAAGGAATAGACGTTAGCAGTACCGGGTATCGAACACGCGTCCTCCGCATAGCAGCCAATACGCTGACCACTCAGCTAGGGGCGGACTATCTAGTAAGTCTCGATTCTGTTCCTAGTTTTCTTCCGTTCACTGGCAGACAACAAGAATTACATCAGTTTTTAATACTCCCGTTCTGAATTCACACTGTTCTTCCAAGAATTTTTCTACTGTTATGGCTCTGATCTTCCGCTATATCATTCCTTCGAAAAGTTTACCGACTTGAAGCATTAAAATGACATCCCTACAGCTATAACATTTCTTTCCCTCGCCATTTCTTGAAAAAATGGGATTATAATGCTTATTTTCCAGTCATCAGATACATTCCCTCCTTTCCATATCTTACAAAAGAGCCTGTACTTCGATTGTTTTGCAGGAATTTCCTTGGCTTGAGTTATTTCTCCAGTTATTTCATCAAAACCAGTAGATCTTCGTTTTAATGTACTTCTAGCCACATTCTACAATATTCCAAGCCCTGCCTCTCCCAGTGCCTGAGTCAGAAGAATGTGATACAGCACTATCCTCTTGTGTATGCGGCATGAAATACACATTTAACAACTTATCAAACTAAGGCTTCAACGTTGCTTTAATTATATCGTCATCTGTGTTGAGATTTCGATTATCATCTGTTAGGAATCTGCAGTGTTCCTTATCTTGTCTTATTTTTCATCATCCCGTATAGTGTCTTTTCATCGCCGTTAATAACCCCTTTCAATTCGCTCCATTTGTTCAACTAACCCTCTCGTTATTCTGTAAGCACAGTCTCACTTCATTAATAGCGAACCTGTGTAGTTTCTTATTATGTTAGTCCAGGCTTTAAAGAATCTTTCAAACATGTTGTTCTTGTTCAGGACGGAAGTTCTTATACTGTCATTCCATCAAGGAGTTTCGTTCCAGATGCTTGCGCCACTGGCTCGATTCTCGTAACAAGATTTTCTTTCAGAACTTTCAATTCTTCCTCAATTATTTGTATATCTGTCGTTGGAAGTGTGGTTTTGATACTGTATTGAAACTCTATTCTTGTACCACTTGTCTTTGGGGGTTTGAGAGTGGAGGCGGGGTGGGGGGTGTGAGGGGAAAATGTTTTGAAGAAGAGAGACGTGTGAGCGGAGTTTATCCCGCACACCTTGACTTCCGAACAAAAACGACAACGCGTGACGCGTTGACGCGTGCCGCGACTTAGCTGAAACACAAAGCTCGGAAATTCTTTTCCGTAAAAAATCGACATGGATTACGAGACTTGGTATTTTAAATTCAAATCCGCCACAATGCCGTGAACAGCGGAAATTCACGTGGAGTTATTCATTGATGTTGTCGGTGGGTACATACGCGAGCTTTTGTTTTAAAACATGTGTAGACGAAAATACTATGCCAAGACCACAATTTATTTTAAATGAAATGTCCTTCATTTTGGGTAAATTGAAGAGGATAAATAATCTGAATTAAACAGTGCTTAGTTTACCACTTTGTATATCCTCAACATTATATAGTTGTAGGTCAGTATATGTACACCTTGTTACTGAGCTAATATAAAAAAATATTTAAGTTGCTTACGTAGTTTTAGGATCAGGTTTTTTAAGTCACTGTGGCACAATTAGATGCTGAATGTACTTTGCAATTGTGTGCTAGCATGGACTTTGAGTTGTTTTCAATACTTTTGTTTTTTGTGGTGTTTATCCCTTTACGCAAGAGTAAGGATCTTGCAGATTGTGTAGCTTACTGTATTCGATTCTGCGACTGACTACTGCATATAAATAGCAAATTGCTTTCATATGTAGCTGTTGTGTTAGTTAATATCTTGTACACACTCTGTACCTATTATCATTGGTTGTTTCTTTGTTATCATATCTTATCGACTATGCTGTGCTAACTAATTTTAAAGCTGTAAACAATGTACACAAATTTTCTGGTTTGTATACCAGTGTTCAGTTTGTGTTTATATTTTAACTAGAGATTAATGTCGTAAGACTTGAAAGTGGCGCACTCTAGCGTCTCTTATTGTTCATTATGTAGGTCCTGGTTTGTTTCTTGTGTTTCTATACTACTTTCTTACCCTCTAGTGACGGAATGGGTTAGCAGGCAAGTGTTATGTTAGCACGTTAGTGGTGTGTCAGTCCTGCATGACAGTACTGTGTGTTTTGAAATTATTTTTTCCGAACGCAGTAAAATTATGTGCTGCATTCCATATGGAAGCTTGCTGTCCTTGATACAATTACGGTGAGGTTATTACATGTGTTTATCTCTAGGGAGTTTACGCCATGACAAGGATGTAATATACATACACTATGTAATCAAAAGTATCCGGACACCTGGCTCAAAATGACTTACAATTTCGTGGCGATCTCCATCGGTAATGCTGGAATTCAATATGTTGTTGGTCCACCCTTAGCGTTGATGAAAGCGTCCACTCTCGCAGGCATATGATCAATCAGGTGCTTGAAGAAAGGCAGCCCATTCTATGAGAAAGTGGATGCCTTGCGGGACACTGTCCATGGGTTACGCCACGCTGGTACCGCTGGCATCGGACACTGTCCATGGGTTACGCCACGCTGGTACCGCTGGCATCGACATCCGGCTCCCCCAACCATCCTAGAGGAATCGGATTCTGACCATGGCCAACGATACGCCTGGCACGCCCACCACGGAGCACCCCTTGGCGGGACCAGCCCCCATTCCACGCCCAACACTCTCCCACCCCACCCGCCCACGCTAGGCTAAATTTTTCTGTCTGACTCATGTAGCACTGTCACCGTCGGAGGGTGGTACGGGACCACAAGCCCCACCGCCACACCTCCAAAGTGAATTGCAGTGACGCAGTCACTGCCCTGTGGATAAATTTACTGCCTCATCAACACAGTTAGACCGCAATAGATCGATGATGCTGTATTGTAACCAATTCATTGAGTGCTGCACTGAAGAGAGGTATCGATGTCAGACAGTAGGGCCAGCATAAAGTCGGTGTTCCAAAACATCCCAAAGGTGTACTGCAGGATTCAGGTCAGGACTCTGTGCAGGCCAGTCCATTACAGGGATGTTATTGTCGTGCAACCACTTCGCCACAGGCCCTGCGTTATGAATATGTGCTCGATCGTGTTGAAAGATGCAATCGCCATCCTCGAATTGATCTTCATCAGTGGGAAGCAAGAACGAGCTTAATACATGTGCGTAGGACTGTGCTGTGATAGCGCCACTCAAAACAACAAGTGGTGCAAGCCCCCTCCATGAAAAACACGACCACACCATAACATCGCCGCCTCCGAATTTTACTGTTGGCACTACACACGCTGGCAGATGACGTTCACCGGGCATTCGCCATACACACACCCTGCTATCGGATCGCCACAGTGTGTACCGTTATTCGTCACTCCACACAAAGTTTTTCCACTGTTCCAACCGCTCGACCATGCAATCCAAGTTTTCTCACCTCCCGCCCAACTGTCATAGTACTTGCAGAGGAATCTGATGCAGTTTGAAATTCCTGTGTGATGGTTTGGATACATGTCTGCCTATTACACATCACGACCCTCTTCAACTGTCGGCGGTCTCTGTCAGTCAACAGACGAGATCGGCCTGTACGCTTTTGTGCTGTAAATGTCCCTTCACGTTTCCACTTCACTATCGCATCGGAAACAGTGAACCAAGGGATGTTTAGGAGTGTGGAAATTTCGGGTACAGACGTATGACACAAGTGACACCCAATCACCTGACAACGTTCGAACTCATTGAGTTCCGCGGAGCGCTCCATTCTGCTCTCTCACGATGTTCAATGACTACTGAGGTAGCTGATATGGAGTACCTGACATTAGGTGGCAGCACAATGCACCTAATATGAAAAATGTATGTTTTTGGGGGTGTCCGAATACTTTGGATCACACAGTGTATGTGCGTTTAATTTTCAGAGTTGTGAATTTATACCAGTCACACGATTGCTGTGTCACAGCAGGATACTTTGCAAGAATTCTTGGCGATTTCTGTCCTGACATAGTTTTTATCTATTCTACATTAGGACATGGAATGAACGTCTGAGCAAGCATGGGCGTAATTCTAGTGGCTTGGTTGTGCCACCATTACCTCTGTTGCCTGGTCTCACTATTTCTCGCAATTTTTGTAAGCTGTGGGGTCATAATTCCTCCATTTTTTTTAAGCCGACCTGTGTGGCCGAGCGGTTCTAGGCGCTTTAGTCTGGAACCACGCGACAGCTACGGTCGCAGGTTCGAATTCTGCCTCGGGCATGGATGTGTGTGATGTCCTTAGGTTAGTTAGGTTTAAGTAGTTCTATGTTCTAGGAGACACTGATGACCTCAGCTGTTAAGTCCCATAGTGCTCAGAGCCATTTTTTTAAGAAAAAAATTATGTACTGTGACTATGGATTCACTATTGTAGTGTCAAATAAACATTTAAGTTACATTCTGGTCACATTTCTTACGACAATTATGTCGGAATATAGAACAAATTTTTTTTATTCACTACGGCTTTCAGCTCATTACCGAGCCATTTTGACATCAGTCTAAAATGCTGTTCAGTGTGTGACACTCATACAACATCGTCTTTTTTTTAGAGCTAATTCGCCCTAGTTAAATAAAACTTCCTAAAGTGAAAATCGTAGACAGTGATATACATTAACAACGTTAATTACTAGTGCTTTTAGATTGCTGATTAGTGATACTTTGTACAATGTATATCACCGTCTACGATTTTCACTTTAGGAATTTTTATTTAACTAGGATGATTTAGCTCTAAAATACTATGATGTGTAATCAGTGTCACATACTGAACAACATTTTAGACTGATATGGTAACAGCTCAGTAATGAGCCGAAACCGGTAGTCAATAAAGAAAATTATCCACACGTGTTTTATTCGCACGAAGGGTCTACGCCTTAACCACATAATCGGCATTCAAGCCATTGTTCCACGCAAGTAGGACAACATCCGAAATAAGGAATTTTTAAAAATTTTGACGTAGTTGAATGAAAGTTGTGTGCGTTGCACGCAAGTAAAGTGGTGGGGTAGAGGGGGGGGGGGGGGGGGGCGGGGGGAGGTCTACGTAGAAAAAGTGTAACATAAGAACCACTATGTTAACGTTCCCATATTTTTTAAATTAATCCAGTCTTTTAACGTCCTGTGTGTTGTATGCCTTTGGTCTACCGAGGGACTTACCCTGCATTTTGGGCGATGATGAAACAATGGCACGACAATTGTTGGCGTTTTGTGTGGCGTCAGTACTCGTGCCCAGTTTAACTGTTGTTTAGTGACTGGCTTATCTCTTTAGTTCCGCTTTCAGAAAGCCTTCTTCCTGACTTCCATTGCTTTATTACTTCTTCTAACAAGTGACAATGGTTTGCCTTTATCTACTGGAGCTTGTAGGTTGTTGAAGACCAAGATGTTTAGCGCCCAACAGTTTTAAATCCATACATCGATCAAAACTTTTTGGACTGACGGATCATCTTGTTAACTGTCGTGTGCCGTCTTAAGCACATAAGAAAAATTTCATGTTGTAATTAAATGGAAATGAAAGTATGCTGTCAAATGTATGGAGAGTGCCGTAAGATGATCACTCAATATATGTATCAACAACAACAACAACAACAACAACAACTTACCAAGAATCATTATCATTGAGCGACGGCTACGTTATAGGCTGGGGTTGGATATAATTCCGTTGCATGGAAGAATGTATATTTTATACACGATCGTACTACTCTTGGACAATTTAACTTGCAAGTCACATTCACTCCCGTCCAATACCTCCGAATTTATATGTGACAATACAACACTGCACCCAGGCAAGCCCGTAATCCATCTGCAAGCTGTAGAAACTATTTCTGTGTGTGTCGTACTATAGAATTCCAGAGGGCGCACCACCTTCGTGTGATCAACGTAAAAGATGACTGAACTTCATTAAGTACGTGAAAACTATGTGTGTGGTGTGAGCGATGAAGAATTAAGGCTGTATCGACGTACTACGCAGTTAAATAATTCATTCACCCGAAATTAAAGCTCAATAATTGCATCTTTATATCAGTTCAGAATCTTATCTTTGTACATCCAGTGTAATTGGCTCTGAGCACTATGGGACTTAACATCTATGGTCATCACACAACACCCAGTCATCACCAGGCAGAGAAAATCCCTGACCCCGCCGGGAATCGAACCCGGGAACCCGGGCGTTGGAAGCGAGAACGCTACCGCACGAGCTGCGGATCCCAGTGTAATTGTTCATAATTCATGGCAATGATTGCTATCACTTGAAAGCCAAGTTCATACTCCAGAGCTACTTCAAAAGGCCAAATCTGTTAACTGATACTACCATTTGGTGAACTATTGATTCAATAGTCGAAATATTCAGCTACTTCGAACTTTATAATTTTCTCAACATTAAATGGACTGGTTCTCTCTCTCTCTCTCTCTCTCTATCTCTCTCTCTGTGTGTGTGTGTGTGTGTGTGTGTGTGTGTGTGTTGTGTAGTCCGAACTCATTACATTACATCATTTGCTATCCAAACCACTTGGCCTCATGGATCACTTGTACTTTGTTCTAGATACATAGAGTTCAGTAGACAAATAACAAACTAACACATACTTCCACATGTGTTCCGGTAAAGACAGAGATAACGTATTAGGTGGTTATAATTTTTCCATAATGACCAGCGTAAGCACCTGTTTTAGTTTTTACCAGTTTTCTATGATATTATACCCTCAAAGAGAAACATAGGCTTACATCTAAGAATTTATTCCTCGTAAGGACAGTGCTGACAAGAAACTGGAAATAAGTATTTTGTAATAGCTCTTTCAATAACGGGGTGAGACACCGTCATCGACATGGGCATGTTGTCGTATTTTATCAAGAAGATACACCTGACTCATAAGCACGTGAGCTGGCTGTGAAACGTCTATTATAATCCACGATTTAAAGGGCAGCTCGTGCCCTGTGTCATTGAACCGTGGATTAGTCTACAGTCACACGCAGAAGTAGGGACGTTTCTTTTCATTACGAGTCACAGAGATGGTATGTACTGATATTGGTAATAAATAGTTTCACGTAAGTCAACCGTTGAATTCGCGACCATAGTAAGTTAGCCTGCTGTGGCTTTCATGGCCTCATATTCCAAGGAGAGCTTAATATTTTTTACGTGTTGCTTTTGGCATCTACCTATGTTTCGTTGTTTAATTTATTAAAAAGCGCCCGTCACCGTATTTTCAAATCGACAACTCCTGTTGCCGATGAAAGCATCAATTGTATCATTGGGACGATCTTGGTGTCACAAATGAAACCTTCTACGTTTGTTTATTAAGGTTCACTTCAAAAACAAAGACGTCCTGCACCTGGCTCAGTAACTGTTGATGATGTGTTATTTAATGTTCTTGTTCCTCTGTTATACATCAATCATTCATTGGCCTGTTGCAGTCACATTTGTTCCTTCCAACTATATTATGCTGTTCCGACGCACCTTTTACCTTGTGAAACATACCGCGGAAAATGCAATGTTACCTTACTCCTCCATTCCTATCAGATGGGATATCCTATTTTGCCTATTTACTAGAACCGTATCATTTATGTAAAATATTTTCAATCCTTCGTAACATTTAGTAACATTTATGGTTCTTTTAGTATCTAATTTTGTGTATCTTACTATATTCGTGCGGAAGTTAATCTCGTTGGCCTTTAATCTTACCTCATTTTTCATTTCCCCTTCACCCTACATTCCCTCTGATATTGCAATGTTGGTACCGACTTAGCTTCATAAAAACCAAGAAAACTTTCTGTTCTTACTTTATTTTGGAGAGATCTTCTCCAATACTGCCGATAAGGCAAATGAAGTTCTCCATTTCGTCTTTCTTAGCTACGTCTCCTCTCTTCGTTAGCATGATCCCTAAAATTTGAATATATTTTCTATGATTTTGTTTTCTATAACTATTTTTATTTGAATATTATTTAACAAAACTGAAAATTAGAGCCAATGGTCTAACTCCCAACACTCTCCATAAACCATCCACACATCTGCCCACCATTACCACGTCGTCAAACAAGGCTTACGCCAGAATTACCCAGCATCTTATGAATCAAATTAAGTTTCATACAATTTTAATTTATGTTGTTGGTCAATACTGGCGCACCAAAATAATGATCGGACTCCTTGACGATTTGCTTGTTCTGTCCACATTCAAATGTGTTTACAATACACCGACTCAACCGGGTTGAAAGGCGTCTGGTAGGGTTGAAAACAGACAAAACCAAAAATCAACGGTAACAAACGAAAATAAAATTAATTTTGTCTAGGTAAAGTGTTATGAAAGTTATTATAATTCAGAAAAAATGGATGATATATTCAAGACAAAGAGATTCTCAAATGGAGCAAGTCAGTAACGCGTTGGTCCAAATGGTTCAGATGGCTCTGAGGACTATGGAACTTAACATCTGAGGTCATGAGTCCCCTAGAACTTAGAACTACTTAAACCTAACTAACCTAAGGACATCACACACATCAATGCCCGAGGCAGGATTCGAACCTGAAACCGTAGGGGACGCGCGGCTCCAGACTGAAGCGCCTAGAACCGCTCGGGCACAGCGGCCGGCGCGTTGGTCCACCTCTGGCTCTTACGCAGGCAATTATTCGGCTTGTCATTGGTCGGTTGAGTTACTGGATGTTGTCCTGAGGGATATCGTGACGCGTTCTGTTGAATTAGCGCGTTAGATCCTGAAAATCACTAGCTAGTTAGGGGGCCCAGCTTGTAATCTAAACGTTCTCAATTGGAGAGAGTTCCGGCGAGCCTGCTGGCCAAGGCAGGGTTTGACAAGCACGAAGACAAACAGTAGAAAATTTTGCCGTGGGTGGACTCGGCCGACCGGTGTGGCCGAGCGGTTCTAGGCGCTACAGGCTGGAACCGCGCGATCGCTACGGTCGCAGTTTCGAATCCTGCCTCGGGCATGGATGTGTGTGATGTCCTTAGGTTAGTTAGGTTTAAGTAGTTCTAAGTCTAGGGGACTGATGACCTCAGATGTTAAGTCCCATAGTGCTCCGAGCCACTTTATTTGATGATGGCAGAAGTAGAGAGGATATAAAACGTAGACTGGCAATGGCAAGGAAAGCGTTTCTGAAGAAGAGAAATTTGTTAACGTCGAGTATAGATTTAAGTTTCAGGAGGTCGTTTCTGAAAGTATTTGTATGGAGTGTAACCATGAATGGTTCCAGACTGAAGGGCCTAGAACCGCTCGACCAACCAGGCCGGCGGGCCATCATCAGTTATTTAGCTTCTCAAATAGCAAAAATCATCTACTACTTTAAGTGTCTCATTTCCTAATCTGATTCCCTCAGCATCACCCGACTTAATTCGACGACATTCCATTATCCTCGTTTTGTTTTTGTTGATGTCCATCTTATATTCTCCTTTCAAGACATTGTCCATTCCGTTCAGCTGCTCTTCGAAGTCCTTTGCTGTCTCTGACAGAATTACAATGTCATCGGCGAACCTCAAAGTTTTTACTTCTTCTCCATGGATTTTAATACCTACTCCGAATTTTTCTTATGTTTCCTTTACTGCTTGCTCAATATACAGACTGAATAACATCGGGGATAGGCTACAACCCTGTCTCACTCCCTTCCCAACCACCTCTTCCCTTTCATGCCCCTCGACTCTTATAACCGCCGTCTGGTTTCTGTAAAGAAATCAAATATGAAGAACTGAACCACACGAAGAAAGCCAGTGACGTAAATACGTTCAAAAAAACCGACATGGAAACAGACAGATCATTTTAAGTGTTTTGTGTACCAGGTGAACGTGTTCGTTTTGTTACATCTGTACCAAACTTTTTCTGTAGGATTTTTCACCTGAAACAGTTGGTTTTAAATAAATAGTATCTAGTATTTATGATAAGAGCAACGAGTTAAGTATAACAATCGTATGCAACTAACTTAAGGTGCGACGTAAAGTCTCGCAGAAGGTCTTTGACGTAAATTTGAGGAATCTTTCTCCACTGCTCAATATGTCGCTAGAATAAACTGATCACTTGCTGTTCAGTCCTTTCTATTGATGCGTTATCCGCCGGAGAAAAATATATAGCCATAAACACAAACGTATTGAGAAGAGTGACATCTGTTAGTCGTCAGCATCAGAAGTCCACTGATGCAGAGACGGCGTTACGAATGCAACTAACGGAAATTGCTTGTGTATGGCGAAAATGTATTAGAACAATGGCGCTAATTACGTTCGCAGTAATACCTGTACAGCTTGATAGTGTGAAACAAAAAATACAGAAACCGTCATATAAACCTATAACTACAATGTAAAATTAAAAATATACTCAATAGTGCGTAAAACTTTATAAAGTTCGAGTAGCGGCGTTACAAAACGTAACTACCAGATACTACCACCAGACGTCAAGGATGAGTTGGTACAGCAACACTATTTGCAATCACAAAATAAATGAACTCTCGATAACGAAAATAAAATAATACAGAAAAATAACAAGAGACCTAAATATAAAACTAAATATATATAATAAAAACAGAACTGTAACAACAGTGCATAAACCCCGCCAGGTACAATTAGAGCCGATAGGGATGCGGTAGAAAGGGTACACTGAAGAGAAAAAAGGGTCAGGAATAAAAAAATGACACAATTGCAAGTCACGCAAAATACAATATTCCTACAAAGGATCGCAATGTCAAGCAATACTATTACTCTGAGCGCCAAACGACAGCCACAAAAACAGAGAGGTAGATAGTAAGGAACTGGGGTGAGGGAAGGAATCTTTATTAGATTCAACAGTGCCACACGTCATGAATATTAAATACATGACTAACTTCTATATATCACAATGGCTCGCCGTGTGCTTGTACACTAGGCAGTGAGAGCTTAGTCAGGCTACGTGGGACAAGATATTATATTGTCGTGTATTTTTCATCTGATTTTTATGGCTTTTAAAATTTTTCGTGTCTCTTATGATAATTAAGCCAGAGTAAGCTGTAAGTGGCCATGCATACGCTGCCTACTGAGCAACTGAGTAGTGTAAAAGCCACTTATGTATCGAATAGTCCGTCGATTTGTCTCAATTTATCTAATGCATCTTTCTCTCATCCTTGTTTTCTTCCGATCCACTGCTCCGTTTTTGTGATAGTCAGTTGGCACTCAGAACAATCGTTTTGCTTTACATTCTACTTCTTCGTATCAGTACTGTATTTTCAGCGACTGGTAATTGTGTCACGTTTTAGTTCCTGTCCCATTTTCCTCCATCCTGTATTGTTTCTGCTCCTCTCTACCGCTCCTATTTGTATGCTGTGTGGTTTACACATTGTTCTTATACTCTTGTTTTTATTATGAATACCATTCTTTAACCCACGGCTTTGTCAGTGCACACGTTTGGCATGCACGTTACACACATATCCTCCTCCCCCTCTCTTTGTCCATTTCCTCCTCCACACTCTGCATATCTCCTCCTTTCTCTTTCTGACCATCACTGTCTCTATCTCTCTCTGTCCATATCCTCCTCTTCCCCTTGTCAGCCCTTCACCACTTTGCCCCTCCCCCTCTGCCTATCTTTCTCCCACTCTCTATACCTTCTCCCTCTCTACCCTTCTCCTTGTGCCCTGATCTCTCTGTCCATCTCGTCCTTCCCTGATCTCTCTGTTCATATCATCCTCCCCTGATCTCTCTCTCCACTTCATCCTTCTCTGATCCCTGTCCATATTCTCTTCTCCCTATCTGTCCTCCCTTGCCTCATCTCTGTGTGCATTCCCTCCTGCCCTCCCTCCCTACAGAACCCCTCCTGCTCTCCTCTTATTGTCCATCCCCCCTCTATCCATCTCAGTCTTCCCTCAGACATGCTCATCCGCTTGAGTAGCCCCTGCGTAAATAGTTGTGTTGTCTGTTGTGCCTGCTGTGCAGGCAGCATTCCTGTCAGTGGCTTGAGAGCTGTTTTTGCCTTTCACCTGTAGGTTGTCCTGCAAAGCAGGTCGATAAGACAGACTCATACTACTCCCAGACAAAACATCCATTGTGCAGGACGTTATAAATCTCACAGTGCTGGTACTGGCGAGTGTATGTAGCTGTCAAGCACATATATTGCTCAACCACCTCCTGACACTCATGACAGCATATACCCATTCACAAATATATTGCGTGCATCTCCTCGTCTTCCCTTTGAGTCCACCTTTTCCTCCACCTGTCTCTCTGTCCACCTCATCCTTCCACATATTCCTGTCCATCTCCTTCTCCCCCCTGTCTCTTCATCCTATCCTGCTTCCTCTCTCTGCCCATATCTTCTGCCCAATGTCTCTAACTGTATCTTTCTCAACTTCCCTCTGTCCATATCCTCCTCCTCCTCATTTCACTGTCAAACTCCTCATCCTCTTGTTCCCTAGCCCTCTACACCTTCCACCTACCTCCTGCATCTCCCCCTTTTTCCCTTCCCTCTGCCCATCTTGTCCTTCCTTCTCTGTCCATCCCCTCCACCCCATCTCTGTCCGTCTCCTCCACCCCATCTCTGTCCATCTCCTCCATCCCCTTCTCTCTCTATCCCATCCTTCCTCAATCTATTTGTCCTATCCCTTCTGCTCCTCTCTCACCCTGTGCAATCTCTCCTTTTGCCCCCTCACTGTCCATCTCTTCCTCTATCCATCTCAACATTCTTCCAGATGTACTCATACAAACATATACCTCCTTCAAAATAGGTCAATAATGCAGGCAGATAGTACTCCAACACAACACACCGGTCGTGCTCGACAGACTACATCTCAGGGGGACTGGAAAACTGTTTCTTGCCTTTGGCATGTGGGCTAGCTTGCAAAGCATGTCGACATGGGAAGCCAATACTATTCCCAAACAAAAAGCTGTCATGCAGGGCAGTCTATGTAGAATGGATGGAAAAACACGATTTTGCCTATTTTTGGAGTTAAGAGGTTGTAAACCCTAATGTGTTGATAAAGTTTGCTGTTTGTGTGACAAGTGTTGTTCAAATTGGTCAATGGGTTGGTTTTTTTTTTTGTGAAGAAATTAAAACCTTAAATAATGGATGGATCTGTGCTGTTCTGATAAACTTTCAGATGTAAACCTGTGGTCAACAGTATAATGTAAACAACTTGGTGTGAGCATTAAAAAGATAAAAGGCTGTGGAAAAGGTGGAACATGCTGGTGTTCACCCATAGGATTACTCAGAGGGTGTTGATACTCAACAACATTAATAAAACTCCATATACCTTGTGCCATGCTTATCTTTGTGGCATCAATTTAATGTTTTAATAATTGAAGAACTCGAAGTTTATACTACAGACACATTATCTGGTTTTGTCTGTTTAACTCAAAATTGTTTGAAAGGTAGTATAAAAATTTCCAACTGGAGACACTATAATAAATCTGTCATTTGTTATACTGAGAATTAAGTTTCAAGAAGGTGTCTTCAAAGATGAATATAAAAGAACATTTCTGTCTTTTATGTGGTGATGGTGCAGAAGAGCCTGTAGCAAATTAAGGAATGTATATTTTATGAATAACTGCTTTATTTGTGAGCTACCTATTCAACTAAGCGAACATATGTTGATATAATATCATTTTATGAAGACATGAATTATGGAATACAATATGAAATTAATGAAGTCATTAGTTTAACAAAAGGCATTTTGGCAAGTTAAATACTGTACTTTCTGTGTTACCCACATGATCCGGATTTCCAATCATATTTAGTACATTATTTTGAACATTAACGAAGTTCTTACACATGTTACAAAATTACTTGAGAATGAGAAGTACAAACGATAATCATATCTATACTGTTCATGGACTGAGATCTCTTTGTTCTTGTCAATTTTTAGTGTGCATCATTTTCTAGTTTTACGAATTATCTTTCATGATCTGTACCGGACCTAACTGAGAATTTTCAAAAAATTACACTTATCATTTTCTGGTTTTGTTCTTCAAAACATTTTTTCATTTCAAATGAAACAACTTATGTGCTGATCAAATAATACAAGCATCCTACACCTACAATTTATTGAACTTGAATTAATATGAACTACTGTAACAAATCACCTTGACATTTGCACCAAATGAAAAATACATTATTATAGCGTCTTATAAAATCTAATTTTTAATTGTCAAGCTTTTGTTGTTTCACAGTTATTTACCCCTTACAAATGATTTTTTAAAATTAATTGTAATTTTGTAACTGAATTTATAATTCCCACATTTACTTTTTGTATAACATTGGTTTGATTGAGTCCAACAACATGGATGTATATTTCTTTATAACATACTTACCTTGCCAGAATAAATAAATCAACAAATGACATAATTTCTTTATAATGTGGTGAAATATTGTAGCTTAAAGCTTCATATTGTAAATTAGACCAAAAGTTCACAATCTGTCAGAAACACCAAAATTAATAACACCTGTCCCTAACATTTTTAATTAAAATTGTTTCACGAAATCAGTTTTACAGTAATGTTGACATTTCTTTGAATGTTACTATACTCTTGAACATATGACAATAATTAATATAACTTCAATTACAGTAGGTATACCATGAAATGCAGGTTGTAGAATATAGAGGTAGAAGTGGTCATTTGAAATAATACATTAAGATACCTTCGGTAAAGAATAGAGAAAGGGGGGGGGAAGAGGGGTGGTAATGTTACACAGTTGCAACGCAAGTGTGGAAAAAACGCTGATACATGGGAGATGATTAGGAAAGCGAATGCTGCTTTAAATTACCAACTCTCCCTCTGGTCATCAGACCGCACTGTGTAGCTAAAATGGAAAGTTCATCTACACTAATGTCCATTATTAGTGCACCTCACAGAATTGCTGCGTATAGTCGTTGCCCCAAACTTTCGAACCTTGGACTTACGCACTACCATAAGAGTGATTGTCAGTAATTACATTTAAGCTATGTTCCGAATGGGTACGCTTAATTTCCATCAAACTGTCAACGCAGGCACGTTCTATTGAGTGTAACATCGGTAGGCATGAGATTTTTCCAGTTTAAAGCCACCTATTTGCAGACCGTCAATTTTCAAGCTCCCAACAGCATTCTGTCCTATTTACTGATCACCATGCAGATGCAGTTAATCAGTTGGCTGCATCTCCATTTCGGTCCTAGAAAACGACAGTTTACGCATTGGTGGAACAGTCACAATTCTCCCGCACGCTCAGTTGAGTTCTGCTAAAAATGGGAACCTGCGTCGTAGCTCTCTGTCCCCGTAAATCAGATTTCATTTCCCACTGGCAGAGTCCAATGAGAACATATTTTCTGCTTAATATCAACTGACGTGATGAATGCTTTATTACAATTACAGAGCAAAACCTGAACTTTCAACACACTCAGATCACAGTTGTAAACCTTCTCCTGTTGTGTTTTACTGATCCTTAACTGAAGCACATTTTTTATTATTTTATTTATTTGTTTATTATTATTATTTTGTTTTGTTTTGCGGCTGTCAGACATGGGTAAGGGATGGTTAACACGGCGAGCACACTTCGTGTGAAACTTGACAGTTTTGCCTAAAGCAAAAGCGTATCTCTTTTCTTCACTAATATCAAAGTAGCTCAGTTTTTTGAAAGCATAACAGTTCATACCATTTAGTTTCTTTATTGAGTTCGTAAGTAACACTCTTCCTAACAGTGGCTGTTCACATCAGCAGTTAAATTTGCTTCCACTTTCACATTCACCTTTGCCGTTGCTGTATTGGTTTTCTGTACTAAATTACAACGCTATAGAAGTTCGCGGCAGTCTTTATAATTGTTCAAATAATAATACAGCCGATATATGATACTGACTAAGAATGACGACACTGACTTGTCCGCTCATTTCGTTTGTACCTAGGTGAATCCTTCACGAATAAACCGATTACTCACTTAATGTTTCCTCACTATTCGACGGAAAATTTCCGAACTCATATTTTGTCAACATCTGCAGCCTGCTGACATATTTTTGTTGCGACTCGACTGTATACGACCGTTCCACGCGAAACATGAACAATGCTGCCCTCGCATAAAGGCATGTGAAAGGTAGCGCTTAGGAATTGTTGAACGAAACAGCAAGACAATGCCACTGCCGAAAAAGGCGCATCCCACTCTGAATGTTTCAGGGAACAAGCAATAGTGGTACCCTTTACAGGTTTCCATAGTCCTACTTAAATTTGAAGAAAAAAGAAATAATGTGATCTTTAACGAACTTAGGAACAAAACACATTTATTCAATAATTACATTATACTTATTCAATAATTTAATTACTCAGAAAGGGATAACAAAGAGTGCCTACTTCATAGAGCTAGAATTCACAAATAAATCCGTTAGATGATGCTTGGATGATTTCATGATGGGAATCACAGGTTAGGAAACATACTGTGCCCTTTCAGAGTAACGTTCAGTTTAGAAAAATAACTAAAATCCTAAATATGAATGGCCGGACGAGGCTTCGAACCCCACTCCTCCCAAAGTGTACCATTGCACCATCTCGCCCGGTGCGGCTAGCCCGGCGTCGCCCGCTTTGCCGGAGGCCTTACCAAGTGCCGGTGGTCTGCGGTAAAAATATTTAAAGCCCTGTAATTTGTCAGTTGTTTGGGGACTTGCCAAAACGTCGGTGGGACAGCGTGTGCTCGCCGGTAATTAGCTGTGGCTCGCTGACTGGCAAGAACTGACCAGGTCTCACACTGCCGCCATTTGAGACTTCTCTTCAGCTACCACCACTACTGAGATTAAAGTTATGGAAATGTAGCGTAATCCTAATTCAACTTTAGGCGATATATCGTGAATTAATCTGCAAGAAAACAGTTTATTTTCACAAAATGAGACCATGAAAGCCGGCCAGAGTGGCCGAGCTGTTCACGGTGCTACAGTCTGGAGCCGCGCGAGCGCTACGGTCGCAGGTTCGAATCCTGCCTCGGGCATGGATGTGTGGCATGTCCTTAGGTTAGTTAGGTTTAAGTAGTTCTAAGCTCTAGGGGACTGATGACCTCAGATGATAAGTCCCATAGTGCTTAGAGCCATTAGAACCATTTTTGAGACCATGACCTGTTACTTGTGAGTACGTAATCACATTATAGCGTCTAATAATTACAAAATATATGGAATGGAAGAGCATCAGCAATGTTTCCAAACGCTGTCAACTAACTTAGAAGTACCCAGTTATTGTTCCACTTTCCCGACATATTCAACATCGCATCGTTCAGCGTCAGTACATCCATTAGTGAACTGTCGAGATACACTCCTGGAAATGGAAAAAAGAACACATTGACACCGGTGTGTCAGACCCACCATACTTGCTCCGGACACTGCGAGAGGGCTGTACAAGCAATGATCACACGCACGGCACAGCGGACACACCAGGAACCGCGGTGTTGGCCATCGAATGGCGCTAGCTGCGCAGCATTTGTGCACCGCCGCCGTCAGTGTCAGCCAGTTTGCCGTGGCATACGGAGCTCCATCGCAGTCTTTAACACTGGTAGCATGCTGCGACAGCGTGGACGTGAACCGTATGTGCAGTTGACGGACTTTGAGCGAGGGCGTATAGTGGGCATGCGGGAGGCCGGGTGGACGTACCGCCGAATTGCTCAACACGTGGGGCGTGAGGTCTCCACAGTACATCGATGTTGTCGCCAGTGGTCGGCGGAAGGTGCACGTGCCCGTCGACCTGGGACCGGACCGCAGCGACGCACGGATGCACGCCAAGACCGTAGGATCCTACGCAGTGCCGTAGGGGACCGCACCGCCACTTCCCAGCAAATTAGGGACACTGTTGCTCCTGGGGTATCGGCGAGGACCATTCGCAACCGTCTCCATGAAGCTGGGCTACGGTCCCGCACACCGTTAGGCCGTCTTCCGCTCACGCCCCAACATCGTGCAGCCCGCCTCCAGTGGTGTCGCGACAGGCGTGAATGGAGGGACGAATGGAGACGTGTCGTCTTCAGCGATGAGAGTCGCTTCTGCCTTGGTGCCAATGATGGTCGAATGCGTGTTTGGCGCCGTGCAGGTGAGCACCACAATCAGGACTACATACGACCGAGGCACACAGGGCCAACACCCGCCATCATGGTGTGGGGAGCGATCTCCTACACTGGCCGTACACCACTGGTGATCGTCGAGGGGACACTGCATAGTGCACGGTACATCCAAACCGTCATCGAACCCATCGTTCTACCATTCCTAGACCGGCAAGGGAACTTGCTGTTCCAACAGGACAATGCACGTCCGCATGTATCCCGTGCCACCCAACGTGCTCTAGAAGGTGTAAGTCAACTACCCTGGCCAGCAAGATCTCCGGATCTGTCCCCCATTGAGCATGTTTGGGACTGGATGAAGCGTCGTCTCACGCGGTCTGCACGTCCAGCACGAACGCTGGTCCAACTGAGGCGCCAGGTGGAAATGGCATGGCAAGCCGTTCCACAGGACTACATCCAGCATCTCTACGATCGTCTCCATGGGAGAATAGCAGCCTGCATTGCTGCGAAAGGTGGATATACACTGTACTAGTGCCGACATTGTGCATGCTCTGTTGCCTGTGTCTATGTGCCTGTGGTTCTGTCAGTGTGATCATGTGATGTATCTGACCCCAGGAATGTGTCAATAAAGTTTCCCCTTCCTGGGACAATGAATTCACGGTGTTCTTATTTCAATTTCCAGGAGTGTATTTCCACGCTTGACATAGCTTCACTCGATCCAAATTCTAAGTTCTGAACAGGACGAAAAAACATGAACGATGACGAGTGAGGGCGCAAAAGTAATAAAAGCTTACACACGATACCTCACAATGCTGTAAACTCTTCTCCAAGAATTGTAACTCACATAAAATTATTTGCCTCCTTGCTATTGCCCCTTTACCTAATATAACTTTACTGCTGAAGAAGTCAGTTATTTAAATGCCCACAATGGAAAATTTGTGTACTGCTTGAGCATGTAATCCTCAGATTTAATTCTCCCAGCATCACCTGATTTAATTCCAGTACTCTTCATTACCACAGTTTCACTATTATCGTCGTTCGCTTTGTTAACTTCTCCCTGAAGCTTACTCCTGCATCCGCGTCTGCTTATAAATAATTTGTTTTTGGATAGCTACCTCCTTGAGCAAACACAATTTTATTTTTGAAACTTCCTGGCAGATTAAAACTGTGTGCCCGACCGAGACTCGAACTCGGGAACTTTGCCTTTCGCGGGCAAGTGCTCTACCAACTGAGCTACCGAAGCACGACTCACGCCCGGTACTCACAGCTTTACTTCTGCCAGTACCTCGTCTCCTACCTTCCAAACTTTACAGAAGCTCTCCTGCGAACCTTGCAGAACTAGCACTCCTGAAAGAAAGGATATTGCGGAGACATGGCTTAGCCACAGCCTGGGGGATGTTTCCACTCCGCTGCAGAGTGAAAATCTCATTCTGGAATTTTATTTTTTCTTTCCTATCCAATCATGTCTCACTGAAGTTAGTACCATTAGTGGATTACTTATGGATGTGAAAGTGTTTTCTACGACGGCGTATAATAAGTAAAGCAACACTTTTTTCTCGGCCAGTACCGCTTAAAAAAATGCGGGATTTGCTGTGGGGCATCGTGTAATATTCCCGCTTCAGCCCCTACAGTTTCATGAAGTCCCAATTGGTGGCGGCGTTATACGCCTTAAAAATGGCGTCTGCATCGGATGTGCGTTCCCAGCTAGAACCTGTCATTGAGTTCCTTTTGGCGGAAAACCAAAGCATCGTAGATATTCATAGGCGCTTGCAGAATATCAATGGAGACCTGGCAGTGAACAAAAGCACAGCGAGTCGTTAGTGAACAAAAACACAGTGAGTCGTTAGTGAACAAAAGCACAGTGAGTCGTTGGTTGGGACGTCTGTCATCACCACAACAAGGTCGCACAAATCTATCCCATCTCCTGGCGTGCCTGCTGGCCGCAACCAGCTCTGACTCCTGCAGTGTCGTAACGTGCGGACACTCTCATTCGAGGTGATCGATGGATCACAATGAAACACCTCGCAGCTCAACTGAACATCTCTGCTAGTGGTGTTGACACACTCTACCACCAGCTGGGATACTCAAAGGGGTGTGGCATCTGGTTTCTTTTCTATCTAAAAGAACAAATTAAAGAGCAACGAAGGGCCATCTGTGAGGAATCGCTTGCGCGTTGTGAGGCTGATTGTGATAACTTTTGGACGAACATCGTCACAGGCTATGCAACATGGTTTCAATTCGAACCGGAAACGAAATGGCAATCCGTTGAGTTGGCACCACATCATTCCTCATATGCAGGAAAAGTTCAAAGTCGCGCCCTCAGCCGTAATGTCATGGCGACAGTCTTTTGGGACTGTGGCGAGGTTATTCTCTTTGATGTCTTTCCTCAGGTCGCAATTCGGAAGTTTATTGTGCTACACCCAGGAAATTGAAGAAACGACCTCAGTTTTTTCATCACCTCAAAATTGCAAACCCACATCTCCATGACAACGCAACGACTCACACGATTTGCCCACCCGAGAGGAGCTCACAAAACTTTATTCAACAGTTGTTCCTCGTCTACCCTACTGCCCAATCTCGCACCTTCCGACTTCATGCACTCTGCGGAAGAGTTACTTGGATGTTGGAAAGGAACAGTGCTACCATGTGGGCATTCAGGCCCTTCCAGTAACATGAACGGAGATCAGGCTGAAAAATAGGGTTTTGCATGCAAAAGAGTGGGTGAGGGCTAATATGGTGTATTGGAATCCTGAATAAAACCAACCTGATTTTTAGAAAAAAGGAATGTTTGCATTAGTTATTCGCCGGCCCTCGTATACTAACTTGTCAACAGGTGTAGATGACAGACTGTGAAAGAAAAAAAGCTACAAACGTAATGTACAGTAAGCTCTAGAAACCATAGCATGTGTTAACAAAGTTTGTGAAGAAATCTACTTCCACATTTGTGAATACTTCACCAAAATCTGAAATTCTATACATATAAATATTAAAAAAGCATTTTTCCTGTTCCTTATTAGGAAGTAAATTAAAAACCCACTAATGCTGCTGTAACTTCAGCGAAAGTTGTCTGGGTAGAAAAGAAGAAAGAAATGTTTGTTCAGGGCGAAACTTATCCAAAAACAAATTTACTTCTAAATTTAAAGATACATCACATCCTTATTAATTGGTTGTCCAAGACTGCATACGGGCCTATTTGTCTCTGTTCCTAACTATTACTTCGCGCTGAATGATGATTATAAATGAAATCTGATTTCCATACAGGTTGTATATAATAAAATTCGTCGGCCAATTGTTTTAAAACCCAGTGAGCTTCTTGATAGGTCGTTTTATTCATTCGTATTATTTGTTTGTTCTAATAAGGAGAGAATTCCGACGGGAGTCTTGAATATGGTGTAGACAGAATCTTCAACTCCATCGTAACTTTATTTCTATCCTAAATAAAGACTTACCCCTGCTTCACAGGGATGTCACTAAGTATCTACGCCCAGACAACTTGTGTGACGTAGATGTCATAAATTATATACACAAACCATACGCATGAATCAGTCTATCTAAACCGACTGACAAAACTATGCAGAAGGGGGGGAAGAAAACAGAATTAAACTCCACAAATTGAAAAGGTATCAGTTTCAGAGATTGCAAAATTGACTCTAAGTTAAAAACAATTTTGCAGTATGAGTCGACTTGCCAGTATGATATTGCATTAGCTCGGGCCTAGATGCATCCACTCATTCGGTTGGCGAGACTGTCATAATGCCGTCGTATCCTCTCCTGAGGGAAGATGATCCACAACTGTTGTAACTCGTCTTTCATGCCCTAGATGGGGTACGGAGTTTACGTTAGAGCTGATCCCGCACATGTTCTGTCGAGACCGGATCTGGGTATCTTGCTAGCCATTGATATACCTCAACATGACGCGGGCAGTGCACGGAGAAGCGTTCCACGTAAGAACGTGCATTGTCCTACTGAAAAATGACACTACGATACTGTCGCATGAGAGGTAGAACATCAGGAAACAGGATGTCCTTGACGTACTATGCTGCTCTCAGGATTCCTGCAGTCACTACTATTTGTGACCTGAAGTCATACCTGATGGCTCCCAAAACAATGACTGCCGCGAGTTTCCAGATCACTGGAAGAATGGAAATCGCCGACACACTCGCAGACGATGCTCGTACCGGATAGTGTAGAGCCACTGTTCGTTGTTGAACGCAGTGCAGCACCATTCATCAGCAGTCCATGTCTCCCAGTAGCGACATCACTCCGAATGCAGACGTTGTGTTGTTGTGTCAATGGAAGCCTAGGCATGCGACGGCAATTCCGTAGTCGGGGTGCTGCTGGTCTCTGACCAATCGTGAAGGATTGCAGAATGTTGCACGGAGTCCGCTACTTGTTCAGGGATGACAGGCCCAGATTAAACGGGTTACGAACTGCTTGGTGTACAATATGCCGATCGTCGCTTGTGGTGGTCAGGGGGTCCACCAGAACTTCGATCACGAACATGCCTTGTTGCCTACTCACAGGTTCCCACGCAGTCCAACATAGGACCACTGACACAATGCCCCACAAATCTGGATACTGCACGATTCAGCCAGGCAGCCAAATGGAGACCAGCGGCGAGGAACCTTTCAACTCTGTCAGGCGCTGATAACGCTGGCTCACACGAGTAAGCAGCATCGCCATGTCCTTCAAAGTGATCACTCAACGTCTGACGCTGTTCAGGGCTGCCATGCACTCTATTGGTCGTTCCACCTGTTACAGGGAGTAAGTCTGATATTGTTCCTAGCTAGGCACACGTGACAAGGCTGGAACTTATTTTATTTTATTTTTGTCTTGAGCATAGCTGCTCTAAATTCTGACCATTGCTTTTCAGGAATGTAATTTTATGGTTTCTCAAAATTTCATTGTGATGAAGACAACCTTAATAGGTGTCAAAACCTAGGTCAGTGGACCAAACAGTTATTTGGAACTGGTTGGCTGTGTAATTCATGTGTTTTCTAATTACTTACGTACTCGACTTACTCGCCGACGATGCTCCTGTGTACGAAGTTACATTGACGTTGAATGATTTCTTCTGGGTACTACACTTATCTTGTCAGGTATTATATTAGAGAAAACCGTATCAAAATCCCTATAGTATTTCTTGACATTAGCCTTCTGATAGAGACAGAAAATCTTGGCCGGAGAATTTCATTTAACACCTTGAGTACCATCAGCAGATAAGAAATTAAAAAAGGAAAATCAAGGATGGAATAATTTCAGCTTTAAAGAAGAAGGACGACTTCGCCTTACAAAATTACTTAACTTTTAAAGAACGATAAATCTTTAGCTATCAAGAGGGGAGAAATTTAATTTTCAGAGGACAAAAATTAAAAATTAGAAGAGCGTTTTAATTTCAAAAGATATAAAATCTCCCATTGAATTTTATTTTCAAGCGTGAAGAAGTGAAAGGAAAACAAACAGAGATAAAGAAAAAATAGATTAGTCGGTATGAGCATTGCCAGCGAAGTTCAGTGTTTGAGTCCCTATCGAGCCCTGTTTTGTGATCAATTATGGAACTTCAGGATGCAATTTTATAACTTCACTGCCTGTTTTACTCTTACGGAATATCCCACAAAAAGTCGTACAGAACACGTTACATTAGAGAAAATTTATGGTCCTCAACGTGTCTAAGTCCACGATAATGCATATTAATAAAACGATTCCATCACTTTACAATTCGAGATACATATTTTGTGTTATGCATAAGACAGTCTGTTTTATTTTCAGATTTGGAGATTACCATTTCGTACGGTTGAAACTAGTCAAGCGGAACATAAGTATTACTTTTGAGGTGAAAATATTTTATTTCTTGATCTCTGAAAAAATTAAATCTAGATTCTACTGGAGACTTAAACTTTTTGTTACAGTTAAAAAAACATATTACCATTCGGTACAGACTTGTGTCGGCTTAAAAAGCCATTGTCAAGCAATACTTGCGTGTAGTTGCGCATTAACAGTATTTTTGCACTGACCACTCTGTTAAATTTGTTGCACATATGCATCAGTGGACACGTTAGCAATGTAAATTAGTATACATGTGTGTCGAGAGGCAATTTCAACATTGATCGTGTGAAACGATGTCACTCGTATGCATTTTGAACGAGTTGACAGGCGAGTTATACAAAAGACAGGCTCGTGTACGAGCCAACACCCGCGATGATGCATACTAAAACGTGATAGAAATGGGTATTGTCCCGATACCGTTATAATATGCTTGATAATACGTAATTTCTACCTGAACTGTACAACTGTATTACTTCAAATATTCCTTAATACTCAACTACAACACACGCATAACGAAAGAATTATCCGAATGGGGAAATCGGCACACATGATGTACATGTACAGATAGACACACGATTACAATTGCTGAAAAACTAGATAATTTATTCAAGAGGGACAGATTCACAAATTGAACAAGTCAGTAACACGATGGTACACCTCTGGCTTGCTATTGAATGGCAGAGTTCTTGCATGTCCTCCACAGGGATATCGTGGCTAACTCTGACCGATTGGTGCGTTAGATCCTCAAAACTCCGAGCTGGTCTGAGGTCCCTGCCCATAATTCTCCAAATGTTCTCAATGGGGGTGAGATCCGGCGACCTTGCTGACCAAGGTAAGGTTTGGCAAGCACGCAGACAAACGGTAAAAACCCTCGACAAGTGCGGGGGGGGGGGGGGGGAGAGGGTGCATTATCTTGCGGAAATGTAAGCCCAGGATAGCTTGCCATGAAGGGCAACATAACGGGACGTACCGCTGTGCTGTAAGCGCCACAGATGACATCCAAAGGGGTCCTGCTATGAAAATAAAGCGGCACCCGAGACCACCACTCAGTTATCCGGTCTTACGGCGTGCAGCATACAGCTTGGTATCTCACAGCTGTTCATGTAGTCTCCAGACACATCTTTGGCCTGGAAGCTCATTGGACTAAAACTGTCTTCGGAGATGAGTCCCGCTTCGAACTGAGCCTTTATGAGCAGCGATGACGTGTCTGGAGAGGTCCTGGACAGAGCTGGAGTACCCACCTGACTGATGGCCACCATACGGCCCGAAATTCAGGAGTGATGTTCTGGTGTGCCATTTGTTTTCATAGCAGTAGCCTTATCGCTGCTATTCGCGGCACCATTACAGAACAGCGGTATGTCATGAACATTCTACACGCCGTTTTATTACCCTTCATGACAAGCTATTCTGGACGTAGATTTCAGCAAGATAATGCCCACCCGTGAGAGTTTCTGCTGATTGACGTCGTGCTTCACAAACCCTGTCTTGGTCAGAAGGTTACCGGATTTCTCTCCAATTGAGAACATTTGGAGCATTATGGGCAAGGCCCACTTACCAGCTCGCGATTTTAACGGTGTAACGGGCCAGTTGGACAGAATTTGGTGTGGTATACATCAGGAAGATATCCATGAACTCTGTCAATCAATGCCAAGCCGAATAGGTAACTGACCGCATAAGAGTCAGATGTGGACCAAAGCGTTATTGGCTTGCTCAGTTTGTGCAAGCTGTTTCGCTTGAACAAATCATCCAATTTTTTTTAAATTTTTGGATTCTGTAGAAATATTGGAACACGTGAGGCAATACTGACCCTACGACTTATCTTAGAAGATAGATTACGGAAAGGTAAACCTACGTTTCTAGCATTTGTAGACTTAGAGAAAGCTTTTGACAGTGTTGACTAGCATACTCTCTTTCAAATTCTGAAGGTGGCAGGGGTAAAATACAGGGACCGAGAGGCTATTTGCAATTTGTACAGAAACCAGGTGGCAGTTATAAGAGTCGAGGGACATGAAAGGGAAGCAGTGGTTGGGAAGGGAGTGAGAAAGGGTTGTGCCGGCCGGAATGGCCAAGCGGTTTTAGGCGCTACAGTCTGGAACCGCGCGACCGCTACGGTCGCAGGTTCGAATCCTGCCTCGGGCATGGATGTGTGTGATGTCCGTAGGTTAGTTAGGTTGAAGTAGTTCTAAGTTACAGGGGAATGATGACCTCAGCAGTTAAATCCCATATTGCTCAGAGCCATTTTTTTAGACAGGGTTATAGCCTCTCCCCGATGTTATTCAATTTGTATATTTAGCGAGCAGTAAAGGAAACAAAAGAAAAATTCGGAGCAGGTATTAAAATCCATGGAGAAGAAATAGAAACTTTGAGGTTCGCCGATGACATTGTAATTACGTCAGAGATAGCAAAGGACTTGGAAGAGCTGTAGAACGGAATTGACAGTGTCTTGAAAGGAGGATATGATATGAACATCAACAAAAGCAAAACTAGGATAATGGAATGTAGTCGAATTAAGTCGGGTGATGATGAGGGAATTAGATTAGGAAATGAGACACTTAAAGTAGTAAAAGAGTTTTGCTATTTGGGGAGCAAAATAACTGATGATGGTTGAAGTAGAGAGGAAATAAAACGTAGACTGGCAATGGCAAGGAAAGATGAAGAAGAGAAATTTGCTATCATCGAGTATAGATTTAAGTGTTAGGAAGTCGTTTCTGAAAGTATTTGTATGGAGTGTAGCCATGTGTGGAAGTGAAACACGGGCAATAAAGAGTTTGGACAAGAAGTGAATAGAAGCTTTCGAAATGTGGTGCTACAGAAGAATGCTGAAGATTGGATGGGTTGATAACATAACTAATGAGGGGGTATTGAACAGAACTGGGGAGAAGGGGAGTTTGTGGCATAATTTGACTAGAAGAAAGGATCGGTTGGTTGGACATGTCCTGGGGCATCAAGGGATCACAAATTTAGCGTTGGAGGGCAGCGTGGAGGGTAAAAATCGTAGAGGGAGACCAAGAGATGGATACACTAAGCAGATTCAAAAGGATGTAGGTTGCAGTAGGTACTGGGAGATGAAGATTGCACAGGATAGAGTAGCATGGAGAGCTGCATCAAACCAGTCTCAGGACTGATTACCACAAGAACAACAATTTATATGTCTGTACATGTACATCATATCTACCGATTTCTGTCCTACTCGGATAATCCCTTCTTGGGGCATTGTTTCTTTGTCCGAGTCTTTATAAGTAAGTTGATTTTTTTCGCGAGTAGCGGTATACGAGTGCATGCTACACCCTATTCTTTTTTTTATCTTTTATGGTGCTACGGTCTCGCCGTGTTGTAGGAGGGAAGGCACTGTGCCTTGTGATCTTTAGCCGAGCACGCTCTGCCTGGCTTCTGACCGAGAGTTGTTGCCAGTTGCCGCTGGCGCGTATTCTGCGAGCACAAAGCGTTTACGGTCGGCGACGCTTCACGGTCCACCGCTGAACTCCCGATAAGTGGAGGCCACCATAAAAGTCCGCTCTCCGCCGTTCTCCTGGTACGTTTCACGCCAGTGGCTTCTGGCCCCAGCACCATGCGACCTCTGCCACGCTGCTTAACTCCCGGCACTGAGCTTGAGTTCTCTTCCCTGTGGGATTTTGCCCACAGGTTTCGATGATCGACTGTCGACGCCTCTATGGTACTACGGTCGGAAACTGCCAAATGGACGAAGATAAAAATGAGAGAGAGGTTAGAATTTAGTGACCCTTCTGTGTCGAGGTAAATGTAGGTGGAGCATATGCAAAGACTAGACCATTAGATTTACTACCGAGACCTCTTTGAAGAGTCACTTCGGTGATAATCAAAACTAAATTTGGGTTGGGTTGTTTTGGGGAAGGAGACCAGACAGCGAGGTCATCGTCTCATCGGATTAGGGAAGGATGAGGAAGGAAGTCGGCCGTGCCCTTTGAAAGGAGCCATCGCGGCATTTGCCTGGAGCGATTTAGGGAAATCACGGAAAACCTAAATCTGGATGGCCGGACGCGGGATTGAACCGTCGTCCTCCCGAATGCGAGTCCAGTGTCTAACCACTGCGCCACCTCACTCGGTAAAACTAAATTTCCATCTGTGTTGACATATTCATTACGTTACGAAATTTGCAAAGACAAAATGAAGTAAGTAATTATATTTAGACTGAAGTTTCTTCAGTCTTAAGGATTTTTGTCACTGATTTTAAACAGATTAAATTCAAACAAGTACTGTAACAAACTGATACATCAACATTGTGTGACGACACTTTCGTATTTGTTAAAAACCATTCAACAGACAGGATCGCATAAAATATTTTTTTGCTCAACGCAACCGGTTTTAATAGACTATGCTGTCATCTTCAGGTCTTAATCTTTTGTTGTGAAACACGTTCATTTTACGCTGACCTCACGCACAAGATGCCAAGTGGATAAAAACAACACATCACAAAAGGTTTGTCATCGTTAAAATATAACTGTATTCATATGCTGGACATATTCTAAACAGTGCGAATCCACTTTAAATCGCTTATAAGGTATCTTATATGTCATTTAAAGTGGATTCGCTCTGTTTAGCATACGTCCAGCGTATGCAAACAGTTGTCCTATTATGTACCGTGTTTTTATGATGCAACAGACAACTGTGAGCAATATGTATATGGAAATAGCCGGTTGCACGATGTGCTTTATGTTTTTAAATATTTTAGTGATGACAAACCTTTTATAATATGCTATTTTTATTCACTTGACATCTTGTGAGTGAGGTCAGCGTAAAATGAACGTATTTCGCAACAGAAGATTTTAAGACCTGAAGATAACAGCATAGTCTGTTGAAACCGATTGTATTAAATAAAAAATATTTTATGCGACCTTGGCTGTTGAGTGGTTTTTAACAGTTTAATCAGATCGCCACTCAATTCTCACAAAATGAGAAAATTTAATCACTTTTTTATTTTAATAAATCACACAAACACTTCATTTACTGTAGTTTGTGTTCCATTGTTGCTGTTCCTCACCAGTAACTGTTGATTTTAAAACAGGATTTAAGTAAAATAACAATAGTTGCTTGAAATAAAGTGACACTGCTTAGTCAACTGAGAAATGTATTTACAACACAATTTATGTAGATATAATTTGGCTTTCCAGTACGTGAATAGTGAAATAGTTTGTCTGTAGCTGGCACTGTCAGATGCAACAAAGTTGCGAAAGTGCTGCAAAAAAATAGTTCTGCAGATTCTTGAGCTTGGATAACTCTTGCTTCCACGGCTATAATTTCCAAGAGACGACTTACTAATGCAGAAGTGCTAATTATTACCTTCTTCCATAATTTGTGCCAATCTTAGGACAAATATTTAAAGTGTTGCAGAGCACACCAATACCTGACGTCACTCTAACACGTGGCTGGCTACCACTCATCAGTGCAGTCTGTTAGTGGTAAACTTCGTTCCACGCAAAAAATGTTCTCAAAACCGGAAAGACCAGGCTCACCTACCGATCCTGTTTAGACGCTGTCCACTGGGGCCTGCATACTGCACATTTTTCTTCGTAGAATAGACGTTCACAAAACGGAACGACCAGGCAAAAGCCTTAGTTGTCCTCAGACCCAAAGGATTCCTCATTTCTTTAGTCGAATGTTATGCTGTTCGTAATTATAAATTATAAAATCCTAAGGAAGATCTTGGACTAAAAATTGGTTTGTTTCATATTCTTAATCGTCGAACAATAAAGAAATGTGCAGTTCCTTCTCCCACTACAGCTTTGCAATGTTTTCATCACATCTCTCACCACATAATCATCATTACATAATCATTATTATATCATGTCAGTTCGCGACAACACACTACGTAAAAGTGATGTATCGCTGTACCACTACGACTCCGCAAGCTACTGTACAGTGCGTGACGCAGAGAACATCGCAGCAATACTTTTTACTTTTCTTTCCAGGTGCATTTGCGTTTTGAGCGAGGGAAAAATTACTGTATGACTTTGTACACGAATTGCACTGTTATTATTTTCTCTTGAAGCCTACGCGAGATGTACATTATTGCCAGAATACGTGATGTGACGTGCTCAAGATGTTCACCTCTAACTTATAACAAAATACTATGCTGTTCTTTCTCTTTGTTAAAAGTACGTTTATTGCACCCAGTGCTGTTGAAGTCTTTCTTCAATACCTTAACATCTTTCGACGATGATACTTTCCTCCAAGCAACAGCATCATCAGTGAACTGTTTTACTGCTTGCAAATCGTTTGTATGCCGGTATACAGGGTGAGTCAGGAGAAAATAGACATGTTTTGAAAATTAATAACACTGGTGAGCCTGAAGAGGAAACCTCAAATGAACGTGAACCTTGGATTTACTTTCAAAATCTTTTCTTAAAGAATGTACTTTATTTACTAGCGATTCATCAAGAACATTAACACATTTAATCACACTATGTGAGCGTCGAAGTAGTTGCCAGTGGGTAACTGATGAAAATAAATTTCTTTCAACAAATAGAAAATTTATTCCTAAAAATCCTTTCTTTTAAAAACAAAACAGATTTAAAAATTATAATCAGAAAGCACCCTCTAAATATCAAGTTACAATTTATTCAGAGGCAGAAATAACAATTTTTTTTGACAGTATGAGCTTTCGGGCTGAGAACCACCAGATTACTTTAAACTAAAAATTTTAACAACTCACACAAACACATAAACTATGCACCCCGTAGGAGGGATAGAAATGGTACAAAACACTCATATTGCCGGCCGAAGTGGCCGTGCGGTTAAAGGCGCTGCAGTCTGGAACCGCAAGATCGCTACGGTCGCAGGTTCGAATCCTGCCTCGGGCATGGATGTTTGTGATGTCCTTAGGTTAGTTAGGTTTAACTAGTTCTAAGTTCTAGGGGACTAATGACCTCAGCAGTTGAGTCCCATAGTGCTCAGAGCCATTTGAGCCAAACACTCATATTACTTGCCACCGAAAGTGCAACTTGTTTTGAAACGAAAACTCTTATGGAGGAAGGGTGGCAACTTTATATGCTAAAATGACCATTTAAATAAAAACCCATGAAAAGCAGTCTTACATAAAATGTACAAACATGCTTTGCATTACACATGTACCGCCTCTCAAGATGATAGGTAAGATAAAAACATATTTCAGGAATTCGGCCTTTACACCTTAAGCAACGTGTTTTGTTTTTTGTGAACGTGAGTGCAGTTAGCCACTTAGCCAGGGAAGTGAGTGTTGACAGAATTGGTATTCAATATCATATATGCAACACAGGTATTTTAAATTACACTGAGACAATTTAAACGTCGTGACACACTTTGTTCAGTTGAAATGGAAGGAGGATATTACGATAACAATGGGGAATAAATGTCCACAGGAGCTGTAGACGGACGTCCGTGTGTCTCGCGTCTGAGGGCGTTGAACACATGAATTCCCCTGAAGACTGCACCGACAACACCAGGACTGCCTAGCCCCTATCCTTCTTCCTGACAACGGATTGTTCAACACGAACTATGTGTCGCATCTTCTCACACTTGATTCTAACTGACGGGAATTCATCAGACCGCCTGTTGAGCGTAGGGGTCCCAGCTCTTCAGTTGAGACGGCAGTCTGCGTGGTAACCGGAACTTAACACTTTCATGAAAAGAACAGTCAGATCGCTTGTCAGCAACTATAGCTATTTTCCATCTGTTGCAATCAGCAAATCACTCAGGTACAGAACAGTTGGTAATTTGTGAAACCACAAGTGTCACCATCTAGTGAAAAATTCTACCACTTCAGTTTTTAATAACTCCAATTTTTATGAGAATTTCTCTTAGAACTAAACCATATACTGTCAATAACTATAGATTTATTTTTTTTCTTTTCCGTTTGCTGTGTTTCCCTTCCTCATGTAGGAGCTTTATTTTAGGAAAGACAAAAGCAACAAAAATAGTGGCTTATTCGACAGCTCATACACATCCTACGTAGAGACTATACAGTTCATGGGGAAGTACAGAGCTATTCGAAGTTGCCAACAGAGGCTGAACAACTCTAATCATCAACATATTCGTAGAACGGGAAAATGTATACAGTTCTGGTAATCATTGGAAGTAGACGAGGACAACGTTCCAGTGAATTTTCTTTGTATCAAAGGAGAACGAAATATATATTTACATTTTACATAATGTATGTAAAATTGGTCAAAAATGTTGAAATGTTGAAACAAGTGATGTAAAATCAATTTCGTTCCAACTAATGCGCGACGCCCCATTCTCTACATACTGTGTTCTTGTCTCCGATATTTTATTATTTCCTGTCATCAGAGGAGACATCTGCAAAATATGAGCCTGCGGTTAATTATGATTTATGGAAGATATGCAAACATGGTGTAACACAAAACCCAAACGAAAGCTTTAATAGCCGTTTTAGAACAGGCACCCAAAGACAACATTTTGATCATCTACTATTGTTAAAATTTCCTGATATGATGGTTCTCTGGTATTCGCTGATCGTAACACTGGAAGAATCAAGACCCTTATGAGATCCCTTTGATGCCAGTTGCTTACTGAAGAAGATTGGTGATGTGGGGATTGCTGCTTCTGAAGTGTCAGTGAAGAATATTCCCAAAAGACCACACCCGAAAGATCATAGTGAAAGAAAAGAGCTATTTGAAGACCAACAAGACCAAATGTAAGGTTACGGCCAACATTAAGATACTTGTTTCTGGCATAAATGTTAATAAAATGTTTTCTTACCCATTTCCGCTATTGTGATTTTCCATTGTGTAATAAACATTTTACGCTGAACCATTGCTGATAAGAAGGTGGTACTTGGTACAGACTTTTTAAGTATTATAACACTGCTTCCTGTGGCAGAAAATTGTTCAAAGTACATTACAGTCAATTTTATTTAAATTTATGTGAAATAAAATTTGCTGCGTATCATACACTTAAATTTTAAAAAAATACTGTTGCATGAGTTCTAAGACTGATATTAAAAAACTTGTCTGTGTAATTATTAAGAACAACGTATAACTTTTGAAAGTGATACGCTAAGTCATCCTTGAGAAAATGTTCTTCATGTGATAGTATGTGCTCTAAAAGTATCCGGCAACCTCCTGATCAAATTATTTGACAATATATATAGTATCAGTAATATAATGACAATATGTGCAAAATTTGGCTGAATTACGTCTTAAAGAGTAAAAGTTACATTAGCCTGTATGTACCACTGTATTTTCTCATACAGTCCACCGTAATGGTCGTTGAACATCGGTCACATGGCACTGACACGCAGAACCCACATGCTTCTGGCAAAACCGGAGCTATTGACCATCGTCGTAAACACCTAAGTCCCATCGTACATTACGAAGGAAATACACCGAGGGCGTAACTTGCAAGACGCGACCCAGTGAAAAATGCAGCATTATATAGCAGCTCTCGCGTTTATGTCGGTGATTGCAGTTTGAAAATGGAGTCCCTTCGTGCCTGCACTTTCACGGTGACAGAGTTCTACTGTCACCTCCGGGAAAGCGTTAGTCTGCTGTCGTGGAATTCACAGGTTGCGTGTCTGCGACGTTGTCGATTCGTCTACGTGCGATCACTCATTAACGAGCACCCATCTGGGATTTAGTACAAAGAAATGCTTGAAGGATAGCGGTATACGACAGAGGGAAAAGTGCACCACGAGGAGCTATGTCAAACAAAAGTTCTGCGACCGTCTTGACGGATCTTCCTACCGCCAACGACAGTTCGTGGAAGGTCCAACGACTTTTAGTAGTGAGGAAGTATACCGACGATGTCTCCTGGGCCATATGCAGCTATCTCAACGCTGAAAGACGCAAAAATAGTCATCAGAGAGGTTAGTATGACTATAAAATCGGCCATTCGGTGTTGATTCTCGTGTAAGTTTTGTCTGTTATTAACTTGTTGCCACCTTCCCTGTTGCAACGCGATGGTGGTCTGCATAAATCGTAACTGGCGGAGCCAGGCAGTACTGCTGAGTGACGGCAAGTTGTATGCGTTTTGGTACTGTGTTTAAACTTACCACTGGCGATCAGTTTCCCCTAAGAAATAATGTGGTCGTCGTCATAGTTCTCTAGGTTAAGGACGTGGGGGTTATTCGAATATCTCTAGTGGCTGTGCAGTCGTGTGGCGAGTTTCTTTAATACCTCAGTGAGGGTCTCAAGGCGCTGGCCATTGTACATCTCCACGGTGCGTGTGTATCGTGGACTGTTGCTTATGATACGTAGTACCCTCTTTCGTTTGACCTGCGGGCGGCGCAGATGTTTGGCTGGAGCTGCGGAGGTCATCAGCAGTTTTCCCACTACTCTAATCACCGCTAGCTTCATACATAGCTTTGAGGTGTGCAGTTTTCTCACAACGAGGGACCTCAACGCGGAGATCTTGCCACCGAGAGGCCGAAAATTAACTGTAGTATTGACAAAGAATGGAAAGTCCGGGGTGGAATATAACAGTATTAGGAAAAGGATAGTTGCTGCTTACGATAGAGGGGAGATGCTGAGACGCACATAGGCACAAGAAAAAGACCCTCAGAAAGTGAACTTTCGGCCAACAGGGCCTTCGTCGGAAATAAACACACACACACACACACACACACACACACACACACACACACACACACACAAACGCATGTCACACACACGACAACAGTCTTTGTCTGTTGAGAGCCAGACCGTGTAGTCAATGTATGCGTGCAAAATGAGATTTTTCACTCTGCAGCGGAGTGTGCGCTCATATGAAACTTCCTGGCAGATTAGAACTGTGTGCCGGACCGAGATCCGAACTCGGGACCTTTGCCTTTCGCGGGCAAGTGCTCTACCAACTGAGCTACCCAAGCACGACTCACGCCAGTCCTCATAGCTTTACTTCTGCCAGTATCTCGTCTCCTACCTTCCATACTTTACAGAAGCTCTCCTGCGAACCTTACAGAACTAGCACTCCTGAAAGAAAGGAGAGCTTCTCTAAAGTTCGGAAGGTGGGAGACGAGATACTGGCAGAAGTAAAGCTGTGAGGACGGGGCGTGAGTCGTGCTTGGGTAGCTCAGTTGGTAGAGCACTTGCCCGTGAAAGGCATGGTCCCGTGTTCGGGCCTCGTTCCGGCACACAGTTTTAATCTGCCAGGAAGTTTCAATGTATGTGGGAGCTGCGCTGCGTGTGCCTGCGCGTCTATTTCCAACGGAGGCCTTGTTGGTCGAAAGATCACTTTCTAACGGTCTTTTTGTTCTGCCTATCTGCGCCTCATCATCTCCACTATACGGTGAGCAGCAACTATCCCTTTCATAGTGTTGCATACTATATGTTGCACATTTAAGCGACTAAGCGAGCAGCGAACGATTGCGGGACTATGTGAGACTTTCGGCGTTCCCTTGAAATGAGCCACGAAATTGTTTTCTTGTTCGCGAATGCCACGAGTTTGGTGTAGGTCTGCGACTACAATGAACGCCTTCTTGGAAGTCTATTCTGGAGCTGAGGCGCGCGCTGCTCATGCTATTTACAGCCGGTTCATCCAGCGGTCGGAATTGATTGAACGCTGAGTGACACGGACCTCTCTTAATGAACACACGACAGACTCAGTGCACGCACGCTAGAGGCGACAGTATCGTCGTCTCCGCACTGGCACACTGTGTGTTGTACGATTGCGTCCACTACCGTGACAATGCACGCTTCTTCAGCTGTCACTGTTCGGCTTTGTTTACAACTGCGACAGTAGTTTTTGAAATTACCCCTACTACGCTCAGTGCAGGTCCTAGACTGTTAACTTGGCTCGCTTCAGTGTCGTAGTGTCCAGTCGTAGACCAGCATCCTGAAGCCTACGCATTTGCTAATCTACTTACCCTTGTTGTGTTGTGGTCGTTAGTCCAGAGACTCGTTTGATGCAGCTCTCCATGCTATTCTATCCTGCGCAAACTTCTTCACCTACAACTAACTACTGCAATCTACATCCTTCTGAATCTGCTTAGTGTATTCATCTCTTGGTGTCTTTCTATGGTTTTTACCCTCCATGCTCCCCTTAATACTAAATTGGCGATCCCTCGATGTCTGAGAACATGTCCTACCAACCGATCCCTCCTTCTAGTCACGTTGCGCCACAAATTCCTCCTCTCCTCAATTCTGTTCAGTACCTCCTCATTAGTTACGTGCTCTACCCATCTGATCGTCAGTATTCTTCTGTAACACCACATTTCGAAAGCTTCTATTCTCTTCTCGTCTAAACTAGTTATCGTCCATCTTTCAATCCACACATGGCTACCCTTCATACAAATACTTTCAGAAACGACTTTCTAACACTTAAATCTATACTCGATGTTAGCAAATTTCTCTTCTTCAGAGACGCTTTCCTTGTCTTTTCCAGTCTACATTTTATATCCTACTTCGATCATCATCAGTTATGTTGCACCCCAAATAGTAAAACTCATCTACTGCTTTAAGTGTCTCATTTCCTAATCTAATTCCCTCAGCATCACCTTATTTAATTCGACTACATTCCATCTCATCCCCCCATGAACCATGGACCTTGCCGTTGATAGGGAGGCTTCCGTGCCTCAACGATACAGATGGCCGTACCGTAAGTGCAACCACAACGGAGGGGTATCTGTTGAGAGGCCAGACAAACGTGTGGTTCCTGAAGAGGGGCAGCAGCCTTTTCAGTAGTTGCAGGGGCAACAGTCTGGATGATTGACTGATCTGGCCTTATAACACTAACCAAAATGGCCTTGCTGTGCTGGTACTGCGAACGGCTGACAGCAAGGGGAAACTACATCCATAATTTTTCCCGAGGGCATACAGATTTACTGTATGATTAAATGATGATGGCATCCTCTTGGGTAAAATACTCCGGAGGTAAAATAGTCCCCCATTCGGATCTCCGGGCGGGGACAATCCAAGAGGACGTCGTTATCAGGAGAGAGAAAACTGGCGTTCTACGGATCGGAGCGTGGAATGTCAGATCCCTTAATCGGGCAGGTAGGTTAGAAAATTTAAAAAGGGAAATGGATAGGTTTAAGTTAGATATAGTGGGAATTAGTGAAGTTGGGTGGCAGGAGGAACAAGACTCCTGGTCAGGTGAATACGGGGTTATAAATACAAATTCAAATAGGGGTAATGCAGGAGTAGGTTTAATAATGAGTAAAAAAAAAAATAGGAGTGCGGGTAAGCTACTACAAACTGCATAGTGAACGCACTATTGTGGCAAAGACAGATACGAAACCCACCGCCTACCACAGTAGTAAAAGTTTATATGCGAACTAGCTCTGCAGACGACGAAGAAATTGATGAAATGTATGATGAGATAAAAGAAATTATTCTGGTAGTGAAGGGAGACGAAAATTTAATAGCCACGGGTGACTGGAATTCAAGAGTAGGAAAAGGGAGAGAAGGAAACATAGTAGGTGAATATGGATTGGGGCTAAGAAATGAAAGAGGAAGCCGCCTGGTAGAATTTTGCGCAGAGCATAACTTAATCATAGCTAACACTTGGTTTAAGAATCATGAAAGAAGGTTGTATACATGGAAGAACCCTGGAGATACTAAAAGGTATCAGATAGATTATATAATGGTAAGACAGAGATTTAGGAACCAGGTTTTAAATTGTAAGACATTTCCAGGGGCAGATGTGGACTCTGACCACAATCTGTTGGTTATGAACTGTAAATTAAAACTGAAGAAACTGCAAAAAGGAGGGAATTTGAGGAGATGGGATCTGGAGAAACTGAAAGAACCAGAGGTTGTACAGAGTTCAGGGAGAGCATAAGGGAACAGGAAAGAAATACAGTAGAAGAAGAATGGGTAGCTTGACGGATGAAATAGAGAAGGCAGCAGAGGATCAAATAGGTAATTTAATTGATGAAAGGAGAAAATATAAAAATGCAGCGAATGAAGCAGGCAAAAAGGAATACAAACGTCTCAAAAATGATATCGACAGGAAGTGCAAAATGGCTAAGCAGGGATGGCTAGAGGACAAATGTAAGGATGTAGAGGCTTATCTCACTAGGGGTAAGATAGATACTGCCTACAGGAAAATTAAAGAGACCTTTGGAGAAAAGAGAACCACTTGTATGAATATCACGGGCTCAGATGGCAACCCAGTTCTAAGCAAAGAAGGGAAAGCAGAAAGGTGGAAGGAGTATATAGAGGGTCTATACAAGGGCGATGTTCTTGAGGACAATATTATGGAAATAGAAGAGGATGTAGATGAAGATGAAATGGGAGATACGATACTGCGTGAAGAATTTGATAGAGCACTGAAAGACCTAAGTCGAAACAAGGCCCTGGGAGTAGACAACATTCCATTAGAACTACTGACAGCCTTGGGAGAGCCAATCCTGACAAAACTCTACCATCTGGTGAGCAAGATGTACGAGACAGGCGAAATTCTCTCAGACTTCAAGAAGAATATAATAATTCCAATCCCAAATAAAGCAGGTTTTGACAGATGTGAAATTTACCGAAGTATCAGTTTAAAAAGTCACAGCTGCAAAATACTAACGCGAATTCTTTGCAGACGAAAAGGAAAAACTGATAGAAGCCGACCTCGAGGGAAGATCAGTTTGGATTCCGTAAAAATGTTGGAACACGTGAGCCAATACTGACCCTACGACTTATCTTAGAAGAAAGCTTAAGGAAAGGCAAACCTACGTTTCCAGCATTTGTAGACTTAGAGAAAGCTTTTGACAATGTTGATTGGAATACTCTCTTTCAAATTCTGAAGGTGGCATGGGTAAAATACAGGAAGCGAAAGGCTATTTACAATTTGTACAGAAAGCAGATGGCAGTCATACGAGTCGAGGGGTATGAAAGGGAAGCAGTGGTTGGGAAGGGAGTGAGACAGGGTTGTAGCCTAGAACCGCACATCCACACCGGCTGGCTAAATGGGATACTATAGCCAAAAGTGTTCAGGAGCCAGTAACTGATTTTGTCAATCATAGAAATCAATACACACAACAAATTTTTTTTAAACAACTTACTGATATAAAATATTGCTGGGTACACGGGAAGTCACGTTTGAAATACGTAAAAAGTAACTGATCTTGTCCATCATAGAAATCAGTACACACAACATAATTTTTTAAAACAACTTACTGGTATATATTAGCGTTGGGGTTATAAGGCATGTGGAGAAGATCAGGTATTTGTTGAAATGTGGAAATATGCAAGTGACACAGTCAAGACCTCCTTGCATATGACTCTAACAAAAATTTGGGTAACAGAACTAGTCCCCGAACATTGGACCACAGCTATCATCCACCCACTAAACAAAAAGGGAGATAAGAGCAACCCAGACAACTACAGAGGAATCTCTCTCCTGGATTGTACATACAAAATTCTATCCAAGATCCTATAGGAAAGAATCAAGGAGCAATTAGAACAGGAGTTAGGGGAATATCAGGGAGGTTTCAGACCATGGAGAAGCTGTGCAGAGCAGATAATTAGTTTAAAATTGATTATAGCATACTACAAGAAACGGAACAAACCTCTGGTAATAACATTTGTAGATGTTAAGAAGGCGGGGACTGATGACCATAGCTGTTAAGTCCCATAGTGCTCAGAGCCATTTGAACCATTTTTGATGTTAAGAAGGCATGTGACTGTCTCCACAGAACTTCAGTATTAAAAATTTTAAGAAATCTAGGACTCCATTCAAAACTAATTAAAATAATACAACTCACTCTAACCAACACCAAACCAAAAGTGAAGTTTAGAGGAGAAATTTCGGAACCATTCCTCATAAAAACAGGCTTAAGACAAGGTGACTGCCTATCACCATTACTGTTCAACTGTGCACTGGAATACATAATGAGATAATGGTACAAGGACAATCCAAAGATGATGAGAATTGGAAGTGCAAAAGATGATATTAGCTTAAACTGCTTGGTACTCGCTGATGATCTTGATCTCCTAGCCAACACCGTGCAAGAAGCCAAGCAACAAGTGAAATCACTACAAGAAATAGCAGAGAAAGTAGGCCTTAGAATATCATTTGAAAAAACGGAGATTATGCTAACTGACCCACCACTTGCAAACAAAATTACTATAGGAGAACAGGAAATCAAAATTGTTGATAAATTTAAATATTTAGGCGAAATAATAACATACAATCTAAATGAGAAGCTATAATGGCAGAATAGAACAAAAAAACTGAACTACGCAAATTACATTACTAAAACTACATACAACAAAAAAAGCCCATCTGTAGATGCAAACTTAAAACATTATAAGACAGTTACACAACCAGAAATAACGTATGCAGCTGAAACTATCTTCAAAACAACTAATACAGCAGAAATTGACAAAATACTAAAAATAGAAAGAAGAATAATTAGGACATGTATAAATAAACAGTATAAAATAAATGGACATTGGAGAATAGCATCAAATGAAACAGTATATAAGAAAATAGAACTTGTCATGAGCATAATCAGGAAGAAACGCATCTCATTTTTTGGACATCTGATGAGAACTCCAGACAACAGAATTAGTAAAAAAAAAATAATACAAAAATTGTGGAATAGCAAGAGCGACATTAAATGGATCACAGAAATTAAGGAAGATACAAAAGAACTCCAAATTACAGCAGATGACCTGAAAAAACAAGACAGAGAAAACCAGAATACTGCAAGACCCGCAAATCAGACTACAAATGAAAATCAATAAAAGGAGTACAGGAAGAGTGGTCTCAGATAAAGAAAGAAAGAAAATATCTGAAAGAATGAAGAAATATTGGGCGGACAGAAGAGCAAAGCACCTTTCATATAAGAATAGACTCTAATAATTATATTACCTAAATATCATATTAAGTTATTGTTGAGCCAGTTGTATCCCCGTGTAACAACTTGTTTTCAACTTTGTATGTTTGACTAGAGTGGTCCAATGAAGGCCATAAAATAAATAATAATAATAATAATAATAATAATAATAATAATAAGTGTTGGGTACACGGGAAGTCACGTTTGAAATATGTAAAAGGTCTGAACAGGTATTTGCTCTTGTCGAGTTTGAAGAGACTTCGCGCTGTCCCCTATTAAAATAAAATGGACCAAGAGATACACAAAACGGCATTCAAGGCGAGTAATCCACTTATGCCCCTGGATCACGTGGTCGCGGGTTCGATTCCCGGCCGGGTTGGGGATTTTATCTGCCCGGGGACTGAGTGTTTGTGCTGTCCTCATCACTTCATCATCATTCGTAACAGTGGCTAGAATGGACTGTGTAAAAAATTGGACTGTGTAAAAAATTGGACTGCGTAAAAAATTGGACTGTGTAAAAAATTGGACGGTGTAAAAAAATGGACTGTGTAAAAAAATGGACTGTGTAAAAAATTGGACTGTGTAAATAATTGGACTTTGTACGGCGCTGATGACTGCGCAGTTGATTGCATCAGAAACCAAACATCATCATCATCGTCTACTTATGCCTCTAAGCTACGTTTTCCAAAATACGGAGGCAGTAGATTACCTTAAAGAGTGTATAGCTAAGTCCAAAAGACACCATAAACGGGATCAGACCTACAGAAACGGATCACAAATTGTGAACATGTAAGAAATGCTGTTGTACACGCTCTGGGCGCACAAATAATACTGAATATTGGACTACAAAAGATGAATAGTTACTGTGGCCGCTCACAGCAGATGGAGCCATGGGAAGAGAATTAGGACAGAGTCATCTCAACAGCCAAGTTCCTTACTAAAAATGTAACTAACTTGCTTATATAAGTGGGTTTAAATGTGCAAGGATGAGTAATAATTTAAAAATTATAATGTATAAAGCCTACTTTGCAGCCAAGACTGTTACCTACAAAAATTGAACACTTTAATAAGTTTATTTACGCTGTTTATACGTAATAACTGAGTTACGTATAACTTAAAATGATGTAGGTTCTTCCTGTGTTGTTGAGTTTTATACAAACGATAGTAATGTTGTTTATACACTACTGGCCATTAAAATTGCTACACCACGAAGATGACGTGCTACAGACGCGAAATTCAACCGACAGGAAGAAGATGCTGTGATATGCAAATGATTAGCTTTTCAGAGCATTCACACAAGGTTGGCACCGGTGGCGACACCTACAACGTGCTGACATGAGGAAAGTTATCAACCGATTTCTCATACACAAACAGCTGTTGACCGGCGTTGCCTGGTGAAACGTTGTTGTGATGCCTCGTGTAAGGAGGAGAGATGCGTACCATCACGTTTCCGACTTTGATAAAGGTCGGATTGTAGCCTATCGCGATTGCGGTTTATCGTATCACGACATTGCTGCTCGCGTTGGTCGAGATTCAATGACTGTTAGCAGAATGTGGAAGCGGTGGGTTCAGGAGGGTAATACGGAACGCCGTGCTGGATCCCATCGGCCTCGTATCACTAGCAGTCGAGATGACAGGCATCTTATCCGCATGGCTGTAACGGATCGTGCAGCCACGTCTCGATCCCTGAGTCAACAGATGGGGGTATTTGCATGACAACAACCATCTGCACGAACAGTTCGACGACGTTTGCAGCAGCATGGACTATCAGCTTGGAGACCATGGCCAGGGTTACCGTTGACGCTGCATCACAGACAGGAGCGCCTGCGATTTTTTAGGATGAATCAAGGTTCTGTTTACAGCATCATGATGGTCGCATCCGTGTTTGGCAACATCCCGGTGAACGCACATTGGAAGCGTGCATTCGTCATCGCCATACTGGCTTGTCACCCGGCGCGATGGTATGGGGTGCCATTGGTCACCTCTTGTTCGCATTGACGGCACTTTGAACAGTGGACGTTACATTTCAGATGTGTTACGACCCGTTGCTCTACCCTTCATTCGATCCCTGCGAAACCCTAGATTTCAGGAGGATAATGCATGTCCGCATGGTGCAGGTCCTGTACGGACCCTTCTGGATACAGAAAATGTTCGACTGATGCCCTGGCCAGCACATTCTCCAGATCTCTCACCAATTGAAAACGTCTGGTCAATGTGGCCGAGCAACTGGCCCGTCACAATACGCCAGTCACTACTCTTGATGAACTGTGGTATTGTGTTGAAGGTGCATGAGCAGCTGTAACTGTACACGCCATCCAAGCTCTGTTTGACTCAATGCTCAGGCGTATCAAGGCCGTTATTAAGGCCAGATGTGATTGGTCTGGGTACTGATTTCTCAGGATCTATCCACCCAAATTGCCTGAAAATGTAATCACATGTCAGTTCTAGTATAATATATTTGTCCAATCAATACCCGTTTACGATCTGCATTTCTTCTTGGTGTAGCAATTTTAATCGCCAGTGGCGTAGAACCAAATAGTCTTGAATGGTGATACATATATACAAGTCTTTGAATATTAATAATTTTCTTGACAAAACCAAATAGTCTTAATTGCTGATACGATAATATAAGTATCTGAATATCAGAAACGTTCAGTAGCGTCGTTCTACGACGATATATTGTCTTCACTGCAGTCTTTTTCACATAAGTTGATAAGTCTATAGATGCACGTTATCTCGGTGCGAGCTCTGGATTGCGGCTGCTTAAAAGATGCGCTGGTCAATCACAGACTCGAGCAGTCACGTCATGTGACTTGAGTGTCCCTTGGTGTTGGTGGTGGTGGTGGTGGTGGTGGTGTGTCTGTGTGTGTGTGTGTGTGTGTGTGTGTGTGTGTGCGTGTGTGTGTGTTGTCGCGCCATTTATCGGATACGGCGAGCGATGTAACGGCAGCCTCGACTGGCGGCACGCTGGCGGTAAGTTAAACAGCGCCTTCCCTTGCATCTCTGTGGGCGCCGCATGGATCGCCGGATTCGGTAGACCAGGACGCCGTCGATACCACAGAAGGCACACAATGCTGACTCTTCCAGGTACGTAGTCTCTCGGAATCGTGTAAGGGGCCATCAAAAAGTTTCTGTTCGGTGACTGTACCGCCCAGAACTGATACACCAGTCAGGCAATATCACCGTGAGCATTGGGGCAATCGTCCCACCGGCGCACCAGGTTGAAGAAAAACGTTTGGTAAAACAACGTGTCCTGTTGCGTGAAGTTCTTAACTGCCTGCTGCACATCCTCTTCCGACAGGAATCTACGACACCTAAACGCCTCTTTTAAGGGACAGAAGGCGTGACAAACGTCTGGAGGGAGATCAGGACTATAGGGAGCGGGCTCGAGTCTCTCACACTGGAGATGGCGCAACTTGCGATTTGGGGACGTACGTTATCATAAAGCAATGACTTTCCACAAGGAGTTTTCCGTCGAACATGCTGCCCCGCACACATTCTTCACTCTCCGATGGATGTCTACCGGTGTTTGTCTTTCGGCAGCCGAGAAAAGAATAACAGTACATTGATTCTCTTTGGACGCGTTTGGCGATAATGTCGCCATAATTCACGTTTCCGTATTTAGCGCACGCTCGTCCGAAAGACACGAATTCCTCACTAATCCCTTGCCTACACGTCGGTACCTATAGACCCGCATCGAATTCGCGGTATGTTGCATATATGGTACATCAGCGCTCCCAAACGTAAACTTTTTGATTGTCCCTGAGAATTACACAGTGATACACCATACCTCTCTTGTATTAGTGGTAGTAACAGTAGCGGTAGCATCTGTACCGAGCGAGGTAGCGTATTGATTGGCACGCTGGATCGCATTCGAGAGGACGGCGGTTCAAATCCCTTTCTGGCTACCCAGATTTAGGTTTTCCCTGACTTCCCTAAATCGCCTAAAGTGAATGCCGCGATGGCTCCTTTGAAAAAGGGACGGCCGATATTTTGTCTCACTGTTTAGAAGCACAAAACGCGTGGGTGTTTTCAGCTCGTTACTAAATGCAAATAAGTAGGAGGCCGAGTTGATAGGAGCTGAAGGAGTCCAGGTTGCAATAATATGCTGCACGGCACACTGTTAGAGAGAAGGATTATTATTCAAGAAACACATAGTAGAATGAAATTTCGCTTCCCGCGCCCGGCTCCCCGGGTTCGATTCCCGGCGGGGTCAGGGATTTTCTCTGCCTCTTGACGACTGGGTGTTGTGTGCTGTCCTTAGGTTAGTTAGGTTTAAGTAGTTCTAAGTTCTAGGGGACTGATGACCATAGATGTTAAGTCCCATAGTGCTCAGAGCCATTTTTTACAATGAAATTACTTATCTTCAGTAGTTTGTAGGACTGCAACTGCGGCTATGAACTGACATTCTCGTAACGTGGAATACCATGAACTAATAAAACGTATTCTGAGGGACTAAGCCTAATGCGCCCTCCTCAGAGAATCAATGCAAACCTTACAGAACTGGCTGAGGGCCGATTATCAAAGTACGTTTGCCTAGGTTGAATTCCAGCTAAGAAGTGAACGAGGCACACTCCAGTTCCGTCGAGTTGCATAGCCCGCTAGAGTGCGCTGTGCTCGACAAACGACGGGCCGCCAACCTTGTGTTGGCGCGGCGTTATAGTAGTATCTGTGGGAACGATACTACAGCCGATTTCGCTCCCCATCCCTACCAATTCGGGCTTGTGTTCCGACACGACGTTGAACCCATTTTCCTTGCGTCCTTCCTTCCTTCCATCTTTATTCATCTTTAGATCACTTTTACAAGAATATTGAACATGAAATGTTTTTATTCCAGTCTTTGGTGACATATAAAGTCTTTCGACGATGCCCGGTTTCAGTCAGCAATGACCATCTTCAGATCTGTTCTACACCATCTCCTAATGTGATAAAGCCGTAATGGTATCATCAAAAGCCATAAATACACTCAGAAAAGCACCGTCACGTAAAATAAATATAATGTAAAATATTGTGCAGTAACGCCAGTTGAAAAATGACTGTGATGTGGCCTATTTTACACCATATTTTAGTTCTACGTGACGATGTTTTGCTGAGTGTGTTTATATGTTTTGACGACGCCATTACGACTTTCTCACATTAGGACATGGTGTAGAACAGATCTCAAGATGGCCATTACTGACGAAAACCGGTCATCATCGAAGGACTTTATATTGTTATCAAAGACTGGAATAAAAAACATTTGAAAGTACCTGGATCACTGTTTATATTCGCTACTATGTCGCAGCTTGTGAAATATTGAACTGCCAGGTGAGTTAGATGAACATCTGCATTGCGTTTTCGCTCTTGCCAAATAACTCGTGATGAAATGACTCCTCTTCTTTGGATCTCCACTCTTTAGTCTATCTGGTGAGGTCTCCATACTAAGAAGTAACATCTATTTATCAGTCGAACTAAGGCTCTGTAAGCAACGTTTTCCGACGGTGGTCTACAATTGATGAGAAACCTTCTAAATAATCCCAGTTTGGCATCTGCCTTTGCTACGTTTAGTTGCATATGGCCGTTGTGGTGTAAAGCCCATCGTACGTATAGCCCAGGAACTTAGTGGACGTGAATGTCTCCACTGACTGTTCAGCAGTCATGTTATCAAACAAAGTTCCTTCACCTATTTGTTTGGAATACTTTAAATTTGCTTATTTTCAATCAATCCTTGTAGGAAGCATTCACCTTTTTACAGGTTTTCCTGCATTTTGCATCAGTTTTCTAGCGTTACGACTTCTCTATATGCAAGAGCATAATGTGTGAACGGATCCCAACGTTTTCCAGTGGGTGGTTTACCTATACTATGAACAGTGATGCTCCAATTACACTATGGTGGGAGGTGGGGGGGGGGGGGGGAGGGAGTCGCCCGAAGCTGGTTTGAGGTCTGAGCATTTCTCTTCATTAAGAACAACATGCTTCTATTTTCTAGGAACTCTTCAATTCAATCGCACGTCTTGTCAGACCTTCTGTACACACCTAATGAGCTCATTAAGGGACAGTGCGGATGCTGTATCGAAAACCTTCTGAAAGTCGTTGAAGACTATCAATTCGGACGCCACTATTTGCCGCCTTTTGGGTGTCGTGCACGAACATAGTGAGATGGGTTTCACACAGTCATTGTTTGCAGAATCCTTGCCGCTTTCGGTCTCCAAGTAAGAGACGGTCTGACCTCCGGTAGGCTAATAACTTCGTTTTGCAATTTCTACAACATACTAATTAAGTACGATGCTCGAAGTGTCACATTAATCTATTAGTAAGTCAACTGACATAACTAAAGGCTGAAAGTTTTCATGGTGAGTGGGTAGTAATTACAACATCTATGACGCGCTGGTTTAAATTATTGTCTTTACTGTCCTCAATCAGTGTGTCTAACAAATACAGTTTTTCTGTTTAACACCATTACAGTTATTCGTTTTTTTACTTTCCACAGGAATTTACCACATTATTAGTAGTGGTCGTATCACTCTTCAGTGGAGCCCTGTGAAAAATGTCTTTGAATGACTGCCACTGGAAGATGATACGTTGTGATCCATCTGACAAGAAATCCATACCCTAGTCATTAATAGAGCATAAAGGTCTCAAACTTCGCAATCTCAAACCTGTTTTAAAAGATTTCCATTATAGACAAACTAGAACTGGAAAGAAAATATGTCTTAAATTGAATCTCTACTCTGTTTTTGTTGTTGTCACGATGTCAACATCGCAGACCAAGCTGTGTTAGCGCAATACATAGCAGTGGATCGCAACTCCAGGTAATAATGGCTGCGGCATGCTGCTACACGAAAAATGTTTTCATTTCCGTCTTCGATGCTATAAAACCCTGTTTACTGCCAAGTGTCGAAAGAATCATTCTACGAATTTCATTTTTATACGTGTTTTATGACAAGCGCAGACGTTAACAGACCAAAAGCGGCGTTTTCCGATAATACTGGAGGTGAAGAACTCTCCACCCGAAGATTCAGATTGACTCTTATCAGCGGCTTTCAACAGACGAGTACCTGAGGTTTACAACCAGTATCGTTGCAGTATAAAGTGTATGTACATATGCGCAACTGTTTTGATAGGTATCATTGCTGAAACTAATCATGCTCATAGTAATAAACCGTGCGTTAGACAAAGCTGTAGTCCATTAGTAGTTTTGTTAACTTTATCTGTCTTTGCCAGGAACTGTGGAGTAATCTTGTCGATGTAGATAATAACGTTCGAACGTGGTAAGGAGAAGTAACTGGTGAGATTCAGCTAAGTTATCAGAGAACAGCGATTACCTTGTTATTCGCATATAACGAAGCAAATTTATCAACTTTGGGGTATCACTCGAGGGAATCCGTTCGCAACTGCCATACAAAATACATAGCTGCAAAATCTCGACATGAGAAAGACAAATCATGGCATTTTGGCGGACAGAACTCTTTTCATGAAAAATCGTTATCAAAAATATGACAACAAATCAGGTGATACACACGAAATTTCGTGGGCGTAATTTCATGCACCAGTATGACTGAGGGATTCAAGACAAAGTAGGGACTTTCTCTATGGTGTGTGGCACAATTGATAGGACACTTAGAACGCTCTGCATAAGGTAAACGAAAATACTGGTCAACAAAACAGTAACTGTCTCAGCTGTTTTGTTTATGAGCGTGACATGGGCGGTAAATGGTTCAGGTCTAAGCAGCAGAAATGCGATCCTTACTTTCAGTTACAGACTGCTGTCAAAAAGATCCCATCCACATCAGTGTATCAAAACAAGAACTAGGTTCCATTACATAGAAACCAAAATTAGTTAATAATCAAATTAATTGTAATCAAAATATCCACGGGTGTACTGCCGGTCTACAGTGTCCAACGGGCACAATATTTCGGCGATCATACATGTCGCCATCATCAGGTGAACTGACGGACTGAGCTCCTGTGAACGTGCCGGCACGGAGATCCGTACGCTGACTGCTCAGGGGGAACTGGGTTCGGTCGCGGCAGCAGCCGATTTAAATACCCTCCGCCCTCGGCGCGCTCCCCCCGCCGTCCGCTCCCCGCGCCTCGGTCGCGCGGTGGAACAGATTGCGACGGCGTCTGAGATGACGTCGGTGTGATGGCTCTGTCCGCCGTGGTCGTCACAACTATACGTTTGCTCGATTTACTCTTGATTAATCCAATCTCTGGTTCCCAAGCCTTGCTAAGATTAAAGCCATGGTGTTCACGGCATCGATCCTCGACGGTACGCATTGTCTGACCAATATACGACTTGCCACATTGACACGGAATCTGGTACACGCCGGCCTTCCTCAAACCGAGGTCATCTTTGGCGCTCCCCACCAGTGCACGAGTTTTATTCGGAGGACAAAGCACAGTTCCCACCCGGTGTTTCTTCAAAATGCGGGCGATTTTCCCCGAGAGTGCGCCTGTATATGGAATAAACGCAGTGCCTACCTCCTCCCTCGTGATTTCATCCATCTCCACAGATTGTGCTGTAGTGGTTGGGTGGAGAGCACGTTGAATCTGCCACTCTGAGTACCCATTTTTTCGAAATACAGTTCTCAGATGTTCCAATTTCTGGGGTAGACTCTCTGCGTCAGAGATAGTGCGCGCCCTATGTACTAGAGTTTTAAGTACCCCATTCCTCTGTTAAGGGTGGTGGCAGCTGTCTGCGTGCAAATACAGATCAGTGTGCGTTGTCTTCCGATATACCCCATGACCTAGGGTGCCGTCAGCCCTTCTCTTGACCAAGACGTCAAGGAAAGGTAATTTACCCTCCGTTTCAGTCTCCATTAATTGTACACACACGTGCTGATAACGGATGAAAATCGAGTACCAAAATAGTATGCATATCCACAGGAAGACGCAGTGTGAGACGTCACTAAAAGAAGTTAACTGGTAAACCGGAAGTGGGAGGAGAGATGATGACAAAGTCCCTGATCACCGGTCTTTGCCCCAGTAACCTGTCATCCGATGATGACGATGATGACGACGACGATGGCGGTGACGACGACGATGACTTAACTTACGGAAAAAATGTTAGATGTGTCTCGTGGTTCTTACTCGAGGTTCTGCCGTCTTTGTATTGACTGGATACGGTACTGTTTTTACTCGCCTGTTGTGGTGGAGACGAAGAGTTTATACATGTCTTTTTCCGGTTTTCTCACGGGCCGTGATTCACTTCTGTAAAATTTCCAGCTGTAGGCGTACACTCTCAGAAAAAGTTTACTGACATTGAAGCATATGTTTGATATTACTACTGTCGGCGAGGAGTACTCCTTTTACCTGTGCTGTTCCGCTTCACAAGTACTCCTCGCTTGGTTCGTTATACGTATTTTTTGTTCCAAAGTAGCATAAATATTTCATTTTATGCATTACATGGTCTGCAATTTTGATTAGTTTATCGCTAATTTCTTTTCCGCCACTCCCCAAAACTTTCACTTTTCTTTGATTTACTCACAATCTATTTTCTGTACTCTTTCATTGTATTCAAACAGTCTTAGAAGGGTTCCTCACTTTCGCAATGGGTAGTATTGTCATAAGCAAGTCTTACCATTGTATCCTCTCAGTCCCATTCGTGAGATTTTCTTTTGTTTCGTTTATTGCTTGCCTGAGAACAGGTTGATCAGTAGAAAAGACTTTATAACCAAAGGGTCAAAAGTCAAAGTAACCCCACACTCAGGGAGTGAGCACAGGGCAGCAGATGAGCGAATCCTGAAACGCCTTTCTAGGCAAGATCCTATGAGGAGAACACAGCAAGTGCCATAACTCGACTGCCCAGAAATTTCACACAGAGGAAGAAGGATCAAAATAAACAAACACCTGTCTCAGCTTATCCATAGATATTCGACCGTTTCTGAGAAAAAAACGGTCAGAGTTTTCGAGGTACTTTATGTGCATTTTAGCGAGCAAATGGTTCAACGGAATCATTGCCACAATGGCTAGCGTCACGACTTCAGACTTCCGCGTTCTGTGTCCGAAACTCGATTATCATTTTTATTTTTGTTTTCCATTTATTTATTCTTGTCTGTAGATGATTACTACACAAATGTTTTCTAGCGTATACTGAACTAACTTATTCTTATTCGCGTACTAATTGTATGCGTGGTAATTCAATTAAAAAAAAAGGATGAGAAAATTATTACAAACTTCTACAAACTTATATATACATATTTTTAGACACTTGAATCATAAAATAGATAAAATTACATGAATTAAAAACCAACGACAGAGAAATGTGTTATAGTAATCGTACGTGTAGTTATCAGCGTGTGGGGGAAAGGTGCATACTTCTAAGGTAACTATTGGCCTATTTTAAAACTTTCCGAGAATAAAACAAGATGGTGTCCAATAATTGTGAATTTTAAAAAGGGCCAAATATCAAACATGATCCAAATGACAAATATTCGGTGATCAAAAAGTCAGTATAAATTTGAAAACTTAATAAACCGCGGAATAATGCAGAAAGAGAGGTAAAAATTGACACACATGCTTGGAATGACATGGGGTTTTATTAGAACCAAAATGCAGGATGGCGCTCCACCCCATATTGCTAGACGCGTGAAACGTTCGAAGCACTATGGGACTTAACATCTGAGGTTAGAACTACTTAATCCTAACTAACCTAAGGACATCACACACATCCATGCCCGAGGCAGGATTCGAACCTGCGACCGTAGCGGTCGCGTGGGGCCAGACTGAAGCGCCTAGAACCGCTCGGCCACGCCGGCTGGCACGCATGAAAGATCTCTTGCGCGCGTCGTTTGGTGATGATCGTGTGCTCAGCCGCCACTTTCGTCATAATTGGCCTCGCAGGTCCCCAGACCTCAGTCCGTGCGATTATTGGCTTTAGGGTTACCTGAAGTCGCAAGGGTATCGTGATCGACCGGCATCCCTAGGTATACTGAAAGACAACATCCGACGCCAATGCCTCACCATAACTCCGGACATGCTTTACAGTGCTGTTCACAACATTATTCCTCGACTACAGCTATTGTTGAGGAATGATGGTGGAAATATTGAGCTTTTCCTCTAAAGAACATCACCTTTGCTTTGTCTTACTTTGTTATGCTAATTATTGCTATTCTGATCAGATGAAGCGCCGTGTGTTGGACATTTTTTAAACTTTTGTATTTTTTGGTTATAATAAAACCCCATGCCATCCCAGGCATGTGTGTCAATTTGTACCTCTCTCTCTCTCTCTCTCTCTCTCTCTCTCTCTCTCTATATATATATATATATATATATATATATATATATATATATAAACTGTACATACAGAACAGTACTGATGTATTACACCAGGGACTAGATGTGGCGACCATTAACGTTGTGACAGACATATCTATGCAGCATGTTCTGGTATACACACTCCATCCCACCTGGTGTCTCTTCAATTTCTAGTGCAGCAGATCTTCTCTGTCTCTACAGGAGTCTCGTAGCAAGGCAGGTGACTGTCTGACATAGTACACATCATCCTGCTTCGTGTCTACCTTATTACATGCCAGGACAAGCAACTCTGAGACTTTCCTCCCTCCCTCAGCTGACGTGGATGCGTGACAAATCTGAATTGAAACCGATGAAGAATGGAAACGGTGCTATGTTGATGTATACACTCAAAGGCTACTTTGGTAGAGATTTGTTCTTTTTACGATTTTAAAACTTTTTTTCTTTATTGTGATTTCATTCACCTGCCCCATATGGGCAGAGGAGGGCTGTTAGCGGCACAATCCGCCGCTCTTCAGCCTAGTGACATGACAACTAAAACAAGAATAAAATATTACATACATAAGGCGATAAAAAAGGGGAACATAAAACAGAGTAGGGCGAGAAAATGGAGGTAAAGATACACTGACACGGAGACGTTCCTGGGGGACATTTAAAAAGTCACCAGATAGTTAAAAAACACAGTTGGCGATTCTTAAAACACAGAGAAGACACTGAATGCACATGCACGGGTTAAAAGTCGGCCACAGTATTAAAAACACTCCGGAACAACACAAAACCCACTTGGAGCAGACACGACGAAGAACAAAACTGCCAGGTGGGACCTGCCGAGGGGAAAGGTCAGAGAGGATGGAAAAGGAGGGGAGAGCAAGGGCGGGCAGGGGAAGCAGTGGGATGAAGAGAGTAGGGGCGTCGGGGGGTACACTAAGAGGCAGGAGACACATGGGGCAGGAGATGAAGAGGGAAGACAAGGCAGGAGGGAATGCAGAGGCACTGAAAGGGGGCAAAAGAGAGGGAGGGGGAGTAGGAGGGGTAAGCTGCTCAGGAGGAGGGAGGGGGAGGAGAGGGAGCCCTGAGGAGGAGGCAGGAAGATGGGGCTAGAGTTGGTAGGAAGGGTAGATGTTCAAATGGGTCTGAGCACTATGGGACTTAACATCTATGGTCATCAGTCAAGGGTAGATGTCAGGGCAAAGCTCATCATCCGGGAGGGGTAGATGGTGGAAGTTGCATTGGGAAAGGAGACGGAGGGTGTGGAGATGGAGAGAGGGGTTTGGTTGGGTTGTTTGGGGAAGGAGACCAGACAGTGAGGTCGTTGGTCTCATCGGATTAGGAAAGGATGGGGAAGGAAGTCGTCCGTGCCCTCTCAGAGGAACCATCCTGGCATTTGCCTGGAGTGATTTAGGAAAATCACGGAAATCCTAAATTAGGATGGCCAGATGCGGGATTGAACCGTCGTCCTCCCGAATGTGAGTCCAGTGTTGATGGAGAGAGGGTGGGACACCACGGTAAAGACGCAGCAACTGGTTGGGGATGGAGAGGGAGGGAGACACCAGGAGGTGAGGTGGATCAAGGTGGCAGACAATATATAGTGTGCGGATGTGTTCAAGGAAAAGTGGGGGAAGGTGATGAGGTCATAGAGGATGCGCATGGGGAACGGAAGGCGGATGTGGAAGGCGAGGCGGAGCTCATGGTGTTCGAGGATTTGGAGGGCTTTATAGAACCAGGGATGGGAGGAAATCCAAGCTATGCTGGCATATCAGATGATGGGGCGGATGAAGGATTTGTAGTTGCAAAGGATGGTGAAAGGATGCAGACCCAACGTCCAGCCGGACAGGAGTTTCAGGAGGCAGAGGCGGTTGTGAGCTTTGTTTTGGATAGTAAGGAGATGGGGAGTCCAGGTGAGGTGGCGGTCGAGTGTGACGCCAAGGTATTTGAGGGTAGGAGTTAGGTGGATAGGACGGCCATAAATGGTGAGGTAGAAATCATGGAGACGGAAGGAGCGGGTGGTGCGGCCTATGATGATCGCCTGGGTCTTGGAAGGATTGATACAGAGGAACCACTAGTTGCACCAAGCGGTGTATTGATCAAGGTGGGTTTGGAGGGTACTTTGGGACCGTTGAAGGGTAGGATAAAGGGCTAGGAAGGCGGTGTCATCAGCAAACTGGAGAAGATGAACTGGTGGGGGAGGTTTGGGCATATCAGCAGCGTACAGGAGATAGAGGAGAGGGGAAAGGACAGAACCTTGGGGCACACCAGCAGATAGAAAGTACGGGAGTTGTGCATAGTCACACAGGAGGAACGATGTGCGAGGAAGGAAGCAACAATACGGATGAAGTTGATGGGAAGAGCATACAGGTAGGTCTGGAGTTTGAAGAGGAGCCAGGGATGCCAGACACGGCCATAGGCGTTCTGGAGATCAAGGGAAACAAAGATAGTGGAGCGATGGGAGTTAAGTGGGAGGGAAAGAAGATTAGTAAGATTAAGGAGCCGGTCATCAGCGGAGAAGGAAGGCCGGAAGTCACATTGGGTAAGGGGAAGGAGGTGGTGCTGGTTAAGGTGGCGGTGAATATGGTGAGAGAAGATGGCCTCAAAGACCTTACTGAACATGGAGGTGAGGCAGATAGGACTATAGGAAGAGGTATCAGGGGGTGTTTGTTAGGTTTAGGGAACAGCAGGACATGGGAAGTCTTCCATGGGTCGAGGTAAAATCCATTGGAGAGGAGGACATTGTACAGGGTAGCAAGGACAGACAGGAAGGATGGGGGGATTCCTTGAGGTGGCGGTAGGTGATGCCATCATGACCAGGGGCAGTGTTGGGTTTGGAGCGGAGGACAAGTGTGATGTCTTGTGCGTTGATGGGAGTGTTGACGTCTGAGGGGGGTAACCGATCCAGGTACTGGAAGCTAGGGGTGAGTGGGGGTCAGAGGTGTCAGTGTGGTCAAGGACGGTGGGGAAGAGGGAGTAATCAAAATGGGGATCGTCAGGAATGGAAAAGACCTCGGATAGGTGGGAAGCAAAATGGTTAGCCTTACTTTGGTTGTCAGGAAAGGGTCTATCGTCATGAAGGATGGGGTAATGCGGGGTGGGATGGCTACCAGTAAGGCAGTGGAAGGCTGACCAGTACTTGGAGGAGTTGACAGGGAGGGTGGAGTTGAGGCGTGTGCATGTCTGGCGCCAGTCCTGGCATTTCTTTGCTGTAAGGAGATTCCAGATGTGTCGCTGTAATTGCCAGTGGTGGGTGAGAGTATCTCGGTCACGGGTGTGGAGGAAGGAGTGGTAGAGCCTGCAGGATTCACGCAGAAGGAGGACAGCCGGTGGAGGAAGCATAGGGTGGTGAGAGTGGATGAGTTTGGTAGAGACATGAGCCTCCACGGCGTCAGTGATGGTCTTCTGAAGGAAGGAACAGGCATGGGTTATGTCAGCAGGGTGGTGAAAGGTGAGGGGGTGGCTTTCGACCTGTAAGGCAATGGATTCCCGATAGGCATCCCAGTTGGGATGGCAGTAGTCATGGACAGTCTTTGGAGGGGCAGCTGAGTGGGTGGCTGCAGGGGTGGGATGGATAGAGGAGATGGTGAGGAGGACAGGGAGATGGTCACTACTAATGGAATCGAGGACATCAATGGCGATTCTACCAAGGAGTTTGGGGGAAGTGAGGATAATATCGTGGGTGGATTTACTTTCAGGACGGGTGTGCTGTGGGAGAGGAACAAGATCACCATGGAGGGTGGCAAGGAACTGATGCAACCGCTGAAGGGTGGCTGGGTCAAAGCTGTGGATGTTGAGGTCAGCAGCAATCACATAGGTGGTGAAGGTATGGTCAGCATGGGAAATGAAGTCAAAGGGGAGAGGAGCTGCGGGGCAGATATAGATAGTGGCACAGGTGATGGTGAGGGAGGGAAAAAAATAGGCTGAGGAGGTGTTCAGTTGGGTCATTGAGGAGGGGTTGTGGCCGGACAGGGAGATGCTTGAGGTGGCCTATAGCGACCCCATCTCGGGCTAGGGGAAGGGGATTGTCAGTGCGGTGAAGGAGATAGGGGGAGGTGTGGACAACATGGTGGGGTTGGAGGAAGGTTTCATTAAGGATGAAGGAGTCAACCTGGTGCTGGGAGAGGGTATGCATGAAGAGGTATTTGTTTGCAGGGAGGGAGCTAATGTTGAGGTAGAGGAGACGATACTGTTGACGTGCCAGGAGGTTGGAGGTGGGAAGGATGCGGGAAGGGAGGAGAGGGGCTTAAACGAGGGTGTCGAGGCGGGTGAAGGTAAAGTGGGCCTGGTTGTGGGAGTAGGTGGCGTAGGTGCTTAAGTGGAAAACAGAGTGGGTGGCAAGGGAAATCTGCTGGAGTGTGTGGGAGCGCTGGAAGGCGTGGATGTTCTGCAGGACGATGGTGAGGAACCGGATGATGTCTTCTGCTATAGGGGGAGGGCGGGGGGGGGGGGGGGAATTGTTAGGGTGGATGGGTTTTAAATCGTCTGGACACCTTACTTTTATATCAGTTATTAGACACAGGCACTGACGATTCAAATGTAGCGTTGGAAGTAGTCGTCCTTGTATTAGACACTCTCAAAATATTGCTATGATGGTGCATTTCCATTATTTATGTTGTCAGCCACTGTCCCACGTCCACAAGGAGGGCGACCTTTCACAAGTTATTCATAGCAGTTCGCAGCTCTCCCTGTCCTGCGCTGAAGCGTAAATCCACGTGTGAGTTCGTCAGTCGGCGGTAGCACGTGGCGGAGTGCCGGTAGATGGCGCTCGGCGGTTGACGCGGACAGCTCCGGCCGGTATTGGACCCCCAGGAACGCCAGTTTCATTACAACAGGGCTACATTTCATTCCGGCCAGGAACGCGTCAGCATCCGATCGCAACCCGCACAGGTATTCCCGGCATTTGCGCAGCCTGACAGACCGCCGGCGTGACCGTAATTTGGCAGAGCCTGTAGTCCACACACCCGTTAAAGACTTACTGATTCTATTAGGTTGGTGCATAAGTTCGTAGTGTTTTTCTATAAGTATGATGAACACAACAGATACACATAACAGAGACTTTAGTCATCAATAATATAATCTCCTTCACTGTTCACGACCGTCTGTCAACATTGGGGTAACTTTTCCAGTGCACATCTGCAGCAACCACATGGTTTTAAGGCGAAGAATTCTTCGAGCCATGTTCGGAGCGCATTTTCATCCAGAAAGGAAGTTCCTTGAAGGATGTTCGACAGAGAGCACAAAAGGTAAAAATCTGAGGGGGCAAGATCAGGTGAATACGATGGGTGCGGAATGACCTTCCAACTCAGTTCCTTCATGGGCTTGGCGTTTTTTGTCAGTCTAGCAGAACGTGGCCGGGCGTCTGTAGTTATGGTTACAGCCCGGGGTAATCGTTTCATTCTACACCACACCGTACCTGTTTCTCCAGATGCATAACATATGTAGATGAGCGCAGGTCTTGGCACGGGGATATCTGCTTTGTTTTGGCTCAACCATTCCTTTCTGTTCTGTATCTTAACATAAAGACACAATTTCTCGTCTTCAGTACGATACAGGACGTGAATGGTTGGTGTTGTTCACAACTGATGACGAGCAAGCTGAGATGCACATGTAGCCACCCGCAAATTTTTGTGATTTTGTCTTAGAGCTTGCGGTGCCCACACATCCGATTTCTGAAACTTCCTCGTTGCATGCAAATGTCACACGGTGGTGGAATGATGTCACTTCGTCACATTTGTCAGTTCTGATTTCTATTATAACACTAACTTGCCCTGACAGAAGATAATGTTACCCTCTGAAAGAATTTAGAAGTCTGACCGCGTGTTTGTTAACGGATAAGGGTATCGGACTACAATTTTGAATGTAGTGCAATTAATAGAAAAACTAAACAGACTTTAGCTTTGGGGTTTAATGAAAGTAGTAAAATTAATATACGAATGAAAAAAAAGAACCGTCGCCAGCCTAATTAGGCACATGTTTAAGAATATTGAATATTAGTTATTGAAATTACTTTCATTAGTATTCCCTTTGAATAGCACATGCGATACAAACGGACACAAGTCACTCTGAGCTGTGGGTAGCAGCAGTTACCAATAAAACACAAACCAGTAAATATAGAAAGCGAAAATGTACCAAACTCATACTAACAACAGCTACATTCGAGAGCATTACTTGAATCGTACAGAAATGTTACTGCAAGAAGCGCAGAACTAAAATTGGACATGAGGGGCTTCTGCTTTAACAGCACTAATAGAGATAAATAATATAATAATTACACTGTTTATACTCCCATTTTTATGTTTGTTTTCCTTAGTAGCTATAATATTCCAATTATCTTTGTAATATGAGAAGAATATGGTGGGGACCCATAAACTGGTATACTATCACTATTCAAACTCTATGATTATTTCAGTAGCAAAAATTAATTCAAACATAGTCACTTCTTAACTTCAATTGGGATGGATTTTATTTTACTTTTCAAGGCAAATTATTCATCACTGAGCTCAATTAACTTCAAAAACAAACATTCATGATAGTAATAAAGGCTAAATTATGTTTCAAATGAGTTTAACTTATTTGCCTTTTTCATCACCTGTGAAGCAGGTATTTTAGACAGTAACATTTATACAATCTAGAACTGTATTTTTGCAAAACGATACTTTGCACTGAACTGAGAGTACTTTCGCAAAATTCTAACTAACTTCACTTTTGTAGTTTTAACTTCAACTTTTGCTAATCCTTGCACATTTGATAAACATAAATAATAATTTTAGAACACTTAAATCAATCATAGTTCACTTGAAACAGGATACTTGGTTTTATAAACACTTAGGAGAGGACCCTGCATAGGTTCATGATCAGGATAGAAGATGTGGTTCCAAACACAGATTTATAGCATTTGAATTATTATTAAAATCACACACAAATTAACTGGTCTATGCTCTGATACATATCTGTATGTATGAATTTCGTGGAGCAGTGGCGAAGTTGTGGTGGCAAGTGACATGGCGGTTAACTGTACTCACGGCTCTTGATGTTTGAATGCTCTATAAAATTTCTTGTTGGCGACAGATTTTTAACGTATTAGAGTCATTCCTTATTGCCGAGAATACCAAGCAACAGCCAAGTCCACATCCGAGGGAACATTCCTTGCAAAGCGGCTTCCAATTGCCTCCCTCGGCACCGCCGATGTTTACCATGCAACTGCTAGCCAATGACTGCGTACCGTTCACACCAAGGATCCGCCCAGTTCGACCGCCAAAACCAACTTTTACATCGCGTCATACCACTTCCGTTGCGGGGTGACTTCACTACATCTTTTACATTTTACAATACAAGTGCCCTAAGCATGACCAGCTTCCAACATACGTTGTTTTCTTATAAACATACACACATTATAAAATTTCATTATTTTAAACAATCTTTTATCTTTTTCCATATAAACATCACAAACTTTAAATTTCCTGTCACAAATCAATGACCGTAACTAACAAAGAACTCAGACTCCATAATCGTAGATACACAGCTACTTAATATAAACCTGCTGCTAATCGATACAAGTGATACAGTATCATTGTAGCTTAATGCGTTCAAACGATCTTGTCCAAACCCTCAAGGTCTTCATGAATATGGGGACTGTCACTAACGTCGAAATGATCCTCCTTAAAACTAGAAAACTATTTTCTTCGTTGCTCTCTCCGATGTCATTACCCCGCACACGGCGCAAATGTTTCTGGCTACCTCGGATGCTGTCACCCCTCTACTGAATGCAAACACAAGAATATGCCGGAAATATTTCGATTTCTCCGCTTGACTCTCCGTTTTCCAGCGTCCACAGCTCCACTAACTATTTCCAAATGACAGAATCACAATATGTAGACTCCAATAGCAACAGTGAATTACAAATAAATATTGTCAACACAATCGATAAATAAACCCATAGCAACCGGAATACTAACATGCAAAACAAAAACTCTACAAACACACGAATTACTATTTGTATTACGAATTTCTGATCGAGAGCTCGCAGTGTTTTCCGTTAACAGGCACTCACTATACAATAAATGTAACGGTAAAGTGGATACTTGATGAGTCAGACGAAGTACACGTACACCGTTTGATCGAAAATATATGGACACGTGTATGTGGTGCAGAATTGACCACTGTATGTCAAGAGAGGCGGAAACGCAAGCAGAAAAGGATAATGATGATGATGATGTTGATGATGATGTCTGGTTTGTGGGCGCTCAAGTGCGCTGTTATCAGCGGGCATACAAAGTCCCAATTTTTTACACAGTCTAATTTTTTTCACAGCCTAGTCTAGCAACTGTCACGGATGATGATGTTGATGATGATGATGATGATGATGATGATGATGAAATGATGAGGGCAACACAAACACCCAGTCCCCGGGCAGAGAAAATGTAGCAGAAAAAGAGGCAGGGAGAACCAGTAAGACGGATCGGTCAGGAGAGCTACCTGATTTCAAGTGCGGACTAGTCATTGGATGCGTAACAAATACATCGGGGAAATTCCATCCCTTCTAAAGCTGCCCAAGTCGACTGTTGATGATGTAACGGAAGGAGCAACCACAGGTAAGCCGAGATCAGACAGACCTCATGTACAGAGGCGAGAAAGTCGGTATTTGCGGAGGGTAAGTGTAAAAAATCGCGTGAAAACAGCTGAAGAAATTGGTCGAGAGTTCCTAAGTGATTCCAGCAGTGCAGCTGGCACAACGACTGTGCATACAGAGTTAAAAAAAAAAAAAGAGTACGATGGTTGAACAGCTCCTCACAAGCCACACATTTCTGTTGCCAGTGCTATACAATGCTTGAGTTGGTATATAGAGCGACGCCATTGGAAAGTGAATGAATGGAAACGAATGATTTGGAATGATGAATCTACGAAAAGCCGATAGAAAGGTTTGGGTTTGGAGAACGCCTGGGGAACGTTTCCTGCCATCATATGTAGTGGTGACATTGAAGTGCAGACGTCGTAATATCACGGTATGGGGGTGTTTTTCGTGGTTAGGGTGCGAGGTTCCGAGGTGGAGAGATGGGATGTTCACTTCATCTCATATAAATCTACACTATGTGATCAAAAGTATCCGGACACCTGGCTAAAAATGACTTACAAGTTCGTGGCGCCCTCCATCGGTAATGCTGGAATTCATTATGGTGTTGGCCCATCCATAGTCTTGATGACAGCTTCCACTCTCGCAGTCATACGCTCAGTCAAGTGCTGGAACGTTTCTTGGGGAATGGCAGCCCATTTTTCACGGAGTGCTGTACTGAGGAGAGGTATCAATGTCTGTCGGTGAGGCCTGGCACGAAGTCGGCGTTTCAAAACACCCCAAATCTGTCCTATAGGATTCAGGACAGGACTCTGTGCAGGCCAGTCCACTACAGGGATGTTATTGTCGTTAAACCATTCCGCCACAGGCTGTGCATTGTGAACGGGTGCTCAATCGTGTTGAAAGATGCAATCGCCTTCCTCGAGTTGCTCTTCACCAGTGGGAAGCAAGAACGTGCTAAAAACATGTATGTAGGACTGTGCTGTGACAGCGCCATGCAAAACAACAAGGGGTACAAGCACCCTCCATGAGTCACACCACCAGACCATAACACCACCGCTTCCGAATTTTACTGTTGGCACTACACAAGCTGGCAGATCACTTTCACCGGGCATTCGCCATACCCACACCCTGCCATCGGATCGCCACATTCTGTACCGTGATTCGTCACTCCACACAACGTTTTTTCACTGTTCAATCGTCCCATGTTTACGCTCCTTACACCAAGCGAGGCGTCGTTTGGCATTTACCGGCGTGATGTGTGGCTTAAGAGCAGCCGTTCGACCATGCAATCCAAGTTTTCTCACCTTCCGCCTAACTGTGATAGTACTTGCAGTGGATCCTGATGCAGTTTGGAATTCCTGTGTGATGGTCTGGATAGATGTCTGCCTATTACAGATTACAATCTTCTTCAACTGTCGACGTTCTCTGTCAGTCAACAGACGAGGTCGGCCCGTACGAATTTGTGCTGTACGTGTCCCTTCACGTTTCTACTTCACTATCACATCGGAAACAGTGGACCTAGGGATGTTTAGCAGTGTGGAAATCTCGCGTACACCCAATAACCTGACCACGTTCGAAGTCCGTGAGTTCGATGGAGCGCCCCATTCTGCTCTCTCACAATGTCTACTGACTACTGAGGTCGCTGATATGGAGTACCTGGCAGAAGGTGGCAGCACAATGCACCTAATATGAGAAATCACGTTTTTGTGGGGGTCCGGATACTTTTGAGCGCATAGTGTATATCAGAAAGGCAAGTACACTCCACCCCCCGCCTCACACCTCCTCCTTGAACTACCACTTTTCATATCACGCAATGGATAATAATTAATAATAAAAGAAACTATTTGGGCTCCAGAGTATACATTTCAAGAGTTGACACCTGCATCATACTTTATTTTGATTATAATTTGATTAATTAATATCATTCTTGGGAGTTTCTATGGACTGCGCAGAAATGCCACAAAATATATGTTCGTCAGTTTGTGCACAACACCAATTATCTGATACTGATCTCATCAGGACAAATGCCGAGTCGAAAGGGTAAAAGTAAAGTAGCAAAATAGAAAAAACGAGTAGACGACGTTTTGGAAGATATAACAGCGGGTCACAATTGTGTTACTGACAATAGTCGGAAAAATGTAAACTTGCAGCTTTAGTGAATCTGGCAAAATAAAAGTTGTCCATTGACTGGCAGTTACGTAAAATATTGATCTCTACTAACTTTTTGATGGCTTTAGTGAGCCAGAGGGGGCGGCCGGTGTGGCCGTGCGGTTCTAGGCGCTTCAGTCTGGAACCCTGTGACCGCTACGGTCGCAGGTTCGAATCCTGCCTCGGGTATGGATGTGTGTGATTTCCTTAGGTTAGTTAGGTTTAAGTAGTTCTAAGTTCTAGGGGACTGATGACCACAGATGTTAAGTCCCATAGTGCTCAGAGCCATTTGAACCAATTTTTGACCCAGGGGCTAAAATTCATTTATCAGAACTTTGCAATATGGAGGTCCGGGTTTTGCTTTGTAAATGACTGAAAACTAATTGTTTACTATTGCTGATTTATTTTGCCGTTGATCTTGAAAGCGAACACATTACAAGTAACATAAATGCACGTAGCTCTTGAAATCATAACAATCTTTCAACACAGACTGCCTCACATGGTATCCACTTACGACCAAAACCATAATACACTAAAGATAATTTTCAAAGAGGTTACATTCAACTATACTGCGACAATCTTGTATATTAGAAAAGTAGAGATTCATGCATTATGATAAAATATAATTTGTGTTTACAATAATTATTTTTGTTCGATTCTGTGTAAGTTCAATGCAAAGATACGTGGGGGATTAGCTTTTTATAGCGTACATATTTTTGTGTAAAAAGCGTGCCGAATGTTTTCGTAAATGTACAGTAGCATAAAGGAATAGAAATAATGGTTAAGTACGATAAAAAACCAGTTCCCCAGCAAAAGTCGAGAATCGCATAAATATCGGTCAGAACTGGTATCGGATTATTCGTAACTGTGAGATCATCGTCGATATAATCAATTTGGAAAGGAAATCATCTTCCCTCGATTGTTCGAGACTATAAACCGATTGTTGGTCTGAGATGGATATACGTCAGTCAGGTATTGTGCTCTTCTCGAAAGGAGCGTAAGTAAAATCCGAAGAAACTCAAACTGACTGTTAGGGTTTGAAGCTGGATTCTGTCTTTTGACGCAGTCGTCGGTATATTCCTTCGATAAGGTCTAAACGTCTAACATCCCATTATTCTAGTGATTCGCTCTAGAATACGAGACGCTGCAGCGTAAATCAAACGGCAACTCAGGTGGCCATCTGCATCGCAAATTAAGTGCCCCCACACCCCAAACATGTTCCCCGGGCCTATCGATCTCTAGGCACACCAAGCCTTGGTGGCCGTCAGGCACAGGCTGTGCTCCATGATACACACCTACCACCCACACCTCCCACCCTTTAGACAGCTGCTTCCTGCTGGAATCTCTCAACCCTCCCCCATCACACCCTTAATTCTCTTACTGTCCCTCCACTACTTGAAAAAGAATGCGCTGAAACTGAGCAGTGGTTACTAGTTATTTATTTTGCTACTCGTCGAGCAATAGTACCACAAGCGAAAGAAAACGTGCTGAAATTTATCCATTATCTCTGAAATATTCTCGGAATGTGATATTTACTTCATTGGAAGCTACATATTTGCCAGGCATTCGTTTCCTTGCCGGTGGAAGTCGGGCGATACCAAATACTGAAGAAGAAATATTGCAACCCTGTCACAACTCATTTTGTTTCAGCCATTTATTCCATAGTCTTGCCTTTTGCTATATAATTACAAGATTCTCTTACATCCCAGCAAATGCTGACCATGACTTTCGCAGCAAAAGTAATAGATTTTAGAGCTTTTGGTGCTACTCTACCAGAGCTGAGGGGCGTGGAAGGAAAGGAGTGGTTGAGAAGGGAGTAAGGCAGGGTTGTAGCCTATCCCCGATGTATATTGAGCAAGCAGTAAAGGAAACAAAAGGAGAATTTGGAGTAGGAATTAAACTGCATGGAGAAAAATAAAAACTTTGAGTGCGATAGTATTGGAAGCTGAAGAAATCAATTAAAATATGTTCCGCGGTCCGAACTGGAACCCAGGTCTCCTTGTTTACTGGAAAAAAATGCTGATAATTACATCACCGCAGCATTATCGCGAACGTTGCTGTACGAACTATCCAAGCCGAAGTGCCCTCCCAGAACAAACTTCAATTCATATCTCTAGCATAAAAGCTTTGAGGTTCGCCGATGATGTTCTAATTCTGTTAGAGACAGCAAAGGACGTGGAAGAGCAGTTGAACGGAATGGCCAGTGTCTCTAAAGGAGGATATGATACGAACATCAACAAAAGCAAAACGAGGATAATGGAATGTAGTCTAATTAAATCAGGTGATGCTGAGGGAATTAGATTAGGAAATGAGATACTTGAAGTAGTAGATGAGTTTTGCTATTTGGGCAGCAAAATTACTGATGATAGTCGAAGTAGAGTGGATATGAAATATAGACTGGCAATGGCAAGGGAAGCGTTTCTGAAGAGATTTGTCAGGAAGTCTTTTCTGAAAATATTTGTATGAAGTGTATCCATGTATTGAAGTGAAACGTGGACGATAAATAGCTAAGACAAGAAGAGAATAGAAGCTTTCGAAATGTGGCGCTACAGGATAATGCTGAAGATTAGATGGGTAGATCACTTAACTAATGAGGAGGAGAACTGGGGAGTAGAGGAACCTGGGCACAACTTGACTAGAAGAAGGGATCGGTTTGTAGGACACGTTCTGAGGCGTTCTGGTATCACCAGTTTAGTACTGGAAGGTCGCTTGGAGGGTAAAAATCGTAGACGGAGGCCAAGAGATGACTAAACTAAGCAGATTGAGAAGGATGTAGGTTGCAGTAGTTAGTCGGAGATGAAGAAGCTTGCACGGGATAGAGTACAATGGAGAGCTGCATCAAACCACTCTCTGGACTGAAGACCACAACAGCAACAACTACCACTTTTCGCTTTGTACAGTTTGAATCACTTTGTGTGATGGCGGATCAAAATGACTGTTTGTTCTTTAATTTTTGGACGTCGTTACTGTTAGGTAGTCTTGTGCGATTTTTGGATACCGCAACCTTCGACGAGGGCCTGAAAACTATTAGTGAGAACAGCGAGAAAATGATGGAGAACGTGCTGCTTAATAATCTTCGTCCACAGTTTCACATATCAGCTCGCAGAAACTGTTATAATATGTTCTAACCCTCTAAGAATTATGCAGAGAAGTCAGGAATCACGACGATAAATCACAGTCTACTGTCACTTAACAGATCAGTATATTCTGATAAGAGTTCAGACGCACAAGTAATGGTTCTGAAAATCATTAAAGCATGTCCTGTCGTCCTCAGCACTCGAAACATCTCAGAGACTATTCCTTGTTCCTAACTATGTGAAGTTAATTCCGCTGTTTAAAAATGGAGAATAGTCTTGGGCACTTGCACGTGGCTTTCTCTTACATAGTGGGCGGCAAACAAAAAAATACCGAGTACGAAATGTTGAGCTTCCCAAATAAATTCTTAATCCCCCGGTAAGTCCACTTGTACTGTTTCACAAGATATAAGCGTTATAGCATTCCACCGAAGCACACTAACATCAGCAATCATTAAACCTCTCCGAGACTAAAGCAGCCAGTGCCGCGGACAAAACACGGCACATTCTGTATCTGTGCGTAGCACCTTTCCGTTATGACTGACAGTGGTAGAATAAGCTCTCAGTTGCAGACACCTCGTTCCGTATACATAGTCGGTACGGACGGCAAACAAAGCATTCGCTCCAAAATCGCTTCCATTTTAGGCAACATCTCCCATTCAGCACCCTTTATGACTACAACATTATTTATATAGCTATTATGTGAAGACTAACAACGATCCCAACTTTTCTCTAAGTAAATCTGTCATCACTTACGTTTCAGGCCAATAACTGTTAAATTTTAACTCCCAAATTTTTCAGACGGAACCGAGGGTAGATGGTGGCCTTTGAACCGTCTCTGTTTTAATTTCTGTACCTTCGTAAAATTACAATATTACCTTGGAACTTAGTTTAGCTTCATTATTAGTGTAATAAATATAGTGCTGTCGTCTAGGCATTGCATCTTAATCTCTTAACAAATTTTACGTGTGAAAAGTTTTTTTCTTATTAATTCAAAAGGTAGATAAGGTAGCTACATGAAAACTTTTACCATATGTTTTTACGGCAAACTGAACATAATTACAGACGTAACTCTGTCTAACTTTAATATTACGTGCCTCTAAAATTTCGAAAAAAGTGGGATAGTAGGAAAACTATAAGGGATAACTTCATGGAAACTTATACCACCAGCTCTTAACATAAACTGCATCTACACTGAAGCGCCAAAGAAACTGGTATAGGCATGCGTATTCAAATACCGAGATATGCAAATAGGCAGAATACGCCGCTGCGGTCGGCAACGGCAAAACAAGACAAGTGTCTGGCGCAGTTGTTAGATTGGTTACGGCTACTACATTGGCAGTTTCCCCAGATTTAGTTGAGTTTAAAAGTGGTTTTATAGTCGGTGCACGAGCGATTGGATACAGGATCTACTAGCTAGCGATGAAATTGGGATTTTCCCGTACGACCATTTCACGAGTGTACTGCGAATATCAGGAATCTGGTAAAACATCAAATCTCCGACATCGCTGCGGCCTGAAAAAGATCGTGCTAGAACGGGACCAACGACGACTGAAGAGAATCGTTCAACGTGACAGAAGTGCAGGCTTTACGCAGATTGCTGCTAATTTCAATGCTGGGCGAACAACAAGTGTCAGTGTGCGAACCATTCAACTAAACATCATCCATATGGTCTTTAGGAGCCGAAGGTCCACTCGTGTAATGGGTTGCAGTTCGCATATGGTCCCTTCTGTCTGAACTGGAGTCCTTCCCAATACCACCTCTCCTCGAGGTCCATTCACGTACTGCTCTATGGTGTACACCTAGGCCGCAGATTCTTCTGGACCTTTCACATGGCCCTAAGAACTCCGTTAACCTTGCGGCTCTCCGCTATCATTTCCTCTCGATTCTCGACATGTACTGGGGCCATGACGTGGTTTACTCCGGCGACTCGATGGCTGATGGTCACATAGGCTTTGAATATGTTCATGGAGGACATATTGAACAGCACTCCTTGCCAGATGGCTGCAGTGTTTTCACTGCAGTGCTGGCGGCCATATCCCGTGCTCTTGAGCACATCCGCTCGTGCCCTGTTGAGTCATTTCTCTTGTGCACTGACTCCCTGAGCAGCCTACAAACTACTGACCAGTTCTACCCTCACCATCCTTTGGTAGCGTTCATTCAGGACTCCATCTATGCCCTGGAATGGTCCCTTCGTTCAGTGGTGTTTGTGTGGATCCCAGGACACGTCATAATCCCAGGCAACGAACTTGCCAACAGGATGGCCAAACAGGCTACACGGGAACCGCTTCTGGAGATAGGCATCTCCGAAACTGGCCTGAGTTCTGTCCTACGTCACAGGGTTTTTCATCTTTGGGAGACGGAATGGCATAACAGTACGTACAACAAACTGCGTGTCATTAAGGACACTACGAATGTGCGGAAGCCTTCAATGCAGTCCTCTCGCAGGGAATCAGTTTGCCGGCTCCGCGTTTGCCATACGTGGCTAAGGCATGGTTACCTCCTCCGTCGCGAGGACCCATCTCGGTTTTGCTGTGGCTCACAAATGATGGTCATGTACCTCTTGCTGGACTGCCCTCTTGCTGGACTTTAAAACTTTCCCAGCACCCTACCTTCGGTGTTGGGGGACAATGCCTCAACGTCAGCTTTAGTTTCACGTTTTATTCGTGAGGGTGGATTTTATCATTTGATCTAAGTCTTAGCACATGACCTTTGTTTTAATGTGTTGCAGAGTGGCTGACTTCTCCTTTTAATTCTCATGGTCAGCCAGCCATGGTAATCTGCTCTCTTGTTTTGATATCTTCTATATGTTTCTTGCGTCTCTCTGTGGTTTTCTTGTCCAATTTTGTCCATTTTAGTATTTGTTGCCCTTCTGTTATTCTTGTGGTTTTTTCCTTTCTTCCAGCTGTTTTTTGTATGTCTCGATTATTTTACTCCCATCCTTGTGGAATAATTATAATTGGAACGAGGGTCCGATGGAATAGCAGTTTTATCCCCCCTCCCCCACCCTCTTTTAAACCAACCAACCAACCAACTTCACGACACAAACATTACGCCTCGCCTGGGTCTGTCAACACCGACATTGGACTGTTGATGACTGGAAACATGATGCCTCGTCGGACGAGTCTCGTTTCAAATTGTATCAAGTGGATGGAAGTATATGGGTATTGAGAAAATCTCATGAATCCATGGACTCTGCATGCCAGCAGGGGACTCTTCAAACTGGTGGAGGCTCTGTAATGGTGTGGGGAGTGCACAGTTGGAGTTATAAGACCTGTGATACGTCTAGATACGACTACAGGATCCTGCCTGATCACCTGCATCCATTCATGTCCATTGTGCATTCTGACGGACTGGGGCAATTCCATCAGGACAATGTGACATCCCACACTTCCCTAATTGCTGTAGAGTGGCTCCAGGAGCACTCTCCTGAGTATAAACACTACTGCTGGCCACCAAACCCACCAGACATGAACATTATTGAGCATATCTGGGATGCCTTGCAACGTGCTGTTCAAAAGAGATCCCCACCCCCTCCCACTCTCACGGATTAAATGACAGCCCTGCAGGATTTATGGTTTCAGATCAATCCAACACTACTTTAGACGTTAGTCGAGTCCATGCCATTTCTTGTTTCGGCACTTTTGTGTGCTCGCGGTAGGCCTACATGATATTAGGCAGTGTACCAGTTTCTTTGGCTCTTCCGTGTAATTCCATAATTATGGTTTCTAGCTGAGATTCACAATATTTAGCCTTCTCATGTACTTACATAATATGACCAAGTCTTGAAACAATATTTAAACATTTAATTTTACATAAATAAATCGTGCAGTCTCTTAGTTAGCGGCTCAGGGCACATGCTAGCATTGCTATCTCGACCTTGATCGACCAACGAGGGGTACTCAATACATCATTCGCATTTCAGTGTTTGCTTGCTTAGCCGCAACTTCTCATTAGCATGTTGCAAAGTGTTTGGCTGAGGTTGTAGTTTTGGGACGTCTCACCTGGGTTATCAAAGAACCTACATCCATGTCTGAATTCAGGCACTGATTAGTCAAGTGTTTAAAATGAAGGAGACAGATTTGATATACTTGCACCAAATTAACATGAATTTCCTTTGGCGGCTAATTGGCAAAGATGGAATTTTATGTCTTTCCTCTGTTACTGTTTACCTATTTAAACGAAACACAGAACACGACTTGTTATAAGCGAAGCCTTTAAGTACATAAAATTGGCTCGACCTACATTTTTCAACTCTTAAAAAATATAACACAATGTGTCATTGATGTCACAGCTAAATTTTTATCAGAATGACTGCTTTTCAACTTGTTCCTTTGCGTCGATGTAATGAGGACCTTCTTCATCCAACACTTTGCATACCGGCTGGTAACACCCTCGAGTGCTTCTCAAACAGAGGTGTAGAGTATGAGTGTGTAAATCTCCCACTGCCCCTCTCCCTATGTAAAGTTTATGGCGATCGGATATTTAAAAGGCCTCGTCCGTTGGACTCATAAGGAATCAGTACCTCAGGGTAGATTGTTCAACAGCAAATTACGATACTAACCCTGACTAAAGAAATTTACGATTCCATTCATTTTTCGTCTATGGTTTTGTCAAAAATTGCAAATCTGACGTTCAGTAAGGAAGCTTATGGGATCAATGCATTGCATGAGAACATTTTTTTATAACTTCATTCTTGTTCATGTTCTATTTTTGGAATCCATTTTTATCTCTGATTGTAAGGAAGCTGATTATACAATAAGTATTTTTTTTGGTTTCTTTCTTCTAGTGTTGACACGTTTCTTGTGTTTTTTGCAGTGTTTGATCACGGAGATTCCATTTCAAAGTTATGCTAAGAATATGTAGTTCTATTATTTCTGAACATTTTGCTTATATCCTGAGGCTTGTTTTCTTGGTAAACGTTAACGCAAACACACAGAAAAAAACATGTACAAGACTTATTTTGACGTTAATGCAGTAAAATTGTATCGCTGGTACTTTGCAACAAAGAGCTGTGCTATCTCTGTATACAGGGTGTTACTAAAAGGTACGGCCAAACTTTCAGGAAACATTCCTCACACACAAATAAAGAAAAGATGTTATGTGGACATGTGTCCGGAAACGCTTAATTTCCATGTTAGAGCTCATTTTACTTTCGTCAGTATCTACTGTTCTTCCTCGATTCACCGCCAGTTGGCCCACTTGAAGGAAGGTAATGTTGACTTCGGTGCTTGTGTTGACATGCGACTCATTGCTCTACAGTACTAGCATCAAGCACATCAGTACGTAGCATCAACAGGTTAGTGTTCATCACGAACGTGGTTTTGCAGTCAGTGCAATGTTTACAAATGCGGAGTTGGCAGACGCCCATTTGATGTATGGATTAGCACGGGGCAATAGCCGTGGCGCGGTACGTTTGTATCGAGACAGATTTCCAGAACGAAGGTGCCCCGACAGGAAGACGTTCGAAGCAGTTTTAAGGAGCACGGAACATTCCAGCCTATGACTCGCGACTGAGGAAGATAACGACGAGGACACCTGCAATGGACGAAGCAATTGTTCGTGCAGTTGACGATAACCCTAATGTCAGCGTCAGAGACGTTGCTGCTGTACAAGGTAACGTTGACCACCTCGCTGTATGAACCAGTTGTTTCCGTACCATGTACAGCGTGTGCAGGCACTATCAGCAGCTGATTGGCCTCCACGGATACACTTCTGCGAATGGTTCATCCAACAATGTGTCAATCCTCATTTCAGTGCAAATGTTCTCTTTACGGATGAGGCTTCATTCCAACGTGATCAAATTGTAAATTTTCACAATCAACATGTGTGGGCTGACGAGAATCCGCACGCAATTGTGCAATCACGTCATCAGCACATATTTTCTGTGAACGTTTGGGCAGGCATTGTTGATGATGTCTTGATTGGGTCCCATGTTCTTCCACCTACGCTCAATGGAGCACGTTATCACGATTTCATACGGGATACTCTACCTGTGCTGTTAGAACATGTGCCTTTACAAGTACGACACAACATGTGGTTCATGCACGATGGAGCTCCTGCACATTTCAGTCGAAGTGTTCGTACGCTTCTCAACAACAGATTCGGTCACCGATGGATTGGTAGAGGTGGACCAATTCCATGGCCTCCACGCTCTCCTGACCTCAACCCTCTTGACTTTCATTTATGGGGGCATTTGAAAGCTCTTGTCTACGCAACCCCAGTACCAAATGTAGAGACTCTTCGGCTGTGATACAATACGACATTCTCCAGGGCTGCATCAGCGCATCAGGGATTCCATACGACGGAGGGTGGATGCATGTATCCTCGCTAACGGAGGACATTTTGAACATTTCCTGTAACAAAGTGTTTGAAGTCATGCTGGTACGTTCTGTTGCTGTGTGTTTCCATTCCATGATTAATGTGATTTGAAGAGAAGTAATAAAATGAGCTCTAACATGGAAAGTAAGCGTTTCCGGACACATGTCCACATAACATATTTTCTTTCTTTGTGTGTGAGGAATGTTCCCTGAAAGTTTGGCCGTACCTTTTTGTAACACCCTGTAGTATTTCATGTAACAAAGCCTCTGTTCAGCCTTCGGAGAGTACTGTCTGGTCTTGCGCGCCCTGATCACTGTGAACTCAGTGTGTAACATGTATGTCATTTTTGCCTAATACTACATCTTTTAATGAAACTTGGAGCTGAAACGCAATGCTTTCTCATCAGTTTGGAATCAACGTTTATTTAACTGTAACTGCCTCTAGCGGAGTTCATTAAGTTGGAAACGTGAAGCTGATTATTTCAAATGTCGGATTTGAAAATATCTTCACTGATACTTTACAACCCGGACATCAATAACCATGCCCTAAGATAAATATCATAACGACGAACTGAACTGCAGATGCTTCAAAAATGAAAGATGAGTACAAATTGTGCTTTTGGGTATTGCAAAAACCATTACTAGATTTGATACTCCACAGTACTGATTCCCATCACATTATGTTTAGTATTTACAACTCGATAGTTCCGATAAAGTAATGTGAATATTCTTTTACACGTTTACAATATGTTCTTGTTGACTGGACGGAGGGAATGGTACTGTTAGACGCTGTAAACACTTACGTTGCGTCTGAAATTTCGTTTCCTATCGTGTCAATTCTAGTTTTATGGTGGCGAGATTTTATGACATTCTTTTTGAAATACCCTTCCTTCTAATTTGTAAGTAGGCTGTTTAGGTTTTTATGTTGGTAACGCCACGTGGCGCTCTGTATGAAAATCACTGACTGTGCTGTGTGCAGTCTGTGACCGATTTGCATTGTTGGAATATTCGCTATTGTAGTGTTGCGCAGTTGGATGTGAACAGCGTGTAGCGTTGCGCAGTTGGAGGTGAGCCGCCAGCAGTGGTGGGTGTGGGGAGAGAGATGGAAGAGTTTTGAGAGCGGACGATCTGGACGTGTGTCCGTCAGGAAAAGGAAATTTGTAAGACTGGTTGTCATGAACTGATATATATATATATATATATATTATAACTTTTGAACACTATTAAGGTAAATAAATTGTTTGTTCTCCATCAAAATCTTTCATTTGCCAGCTATACCTATCAGTAGTTAGTGCCTTCAGTAGTTAGGATCTTTTATTCAGCTGGCAGTATTGGCGCACGCTGTATTGCAGTAGTTTGAGTAACGAAGATTTTTGTGGGGTAAGTGATTCATAAAAGGTATAGGTTATTGTTAGTCAGGGCCATTCTTTTTTAGAGATTTTTGAAACTCAGATTGCGTTGCGCTAAAAATATTGTGTGTCAGTTTAGTGTTGATCGGAATAGGTAAACAGCGAAATGTCTGGGTACGTTGTTCTGCTCAGCTGTTTGAAAAGCAAATAACGTAAGAGGTATACCAGCACTGTCATTCTTAATTTTTCTAAGGGGATGTTTCAAATTTTTTATATGAAAACATTTAAAGCTTTTTCAATAAAACAAATTTTATTGGCAGTCTACATCTTTATTCTTGTTTCTCAACATAGCCAGCCTGGTGAGCAATACTTTTCTCTCAACGAGAGATCAGTTTGTTGATACCGGCACCATGGAATGTTTCACTTTATTGACGGTGCCACATCCGCACCTTTGCTTGCATTGCTTCATCACAATCAAAGTGAAGTCCTCAAAGATGTTATTTATGTTTCTGAGCTGAACTAAAAACTGAACTGAACTGAACTCCGTCCGTGCAGACCTCGGAGGGCCAACGGTACCGACCGGCCGCCGCGTCATCCTCAGCAGATAGACGTTACTGGACGCAGATATGGAGGGGGCATGTGGTCAGCACACCGCTCTCACGTCTGTCGCCAGTTTTCGCTGTCGGAGCCGCTACTTCTCGCTCAAGTAGCTCCTCAGCTGTCCTCACAAGGGCTGCGTGCACCCTGCTTGCCAACACCACTCTGCAGACCCAGACGGTCACCCATCGAAGTGCTAGCCAAGCCCGACAGCGTTTAACTTCGGTGATATGGCGGGAACCGGTGTTACCACTGCGTCAAAGCCGTTGGTCTTCATTATTAGAATCAGATGCAAATCGGATGGGACCAGGACTGAATGGATAAAAGTCGCCGGCCGCGGTGGTCTCGCGGTTATAGGCGCGCAGTCCGGAACCGTGCGACTGCTACGGTCGCAGGTTCGAATCCTGCCTCGGGCATGGATGTGTGTGATGTCCTTAGGTTAGTTAGGTTTAAGTAGTTCTAAGTTCTAGGGGACTAATGACCACAGCAGCTGAGTCCCATAGTGCTCAGAGCCATTTGATAATAATCGATGACAGTGAACCCAAGGCACATGATTCTTGCACATGTCGCAGACTAGTGTGTGTTATGGCATTTTCACGCTAAATGATAGGGTGCTCCAGCCGGCCGCGGTGGTCTCGCGGTTAAGGCGCTCAGTCCGGAACCGCGCAACTGCTACGGTCGCAGGTTCGAATCCTGCCTCGGGCGTGGATGTGTGTGATGTCCTTAGGTTAGTTAGGTTTAAGTAGTTCTAAGTTCTAGGGGACTGATGACCACAGATGTTAAGTCCCATAGTGCTCAGAGCCATTTGAACCATTTTTGATAGGGTGCTCCACGTGTGGACGAACGTTTTCTGGGTTAGAAGCTCGTTTACAGCGCGCTTTTTCTTATTTACCGACAGAGATACTTTACACACCGCTATATTACATGCTACAATTCGGGGCCTTCTACTAGTACATGGCTGAAAATATGTAGACATGAAGAATAAAGAGGTAGTTGGTTAGTAACGTTTTTTTTTACTTAAAAAGCCTCAAGGGTTCTCAAATAAAAAGAAAATTGGGGGTATTACTTTTTAGCACGCTCTCGTAATTTTAAATAAATATGTGTTACTGTCAGAAACCTGATGACTCAGAAGCTAAATGTAGTGCAGTGGCTCGTAATTTTAAATAAATATGTTTTACTGCCAGAAACCTGATGACTCAGAAGCTAAATGCAGTGCTATTCAGTAATGTAATAATACTTTTTAGAACCTTTTGTGACCCGCCAGGTTAGCTGAGGGCGCTATTGCGCTGCTTCCTGGACTCTTGTAGGCGCGCCGGCCCCAGATCGCATTCGTCTGTCGGATTAACGACGAGGGCCGGTGTGAAAGCCAGCCTGGATGTGATTTTTAGGCGGTTTATCCCACTAGGTAAATACCGAGTTGGTCCCCATCTCCCGCCTCAGTTACACGACTCGCAGACATTTCAAAACGTTCGCACTATTTCATGACTTACACTAGACGCAGACAGCTGGGGTACACTTCTTCCGTCCCGGGGGGGGGGGGGGGGGGGGGGGGGTACGGGGGGCGGCAGGAAGGGCATCCGGCCACCCTCTGACACTGACATAGCCAAATCCATAGTAACTGGGCCGACCCCGCGTTGAAGTGGGACAAAGGTCCAAGAAAATGATGATGATTTTCTAGAACCTTTTGTCACATAGTTAATGAAACGATTGGACTTCTAGTAATCAGCTTCCCTTGGAACTTCACAGCGTCCGATACGGAACAAAGCGGCAATTGGTACAATACGACGTGAACCACCGGGCGACGCCTTATGTGGCTGAAGGAAGGCTAGACGTCGCGGTTCATCTCCTGCAGCAAGAGGCTATTATTTGAGAATTCCGAAACATACGAGTGTGTGCGGTTGGAGAACGGGGGGGGGGGGGGGGCGAAGGAGAGGGAATGGGGACGCGAGAGGAGAGGGGGAGTGGGAAAAGAGGGGGAGGAAGCAAAAGGGTGTAACGCTTGGCCGTTTGTCCATTACATCGTTTTAGAAATTCATGTATTTGAGGTTGGCTGAGTGGGATGTTGTTGGAAGTCACAAGAAGTAATAACAAAAAAAGGGACTATTGTGACTTTGGTGTTTGAGCCATAAAGATGGGCCAAAGAAAATGGAAGTGGATACCGCTGTGGAAGCACTAGAGGATATTTACAAGTTGCTAAGAAATATCAGCACACATTGTTAAACGATATTAACTTTTGCTGAGCGTTGTTCGTTTTGCAACCATTTTACCATTTTCACCATGCTGCACCATGTTGTTTGTCGAAAGTTATCTTAAATAAAGGGCGCCTCTCATGTTCTGGAGATGGACAAGGACGAGTATCGTGTACTTATAAATCACGTGTAAAGTTAACTGTGGCCCCGGTGAAATTATTTGCGCCCATGACCCAGCGCTCAAAACTGTTACTTGACAAATGAGTTAGACCTCGTCTACACAATCATTGCAGGATTGACGGATTTCGGACGGTCAGCTGACGTTTCTCTGGTAAAACGATCATTGATAATCATGGTATTATGGTAGAAGGCAATTGTGATAAGGTAGTAGATGTCTTATACAAACGTGTACGACGTAGCTTGAATGAAGTTGTACGAGCGATGAAGATGAATTTCATGGCTCCAAAGCAAAAAGTCACAAGTAAGAATGTTTCTAGATTGTATTTAGAAAATATGATGCATAAAACTGTCGATTTATTTCGAATTTGTATGACCGTAGAAGAAATGTAGTTGCACCATTAAACCCATAGGCTGAAAAAGGAGGAAGTGCGTCGAATGAAGACGTGGAAAAAGGAACAGTCTAACCACGTCAGTTATAGAAGGAGGTGTGTTCCGAATCCCGGCGCAACACGTCATTTTTCATTTTAACAAACATTGCCAAAGGAGACAGAAATGATAAGTGGCAGAGAAAAACAGTTTGACTGACAAGAGATCGCACACCAGATCTTTGAATCCATTGTTTGAGCTCTGAGCCACCGAGCCGGTATCAACATGACAGACTGTTTTGGTCAGAGAGACACCGTTGGAACTGTTGTGGTCATATCTGTTATTAGTATTACTATTTGTGCTGATCTTCTCTGAGCTACTGAATAGACTGAGTGACCATGATTTTCAAATCTGCCTAGCAATTTCGGGTGTGTAGCTACACTGCTGTTTGTGCACATTACGACACATAGAAGCAGTGGTCTGAATCACAGTACAGTGTTTAACACTGCAGAAAAATGGCGTGCTCACAGGACTAGCAGCGTCCTCTTTTGTATGATCACGCGACGTTCAGTTGATACCGGTATGCCTCGTGGACGTCAATAACAAGATATCTGCTTGCGAGAGTGTATCAATGGTTCAAAATGATTGCTCTGAACGGACTTCGGGCCGGTCGAATTGGCCGAGCGGTTCTAGGCGCTTTAGTCCGGAACCGCGAGACTGCTACGGTCACAGATTCGACTCCTGCCTCGGGCATGGATGTGTGTGATGTCCTTAGGTTAGTTAGGTTTAGGTAGATCTAAGTTCTAGGGGACTGATGACCTCCGATGGTAAGTCCTATAGTGCTCAGAGCCATTTGATCATTTTTTGAGTGGACTTCCATCGACCATAATTTGCGCTCGCCTCAAACTGAAAATGGCACTGACGAGTTGAGTGGCAAAATATTACGTTTTCGAGCAGGTCCCGTTCAACTTGTCATACAGCAATGACAAGAACTTAAATATTTTCTACATTTCGCGGCCCTGTCAGCAACTGTATAAATATTAATTTTAATTTTTAAAACCAACAGCCTCAGTTGCAAAGTTTACCAAGCTGTAACCAGGTTTCAGTCGGGATAATCATAGCTAAGCAAATGCTTAACATTTTTTAGATCTAGTCATAATAATGACGATGTTGGCTTTATATTATCCTTCCCACTCCTAAGTTCTTTTTAGGTGATTAAACTTCGTGCTTAAGCACAAAATTTTCCTAGACAGGCCATACGTTGCAAGCACATGATGTCTTCCTTATATCATGATCAACGAATACTTGATAAATGTTAAGACATTCGACCTAAGTATGTTCTGCACAGGATAACATATACGCCCTTTTTCTCAGTTCTACCTTTTATTTCACTTTACTAGTAAATGAAAGGTCAGGATTTAGGTTCGCGTCTTGTCCCAACAAGTACCCATCACACAGTTAATGCGCAGGCCCAAGGTATTGTGTCCGCCTAGGCGGACACAATACCTTGCTACGGTCAGTTCTAGTACAGCACTCGTTGACGCCGCATCACGGTCACGAAGTGGGGCCGAAGCAGTTTCAGATAACTTTTTGCGGTCTGACAATAATTCATGAATTCACGGATTTGTAGTTTTAGCTTGACGATGTCCACTATGGACAAACGGTAGTTACTTTTATTCTGAAGAAGGTTGGGTTACCCCGACTGAAACCTAAGTAAAGCTAGGTAAACTTTGCAACTGAGGCTGTTGGTTTTTAAAATTAAAATTAATAAAGCCCTGGCCTTGTACGTGTTAAACACTACCCTGGTGAACGCAATTGGGTAGACTGCATTGTTGAGTGGCTTAGCAAGATGTAATGATTTGGAGTGCCATTGGCTGTGACATTCGATCTCACATCCGACATGTTGGGAGTAATCTGAACAGCAACCGCTGGAACAGGGATGTTTCAGAGCCCGAGGCAATACCCCTCCTGCAAAGCAGCTCCACATGCTGTATTTCAGCTGCACAACGCCTGGCCACTTATTGCGAGGAATACGCAAGCCTTCTTCAAAGAACAACAGGTGTCACTGCCTCTTTGCAATCCACGTTAGGTTGACATGCAGGGCAGGTTTAAGTACAAGTAGCCGCTAGGGGCGCCAGAGCTCCAAAATTTGTGCGTTATGATCAGTAGTAAAAACTGACACAGGGAAAGCATACGATAGTAGAAGCAGAAACGTCGCAGTAAACATGCATTCGCGAAAACGCCGTTTTCGATATAACCTCGACAGTGTTGCTGGAAAGCTACAGAATTCAGATTTCTTTGCAGTACAGTGAACCGGAGCGAAACTATTTTTAGGGTCAACCAGGTCAGCAAAGCTGTTCAAAGTGATCTACTTGAAAATGTAGGTACGCGAAGCTTTTTGTAGAAGTTGACATCGGGATAGGGGTTCAATAGTGTGCTATTTTACAGACTTGGATCTCATTCAGACTTAAAAAAAATTGGGCTGGTGCTAGTAGGACTCGGCACTGAGGATTCCGCACAAATTTAATTATGTGTATAGACAGCTCATCCATTTCGCTAATCGAGAATCTCGGCCATTTTTACATATAATCGACATTGATACTGGTAAGATATCGATCCTAAGGATTCACTGACTTTTAAGAATGTTTTAATATAAAGTTTGAAGTCGGATTACAAATGACCAAACACATACTTTTTCACGTGTTGTAATAACAAATTAAAAACTTTATGACTTTTTCCTTTACTTGTACTGAGGAGCTTTACTTGTCAAATTTCATGATTCTACCTCAACGGTAAGTACACTATAGGTTATGATAATTGAGTTTGTGAGTATCAAAATATGCGACATCAACGGCCGTGTCTTTTGGTTACAGTTACTTAGAAACTTACGTGTATTTCGTCGTCAAGGAACTATAGGCCGTAGCATGTGACGTAAATTTCAACTTGATACGATACGTGAATCCGCTTCTGAGAAAAAAAAGAGGAGTTACAGACGGACGGATAGGTAGTAAGATAATAAAAGACAAAAACAATTTTTTCGTGTGACGTAATTACAAATTAACAATTTTCGGAATTTCTCCTTTAGTTGTACTGTGAAACCTTGCTTCTTGGCTAATTTAATGATTCTACGTCAACCGCAAGAACCATAAAGGTTTTGATAAATGTGTTTGCGAGTATCAAAATATGTGACGTAAGAGGCCATCTCTTGACCTAGCGGGTTAATTTCTTTTTACGTCACCAAGAGGCCTCATCATGTGAAATAAATTTGGTGTTGATATGTCTACTTGTTCCTGAGGAAAAGAGTTTTTAACAGTCGAACGGATAACGAGACAGACAGGCTTTAACGTACATTTTTTCCACTTGATTCTCGATGCAGCTATCTGCTCACTAAAAGACAGATTTCAGCTTGCGTGCGGTCATAGAGAGCCTCAGCTAAATATGCAATATTCATGATCTAGAGACGTGGGATTGTAGGAAGCTGAAGGCAGCATCTGTGGCTCTTAATCTTGTGTTAAATGATGGTGCAGAATGCAACTACAGTGAGAAGAAACTAAACGATGAAATTTTGATATTAGCGCCTACTCTTCCCTTTGGAAGTTCTCCGCAAAGCTTATCTTACAGTACAAAAAGCAATTTTACTGTAATTTTTTGTCATTTTTCCTAATGCTTTTGTAAGTTTCCAATGTTCCTGGCCTTCAAACCCCAAGTTAGTAAAGCGTACCTTAGGTCAAAGCTTTCAAAGCGCAAACGTTCTCCTCCCCCCCCCCCTCTTCCTCCCCCCCCCCTCTCTCTCTATCTCTTTCTCTCTTTATTATGTAATGGGTCTCATAATTACCAAGTGAGCCAATGAAAATGCCTGGTCGTTCGGTTGATTGAAGTTTAATCAAGTCCAAGCTAGTTAATTAATTTTAGAAAACGACCAAAGCTACAGGAAAGAAATAATCGAAAAGGGTAATTAGTTTTCTGCGCGATACTTACCAACTTAATGCGCCCCGCGCCAACCGGGGTGGCCGAGTGGTTCTAGTCGTTACAGTCTGGAACCGCGCGACCGCTACGGTCGCAGGTTCGAATCCTGCCTCGGGCATGGGTGTGTGTGATGTCCTTAGGTTGGTTAGGTTTAAGTAGTTCTAAGTTCTAGGGGACTGATGACCTAAGATGTTGAGTTCCATAGTGCTCAGAGCCATTTGAACTTACATTCTTCCGTTTCCTATGGTACATCCTGTACGTGCCGAGTTGTATGAGGATTATTTTAGGAATTAAGAAACAAAATCCATTATTTACCAAACATGGGAGTCATCATTCGTATCTTTCTTGTTCATAATCGACATCTGACAGGTGTGTGTTCAAGGAATGCTGCAGAGTTCTCGGGTTTCGCAGTGGGTCTCACGAAGAAAGAAGATATCGCGGCAATGTACTCTAGTCAGCACTAAAAACAGATGTTTTCCCTATATGAACTGACTGACTAAAGAGTTGTGCCGCGACAATAACGTGAAACGAATCTAAAAGTGCGTGTTCAGGAGTAGCGCCTACTCTCATTCTCCGAAATAAACCTCTGTGACTAATGCATAAATTCTCGTGTCTGTTTTTTTGTCATAATTGGGGTACACAAGTAGGCCACTTCCACATCTAAAATGCAGTATAGTAGATATACCCTCTACAGAATGGGAGACATCAGTTGAGAAAGATCGACTCCCATTGAAAGTTTCTTACCGAAATGAAAGGAAGTCGCCACCATTTAAGAAACATAGCCTCACAAATATTCCCTTTCTCCCATCTCATTCTACTTGCCTTTCACCTGCGTTTGTTATAGAAAATGGTTCCACACTTAAGGATCGCATTTACTGTCTTTTGGAATGTTTCTATTTTTAGAACTTAAGCACTTATTCAAAATGTTAACTTGTGAAATCTCTGTTTTTAGAACGTAGATTATCTGATCAAAACTATGTAAATTATCCGGTCACCTATTATTGGAAATTAATGTGGAAGGTGTCCACCCTTGCCACGTGGAGTGGCCGCGTGGTTTGAGGCGCCATGTGATGGACTGTCACGGATTGCACGGCCCCTCCCGCCGGAGGTTCGAGTTCTCCAAATAGGGTTCAAATGGCTCTGAGCACTATAGGACTTAACATCTGAGGTCATCAGTCCCCTAGACTTAGAACTACTTAAACCTAACTAACCTAAGGACATCACACACATCCATGCCTGAGGCAGGATTCGAACCTGCGACTGTAGTAGCAGCGCGGTTACAGACTGAAGTGCCTAGAACCGCTCGGCCACGACGGCCGGCTCGAGTTCTCCCTCGGGCATAGGTTTGTATGTTTTGTCTTTAGCGTAAGTTGGTTTCAGTAGTGTGTAAGTCTGAGTAAGATGGACTGACGACCTCAACAGTTTTGTCCCTTAGGAATTCGCACACATTTGAACATTTTTTTTGTCCACCCTTCGTCTTTATGACGGCTTGAACACCTCTGGTGATACCTTCCATTCCATACTTGGTTGCTATCAAGTATTCGAATGAAGCACTTCTCAAGCGGTTTGAATTCACGACAGACAGGGATATATGACACTGTATGACAATATCGTTGATTTTGAGGGATCCATATCGGGCCTCAGGATGGCATAGTGGAATGCCAAAAGTTGTAGTCAAAATAAAATAAAATAACATCTCAGTTACATGGCTGTTGGCTAATTTAATTGATATTGACAATTACTTAACCAGATGATGTCCACTATCCACGATGGATCAACAGATATTCCATTTGGTTCAGGTCGGGACAGGGGACATGTTAGTCCATTCTCATGGTAATACAGATAATGATCGTCTCCGTATTGTTCCTTTGCCGTACGTAGCACATAATGTTGAGAAATGTATTCTTATCCTTCCGCATTTAGCGTTTTATTGAACAGAATAAGAGGACCGCACGAGAACCATTGTGCCCCATTCTATTGCAAGATCGCCACAGAACTCGTGGACTATTAGTGGCTGTTACTCTGATCTGCATCGACCGAACCATTTTGAGGTGCAGATGGCTCCCCACTGACTCAGATGTGAAGCGAAAGGTTGTCTCGAAATGGAAAACTAATGACCGTGAAAAATAATTCCAGGATGTGGTCCTTACAAAAATCAATAGTGGTAAAGGATATGGGGTTCATCTAGCTACTGAAATTAAAGAATGGCCGAAATTGTCCCAAATACAGTATAATCACAAGTACAAGCAATAACAAACATGATTTTGCTAGCAGCACAATATCAGTTCCGAATGGTAGAAGGTAAAGTAAAATTAAAACAAGAAACCTTAAAATAGACTCAGTTAGATGCGACTGTAGTACAACAAAGTCCGCAATGTTTGGGTAAAGAAAGGGATCAGATCAATAATTCGTAATTCATAAAAAGGAGCAAATACACGATTCTACTGAGGACATGATTGATTCGATCTCCCGTCTGGTGAAGAATATCACATGCAAAACCCCAAAGTGGCTGAATACTTAGGGAGCCACCAATTACTCAGTGCATTTCTGAAACAGTATTTCATTAAGTTATAAAAATACGGCTACGTTCTTGTGACGGTAGATGGCAGTGGTGGTGCCAGGTTGTGAGATATGCACAGCCCCACTTAGCCTTTGCAAAAAAAAAAAAAAAAAAAAAAAAAAAGAATGGTTCAAATAGCTCTGACCACTATGAGACTTAACATCTTTGGTCATCAGTCCCCTAGAACTTAAAACTGCTTAAATCTAACTAACGTAAGGACATCACACACATCAATGCCTGAGGCAGGATTCGAACCTGCGACCGTAGCGGTCGCGCGGTTCCAGACTGTAGCGCCTAGAACCGCTCGGCCCCCCCGGCCGGCTAGCCTTTGTAGTTTTATTACTACAGTGTATAATAACTCCAATGTACAATGATTTAAAAAAAACACAAAACAATACCACTTAAACGAGTTGTTTAACTATTCACAAAAATTTTAAATTCTCGCAACTATCGGGGTTAAAAGGAGTAACTTGAAACCTTAGGTTTACATTATCTACAGCCCATTTTAAAACATCGGTATTGAAACATTCACATATAGTTTCAATTCAGGCTGGCAGTTGTACATAATCAGCTTCAAAGCATAACAATCTGATATGACAAGGAACGCCTTAGTTTGAATGGGATCCGCAAAATATACAGGACTCAGACAAGGGGCATAAAACAGAAACCACTGACTGGTTTGCCGAAAACTGATATTCTGAGTCCGTGGTTGTGTACAAAATATAGGTTGGCTCTTACAAAGAAGATAACAGCAACCAGACGCTTTTTACAATGCTATTTATTTATTTAAATTGCGCAGTTTCCGGATTCGAACTGACAGGTTCATCTTCAGACGGCTAGTCACGTTAAGATACATTTTACATTAGCTTTCGGCTTTTGTTTTCCCAAATGTGTTGGGTGCCGATGAAAAATCCGCGCCATTACATTTCAGTGCAGACTGCTTGTGCTCTTGCAGCAGCGAAAATTCTATAATGCACTTTCTTCAGGTATATGTATGCACATAATCTAAAGCATCACTCACACACTAAGAAGTTTTACCACATAGAGGTATGACATACATAACAAAAGACGAAATCGAACGTATAATGCATCTTAACGTGAACTAGCCGTCTGAAGATGAACCTGTCGCTCCGAAATCGGTAACGGCTCTGTTTAAATAAATAAATAGCATTGTAAAAAGTGGCTGGTTGCTGTTATCTTCTACGTAAGAGTCAACCTATTTCATTGATAGAATAGGCCATGCAAGTTACTACACAATCTCGCACTGACGATTAGTATGTGTCATATCCCATCACATTATCTGCTTGGCAAAAGTGAACTCCGTTAGGCGTCCATAATCCATTGCTTCCTGGCACTCAACAGGTTTCTAGTGAGCCAAAAAATCAAAGACAGTTTAAAGCCACAGTATCATACCACAGCTCGGTATCTTGGCTGGAAAATCTGCTGATGTGTTCTACTTGTCGCCGGGCCGAGACAAGTAGAAAACTATGCCTGTGCAACGCAGGTTGTCCATACTACGTCTGCTTGTGGGCATCTCTACAAGAATTGGGACCGCCTCGGAAAGCAGCACTGCCCATCGCCACGGAACCCATTCTCAGCAGTTTCAGCCGACGTCAGCACTTCTTGGGCAACGCACAGGCTGCATCCGGTATTCAGAGTGGCTCGCAGATGTGACAGATTGAAAGATTACAGTTTTCCTAACCGTTATCATCTCCACTTCACCTTGGCAACGAGATTTCCTCTGCGCTGAAACGCGGACTGCATCCGACGTTTTGCCACTCACGGTGCGTGTCAGATGTTGGATGTGAGCCCCATCTGAAGGCTGCAGTGTCAGAATGTGTATCTACGAACTGTTTGTATACCTCCTAGCCTCGAGTCCAAATTCCAAGTGCAATCTCGCAAAATCCTCTTTACTCCCAGTTTTTCCAAGAACTCCTGCCAAAATACACTCGTCCTACAGTCAAAAACTTTGCCAGTCGTTCTCCCAATTGGAAATCGATAGCACAACTTGCGTTCACTCATCGGAAAAGTTTTTTCAGGTGCTAGCAAAGCTATTGTTTTCCCAGGCTGTTATAATCTTATCAGTTTAGCAACAGTCTCCCACTCTTCAGAAAAGTTTCTGCGCTAACCAGTGCGAGCAGCATTCGCAATCGCGTTTCTCGTAAAACGGCGTCTGATCACCCACTCAAGTTCCTCTTTTTAGGCACTGTACGATCATCGTTCTTCTCATTACTGCCAGTGCTGCTTGGGTCAACAGACTGCATAGTCTGATGACAGACTGTCAGCACACTGAAAACACGAGTTTTCTTTTGTCTCAGGGGTCAAATAAGTTCTTACGTACGTTTTTGACCACCCTCACATCATTCTTATACGACAGCGTGGGGTCTGCGGCCTACAAGCACCGCCGGAGACCATTTTAGCTGAATAGGACACCAAGTGAAGAAAGGCACAGGTCCCCTACAGTCCCAACTTTCTGTTTAAAACTCATTGCTAAGGTCCATTTGGTGGCGTCCATCCACCTAACGCCTGGCCAGTTGCTCTGAATGGCCAGCAGGCCGCTCCACCATGACACAGTCTACCATTTTGCCATAATAATTACTATCATCAAACGTACAAGTTAATACATCTCAAATAAAAAAAAAATGTTTGACACTTAAGCGAAAATTATCCACATGCTTAGTTTTAACTGTAGTGCTTGCAATATCAATTGCCCTATTTATTTATGTGCAAAAGTAGCTCTGTCTAACTAGTGAAAGAATTTATTCGATAATCACGGAAAAACTACAAAATTTACGTTCTCTTGATCTAACCTTAATACCCCCATTACTTTTCCATATATCATTTTTAAAAAAAAATGAGCATTCAAGTTAATTTTTACAAGTTCCCTCACACTCTCATACAGTTAAACTTGCTCAGGAAAGATTTTTATCTCCAAGATGAAAATTATTCCGTTATTCCTCGTTAGTGTTAGTAAAATTGGTTACAAGCTCATCCTTTGTTTTTATTACAGCCTTAATACTCACATGTGGTCTAGTTCACTACATGTATTGGTACCATTAAGGCTTCTAAGAGCTACGGATACCCACAAAATCGGTTTCCTCGTGCTTCTATTTATCCGTTCTCCAACCACGCTGCAGTTTCAACTTTATACCATACTGAGCCTCTCGTTTGCTTTCATCTAGCTGTTCATAGGTACAATCATCTCTATTTTCATTTCCACACGATTTTCATCCTGCGACACGCTACCAAAAAAAGCTGTGAAATGAAATTTAGTCGGCGCAATACTCACAAGTAAAAACTCATCGACATAAGACAACAAGTTATGATCACAATTTAATTTATGATGTGTCGACAGAAGTGCCGACACAGTGTGGTTTGAGGAGACCGAAATGCACGCTATAAGCTCACGCAGACTGGCGTGAGGTCTGAAACAGGATACATAATGAATGCTATAAAGAAAAGTACGTAGCTTCTGGAATACTTAACTTTAATCCATCATTTGTATACATCGTTCTTGATGAGACATGCGTCATACGATAACTATCAATTGCTATGGCGCCTTGCTAGGTCGTAGCCATTGACTTAGCTGAAGGCTATTCTAACTATCTTCTCTGTAAATAAACGAGGCTTCGTCAGTGTGCATCGCTAGCTAAGTCGTCCATACAACTGGGACGAGTGCTAGTACATCTCTCTCTAGACCTGCCGTGTGGTGGCGCTCGGTCTGCGATCACTGACAGTGGCGACACGCGGGTCCGACATGTACTATAGTTCAATTCTTTTATCTTGGCGGCTCGCGCATGCCCGCCCAGACGCTGGAGATTGCTGCGTTGCCAGTTGCACACGACGCACGCGCCAAGAGAAGCAGCGCCATAATGGCATAGTTCGCAAGCTTACGTTTAGGGGGGAGCGCGCAGTTTATGAAGTAAAGCCACCACGGCCGCATTAACCCTTTCGCTGCTACAAAGACGTGCTCCCTGCATTCCGCGCTGTGGGCGATTTTGTCACTGCACTGCTCACCTGTGCAGACACATTGTGTTCCGACTGCTTTGACACTCTTTATCATTCGATTCCACAAAAACTATTTGGCTAAAAAATTAGATTTTTACCTATCTTCTTGACTGATACCTTCCCCCCATAAATGACTTAATTTTGTTTCGATGTTCAACGCAGTTATTATGCAGCATTAAATATAGTAAACCATTGCACGAAATTTTGAAGAGTTTGCAGAGGTAAAGTCCATAGAGTATACATTCCGGATGGTCGATTTTAGTTGCCACAATGTTGAGAATGAAATGTGGACAAGATACCTATATATTTAATTTAATTTAAGTACCACATAAGTGTCGTATGTAATACTGAAAAAATATTCCACGTTTCGCGACTGTAACAAAAGTTTTACTTACACTGGGCACGTTTGGCTTTATTTTAAAGCACTTCAATCAATCAAAAGGAAGTAGACAAAATACATTAAACAAAACTGTGGACTTACAAAAACATTAGGACTTGAATATACCGTCTGTCAGTGAAGTGCTCAGAGCTATGTCAAATATAATTTTGTGTGTGGCACACACAAACAGCATTTATTTGCTAAAACACTGATGAGCCAACAGAAACGTTGAATATTGTGCTACCGCAGCACAAAACTACGAAAGGTGACTTGGCAATGGAGGACACAAAATACAGTCCTCTTATGATGCTTCAAAAGAGAGAAACGCGTCTGGTCTAAATAAGTCGCTTATTACAGTTGCAGAAGAGGGATAATATTTCAATACCATTGGTAAAACTGCGACTGTGGAACAAAAACAAGAAATAGAACATGAATACCATTGTGTATGTGCCATACCTTTCACCCGATGGAAGTGCTTTAAAATAAAGCCAAACGCGCCCTTTGTAAATAACACTTTTATTACAGTCGTGAAAGACGGAATATTTCTCAATATTACATACGACACCTATGTGGTACTTAAATTAAATGAGATGTTGTTATACAGTAAATATTGTATGAAATTTAGGTATCTTGTCCACATTTCATTCTCAACATTGTGGCAACTACAATCGACCATACGGAAAGTATACGCTATGGACTTTTACCTCTGCAAACTCTTCAAAATTTCGTGCAATGGTTTACTACATTTTATGCTGCACATCAAAACAAAATTAAGTCATTTATGGGGGGAAGGTATCAGTCAAGAAGACGTGTAAAAATCAAATTTTTTGGCCAAATAGTTTTTGTGAAATCGAATGATAAGTGTGTCAAAGCAGTGGGAACACCATGTGTCTGCACAGGCGAGAAGTGCAGTGATGACAAAATCGCGCACAGGGCGGAATGCGGGGAGCACGTGTCTGCAGCAGCGAAAAAGTTAATGAAGAGGCAAAGCACTAGAAATTTCATTCAAACGAATAAAATTCGTGAAGTAAGGCACTCCAATATTGTTTTTAAATAAAGAAATTATTAAACACCGCAGGAGGTTTGAACTCACAACCTTTCACTTGGCAGCCCAACACCTTAACCGTTCCGCTACGTCAGTTCATCGAAACGAGTACCTCCATTAGGACTCTTAACACTTCAAACAACTACTTAAAAACACTGTTGGTATGACTATGAATTACTCACGCTTCGTCGAAGTACAATAGGAAATAAACAATTACCGCTGTTCTTTATTGCGAAAAAGCAGTTCGTGAGATTGAAACAAACACCTTTCCTTGCTATCGCCTGAATTAGGAGTCTTATTGCTTGTTTGGTTTAATTAATTAATAGAATATGAAGCAATTGGTATAAAGAATGCTTTTTCCAAACCTTCTATAAAAGAAAGTCTGCTATCAAGACATTTCTTTTGTTCTATTACTTTATTTATGACTGAACGTTTCTAAAACAAGACACTCGTCCGTGCTCTGCACTGCAGTCGAGATCTGGCAACGTCGTTCTCTGTTCATTGGCTGACTGTGTTTTGTGACGTCAGATGCGCAGAACGAACCTGAACCCGGCCGACAAGATATATGACGCGCACTTTAAAAGACCGCGGCCGATTTAAAGCTACCTCCTAGCAAGAGTGGTGTCTGGCGGTGACACCACAATTTAACTATACATTCATTGATTACTACCTTTAATTCCGATCTTCTTCCATCTGTCATTGCCTCTGATATACGTTTGTGTTAATTTGTCCCTCTCTCTCTTCTGGTACGTGCTTTTAACAAGCCTTACAGTTTTCCTCGTATCTGATCTCGCTCTCCTTAGCATGATGGTACTCTCTATGATCTACGCAACAAACATAAACATCTACCATCTTTATTAATTTAGTTCAGTCTTCATGTTACCCACATGTGGCCTGTTTCCTACTGCTGGTAGTCTCTTTCATTCCGTTATACCTCTATGTTGTCTGTGATTCCCATCTACTACAGAACAAGTCAAGGAACTTTCTGATCTCATCTCTTCGTGCTCCTTCGAGCTCTCAGTAAAAACTAAAAATAAAAAAGGGTCCACACACGCCGGCTGGTGTGGCCAAGCGGTTGTAGGCGCTTCAGTCTGGAACCGCGCGATCGCTACAGTTGCAGGTTCGAATCCCGCCTCGGGCATGGATGTTTGTAATGTCCTTAGGTTAGTTAGGTTTAAGTAGTTCTAAATTCTAGGGGACTGATGACCTCAGATGTTAAGTCCCATAATGCTCAAAGCCATTTGAACCACTTTTTTTTTTCCACACATGCTCTCGACTTTGAGCGTCACATTCATCGTCAAGAAGGTCCACTAGGCGTGAACATCAAATACTTCATAACTATGCCTAACACAAGCAGTCTTGTCTTTCTCTACCAGCCACCCACATCACAAAACAAGATTGTGGAACCAAAAGTCGTTCGTACAAACTTTAACATCTCTCTTACTCATCACCATCTGACTTACGTTCTACCCTCCAATGCCTTCTTTCATCACATGCTACTGTCACACTGTGAATCTTCATATCATCTTTGAGATTCCGTCTTTTAAAAACTTTATTCGCGTCTGTAGAGAAACGTTTGCGCTACGCGATGCGAGCAGCATGCGTGCTAGCTTTTCTCAGAAAACGCTGTACAATCCCCTAGTCAAGCTCCAATTTTTAGGCACTGTCCAATCACTGCTTTTCCCGCTAATTTCTACAGTGCTCAGGTCAACAAATTTCCTAGCCCAGCGATAGACTGTTTGCATACCGTTTATCTACAAAGCGTGACCGACATTCCATTCTCAAAAAGAAGTTTTGTACTCTCATGAGCCAAATAATATCTTACATTTGTGGTCATCCTCAAACCACTCTTTCACAATCAGCGGCCAAAAAGCACCGTCTGAGAGTGTGAGACCGTTTTAGCTGAACAGGGAACCACGTGGAGAAACGCACAGGCCACACACATTCCCAGCTTTGTTTTTACAGTTCGTTGTTAAGATTCATTCGGCGACAACCGTCCGCCAGATGCCGCCCCAGTGTCTCCGAAAAGCCAGCGGCCACGATATCGCTGCGCCTTTTACAGAACAGCACTGATCAGGCGACCCCCGGTCTATGTGACTGGTAACTCCGTGTGGCATTACCCGGCACTGTGCAGCGTGGTTCTTCAGATCTCAGGTTACGCCGTCTCCCAGGGGCCCCTTGCACCAAATTCTCTGCATACTTCAATGAAGACCCAAAGAAACTGGTGCACGCATGCGTATTCAAATACAGAGATATGTAAACAGTCAGATCTTCCCGGATGTCCGCGATCGAACTGACACCTCTGTCCCTCCCCTCGCTCCTGGCTTCCAGTACTTGGACAACATTGCACACACGGAACTCAATGCCCCTATCACTACACAGGATCTCATTGCTACACTCCGCATAAAACGCAACACCACTCCTGTCTCTTTCCTCCGCATCCTGGCCCGGCTCTACAATGTAGTCTTGTCCACTGGTTACTACCCCGACCTGTGGAAAACCTCCCGTATCCTGATGTTCCTTAAACCTGGCAAACCGCCGTCCGCCGTCTCCTCCTACCGTCCCATCAGTCTTAGCTCGGTCTTCAGCAAGGTCCTGGAATCTATCCTCACCCGATGCATCCACCAGCATCTCCGCCAGCACCGCCTCCTTCCCGCTACCCAGCGTGGCTTTCGGCCGTCCTTCTCTTTCGACGACTTTCTCCTTCACCTCACTCATCTCCTTTCCGACCAGCTTAATTCCCGCCGCTCCGCAATCTTCCTCTCCCTGGACCTCGAACGAGCTTATGACCGCGTATGGCATTCCGGTCTGCTCTTCAAGCTGCAAACCTTCGCCCTTCCCATTAACTACGTCCGTCTGATTTGCTCCTTTCTCTCCCACCGTCCTTCCTACGTCACCATCCATAACACCGACTCCTACACTTTCTCCCTTCCTCCGATGTGCCCCAAGGCTCCGTCCTCTCCCCCCTTCTGTACCTTTCGTATACGGCGGACATGCGGCCGCCGTCACCCCCCGTCCAGCTTCTCCAGTTTGCCGATGACACAGCCTTCCTTACCCTTGCCCCCACCCTGCAGCGCTCCCAACACCTTTTCCAATCCCATCTTGACCGGTTCACCGCTTGGTGCAACCAGTGGTTGCTCAAGGTCAATCCCTCCAAAACCCAGGCGGTCATTGTAGGCAAAACCACCCCTTCCTTCCGCCTCCTTGATTTCTATCTCACCATCTATGGCGGTCCTATCGCCCTCACTCCCACCCTTAAGTACCTTGGCGTCACCCTCGTCCGTTGCCTCTCCTGGACTCCCCATCTCCAGACAATCCAAGCCAAGGCACACTCCCGACTCCATCTCCTCAAGCTCCTTTCTGGCCATACGTGGGGTCTGGACCCCTCCACCATCCACCACACCTATAAATCCCTCATCCGCCCTATCCTTTGTTATGCCCATCCGGCCTGGATCTCCGCCCCCCCCCCCTACCTTTTATAAATCCCTACAAATCCTTGAATGCCATGCTCTCCGCCTCGCCCTCGCCTATCGCATGTGGATCCTGTATGCTCTCATCCCCTTCCCCCACCTCCTCCTTTTCCTTGAAAGGATACGGATCCTGTACACCACCCGCAAACTCGATCCTCCTCATCTGCTTGTCTCACCCATCCTCTCCCACCCCCGCCCGCTGCCACGCCTGTATTCCCATGTCCCACCCGGTCTCCATCTCTCCACCCTCCTTACCCTCTCCCAAGGTGGCTTCCTCCAGCTCCCCCTCCCTGATGATGTCCTCCTCCCCTCCATCTACCCCTCCTATCAACTTTGATCCTCCCCCCCCACTTCCTGTGTCCTTTCCTTTAGGTACCCTCCCTCCCTTCTCTTTCCTTTTCCCCCATCCCCTCCCTTCACCCCTCTTCCCCTGGGCTTCCCCTCCCCCTTCCTCCCTCCCCCTATCTCCGCTGTCCATGGCATCTGCTCTCCCCTCTCCCTCTCCCACCCCCCCCTCCCACCCCCCCTCCTCCTCTCTTGGCAGGTCCCCGAACTCGCACTCGCTATGTGGACTTTCGCGCGACGGAGATCATCGCCATCAGTGTCTCGTGTTAGCTGTCCTGTTTAGTGTTCAGTGTTCACCGTCGCCCTCCATCGTTCACCTGTGCCATCGCCATCTTCAGTGTTTGTGCGTCGTATCAACAGTTTGCAGTGTGGATTAGCGTCGAGCGTGAACGGCTCCGTGTTTGTCTTTATGTGTCTACTGTTTTATTGCCCACCATTCTGTAACTTCTGTGTAATATTCCTGTTTTTTTCTCATTTTGTATTCTCTGGCTGAAGAGCAGCGTAGAATGCTGCTGACAGCCTGCCTGTTGTACAGGTTTCAAAATAACAATAAAGTAAAAAAAAACAGTCAGAATGGTCGGTAACGCCTGTATATAAGTGTCTGCCACAGTTGCTGGATCAGTTACTGCTGCTTCTGTGGCAGGTTATCGAGATTTAAGTGTGTCTGAATGTAATGTTATAGTCGGCGCACGAGCGATAGGACACTGCATCTTCGAGGTAGCGATGAAGTGGGGATTTTCCCGTACGACCATTTCACCAGTGTACCGTGAATATAAGAAATCCGGTAAAATACGAAATCTCCGACATCGCTGCGACCGGAAAAAGATCCTGCAAGAATGGGAGCAACAACAACTGAAGAGAATCGTTCAGCGTGACAAAAGTGCAACCTTATGCAAATTGCTGCAAAACAATGCTGGACCATCAACAATTGTCATCGTGCGAACCACTTGCGGCATGGCGGGATTTTAAATTTGTTCGCTAGCATTGAGTGAAGCAAGCTGCAAATTAAAATTCACCTACCTCAGAACGGCGTCTCCTCAGTGTCCCTTCACTCGGCAACGTAGATACTCACAAGATGATGTGAAAGCAGCGTCGATGAAAAATACTACCTAATATCTACATTTACTGAGGCCGCGCAACTCTAGTGATGAAAGAAATTTCTGTAGTAATACAGTATTAAAAATTTTATCGCGCGGTAAGAAAATGGATTGACTTCTGGAAAATAATGTCCGAAATTTCCACACAAAAATGTTTATTTTGTCCCTGATAGCCAAAGGAAAGGTACTATTCAGTCCACATTTAAACTACTGGCTATTTACTTCCAGTTCACAACTCATACACACACTTCACATGAACAGCAGCCAGAAATCTGTCCAAACCCGACCCGAATTAAACATTTTCACAGTCATTAATCTCACCACTAATATGAGTTATTACATTCGATCCTTCTTGTGGATTTCTAAAAAAGAAACTGCTCGCCAAAAAATGCTCAGTGGTTGAGTACTGAAACATGCCACACAGATACTATGAAGGGCAGTATTTCACACGCGAATATCTGTCCAACAGATTCAGTCAAAATCTCTGAAATTTTGCCAAGCAGTCCTCAACAACAACTGCTATCGACTTAGCTCACCAAAAAGTCAAACACTAAGTAATTCTTCATCTTACACATTATTTATACTGGCACTAGTAACATGACCGTCCGCGTTCAAAGTTAACTAGCGACTCCCTTCTTCCCGCCTCACTCTCAGTATATCTATCCGGTAACGAGTGGGAACCGTCCCAATTCTGATTGGCTGACCATACTGACTGCCAATCAGAATACTCTCTCGTGATCATATTCGCGCCAAAACTGGTCTGCACCAATCCTTATACGCAGAGGCATCTGCGTCAATGTGACACACAAATATTACAGTAATGTTTAATAAACGAAAACGAAAAGACAATAATTCTGGAAATATTCTTTAGATGCAGATTTTATTCCAGCGGACTTTCTGGTTGCTTTGTTACAATAGCAATCGCACCTAGACATACCTCATCAGCAAAGTGGGTAAATCCCCTACCATCATTTTCCCACGACGGGCTTGTGTAACTCTTGCACGTTACTTAAGACGGTATATAATGCAATATTGAAATCTGACAAATGTCCCACATACACACTCTAATTTACGCACAGGCTCACACAACACATAATAAACTAAATATTGATTTTAATAGTTCTTTCTAAAGTTATTTTAGATTTCATACTACGAAAATTGTAAGGTATTTGAAAATTTTAAATTAAATTTCAGTTAAATAATCCTTGCCCTGATACTTCAGATGAGTATTTCAATTGACAACCAAAAACAAGTCATAAATGTTCCCAAGTGAATTTCCTTTCTTAAATGCAATTTTTCTAACTTTAAAGTACATTTTTCTATGTCCGGAAATATGCCCGCTAGAAAGCTGAAATTTTCACACCACCTTTCTATTAATAACAAAGTGCAGTATACAAATTTTAAAGCGATTATACAAAAACTACTACCCTTTATTTAGATTATTACAGGTGGTTAATGTACGAGGTTCAGTAAGAGACGTTGAATGGCTTTCCCACGGCAGGCAGTGACAGACGCAAGTGTGTATCTCGGGTAGGCCGCTAGATGTCAGCCCCCGAATTTACATACAGCAAGCTACCCTAAAACAAACGTTCGCTCGGAACAACTAGCGACGCTACACATTCAACGAAACATCATTGATATGAGCTTTCGGAGCCGAAGGTCTGCTTGTGTGCCCTTAATGACTTCACGACACAAAAGACGTACGCCTTGCTTGGGCATGTCAACCCCAACATTGGACTGTTGATGACTGGAAACAAGCTGCCTGGTCGGACGAGTCTCGTTTCAAATTCTTTCGAGCGGATGGACGTGTACAGATATGGAGACAACCTCATGAATGTATGGGCCCTGCATGTCAGCAGGAGACTGTTCAAGCTGGTAGAGGTTCTGTATTGATATGGGGCGTGTGCGATTGTGGTGATACGGGATCTCCGATAGGTCTAGATACGACTCTGATAGGTGACACGTACGTAAGCATCCTATCTGGTCACCTGCATCCATTTATATCCATTGTGCACTCCGACGGACTTGGTCAATTCCAGCAGGACAATGCGACACCCAAGAAGTCCAGAATTCTTATAAGTGGATCCAGGAACACTCTTCTGCGTTTAGACACTTCTGCTGGTCACCAGAGACATGAACATAATTGAGCATATCTAGGAAGCCTTGTAACGTACTATTCAGAAGAGATTTCCCCCACCCTCACCCCCCCCCCCCCCACCCCCCGTCGTACTGATTAACTTTGAGTATTAACACTGAAGAGCCAAAGAAACTGGTACACCTGCCTAATGTCGGTAGAGCCCCCGCACTAATGAGCCCTTCGGGATTCATGGCGTCATTTCCCTCCAGCACTACTTCAGACATTAGTCAAGTCCATGCCACGTCGTGTTGCGGCACTTCTGCGTGCTCGCGGGAGCCCTACGCGACATTAGGCAGGTGTACCAATTTCTTTGGCTCTTCAGTGTTAATACTCAAAGTTAATCAGATTTACTTTTTGGAGGGATGGTTTGATATCTGCAATAATCTGTATCACTCATTGGTATATAAATGCCTGAATTAATCGAAAATAAGGAAACAAAATCTACCGCATTTCGGCCTGCGATGATAATCAGGATGAAATGACAGTCTGGTAGAGCGTGACGCGTTTCGCTTTTTCACTCCTTATGGACAGTTACAGAACTGGCTATTACTGCTGCTGGCACCTTCGGAAGCCATGTGTAATTTCTCCGCTGATTTCAAGCAGTTTCTCGCAACATTCCTTCGCAGTACTCGGTGGTCCCTGTCCGCCAGTACATGAAGTCTGTCTGGTCTTGCTTTATCTGCGTTGTTTCTTCGCGTTTCCACTTCACAACCACATCACCAGCAGCCGACTTGGCCAGGTTTAGAAGGGTCAGTCCCTGATGAATCTGTTACTGATGTGACATCCAACGACTAGTCCACATTCGGAGCTCTGCTGGGCGACTCATTCTGCTGTTCTGCTGTTCTGATAACACAACATTCTCCGCCTCCTTTTATACTGGGAGGTTCACCTCTCATGATACAGAGTGGTCAGTTCCGCAATAGAGAGGTTGTAACACTCCCGGGAGTACAAATGGGTGGGGGTACCTTAAAGTGGGCGTCGTTCCTTGATAGTGCGCCCTGTCCACACCACCCACGTACCTGATAATCCCACGGCGGTCGTACTGTTCTGCTCCACACTGTTGCTGGCTTGCCTGAAATTATCTATCGAAATATGCAAGCGGGTTTAGGGGAGCCACTCAACGTTAAGCACAACACTGTTCTACGTCTCGTATGAACATCTATATTCTGAGATGATTAAAGGAAAATCGCAGGTTGCACTGTTTACATTCTAATTCAGAAGCGTTATCCCAATTAATGGATGATTAACAGACCACAATATCATTCACAGAGCTTACGCACGACGCGGGTGATTGTTGATGATGGGCCGGCAGCGGTGGCCGTGCGGTTCTAGGCGCTGCAGTTCGGAACCGCGGGACTGCTACGGTCGCAGGTTCGAATCCTGCCTCGGGCATGAATGTGTGTGATGTCCTTAGGTTAGTTAGGTTTAATTAGTTCTAAGTTCTAGGGGACTGATGACCTAAGATGTTAAGTCCCATAGTGCTCACAGCCATTTGAACCATTTGAACCATTGTTGATGATGCGAAAGCCGAATGACCGCACGAAATTTCTTACACTCATCACGCGTACACAGATATTTGGTACCAGTCCTCCTTGACACTAGTAATGTTATTTTCACACTGTTCATAAAGTTAGTTTTTCAGTTCTCTGTTCTCACTTGTACGAGCGTGCTGATTGTTGATAATGCGGAAACGCGATGATCGAACGCACGTCCTCACGCTCGCTACAAGACACTGCCACTTGTCTGTCCTCTTTTGTGGTAACTAATTTTTGCTGATTCACATTAGTTCTTTCTGAGAGACGGAACAAGGCGCGGATGATCGATACTGTACGGTACGACACGCAACGAGAGGATACACAAATAAGTTATCAGCAGCACTGCTCATTTTTTAATTACTTCTTGACGCACTTTCCACTGAATCATTTACTTATTTTATCACTTTACTGTAATAACACTTACAGCAACACTTCAACTTCCATGCTAACAATGCCTCTCACATGCAGAACCACACACTACACAACATAATAGTTCCGTGTCCCGCGCTCGACTCTACAGACGCGGCTGCCGGCAAAACTACTCCACAACTAAGCCAGTGATATGACAATACGCTTACAAGGTGTGTCCGGATAGTTTTGATCAAATAGTCTCAATTATCTGTACTTGAAGCCTACACAACTGCTAACAAAAGTGGTAAGCTATTCTTGACAGTTTTGTTATTTCACTTGTATTTTTTTCATCATCATTTATTTGTGTAATAGGACCTTCAGGCATCTGCCATGTAAAAATGACAACATTTTATTTTAAGCTGCTGAAGATGGGCCATCCGGGATCGAAATTCTTTTTCTTTAAATAATCTTGTTTGTGATGCAGGTCTGATGTTACTTTCTTCTTGATTATTGTAGGTTATCATCATTCTTCCTGAGAGTAAAAGAAATATAAATACCAGCCGAAAATCATCTTTTGGCTCAGTAGCTGCGTATCTTTGTTGAAACAAAAAGTTTCGGTCAAATAAAAGACTGTCTCCGTTGATCTATTGTGGACATGGGGCAGCGGCTGGTGAAGAATTTAACAATGAAATTCGCCAACAACAATCAAATCTTCGAAGGGAACAATAGGGATCCGGTATATAATTCACGACATCCGGGAACATATGGCCCAAATATGCCAATATCGTTTGTTTTTGAAAAATGCGTTTGGGGCCTGAAGATAGGATATGGGATGCCGGAAATGATAGTCAAAATAAAATAAAATAACGTCTTAATCACACGGCTGTTGGCAAATTTTATTATTAAAGAAAAAGCAAAAGACAGTCCTCAGGCATAAAAAGAGCTGCTAACTTTAATACTGTAACATAAAGCTATTGTGTCAAATAACTAATTTTTAAATACTTATTTGCTGTAAATCGTTGGCAGCTTCATAAATGTGATTTAATTTAAACAAATAATTGTGTTTCAGAATGTAAGACGACTAATAAAAACGAAGTCATAAATGTGTGACAATGGAGTATATACAGAAACAAGACTTAGTTGAACACTTTCTGATGGGTCTGTAAAGTGGCGAATAAATAGGTGGTATTGCAATGGTATGAATTCAACAGCAGCCTTCAGCTAGGCACATTTCCGCTGTTTTTAATCGAATATAAAGTGTATTTCAGTATGAGTTTCAGGGTGAGTTTGCTAGAGGAGAGAAAGCGCCACTTGTTAAGCGTGTTTGGAGGCTGAGCGACTTTTTGACTACTGCTAGCATGACCGTTTAATCCCAAAGCGGCTTACTTTCCCCTTCCACCCGTCGCTGGGAACTGTGAAACTGGGTCAGGGAGGGTTTTTACAGCTTCGTGATTAATAATTACGGCACCGTCTTAAGACTCTGGCGTCAAACTTTCACTGAATAGCCGCCCCATCATAATCCTGGACCTAGCTACGGCCCTCGCGGTAAACTGACAGCGTACTGGAGGAATTAGCGACTCACCAGCATAGCGAGACCGTTATATACAGGGTGTTTCAAAAATGACCGGTATATTTGAAACGGCAATAAAAACTAAACGAGCAGCGATAGAAATACACCGTTTGTTACAATATGCTGGGGACAACAGTACATTTTCAGGCAGACAAACTTTCGAAATTACAGTAGTTACAATTTTCAACAACAGATGGCGCTGCGGTCTGGGAAACTCTATAGTACGATATTTTCCACATATCCACCGTGCGTAGCAATAATATGGCGTAGTCTCTGAATGAAATTACCCGAAACCTTTGACAACGTGTCTGGCGGAATGGCTTCACATGCAGATGAGATGTACTGCTTCAGCTGTTCAATTGTTTCTGTATTCTGGCGGTACACCTGGTCTTTCAAGTGTCCCCACAGAAAGAAGTCACAGGGGTTCATGTCTGGCGAATAGGGAGGCCAATCCACGCCGCCTCCTGTGTGTTTCGGATAGCCCAAAGCAATCACACGATCATCGAAATATTCATTCAGGAAATTAAAGACGTCGGCCTTGCGATGTGGCCGGGCACCATCTTGCATAAACCACGAGGTGTTCGCAGTGTCGTCTAAGGCGGTTTGTACCGCCACAAATTCACGAAGAATGTCCAGACAGCGTGATGCAGTAATCGTTTCGGATCTGAAAAATGGGCCAATGATTCCTTTGGAAGAAATGGCGGCCCAGACCAGTACTTTTTGAGGATGCAGGGACGATGGGACTGCAACATGGGGCTTTTCGGTTCCCCATATGCGCCAGTTCTGTTTATTGACGAAGCCGTCCAGGTAAAAATAAGCTTCGTCAGTAAACCAAATGCTGCCCACATGCATATCGCCGTCATCAATCCTGTGCACTATATCGTTAGCGAATGTCTCCCGTGCAGCAATGGTAGTGGCGCTGAGGGGTTGCCGCGTTTGAATTTTGTATGGATAGAGGTGTAAACTCTGGCGCATGAGACGATACGTGGACGTTGGCGTCATTTGGACCGCAGCTGCAACATGGCGAACGGAAACCCGAGGCCGCTGTTGGATCACCTGCTGCACTAGCTGCGCGTTGCCCTCTGTGGTTGCCGTACGCGGTCGCCCTACCTCTCCAGCACGTTCATCCGTCACGTTCCCAGTCCGTTGAAATTTTTCAAACAGATCCTTTATTGTATCGCTTTTCGGTCCTTTGGTCACATTAAACCTCCGTTGAAAACTTCGTCTTGTTGCAACAACACTGTGTTCTAGGCGGTGGAATTCCAACACCAGAAAAATCCTCTGTTCTAAGGAATAAACCATGTTGTCTACAGCACATTTGCACGTTGTGAACAGCACACGCTTACAGCAGAAAGACGACGTACAGAATGGCGCACCCACAGACTGCGTTGTCTTCTATATCTTTCACATCACTTGCAGCGCCATCTGTTGTTGAAAATTGTAACTATTGCAATTTCGAAAGTTTGTCCGCCTGAAAATGTACTGTTGTCCCAAGCATATTGCAACAAACGGTGTATTTCTATCGCTGCTCGTTTAGTTTTTATTGCCGTTTGAAATATACCGGTCATTTTTGAAACACCCTGTACAATACACGTGTTAGAGCACGATGTTTGACGCAGGTGCACACAGCAACGACAACACACAGAGTCGTTTATGCGCTGAGACGGTGAGCGTATAATTCTGAAGCAAATCGGACAGCGTTGTTGTAATATGATATTCTTGTGGACATGTATGTACATGAACGGTATAATTGCATAGTGTAATTAAAGCCTTAACTGAAAAAAAAAAATCTGCAGCCGCGTTTCGTAACCTGCACAGTTTGCAGCGAACTGTTTCACTTGGCGCTGTACTATCAATTTCAATTTAGTAAGCACGGAAGCGCCAGAGAAATGATCAACGAAGTCCAGCTGCAAGGGAGGCGTTCTGAATCACGGTCTGGTTTATTGTTAAAGTTACGAGAGCGTACGTTGCTAGAAGAGTCAACAAATTTCCTAGAAGAGTCAACAAGTGTGTTGCTTCCTCCTGAGGCGCCTTTCCACGGTTCACACGGCTCCCCACCCCACTCCCCCTCGGAGGTTCGAGTCCTCCCTCGGTCATAGGTGTGTGTCTGTGTGTTGTCCTTAGCATAAGTTAGTTTAAGTTAGATTAAGCAGTGTGTAAGCCTGAGGACAGAAAACCTCAGCTTTTTGGTCCCGTAGGAACTTACCAAATATTTCCACTTTCCTCCTACGTATAACGAAAAGATCATGAAGATAAAATCAGAGAGATACGAGCCCACAGGGAGGCTAAACGGCAACCATTCTTCCCGCGACCTGTTCTCGACTGTAACAGGAAAGAGGGAAAGTGACAGCCACACACTGCAAGTGGTCTTGCGGATTACAGATATAGATGCAGACCTGGTATGTACAAAACAGTATTACACGTGATTGTTGGTCTCAACGGAAGAGGCTGGTTGTTGAGTTAGGCATCAGACACATAGTTCTGACTATTCGGATTACATGTTCCACGTACCATAAGGCTTTTCGTGGCTGTGCGAACACATTTTAGTTAAAACACGAAAACTGAACTACGTGATCCAAAATTAACAAATTTTCCGTGCGTGAAAGACTGATTTAAGCCTGGCTACAAGCGTCCCATACCAAACAGAAGCTAAATGTCGTATTCCTCATAAGTTTCCTAATGACATGTACCAACATGTAACACATTCTACTGCCTGTTTTACAAAGCTGGTCAAAATAGTGTGTTTTTTACGCTATGGCTAGCATCAACAACCCGGTCAAGCTCAAAATGAATTACTGATACAAATATAGGTCAGAATATAAAGCAACTCCATACTCACACTAGACAATCTGCGTCTATTCATCACCCATTTCATCCAGATTTATGGTGTACGCAGGGCTTGTGTCAAAATTAAAGTGAATGAAGCGGGAGCTCTAGATGGCCAATCGTTCCGAAAAAAGGGCATGTTTGGAGTGGGTCGGGCGACTGACGAACCATTTATGTTGACGTAAGTTGAGAGCAGCGGTTGGCGCAGCGGAAGACTGCAAAACGGTAATCACAGTATCGTGGGGCCGAGTTACATTACTTATATTGCAAATAAACCTGTTTAATCCTCAATACATTGTGTTCATTAATATTTTTAAAAAAGGCAAGAAGAGGAACGACAAAGGAAAACTTGTGATTGCAAATAAATTTCTAAATAGTGGCTGTACTTACAGCGTCTACGAGGACCCGGCAAATAATTTTCCAAGAAGGGATTGTATTTAATTCGTACATGACTACGGATTAGTTTCATTTTGAGCCTCGAGCAGCCCTCGGAACCTGCCACGTGAAAAGCAGGTACCCAGTGCAGGTAACATTGGGCCACTAGCCGGTGGGGACAACAATAGCTACGGCTATGGGGCTCATCGCTTGATAGCGAATACTTTTGAAACACCGTGAGCATATTGTTTTTCTATGGAATGGAAATGAAGTCCCATGATACTTGACGGAGCGTACGGAAACTATGCGGGAGACCCGCACCGCGCCGGCCGTGGTGGCCGAGCGGCTCTAGGCGCTACAGTCTGGAACCGCGCGACCGCTACGGTGGCAGGTTCGAAACCTGCCTCGGGCATGAATGTGTGTGATGTCCTTAGGTTGGTTAGGTTTAAGTAGTTCTAAGTTCTAGGGGACTGATGAGCTCAGATGTTAAGTCCCATAGTGCTCAGACCCATTCGAACCCGCACCGCCGTACTAGGCAAGGTCCTAATGGCGATGGTTTGCCGTTGCCTTCCTTCGACCGTAATGGGGATGAATGATGATGATGATGATGATGAAGGCGACACAACAACATCCAATCATCTCGGAGCAGGTGAAACTACCTGACCCCGCCAGGAATCGAACCCGGGACCCAGTTCTCGGGAAGCGAAAACGCTACCGCAAGACCACCAGTGGCGGACTTCGTTTTTCTATACAAACTTTAGAACAACTATGTAATTGTGCAAGACGACGAGAAATCATTGTTTCCCTTGTTTTCACATATGAATATCATCCCAGCACGTGTAAATCATTAGCTGTAAAATAATAAAAGGATCTAATTTTATATACCAAATTCTCGTTTGCACCTCACAATCCCTTACTCGAAATTTTTTTTGCAGCCACAAATTTTCCTTTGCCTTTCCTTTTCAAGTCATTTATGAAAATATTAATAAATAAAACATATTGTGCTTTATTCCTGTTTATTTTCTGTGGAAGTAACATAAAAATTGAAAATAAAAAGGAAGTTTACGTGTAAGGAACCCTCACATTGCTATTCTACACAGTGTGTCCCAGTTCCTTCAAGACTGCTTGTGTGAAATCCCAAAGTGCAATGCTATCTCGTGGCGAGTTACGATCTTCTAAGTTTCAAAAACAGTTGTGTAGAAAGTCAAAGAGCTAGCATTGCTGCCACAGGCATCGTGGCCTTAAATGTAACAGTACGTGTCTGACACTCGTCGTAAAATGGCAGTGGAGCAGTGAGGCAACTTCAGTCCTCCAGCACTTGTGGACGAGAATTCCTTGAACTGACTAGACTACTAAACGACAGGTTCCTGGCTGCTCCTCCATGAAGACACCCCAGCCCACAAAGATAACATTGTGCAGGAGTGTTTGACCGGCAAATGGATCAAATTCCTGGGTCACTCACCGGATTTGGACCAAGCCGACTTCTGGTTGTTCCCCAATTGAAGCTGGCAATAACGAACACTGTTATGGCGCAATTAGCAATGCATTGCTAAATGCGACTCCAAAAAAGGACCACAGTGATAATTTCAGAACACTTTTAAAACGATTTCAGCCATGTTTTGATTCAGAGGGAGACTATTTCATACAAATACAGTGATTTTGTGGACATAATCCATGCCTTTCAATTTTGCCGGCCGTTGTGGCCGAGTGGTTCTAGGCGCTTCAGTCTGGAACCGCGCGACCACTACGATCGCAAGTTCGAATCCTACCTCGGGCATGGATGTGTATGATTTCCTTAGGTTAGTTTGGTTTAAGTAGTTCTAGGTTCTAGGGGACTGATGACCTGAGATGTTAAGTCCATTTCGCTCGGAGCCATTTTTGAACCTTTCAATTTTCATAGCCACAGTCCTGACGGAACTGGTATACTCCGTTCATACACTTTCCGCTGCTCGACCCGCTAGGCGCTCTGGATTTCCCTCTTCTGTCACTTTCATTTCTGGCCGAGCTCTGCGTACATCATAAATCTGAACGAAATCGGTACTGACGAGTAGGCGCGGTCCCTTCGTGAAGCAACAATCACGCAGCTGGTTGGCAGATAATTAAATGAAAATTCAATAAAGTGTCTCACTCAAACTTTGCGTGACAATTTGTTATGAGAATGAAATCCTAAACTGGAAAAGTTGCTCACGCAGTTCAACGAACTCGCTCAAACCTATTCCTCTCTGATTCATACCTGACTAGGAAGATTACAGTATTTAATCGTCCTGACAACAATCAGTGCAATTTTGAAAGAGTTTTTAACCTAGTAAGAACTTTCAAAACAGCCCACACTCCACTACAGAATGAAACATCCGTTCTGGAGACCATCCCTACAGTGGTTAAGGCATTTATCCGCAGTATCCTTTTTTCCAGGAGTTCCTGCAGGGTCTGCAGGAAACCTACGGCTACGTTTGGAAAGTAAAAGAGGCACTGGCGGAAGTGGAACTGTGGTGGTGGGTCGTCTGTCGTGTTTAGTGCTGGATCATCTGTCATTGCGGTATCAATTTCGTTATGAAGGAGTGATCGCAGCTGGTCCGTCATCTACAATGAGTATCATCTTACTGCTCTCTAAAGAAAAGAAGTGCCAGTTGTTTTATTGGCGCATCATCATCTCAATCCGTAACACCCATCTGCAAGAAGGGTACCAGAACTGACCCACAAAACTGGTGTCAAATACCCTTGAGAGCGATTTGTTGTAGAATCTCAGAACATATTTTGAGCTCGAACATAATGAGATATCTCGATTAGAATGACCTCCTCCTTTCCATCTAGCATAGTTTCCGAAACCATCTATGATGTAAAACCCTCGGATCAAGGAAGTCAGATATATTCAGTATTTATCAATTTTCGAAAAGCATTTGACTCAGTGCGACACTACGCCCATAATAAAAGCAGCTGTCGAATGCGCTATCAGTCGAAACCTGTGAGTGGACTGAGGATAAAAAAAAAATGGTTCAAATGGCTCTGAGCACTATAGAACTTAACATCTGAGGTCATCAGTCCCCTACAACTTAGAACTACTTAAACCTTACTAACCTAAGGACATCACACACCTCCATGCCCGAGGCAGGATTCGAAACTGCGACCGTAGCAGCAGCGCGGTTCCGGACTGAAGCGTCTTGAACCGCTCGGCCACAACGGCCGGTGACTGAGGATATTTTGCTAGAGAGGACACAACAAGTTATCAAGAATGGAGAGTCATCATCGGATGTGGAAGTAACTTCTGGTAGGTCCCAAGAAAGTGTGTTGGGACCATATGCTGTTCATGATACTTGTTAATGACCTTGTAGACCATATTAAGATTACCCCCAGACTTTACGCAGACAATGAAGTACTATCTGAAACTAGCTGCACAAATATTTGTAAGGTTTCAAATGGAGCTAAGACTGGCAACTTGCTTTAAATGATCATGTATGTAAAAATTTACACTTCACAAAACGAAAAAATAGTAGTAGCCTATGACTGAAATATCAGTGAGTCACGGTAGGAATAGTTAAACTGATACAAATACCTGGACGGAACACTTTTTTGGGATATGAAATGGAATAGAGGTTCAGTAGTGGGTGAAGTAGGTGACAGACTTTGGTTTGTTGGTAGAACACTGGGGAAATGCAATCGCTCTATGAAGAAGATTGATAACAAATCAGTCCTCAAGTGTGTAGAACCCATACCAGGTAGGACCATCAGGGGATGTTGAACGTACAGAGAGAAGAGCAGAACGAATGTTCACAGGTTTGTTTGACCGAAGGGGAGTGTTGCAGAGGTGCTGAGGGAACTGAACTTGCAGGCTACTGAAAATAGATGTACACTATCCTGAGGAACCTTACTTGCAAAGTCTGAAGAGCCAACTTTAAATTATGACATTACTAATGTACACTGAGTGGACAAAAGTCGTGGAATAGCGATACGCACATAAACATGGACGGAACTAACGCATATAAAAGGTATAAAAGGGCAGTGCACTGGTGGAGCTGTCGTTTGTACTCAGGTGATTCATGTGAAAACGTTTCCGACATGAATATGGTCGCACGATGGGGATTAACAAACTTTGAACACGGAATGGTAGTTGGATCTACATGCATGGGAAATTACATTTTTGAAATCGTTAGTGAACTCAATATTCCGAGATCCACAGTGTCAAGAGCGAGACGAGAATACCAAATTTCAGGCATTACCTGTCACCACGGATAATATACTGGCCGACGGCTTCACTTAACAACCGAGAGCAGCGGCGGCTGTGTAGAGTTGTCAGTGCTAACAGACAAGCAACACTGAGTGAAATAACCACAGACACCAATGTGGAAGGTACGACGAACGTATCCGTTACGTCAGTGCGGCGAAATTTGGCGTTAATGGGTTATGGCAGCAGACGATCGAAGTGAGTGCTCTTGCAAACGGAACATCGCCTGCCACGCCTGAGCTCCTGACCATATCGGTTGGACCCTAGACGAGTGGAAAACCGTGGCCTGGTCCGATGAGTCCCGATAACAGTTGGTAAGAGCTGATGATACAGATCGAATGTGGCGCAGTCCCCACGAAGCAATGGGTCCAAACTGCCTACAAGGCACTGTGCAAGCTGCTGGTCATTTCATAATGGTGGGGGCTGTGTTTACATGGAATGGGCTGGGTCCTCTGGTCCTACTGAAATGATCAATGACAGGAAATGGTTGTTTTCGGCCACTTGGAGACCATTTGCACCCATTCATGGACTTCATGTTCCAAAACAACCATGGAATTTTTATGGATGACAGTGCGCCATGTCGCCAGGCCGCAATTGTTCACGACTGGTTTGAAGAACTTTCTGGACAGTTCGAGCGATTGGTTTGGGGATCCAGATCCTCCAATATGAATCCCATCGAACAATTATGGGACATAATCGAGAGGTCAGTTCGTGTACAAAATCAGACACCGCTAACACTATCGCAGCTATGGACGGCTATAGAGGCAGCATGGTTCAGTATTTCCACAGGGAAAGTCCGTTGACTTTTTGTTTCCATGCCATATCCAGTTGCTGGACTGCGCTGGTAAATGGACGCCTCCACACGATATTAGGAGGACTCCCATGACTTTTGTCACCTTAGTATACTGCAACCCCACGTATCGCTCCCGTACGGGTTTTGAGGAAATAATTAGATTAATTACAGGACGAACAGAGGCATTTAAACAATAATTCTTCTCGCACTACGTCTGTGAATGGTACGGGAAAAAATCCCAATATCTGGTACAACAAGACGTATCCTCGGCCATGCACTTCACAGTCGTTTGCAGAGTATAGATGAAAATGCAAATGTAGATTCTTCCAAGAACTTTCACAAAATCTATAGGGAATAATGACAGCTGCCTAATCTTTTACGTCGTTTTTTTCCCTCCATTAGGCTCAACAACAGATAAGGATACAATAATTGGAGAGTGTCGCCAAAATAGCCGCTTATAATAGTTAATCTGTATCAACGACAGACAGTTTTGGCATTTATCGCCATTGTCAAGTACTTTTACAGTGGTGTGACATGCATATTACGTCGTTACTGACACTGCCTTTTAACTGTTAGCGTTTTTATTACGTGGTACATGACGTAAATATATACATTACTCAACTGCGATGAACCAAAACAGAGATTACAGTTTACAAAACCAGTACGTAACCAGAACTTCGAACCCCCAAGAAATAGTGAAAATAATAAAATCATTGAAAAATAACGGAGCACCAGGATAAGATGGACTGATTGCAGAAATATGGAAATTAAACCATGAAAACATTACACCCAAAATACACAGAATAATCAAAAACTTCTTGGAAACAGAAAAGGTGCCACAACAATGGAAGTCAGCCCTAATACAGCCCCTCCACAAGAAAGGAGACTAAATAGACCCTAATAACTATAGAGGAATTTCGTTACTGCCTGCGACACACAAAATTCTATCAAAAGCTCTGTTAAATGGCCTAGAACCTCAGATAGATCCACATATCGGAGAGTACCCATCAGGGTTCAGGAAGGGAAGATAGTGCAATGAACAGATCTATTTCCTGAGAACAATATTAACAACGAGAAAGTTCAGGAACACCACAATAACATTTGTTGATTTAAAGAAGGCCTACGATTCCATAGACAGAGAGACGCTTTTCATTACACTGGAAGAAATGAAGGAGAGAAGAATCCAGGAAACTAATCCAGGAAACATTAACAAATCCAAAATCCAAAGTGAAGTTCATGGGACAGATCTCGGAACCGTTCGAACTCAAGACAAGAGTGAGACAGGGAGATGGCCTGTCACCCATTTTATTTAACGCAGTTTTAGAGAAAATAATCAGGACATGGAACAAAGAAGTCAATGGGATAAAGATGGGGATACACAAAAATAGAACCTTCAACATAAAATGTCTGGCCTTTGCCGATGATATAACCATCACAACAAATAACAGAAAAGAAGCCCTAGAGTCACTACATCGAATCGCAGCCAGAACAGGACTACAAATTTCGTATGAAAAAACCCAGTACATGGACACAAAATCCACAGACAGAAAGCCATTGGTAACAAAGTATGGAAAGATAGCACAAGTAGAAAGTTTCAAATACCTGCGAGAGATTATACAGAAAACAGGACCAAATTCAACAGCTAATGAAGAAAGAGTTGCAAGGTTACAAAAAGCTTACAGACTTACATGGAACCATTACAACAAAAGAAGTATTTCCGTTAATGCCAAATTAAGACATTACAAAACAGTAGTCTTACCAGAAACCTTGTATGCCTCAGAAACGACAGTAATCAGGGGAAGAACTAAAATCAACGAAATCGAAAAGCAAGAGAGGAAAATTCTGAGACGGTTCAGAGACAGGGGATCTGCATAAAAAGACCAACAAAAAACTGTACAAACAGACAGAGACAATTACGGACAACATCAGAAAAAGAAGGGCTAAATTCTATGGGCACATTTATAGGATGAACGAAAATAGGCTGACCAAGAAGATTTTTAATATAGTGATGGGTAATACGATGAAAACTAACTGGGCAAAGGAAACCATGGAAGACCTCAAGAAGAAATAACGAGCAGAGAAAAATACAGAGAAAAAATCAGGAAACAGAAATTGAAAGAAACACAAAAAGAGAAGAAACCAGGAAAGAAGTGGACAGAAGAGTGGAAGAAGAAACACAGTGAATATATGAGAGGCTTTTGGGAAGAGTAAAGAAAGAGACAAAAAAAGTGCCATGAAAATTGATTGTGTTTTAATGCTCTCCTAAATAGGGAATGAATGATAATAATAATTGAAAATAGTAGTTGGGCAGTTCTAACCTTACGACGTTACACAGTGTGTTCGGGAATTCCCGTTTTTGAATAGGAACCCAAGTCCGGAAACACACCATTTCCGTGCTACAGCCGTTTGAAAACATATTTGCTAGGTAGGTATGCAACAGCGTAGTCATTTGGGTGGTGGGGGTGGCGCGGGGGGGGGGGGGGGGGGTAGGGAGGGAAGTGAAGTAACATCGGATCGGCTGATGTCATTTGACATTCATCCTACCTCTCTGACTCGACTCCAGCCTCATTCGCTCGTCTGTAGGAGTTAGAGCAACATGCTTGAGTACACGTTTGCAGAATACACTAAATGATTCTTCTGAATGGTGAAGCTAACGGTAATGAAAGAGCTGCTCGTGACCTATATCAAAATAGTTCTCCACAACTTCCGACTCAATCGCGTACCCTCTTCGCCACAATTACACAATGGCTTCCAGGAAGGGTATTTTTACCGTCACCAGGTGAGACTGTGGTGCTCTAAGAAGACACACGACACAAGCGAACTGGAAGAGGTTATACTGCATCACATTGAAGAGAGCCCGTCAATGTGTACACGAACAATTGATTTGGCTATTACGAGTGGAATTGTGAAACAAGTTACGTACAGGGTCACGCCTGATCAGTTACTTGCAAAAGTGGTCTCGTTTCCAACATGTTTCCAAATGGTTGTAGCACGGAAGTTATACGTTTCCGGACATAGGTTATAGTTCAAAATATTATTTACTCACTTCCCTCTACAAGTCCTAGAAAATTGTAATGGCAATTTCCGAGCAGCCTGTGTAACTTCTTAAGGGTTGAACTGTCAAACCACAATTAAAGTACAGGGTGTATCAAAAAGAATCATCTGATTTAAAAAAAAATCATACTTATTATGTTATTTGTCATATGTGCGTGAACAGTGAACTGTTGGAAAGAGCAAACGCTCGGGTTTTACATGGCAGCAGTGTGCAGCCACTTCAGTTGTAGTAAGAATGGTGTCGGGACTGATGAAAGCGTTTTGTGTTCGACGTTTTGGGTGGTGAGGGTCAGTAATAACTGTTCAGCGTGAGGTCCGTGCTAGGTGCGGTGTGGATCCTCCTACAGCATAGAGCATTAGACGATGGCATGAACAATTCTGAGAAACAGCTTGTTTGGCCGCGCGGGATTAGCCGAGCGGTCTAGGGCGCTGCAGCCATGGGCTGTGCGGCTGGTCCCGGCGGAGGTTCGCCGGCCGGGGTGGCCAAGAGGTTCTAGGCGTTACAGTCTGGAACCGCACGACCGCTACGGTCGCAGGTTCGAATCCTGTGTGTGATGTCCTTAGGTTAGTTAGGTTTCAGTAGTTCTAAGTTCTAGGGGACTGATGACCTCAGAAGTTGAGTCCCATAGTGTTCAGAGCCATTTTTTGAGCCGGCTGAGGTTCGAGTCCTCCCACGGGCATGGATGTGTGTTTGTCCTTAGGATAATTTAGGTTAAGTAGTGTGTAAGCTTATGGACGGATAACCTTAGCAGTTAAGTCCCATAAGATTTCACACACATTTGAACAAACAAGTTGTTTGTGGAAAGGCAAATTCCGAGCCGTCCCTGAGTGTCCGACACAGACGTCGAACGCATCCGCCATAGTTTCACAAGCAGTCCGCAGAAATCAGCTGGCCGTACCGCTCGACATCTCAACACGCCCCTGATGTCCGTCTGGCATGTTTACACATGAAACCATACAATATTCAGCTACTGCAATCTCTTCGTGAAGGTGACGAACAACATTATGTGGAGTTCTGTAATTTCGTTCTTAGCAAGATGGGGGATGACGGTTTTCTTCCACGCTTAGTGTTTACTGTTGACACAACATTCCATTTAAATGGAAAGATGAACCGTCATAATGTGAGAATATGGGGTACGGAACAACCACACGAAGTTGTACAACATGAGAGGGAGTCTCCAAAATTTAATGTGTTCCGTGCAGCTTCGCGGAAAAGGCGTACGGTCCATTTTTTCCTTGCGGAGAACACAGTTACAGGAAGCACGTATCTCGATATGCTTGAGAACTTTCTTTTCCCACAGTTGGAGACTGATTCGAACGACTTCGTTTACCAACAGGATGGGGCACCATCACACTGTCATTTGGAAGTGCGGGAATTTTTATATCAAAGGATTACTGAACGATGGATGCCTCTGACTGGACCAAATGATTCAGCCCTACATTACTGGCGTCAAAGGTCGCCGGACCTGACTGCATGTGATTATTTCCTGTGGGGATATATAAAAGAAACTGTTTATGTGGCTCCATTGCTAACAACAGTAAATGAACTGAAACATCGCATAACAGCAGGTGTGAAAGCTGGAACTCAAGAAATGCTCACTGCAGTGTGGTAACAGATTGAATACCATATCGACATATGCCATGTATCTCAAAGGGGGCATACTGAACATCAATGAAAATGTATTAAAAAAAGCTTTTTGAGTTTCCTGTTCATCAAAAAACAAAGTCCAATGTACTGTATATGTTTATTAGTTTCATAAATACAGGCGTGCCAAACCGGATGATACTTTTGATACACCCTGTGAGCTGGCGACCATGCGCTCTCATTTAAATATAGGCCGAAATAGTCAGCCTACAGGAATTGTAAAACGAACCCTGTAGTCCAGGACCGCGTGCCACAAAGGGCGCAGATTCACCACGAGATGGGGAAAATCACAGGCGTCTATTGTCTATTGAGACCTAAGCGCTGTAGTGTGAGAATGAGACAGACGAGAACATACGTCGTAGGGAAAACCAGTAGAAACCGCTTGTGGCCAAGCAGATGTAGCAGTGTTAAATATGGCGGACCTAAGATCGGCCATAAAGGGAAACATTTATGAAAACTATTTAATTCTGTAGTAATTCAGGGAATCAAGCCACAGTAATTTTAATCTGCCATCCTCCATAAATTTTGATGGTGATCCCAATAAAACCTGAATATTGATCACATCTATAATAGTTTAAGGTTTGCTGTTAAAGTGAAAGACCCGAATGCTAAAATATGAACACTTTGGTCGATCTTAACGATCGACATTTCATAGAGAAGCGCATCATTAAAGTGACAAACATTGTAAATATCAACTCTGTAACTTTATTTGTTTATAAGATATAGTAAACTTAAATTATCACTATTTACAGTTAAGCATCAGATCATTTCCTCCACACAAAACACATTGGACGTTGACAGCATGACACTCTATCAAATCATTAGGTAATAGATTATTTGTTGTAAGGTTTAGTGCATAATAGTTACTTTTGTTCTTTATTTATTTATCAGAAAACACATTGGCGCAAGGCTACTGGCCGTGGCATTCAAAGCTAGGAAGGAAACTGTATTGGTTTTATGTAAAAGAATTAAACGTTCATTATGTAACGGATATTGTTATTACTTTATTTAGAACGTGTAGGTGGTCAAGCTTTGATTATTTAAATACGTTAAAATGTAAATTAATGTAGAATAAGCTGTAGCCAATCAGATGGACGACTTAAGGAAAGGGGACTGCGCTAGTCAGGTGAGCGAAGGTGTTCGGCGCGCGGGAAAAGCGGTCGGAGACGGGCAGAGAGCAGTTCTGGTCTAGACACCAAAGAGTACAGTACGGATGCAGACGAGAAAGTGGACGGTCGGTCTTTAGACAGCTAGGAAGTGAAACGACTTAGAAAATTTACCGTTGTGTGGTATCACGGGACTTAGTCTCTGAGCGGTGAGCAGCCGCGCAGCTAGTGTGAACTCTAACTCTTCGCGTAGTTGTCGTGGGGGAGTATCGAACTTGCATTTCGGTATGAGACTGTGAATGATCGAACTGTGTCAAAGGGATATGCGCTCGAGTGTAACAGTAACTCTAAATACGACCACTTTCGCTATTAGTTTGCTTTTTGAATAAACATTATTCTAAACAAATCGCAACTCTGTGGCCTACATCATTTATGGTTCGTTAATTTAGTTCCCAATATTATTATTATTATTGTTATTATATTTTACGTTATCTTTGTATTTCGCAAACTTGGCATCAGCCAAACAATTTAACCAAAGGATCACAAGTGTCTAATTTAGGGCGTGTAATGCGAAGCGTGCGGTTCAACGCCTAGACGAGTTTGAGTTAAGACATTTAGACGAAAAGGAACCACACGTGAGCCCGAACATCTATGGGATGTTAGCTCGTAACCCTGTATTATTTTCAATATACTTACGTCATTTACCATATAGCTAAAACATTGATAGCTGTATGACGGTTGTGTGACAGTTTCACTAACGACGTAGTATGCACGTCACATCATTATACAAGTACTTGAAATGGCGATAAATGCCGAAGCAGTGTGTCGTGAATTATTATAAATGGTTCAAATGGCTCTTAACATCTGAGGTCATCAGTTCCCTAGACTTAGAACTACACTACTGGCCATTAAAATTGCTACACCAAGAAGAAATGCAGATGATAAAGGGGTATTCATTGGACAAATATATTAGACTACAACAACCACCTCTGGCCGTAATAACGGCCTTGATACGCCTGGGCATTGATTCAAACAGAGCTTGGATTGCGTGTACGGGTACAGATGCCCATTCAGCTTCAACACGATACCACAGTTCAGCAAGAGTAGTGACTGGCGTATTGTGACGAGCCAGTTGCTCATCTACCATTGACCAGACGTTTTAAATTAGTGAGAGATCTGGAGAATGTGCTGGCCAGGGCGGCAGTCGAACATTTCCTGTATTCAGAAAGGCCCGTACAGGACCTGCAACATGCGGTCGTGCATTATCCTGCTGAACTGTACGGTTTCGCAGAGATCGAATGAAGGGTAGACCCATAGGCCACTGTTCAAAGTGCCGTCAATGCAAACAAGAGGTGACCGAGACTTGTAACGAATGGCACCCCATAACATCACGCATGGTGATACGCCAGTATGGCGATGACGAATACACGCTTGCAATGTGCGTTCACCGCGATGTCGCCAAACACGGATGCGAACATCATGATGCTGTAAACAGAACCTGGATTCATCCGAAAAAGTGACGTTTTGCCATTTGTGCACCCACGGTCGTCGTTGAGTACACCATCGCAGGCGCTTGTGTCTGTGATGCAGCGTCAAGGGTAACCGCAGCCACAGTCATCCTAGCTGATAGCCCATGCTGCTGCAAACGTCGTGGAACTGTTCGTGCACATGGTTGTTGTCTTGCAAACGTCCGCATCTGTTGACTGAGGGATCGAGACGTGGCTGCACGATCCGTTACAGCCATGCGGATAAGATGACTGTCATCTCGACTGCTAGTGATACGAGGCCGTTGGGATCCAGCACGGCGTTCCGTATTACCCCCCTGAACCCACCGATTCCATATTCTGCTAACAGTTATTGGATCTCGACCAACGCGAGCAGCAATGTCGCGATACGATAAACCGCAATCGCGATAGGCTACAATCCGACCTTTATCAAAGTCGGAAACGTGATGGTACGCATTTCTCCTCCTTACAACAGGCAACACAACAACGTTTCACCAGGCAACGCAGGTCAACTGCTGTTTGTGTATGAGAAATCGGTTGGAAACTTTCCTCATGGCAGCACGTTGTAGGTGTCGCCACCGGCGCCAACCTTGTGTGAATGCTCTGAAAAGCTAATCATTTGCATATCACAGCATCTTCTTCCCGTCAGTTAAATTTTGCGTCTGTAACACGTCATCGTAGTAGTGTAGCAACCAAGGTAACCTAGGGACGTCACACACATCCATGCCCGAGGCAGGATTCGAACCTGCGACCGTAGCAGCCGTGTGGTTCCGAACTGAAGCGCCTAGAACCGCTCGGCCACAGCGGCCGGCAATTATTATAAGCAACTATTCTGGTGCGTCCCTCTAATATTCTTTCGCGGGGTGTTGTCTGCTCTAGCCCAGATACAGAGGCTAAGAGCCGAACCTGCCATCCGTCTCGTCCGTCTCGTCGGCCGCACAGACGGGGTGTGCTGCTGTCGTGGTCGTGTCGCTCGTGCTGCAGACCCGTCTGCCACGCCAAATGGTGAGTGTGGGGCGGGGGGGGGGGGGGGGGGACAGATGCGAGGCGCAGGGCCGCCCGACACCAGGCGTGAAGTAGCCGGCCGTGCGTGGGCGTGGGTGCGTGCCCGCCGCTATAACGGGCGCCGCTGCTCTGCTGCTGTACCACCACTGTGTTTGTAAACACGATATCCGCTCCCCAGCGGCGCCGAGCCGTGCTGAGCTGAGCTGAGCTGTTCGCCAGTTCCGGTCTCGAATATAGCACTTCCGATCGGTGTTTGCCATCAATGCCAAGGCCCCTATCTACCTACTGTTTACCCTTCTCCTACACGACCACGTCTTGAGACATAACAACCTAATTGATGGCTGTGCTGCTACGCTCATGCGCTCACGTGATTCTATATTTAAATTTCATTGTTGGTATAGGGGACAATCAAATGAAAACGAGACAGATGCAAAAAAAAAGTACAGGGGATAGGCAAAATAATGTGAACAGTGATAGCAATGGGATGGTTGTGTTTGACGGTCAACAACGAAGGTAAGGGACGTGTCGCGCTGGACTGTGCGTGTTCAGTACGACTAGGCATCGATGCAAGTTGTTTGCGAGTAGTGCACACTTGGTATTTGCAAAAATGGTTCATATGGCTCTGAGCATTATGGGACTTAACTGTTGAGGTCATCAGTCCCCTAGAGCGTAGAACTACTTTAACCTAACTAGCCTAAGGACAGCACACACATCCATGCCCGAGACAGGATTCGAACCTGCGACCGTAGCGGTCGCGCGGTTCGAGACTGTAGCGCGTAGAACCGGTCGGCCACTCTGGCCGGCCATATAGAAAAGGCTTAACGGCCAATGATCTTCACTGCGGATGCACTCACATTGCCCGAACTCTTACGGGTATCGGTAGATTGACTGCCGCGAGTAATGAGTATAGTGGGCAGGGACACTAGTGTATGAACAGTAAGTTGAGAATGTGGGTCTCACGGGGACCGTGCCAAAAATGAGTCCCTGCAGTCACACTATCCTTTGTGTCCTCGGTGGCTCAGACCTACAGAGCGTCTGCCATGTAAGCAGGAGATCCCGTGTTCGAGTCCCTGTCGGGGCACACATTTTAAACTGTCCCCATTGATATTTATCAACCCCTGTAAGCAGCTAAAGGTCTGGATTTCATTGTAATTTCATTCTTCGAGAGCTGCAAGATCACGTTGAAGATATCTTCTTCATATTCATGAAATAAGGTTTGGTACTGCCAACGAAACCATGGTTGTGTCCAGGCGTGCCACTTCGTCCGAAGCAAATAGATTGTCATTAAAGTTTTTCTTCAGAGTTTCAAAAAATATAGAAATTGCATGGGGAGACATCGGACGTGTAAAAGCTTCTCAGAAAAAAAGGCCGTGGCATCATGTTAGCGGGAATTCTCGTCCAACAGAATGATGCCGTCCGTGAACATGTATGGGCGTTTGGACCTGACGGCGCACTTCAATTTTTGCAAAGCGTCCACGTACCGCTTTGCGTTAATTGTCGCGCCGTATTCCAGAAAGTCAATGAGCAGAGGAATCTTCTAGTCAAAGAAGAAGGTCATCATGACTTTTCGGAAACTAGCAGAAGTTTCGCTGGGAAGCCTTTACACGTTCTCCATACAGTACCTATGTCTCCCCATGCGTTTTCCGTATTTTTGAACCAGGGAGGAAAACGTTCGTGACAGAAGAGGTACACGCCTGGGTTCAATCATGGTATCGTTGGCAACCATAAACATTTTTGCTTGTAGGTATTGACCGTCTTGTTTCACGCTAGGATATTGTGTTAACAGTTATGGGGATTACTTTTGAAATAAGTTAAATTTGTTCTCATCTGTTTCGTTTTCATTTGGCTACATCTTACATTTTTGTATGTTTATTCTTATTTCCATACGTTAATTGATTTTCAAGTATTAAGGAACCCTGATATTGTGTGAAGGAAAGAGTACCCCATTTTTTTTTTTTTTAAATCTCTGGACTTCGCTTCTGGTATTTAACGCGTGGCTAAAACTGCATATTGTGCGTGCTGTTTATAACAGAATAAATGCTGCAAGAGTTCTAGTAGATGTAGCAATGTTTCATTCAACCAAAGATCTACCACTGAACATGCTATTAATGCTTCTAGCTTTAGTCTCTTGAATCAATGAATAGATTAAATCGCTCGCGTGGCATATTTAAGTATCGAAGACTGAATGTATAGAAGGTTGTTTGCTTGTAGTCTCCTGTGCCAATTTCTGCCACTCAGACTAGTGCTACTGTCAGCGTCCTTGATTGTTTGTTGGATAGGTGATAAATCCAGTTTCGAAGAAGGAAGGTGCTGACAAGTATAAATTACCACGCAGACCTCCGTTTAAGAAGTCACACTTCCAAAATATTAACACGAACTATTTACAGACGAATGGTAAGAATGTTATGAGCCGGCCTCTACAGATATCAGTTCGGGTATCGGAGAAACCTAGGAATACGCGAGATAATAGCGACTTTACGACTTACCTCAGAAAAAAACTGAACAAAGACGCACCTACGTTTACGTCGTTTATAGACTTAGAGAGAGCTTTTGAGAGTGTTGACTAGGATAGATAGCAGCAATAAAATAGAGAGAGCGAAACTGCGTCGTAATTTTGTACAGAAACCGAACTACAGTTATGACACTAAGGTCTAGGGTTAGCGTCTTTGATTAGTAATCAAAACTTCATGGGCCCCGGAACTAACTAATCCTCAAATTTTGTACAGAAATCATCAGCAATGGTGAATGAAGACTTTCGGTATGGGAAATCACAATCGCTTTGCCAATAGCCTTGTCATAGAGGACGGAGGAGCAGACAGATATTCAACGCATTCTCTAGCCCTCGGGGTGCGGATGAATCAGCAATGATCAAAGGCGTGAAGATGCCGAAGGCAATGGAGACCACTGCATTAAAGACACGTAACGTGTACCCACACGATATGTGGCAAATAATTGAAAATATGTCATGATGATCTATTGGCAGAACATTCTGGATTAGCCCCCATTGGAATGATTTACGAGTGGGCACCGCAACGGGGGTAGGTGTAACCATGACTACTGAATAACCAACGAAAGGATAGCATTCTTCTACATGGAGTGTCAGAAATTTGAACTTAGTGGGAAAGCAAGAAAATATCAAGAGGGAAATACAGTGGCGGTCAGTGAAATAAGATAAAAAGAAGTAAGATGAACGATAGGGATTTCTGGTCAGACAAATCTAAGGTAATATCAACAGCAGCAGAAAATGGAGTAACCTGCGTAGGATTCGTTATGAATCAGAAAGAAGGGCAGAGAGGGAGCTACTGTGAAGAGTTCAGTGATAGGTTGTTGTCATCGGATTCGACAGCAAATCAAAGCCGATAACGATAGTTCAGGTACACATGACGATGCCGCAAGCAGCAGACGAAGCGACAAAGAACGACTATGAGAATATTGAACGGGTAATTCAGTATGTAAAACCAGATGAAAATCTATTAATCATGGGGTACTGGAACGTGGTTGTAGAAGAAAGAATAGAACAAAGAGATATGGGAGAATATGACCCAGGTACTAGGAACGAGGAAGGAAAAAGACTAACTTAGTGCTGCAAATAAATTTCAGATTGTGGTAGCCAATATTGTGTTCAAGAATCACGAGAAGAGGAAGTGTGAAAGACCCGGCGACAAGGGAAGATTCCAGCTAGATTATATATTGTCAGACAGAGATACCGAAATCAGTTATTGGATTGTAAGGTTACTCATTATCAGATATACACTCAGCACGTAATTTAGCAGTGATGAGAATCGTACGGAAGAATCAGCTTGGAGGGAATTGTGATAAAGAAGTACTGAGGAACGATGAGATGTGTCTGAAGTTCGCTAAGGATGTGAATACTGCAATAAGGAATACCAGAGTAGGCGGCTCAGTTGAAGAGAAGTGGACATATCTAAAAAGGGCAATCACAGATATCGATCAGTCAGACATAATTTCCAAGAAACCTTGTGTTACAGAAGAAACACATCAATTGATCGACTAAAGGAAGAAGTAGAGAAATGTTCACGGAAAGATTGGAATACAACAGTAGAAGAATGAAATACACAGCAAGTGCAGGGCAGCCAAGGTGAAAAGGCTGCAGGAAAAAAAAAAAGTGAACATACCGAAAAAGAAATGGTCGTCGGAAGGATTGACTCAGCGTGCAGAAAAGGCAAAACCAACTTCGGTAAAATTAAAGTAAGGATGGTAACATTAAGGGTGCAATGGGAATTCCACTGTTAAGCGCAGTGGAATGAGCGGATGGCTAGGAAGAGTACATTGAAGACTTCTATGAAGCCCTGAACCGAAGACGAAACCGAAGTCGATAAGGAAGATATAGGGGATTCAGTATTAGAGTTAAAATTTAAAGGAGCCCTGGGCGATTTGAGATTAAATAAGGCAGATGAGATAGACAACATTCCGTCCGAATTCCTAAAATCGCTGAGAGAAATGACAACCAAACGACTACACGAGTTGGTGTGGCGAATCTAAGAGACTGGCGACATACCAATACAGCTTCGGAAAAGTATCATACACACAATCCAGAAAGTAGTAAGTGCATATAGGTGCGAAAATTATCACACTGTTAGCTTAACATCTCATTCATCCGATCTGCTGACAAGAATAATATACAGAAGAATGGTAAAGAAGATCTATTAGATGACGATCAGTTTGTATTTAGGAAAGGTGAAGGCACCAGAGAGGCAGTTCGACTTTTCCCTTGATAATGGAAGCAGTACGGAAGAAAAATCTAGATACGCTTATGGGATTTACCGACGCTGAAAAAGCGTTCGACAATGTGAAATGGAGCAAATTATTCGAAAGTCTGAGAAAAACTGGAGTAAACTACAGGGAAAGACGAATAATATAAAATATGTATTCAAGCCAAGAGGGAATAATAAGAGCGGACTACTAAGAACGAAGTACTCAGATTAAAGCGGGTGTAAGACAGGGATGTTGTCTTTCGCCCCTACTGTTTAGTTAATACATCGAAGAATCAATTATGGAAATGAAAGAAAGGTTCAAGAGTGGCATTAAAATTCAGGGTGAAAGGAGATCAACGATAAGATTCAATGGTGATATTGCTATCCTCAGTGAAAGTGAAGAAACGTTATAGGAACAGTTGGATGGAATGGACATTCTAATGAGTGCAGAATATGGATTGAGAGTAAATCGAAGAAAGACGAAAGTAATGAGAGGTAGCAGAAATGAGAACAACGAGAAACTTAACATGAGAACTGGGGATCACGAAGCAGACGAAGTTAATGAGTTCTGCCACCTATGCAGCCAAACAAACCATGAAGGATGGAAAAAGGACATAAAAAGCATGCTAGAACTGGTAAAGAGAGTATTCCTGGCCAAGAGAGGTCCACTGGTGTGAAACATACGCCTTAATTTTAGGAATAAATTTCTGAGGATGTATGTACACAGCACAGCGAAATCAAGGACAGTGAGAAAATCGGAACCGAAAAGAATCGTCACGTGTGAAATACGACGCTACAGAAGAATCTTGAAAATCAGGTGGACAGGTAAGATAAGGAATGAGGAGGTTCTCCACAGAATCTGTGAAGAAAGGAAGATGTGGGAAACACTGAGAAGAAAAAGAGATTGGATGACAGGACATGTGTTAAGGCATCAGGGGATAACCTCCAACGTGCTAGAGGGAACTGTAGAGGGTAAAGGCTTTAGGGGAAGAGAGAGTTGGGAATACATCCAATAAATAATTGTGGACGTAGGGTGCAAGCATTACTCTGAAATGAAGAGATTGGCGCAGGAGGGGAATTCGTGGCGGGCTGTAGTTTAGAAGAAAGTGTAACGGAGTTGCAGCTCATCTACATCTACATGGATACTCTGCAAATCGCATTTAAGTGCCTGGCAGAGGGTTCATCGAACCACCTTCACAGTAATTCTCTATTATTCCAATCTCGTATAGCGCGTCGAAAAAAATGAACACCTATACCTTTCCGTGCGAGCTCTGATTTCTTTTATTTTATTAAGGTCATCGCTTCTCACTACGTAGGTCGGAGTCAAAAAAATATTTTCGCATTCGGAGGAGAAAGTTGGAGATTGAAATTTCGTGAGAAGATTCCTCCGCAACGAAAAACACCTTTGTTTTAATCATGTCCACCCCAAATCCAGCATCATTTCAGTGACACTCTCTCCCATATTTCGGGATAATACAAAACGCGCTACTCTCCTTTGAACTTTTTCGATGTACTCCGTCAATCCTATCTGGTAAGGATCCCACACCGCGCAGCAGTATTCTAAAAGAAGACGGAAAAGCGTAATGTAGGCAGTCTCCTTAGTAGATCTTTTACATTTTCTAAGTGTCCTGCCAATAAAACGCAGTCTCTGGTTAGCCTTCCCCACAACATTTTATATGTATTCCTTCCAACTTAAGTTGTTCGTAATTGTAGTTTCTAGGTATTTAGTTCAATTTACGGCCTTTAGATTTGACTGATTTATCGTGTAACCGACGTTTAACGGATTCCTTTTAGCAACAATGTCGATGACCTCACCCTTTTCGTCATTTAGATTCAACTGGTAATTTTCGCACCATACAGATATCTTTTCTAAATCGTCCTGCAATTTGTTTTGGTCTTCTGATGACATTACTAGTCGATAAACGACAGCGTCATCTGCAAACAACCTAAGACGGCTGCTCAGATTGTCTCCCAAATTGTTTATATAGATAAGGAACAGCAAAAGACCTATAACACTACCATGGCGAACGCCAGAAATCACTTCTGTGTTACCCGATGACTATCCGTCAATTACTACGAACTGTGACTTCTCTGACAGAAAATCACGAATCCAGTCACATAACTGAGACGATATTCCATAAGCACGCAATTTCACTACAAGCCGCTTGTGTGCTACAGTGTCAAAAGCCTTCTGGAAATCCAGTAATACGGAATCAATTTGAAATCCCTTGTCAATAGCACTCAACACTTCGTGCTATTAAAGAGCTATTTGTGTTTCACAAGAAAGATGCTTTTCTAATCCATGTTGACTGTGTGTCAATAGACTGTTTTCTTCGAGGTAATTCATAATGTTCGAACACAATATATGTTCCAACATTTTGCTGCATATCTACGTAAATGATATGGGCCTGTAGTTTAGTGGATTACTTGTACTACCTTTCTTGAATATTGGTGTGACCTGTGCAACTTTCCAATATTTACGTACGGATCTTTACTAGAGCGAACTGTTGTATATGATGGTTAAGTATGGAGCTATTGAGTCAGCATACTCTGAAAGGAACCTAACGGATATACAATCTGGACCGGAATACTTGCTTTTGTTGAGTGATTTAAGTTCCTTCACTACTCCGAGGATATCTACTTCTACGTTACTCATGTTAGCAGCTGTTCTTGATTCGAATTCTGGAATATTACTTCGTCTTCTTTGGTGAAGGAGTTACGGAAGGCTGTGTTAAGTAATTCTTCTTTGGCAGGACAGTCGTCGATAGTATCTCCATTGCTACCGCATTGCTTGTGTCTTACCGCCAGAATACTTCACATACGACCAGAATCTCTTTGGATTTTCTGCCAGGTTTGGAGACAAAGTTTCGTTGTGGAAACCATTATAAGCATCTCGCATTGAAATTTAGAGCTTGTGTAAAAGATCTCCAATCTTGTAGATTTTGCGTTCGTTGCAATTTGACATGTTTTTTCGTTGCTTCTGCAACAGTGCTCTGACCCATTTGTGTACAAAGGAGGATCAATTCCGTCCTTTAATTTATTTGGTATAAATCTCTCAATTGCTGCCGGCACTATTTCTTTGAACTCACGCCACATCTGCTCCACACTTAAATTGTTAATTTGGAAGGAGTGGATATTGTCTCTCAGGAAGGCTTCAAGTGAATTTTTATCTGTTTTTTTAAATAGGTATATTTCTCGTTTATTTTTGGAGGATTTCGAGGTTACAATATTCAGTCTCGCTACAACAACCCTGCGGTCACTAATACCTGTGTCCGTTTTGACGCTCGTTATTAGCTCAGGATTATTTGTTGCTAAGAGGTGAAGTGTTTCTTCACAACCGTTTACTATTCACGCGGGCACATGAACTAACTGCTGTAAATAATTTTCAGAGAATGCATTTAGCACAATTTCGGAATGATGTGTTATGCGTACCTCCGGAATTAAGCGTGTATTTTGGCTAACGTATTGAGGGTAAATTAAAGTCATCATCAACTATAATTGTGTGAGTCGGGTACGTGTTTGAAATTAAACTTTAGTTTCCTTTGAACCTTTCAGCAACTGTATCATCTGAATTGGGAGGTCAGTAGAAGGAACCAATTATTATTTCATTCCGGTTGCCAACAAAGACCCCTGCCCATACTAACTCACAGGAAGTATCTACTTCAATTTCGCGACAAGGTAAACTACTTCTGACGGCAACAAACACGCCACCGCCAACCGATGGTTCCTGTATCTAAGTTCTTTCTGTATTCGGCCTGAAAACTTTGTGACCGAAGCCCTTTTTGTGTTTTCCCGAGACCCTCTAAGCTAAAAAAACCGCCCAGTCCACGCCAGACAGCCGTTGCCACGGTGTAGCCCCCTCCTGCGTGTAGTGGACGTCTGACCCATTTAGCGGAACCTGAAACCCAACCACCTTATGGCGCAAGTCGAGGAATCTGCAGCCTACACGGTCACAGAACCACCTGATTCAGACCCTCCACTCGGCTCTGCAAGACTGGCAGCTTTTACTACTTCTGTTAGTCGCTCTAAACCAGAGATAATCTCTTCCGATCCAAAGTGACACACATCATTGGTACCAACGTGAGCCACCACCTGCAGTTGGCTGCACCCTGTGCTCTTCATGGCATCCGAAAGTACCTGTTCGACGTCTCGAATGACTCCATCCGGTATGCACACGGAGAGCACATTGGCATTCTGCCCCTTCTTGACAGCCATGTCTCAAAGGGAGAGCACATTGGCATTCTGCCCCTTCTTGACAGCCATGTCTCAAAGGGATCCCATAATGCCCCTAACGTTGGTGCTGCCAACTATCAATAATCCCAATCTTTGTGATTGCCTAGATCTTGCAGGCTGAGAGGTTTCGTCTGAACCAGGAGGCGACTGCATCTGGCTGAACGACAGTGTGAGCCATAGAAAGCAGACTAACAGGGCAAGCCTTATTTGCGGTCCCCAGGGAAGTCTTTCACCGCCAACCATGCCCCGAGGCGACGTCCCACTCGACCACAGGTGAGGGGTCAACCTCAGTGCGAGCAATAACTGGGTTGGCCACTGGTGAGGACGTGCTGGACGTCTGTTGGATCCCCACAGCCGGCCCAGAACAGTGGTGCCCAGCCACTGCAGCGTCAAGGTGTGTAACCGAAGCCAGCACAGCCTGAAGCTGAGAGCGAAGTCTCACCGACACGGCTCGCATCCGCACACAAGAATCACAGTCCCTGTCCATACTAAAGACCGTGGAAAAATACACTACCCAGATAAATGGACTATCAGCATGTGCTGCGGAATTCTACTGTAGACGCTGACGAAAACGCAGGAACTGTATCTAATAAATCAGATCAATTCGCAGAGATTCAAAATCGACCTACCGAAGCATTCAGGAGAGACTAAATATTTCGCCCCTGATTTGGAGCTTGTAGTAAGTCACAAAATCGATTTACTTTCCGACGCAAACGAAAACGCGAGAATTGTGGCTAGTAGATATGAAATTAACACGCGGAAACTCAAGAAACTAAACTATCGAAGCACACAGATGAAATTATGCAATTCGCCCCTCGTTAGGAACTCGTAAAAGTCACAAAATCGGTTACTTCCATGTTGCTGTATCTGTCTCGGCCGATCGCCACTACTTGACTGATGTTATTAAATATACAGATTGACAAAGCAGTATATGTAACCAAAGAGAAGTCTGGAAAGGGAATTAAGGGTCACGAAGACCGAATAGAAACTTCGACGTTTCGTAGTGATGTACCAGGTGATCAAAAAGTCAGTATAAATTTCAAAGCTGAATAAATCACGGAATATGTAGATAGAGAGGAACAAATTGACACACATGCTTGGAATGACATAGGGTTTTATTAGAACCAAAGAAATACAAACGTTCAAAAAATGTCCGACAGATGGCACTTCATCTACATCTACATCTACATTTATACTCCGCAAGCCACCCAACGGTGTGTGGCGGAGGGCACTTTACGTGCCACTGTCATTACCTCCCTTTCCTGTTCCAGTCGCGTATGGTTCGCGGGAAGAACGACTGTCTGAAAGCCTCCGTGCGCGCTCTAATCTCTCTAATTTTACATTCGTGATCTCCTCGGGAGGTATAAGTAGGGGGAAGCAATATATTCGATACCTCATCCAGAAACGCACCCTCTCGAAACCTGGCGAGCAAGCTACACCGCGATGCAGAGCGCCTCTCTTGCAGAGTCTGCCACTTGAGTTTATTAAACATCTCCGTAACACTATCACGGTTACCAAATAACCCTGTGACGAAACGCGCCGCTCTTCTTTGGATCTTCTCTATCTCCTCCGTCAACCCGACCTGGTACGGATCCCACACTGATGAGCAATACTCAAGTATAGGTCGATCGAGTGTTTTGTAAGCCACCTCCTTTGTTGATGGACTACATTTTCTAAGCACTCTCCGAATGAATCTCAACCTGGTACCCGCCTTACCAACAATTAATTTTATATGATCATTCCACTTCAAATCGTTCCGCACGCATACTCCCAGATATTTTACAGAAGTAACTGCTACCAGTGTTTGTTCCGCTATCATATAATCATACAATAAAGGATCCTTCTTTCTATGTATTCGCAATACATTACATTTGTCTATGTTAAGGGTCAGTTGCCACTCCCTGCACCAAGTGCCTATCCGCTGCAGATCTTCCTGAATTTCGCTACAATTTTCTAATGCTGCAACTTCTCTATATACTACAGCATCATCCGCGAAAAGCCGCATGGAACTTCCGACACTATCTACTAGGTCATTTATATATATTGTGAAAAGCAATGGTCCCATAACACTCCCCTGTGGCACGCCAGAGGTTACTTTAACGTCTGTAGACGTCTCTCCATTGATAACAACATGCTGTGTTCTGTTTGCTAAAAACTCTTCAATCCAGCCACACAGCTGGTCTGATACTCCGTAGGCTCTTACTTTGTTTATCAGGCGACAGTGCGGAACTGTATCGAACGCCTTCCGGAAGTCAAGAAAAATAGCATCTACCTGGGAGCCTGTATCTAATATTTTCTGGGTCTCATGAACAAATAAAGCGAGTTGGGTCTCACACGATCGCTGTTTCCGGAACCCATGTTGATTCCTACATAGTAGATTCTGGGTTTCCAAAAACGACATGATACTCGAGCAAAAAACATGTTCTAAAATTCTACAACAGATCGACGTCAGAGATATAGGTCTATAGTTTTACGCATCTGCTCGACGACCCTTCTTGAAGACTGGGACTACCTGTGCTCTTTTCCAATCATTTGGAAGCTTCCGTTCCTCTAGAGACTTGCGGTACACGGCTGTTAGAAGGGGGGCAAGTTCTTTCGCGTACTCTGTGTAGAATCGAATTGGTATCCCGTCAGGTCCAGTGGACTTTCCTCTATTGAGTGATTCCAGTTGCTTTTCTATTCCTTGGACACTTATTTCTCATCAGAATAGCAATAATTAGCATAGTCCGCAGCTCGTGGTCGTGCGGTAGCGTTCTCGCTTCCCACGCCCGGGTTCCCGGGTTCGATTCCCGGCGGGGTCAGGGATTTTCTCTGCCTTGTGATGACTGGGTGTTGTGTGCTGTCCTTAGGTTAGTTAGGTTTAAGTAGTTCTAAGTTCTAGGGGACTGATGACCATGGATGTTAAGTCCCATAGTGCTCAGAGCCAATTAGCATAACAAAGTAAGACAAAGCAAAGATGATGTTCTTTACAGGAAATGCTCAATATGTCCACCATCATTCCTCAACAATAGCTGTAGTCGAGGAATAATGTTATGAACAGCACTGTAAAGCATGTCCGGAGGTATTGTGAGGCACTGGCGTCGGATGTTGTCTTTCAGCATCCCTAGAGATGTCCGTCGATCATGATACACTTGCGACTTCAGCTAACCCCAAAACCAATAATCACTCGGACTGAGGTCTGGGGACCTGGGAGGCCAAGCATGACGAAAGTGGCGGCTGAGTACACGATCATCACCAAACGACGCGCGCAAGAGATCTTTCACGTGTCTAGCAATCCTTTTTTTTGTTCTAATAAAACACCATGTCATTCCAAGCATGTGTGTCAATTTTTACCTCTCTATCTACATTATTCCGTGGTTTATTAAGTTTTCAAATTTATACTGACTTTTTGATCACCCTGTAGTTCTGTCAGAAACGGCAACAGACTTGGAAGTTCAGTGGAATGCAGTGGGTAGTGTCTTGAAAAGAGGCTTATAAGATAAACAGAAGTAGAGTAACAGTAATGGATTGTCGTCAAAATGGATCAGGTGATGGTGAGAGAACTCGATTATAAAATGAGGCACTAGAAGCGGTAAATGAATTTTGTTATTTTGAGAGGAAAATAAGTGACAGCGGTGGGAGTGGAGAGGACATAGGTATACGTACTGGAAATTGCTGGAAAAACATTTCTGAGAAAGAGAAATGAGTAAACATCGAATATAAATTTAAGTGCTAGGAAGTTTTCTGTGAAGGTATTTGTCGATAGCAGGCGTGCGGGTCGAGCTCTGCTTTACTGGATGCTCTCGGAAGTTCTTGGTGCAGCGCCGCATTTCATTTAGTATTGTGGTCGGCATTTTTCGGTAGACACAACTCTCTTCAGTTTGGCAGTATCATGCCGTCAGCGCTGTTTACCCTCTGCTACGTGGTAAGAAGGATGTTCACAGGTCCATTGGCTGTTTTCACAAACAGAGGCAGTCTAACGATCGTCACAAGGCTTTAAAAATGGACGAGAATAACAGAAGATCTATTATAGAGACGCTTCATCAACGGGTACTACAAATGTGCTCTGAAACGACATTACAGTAACATTCAGAAATAATTTTAAAGATATTTGACAATGAAAGAGCAAAAAATTACAACACTAGAGGGAGGATTCGTTGTTCCGTTCGTCAAGAAGCACTTTTTGCTAAATTTTCAGGCATGGAGCATTTGAAGAAATCGATGATAGGAATGATAAAATTTTTGAAGTAACACGCATTATTCCATTGCCAGTCCCAACAGCTTTCGATGGAACTGAACGAAGAGTATGTAGACTTTATATATTATTTGCAAAGTACATAGGCTAAGTCATGGAAAACGTCTGGAACGATTTTTCGATTTAAAACACGCTATTGTTGAATGTATCAACAAAGGAAATTAGAACATCCGGAATGGACTGCGAACCTTGCATTGTAAAGGGAGTTGGCTGCACACTGCCCACAGTAAGACATTGCAAGTGGAGAATCAACTATTAACTTTTAAGGGATGCATTTGAGAAGAAAATCGGATTGTAGAAGGGACAAATTCTGACACACACAATCCAGTTCCCTAAGCTCACTGGCTTTACGGGAAACGCGAGGTTTGAAGAATTCATTGTGGCCTTGAAAAAATTACAAAGATAGTTTTCTAAGCGTATTGGGGACATTGCCACTCTTACATATGTTTTCGAGCTGTTTTCTAGACCGTTTGCCATTTCAGTTGAAAACGGCGCTGTGCATATCCGAAGGGAAATGATTGAACTGCATTGTAATACCCGTTTTAAAGACAATTTCTTTTACATTAAAACTGTCCAGAACGTCTGTACTGTTTTCCTCTGCTAGAGTTTCCACGTCTTCATAATGAGGTTGTAGAAGTGTCGCAGTATTTCTATTAACATATGTGTGTGAACACATCTTTTCGATTGTAAAACTAAATAAGTCACTATTACGTGGAAACCTGAGTGCGAAAATAGTGAAATTGTCTCTCTATGTCTGTATGCCGACTGTTTGTACCAGATAAAAGTTATATCTTGAGCACTCCAAAAATAATTAATTAATACCAAAGGTTTATCTGGTTTGTGATCGTAGCTGTTGATACACGTTAAGTATGGAACTAAGTCGTATGCAGTGCGACTGCATTGCCATTTAAATGAAGCAGTCCACCCTCTTCCCCCTCACAATGCGAGGCAGAGAGGTAAGTGTGCAACTGACTCAGGACACAGCTCGCAAGCCAAATTATTGGCCACCCTTGGTACACAACATAGTCTTGTATGGAAGTGAAAACGATAATGGAATAGAAACTTTTTAAATGTACTGCTACAGGAAAAGCTAAAGATCAGTTGGGTGTATCGGATAACTAATGAGGAGCTAATGAATCTAATAGAGGAACGGAGGATTTTATGTCACAACACGATTAAAAGAAGCGTCCAGTTGATAAGACACATCCGTTGTCATCAACAATTTCTCAGTTTCTTAATGTGAATAAGTGTGAGGCATAAATACACTATGTCATCAAACGTATGCGGACATCTGGCTGAAAATGATTCACACATTTGTGGCGCCCTCCCTCGGTATTGCAGGAATTCAATATGGTGTTGGCCCACCTTTAGCGTTGATGACAGCTTCCACTCTCGCAGGCATACGTTCAATCAGGCGCTGGAAGGTTTCTTAGGGAATGGCAGCCCATTCTTCACGGAGTGCTGCGCTGAGGAGAGGTATCGATGTCGGTCGGTGAGGCTTGGCACGAAGTCGGCATTCCAAAACAGCCCAAAGGTGTTCTTTTGGCTTCAGGTCAGGACTCTGTGCAGGCCAGACCATTACAGGGATGTTATTGTCGTGTAACCACTCCGCCACGGGCTGTGCATTATGAATATGAATTATCGTGTTGAAAGAGGCAATCGCCATCCCCCAATGGCTCTTCAACAGTGGGAAGCACGGATTTGCTTAAAACACCAATGTAGGCCTGTGCTGTGATAGTGTCACGTAAAACACCAAGAGTGCAAGCCCCCTCCATGAAAAACACACCACCGCCTCTGAATTTTACTATTGGCACTACACATGCTGGCGGATGACGTTCACTGGGCATTCGCCATATTCACACCCTGCCATCGGATCGCCACATTGTGCACCATGATTCTTCACTCCACACAACGTTTTTCCACTGCTCAATCTTCCAATGTTTACGTTCCTTACACTAAGCAAGGCGTCGTTTGGCATTTACCGGCTTGATGTGTGGCTTATAAGCAGCCGCTCGACCATGAAATCCAAGTTTTATCACCTCCCGCCTAATTGTCATAGTACTTGCAGTGGATCCTGATGCAGTTTGGAGTTCCTGTGTGATGGTCTGGATAGATGTCTGCCTATTACACATTACGATCCTCTTGAATTGTCGGCGGTCTCTGTCAGTCAACAGACGAGGTCGGCCTGTACGATTTTGTGCTGTACGTGTCCCTTCACGTTTCTACTTCACTATCACATCGCAAACAGTGGACCTAGGAATGTCTAAGAGCGTGGAAGTCTCCCGTACGGACGTATGACACAAGTGACACCCAATCCACCTGACCCCGTTCGAAGTCCGTGAGTTTCGCAGAGCGCCCCACATTGCTCTCTCACTATGTCTAATGACTACTGAGGTCGCTGATATGGAGTATCTGACAGTGGGTGGCAGCAGAATGCTCCTAATATGAAAAACGTATGTTTTGGGGGGGTGTCCGGATACTTTTGATCACATAGTGTAGTTCGTCTGTAATAAACAGTTAAAATCTGTTCTGTTGATCACATAGTGTGTTGCAGTGGGGCAACAAGCCTTGATCACAGTAAGCAGATTAAAAATGTTGATAGCAGTGATTATGGAAAGATGAAGGGGCTTGACAGGAGCAGTCTAGAGTGGCGAGTTCATCAAACTAGTCTCCAGACAGAAGACCACAACAAGAACATATCAGTTTCTGTCTCCCCCTATAGTTTTTTACCTGTACGACCCTCTCTTGTGCATAGAAATTATTCCCTGATGTCTTAACAAATATCCTATCATACTCTCCCTACTTGGTGGCGCAGTGGATAGCACACTGGACTCGCATTCGGGACGGCAGTGGTTCAAACGTGCATCTGGCCACCCAGGTCTTTCGTGATTTTCCTAAACCGTTCCAAGCAAATATCGGGATGGTTTCTTTGAAAAGGCGCTGCCGATTTCTTTCCCCATCCCTCCCTAATCCGAGCTTGTGCTCCGTCTCTAATAACCTCGTTGTCGACGGAATGTTGAATACTAATCTCTCCTCCTCTCCGTTCTTGTAATGAGCCTTTCCCACATTTCCTTTACTTGAGGATTTTGCGGAGGGCCAGTTCATTTTTATTAAATTTCAGCATCTCTCGATAACACCACATTTCATACGTTTAGAGTCTCAATTTTTGCAGCGAGTGAGGTGGTGCAATGTCAGCACACACTGGACCCGCATTCGGGAGGACGACGGTTCAATCCCGCGTCCGGCTACCCTGATTTAGGTTTTCCTTGATTTTCCTAGATCGCTTTAGACAAATGTCGGGATGGTTCCTTTGAAAGGGCACGGCCGACTTCCTTTCCCATCCTTCCCTAATTCGATGAGACCGATCACCTCGCTGTTTGGTCTCTTTCCCCAAAATCAACCCAACCCAATCTCCATTTGTACAATTTTCGCTCTGTCCGCTGTGTCAGTGTTGATTCTCGGATTTATCTTCCTCAAAATGAGGGCAATGCTTTACACAACTAGATTTTTTTTAACGAGCAGTGATACATTTTCCTTTGCTGGTCAGCTTCTTGTGTTCTTTCCTTCTCATCTCTTCCTCCCTTCCCCTCTCCCCCCCCCCCCCCTCACTTCGTCCATCCCGAATTGTTATTTCCAGATAGTCACATTCGTACCACGTTTGGGTGAGAATTCTTCAGGCGTTCCAGAGTCACATGTCACCACTTACTCTCCTCCAACTCCGCAAATGTTTATCAAAGTAGTACCTTACTCCCACGTTGTCCCCTGGTATGAAGCCGCAAAACACACACACACACACACACACACACACACACACACAGAAATCTAGCTTTCCTTGTAGCACCTTCTTACAGATAAGTACCACATCCACCTTTTAGTGTAGGTCAGTTGGAATAGCCGTGACCAGCGTGATCGGGACAGAGTGCTGATTTCTCCAACTGCCTCGTTTGCGACTGAAGGCTCATGATCCGTCTTGGAAGAGTAACTTGGGAATGGACGGCTGACCGAACGCGCCCGAGCTCCCGAAGCCAGAGTCCAATTTCCTGTCCCCTGCTCCCCGCGTGCTGCGTAATTAACTGCGCCTCCAGTTTCGGGGCGCTTCTGTAATGAATCCCGCCATTCTGCGTCTGTTTTTCTTAGGTCGCCAAGGGTCACCTTTCATAGTTTCACAGTGCTCACAACTACTAACTTTCTGCCATACTAAAGGGCTACAAAACGTACGGAACTTATGTACCAGGAAATGAAACGCAGGAAGTCCAATTACAGCAAACAAACGTTCGTTTACTGTCAGAGTCTGTCGGGCGAGAAATATTTCCACACAACCCCGCACCGTCGAATGGAAAAAAAAAATAAAAAATAAAAAATGCTAACTTCCGGAATATCAGAGCAGCTATGCTACTTATTCAAAACTAACAAGAAAAAATTATAAAAAATTAAATTAAAATTTTATCAGGTTTGGTTTCATAGGGAAAACTGTTCATTGCAAGTGCTAAAGGGCACAGAAACCAGTCGTAAATTACACTTTTTGCATATTTCTATCGCTGTGTGGCCATCTTCAGTGCTGAAAACATGTCAAGAACCCGATACAGTAAAGTAACATGCATGTCTTATTAAACACACAGTTGCAGGGTTTCTATTGGGGAATTTCTCTGTGGTAGAGGAGGAGTTGTTGAGGACGCAACTTTAAAACATTTGTGCTATCTGTCACACATTTTATTTCGATGGGTAGAGTGTCAATGTTTTATAGCTCCATATTTTACTCCTTTCTGTGTCGAAGCTATATTAAAAGCTAATGCTGAAAGTTTTTCTCTACAATTTTGTACTCGTGATTATCGCTGTTAATCTCAAACTCAGACGAATTGTTGATAACAAATTTCAGAAGCAAAAGAATATGCTGTGATGCTGTGATTAAAATTCCCTGCTGCTCAGAGTAATGCCTGCAAGATGTACTCGTGTAAATCCTAATCGTACTTCTAATCGCTTTCCGTTGTGAAATGAATACTTTTTGCTTAACTCATGAATTACCCCTGAGTAGTGTCTTGTAGGACATTAGTGAATTGAAATACGCGTAATACCTTAACTTACTGTGTTATATATCGCCACAGTTGGCAGTTATTATTATGGAAAATGTGACCGAACTTGTTCGTTTTAGAAGGTCTGCTGTATAGTTTTCCACTTCAAATTGTTATCAATGTGCACACCTACGAGTGAGAACTTTCTATCGTATTTATTATCCCTTGTTTATGTAGTAGGTTAATGAAATGTGGAATATTTTTAACAGAAAAAGGTCGATGAGCTGTGCCTTTTTTAAGTTTAAAGCTAACTCGATCTGTGCAAAATCAGTGAGCGACTTTCATAAAAAATTCATTTACTGTTTGTATTCTCTGTTGACAATATTTCTTTGCTTGGCTTCAGTCTAATGCTTATCGCCTGAAAATAGAACGAATTCTGCCTCCTGATTTAAATGAAATGACAGGCCTTTAACATAAAGCAAGAATATTAGAGGACCAGTTGGAGTGGTCTGTTAAATAATCCCAACGGGTATATTTCTCATGAATTACACGTTATTGAGTTAACATCTAAAGAGGTATGAATTCAGTGATCATTCAGATAAAATGCGACATTAGTAAACTGCTATGGTCTATTAATGTTTTATGAGTTCGCGAAATGAGAACAATCGTAATGTCGATGATGGCTCCGTTCTTATTTTAAGGACTGTAACTGTGAAGAATTCATTTGAAGAAAGAACGGAGAGTATGAATGAGAGTAAATTGCGGTTCTTAGAACTGGAACGTAGGGAATGAACGAAATGAAGACCTGTCAGCGTGTTGGCACCAGTTCCTTCTTCATACTGCTAATCCTATTTTAGTGACTCACGCTGTTGTCATGAAACAGGAATAATGTGGGAGCCAGTAATGTTTGGTAGGAGGACCAAGACATAAATGTGAAACGTGTTTAGCCAGACGGCATTAATTTTGTGCAATAACGTAAATCTACAGGTTAGATTTATACTATTTGGCTAATTTCATATTATTACGAGAATGGGTTAATAAGTCTGGCACTAAAGCAAGAAAAATATTTCTTTCGGAAGCGTCTCACGTCACTTTGAGGGATTTACACTTGGTCTAGTTATCCTCCAGCTTTTTCATCCCATCAGAGAAACAGGTTCTGTCAAGCTCTACAAAGTACTCGCCGACTGCAACTATCGCTTTCGCATTTGATGAAAATTTCTTCCCAACATGCCAAATTTTCAAGTTAACCAGTTAGAGAAAAGGAAGACGTCACCTGGGGCTACATCTGGTGAGTAGGATGGTTGAGGAACCAATTCAAAGATCAATTCATGCACTTTCGCCATTGTTGCCGCTGATGTGTGAGTTAGTTCATATCTGGTGAAATAGTTTTGCATGCTAACCTTGGTCTTTTTTCAGTTAACGCAAGTTTCAGACGATCCAACAATGAAGCATATTAGAGTTCAGTTACGTTTCTGCATTTGTCCAAGTAATCTGTGAGGACTGGTCCTTGGAATCCCAAAAGACAGTATCCATGATCCTACCACCTGACAAAATGGTCTTTGCTTTCTTCGGTGCACTTTCACCAGCCATTCTCTAGTGTTTTGACTGCCGTTTTGACTCTGATGTCTAATGATGGATCTATATTTCAAAAACAGTCACAAGTCGGTGAAAAATTGGTTCAAATGGCTCTGAGGTCATCAATCCTCTAGAACTTAGAACTACTTGAACCTAACTAACCTAAGGACATCACACACATCCATGCCCCAGGCAGGATTCGTACCTGCGACCGTAGCAGTCACGCTGTTCCGGACTGAAGCGCCTAGAACCACTCGGCCACCGCGACCGGCTTGGCGCTAAAGGTCGTCCAGATTACTATTAAACATCGCCAGATATTCTGTTGAAATGTTGTGCTGGATGCGCTTTTGGTCGACTGTGAGCACACATCTCGCACGCCTGAGCGTCCTCACTGATTCTTATTCTGCGGTCTTGCGTTACCATATCACGGAATTTGTCAATGGATACTTTTCGGATGACCTCAATTGGATGGCTGCGGTTCTCTTCGTCTCCGATGCTTGTCCAACTCTTCTAAATTTATTAATCCAAACGTAAATGCTCTTCGATGATAGTGCAGAGACCGCGTGGACTTGAATACGACAGGCACAATGCCAACTTAAAGACAAGAGGAGTGACTCTTCTAATAGTCTGTTTCGCTTTGTGCGGCTGTCAAACTCTTCTAATGAAACTGTTTGACAACAGCGCGAAACTCAGTTGTCTCCATATTCAGTCGCAGTAGCACACTGACCAATTAAGGCGGCTGTAAACAATGAACTTCACGGTGAACACTGTTGAAATCCTGTATACGATCCTTGGAATAACCAAGCTTACCATCTATGAAGGTGCAACAAAAATGTCCATTTTTTCATGGAAATATACCAGAATTATCAAACGACCTTCTTATCTGTGAATTTCTATGCCGGCAGAGATTTCTTCGTTTCCGACGGCCTTTGGTCAACGAAAACTCATCCACCGTTCTCGCAACCTTCATTATCAAAATTCAAAGAATGGACAGCCGAACTCAAATGTGACCGAAGTATTCTCCCATATCATACTCGTCAAGGACGTCCCCTCTGCTACCACAGGTGAAAATATTGATAAATGGCTCAGTATCTTTAAGAAGTTCGGGTATTTAAGGTGTATGAAATAGCTGACGACGTAGACGTAGTAGAGAAAGAGAACGACATACTTCTAATGAGGGATTACCTACAGGATACCTTTGTGGAAGACTCATTCCGCATTTGTTGAACTCTGAGTAAAATGAGTGTCCTGAACGCTCTAAGATAATCCATCTGATGTGCGCTTATTTCTTTCGGTGGGCGGTATGGCTGCTCCCGGAGCAAAACAGATCATTGCAGTCTAAGCAGTGGGTAGAAGTCTGTAGTGATACATCTTTAAAGGCACATGGCTGCTAAATCAATCGACTGTGGAAAATAGAGATCAAATCAAACAGCGTATACGTAGTAGATATAGTGTGCAAGCCCACTTTACGCGTGTGTAAGGAAAGGAGCCATTAACCGTATAAATTCAGGTTTTCGTACTGACTTCTTGATTCACATACTTCATAACACTGTTTCTTTGTCAGATAGGCGTATGTAACTCTACGTCAAAATATCTGTTGGTAGTGTCTTCTTTACATGTACACACGTAAATTGGATTTTGATAAAGTAATTTCTACGTGTACGATGTTTGATTTACTTGCAGTTCTCCACAATCAAAGAGAGTCTTATGGACGTCGAAATATGGAGATGTACAGCTCTGAAATCGATAAAGTATTGTAGAAACAAACAGCAATAATAAACACTGCTGATGGGAATATGGCCAGCATGTATTATTAGGTCCTTCAGTACAGTTACAGTCACATCTGGAAACCAAATAATATATGCAAACCATTTTTAAGCTCAACGGAGAGAATGTACTAGGTCTGTGTATGTCTCTAAAATCACACATGAGCGATACAATTTACTCACTGGAAGGGTATTGGACGTACTATGCAAAATCTCTGTTATTCTCTTCTGCCTCCAACATAGAAAGATACGTGATACTAAACAAATTTGATTACCTACTATAGAGAAGTGCAAATATTTACGTTACTCTCTGTTCGTTCTTTTGTCTGTGTCTTTTCGAAGATGGCGGCAGCGCCAGAGAAATTCAGTCCTAGTTCATCATATTTATTAGAAAGATCTTTTTGTGATCTACTCCGCCATTATCTACGATCGCCATTAGAAGTGGCATAATTTTTACGAAAAATCACGTTGCGTAATTACCTGTAATGTAATTGAAGAAATATGTAGGGGTGCGTATTCGAAATGTTATTGATGCTCAGATGTGATTAAACGAGGAAAAACGGTAATTAAAAGTTAATGTTTGTGTTTTCTGTGCTTTATTAATCAAGAAAATTGTTTTCTGCTACCAGAATCCTATGAACAGGGAACAAAAGTAATAATATAAAATGTACGATATCGCGTCCCGTAATTAGGCGACACTGTTAATGATTAATACACAGTGATGACAAAAGCCATGAGATTCCTCTTAATATCATTTCACATCTCCATTTGCCAGCGTAGTGCAGCAGTGCGACGTAGCATGGACTCAACAAGCAGTTGCAAGTCCTCTGCAGAAATACTGAACCATGCTGCCTCTGCAGCAGTCATAACTATGAAAGTGTTGCTGGTGCAAGATTTTACGCACTAACTTATCTCTCTATTATGTCCCATATCGGCCAATCTGAGTGGTCAAATAATTCTCTCGAATTTTCCAGAGTGTTCTTGAAACAAATAGCGGACTGGTGACATGGTGCACTGTTATCCATAAAAATTTCATCGTTGTTAGCGAACGTGAAGTCCATAAATGGCTTCAAATTGTCACCAAATAGCCTAACATTACCATTTTCAGTCACTCATCGGTTCAGTTTGACTAGACGACCCAGTCCATTCCTTGTAAACACAGCCCACACTATTATGAAGCCACCAGTGGCTTCCACTGTGTCTTTTTGGCTCCTTGGGTTCATGGCTTCGTGGGGTCTGCGCCACACTCAACCCTACAATCAGCTCTTAACAACCGAAACCAGGCCACGGTTTTCCAGTCGTCTATGGTCCAACCGACGTGGTCGGGAGCCCAGGGAAGGCGCTCCAGGCGACACAGTGCTCTTAGCAAACAGACTAGAAATGGTTCAAATGGCTCTGAGCACTATGGGACTTAAAATCTATGGTCATCAGTCCCCTAGAACTTAGAACTACTTAAACCTAACTAACCTAAGGACAGCACACAACACCCAGTCATCACAAGGCAGAGAAAATCCCTGACCCCGCCGGGTTCAAATGGCTCTGAGCACTATGGGACTTAACATCTTAGGTCACCAGTCCGCTAGAACTTAGAACTACTTAAACCTAACTAACCTAAGGACATCACACACATCCATGCCCGAGGCAGGATTCGAACCTGCGACCGTAGCAGTCCCGCGGTTCCGGACTGCAGCGCCTAGAACCGCACGGTCACCGCGGCCGGCTCACCCCGCCGGGAATCGAACCCGGGAACCCGGGCGTGTGAAGCGAGAACGCTACCGCACGACCACGAGCTGCGGACAAACAGACTAGCATCGGTCGTTTGCTGCCATAGCTCATTAACGCCAAACTTATCCACACAGTCCTAACGCACTCATTCATTGTACGCTCCACATTGATTTCTGCAGTTATTTAACTCAATTGTTGCTTGTCTGTCAGTACCGACAACTCTACGCAAAAACCACTGTTCTCGGTCGTTATGTGAAGGCCGTCGGCCACTGCATTGTCTATGGTGAGAGGTAATGCGTAAAATTTGGTAATCTCGGCACACCTTCGACACTTGTCCCATGCGTCTAGCTCCAACTACCACACAGCGTTGAAAGTCTGTTAATTCCAGTTGTAAGACCGTAATAACATCGGAAACCTTTTCACGTGACTCACCTGAGTACAAATGACTGCTCCGCCAATGCACTGCCCTTTTATACCTTGTGTACGCGATATACGCGATACTACCGCTATCAGTATATAAGCATATCGCTGTCACATGATTTTTGTCACCTCATCGTAATTTTAAATGGGACAAATGCAAAAGACAAACAATAAACATTTTATTAATTGGAGAACTAGAGGAATAATATTATAAGTGGATTCATACAAACGAAAGATGTCGAAGGAATGGAACTTTTGCCAAAAGCAGTCTTTCAGTCATAAGTCACGCTAAGTGTGGCTATTTCTCCAACCAGCTCTCAATTTCTGTAGAACAACAGTCATCATCGGGAACGAAGGCATTAGAGATGGAGCACAAGCTCGGACTGGGAGTGCTCCACCTTGTTCGGTGTCTATAGAACATTAAGTGTGCAGAAGCGAGTCATTTTCTGCAATAGGATCTTTCAACGACGCAATTTGGCAAATATGTCTACTTTTATAAACGAAATAGTTTTCCGCTTCACTCACGTTTTATAGAAATATTTAGTGTAGCGGAATGTATTTTGACATCATATTGCGGTCTTCAGCTGAGCACCCATAAACTAAACACTATTTGCATTCCTAATACGCGACAGGTACAATGTTTTTGTCGTGGTGTGTGCCAGCGCTTTTAGGTGGCGAAGTTTTGCCGAGAAATTTACAGTGGACTGCGCTGGAACAATCTTTTGATTGAACAGGGCATATATTTATCGAAATAACCTAGTACTTAGATTTCCTCTGAGGGGGGAGGGAGGATTCGTCAGTCTTCTGTTTTGATCAGCACGCCACAAGTTCCTCTCCTGTGTCAATTTCTTCGTCTCGGAGTTGCACCCAACGTACTCAGTTATTTGCTGGATATATTCCAGTCTCCGTCTTCTCCTAGAGTTTTTTTATCCTCTAGTGCTCCCTCTAGTACAGGGTCTCCCAAACTGTGTTCCGCGGAACACCGGTGATCCGCAGGGAGTGATAAAATTTTATCATGATTTCTGCACTATAAGTTCTGATTTAAGATTCACGTTATCACTGAATAAATCAAATTTTTCTCATTTTAAAAGTTGCATTAATGTTATTAGCCTTCAAAATAAACAAGATGTTCCATCAAAGTACCAGGATTCTCTAAAGTTTGGGAGCCACTGGTGCAGTACCATAAAACTTGTTTCCTGATGTCTTACTACATGTCCTATTATCCTGTCGCTTCTTCTTGTCAATGTATTTCACTTGTTCCTCTCATAACCGACTCTGCCGAAAACCTCATTTTTTATCAGTTCTCCTAATTCTCAACATCATCTTATAGCATCGAATTTCAAACGCTTCTATTCTCCTCTTTCTGGTTGTTCACCAGTGTATGATTCGCTTTCACACAGTTCTGTACTCCAAACGCACATTCTCTGAAATTTCTTCCTCTGCATGTATCTGCAGGTATCTGAAAAGTATAAAGTGAAAAACTGTCTTCCTGTTGATGAATAATATACTTTCACTAAACTTTTTAAGATAACCTATTTCGAAAATCAGTGAAGTACGTCAGATGGGTCCCACGAATGTAGCTAGATCCATGTTTTCATGTGAACACAGGATTTTCAGAGCTAAAGTTTTAATTTTGTAATGATTTATCAGGTTAAAAAACGTGAAAAAAAGTGTAACAAATCAGTACCGAAACACATTTATGCACAAGACAATGAAAAACATGAAATATCGCACAGAAATTTTCAACATAACACTTGAAGATGGCTTTGACTTGTCACATACGAAAGTTTCTGGAGCACATCCGTCCCAAATTATGTACAAACCAGCAGGATTACTGAGGTGTGTAGTAATGTTTCAAAATAATGTCTATGACATAAAAGAAAACGCAGTTAGTTACCTCAGGCATTATTGGAATGGAGGAGATGGTGATTTGATCTGATTTTCGTGGAATGTGTCACCTCTAAACATACGCCTTCTCATTTGATCCCTCACAGCTTTCTATATATCCATCCCTCGGTTCATAGTATTTTTCTGCAATGTACGAAAGCATGTCGCTACATGTTAGCTGTAGACGTACATGAGACAGACTTATCAACGGTCAAAACTGCGTGTTACTCTATGGGACATGTGTATCCCATAACCCACGAAAGGGTTAATAGTGGTTTTTGATTAGGAATGCTCTCTTTTTCCTGTGCTCGTCTGCATCGTACGTGTTGTATTGTTTTGCTTCAGAGGTTGCGCAGGTCCCTCAGATCTTCGTCTTTATTGTCCCCAGTTTAGATATTAAATTTATCGGTTGTCGCTAATCTCGTTTCTGCTTCTCGTCATTGCTTTTGTCTTCCTCTGGCTTACTCACAGCCCACTGTGTGCGCTAATTAGCCTGTTCACTCCATTCAGCACGTCCTGCACTTCTTCCTCACTTTCACTGAGAATAGCAATATCGTCAGCGAATCTCTGCATTCATATCCTTTTACCCTGCATTTTCATCGTAACCTTGAAACTGTGTTTTATTTCTCATTGCTTCTTCGAAGTATGGAGTGAACAGTAGGAGCAAAAGATTACATCGTTCTGTTACACCCCTTCGAATACTTCCTGCCATTCTTATTGCACTTACTTACGTATGGAGTGTATTTACTGTACCTTCGTATTTCTGGAACATAGGTCACTAAAGGATTTAAAAAAATATATGTCGCTCATATTTAAACATGGCTAACTTTATAGTGGAGCCAAAGATGGTTGGTGTTGAACGCAGACATTATTATTCTTCAATTACACTAAGACAACTATTAATACTGAATGAACGTGCAGCTGATGGCAGCATCCTGCCGAAAGTCGTTGTGTTCAACAAAATATTACTATTAAATGTGAGTCAAGTAGCAGATTACGTTGTTTACAGAATTCATGTCACAGCTGCAGATCTCACCTGTAGCATATGCCACGGATACTTACTCTTCCTTGCTGCTGCCCCGGTAGCCGTGCATGACAAAAGGCCAGTTTTGCGGAGAGGAGGTGTCCCGGCCACGGATCGAATCCGTCTGGTGGATTAAAGACCAGGGTCGATGAGCTGGTCAACGTGAATGTGGATTTTATGCGGTTTCCCACATCCCACTAAGTGAATATCGCACTGGCACACCAGTCTCGCATCAGTTACACAATTCTAAAGCGTTTAGGAATATTTCGCTAAGTTTGACACGATTAACACTGCACGCAGATAGTTAGGGTGCACATATTCCGTCCTGCCGGGAGGAGGGGAACGTAATGGCGTGGTGACAGAAAGGGCATCCGGCCACCTCTTAAACTAACCACGCCATATCCGTAAAATACGTATAACGACCCTACGCCGATTCAGGATAAATGAACAAGAAAAAGAAGACTTTCTTCCATGACGTTTCCCGTTTCTCTAAGGAGTCGACATTGTTTTACGCTTTTTTGCCATTGTTAGCGATCGCCATCACTGCCCCTGGGACGAAAATTCTATACCCCCTGTAAGGGGTTCATTAGGGGTTCATTACTACTCGCTATCGCACATGATCAGACGTAATTTCGATGGATTGCTCACGCGCTGCCTGCGATGTGGAATATCTATGCTACAATAGAATCGCAGGTCAGAGCAGTGTTGGCAGTAAGTCGCAGAGAGCAGTCGTGTTTGTAACTCGCACAGAGCACTTGAGTTCTAGAGTTCGGACAGGGTAGTCCAGTGGCTGACTTGTGTCATGCAGAACGATGGGAGGCCTGAGCGACGTAGTATAACGTAGTAAAATAATATTATTGTTCTTTGTTGTCACGAGCATATGGTTGATTGCCACAACTGATTTAACCACAATTGTGATGTTAAAGTCCCATGTAATTCCTCGCAGAAATTTTTCAATAATAACTTTTGTTCTGAAGAAAACTTTTGCCAGTCATTTATCTTGAGTTTAAAGATTTTACGAATTTTTCCTGTGCATACTCATGTTGATTAAGCAAAAGAAAATCAGTTGTTTTCCTACAAACGAAAATCTAGTGGCCAACATTGGACTTGGCTGTGCCAAAAAATTTCTTACAGGAGCAGATATGTAGATAGCATTATCCGGCGTCATCATTGTGAGTTAAGAATTTTTCAGTTTATTCGGGATGATTTCACAGGGCCATGGCGCAGCGCTGCTGACGCCAAAACTTATTAATCTTGATATGCAGTCGGTCTTTAATGGAAGGTCAAATTAATACTTGAAAGTTTACTGTTGGAAAGAAATTTTTCTCTGGGGAACTTAAACGAGATTTTTCTGTTGGGAGGTTACACTAAATGTGAATATTACAATTATTTTACTTTTGGGAGGTTACACCCATCTGTCTGTGTATAGCTTAAATCCCGCGTTCCAGCCTGAGGACATTTTCTAAATAATCTCTTAGCGTGCATCTGAGACGGGACGCGGGTACCAGACTACATTTACCTAGTTGCATGCCGGCACCTGTGGCCGAATGGTTCTAGGCGTTTCAGTCCGGAATCGCGCTGCTGCTACGGTCGCAGGTTCGAATCCTGCCTCGGGCATGGATGTGTGTGATGTCCTTAGGTATGTTAGGTTTACGTAGTTCTAAGCTCTAGGGGACTGATGACCTCAGCTGTTAAGTCCCATAGTGCTTAGAGCCATGAACCATTTGAACGTAGTTGCATGTGTGAAACCGCCAGAAAACCACATACTGGTTGACCTGTTCAACGCAGGCTGGTGTGCCCGAGCGGTTCTAGGCGCCTCAGTCTGGAACCATGCGACCGCTACGGTCGCTGGTTCGAATCCTACCTCGGGCATGAAAATGTGTGTGATGTCCTTAGGTTAGTTAGGTTTAAGTAGTTCTAAGTCTAGGGGACTTTTTTGACCCGCTCAACAGCCGTCATCGTTAGGTCGCGAGGCGAATTCGATCCAGGACACACCCGCTTCATAGAATCTAGGGGCGTTGACGCGCTTGGCTATCCGTGTGGATTCTGATACCACGGATACGTTTCAGTTTAAATATTTCCAAACCTAAGCTGTGTGGACAGCCTGCCTGATTGGCAGGCGGTCTAACGCACGGCTTTCCGGGCGGGAAGGAGCGCCTGGTCCCCGGCACGAATGCGCCCGGCGAATTTGTGTCGAGCTCCGGTGAACCGGCCAGTCTGTGGATGGTTTTTAGACGGTTTTCCATCTGCCTCGGCGAATGCGGGCTGGTTCCCTTTATTCCGCCTCATTTAGACTATGTCGGCGATTGCGGCGCAAATAAGTTCTCCACGTACGCGTACACCACCATTACTCTACCACGCAAACATAGGGGTTGCACTCGTCTGTTGTGAGATGTTCCCTGGGTGTCCACCGGGTGCCGAACCGCACAATAACCCTGGGTTCGGTGTGGGGTGGCGGAGGGGTGAAGTGGACTGCGGTAGTCGTCGTGGGGTTGTGGCGGGGATGGAGCCTCTCCGTCGTTTCTAGGTGCCCGGTTAACATGCAATACAGCATACAATATATACAAGCTGTGTGGATGGTGGAGCAGGTCCATTTTTCACAAAAATAGCGAGTTTCTGTACCACCAACGCAGGTACTTACAGTATTCTTCCTTCCTTTCCCGATTTTATCTTATACATCCCCCCCCCCCCCCTCCCCCCGTAGTTCAGCATGTCCCCATTTAGTTTGTCCTTCACGTCAAGGAGTTTGTTTCTCCGGAAGTTGTTCGGTACTAAATTTTCTTTTTTTCCTCCGGGAAGTTGTTGCGCACTCTTTTTCGACACCGACCTCACGAGTCTGTGTGCGCACCCAGCTGGGGGAACGACGTCGTAAAGTGCGACGCATAAAAGACCCCGGGGCTGTAAGGGGGGCGGGGCTGTGGGGACGCCGGATCTTAATTTGGCCGGTGTGCTAGCAAGGGGGAGGGAGGGGGGGAGGGAGGGGCGAGCAGGAACAGGACAGAACGGCGCACGGCGCAAACCCTCTAGGCCGGGGGCGCGATTGGAGTGCTATGCAGATTCGTAGCTACCGCCCTACAGTGAGATACAAATGTGAATCTCTCTTCTGGGCATATTACGCAAGTGTCCTAGTTTCCACTTCTCGGCGGGAGATTTGCGTTCCGCAAAAAAAGCTCTCTCCGCTGTTCATTTACTTCCATTTTCAGCACTAAAATTCTGCAAAATTTTTCCCGTACTCTACTTTTTTCTTACATAAGGCAGCTGATTAAACGTAGTGGGTAGCTACGAATGTCGTTTGGAGGTTCATTACGTCACTGCTCTTGTCATGACGCTGACTGCGGCCATTACCGGCTGATAGTATCACGGCGGAAGACATGCTGCAAAGTCTTTTTATTCTAATTTCTCCAAGGACGGGAGTGTTAGGTTGATCTCATCAATTACATAGTGAGTTAGTGAGTGAGCGAGTGAGTTAGTGAGTTAGTCACCTCCTGCATAGATCACATTCACGGCAAACGTAGTGGTGTGGAATCTGTTAAAGAACAAACATACAACATGTATGTATCAACAAGTATTTGGATGTCGACAAGCTTGACATTCAGTTTTTTTCTGTAGAAATGACTAATTATTTCTATTCAAGAATTAGTCTTTGGTATAGAAAAAGTTTTTCACGAAAAGAGTCGTTTTTGATAAACACTGACACTAAACTCGAAAAAACCGTAGCGGAACAGCAATTTATATTAAATTAACACATCAATTTGATTGGGACTGCTAATTTAATTTGAATCGTTACATGGGCACTATCTTTTCGAGTTTAGTGTTGTTATGCTGGTTTCTTCTTTTACGTTTCTATACTGCTTAAATTTAATATTTTTCACTGCGCTGTCATTGAAATATCAAAGATGACATTTACGTTGTGTTCTTAGCTCACTCTTTTTCAGTATTGTTCACGAATATTGTATCTTCTTTGATGACGATCGTCAGTTAAAGTCTGATGATGGCCTCGTAAGCAAAAAATGGTTAACAAAATAAATTAATTCAGAATAACATACGCAATATTGCGCTTTACGTTTATAATTGTAACGTTAGTAATTCATTATTACCAAGTACAAAAAATCAGTCTCGATCGCGTAATCATGTATTAGAAATACAACCGGTTTCGGCCTCTAGTAGTAGGCCATCTTCAGATAATGGACCATCCAGCTGACAATGATGACTCTTCGAATAGATGTGTGCACCCAAGTTTTGCGACTGGGGTCAACACAACTGTTTCAGGCGTCATCAGCGTAAGCCGGATGGTGGATTACCTGAAGACTGCCTACTATTCGAGACAGAAACCTATTTTAACAAATGAGTGTGCAATCGAGGCTGCTTTTTACTAATTTGACTTAACTGACAGATCGATGTTTGGCAATAACGTTATCCAAAATGATGAATTACCAAAGAATCTGTTGCTGAGATGAATTTCCATCTCGAGAGTGAGTCTCCTGTTCCTACAGCACAAACTTGCTCACAGCAATCAAATCTAGCTAAAATATTTCGCATTTCGTTTTGAGACTGGCGTTCTGGGACAGAATAGGCGTGACTGATATCCAGTCCAGTCCTCGCCATGTCTGGGAACAGCCTTGCCCCAGTGTTACGCTGCTACGCTGCTACGCTGCTACGCTTAGGGTAGTGGGTACGAATATTATTGAAGTAGTGCTCTCTGGACATGAGCGAGCAGCAGAGTACGGACAGTTATACTCTGTTCATCATAAGAATAAACCTGATGTAGACATTATGCAAAGTATTTTTCCACGTTTGCTTGAATTTCATTGGATTTCATTCCATGTGGAGCGGAAGTCGAACTGTGTCCAGTACAGTAAAGTACGGCATTAAGGATACATTTTATGCTGTGTTACACGCACATAGATTGAGCGATAGTGCGGGACAACAGCTTTACCGACACCTTAAACTTGGACAGCACTGGCCAGCCAGCTGGTCCTACTATCCTGCAATAATGAGAGCAGTTGCAGTTCAGACGTAAAAAGAGACGGGCAAAGAAACAATATAGCATCGAATCTCATTTAATTCTTAAAGAGAATGAAATAGTATTCGTCAAAAACTCCAGCACCTCGCGCTTCTTAGGAGACCAGACGGACAGCATAAAATGCTCTCGTCCTCACCTAACGCAGTATTCTACTCACAAAAAAGAGTAATGAAAATTCCTAACTTAAACACAGGGTAATGTAAAGGCATACTACAGGGATTTCACCGTACTGTTGAATACTGAAATTACTAAAGGTATTAATTACAATGGTTCAAATGGCTCTGAGCACAATGGGACTTAACATCTATGGTCATCAGTCCTCTAGAACTTAGAACTACTTAAACCTAACTAACCTAAGGACAGCACACAACACTCAGCCATCACGAGGCAGAGAAAATTCCTGACCCCGCCGGGAATCGAACCCGGGAACCCGGGCGTGGGAAGCGAGAACGCTACCGCACGACCACGAGATGCGGGCTATTAATTACACTCAGTCGTCTTAGCTCTTTCCTTATCCGACTCTGAGAAATATATTTCAGTTCTGGAACTATCACCTGGTACGTTGATAACGAGTCGATCAACAACAGAATCCACGAAGCCACTTCTGCGCCGCATTTTCTCCTCTTTTTTTATGACGTGCCGTTCTATATCCAGCCAGCGTTCAGCAGTGACATGTGAAAAAGCTGCGTGCGTTAGTTCCGGTGACTCTGGCAGCTTAACAGTCTTGTTATTCCTCACGACAAATCCCTTCCCTTGGTTCCAGATCAGTTCTGTTGGGTTCATATAGAAATGGTACAGTGGCAAATGTAAAAATGCAACATTTGTATGGTGTGCTCGATGCTGTGAAAATTATTGTTTCTCATGTTTCTGCGACAGTTATCACTCTGGTTCGTGTGAGGCTACATCTGTGGTATAAAACAGTGGACATAGTCTAAATAAAGAATATTTGGTTTTTCATTTTTGCCGTAAAAGATTAGATTGTTATGTTTGATTAGTTATGCAACCTTTCTTAACAATCTTTCATAAAATATCGATAGTTAAGAATTTATATTTGAAATGAAAAGAGGAATTTCGCGTGCAATATTTAATTAGAAATAAAAAGACGTGCATCATGATGAATTTTACAATTACGAGACGCAGGTATTTCAACTTGAACGAAAAAAAAGATTGTATTTCATATGTTTTAAATACAGTCCTTTGGAAAAATTCAAAGCCGATTTTTTCTGTAAATTTATGAAAAAACATTGAGAAGAACCTATTTCTTGGCACTTTTTAACCGTGCTCCACACGCCTGTTTCACTACGAAACAGGAAACAGCCTCAGCCATTTTCATACTACGTATTAACAGCGCGACAATCAGAGGACTACAGTACTGAGACTGTGACTATATACGATTTTTTAAATAAAAACTGCATAGCTATACCGTGATTAAGAAAACCGTTGATGGGCGTTAACACATTAGAATATCTTAAAGTTTCATGCAACGTAGCTTAGTAATAGTATATCTAATACATAAGTAGGACCTGCTTTCAACAGCGTGACAATACCAATGTACGTGTGCTACGGTTCCTGACCAATCACTGCATTTCTGTTTGATTACTGATGAACAGAGCAAAGAATTGGCTAGGTAATTACAGGCACGGCCGCCCCTGTGTTGCAGGCAACCGGCGGGACGAGAGTGTCTGGCTTTCGTTGTACTCCGCTCTGCTGCGAACAGGCCGCTGCTCAGAGGCAAGGCGATCCTAACCAGTGGCCGCCACTGCCGAACACCCGCTGAACACAACTGCAGGTAGGTGTAGTGTAAATAACTTTCTTGGGTAATTAATTTGGTAATCACATCAATCGTTTATCACATAGATATTTTAATAAAAGCTGGTGTTGCTAGAAACTGAACCGTCTAGTCAGCTTTGATTATTTTTGAAAGCGATATTATGAGGGCAAGGAAGAAACCTCATTCTACGAAGACGATGGTGTCCACGTCAGTCAGATTTCCTTCATGTTGGCGCATATGGCGCAGCTGAGCTATTACGGAAGTCAAGTGAAAACGTCATCTGTGGAATATTTTAATTAGTATAAAACAGTCGTTCTATGTGTGGCCCTTCCTAATAGACATCAGAAGAAAACGAAAGGCACTACATATTTTACGTGACGAAATGTAGCACGAGAAAGCTACGGAAAATATGGCTGCCTGCAATCAAAACCGAAAATGAATTTATGTGCAGTATTCGAATCCTACTGTTTCTGCGTTCCGTTTTGTGCCGTGGATGAGACGTAGGTTTATAATTTAATGCCAGGAGCGTTTCTGTTTTCCTCTGACGATCCAGTGCTTGCAGCACCTTCGTTTCCTAGAGATCTTCCAAGCGATGGTCTATGGAACGATCCGTTGTCTGTCTATTCTGTCAGTTGACTCTTGAGGTTTCTGGTTTGTGTAGGAAGGTCTCACGCATGTAGCCCACCGTTCACATCGGTGGACACATTACAGCATCCCTTCTAAAGTCACCCTGTCTCTGTAAACTGTGCCTTCCAACGCAGAATGGAGCTCACATTCTCTGCGTCTTTGTGGAATCTCTTTCAGAACTGCTGTTCCATTGTTCTGACTCAGCTCATGTGAACAATGTTTTCTCAGCGCTGGTTTCATTTTTTACAACTCTTACGATCTAGCAGTACAAAGAGACAACTGAGGTCTGTCTTTCCTAAGACTCGTCAGATCATTTTCTCTTCCGTTTCGGCAGGTATTTGCGATGTAATTTTTGATATGTGTAGATGTTGTTAGCTGAAATAAACACTGTTCATCGAGGGTTTCAGGTCTCTACGCTGTCAACAGAAAAATTCGAATTCGTTTCTTCTTACAATGAAAAATATACACTGAAGAGCCGCCGGCCGGAGTGGCCGAGCGGTTCTAGGCGCTACAGTCTGGAACCGCGCGACCGCTACGGGCGCAGGTTCGAATCCTGCCTCGGGCATGGATGTGTGTGATGTCCTTGGGTTAGTTAGGTTTAAGTAGTTCTAAGTTCTACGGGACTGATGACCTCAGCAGTTAAGTCCCATAGTGCTCAGAGCCATTTGAACCACTGAAGAGCCAAAGAAACTGGTACACCTGCCTAATATCGTGTAGGGCCCCCGCGACAAGCAGAAGTGCCGCAACACGACGTGGCATGTACTCAAATAATGTCTGAAGTAGTGGTAGAAGGGAATGACACCATGAATTCTGCAGGGCTGGTCATAAATCCGTAAGAGTACGAAGGGTGGAGATCTCTTCTGAACAGCACGTTGCAAGGCATCCCAGATATGCTCGATAATGTTAATGTGTGGGGGAGTTTGGAGACCAGAGGAAGTGGTTAAACTCTGAAGAGTGTTCCTGGAGCCACTCTGTAGCAATTATGGACGTGTGTGGTGTCGCATTGTCCTGCTGGAATTACCCAAGTTCCGTCGGGATACACAATGGACATGAATGGATGCAGGGGATCACAGGATGCTTACGTACGTGTCGCCTGTTAGTCGTATCTAGACGTATCAGGGGTCCCACATCACTCCAACTGCACACCTCCCACCCCATTACAGAGCCTCCACCAACTTGAATAGTACCATAGTATCCTGCTGATATGCAGGGCTCATGGATTGATGAGGTTGTCTCGATACCCGTAAAAGTCCATCCGATACAATTTGAAACGAGATTCATCCGATAACACAACATGTTTTCAATCGTCAACAATGCTATGTCGGTGTTGACAGGCCCAGGAGAGGCGTAAATCTTCGTGTCGTGCAGTCATCAAGGGTATACGAGTGAGCCTTCGGTTCCGAAAGCCCATATCGATGATGTTTTATTGAATGGTTCGCAGGCAGACAGTTGCTGATGGCCCGCACTGAAATCTGCAGCAGTTTTCGGAAGGCTTGCATTTCTGTCACTTTGAACGATTCTCTTCAGTCGTCGTTGGTCCCTTTCTTGCAGGATGTTTTCCGGCCGCAGCGATGTCAGAGATCTGATGTTTTATCGGATTCCTGATATTCACGGTACACTCGTGAAATGCACGTACGGGAAAGTCCCTACTTCATCGCTATCTCGGAGATACTGTGTCCCATAGCCCGTGCGCCGACGAAAACACTGCGTTCAAACTCACTTAAATCTTGATATCCTGCCGTCGTAGCAGCAGTAACCGATATAATAATTGCGCCAGACCCTTGTTGTCTTATGTAAGCGTTGCCGACCCCAGCGCCGCATTCTGTCTTTTACATATCTCTGTATTTGAATACGCTTGCCTATACCAGCTTCCTTGGTGCTTCAATGTATTTTGTAGTAGAATTTTATGTACCTATTCATTGTTGCACGGTCTCGTAAGCTGATACACGGCCGAAAGAGCGGTGTGCTGACGGCGTTCCCCTCTATATATGCATCCAGTGTCGCCTGAAGGCTCAGGATGACATGGTGGCCGGTCGGTACTGTTGGGCGCTTATGGCCTGCCGGTCTAAGTTTAGTTTACTTTAGATTATTCTTTATTACAGTCCCAAATTTGTGCATTACGAAATTACAATTAATGATGTATGTCAGCAGGGACGCAAAACAGGTCGAATAACCGGTACTCTAGTAGCAACTGAGTAGCACTGCTGCATGGCGGAAGCAGACAGCGCGGGACACGAAATGAGAAAAGGCCAAACAAATGTTAGCCGTCTTCTTCGTGTATATTTATATCAATTCTGTTGCCAAACACTACTGCAGTCCAGTAAATTATCACTTTCAATACAGAGAAAAGTCTGATGTTTCATTTACCTTATTGCTATCACGATAATGTAGTGGCTTTCAGTGAATTCTTTTCACAATTCCGCTCTCTCCCCTGCGGTGAACAGTTTAGTTCCGTTTGCATTCTTGATGTTGACGCCCTTGCTTTTAATTTTTGACTTTTTTCATACTGAATCAGTTCTTGCGAACGCCACATCTTTTTCGATGTCTTTACATTTTTTTCTGGAACTATTTCGCTTTAGGTTCCTTGCACTTGCTACTTATTTCATTCCTAAGTGGTTTATACAACTGTATTGCTGTATTTTTCTGGAAGTCTGTGTATTTTCCTCTTTAGTCGATCAATTGAAGTATTTCTTCTGTTACCCAGTATTTGTTCGCAGTTACCTTCTTTCTGTCATTATTAGTCCTACTTCTGTGATTACCCTGAACCGCATAATGTGATATTCATTATCACAGTATCTGCTACCGTAAACAACTCGAAACGCACATTTAATAGCACAGCATCCCACTTCTTTACATACTGATTCTTGAAGACGATTCTATTAAACCTAATACTACTGATCATCATTACTAAATTGTGATCCGAAGCTGTCTCTTCATGGGTTCGCCTTAGAATCCAGTATCTCAACTGTAAATCTCTTTCCATGTCTCCAGGTCGTATCCAAATACACATGCTCCTCTTGAGATTTCTGAACATTGTATCAGCTCTTACTAGCTGGATTTACTGCAGAACTCTTCTCTTTGTCGCTTCTCATTCATATTGCCGAGCCCATATTCTCCTGTAACATTTTTCTTTTATTCGCTCCTCTATTACAGCGTTCCAGACACAAATGATTATTAAATTTTCATCTTCGTTTACATACTGAATTACCCATTCAGTATCCTCATATTCTTTCTCCATCTCTTCATGTTCTACTTGTAATGTCGGCATGTGTACCTGTTCTATTTTCGCCGTCGATCCTACTTAGAACAATCCTATCACTGAACTGTTGACAATAACTCACTCTCTGCCTTACAGTCCTATTAATGACGATTTCTACTCCCGTTACACTATTTTATGCTGTTATCGATATGGCATTATACTCATCTGACGATGACCCACTACTGACCCCCTATTATATCTAGACTGTGCGTCTACGTCGGCCAACATCATCTACAGCGCTCCAAACAACGAGTCTACCATGTCTAAGGATCACTATTATTATTTGGGTGAGATTATGTTTAGTTTATTTAAATGCCATCTACAGATTATACGAAACCTTACATCAGATAACGGATCTAGCACTTTGAAACAGCTATGAGATAAATAGTGAAAGAAGTAATTGCTACAGCAGAAATTTGTGGGATACCTTAGTGCTTTCTGTGTATTTCTTATCATTTATTTCATTCTGTAGGTAAAAGACGGCTCCTAATAGCCGAAACCGGTAATCTTTATGCACAAGAATTATTTCTGCGTATGGTTGTGCTCACAAAACTCGAGAAGTAGTCGGTCGATCGACTTGAAATATTAACACAACTTACACATACGAATACGTGCGTGTCTTACATATATTTTAAAATATATGTAATACATATTTAATTTATAAATATATAATATATGAATTTCGAAAAGCTGTTGACCGATTTACTTGAAATTTTTGCACGATACTCTAAGGGATATTCAGACCGACAACAGGCAATATATTATTATTACTACTACTATTATTATTATTATTATTATTATTATTATTGTTGCCATTATTACATATTTTTGACTCAAGGAAAGTGGTAAACGTGATGTTACATGCGTCTTTATTTTTTCTTGTTTTCATCTTCTTTTTCGCTTCCCAAAACCTTTTCAGTCTTTGGCTGTTTTCCTGTTTCCTTACGCTCAGTCCATATTTTGCCTGTTTCATACTTTTCTTTTACTTCAAATTTCGTGTTCATAATTTGGTTTCTGAATTTCTCACTTTCATTTATCACTTCGATACTGATCACTGCCTGTTGTAAGTTTCTTCTATTTCTTGAAACAAATTGGCCTTTTTTTATTGAACTGTTTACTACATCAAAAATCCTCTTTGTGAGTCTGTTGTTGTTCTTTCTATGTGTGCGTCTATGGAATGTTAGTCGGCGTTTCCTGATCATGTCTGTGAAGCTGTCTGTATGTTCATATAATTCTTGGTTGATCTCTTCTTCCGTATGCTATCTCCGTGTGCCGCTCCAAAAGGTTTTCTGAGAATTTTACGTACTTTTTTTTGTCTCAGTGATGCCTGATGCTCCGATTGTGGCCGCTTATGATCCGTAGAGTGCTTCTGGCAGCACAACCGTGCTGTAGTGTCTCAGTTTGGCCTGTCTTGAAATATATCTTTTATAGTGTGCGTCCATGTCAGTTTGTACGCTTTCTGAAGTTTTTCTGTTCTTTCTGTGTTGGATGCCTTGTCTGATAATCCTGTTTGTATACATGTATTCCCCAAGATATCTAAATTTTTCCACTCTGCTAACTTTTCGTACTTCGTAGACATGGCATGGTTGTTGTTGTTGTTCTTTCTTTCCATGTGTTGCGTTTTCTCATATGGTATATGTAGATCTGATTTGGCAGAGACTTCATTAAATACTCCAGTGTTTCTTGTCTATCGTTGCTGAGCATTTCCTTTAGTCTGCAAATGTCAGGCATTTTGTGATCGTCTTGCCTGCACACGTTCTTCGTAACTGAATTCCTTTTACCTTTTATTCCCATTGCTTGATAATATTGTCCACGACCATGTTGCAAAAAAGCTGTGAGAGATCATCTACTTGTCTGACCCCTGTATGTATCTCGAATGGGTCTGAGATTTCTTCCATAAATTTTATTTAGGATGTGGTGTCTGTGTCTGTTGTATGAGTGCCTTAGTTTTTCTGTCGATTCAATGTTATTCTAGAGTGTGAAAGAGAATCTACCTGCCTATGAGGTCGTAAGCCTTCTTAAAGTCGATGAAAGTGACTTCAGCGTTGTTCATCTGTCTGAAATTCAGGAGCGTTCGCAGGTTTCAAATCTGTTTGATCTTCCTGTTCTGATGTCCGCCTGCTTAGCTGGGTGGTTACGGGCTTGCCTCTCATGCAGCGAGCCCGGGTTCGATTCCCAGCCGGGTTGGGGATTTTTCTCCGCTCGTGGACTGGATATTGTGTTGTCCTCATCATCATTCCATCCTCCTCACCGGCACGCAAGTCGCCCATTGTGGCGTCGACTGAAATAAGTCTTGCACTCGACGGCCGAACTTCCCGAAACGGGCCTCCCGGCTAACAATGCCATACGCTCATTTCATTTTTTTTCCTGTTCTGAAGCTTGTTTGGTATTCACCTATCTTTATATCAGCTTGTGGTTCTAGTCTGTTGAGTAATGCCTTGGAGAGAATTCTGTAAGTGAGCGGTAATAATGAGATACCTGTGTAGTAATTAGGTTCTGTCTTGTAGCCTTTTCTTGTGAAGTGGGTGAATTAACGCACATTTGCATTCCTGTGGAGTTTTCTCTGTAGTCTATATTCCTGTGAGAATTTTATGGATTTTTTATGTTGGTTTGGTCTTTGGGTTTCCAGATCTCGGAGATAATGCCGTCTTCTGCTGGGGTTCTGTTGTTTTTTAGTTGTTTTGTAATCTCCTCTACCTCTGTTATTGAAAGCGGTTTTGAATCACGGTTTGATACTGTTTTCGTAAAGTGTAATTTTTCTCTAGGCTTCTCGCAATTGGGAGTTTATCAAAATAGTTTAAGAATTTTGCTGTTTTCTTTAGTATTTATTCCCAGAGATCCGTCTGTTCATATGAAGTAAATACATGCAGGCTGATAACCCTTGATATTTTCCCTGAATATTCTGTAGAAAATTCTCATGTTATTTCTCTTGGAGTCTTCCTCGATTTAATTCAGTCTATTTTTGTCGTATGTCCTTTTCACTGTTCTACTATCATTCGAGCATTGTCTCACACACATTCCTGACTTCTTGTGGAAATTGTGTCATGTCTCTTTTGTTCTGTTACTGCCATATTTCTTCCCAGTCTGGATTCTACGCTCAGTGGCCTGATCACAAGTTGCATCCCACCATCTACATTTCCGTTTCCTGGGAGCTTGAGCCCACTGCATTGCGTTCTGAACTGTCTTCGCGAGGTCTGTCTAACTTTGTTTTGAAGTTTGACGAATTTACTCAGTAATTTAGTCTTTGTTTATCTTCAAGTATTCTGGGTCAGGTCTTAAAATTTTCACTCTTCTACTATCTTTCGAGGATTGTCTGGCACACATTCCTGTGTTTTTGTGGAAATCCTCTCATGTCACTTTTGTTATGTTACTGCTAAATTTCTTCCCAGTCTGGATTTTACGCTCAGTGGCCTGATCACAAGTTGCATCCCACCATCCACGTTCCCGTTTCCTAGGAGCTTGAGCCCAACACATTGCGTTCTGAATTGTCTTCGCGAGGTCTGTCTAATTTTGTTTTGAACTTTGATTAATTTCCTCAATAATTTAGTCTTTATCTTCAGTTATTCTGGGTCAGGTCTTATAAATTTTTACAGTACTGTCTTTATGTTTCTTGGGAGTGGCCTAAATTTTATTTGTAGCAAGTGATGGTCGGACTCGAAGACTCCTTTGCGTGTTCTCACATTCAGAATTTCGCTTATTTTCTTATTTGTTATGGCTTTGTATTTTAATACGAAGTGCGACAATAAAGTAATGAGACCGATTTTCTTTGCAAGACTAGCTGTACCATGCAGGTTTGCATAGGCACAATGTCTTTGACCTTGGTCTATAAGCTGCTTCTAGTCCAAGCGGCACATAGATGCAACTGCTCACTCCTGAGTTGTGCTCTAGTAAGTTAATACGTGTTTGTGTCTCTCGTCACGGAAATGGAACCGCATAATATTGCGCAGCGGTATGCCATTTCTTTTTGCGTTAAACTGGGTGAAAACGCGACGACAACTTACGGTAAGCTTCAGAAGGCTTTTGGAGAGGAGGTTATGCCAAGAGCTCAAGTTTTTTGTTGGCATAAAAGTTTAGTGAAGGCAGAAGGAATGTTGAAGATGATGACCGCAGTGGACGACCATCAACCTCACGGACGGATGTCAACTTGGCTAGGGTGCGTAAACTTGTACGATCTGATCGAAGATTATCCATGAAAACGATTTCAGAAGAACTGAACATCAATCGTATCCGTGCCAACATTGCTGATAATTGGATTTTGCATCACTATAATGCGCCATCCCATACTGCTCTGTCTGTACAGCAGTTTTTAACCTCAAAACAAATTTCAGTATTACCACAGCCCCCTTATTCACCAGATATCGCTCTGTGCGACTTTTTTCTATTTCCAAGAGTCAAAACAGCGGTCAAGAGACACCATTTTCAAACAACACAAGGTGTCCAAAAAGTAGTGACGAGGGTCTTGGAAGATATTACAGAAGATGAGTTCCAGAAATGTTACCATCAATGGCAGAAGCGCTGGAAAAAGTTTGTGCAATCCGAAGGGAGCTACTTTGAAGGAGACAACGCTAAACTTGACTAAAACTGTAAGCAACATCTATTTCTTTTTCACGTCAGTGTCATTACTTTACTTTCGCACCTCGTATATATAAATTTATATTTACTGTATAAAGGTGAAACATTGTTACCAAGAAATATCAAGAAGTCCTTGACAGATGTGCTCATATTTTTACACCTAACCCTAATAAAAACTTGGACTCATATGAGATGGACATAGAGCGGGGGAAGGAGGAGGAAGGGGACAAAGAGAGGGACAGGGGGAGATGTACAAAGACAGGGTAGAGAAGGAGACTAGGACGAGGTTCGTCTTTCCTTTTTTTTCATTTGACTAGCCTAAGGCACAGTAACCTATGGCCGGGTACGGCTAGTCATCTTACATCGCAAACTGTGGCTGCAATTAATAACAGTTAAAATTACCGGATGTTAGTTAAACTCCTTCTATCATTTGAAATATTTGAGTACTGCAATATTGTTGTCGAAATGCGGGTCCCAACGCCGAGGCGCATACCGCCTCCCTGATCTTGCTCCCTCAGAAGGACACGGTGTGTATGTATTTCAGTCGCAAACACTTCTGTGTGGCTGCTTGAACCTGGCGTTGCAGTAGAGCTCCGGTAAAGCCGGCGAGGTATCGCTGGCTTTCCCGGGCCGGGCGCCCGCCTTCAGCCAGCCTCCAGCCTTGCCGGCTATGCCTTAAGGCGGCCACTCGACCCACCGTCGTGATTCTGGCGAATCGATACCCATTTTGCTGCACGCGTGCCTCCGCTGCGCTCCACCGCCTCTTGAGGCAGAAAATGACGTTAGTTAGCGCATCCAAAGCGTTTCCGTCGTTTTTTTTTTGGAAATGACAGAGCTATAACAGTATACTTCAAGGCTGTGTGTATGTGGGTGAGGTCCAACGCTGTAGTAAGAGTAACGAAATCAAAGTGACGACTTTTTTGTACGATCTCTATTAGAAATATACATGGCACCACATGGAACACATCCAAGAATGCGGCGTATGAGCTTAGTGCTCGCGACTAACGGCTTTTCCAATCAATGTGGAATTGCCGACGTTAGTGCCACCATACAAATGTAATTGCGGCTTGCGTATGTTAGGCGACTGGGAAGATACATTACACCACTGAATTACGTCCTGCGTCCAGCCTGAATAGCACCAATCGCATTTTGTCAAATTCCTTGCTTTCTATAACTTCCGGTGGTATGGCTAAAAGTATGTACATACATACATACATACATACCGTACGTGCAAACATACATATCCAGCGACCACATGCCTGTAGACCACGTGCTGCTTCCACAAACTGTGTCCATTCCTTCCTGTTTTGTACGCGATTCCTTCAGGTGTCCTCAATCCCCAGAGCTTCCAGATCCTTAGCCACGTCCTCTATCCACTGCTGCTTTCGTCTCCCTGTTTTAATATTTTTGTGGGATCTGAAATTTAAAAAACTCTCTCACACTGGCCTGATTTAGCTTCAGTGATCAGGATGGTAAAAAACATGCGTATATTAAGGGAATTTTCATTCACAAAGCAGGTTTATCACATTCACACAGTTCAATACTGTTCTATCCTGACTAATTGAGCTTAACTGAAATTCCATTAGGCAGCGAAGCAATTTAGAAGTCTCGGTGCGACGAAAACTATCAGTCAATCTCCTGAAAACATTTGTAATAATTATTAACTTTCGGTGATCACATGGGGAAGACCGGAGATCTGCTGGTAAGGCCGTGTTAGCCCATTTATTGAAAGTAATAAACTGGATATCTTGAGCGTACAAAACGGCAGGTTCGTCCAGTGTAAATCAGACGTTCCCCACTGATCCCGTGCAACACAGCGTAGTAAGCAGACACTGTCAATAATAACCAGTTAAATAATACGCGAACACACCTACTTTAGTTTAGTTCATGTATTAAATTCCTTCTCATACAGAATCTCATCAAGATGGCGACTAGCTCAACAATACATACATATACATCTTCGTTCTTTCACGGCTAATCGGCAAGATCTGAATCATTCTTTTCATAAGAGAAAACATAGATAGCAGAGAACCTATTCCATGGAGTAAATGCACGCTCCAAGGAATAATAGGGCTTGAAACTACTTTGCATTGATAATCATCGTATATTAAAGTTTAGGAATCGGTAAGATAAGAAGAGATATTTTTTATATGTATTGAGTTATACAATTTATAAAATTTCTGGAAATATCGCGAAGAGATCGCTGCAAGAGACATTACACTGTGAGGCGTCAGGTGTTTGTTTTCCCCTCAAGTGCTTTCTTCACCCGATACGAGTTCCATGGCCCTCACATCTGGTTCTTTGGCTCTTCATATTCGGTAGGATTGTTGGCTGCTGCATCAAGAGGTAGTTCTCCTCGTTCTTCCTCCTCCTCCATTCTCCTACATCTAACATCGGTCCCTACATATTCCTTCAAATATTAACAGATTTTCTGTTTGTTGTTTGCTCATGTTCCAGGTTTTTGAACCATAAGTGGCTGCTGGGCATATCACTGTGTTATATTTCTCATCTTAGTCTCCGTTAATATTGATTTTGAGATGAGCGTCTCCCTGGGAAATACATGCATTTCATTCTCAGTGCTATTCGTTCCTTGATGTGCATTTCTATGCTCCTGTCACTTCCAAAGCAAGAGCCCGAGTGTTTAACTGGTGAATTCTTTTGAAACTCATGCCACCTACCTTAAGAAACCTTTCCTGCACTTATCTTCTTCCTAATTGTATGAACTACATTTTACCTTGATTCACCTTAAGCCTGTCCTTCTATACATACTTGCTTATTTTCAAGCGCATTTCTTCCAGCACATAGTGTGATTCACTTAGTAGTACTATATTATCTGCATGTGTGAGACTACTGAAATTACGACTCATCTACGCTCTATCCCAGTCCCGTTGTCTGAATTCCCCTGTTATATGCTTTAAGGGGACACGAAAAAAATACATGAGACAACATCCCCTTGTATGTTACTTCTCTCAGTCTCGAATGTTTTTGATGTTACCTCTCGAAAAATGAGACAAAGTACTTTTTAATAAATCATAAACATTCTAGACGTTAACAAGAAACCGACCAGTGAATCAAGCTCAGTAGTATGCTTCAATCACCTACATAAACGTACAATAAATGACAGATTACTCTCGTTGTAATTTGTGATTGGATCCTGATCATCACCTCAATAAACTCAGATTTTATAGTCTTCGAGTAAGATGACCTGAGCTATAACGACGTTTGCATGCAACAGTATCCTTCCAATTGACTGTAAAGATTAGCCGCTGTTATGGTCTTTCACGTATTCTAATAGCAGTTACACAGTATAGTTACGTCTTAATACTGAGCTTCCAGGTGGTCATAAGAGGTACTGATCCACTGGTATCAACAGCTCTGCTGAACACTCGGAAATACCCCGTTAAAACCTGACAATTCACGTCATTTACTGCTACGTGGAATGCCCCCTACACAACATACGGGATCGTCAGCGATTATACCGTCCGCACACGACGCCGCAAGCCACGCCGTTACAAAGGCGGGTGCGCATTAAGTCGGCTCATGCCGTTATACGGCGGAAGACACGCTGGAGACACTCCGAACCTTGAAGGGATGCCACCAACACCTGCGCTCAGTTATCAGTTACTGGAAGCAACTATTCGGAACCAAGGCAGTATTCAGTGAGACAAGCCATTAACAATCCAGCAGAAAACGTTAAATACCTGTTACATACCTTTGTCAGCTTGAATACGCGTAAAAATTGTAAATAAAAGTGCGTGCACTTTACCCCAACTGTATGTCATTGTGTCTGTAGTATAAATATGTACGTCATATTCGATAGCTACAGCTGCAGACAAATCACCATAAGTGTTACTTTTCTGGTTGCCAGGAACGCCAGTCCACACGACTCTTACATGTGAAATCGAACTCGATCGCTGGTGTGTGTGTGTGTAGATGACCTGATGGGCCTGCATCGGTGACGCAACTGACATTTAAGACACCCGACTCTGTTATTCTATTCTACTATTTTAAGAAATACAGCAACCAGCCACTTTTTTATGTATTTTTATTTATGCCAGTAAGCGTTTACGGCTTTCACCCTTCTTCATTTGGCGTTATACTGTCTGAACTCTGTGTTCTGTGAACACAGGCATCGCCTTAACGACTTCACTACAGGTATGCAAATAACCAAATCTTGCTAATTCATCATAGCTGTTCCGGAGACATATTAAACACCTCTCTGAACCACGTGGATTACAAGGATATACCGACTGTTACGTATAAGAAACACTGAAATTAAATACCTGAAACTATCAGGCCGCATCTTCCACTAGCTTACTGTTAGAGAATTTGGGTTATCAACATGCAGGGTAATCAATTAAGTACTGAAGGAAATATCTGGGGCAGATAACAATTCATTTTAATTCAAGAAGAAATTAGGTAAATCATAAAACTTTATGAATAGATCGAAAACACAAGAGGTATAGAAATGTGGGTTTCTTTAACAAGATGTATATTGATTAATTAATTACAAAGGACCGTCACCAACATTACACTGGACAATTCAATGGAAATGATGGTCCTCAAAAAATTTACGGACACAAAATTTCAATCATGGTAGAAAAAGAAACAAATTAGTTTGATGTCAACAGTGTACACAACTGGAAATCATTAGCATAGGCGCGAGACCTGCAGCTGATAACGACTGAAAATCCCCAAGAGAGCAGAAAAGCTGCCTTGTAGAAGACAGCTGCAATTTAAATCAAGATTAAACATCTCTTTCTACACCCTTACACTTAATCTGAAACTGAAAGCACACATCGCAATTTGAAGTTTTACCGTGGCCGCAATGGTAGTAGGTAAAGGTGTCTGAGCCAACCGCTCAGGGGTGATGTTTCCTAATTGAGTGTGCCACTGGTTGTAGTGGGGTGACTTCTTGAAGTCGAAAACATCGCCTTGTCGATTCCGACGCGGTTGAATAATCTCACTCATGAAAAAGTTAAAGTACAACTCCAGAATGACATGGCAGAAGGTCGAAGTCCAACCATCTCCTTCACTTAACTAGCCACCGATTTCTACCGTGCACAAGACCTTCCTCCCCCACCTTGGAGCAATACTTTCAAAAACCGTGACCAACCAGGAAAAGGGCTTACTGTCACGCCACAAATCCCAGATCTGGATGTTGGTTCTCTGCCTGCCACCATATAATTTAACATGCATCAGTCAATGAAAACCATAGTTTCACTAGCGGGCAAGGACGGGGCAAAGATTCCAAAGGCCGATTCCCCACGAGGGGAAATTTTGCAAATTCAAGGAAAGCTACCAGCCTTCTTCCCACGGAAGGAGCGCTGGGGAGGTTTTCAAAGTGGACGGACGGCAATAATTCCAGGTTAGCAAGACAGCGCCGCATGAGGAACATAGCAGGCAGTATCACTGTGGACGGCCAAAGTGTCTGTCGATGGCTGTAACGAGAGCCAGGTCTCAGCCAAACCACCCGTGATAAACCGGCTGTCACTGTATGCAAAGTCATCTTGACTGCCAGTGCCATCCTCTAGGGAACTCAGGTCCTAGAAAAACGAAGACTGACCGACATGTCGTTCTGCAGAGCATAATAAATTTGGTGTGCCACAGTTGCCGTGCCAAGATGTGAACAGAGAAATCTTAATGTCACCAGAAGTGAGCTTGATACTAAAATCCTAAGTGATCACGCAACACTTTCAGCAAATATCTCCTAACCGCTCATGAGCTACATCCGTGAAGTTACGAGAAGTGCACGGCAAAAAAACAGAATGATTCTGAAAGCAAAATGAAGAAAGGAAAGTGTGATACGCCAATCGTGAATGGAAGACAAGATAACATGTAAGGTAACGCCTGGAACAGGAAATGGCCTCACATCGCCCCCATGTCACATTTAAATCTGTTGCCAAGAGAGGTTTCTCCAAGAAATGTAGTGAGACCTTTCTCAGACAATTTTTCACAACTCACCGCGTAGCGAAAAAGTAAAAAACAAAACAGAAAAGCCGGAAGAGACAAGGGTGAAGCTGTAGAATCAGTTTTAGCTCTGTGATATTCCCATTCACTTTTAAATGGTATCCACAAACACACTTAAGCTAGACTTTAGAGAAATTACTCTGAAACAGAAAAAGACTGCTTCAGTTTGCAATACATTCGTACAAGTTAATGACCAGCCTGAACCACGGTTGTACACCAGTAAAAAAACTGTTTAAGTTTCTTGGCACAGTAAACACAATAAAAGTAAAACAAATGTCTTTATATATACACAAATATACACAAACATCGAATGAACCGAAAATGACAAATGTACACAAACACGTTAAACTTGAGTGTATGTCGTATGCAAAGTTTCCTGTAAGAAAACATGTGTATAGAGTCTTAAGTAAAAGCAAAAATGAAAATCTGCAGTGCCTCTGTGCACTTGACAACAGATGTGAATATTCATACTAGGACGATAGCACAAATTCGAATTCAGGAGGGATGTGCAGAAAAATCGGTCGCGTTTTTTTCGAAGCATCCCTGCATTTGCCTTAATGAAACTAAACTAAACTCCATCCGAACAGATCATGAGAGCCCAACGGTACCGACCTGCCGCCGTGTCATCCTCAGCCCTCAGCCGTCATTGGTTGAGGTTATGGAGGGGCATGTGGTCAGCACACCACTCTCCCGGCCGTATGTCAGTTTACGAGACCGGAGCCGCTAATCCTCAATCAAGTAGCTCCTCAGTTTGCCTCACAAGGGCTGAGTGCACCCCGCTTGCCAACAGGGCTCGGCCTCGGCACACCGGATGGTCACCCATCCAAATGATAGCCCAGCCAGACAGTGCTTCACTTCGGTGATCTGACGGGAACCGGTGTCACCACTGTGGCAAGGCCGTTGACCATTTGCCTTAATATATTTAGAAAAATTACCAAAATCCTAGACATGGAAATTGAACAGGCTTTCTATTGAATGTGGTCTTGTACACTCCTGGAAATGGAAAAAAGAACACATTGACACCGGTGTGTCAGACCCACCACACTTGCTCCGGACACTACGAGAGGGCTGTACAAGCAATGATCACACGCACGGCACAGCGGACACACCAGGAACCGCGGTGTTGGCCGTCGAATGGCGCTAGCTGCGCAGCATTTGTGCACCGCCGCCGTCAGTGTCAGCCAGTTTGCCGTGGCATACGGAGCTCCATCGCGATCTTTAACACTGGTAGCATGCCGCGACAGCGTGGACGTGAACCGTATGTGCAGTTGACGGACTTTGAGCGAGGGCGTATAGTGGGCATGCGGGAGGCCGGGTGGACGTACCGCCGCATTGCTCAACACGTGGGGCGTGAGGTCTCCACAGTACATCGATGTTGTCGCCAGTGGTCGGCGGAAGGTGCACGTGCCCGTCGACCTGGGACCGGACCGCAGCGACGCACGGATGCACGCCAAGACCGTAGGATCCTACGCAGTGCCGTAGGGGACCGCACCGCCACTTCCCAGCAAATTAGGGACACTGTTGCTCCTGGGGTATCGGCGAGGACCATTCGCAACCGTCTCCATGAAGCTGGGCTACGGTCCCGCACACCGTTAGGCCGTCTTCCGCTCACGCCCCAACATCGTGCAGTCCGCCTCCAGTGGTGTCGTGACAGGCGTGAATGGAGGGACGAATGGAGACGTGTCGTCTTCAGCGATGAGAGTCGCTTCTGCCTTGGTGCCAATGATGGTCGAATGCGTGTTTGGCGCCGTGCAGGTGAGCGCCACAATCAGGACTGCATACGACCGAGGCACACAGGGCCAACACCCGGCATCAAGGTGTGGGGAGCGATCTCCTACACTGGCCGTACACCACTGGTGATCGTCGAGGGGACACTGAATAGTGCACGGTACATCCAAACCGTCATCGAACCCATCGTTCTACCATTCCTAGACCGGCAACGGAACTTGCTGTTCCAACAGGACAATGCACGTCCGCATGTATCCCGTGCCACCCAACGTGCTCTAGAAGGTGTAAGTCAACTACCCTGGCCAGCAAGATCTCCCGATCTGTCCCCCATTGAGCATGTTTGGGACTGGATGAAGCGTCGTCTCACGCGGTCTGCACGTCCAGCACGAACGCTGGTCCAACTGAGGCGCCAGGTGGAAATGGCATGGCAAGCTGTTCCACAGGACTACATCCAGCATCTCTACGATCGTCTCCATGGGAGAATAGCAGCCTGCATTGCTGCGAAAGGTGGATATACACTGTACTAGTGCCGACATTGTGCATGCTCTGTTGCCTGTGTCTATGTGCCTGTGGTTCTGTCAGTGTGATCATGTGATGTATCTGACCCCAGGAATGTGTCAATAAAGCTTCCCCTTCCTGGGACAATGAATTCACGGTGTTCTTATTTCAATTTCCAGGAGTGTATCATACTACGGCGCCACTACTTTTGCTAGAGAAGAAACAAGAACGATCAAATGACTGACGTTCTGAGATGGCGATAGGTGTAGCGTTCATTTTGGTCTCCTACAATAATATTTATCTCAGCCATAAAGCTGTTAAGGGAGCATTTCCAAAGTACGCTAATTATTCTGATTTCTTGCGAAAAATGTGGCTATATTTTGAATTAATAGTCTAACGTGCACGAGATAAGACTCTAGATACAATTTTTACTGATTTCAGTGTTGTAAGCCTAGATTTTTTTGTCTTAAGCGAGAAAGGACAGTAGTTTCCATTCTCAGGGTGGGGGAATTGAAGCTTCCATTGTCAGAGCTGGAGCCCTAGCGTGACGCATTACAACCCCTCCTCCCCCGAATACTGAAGCTTCCTTCCTCTGTCGTTAATCCGTAAGGGCAATATATTAACATCAGTCGGCGCAGTTTGAAACACTGCATGCATCTCGTAATGCGCTCTATGCATTCGCTTGTGGGTCAAGGTCGCCCATAAATCGCTTCCAACACGGCTTTGTTCTTGTGAAGAATAACGCGCAGCGCACTGAACGTGCAGAATGCGCAAATACATGGCCGTTACTTCACACTGAGGAACAAGATATATTGTGTCATACGTTCACAACACCCAGTAAAATACTCCTACAGCCAAAAGCACTTACTTCAACAGCCATTTTTCGTTTTTTTCCTTTCTTTTAACTCGCTCTGTTTCGACAAAGTCTCACAGCATACAAGTTTCCACACGGGTATGACGCAGTCTCCCCACTTACTGACCTCTGGTGAGCCCCCACGACCTGCAAAACTAGTGCTCTGCCGGTGAACAGCGAAAATGAGATGGTGTGGGGGTGGACGGTCTTTTATAGCCTCCTTTACCCTTCGCATTGTTTACATTCCTTTTCCTCCCTATTATTTAGCATTCATCAGTGCTTACAGAATATAAAGCTATCTTTTAGACCAGAAGCAATACTTTTTCCAAGACGTTCGCTCCAGCTTGTATCCATGGAGGCTCCTGCAAAGCTTCCAGAACGTTGACCATCCTTGGTTCAAATGGCTCTGAGCACGATGGGACTTAACAGCTATGGTCATCAGTCCCCTAGAACTTAGAACTACTTAAACCCAACTAACCTAAGGACAGCACACAACACCCAGTCATTACGAGGCAGAGAAAATCCGTGACCCCGCCGGGAATGACCATCCTTCCTTCAGATAAGTCTGGTATCTTAGTTGTACGTTCACGTAACCTAAATCTTTCAACATATTACCATTTCAGCCATACCACTCTGAAACTCAGTACCCTGCAAGACCTCACAAGTCTTATTCAGTCCAACTCTTCATTCAACAAGAAATTAAAGCTTCATCTTTCGGCGCCCTGTCTTCTCTCTCTGAATTTACTATGACTTTTTCTTGTCTCCAACAGGTCACCAGTAGCTCTGTCGCCTTGTAAACAACCCATACTGCTCTCATCCCAATCAGTTCCATCTCATCAGTAAATTTTACCCTGTTATTCACGGCTCTTCTTCTGATCAGTCAACGTCTTCTTCTCGTGCGATGACTTCTGTACTGCTACCTAATATTTCTGTTACATGTCACCATTACTTCTCGCCCCAACATCTGATTCTTTAACCATCTCAATACCAATGGCTTCTGCCTGAAACCACCATTTCAATTTTTTTCGTACCAGCGCCTTTTGCATGTAACCGTCGATACTGTTGCAAGACATATATATCTAGTGATTCACTGAGATAGTTCTACGTATGTAGTGCATCGTAACAGTCTCTTACAGCGTTCAAGCTAACAGTCGCCGCGGAGAAGCTAAGTGATTGTAGGAGATTGTGAAGTGTGTTCTACTATCGCGATCATATTGAGAAGACCATCGACCGTGAAAGTAACTACATCTGAGGCTGTTGTAATGTAAATTTGAGTTTATACTACTGCTTTTTTGAGATGTTTCGAAATGAAGCCACTGGGACACTAAGTACTTTTGACATAGATTTATTAAATTTTAGGCCTATTTGCCTTGTTATTTAGGACTATAATTTGTTTGAGGAATTATGAGTTGACAGAAGTTTAGAGATGTGGAACTCTATGAAGGGTACGCGCGAAATTGCTTTCAGACATATCTCATGATAAATTGGTTGGCTGTATGTCCCAGTGCTTCCAGAATGAAACCACCTCCTTAAAACAATTTATCGCTTAGTTTTGACAATTTAATCTTGTGCTCGTTGCTTACTATGATGATAAAGGTCAGTTTAAAAAAAAAGATTTTATTATTGGGGCTCAGGTTAAACAAACGAACTCCCATGTGTAAAACAGCTTAAAACGACTGATTACTTTCGAGATAAAGTCATGTGTTATATATTTGATGCTAAACACATAAAACCTTTATCTGTAATTATGATGGTTTTATTAGTTTAGGATTACCCACAAACAGAATAACAAGAAGTCAGAACTCAAGAAGTAAATCAAAAACTGCAACGCGAGTTAATACTGGACCGATCTTTATTCATTAAATCATAACCTATGAGAAGTGTGTGAGCAGTATATTGCGTCCACCTTCAGACAAATAAGAGCCATTGGAAATTCTTTGATTGCCTGGCAAAGCAGTGAAGCGCCTACAAGGGATGGACGAAACGAAACTAAAGTTCAAAGGATGAGAGGGTACGTCATATTATTTCAGTTATTACAAAATCGCATCAGATTTAAAAATAATTTGACAGTATGGGCCCACTTTTCAGTATGACGTTTCACCTTCTCTGGCCATAATACGCGATCTGTTTCGGCTGGGACCGGTGTCATAAAGTCGTTGTACCCTGTCATGGGGCAAACTGGAATGGAGGTGACGTGCTGGAGTCACACCTGTCTTATCGCAGACAGATCTGGGGTACCGGCTGGCCACTGGAGTACCTGAACGTCACGCTAGTCTGATTTTTGGACGAGCACTATCCTGTCGCAGAATTTCACTACGATATTGTTATATAATAATAAGAGTGGACGACCGAGAACGAAGTGCTCGGATTAAAAAGGGTGTAAGGCTGGAATGTAGTCTTCCGCCTCTCCTGTTCAATCTGTACTTATAAGAAGCAATGATGCAAATAAAACATAGGTTCAGGAGTGGAAATAAAAGGTGAAAGGATATCAATGAAACGTTTCGTTGACGACGTTGCTATCTTGAGTGAAAGTGAAGAAGAATTACATGGTCTGCTGAACGGAATGAACAGTCTAATGAGTACAGGATATGGACTGAGTAAATCGGAGAAAGACGAGAATAATGAGAAGCAGCAGAAGTGAGAACAGCGAGAAACTTAAAATTCGGATTGATGGTCAAGAAGTAGATGAAGTTAAGGAATTCTGCAACCTAGGCAGAAAAATAACCAATGAAGGACGGAGCAAGGCGGACATCAAAAGCAGACTAGCACTGGCAAAAAGGGCATTCTTGGCCTAGAGAAATGTCAGTATCAAACATAGGCCTTAATTTGAGGAGGAAATTTCTGAGAATGTACGTTTGGAGCACAGCGTTGTATGGTAGTAAAACATGGACTGTGGGAAAACCGAAACAGAAGAGAATCGAAGCGTTTGAGATGTGGTGCTACAGACGGATGTTGAAACTTAGATAGACTGATAAGGTAAGGTACGAGCAAGTTCTGCGCAGAATCGGAGAGGAAAGGAATATGTAGAAAACAATGACAAGGAGAAGGGACAGGGTGATAGGACATGTGTTAAGACATTAGGGAATGACTTAACGTGGTACTAGAGGGAGCTGTAGAGGTGTCAAAACTGTAGAGGAAGACAGATATTGCAATACATTCAGCAACTAATTGAGGACGTAGGACGCAAGTGCTACTCTGAGATGAAGGGGCTGGCACAGGAGACCAATTGGTGGCGGCCCGCATCAAATCAGTCAGAAGATTGATGACTCAAAAAAAAAAAAAAGAAAACACATGAGAGGTGATACATGAGTTCCTTGAGTCACTATGAACTGTGATCGGAAGTCACATCCAATGAGTCCCCACACAACGACGCCATCATGAACTGGCCGTGCCTCTTCAAAAATTGTAAGAATGGGATCTCTCCCCAGGTCGCCACCATACTGGCTGAAAGTGATCATCTGGGGCAGTGCAGAACCGCGACTCACTGCTGAACAGAATGCAATGTTATGTGTCAGAAGTCCGTGCTTCCCATTCACGACAGTCTTCGTTGCAAAGTTATTTTATATCAAAAATGCGTCTCACCCTTTGTGGTGTCATTAGGTTGTCTAGAGAAACAAGAAGCCAATCTATTAGAAACAGAGGAAGAGGCTTGCTCCTAACTTGTACGACTACGCAGGTAAAATAAGCTAAAAGTAACAGAAACTTACGTAAAAGTAGATAGATAGGTATCCCATCCGTCATAAATCCATGTAAAATGTAAAACGGACACGAAAGTGAACGGAAATGTGTTCATTTTCGATTTTATGTGGCCTTATGACTGATGGGATACATATCCAGCTACTTCTACTTAGGTTTGGTTTATTTTACCAGTGTAGTCGTACAAGATAGGACAATGCTCCTTCCTTTATTTGTTTCTAATAGACTGGCTTCTTCTTTTTATAGACAATCTGATGATGCCCCAAAAATAACTCTGCAATCAAGTCCGTTTTTATTCTGAAATAATTCAAAATCGGTTGCCATAGCACCCTGCCAGAGTGAATGGAAAAATTCCTGTTGTGGTGTTAAGAGCAGCCAACATGTGGGACGGTATTTCCCTGATGCGGCAGTTGCTTGTCTCCGACCAAAGGTGCGAGATGACACAGAATGTCGTGGAGTGTCTATTGTTTGTTCTCGAACGGCAGATGTGAAAGGGTTCCGATGTGATTGCTGCACAATACTGCTATCCTGCCTTGTGGAGGTCAGAAGTCGTTGACTGGAAACCATGACAATGAGTATGCGCGCCATCGCGTTCCCGTACAATACAACTTCGGGCCACTGCCACATCCGAATGCCCCACAAGTCTGGAGATTGCACAAGTCGACCTTCCAGCCAAATGGAGAACAGCAATAAGGTCCTGGGCCAGGTACTGACAACGCTGTTTCAAGCGAGTTCGTGGCATATCTGTATCCTTTAGTTATCACTCAACACCTGATGCTGTTGACGCACTTTGTATCCCCAGTAACAAAACTGAACGCAAACAGTAATGCGCCGTTGTGGTCACTGTACTTGTCACAGACAGTTGTAGCTCTGTATTTCTTTACGACCAGCCGATAGTGTGTGCATGTACGAAGCTACATTCTTATCTCCTCTCCAATCCCTCCTTGGTGCTTCACTATATCTTTTGGGGCAGGGTATTTCATGCAGGACAATGCAAGAGCTGAGGCTACAAGGTGTCTACGAAAGTATTACGACGATTATAAACTACTGGCCATTAAAATTGGTACACCAAGAAGAAATACAGATGATAAACGGGCATTCATGGGACAAATGTATTATACTATAACTGAAATGTGATTACATTTTCACGCAATTTAGGTGCGTAGATCCTGAGAAATCAGTACCCAGAACAACCACATCTGACCGTAATAACGGCCTTGATACGCCTGGGAATTAAGTCAAACAGAGCTTGGATGGCGTGTACAGGTACAGCTGCCCATGCAGCTTCAACACGATACCTCAGTTCGTCAAGAGGTGTGACTGGCATATTGTGACCAGCCAGTTGCTCAGCCACCATTGACCAGACGTTTTCAATTGGTGAGAGATCTGGAGAATGTGCTGGCCAGGGCAGCAGTCGAACATTTTCTGTATTCAGAAAGGGCCGGACAGGACCTGCAACATGCGGTGGTGCATTATCCTGCTGAAATGTAGGGTTTCGATAGGATCGAATGAAGGGTAGAGCCACGGGTCGTAACACATCTGAAGTGTAACGTCCACTGTTCAAAGTGCCGTCAATGCGAACAAGAGGTGACCGAGACGTGTAACCAATGACACCCCATACCATCACGCCGGGTGATACGCCAGTATGGCGATGACGAATTCACGCTTCCAATGTGCGTTCACCGCTATGTCGCCAAACACGGATGCGACCATCATGACGCTGTAAACAAAATCTGGATTCAACCGAAAAAATGACGTTTTGCCATTCGTGCACACAGGTTAGTCGTTGAGTACACCATCGCAGGTGCTCCTGTCTGTAATGCAGCGTCAAGGGTAACCGCAGCCATGGTCTCCGAGCTGATAGTCCATGCTGCTACAAACGTCGTCGAACTGTTCGTGCAGATGCTTGCTGTCTTGCAATCGTCTCATCTGTTGACTCAGGGATCGAGACGTGGCTGCACGATCCGTTACAGCCATGCGGATAAGATGCCTGTCATCTCGACTGCTAGTGAAAAGAGGCCGTTGGGATCCAGCACGGCGTTCCGTATTACCGTCCTGATTCCAGCGATTCCGTATTCTGCTAACAGTCATTGGATCTCGACCAACGCGCGCAGCAATAGCGCGATACGATAAACCGCAATCGCGATAGGCTACAATCCGACCTTTATCAAAGTCGGAAACGTGATGGTACGCATTTCTCCTCCTTACACGAGGCATCACAACAACGTTTCACCAGACAACGACGGTCAACTGCTTTTTGTGTATGAGAAATCTGTTGGAAAATTTCGTCATATCAGCACGTTGTAAGTGTCACCGCCGGCGCTAACCTTGTGTGAATGTTCTGAAAAGCTGATCATTTGCATATCGCAGCATGTTCTTCCTGTCGGATAAATTTCGCGTCTGTAGCACGTCATCTTCGTGGTGTAGCAATTTTAATGGCCAGTAGTGTAGAACAACAGCTTCGATTGTTCGTGCACTCGCTTACTTTAATAAAAGTAGCTGTGCTTCAACAGAAAAAAATCGCACTAAACCTTCAGACAGGCCAAGATTGCTAGAGACTCTTGCAGTACTGTGGTTGAGCAACAATTTAATTGCAGTTCTTATGCAGATCTGCGAGAAAATGCTACTGTGACAAGTGTGTTCTGTGCTATATGACATAACAATTCTCTCGGACTTCTTTTCGAAGCCGCTCCTACCTCGTCCACTTGGCTGAAATCGATACACCATCTGCCTGAGTCGGAGGAGCGGATGTCAGCCTATACAACGATCGGAGCCTGCAGCTCCAGTATTGGTTTCCATGCAACCACTAGACACAATACATGCGTTGTAGAGGAATATAATAGTTATTGTTTAATTTGGAATGAAACTCTGGAACCATTTGCGAAACAGTTCATAATTAGGGCTCCTCCGTAGCTGAGTGAGCGTTCTAGATGGCTGCTTTACGGAGGGTCCGAGTTCGATTCCTGGCACTGCCTCGGATTTTTCCTTGGTGAGAGGACTGGACCGGGTTGCACTCAGTCTCGTGATGCCACTTCAGGAGACGCCTACCTGAGAGGTAGCGGCTCCAAGGCCTAAACGTCGACAACGGCCGGTAGAGCGGTATGTCGGCCACACGCACCTCCCCTCCACACGGCATCCGCATGACGCCACACAGCAAGGATGATAAGCCGGCCGTTCAACAGCCCGTGGTCTTCAACGCCTGATTGCGAGTTTTGTTTTACTTTCCTTTTTGTTCATAACTAACGTTTGAAAAGTTAAAAATACGTTAACGTTGTAGCTACACGCACATTACATGGCAAAGTGAAGCACTCGGAACACGTAATCAGATGGCACTGTAGTGTCCTATCCGTATGTACCGTCGGCGAATGTGTAATCAACTAGAATTAAAATTCTCGGTCACGAGTAGAACGGCCACCAGAGTGAAATAATGTTGTTCGTGAATAGACTCAGAAGTTGAATAATCACTGTGAAAGATATGAAGGAGCCTCGCACTTGTGTGAGACAGCGTTATCAGCACGTGACTTAATTTGAAAATGACCTTATTAAAAGTCTTCATTTGTCCACCTGATCGAATCGTGCCTTGCCCAGATTTGTGAGGTATTCGGATGTGGCAGTGGCCCATTGTTGGACAGCACTGGAATGTGAGGGCGGTCACACTGGATGTCAAGGTTTTGACAAACCACATCTGACCACCACAAAGGAGGATCGCAACGTAGTGGTAAAAAAAAAAAAGGAAGGACGATCACGGTTTAATGTCTTGCTGACAATGAGGTCATCAGAGACGGACCACAAGCTCGTAGCATTTCAAGGATGGCGAAGGAAATGGGCCATACCCTTTCAAAGGAACCATGTCGAAATTTACCTGCAGTGGTTTAAGTAAACCACAGAAGACTAAACCTGGACAGGCGCTCTTGGATTTGAACCATTGTCCTTATGATTGCGAGTCCAGTATGCTAACCATTGCGCCGCCGTCTCATTCGGTATATTGTGCAGAAAGCACATCGTGACCCCTCGATATCTGCGCCTACCATCCGACAGCAAGTAATGACTCCCGACAGTATTTTGCAGCATCCCCCCCCCTTCCCCCCCCCCCCCACACACACACACCCACCATTGGGCGGAGATTAGCAACAGGCGGACTTGCAGTGACTGTGGCAAGCACAGGCTGCCCTTAAGACCACAACAAGAACAGCCGAATTCGTAGTGGCGTCATGGTCGAGAAGCATGGATCGCTGACGAATGGCATCGTTTTGTGTTCAGCAATGCAATGCCGGAATGAGATTTTCACTCTGCAGCGGAGTGTGCGCTGATATGAAACTTCCTGGCAGGTTAAAACTGTGTGCCGGACCGAGACTCGAACTCGGGACCTTTGCATTTCGCGGCCAAGTGCTCTTGAAAGGCAAAGGTCGCGAGTTCGAGTCTCGGTCCGGCACACAATTTTAATCTGCCAGGAAGTCTCAATGTTTTGATATATTACAGGAAGTAGAAATTTTCGGATATGAAAAAGGGAATGCACAGTTCACCTTGAATAATTAATTAGAAATAAGGCACCATAACATTATGACTAATTTTAATTGTTTATATGATTAGGTATTAGTATGTACTCTCTGTTGGAAATGTAGCGAGCTAGTGCTCCTAGTCACACTCCCCACATGGATAGCTTCCGTTCCGTCATGTAATTAGTCTCTATTTGTCATTTGTACGGGCCACTTTTACTTTGCCCAACACTCGGTTTTCCTGCCGTCACACCGGTAAGACGCTGCCACCTGATACATTCCACATCGTAATTTGCGTAGTGCCACAGCTAATTATGTTAGCAGTGACAATTTTTATGGCAATCCGGTCCCTTTAAAACTTTTAGCGTCCTCTCACTGTAAAATATTTTTCTCTTTTCGTTTTTGATGCAGGCAAATTTTAAAACATGGCTCTGTAATCGGATGTTTCACCATCAGCAATTTTTCCTAAATGAACGGAGCACGTCTTCGTTATCTTTCCCTCGCTATCATATTGTCAATATTGCTGAATAGTAAATTATGCCTAGGGGCGATGATTTGCCTTCTGTCTTTTAACCTTGTCAGTACATTTTAGGCATTCCTTTAGTAATTTCAATATCCACAAAATGTGTTGCCACTGTACTTCGTATTTTACCACGTAGGTTGCACCTGATGATGCGGCTTTAGTCGCGAAATCTGTTGTGTTTTCAATAAGCAACAATTTTATCAGCTGTTAGCGGAATTCTTTCGAACATCATGTCGAATAATTAAGCCCAAGGCATCTACCAGTTCACTATTTCTGGGTTGAGTCAGTTACATACGAGCGCCAGCGACATGAGACAAGACAAATGTGAGTAGCTGAGTGGAGTCTATATCGAGAAAGGAACTTTTTCTTTTTGCTAAAATCATTTTCTACTATATTTTCACCAAACTTATTCCTCCTACTTCGCACGATCTACACCACGTTCACTCAAGTAGCGACACGAATGTAATGCCGCGTCTAACTGTAGGGAATTCCGAGAGTAGCTGGAACGTCGTTTTTCTCCACTGTTTTTACGTTGACATGTTGTACTTTAGAGTTGCACGTAAGTGTACGTATAACTTACAGTGCCATTCGCGCAAAATATGTGTTACTTCGCTGTGACACGTGATGAAAATAATTTCTTCCTCTCCCGCCATCCATATTTCGTACCAGAAACTTGCCTCAGCGTGTTTAAAGCTACCATTTTGGATGATAATATTCCGAGGGTGCGACGTAATATTACCTGCTCGGTAAAGTGATGTACTCTCATATTTTTTGAAGCTGTTCAATATACGAGGGGCGTTTGAAAAGTCCGTGCAATGTCAGAGATATGGCACCACCGGCGCATATTGAGGTCATGTTTAGTTTGTAGCATCTTTGGAAAGAACGTACACCAAGTTTCAGCCATATTGGTCGATTTCTTTGTGTTTGGCATTCGTGTGAATCAAGAGAGTCGAGTGATTGTCAAAAAATGGACGAAGAAGAATTTCGTGTGGTGATTAAACATTACTTTATGAAAGGCAAAACGACTCAGAAGGCTAAAGAGAAGCTTCATAAACATTACGTTGACCCTGCACCTTCGATTAGAAGAGTTTATAAGTGGTTCCAAAATTTTCGGAGGGGCCATATGGGCACAAGTGATGCTGAACGTTCTGGACGCCCTGTGGAGATTACGACTCCAAAAATCATTGATAAAATCCATGATATGGAGATGGATGACGGAAGAGTTTAGGTGCGTGAGATTGCTAGTGCTGTGGGCATCTCGAATGAACGGGTACATAATATTTTGCATAAACATTTGGACATGAATAACCTATCCGCAAGATGGGTTCCGCGATTGCTCAAGCTTAATGAAAAACGGAATCGTATGATGTGTTGCAAGGATGGCTTGCAGCTGTTCAGGAAGAATCCGCAGTACTTTAAGGGTCGTTTCGTCACTGTGTTTGAAACATGGATACATTAGTATACTCCTGAAACCAAACAACAATCTAAACAATTGGTTACCAAGGGAGAATCTGTGCCAAAAAAATCGAAGACTAGTCCTTCGACAAGAAAGGTTGTGGCGACTGTCTTTTGGGATTCTCAAGGGATAGTACTCATCGAGTATCTTGACAATGGTAAAATTATTACAGGTGGCTATTATTCATCGTTATTGGTCCGTTTAAAAACCGAGCAGCAAAAAAACGCCGGCGATTGGACCGCAAAAAAGTCCTTTCCCATCACGACAATGCACCAGCACCCACCTCAGCAGTTGTGGTCGCAAAATTAATGGGAAAAGGATTCCAACTCTTTTCAAATCCCCACTATTTTCCAGACTTTGCTCCCTTTGACTAGTATTTGTTTCGCAATTTCAAGAAATGGCTGGTGGGACAAAGATTTTATTCAAACGAGGAGGTGATTGCAGCAACTAATACACTACTGGCCATTAAAATTGATACACCACGAAGATGACGTGCTGCAGACGCGAAATTTAACTGACAGGAAGAATATGCTGTGATATGCAAATGATCAGCTTTTCAGAGCATTCACACAAGGTTGGCGCCGGTGGTGACACTTATAACGTGCTCATATGACGAAATTTTCCAACCGATTTCTCATACACAAACAGCAGTTGACCGGCGTTGCCTGGTGAGACGTTATTGTGATGCCTCGTGTAAGGAGAAGAAATGCGTACCATCACATTTCCGATTTTGATAAAAGTCGGATTGTAGCCTATCGCGATTGCGGTTTATCGTATCGCGACAATGCTGCTCGCGTTGGTCGAGATCCAATGACTGTTAGCAGAATATGGAATCGGTGGGTTCAGGAGGGTAATAGGGAACGCCGTGCTGGATCCCAACGGCCTCGTGTCACTAGCAGTCGAGATGACAGGCATCTTATCCGCATGGCTGTAACGGATCGTGCGGCTACGTCTGGAACCATGAGTCAACAGATGGGGACGTTTGCAAGACAACAACCATCTGCACGAACAGTTCGACGACGTTTGCAATAGAATGGACTATCAGCTCGGAGACCATGGCTGCGTTTCCCCTTGATGCTGCATCACAGACAGGAGCGCCTGCGATGGTGTACTCAACGACGAACCTGGGTGCACGAATGGAAAACGTCATTTTTTCGGTTGAATCCATGTTCTGTTTACAGCATCATGATGGTCGCATCCGTGTTTGGCGACATCGCGGTGAACTGACATTGGAAGCGTGTATTCGTCATCCTCATACTGGCATATCACCCGGCGTGATGGTATGGGGTGCCATTGGTTACACGTCTCGGTCACCTCTTGTTCGCATTGACGGCACTTTGAACAGTGGACGTTACACTTCAGATGTGTTACGACCCGTGGCTCTGCCCTTCATTCGATCCCTGCGAATCCCTACATTTCAGCAGGATAATGCACGACTGCATGTTGCAAGTCCTGTCCGGCCCTTTCTGGACACAGAAAATGTTCGACTGCTTCCCTGGCCGGCACATTCTCCAGATCTCTCACCAATTGAAAACGTCTGGTCAATGGTGGCCGAGTAACTGGCTTGTTACAATACTCCAGTCACTACTCTTGATTAACTGTGGTATCGTGTTGAAGCTGCATGGGGAGCTGTACCTGTACACGCCATCCAAGCTCTTTTTGACTCAAAGCCCAGGCGTATCAAGGCCGTCATTACGTTTGGTGGTTGTTCTGAGTACTGATTTCTCAGGATCTATTCACCCAAATTGCGTGAAAATATAATCAAATGTCAGGTCTAGTATAATATATTTGTCCAATGAATACCCGTTTATCATCTGCATTTCTTCTTGGTGTAGCAATTTTAATGGCCAGTAGTGTAGCTATTTTGCACACTTGGGCAATTCCTGTTATTCGGAAGGGATCAACAAATTAAAACAGCGTTGGACGAAGTGTGTAAGTCTAAAAGGAGAGTATGTCGAAAAATAAAAATACGTTTACTCCAAACACGTAAATAGTTTTTATTTTTGCACAGACTTTTCAAACGCCCCTCGTACCTCGGTGAGCCGAAGCGCTATGTTTAATAGCGTGTTCATCCACTTTTCAAACACAGTACAACATAGATTCTGCTTGACATGGATTCTATACGTACTTGCTGGGATTCCAGAAGTGTGCAGAACCAGGTATCTACGCATAGGTTAAGCAATTCGCAAAAATTACGGGATGGTGGTTTTCGGGCAAGCAGTTGGCGTCCAATATGTGTTGCAATGGGTACAGATCAGGCACATCTGCTGGCCAAGACATCAGTGTGAGTGCACTATAGTGGCACTCAAACCACTGTAGCACTATTGTGACTTTGCAGCACTGACAATTACCTGCTGGAAGATGTCATCGCCGTAGGGCGAGACTTCAGCATGAAGCGATGCAGGTGATCCACAATAATGTTCACGTAGTTCACTGCTGTCATGGTCTCTTCGATTACCACCACAGATCCCACGGAAGCTCAACTCAGTGTACCCCATACCATAATTCTGCCCCCACCGCCCTGCATCTGTGGCGCGGTGCATGTTTCGTGCAGCCATTCGCGTGAACGACGGCGTGTAAGAACCCTGCCAGTGACCTGGTGCAGCAAGAAATGCTATTAATTCTACAGCCGACACGTTGCTACCGATCCGAGGTGAAAACTCAGTGGTGCTGTGCCCACTGCAAGCATAACGGACGATGCCGTTGGATCAACACGGCAACACGTAGGGATAGTGGGATGTTGAGCTCCTTGCTCAACAATGGTGTTTGAACGGTGTGCTCCGAAACACTTGTGTCTGCACCAGCACCGTACTTTGTCGTCAGATGAATTTGCCACAGACCGCTGCCTCTCCAGGACTAAACAGCGGGGTATCTTCCGATCTCTGCGTTTTGTGAAGAGACGTGGTCATCCAGTCCCATACGGCCAGCTCGTTATTTCAGCTTCCTTCACCCACTTTCTATAGGTGCTCATGACAGCAGTACGCCAACAGGCGAGCAGCTTCAAAAATTCAAATGGCTCTGACCTCTGTGGGACTTTAACATCTGAGGTCATCAGTCCCCAAGAACTTAGAACTACTTAAACCTAACTAACCTAACGACATCACAAACACATCCGCGCCCGAGGCAGGATTCGAACCTGCTAACGTAGCGGTCGCGCGGTTCCAGACTGAAGCGCCTAGAACCGCTCGGCCACACCGGCCGGCGCGACCAGCTTCGCCGTTTCAGAGATTCTCGTTTCCATCCGAAGCGCCACAATAATGTTTCCTTTGTCAGAACCGCTAATATCAGTGGATTTCCATTTTTGTGGTCCGTATCTGCGTTATAATGACTGCCCATTCGTCTCTTTTCCTCTTACATTCTTTCCTTGCTGCGTCACGTCCCGCGATCACCACCGGGAGGCATTCAGCCTCGCGGTCGGCACTCATCAGTGTACTAACTTGGATATCGTTACGCAGATAATCGTAGTACTGTCATATTTCGAGGAGAGCTCATGTTTGGTAATATATTTTATGTTTACGTAAAAAGAACTGTGATCTCTCTCGGTGCACGGCGGAGGTGTGACTGGAACGATGACAGTTAACAATCACGTCAATTACACTGACCTCTTTAGGTGTTACCACGGAACAGACGTGCTCTGCACTGGAGCCGCACAGTAAACTCCGCAAAGTGATGAATTTATACGCTTGATAAATGCGCTCCACCACTGTCCTTACGTAACTTAAGTCGTTTTCCGGTCTGCCGTGTCTCAGGTTTACTTATCCACCTCATAAAATGGAATTCCCGCCTCAATGAAAGTTCCATTACTTTGCATTTCCACTGTATCCACTGGAACATTGGTAAACAAAGTTGACTTCAAACTTCAAGTGAGATATAGAATGTTGATGAGATAAAGGCACTCAATTATGTTCAGGAAATGTGCTTATACACTGATTTGTATAATTTGGCAAGATTAGTCCCATAATGTTTTCTCTCTTACATATTATCCGGCACTGAACATTTTTTACCGTACATTAATTACATTACGACAAGCATGTAAGTTTTATGTGATATAAAATCCAACATTTAGAAATTACTGTTTCATAAATAGGGCAGAAAGAAGCCCTTCATCACAAGTGCAACAGTAAAGACACGTTATCATACTTGCCCAAATTAAAGGATAGTATTTCCTGTTTAACCACGAGTGCTGGAAGATTTCACATGTGTGCTAGTGAATAGTACGTTAAGTTCTCGTACATTTGCTGCCAAGAATTTGTCGAAAGTAAATCCAGAATTTCAGCGTGGGTGTAGAACTTTGGCCTGTCGGCTCGGGTGGTACTAGCATAATGCACACAACGACGATATTGCGCAGACCACGTTTTCATTTTGGCATACGTGTGTGTTGACAGTCAGTTTAGCTCACGTAAATTGGTAGGCATGTGGGGTAAGATTTGCCTTGTGCTATAGTTTGTGTTGATGTGTACATATGACTAGGCTTGACTCACATCTCCTTTTCCATATGGTGTGAAAAAAAAATGTGTTCCATATTTTGAGAGAAAGTAGTAAGGACCAGAACAAGACAAATATGTCCGTAAGCATGGGATCTAAAATGAATACCGTAAAAGCTATGAGCACTCGTTCATATTCATTACGATGAAACACATTTCTTCAACAACAAACTCTTTACTATTACGAACGAGCAACAGAATGCAATAAACAAATGAAGAGATATTCCTCTGTTGTGCATGGCTACAGCATGCACTAAACATCTGCTAGTTTTGTAACTATAAACCGAATTCACAGTTCTGGGTAAGTGCCGCGCATACAATTGTTCTAGTGGAACCAGTCTGCTTTGATAAGTTTTCGAAATGCTTTTACACTGTAGTTTTGTCTCTGCACTTACCAGCATAATGGAGGGTTATTAACCCACAGGAGAAACACCACACATGATCTCCTGTTATGGACTGGCAAATGGAGGCAACCGTCGAGCCCATATGCTTTATGCTGAAAAATACCCAACAGATTCGTTACTATACTGTTCACAGACTGCGTGATTGCCGAAGAAGTTGGACAGAAGCATGCATTATTATGACTAGACACCATAGTGAGAACCTCTATAGCGATCACTCACAAGTGCAGGTCGTGTTTAATAGCAAGTAAATTGCATTCGAATCTCTGCCGATTCACAGTAATGGAAAAATGTGTTCTCATTCGTTTACTCATTTGCTTACTGTATTCCGTGGTTCCTTGGTGATAACAAAGAGGTTGCAGTAATAGAAAGGTGTTTCAAAGTAGCTCATAACTCGTAAGGCATGTATTTTACAGCGCATATTGACTGGACATTTTTGTCTTGTTTTGGTCCATACTACCAGATGTCCAAATGTGCAGTGCATTTTTAAGGCCCTGTATATCTTTTCTTCTTTCGTCTTCTCTACATATAAATAAACTAATATACCCTGATTGCTCCTTTCTGTATGTACGGGCTAATGTTAGGAACTATGGTGTGGATTTTGATACAGTTTTGATTGACTGGTTGATTCACGAGGAAGGTTCATGTCTATAATTTGTAAATATTTCCTGGAATTTGGCTGAACTATTATCAATTTAACTCTGCCACATCTGTAAAATGGAAGGAATCGCTATCTAGAGGTATAGCCGTTGGAACTCCAGACAGCAGCGAAGCTTAAACAGAATCCGATTCGGGCCTGGTAGTCTAGCGCATGTCTGAAAACCGAAAGGTCGCTGGATCGAATCCCTGTACCAAGGATTTTCACTATCTTTTGACCTAATATACACCTCTCAATGATGCAGACATTCATCACAAGCAAAACGTTGCTCCTATTCCATGTTAAAGTGTAGATCTCGTCTCCCCAGAGAAGTACTGAAGTTGGGATCGTAATAGCGGTGGGATCAAGGATTTTTATCTCTTTTTTTGACCCAGAAATCACTGTACACATATGTTGAAATTCTCGTGAAAAGAAACGTCTTTCGTATTCGACTTTAAACTGTAGGACGCCTTTCCTAGTTGGATCACTGGCTAGGAAAACGGAAGTCACTGAAGTGCCGTCAATTTGAAACACTTGCGCTAGGACATCGAGCAATACGAAATTATTATTACCAGAAACTATACATATTTACATCCTTTCTCCTTCTATACATCCCAGGTAATTATAATTAAACTTTCCCTACTTAACACATTATAACACAGAAACTTATTACCGTACGAGTACCAAACTTGGTAGCGTTAATGTCAAGGTCATGGGGAATCAATTCAATTGAAACACTTTTAATGTACTGCTACGGTACATCATACCATTTCATACCGATACCATTACTGCTACAAAAAGGGCTCAACGTGGCCCCCATCAGTGCCCATAAGAATCTGGAAGCGCAGGAGTCCATTTTGTACAGCAGAACGGAGCATGTCCATAGGTATGCTGGCTACTTCTCTTGATATGCTGCGCTTCAGATCAGCAAATGCGTGAATGCTCCCCTGGTAAACCCTCTCTTTCAGATGGCCCCACAACCAGAAATCACAGGAAGTGGGATTAGGTGATCGTCCCAGGCAAATGTGTTTTGGGGAAGCAGGTGAACATCACGAACGATGTGCGGTGGGGCCCCATCCTGCATGAAAAGTTCAATGCATCCCTCTCCTGTAGGGCGGATATGACGTGCTGGCGGATGTGCGGTGGGGCCCCATCCTGCATGAAAAGTTCGATGCATCCCTCTCCTGTAGGGCGGATATGACGTGCTGGCGAAGCATATCGCAGTAACGCTGGCCAGTCACACTGCACGTATTTGGTCCTTGAGCGCCAACCTGTTCAAAAAAGAATGGCCAAAGATGAACGAAGCCATGAAGCCACATCATTCTGTGACACGGTCGCCATACAGAAGAACTTCATGCACAATGACTGGCGGTGAACATCCTCACGCTCGGCAATTCTGTGTGTTCACCTCAACCATCAGAGAAAAATGAGCTCCGTCTGTCCATAGGACGGTCCAGGGTCAGCCCTCGTCGACTTAAATCCTTGCGAGAATGTGGAGAGCAAAGTCAACAAGTCCTGTGGTGCAAGCTGCCATACGATATGGATCCTGTACGGATGCTATTTGAGAATGGTTCGAAGCACCTTCCGTACAGTGGATCACGGGATGTTCAACTGTCGTGACAAAGCACGGACAGTGCCTGACGATTGAGAACTGCGCACAGCGTTGTCTGCCATAGCAACATGGATTTCATCAACCACCTGTGGTGCTACCGGTGGTTGGCCTCTTCCTGAAGCGATGCCCAGTTGTCCTGTTGATTCGAACTTATTCGTCATGCTCTGCACAGCAGATGGAGAAAGTGGACCCTTCCGTAATCCTTTCGACGGGCGATATTCTCGAAGTGCAGCTGCAGCATTACTGTTGTTTTTAAAACAGAGCTTCACAAATAATGCCCTGTTCCTTTTGTCTAAGCTCATGCTGACACGTCAAAAAGTGCATTGCGACTGGTCAGGTACGCGAGACAATGAATCACGATGACTGATCACGGCACCTCCAGGCCATAGTTGAAACTGGACGACGGCGCTGTGACACATGGAAATCATGCACCCCATATATATGGACATTAACGCTACCACGGTAATTATTTTCCGTGTTATAACATGTTAAATAGGGAAAGTTTAATTATAAACGCCCGATGTTATAAACTAAAGCCGCCCGCCGCTTTATTCTGCCAATATATGAAGGCTTAGCACAGAAACAGTATTGACTTGATGAACTTGTCACATTTATGCACAAGGAAGGACCATGTAAGTATAAATGTTTGGTGTAAATTAGCCCGAGGGGTTCCAGGCGCTACAGTCTGGAACCGCGCGACCGCTACGGTCGCAAAAAAAATGGTTCAAATGGGTCTGAGCACTATGGGACTTAACATCTATGGTCATCAGTCCACTAGAACTTAGAACTACTTAAACCTAACTAACGTAAGGACATCACACAACACCCAGTCATCACGAGGCAGAGAAAATCCCTGACCCCGCCGGGAATCGAACCCGGGAACCCGGGCGTGGGAAGCGAGAACGCTACCGCACGACCACGAGCTGCGGACGCTACGGTCCCAGGTTCGAATCCTGCCTCGGGTATGGATGTGTGTGATGCCCTTAGGTTAGTTAGGCTTAAGTAGTTCTAAGTTCTAGGGGACTGATGACCTCAAATGTTAAGTCACGTAGTGCTCGGAGCCATTTGAACCATTTGTAAATTAGCTGAGCTATGAGTACAGAGTATGGATTGAGCGTAATTTGAAGAAAGACGAAGGTAATGAGAAGTAGTAGAAATGAGAACAGCGAGAAACTTAACATGGTCACGAAGTTGATGAAGTTAAGGAATTCTGCTACCGAGGCAGCAAAATAACCAATGACGGACGTGGCAAGGAGGACATCAAAAGCAGACCAGCAATGGCAAAAAGGGCATTCCTGGCCAAGACAAGTCTACTAATATCAAATATCGGCCTTAATTTGAGGAAGGAATTTATGAGAATGTATGTCTGGAGTACAGATTTGTATGGTAGTGGAACATTGTAGTAAAACCGGAACAGAAGAGAATCGAAGCATTTGAGACGTGCTACAGACGAATCTTGAAAATTAGGTGGACTGATAAGGTAAGGAATGAGGAGGTTCTGCGCAGAATCGGAGAAGAAAGGAATACGTGGAAAACACTGATAAGGAGAAGGGACAGGATGATAGGACATCTGTTAAGACATGAGGGAATGACCTCCACGGTACTATAGTGAGCTGTAAAAGGCAAAACCAGTAGAGGAAGACAGAGATTGGAATACATAGAGCAAATAATAGAGGACGTTGGTTGCAAGTGCTGCTCTGAGATGAAGAGGTTAGCACAGGAGAGGAATTCGTGGCGGGCCGCATTAAACGAGTCAGAAGACTGATGACCAAAAAAACAGAAAGATCAATTACAGTGACCCGTGGCGTTTTCTCAGCCAGTATGTGAAGGCCACTCTCAGGAACTATTGTAGAGACACTGGCGCGACGCCCCGCTGACAATCGAGCGGCCTTCGAGATGCGGCCCCTTTGATACACTGCTCGCATGGTTATACGGGTTGCGGTCGGCCAGTCCGCTCACGCCTTTAAAGGCTTGGCGCGCACAGTCGATTTTCCGTCGTGCTAATTGTTTGTCGCGAGAATGAAACACGGTGTCTGGAATACGAGCGCGCACACCAGCGATCAAACAGTAGAGGCATTTTAAAAAACGCAACGCGCTTTATTTCACGTGGGACTCGATAGTCGCACACGTAGAGTGGACCACACGCCCTGGCATGTGCCAGCGCGCACTGGCGACGCTGCCTCTCGGTAGCTCTCTCGCAATGTGTGTGCAGACAGACACGTTCTGTGCGCCAACAGCATGTCTGATAACGAGAGCTGCGCTACGGAAGACATTGTGAGTTGTTTCCAGAATGAGATTTTCACTCTGCAGGGAGTGTGCGCTGATATGAAACTTCTTGGCAGATTTCATTGTGAGTTGTGCTGCCGATCCAGAAAGACAAATTGCAGGCGTAGAAAAGAGGCCAGTTCTGCACAATAAGAAATTATAAGAGTACAGTGATCGCAGTTTGAAAGAGAAACTACTGGGTGAAGAGTGCTGCAGCGTCATTCGGAACTGGACTAAATTGTCTGGACCAGAAAAGAGCTACAAAGGTACTTTAAAGTTCACTAATTTTATTCATTCACGTAGACCACGTGATTACCACAATTTACATTTTGTTGTATTGTCAAGGTACAGATCCTTGTGGAATCACACAGTAATTTGCAAAGTAATCCCTCATCTGGGTACCTACGTAGCAGCTCTAATTTTTATAGGCTATTAGCGTTGCAGAAGGCATTCGTTTGACTCGTTCTCGACTCGAAGACCGTCATTTCTTCTTAAGAAATTATGTAGAATACAACATGCTTTTATACATCCACGCCGACAGCCCGTTGAAACATTCTCCATTTGGTAGCCAAAATTCCAAAAGAACATTCAACCATTCTACAAGCACGACAATGTCTACAGCTAAAAACACACTGTTTGATTGTCAAGTTTCTCTTAGAATATGGTTCAAATGGCTCTGAGCACTATGGGACTTAACATCGGAGGTCATCAGTCCCCTAGAACTTAGAACTACTTAAACCTAACCAACCTAAGGACATTACATACATCCACGCCCGAGGCAGGATTCGAGCCTGCGACCGTAGCAGTCGCTCGGTTCCGGACTGAAGCACCTAGAACCACTCGGCCACCGCGGCCGGCTTAGAATAAGGCCGCAGAATATTTGTAGGTAGCGAAAATGATTAATCTCCTACAGAATTAAAAGTCTGAAGTTCTCCATCCTCGTCGTGAGGTAATGTTTGAGGATTTGGAAAGTTTAAATGATTAGCTTACAGTCTTTGATAGAAGTCTTGAGTACATTAGAATCCCCACTGGCGCCGTATGAGCCCAGGTCTATCACAGAGTAACAATAGTCAGCGTCCACTACATCCAAAAAATTTCTTTTAATTATGAAACTCTGTGCCACTATTAGTAGGTTTCCTCAGTCTTTCATGCTTTCTGTCCTCAGCACCAACACAATTTGTAAGTTAATTCTGTCTAAAAACTGTTTGGCAATAATCATCCAGTCATCTTGAGTTTACTCTACCATATAGCATGAAGAGGTTCTAGAGGCTGTTTCCATAACTGTTGGCATGTGTCCTTCACAATTTCTCTGATTGTAGTGGCTCCTAGCAGATATTCGCAGTGTAATGAACGACGCTATTTCCAGTTCAAAGTTATCTCGAAGAAATAATGTTCAGTAGCAGTATTAATATTTAATCTTAGGAATGTTAGGCTGCATACTTGCAATAAAGTGTACACAGTGTTAATTTTATTCACGACAGGCAAAGAAATTCAAAAGAAGTGGAAGAATCTGAATGACCGTTTCGCCAGAAAACAGGCATCACGGCAAAAATCTTTGGCGTGGCTGAAAAAAAAAAAAGAAGTGAAAGTATCTGTACCTCGATGCAATGTTATTTCTAACCACCACCAACATCCAAATTCTGGCAAATAGCAAAGGAAACAAGAATGGATGTTCACCTCCCCAGGTTATCTTCACAAAAACAACAACGACGCAGCGCAATGAACAAAAGTAAGACATTCTACTACAAGAGGAAATAAGGAGGTTACTTCATACAGGAATCTCTCCCAAATATATCAAAAGAGAAACAAAACGAAGAAATTAACAAGGACAAAAACTTTGCTTTAATGCTTGTGCCAACGCTGGTGAAGTTAAACGAAGAACAGAAACATTGCACGAAAGTGGAAGTACTGAACGTGATGAGGAATGCCGGAAATTATCCACCAATTTTTCCAAAGCATCCGAACATGCGTTTTACCAACACCACTGAAGCAACTTATTCTCCAGAAACTTCATTCGTTCAGCGGTATTCGTCAAATGTACTAAATAAAATGGAACCTCCACAAACTGTGTTCCCGTGCCCCTCTGCTGACAACTGCACAACTCAGAAAATTCCACGCGCATCTTGTTTTTGCGCTTTTCACTGGATACATGTTTGCCAATTTTCACTTGTAGTAGTGATTTTCTTGACGTATCTGATCAGTAATGCAAAAGTAATCGGTAATGCAAAAGGGCAATAAAAACTGTTGACTGAAATGTTGTGTGCTTACCTCAAGGTAAATTTAATAGTCATGGGTGACTGGAATTCGAGTGTAGGAAAAGGGAGAGAAGGAAACATAGTCGGTGAATATGGGTTGGGGCTAAGAAATGAAAGAGGAAGCCGCCTGGTAGAATTTTGCACAGAGCACAACATAATCATAGCTAACGGTTTAACAATCATGAAAGAAGGTTGTATACATGGAAGAACCCTGGAGATACTAAAAGGTATCAGATAGATTATATAATGGTAAGACAGAGATTTAGGAACCAGGTTTTAAATTGTAAGACATTTCCAGGGGCAGATGTGGATTCTGACCACAATCTATTGGTTATGACCTGTAGATTAAAACTGAAGAAACTACAAAAAGGTGGGAATTTAAGGAGATGGGACCTGGATAAACTGAAAGAACCAGAGGTTGTACAGAGCTTCAGGGAGAGCATAAGGGAGCAATTGACAGGAATGGGGGAAAGAAATACAGTAGAAGAAGAATGGGTAGCTTTGAGGGATGAAGTAGTGAAGGCAGCACAGGATCAAGTAGGTAAAAAGACGAGGGCTGGTAGAAATCCTTGGGTAGCAGAAGAAATATTGAATTTAATTGATGAAAGGAGAAAATATAAAAATGCAGTAAATGAAGCAGGCAAAAAGGAATATAAACGTCTCAAAAATGAGATCGACAGGAAGTGCAAAATGGCTAAGCAGGGATGGCTAGAGGACAAATGTAAGGATGTAGAGGCTTATCTCACTAGGGGTAAGATAGATACTGCCTACAGGAAAATTAAAGAGACCTTTGGAGATAAGAGAACGACTTGTATGAATATCAAGAGCTCAGAAGGAAACCCAGTTCTAAGCAAAGAAGGGAAAGCACAAAGGTGGAAGGAGTATATAGAGGGTCTATACAAGGGCGATGTGCTTGAGGACAATATTATGGAAATGGAAGAGGATGTAGATGAAGATGAAATGGGAGATACGATACTGCGTGAAGAGTTTGACAGAGCACTGAAAGACCTGAGTCGAAACAAGGCCCCCGGAGTAGACAACATTCCATTGGAACTACTGACGGCCTTGGGAGAGCCAGTCCTGACAAAACTCTACCATCTGGTGAGCAAGATGTATGAAACAGGCAAAATACCCTCAGACTTCAAGAAGAATATAATAATTCCAATCCCAAAGAAAGCAGGTGTTGACAGATGTGAAAATTACCGAACTATCAGTTTAATAAGTCACAGCTGCAAAATACTAACACGAATTCTTTACAGACGAATGGAAAAACTAGTAGAAGCCAACCTCGGGGAAGATCAGTGTGGATTCCGTAGAAACACTGGAACACGTGAGGCAATACTGACCTTACGACTTATCTTACATGAAAGATTAAGGAAAGGCAAACCTACGTTTCTAGCATTTGTAGACTTAGAGAAAGCTTTTGACAATGTTGACTGTAATACTCTCTTTCAAATTCTAAAGGTGGCAGGGGTAAAATACAGGGAGCGAAAGGCTATTTACAATTTGTACAGAAACCAGATGGCAGTTATAAGAGTCGAGGGATATGAAAGGGAAGCAGTGGTTGGGAAGGGAGTAAGACAGGGTTGTAGCCTCTCCCCGATGTTGTTCAATCTGTATATTGAGCAAGCAGTAAAGGAAACAAAAGAAAAATTCGGAGTAGGTATTAGAATCCATGGAGAAGAAATAAAAACTTTAAGGTTCGCCGATGACATTGTAATTCTGTCAGAGACAGCAAAGGACTTGGAAGAGCAGTTGAATGGAATGGACAGTGTCTTGAAAGGAGGATATAAGATGAACATCAACAAAAGCAAAACGAGGATAATGGAATGTAGTCGAATTAAGTCGGGTGATGCTGAAGGAATTAGATTAGGAAATGAGACGCTTAAAGTAGTAAAGGAGTTTTGCTATTTGGGGAGTAAAATAACTGATGATGGTCGAAGTAGAGAGGATGTAAAATGTAAACTGGCAATGGCAAGGAAAGCTTTTCTGGAGAAGAGAAATTTGTTAACAGCGAGTATAGATTTAAGTGTCAGGAAGTCATTTCTGAAAGTATTTGTATGGAGTGTAGCCATGTATGGAAGTGAAACATGGACGATAAATAGTTTGGACAAGAAGAGAATAGAAGCATTCGAAATGTGGTGCTACAGAAGAATGCTGAAGATTAGATGGGTAGATCACATAACTAATGAGGAAGTATTGAACAGGATGGGGGAGAAGAGAAGTTTGTGGCACAACTTGACCAGAAGACGGGATCGTTTGGTAGGACACGTTCTGAGGCATCAAGGGATCACCAATTTAGTATTGGAGGGCAGCGCGGAGGGTAAAAATCGTAGAGGGAGACCAAGAGATGAATACACTAAGCAGATTCAGAAGGATGTAGATTGCAGTAGGTACTGGGAGATGAAGAAGCTTGCACAGGATAGAGTAGCATGGAGAGCTACATCAAACCAGTCTCAGGACTGAAGACCACAACAACAACAACAACAACATACCTCAAGGTCACTGATAACCGCTCCTCAGGCGGTACAGATTTCCTCTATGTCGTGTCTTCTTTTGTTATTTTCGGTCCTATTACTTGAAGCAGATTTTCAAAACTATTCGTACTCATTCGACAGTATTGAAAGAATTTATTTGGGTGATTTTTTAATTCTCCATTTAATTTTTTATACTGGCCTTTCACTAGTCTTTGACTTACAATTGGATGCACCCAATAACGATATCTGCGCAGTTTTCTCACTCTTCTTCATAGCAAAGGCGCCACCAAACAAGCTGTTTCCATGAAAGAGATAGCGATACTGAGAATACTTACGATTTTCCTGTCGCTGTGTGCGCATTATAATGTTCTTCTGCGACAGCCGTTGTTTAGTCGCGCCAACAGAAAAATCGCCTGTGTGCGCCTGGCTTAAAGGTGGGTTAGCTACTGAGGCACTGCAGTACGCCAACAAGTGGTATGTGCTGCTCAACACTAGCAATACCAATACGATTTTCATAATTACCGGGAGGGGGATTTTATTCCCACCCTAAAATATATAAAAAACAAAATTCGTTCATTGTTGTTGAATTATATTAACAAATGGTTCTGAGCACTATGCGACTTAACTTCTGAGGTCATCAGTCGCCTAGAACTTAGAACTAATTAAACCTAACTAACCTAAGGACATCACACACATCCATGCCCGAGGCAGGATTCGAACCTGCGACCGCAGCGGTGGCTCGGTTCCAGACTGTAGCGCCCAGAACCGCACGGCCACTCCGGCCGGCAATTATATTAACAAACTGTTAAAAGAATTACTGATGTGAAAGTAGGTCCGAGAAAATGAAAATAACCTTAGCGTACTCTCACTAGGATCAACGAATTTTCTATAATGTGTACTACCGAGTCTATGATCACTACAAAACAAATTTTAAAAATAAAAATTTCGTTCATTCTTAGAATTTGTACAAACAGTCTTGATCGCACAGTTATTTACTAAAAATACGAGCGGTTTCGGCCTCTAGTAGTAGGTCATCCTCAGATAATGCGCCATCCAGCTGACAATGATGACATTGTAAACACTTGCGCTTACCCCACTCGCAAAACTGTTTTTCGACAAGGGTCAGCACTGCTGATCCAAGCGTCATCATTGTCAGCCGGATGGTGCATTATCTGAAGATGGCCTACTGTTAGAGGCCGAAGCCGGTCATATTTTTCATAAATGCCTGTGCACTCAAGACTATTTTTACTAACCGAATATTAATGCCTGATCGCTGTTCCCAATAATGTCATCGTTATTGTTACTGATGAAACGCCCCTTAGAAAAATTTATGAATTACTGTGCTGATAAACCCCTTACGTCATTTGATTTTCAAACAGCTGAGCAGAACTGAACGTACTCAGACATTTCGCTCTTTACATATTCTGATCAACACAATATTTTTAGCGCATCGCAATCTGACTTTCAATAATCCCTACAAAAGAATGGCCCTTACTAACAATAGCCTACACCTTTCAAAAACCACTTACCTCACAAAAATCTTCGTTACTCGAACTACTGCAATACAGCGAGCGCCAATACTGTCAGCTAAATAAAAGATTCTAACTACTGAACGCACTAACTAGTGATAGGCATAGTTAGCAAATAAAAGATTTTGATAGAGAACAAACAATGTATTTACCTTAGTAGTGTTCAAAAGTCATAATATATATATCAGTTCATGACATCCAGTCTTACAAATTTACTGTCTCTGATGGACACACGTCCAGATCATCCGCTCTCAAAACTCCGCCATTTCTCTCCCCACATCCACCACTGCTGGCGGCTCACCTCCAACTGCGCAACGCTACGCGCTGTTCACATCCAACTGCCCAACACTGCAATAGCAAATTCCAACAATGCAAACCAGCCACACACTGCACACAGCACAGTCAGTGATTTTCGTATAGAGCGCTACATGGCGTTACCAACATAAAAACCTAAACAGCCTACTTACACTGATTTTTCACTCTCACCATACATTTAAAGAGACACTGATGTCAAAATAAGGCTCTGAACCTGGATATATTGAATACGACAGTCATTGGGGAAAGTACATCCACTACTGAGACTTACATTTTTGAATTAAGTTTAACTGGAAAGTTGAAATCATATATGTAATCTGGTATTAGGATTCACTCAAAACAATAAATATTCCTTCAGAATTTTAAAATAAAAAGTAACTGAATACATTACAATACTCTCAGATGGTAGGTAGAAACTATCCTCCCCCCCCCCCCCCCCCGACCTCTCCTTGGTACTGCGGGGGTTAAATCGTTTAATTCATATGGACATGAAGATATTAAGTTACCTGACGTTGTTATTTGACATTGTCAAATCGGAAAATATGCGATCTGTTATACTGAAACATGTGGATAAAAAAGTCCTGTGTCAAGATCGCTAAAACTCATTTATTTGATATCTAGTTTCAGCCCATTGACGAGCCATCTTTAGATCAATAATAATCAAGTATTAAAGTTTTTATTGATCTAAAGATGGCTCGTCAATGGGCTGAAACTAGATATCAAATAAAGGAGTTTGAGGGATCTTGACGTAGGATTTTTGTCCACCTATTTTTTACCAACCGTTGTTCTCATTTTTAATCATAAACATACCCAGTGTCCCCCTAAACAAAACTACAGCTACGCCAGGCAGGTCGTCTGGACGTTCTGTTACTCGTGCGAAGACGGAGCGAGTCGCTATTATGCACTCAAGTTTGTACTGATGCATATACACTGAAGCGCCAAAGAAACTGGTGCACCTGCATAATATCGTGTAGGACCCCCTCCTCCCCCCCCCCCCCCCCCACCACCCCACGAAATCACGCAGAAGGGCCGCACACGACGTGACACGGACTCGACTAATGTCTGAAGTAGTGCTGGAGGGAACTACTCAATAATGTTCACGTCTGGGGAGCTTTGTGGAAAGCGGAACTGATTACACTCAGAAGAGTGTTCCTGGAGCCATTTTGTACCAATTCTGGACGTGTGGGAGCTTGTATTGACCTGCTGAAATTGCCCAAGTCCGTCGGAATGCACAATAGACATGAATGATTGCAGGCTATCAGACGGGATGCTTACGTATGTGTTACCTGTCAGAGTCGTATCTAGACGTATCAGGGGTCCCATATCACTCCAACTGCACATGCCCCGCACCATTATAGAGCCTCCACCAGCTTGTACAGTCTCCTGGTGACATGCAGCGTCCACGGATTCATTAGGCTGTCTCCATACTCGTACATGTCCATCCGCTTGATACAATTTGAAACGAGACTCGTCCGACCAGGCAACACGTTTCCAGGCATCAACAGTCCAATGTCGGTGTTGACGGGCCCAGGCAAGCTTTGTGTCGTGCAGTCAACAAGCATACTCGAGCGGACCTTCGTCTCTGATAGCCCATATCGATGATGTTTCATTGAATGGTTCGCACGTTGGCCCAGCACTGAAATTTGCGGAAGGGCTGCACTTCTGTCACGCTGTACCATTCTCTTTAGTCATATCGTTGGTCCTGTTCATGCAGGATCTATTTCCGGCCGCAGCGATGTCGGATATTTGATGTTTTACCGGATTCCTGATATTCAAGGTACACTCGTGAAATCGTCGTACGGAATAATTCTCACTTCATCACTACGTCGGAGATGCTGCGTCCCATCGCTCGTGCACCGACTATAACACCGCTCTCATAGTCATTTAAATCTTGATAGCTTGCCATCGTACCAGCAGTAACCGATCTAAAAAATGCGCTAGACGCTTGTTGTCTTACATTTGCGTTGCCGACCACAGCGCCGTATTCAGCCTGTTCAAATACACTGCTGGCCATTAAAATTGCTACACCAAGAGGAAATTCAGATGATAAACGGGTATTCATTCTACAAATATATTATACTAGAACTAACATGTGATTACATATTCGCGCAATTTGGATGCATAGATCCTGAGAAATGTGTACCCAGAATAACCACCTCTGATACGCCTGGGCATTGAGTCAAACAGAGCTTGGATGCGTGTACAGGTACCGCTGCCCATGCAGCTTCAGCACGATACCACGGTTCATCAAGAGTAGTGACTGGCGTATTGTGACGAACCAGTTGCTCGGCCACCATTGACCAGACGTGAGAAATCTGGAGAATGTGCTGGCCAGGGCAGCAGTCGAACATATTCTGTATCCAGAAAGGCCCGAACAGAACCTGCAACATACGGTCGTGCATTACCCTGCTGAAATGTAGGGTTTCGCAGTAATCGAATAAAGGGTAGAGCCACGGATTGTAACACATCTGAAATGTAACGTCCACTGTTCAAAGTGCCGTCAATGCGAACAAGAGGTGACCGAGGCGTGTAACCAATGGCACCCCATACCATCACGCCGCGTGATACGCCAGTATTGCGATGACGAATACACGCTTCCAATGTGCGTTCACCGCGATGTCGCCAAACACGGATGCGACCATCATGATGCTGCAAACAGAACCTGTATTCATCCGAAAAAATGACGTTCTGCCATTCGTGCACCCAAGTTCGTCGTTGAGTACACGATCGCAGATCCTTACACGAGGCATCAGAACAACGTTTCACCAGGGAACGCTGGTCAACTGATGTTTATGTATGAGAAAGAGGTTGGAATCTTTCCTCATGTCAGCACGTTGTAGGTGTCGCCACCGGCGCCAACCTTGTGTGAATGCTCTGAAAAGATGATCATTTGATCTCACATCATCATCTTCCTGTCGGTTAAATTTCGCGTCTGTAGCACGTCATCTTCTTGGTGTAGCGATTTTAATGGCCAGTAGTGTATATCTGTATTTAAATACGCATGCCTATACAAGTTTGCCGGCCGCGGTGGCGGAGCTGTTCTAGGCGCTTCAGTCCGGAACCGCGCGTCTGCTACGGTGGCAGGTTCGAATCCTGCCTCGGGCAGGGACGTGTGTGATGTCCTTAGGTTAGTTAGGTTTAAGTAGTTCTAAGCTCTAGGGGACTGATGACCTCAGATGTTAAGTCCCATAGTGCTCAGAGCCATTTGGATTTTTGAGCCTATACAAGTTTCTTTGGCACTTCAGTGTTTATGCCAAAATGAAAACAAATCATTGAAGTAGTTTTGCTGATGTATATCTATCCGCTAGAACCATCTGACAAAAGCTCAAAAACGACAAACGTTTAATAAAAGTGTAGTTTTGACAAACACTTACTCGCACTGTCGAATAGTTGTTTAAACCTGATTCTGTAAGAATGGCCCAGTACCAATATCCAAAAACTCTTTACAATTTCGATAAGTCGGCGGAAAGTGACGTTCTTTGCTCGTTTATTGCTAGCAACTGGCATTGTATCAGTATTCATGAAAAATTACCCTGCATCGTTAGAAACTGTTGCAAGTCGTTTGCTTGAATTATCGATTCCCGCGGTGTAACGTGAGTGGCACACCTCGCAGACGAGTTAATGCGATCTCGAGGGAGCCGTCGGAAAGGCGAGTGGGGGTGCGACTCGTTGCGCCTCCGCTTGCCGGCGTGAAATATGGCGCCGTTCCTCATCCCAATAGCTGGGGCCGGCACTGGGGACAGGCACCAACTTCTGAAGATGGGCGCACCCGGCCGGCACGAACTTCTTATCAGGAAGCTTCCTCGCACCGATGCTCCATTGTTACCGGACAAATGTCGCGGAACGAGGTACTCGATATCTTGTACAGATGTTATATCACAGGGTTGCAGCAAATCCACGCCATGTCGTCTATATACAGGGCGAATCAACTAAAACTTGAACCGCAAATATTGAGGAAATGGAAAGCGCTATTAATGTCCGGTTTTTACAGAATAGATTGGTAGGCAAGGACTCGTGTTGTTGACCAATACACAGACTGTAATAACGCACTTTTTTTAAAAGGAACAATGCCTATTGACATTAACAAACTGAAAGTATGGTAAATTAGAATGTCAGGGATGTTTGTTGCAGGATGCTAGTTGTTTACGAGATATTATGTTTTGAGAAGTTTACACACTGACACTTCTACAATACCTGTGATTCACACACGCAAGAACAACACAAGTGCATACACTAGTTTTGTAAACGTTTACCAACAACGACACAGTTGACCATCACAGTGATAAAACTGTCAACATAGCCGCTAGCGACTAATCTAAGCACACTACTGACCATTAAAATTGCTACACCTCGAAGAAGACGTGCTACAGACGTAAAATTTAACCGACAGGAAGAAGATGCTGTGATATGCAAATGATTAGCTTTTCAGAGCATTCACACAAGATTGGCGCTGGTGGCGACACCTACAACGTGCTGACATGAGGAAAGTTTCCAACCGATTTCTCATACACAAACAGCTGTTGACCGGCGTTGCCTGGTGAAACGTTGTTGTGATGCCTCGTGTAAGGAGGAGAAATGCATACCATCACGTTTCCGACTTTGATAAAGGTCGGATTGTAGCCTATCGCGATTGCGGTTTATCGTATCGCGCTATTGCTGCTCGCGTTGGTCGAGATCCAATGACTGTTAGCAGGATACGGAATCGCTGGATTCAGGAGGGTAATAGGGAACGCCGTGCTGGAGCCCAACGGCCTCGTATCACTAGCAGTCGAGATGACAGGCATCTTATCCGCATGGCTGTAACGGATGGTGCAGACAAGTCTTGATCACTGAGTCAACAGATGGGGACGTTTGCAAGACGACAACCATCTGCAGGAACAGTTCGATGACGTTTGCAGCAGCTTGAACTATCAGCTCGGAGACCGTGGCTGCGGTTACCCTTGGCGCTGCATCACAGACAGGAGCACCTGCGATGGTGTACTCGACGACGAACCTGGGTGCACGCATGCCAAAACCTCATTTTTTACAGCATCATGATGGTCGCATACGTGTTTGGCGACATCGCGGTGAACGCACATTGGAAGCGTGTATTCGTCATCGCCATACTGGTGTATCACGCGGCCTGATGGTATGGGGTGCCATTGGTTACACGTCTCGGTCACCTCTTGTTCACACTGACGGCACTTTTAACAGTGGACGTTACATTTCAGATGTGTTGCGACCCGTGGCCCTACCCTTCATTCGATCCCTGCGAAACCCTACATTTCAGCAGGATAATGCACGACCGCATGTTGCAGGTCCTGTACGGCCCTTTCTGGATACAGAAAATGTTCGAGTGCTGCCCTGGTCAGCACATTCTGCAGATCTTTCACAAACTGAAAACATCTGGTCAATGGTGGCCGAGCATCTGGCTCGTCACAATACGCCAGTCACTACTCTTTATGAACTGTGGTATCGTGTTGAAGCTGCATGGGCAGCTGTACCTGTACACGCCATCCAAGCTCTGTTTGACTCAATGCCCAGGCGTACCAAGGCCGTTATTACGGCCAGAGGTGGTTGTTTTGGGCACTGATTTCTCAGGATCTAAATTGCGTGAAAATGTACTGACATGTCAGTTCTAGTATAATATATTTGTCCAATGAATACCGATTTGTCATCTGCATTTCTTCTTGGTGTAGCAATTTTAATGGCTTGTAGTGTATGTTGTTCCTTGCACAGATTCGCACAAAATTACAGTAAAGTCAAGATTATTACGAGACCTGTACGGACGTTAATTTCGTACGAACTCCATCACTTAGCGCTCCTCATGGTCTTACACGTTGTTTTGAGATGAAGTTCAACCCGACATGTACGTTTTGGCAATACCACGTCTGAGCATCGTAAGTTACCTTGTCATAACTCTGTGTGTACTCTAAACATTGAACTGTACTTTTTAAATCTTCGACTGCAATTTGATATGGCCCTCATGCAGTACAAACATTAATTGCTTTAGTTAATGCTGAAATAATAATTTATGTCACTGTGGCATAATTAATGAAGAAGTTCAATCTTCCTGATATCCACGTGTTTTTTATTTATCAGTGGCACTTTCCTGCCTGGGAGACATGGGACGCGATATGCTAGCGCCTCATCCCACTGTCAACTTATAACCAGCCACTTGTACTGAACTGAGCCGTAAGTTCGCTCTTGCGTGGGAACGAATGAATTTTTCTTCTCAGAAGCCGTCCTACTTGAATTCTTCAATGAAACTCTTTACTGTGGTGAAGGCGTCCTCTAACGATATGTGTTAAAATTATCTGACAAAATAAATTAGCAAACTTCCCGTGATGGAGTGTAATTAACGAGTATTCTCTTTCATGCTTTTAGTAAAATTTTGTAAACAGTGTGATTCATTACCCTATACCGTCTAAGACAACCACAAACGGTTGCGATGTCTGCACGCATTAGACAACACTGAGACGATTTCAGACTTCAATTCCATTCAGCTTATTGCAATTAATTCTGGACTTGCAGCCTGTAAGCTCAAAACAAGCCGTATTTCTCATTCTGTAATTACATTTACAGGATAAATAATTCATATTTCGGAAGGAAATGAAATATTTGCTGTAAAATTCGTAAGTGTACGACCATCTTAAATTATTGGTTGCATTTTTCACAAAGTAAAATTGTACCGCTATATCCCGGAACTTCGTGATGTTTTCCAAATCCTAAGCAAATTTCTCCCACCGCCAAATCTACTATTTTTGTTTTGTTCTACTTTGTTCTCGCTGGTACATGCAGTAATTCTTGAGTCTACACATACCCGTTTGAGGGTCATTACCTGCAAATAATCTTACGATACCTTTTCGCATCAAATGTTTAAATTTCAGCCATTGTTGTTATTTCCGCTGAAGCAACACTTCTTGTTACGAAATATTACTGCTAATTGGTCCTCCACAGCTGTTAACTACTTCATGAAACTCAAAAGGTATAAGCACGCTGATAGCTTATAGATGATCTGCTTTAATTTTAGTCGTGATCGTTCAGACCATTTTCAGGCGCAAACACTTCAACAAAATGTTCAGATGTTTGCTTTCTGTTTTCCAGACATGTTCCTGAAGTAAAACTGACTGTGCAGGGATTTTCGAACGTAGTTAACTGTTTTATTAGTTTGCGTCCATAGGTCAAGATTTTTGGCGATTTTTTGTATCTATCAATTAGTTGTACATTAAGTCATAAAGAGTGAAAAAGTTTCGTGCACAGAGACACACCTTGCGTTACAAACACAATTGTTTTTCCCACAATCTTACTTCAATAAAAGGCAATAAATCTGAATTTTCATAGCATCTTGAAACTTGAAGTGGACTTTCGAACGTTTCTCTACGCCTGCATAAGCCGGCACGAAAGAGCGGCAAGACTGTAGAAGTAGCCATCATTGTAAATAATCACTCTACATGAAGACACCGGGCGCTCATTCCGCTTACAGATGCAGCTTACGTGGCACCAGATTGTACATTCTGCAACTGCCGGCAACGTGTGGTACACAAGTGTTTTTCTATTGTTGATACTCTACGAAAAGATGAGATTTCCATGTTTTCTTAATGCTGGCTGATGCAAATAATGAAATTTCCGGTGTCGCATGATATACTGTATATGTGGGAGAATAAGATAACTTTACCTTGAGATTCCTAAGCGTATCGTTAAGCGGCTTTTAGTGAACAATAAGTCTGAAAATAAAAAATAAGAACGGTGCGTAACATCATGCGGTTCTGGAAATATATTTACTCATTTATAACGCGCCCTGGATATTTCCTCTTATTCTGTAAACATGGGGATCTCCAAGCTACACGAACAGTGGAATCCTACCGATTACAGGTAAAGATTCTCATTTAAATCCTTCGGGTGTATTCCCGCGTCATCATATAAAATAGATACACCATCCGTCCAAAGAGTTTAGAAACTGATTTTATTTCTGACGTGCAAGCGACTTCAGTGCAATAGCTACGGTGGCACCTCGAACTAACAACTGTAAACAACGGATACGCATTCGACCAGCCAGTTGCGAGCAGGCAGTGTAAAGTAGTGGATGCGCGGCGTTATTGTGTAAACGTTCTTGTGTCAAAAATCACAATGGAGAGACATCTGTAAAACAGATCTTCAGGAAAATCTCCAGACTGTTTAGAAGAAGCGAAAAGCGTGTCTAAAGTTTTTTCCGTACACGCTATTAAGTGAACAAAAACCAAGACGAATGGATGCCTGCAGGGAGTTGATCTAAATGCAAAACATGGGGAGCGCTTCTCCGGGAAAGATCCTCGCCATTGACGAGACTGGTATTGTCAATACGAAGCTACAACAAAACGGCAATGTGCAGAAATTCGTATAGCGCGCAACGCTTTCACGACATAGCCGCCACTGAAGCCAACAACATCGCAAAGAAAGACTTTTCTGACAGTTTCACATAACTGTGTGAACGTTCTGTGCGTTGTTCTGAAGTGAGGTAAGACTACGTAGAACACTTGTAACATTAAAACCGCCACTTCACTTTTTTCTTTTTTTGTCTAATCCAGTCTCTAAATTTTTTGGACAGATAGGTTATAGCGCTACAATACTCAAGTGTCTGAAATTCCTATCGTGTTGCAGTAGCCTTCACTAGAGTGTAGACTAATTTAGCAAGGGAGTAAGTGGTTCAGTACTTTGCGTTTCCAACGGTGTCATAAGTCCACTTACGTGAGATTTCGTAGATATTATTGGTTCTAAAATATAATCAGTCAGTGTTCAAAGAGAGCTATTCATGGATTAAAAAACTTCCTGGTAATCTGGAATCAAACGTGAATCGCCAAAAAGCTAACGGTTACCAGCAGGATGTGCCGACGCACCATCAAGCATGCACCACATTCCACAGCATTGGACCATAGGCGAAATTCGAGCACTATTAGATAAAGATTTAACCTGAAAGCTTACAAATACATTTGTACTAACTAGGACAATATTTTATATTGAAATTCGCGGTGACTCGTAGGTACAGATTTGCATTTGTCTCGCAGACAACTCGTTTCAGATGTTTACCGAAATGTTCTGTTGCTTCTATTATTATTATTATTATTATTATTATCATGTGCATTAACGCGTGTAAGTTTTCGCTGTTAGTTGTGACAAACTATTTGAGATATACAGGTATTTCAGAACGATGTTCTAAAAATTTCTTACCCCAAACATGAGAAAAATGTGAACATGAACATTTTCGCTACTGTGAAACACATCTCTTCTACTGAAAAAAATGCTCATAGCTCTTAAGGTATGCACTTGAGAGCCCATATTAACCGGATTTCTTTTTTTTTTCGTTTTCATTCATACAATCTCCTTCCAAAATAAGAAAAGGTAAGAGCTTCCAGTAGAAGAGATTTGTTTCGCAGTGTCGATGTTGAACAAAGTTACTTAGTAAAAAGTGACTGCAGCAGTATAAATTATTCCACATAATGCTATAATACAGTCCCAGACCTCAAACAACATCCATATATCATGGATAAATTTAAATTGAACAAGGTGCTCATAGCTCTCATAATATGCATTATAGAGCCCATGTTTACTCGACTATTTTTCTTGTGACAAAATTTTCAAAACGCCCTGAATCACCCGGTATGCTGTAGCCTTTCCTCGTGTGCCACGCCTCGTGGTTATTGAAAATGCAATCGGTTGAGGTGGCAGCCCAGTGAGTACGCTGCGCGGGTTGCGTACCAGGCAGGCGTCGGGCGGGCACCTGTTGCGATTGCCGTCGCTGTTGCCGCAGCCTTATGCGGACATCCTGTGGCTTCCTCCGACCACGTGCGCCCACACGTGTAGCCGATTGCACATCCGCAAACAGTTTGACGCCGTGCGCCAGGCATCCGAAGCAGGACCTACCTGTTGTTATGAATGCAGCAACTGAATGCTGCTATCGACTCAGCCCCAACATCCACTGTAGCAGAAATGTCTTCCCTTGCTACAGTTCCTTAGCGGTGGTCGTCGCTATGATTATTAAACACTTGACAGAGCGGCACTATAACAAAGAAGAGGCAACGCAATAAGCAATAACAAATAACATTTATTAAGAGTATGCTACAAATGGTCTTTCACTTTGTTATAAGTTGATGCATGGCACTTTTTGCTCTAAACCTAATACAATAATATCTAAGTAACTCTACTTGCACTTGGCAGCCTATATATTGTATCACTGATAGTGTTTTTTTGCAGACATTCTGTTACTGGTCGTAGTTCTCTGATGAATAGTGACTGCTATGTGGGAAGTTAATCTTCAGAGTTCTGTCTGAGATAACTGCATGCTGTGAAGTTAACTGCCGGCCGCGGTGGCCGAGCGGTTCTAGGCGCTTCAGTCCGGAAACGCGTGACTGCTACGGTCACAGATTCGAATCCTGCCTCGGGCATGGATGTGTGTGATGTCCTTAGGTTAGTTAGGTTTAAGTAGTTCTAAGTTCTAGGGGACTGATGACCTCAGATGATAAGTCCCATAGTGCTCAGACCCATTTGAACCATTTCTGCACTCGTTAGGGTCGTAAAGGCGATATATCGACCAAAGAGTGAACGCATACTCCCGAAGCCTGAGATGGCATCACTTGCAAACCAAAATTGCATCGTATTCTAATGGAGTGTCTTTTGTAAAATACACTCCATTATGTCAGTTCGTGAAGCGTTTTGTTGTGCTCCAGCTACATGTATTTGTAGTGAGCGGCACGTTCCAACAGCTGCCAACAAAACACAAGGCCGCGCTGTTACAGTTGGCAACATCGGTGGCCCGAAAATAAACAGACAATTGACGCTCTGCGAAAGAACTCGTTCCACGTCATTCAGAAATTTCGCTGTTATCGTTTTGTGAGTGTATGCCTGTGTGTGTGTGTGTGTGTGTGTGTGTGTATGTGTGTGTGTGTGTGTGTTTGCATGAAATAAACTGGAACTTCTAAGGAGAGAGAGTTTAACGGTAAACAAATAAACAAAAACTTTCCTTTCTATGTTTCACGTACCCATGCGTATTAATTTGCACCACTAGGTTCTACGGAGATGTTGATTATATGATGCGAAACATTTGCGTGTAGAAATAGACAAGCATTTCATTTAGTGGAAAAAACATGAGCTCCATATGTAACGGCCTTTTCGTCGTGTCTATATTACTAAATGGCTAACACTGTCTTGATGCATAATCCCAGCTACAGGTTGCCTGTCTAACGGCTTCCATGCGCAGCAAAAACTTGTTTTTCAGTATTTCACGTAATTACTGATTTAAAAATTTAAAATGCTGTCATCACCTACTCATTCAGACGTATAGTCTTCTATTAAAGGTTTAATATAAAGAGACAAGTACTACAGTTAGAAACTGTGCACACAGTGTGTAACCAAATACCTTTACAGATTTTGAGGGCAATTTCTTTACACCAAAACGGATGACAGATGTCTAGTAAACATGCGCCCTAAAATGCGAACTTTAAGAGCTATGTGCACTTGTTTATCTTCGATTCTGTGGAACACATCTCTGCTACTGCAAGCTCTTCGCGTTTCATTTTTTGGGAGGAGGTACTAAGGACCAAAACAAGAGATAATGTTCAGTAAACATGGGCTCTAAAATGCAAACCTTAAGGGCTATGAGCACTTGTTCAATAGAAGAGATGTGTTCCATAGTAGCAAAGACGAACACGTGCTCATAGTTCTTATGATATGAGTTTTAGAGCCTATGTTTACTAGACTTCATTTTTTGTTTTGGTGTAAGGAACCTGTCAACGTCTGAAAAGAGTATTTACACTACTGGCCATTAAAATTGCTACACATCGAAGATGACGTGCTACAGACGCGAAATTTAACCGACAGGAAGAAGATGCTGTGATATGCAAATGATTAGCTTTTCAGAGCATTCACACAAGATTGGCGCTGGTGGCGACACCTACAACGTGCTGACATGAGGAAAGTTTCCAACTGATTTCTCATGCATAAACAGCAGTTGACAGGCGTTGCCTGGTGAAATGTTGGTGTGATGCCTCGTGTAAGGAGGAGAAATGCGTACCATCACGTTTCCGACTTTGATAAAGGTCGGATTGTAGCCTATCGCGATTTCGGTTTATCGTATCGCGACATTGCTGCTCGCGTTGGTCGAGATCCAATTGCTTTTATCAGAATATGGAATTTGTGGGTTCAGGAGGGTAATACGGAACGCCGTGCTGGATCCCAACGGCCTCGTATCACTAACAGTGGAGATGACAGGCATCTTATCCACATGGCTGTAACGGATCGTGCAGGCACGTCTCGATCCCTGAGGTGTACTCAACGACGAACCTGGGTGCACGAATGGCAAAACGTCATTTTTTCGGATGAATCCAGGTTCTGTTTACAGCATCACGATGGTCGCATCCGTGTTTGGCGACATCGCGGTGAACGCACGTTGGGAGCGTGTATTCGTGGTCGCCATACTGGCGTATCATCCGGCGTGGTGGTATGGGGTGCCATTGGTTACACGTCTCGGTCACCTCTTGTTCGCATTGATGGCACTTTGAACAGTGGACGTCACATTTCAGATGTGTTACGACCCGTGGCTCTACCCTTCATTCGATCCCTGCGAAACCCTACATTTCAGCAGGATAATGCACGACCTCATGTTGCAGATCCAGTGCGGGCTTTTCTGGATACAGAAAATGTTCGACTGCTGCCCTGGCTAGCACATTCTCCAGATCTCTCACCAACTGAAAACGTCTGGTCAGTGGTGGCCGAGCAACTGGTTCGTCACAATTCGCCAGTCACTACTCTTGATGTGGTTAGACACTGGACTCGCATTCGAGAGGACGACGGTTCAATCCCGCGTCCGGCCATCCTGATTTAGGTTTCCGTGATTTCCCTAAATCGCTCCAGGCAAATGCCGGGATGGTTCCTTTCAAAGGGCACGGCTGACTACCTTCCCCGTCCTTCCCTAATCCGATGAGACCGATGACCTCGCTGTCTGGTCTCCTTCCCCGAAACAACCAACCAACCAACTACTCTTGATGAACTGTGCTATCGTGTTGAAGCTACATTGGAAGCTGTACCTCTACACGCCATCCAAGCTCTGTTTGACTCAATGCCCAGGCGTATCAAGGCCGTTATTACGGCCAGAGGTGGTTGTTGTGGGTACTGATTTCTCAGGATGTATGCACCCAAATTGCGTGAAAATGTAATCACATGTCAGTTCTAGTATAATATATTTGTCCAATGAATACCCGTTTATCATCTGCATTTCTTCTTGGTGTAGCAATTTTAATGGCCAGTAGTGTAGTTACCTCCCATATGTCTTGAGCCAATGGCCTTGCCGCAGTGGCAACACTGGTTCCCGTCAGATCACTGAAGTTAAGCACTGTCGAGCGTGGCTGACACTTGGATGGTTGACCGTCCGGGTCTGTCGAGCGCTGTAGACAGGCAAGAAGTAGCGGCTCCAGTCATGAAAGCTGACAATAGCCGGGAGAGCTGTGCGATGACCACATGCCCCTCCATGTCCGCATCTAGAGACGCCTGTCGGCTGGGAATGCACGGCCGTCAGCCGGTTCTGTTGGGCCTTCCATCTAGCATCTGAGAAAGAGTGCACTTTGCGACTTCGAACAACATAATCTGTAACCTTTACAAAACATTTTCTCGCTGACACACTACACAAAATGATGAAAGGAAAAAAATAGCTTACTACATTTTCGTTGTTAATGCATAAGACTTTAGCATCAGGCACGACATTTTAGTTTATTACTTCTTTATTACTAATTTTATTCGCTATATCCGCAGGCAGTATCTACTAATGAAAAGGAATATACCAGTGAAATTATATCATTTTACGATTCAAAGTTCAGTAGATACAACTCATAAACATTGGGATGCGAACCCAGAAAATACTCATCCAGTCATGAATAATGAGAGCATTTCGCAACTTACAACAAACTTTAAACGCAGTTTCAAACCATTTCTAAGCTTTTTCCGCTATATGTGTAAATCAAACATTTAATATATTCACTCGTTTTAGAGCAATCAGAAGTTAGAAGCTATTTTATACACGGGTGTTCGATTCTTTAAAGAATCGTGGTACGTGATTTACTGATTTCGTTCTATCAGGCAACTGAGAAATGCATTTCACTTGGTTCCGAGTTGGCTCAGTTAATGATAGGACAGACGTAGTGAATCTTTTGTGACTTAAAAAAGTTCTTGATGCGTTGGTCGTAGTATAATGCCATATAAATCAGACCATTCTAGATTAAGAAGCCGGAAGTAAAAGATTACTTGACACTTTTACGTACAGAATGAAGTGTCAGAACAGACAATAGCAGGTAGCAATACAAGTCGGCCGGCCGGTGTGGCCGAGCGGTTCTAGGCGCTTCAGTCTGGAACCGCGCGACCGCTACGGTCGCAGGTTCGAATCCTGCCTCAGGCATGGATGTGTGTGATGTCCTTAGGTTAGTTAGGTTTAAGTAGTTCTAAGTTCTAGGGGACTGATGACCCCAGATGTTAAGTCCCATAGTGCTCAGAGCCAAAATACAAGTCGGAAACATTAACGAACTTTCGTTACTACCTGTCCGCGTAATATTAATCCTGACTGCTGATGTGTGGAAGGCGCTGACTGCATTACAAGAGCCACATTTTTTCATAATCTGTGATCGGGCACAATATTCCACTTTAGCTCATTTTATTATAATGACTACTTACCTTAGACGGTCGTATGGACAGTCGTTGTAGCGTAAACCGACGGACACAGACCAGTATTTGAGTGCAGAGCTTTCCTCATCGCCCTGACCGGGAGCGACCCATATAGAGCTCCATAAAGCGAAACCATATCGGAAAGGAACTATCTCGGCACCGAAATAAACCATCTAATCTCTGTTCTCAGACACAATAGCTACCGGTCACAATGAAATAGGCCAGTTCTCTCCGGAAAACGCAAATACAAACACAATCAAGCAACACAGCAAGATCAGCGCACGGCTTGTTCTGCAGAACAACAACAACAACAAATGTTCAAATGTGTGTGAAATCTTATGGGACTTAACTGCTAAGGTCATCAGTCCCTAAGCTTACATACTAGTTAACTTAAATTATCCTAAGGACAAACACACACACCCATGCCCGAGGGAGGACTCGAACCTCCTCCGGGATCAGCTACACACTCCATCACTGCAGCGCCTTAGACCGCTTTTTTGTCCGTTGCATCTGCTCGAGGCGGACGTGGTAAGACACACTTTTAAGTTCGTCGGTGATCCATTAACTCAGTTTTTTTTATTACAGAGGACAGCTACAGTGCCGGCAGCGCTCAGCTAATTCCGCGCGGCGCAGAACAACAGCAAACAATACTGGAGGAAACTTAAACAGAATTTGTATTAAAATTGTCTTCGACATTGTATTCCGTATATCGTAAGTTCAGTTTTTGGCCATTTACCGCATCAAGCGAATGCGCAATGTTAGCTTGTTACGGTTTTGTAGCTTCAAAACTACTTTGATGCACATTTGATGTAGGAAATTTTGGAAATTTTTGGAAGATCCTATGCGACCAAACTACTGAGGTCAGCGGTCCTCAAGCTTACACACTACTTAATCTAACTCAAACTAACTTACGCTAAGGACAACACACACCCATGCCCGCGGGAGGACTCGAACCTCCGCCGGGGGGAGCCGCGCGGACCGTGACAAAGCGGCCCAGACCGCGCGGCTACTCCGCAAAACTTACAGATTAAGGTAACTTTCGTAAGCCGTGTCACTGCCGAGAAACATAGCTCGATGTAACTTGAACGACACATAGAAACATCTGCTGCAGTAGGAGAACAGTACATATGGTAACTGAAAGAAGTAGCCAATAAGATGAAAAGAAATGACGATAATTACAATCAAGTCTCCGTGATTTATAGCAGTTCCCTGAACATTTCAAAAAGTGGTACATACATTCCCACAAGAAGAGAATAGAAGCTTTCGAAATGTGGTGCTACAGACGAATGCTGAAGATGGAGGTATTGAACAGAATTGGGGAGAAGAGGAGTTTGTGGCACAACTTAACTAGAAGAAGGGATCGGTTGGTAGGACATGTTCTGAAGCATCAAGGGATCACCAATTTGGTACTGGAGGGCAGCGTGGAGGGTAAAAATCGTAGAGGGAGACCGAGAGATGAATACACTAAGCAGATTCAGAAGGATGTAGGCTGCAGTAGGTACTGGGAGATGAAGAAACTTGCACAGGATAGAGTAGCATGGAGAGCTGCATCAAACCAGTCTCAGGACTGAAGACCACAACAACAACAACAACATTCCCACGAGCGGCATTCCATGTTCTGTTACGTTTTCCCATGGTGGCCACAAGTTTGGTAAGACGTTCGTGCGGTGGGGCGTTCCATTCCACGTCCATAGCGATTGACAACTGATGGATCGTCGAGGAAGCCTGAGGATATGCTGAAATACGCCTCGCAAACGCACACCACACTTGCTAGATGGGATTTAAGTTGGGGGTGACAGGCAGGCCAATCAATTCGCCGAATACCCTCTCGTTCCAAGAACTCTCCCTCTGCCATGTTCAGTGTGGTCGCTCATTATCATCATAACAATACAGTGAGGGCCGAATGCATACCTGAAAAGACTCACATGAAGAAGGCTATAATGTCACAACGAAATTGACTGGTAGGTGTACCGCGTACAAAGATTTGGAGGTCAGTACGCTCATAGAAAACTGTGCCTCGCCACTCCGTAATGCAAGGACCACTAAACCGATCAAGGCTGACGATGTTCATGGATTACGTGTTCCTACCTCACGCCGTATGAAGGTGCATATGCGACGAGACTCATTGTCGACCATGATGGGTTTGGTGGTGCAACGTTATGGGTGGGAGGTGTTAACGCCTACTAACCTCCAGATCTTTGAAGACGGTACACCCACTGATAAGCATTATTGTGACACTGTACTTCTTCCCCACGTGCTTTTCTGGGATGCATTCGGCACTGGCTTCATTTCTGTGGATGAAAATGCATGTCCACATCGAATAGCGCAGGTGAAGGAGCTCATGCAAGAAGAGCATACTCGCACATGGACTGACTTGCCCATTCCCCTAATTAAAATCCCATCAAGCACACGTGGAATGCTTTGGGGAGACGCACGTCCACACGCACCAGTCTCTATCCAGCACTATATTGCAGTGCCTGTGTTTTTAAAAATGGTTCAAATGGCTCTGAGCACTATGGGACTTAACATCTGAGGTGATCCGTCCCCCAGAACTTAAAACTACTTAAACCTAACTAACCTAAGGACATCACACACATCCATGCCCGAGGCAGGATTCGAACCTGCGACTGTAGCGGTAGCGCGGTTTCAGACTGGAGCGCCTAGAGCCGCTCGGCCACACCGGCCGGCCCTGTGTTTCTACTATGTACTCTACGAACCGGACAATCGGGAGTTAAGGAAAGCCGGAAGGACCGGGCATGCAAATCGATTATTATTAGCATGCAAATAACAATTTATTGATAAGTTAAAATTTAACTTAAAATCAAAGAAACAAATACTGCAATTTAAATCTTAAATCCACACTTCGGATAAATATAACATGCTTTTAATAATAATAATAATAATAATAATAATAATGACAAGAAAATGGCTAGGTAGGTAAAATTTCACGTGAAATTTGCAATTTAAATCTTAAGGCCACAGTCTGGAGATATATGACTGCAAGGTTAGTCTTTTCAGACTACTGTAGTCAAACTAAGCCACACTTAACACTCATCTTGTGTACGTTGTGCATGGATGTAAGACGTGCCATGAGATGGTAATATTTGAACACAGTCGGATGTCGTATCTGGCAGATCGGTCCAGGGTGAAGCAGACGAGCAACGTAAAGCGGCAGTCCATACAACCCAATGAATGGCGGTGTCACTAACCAACGATCGGACCCTAGCTGGCGGACGCGACGAAGGCAAACCCCACAAATAGTAGTCCTACACGCCACACACACCACTCGTCCAACAGCCAATTTCCTGTGTCTGACGTATGTGGCTTTTGCAGACCAGCTTGGTTCAAACAGCCAAGCTCAGCTCTCACATGGGAACCCGGTGTCACAAATAACTCGACTCTCATTGTGCAACTCCGCTGTCTCAGATCAACTGTCTTCCCAGGCACACATATATACCACACAGCTAGCACTTCCTTCTAGGCCGACTTCAACCAAAGATGCTTACTGAACAAGTAGAAAATCGATAGCAAACTCGAGCCAGTGGTGCCAGATAAGACCCAAGCGGAGTAAAATATGGCGCCACCGTTCACTCTGCAATGTCCATCTACTCTGGTATGTCCTCCAGAAATGTATGTCTGAAGCAATAGGCACTGCAGCTGTCTACAGCTGTATGAGATGAAACAAATGGATTCACATTTGCGAATATGATGCGATTCCAGCTGCACAATGCATTGGTGACAATGAAAGCCAGTGCTGATCTGGGACTCGAATCCTTATTTCCCACTTGCAATGAACGCCTAGGTCATCCAAGCACACCATGTCTGAAGGACATAGCAGGGTACATCGTAAAGTGCAATATAGTCCTACAATACAGTACTTCATGCCACGACAAGGCCACGGCAGATATCATGTCTCTTTCTGTGTGGGAATCACAGCAACTATACGAATACAGGACACAGACACGCTTTAATTTTTTTTTTGTGGGGTCTAAAATTTAAAAAACCTCTCTCACACCGGCCTGATTTAGCTTCACTGATCAGGATAGTAAAAACATGCGTATGTTAAGGGAATTTTCATTCACAAAGCAGGCTTATCACATTCACACAGTTCAATACTGTTCTATCCTGATTAAATTGAGCTTAACAGAAATTCTATTAGGCAGTGAAGCAATTTAGAAGTCTCGGTGCGACGAAAATTGTCACTCGATCTCCTGAAAACATTTGTAATAATTATTAACTTTCGGTGATCACATGGGGAAGACCGGAGATCTGCTGGTAAGACCGTGTTAGCCTATTTATTTGAAGTAACTGGATATCTTGAGCATACAAAACGGCAGGTTCGTCCAGCGTAAATCAGACGTTCCCCACTGATCCCGTGCAACACAGCGTAGTAAGCAGACACTGTCAATAATAATCAGTTAAATAATACGCGAACACACTTAATTTAGTTTAGTTCATGTATTAAATTCCTTCTCATACAGAATCTCATCAAGATGGCGACTAGCTCAACGATACATACATATACATCCTCCTCCTTTCACGATTAATCGGCTAGAATTCCTTCATTCTTTTCATAAGAGAAAACATAGATAGCAGAGAAGCTATTCCATGGAGTAAATGGACGCTCCAAGGAATAATTGGGCTTGAAACTACTTTGCATTGATAATCGGTAAGATAAGAAGAGATATTTCGAGATATGTACTGAGTTATATAATTTATAAAATTTCTGAAAATATCGCGGAGAGACCGCTGCAAGACACATTACAACACGATGATATATGGAGGTTTGGATCGATCGTGGAGGCGTGGACAGATGGCCCAGGTGGTTAAGGCGATTGCTTGCGTAGATGGAGAAATTCGGGTTCTAGTCCCCTACCGGAACAGATTTTCATCGTCACCAATACAGCGTGAAACTTGAGTCTGATCACATTCGCAATTCTGAATGCATTTCTTGTACTCCATCCAGTAATTCAAATGGTTCAAATGGCTCTGAGCACTATGGGACTTAACATCTGAGGTCATCAGTCCCCTAGAATTTAGAACTACTTAAACCTAAGTAACCTAAGGACATCACACACAAGCACGCCCGAGGCAGGATTCGAACCTGCGACCGAAGCGGTCGCGCGGTTCCAGACTGTAGCGCCTAGAACCGCTCGTCCACTCCGGCCGGCCGTCCAGTAATTATCAGCCGCGTTGGTGGAGGAATGGAAAGCCCTACCACAAGCAACCCCTACCAACTTCGTGGTCTGCATAGGAGGAAGTTCCATAGCACACATTGCCATCCATGGCGATCACACACCCTTTTCAAAACCTTGATCTGCATTTTGTAGTAGCCGGGATACCATCATAAATCATGGTGATTTTAGTGCAACTATTGTCATTTCTGAGGCGTGCACGGCTCGTGTTCATCCCATTAATTGTTTGTCATCTCCTATTACGGTAGTGCCGCCTCGTTTTCTCATTCCATTTACAGGCGTCACTAACTTCCTGCCTTACTTTCCTGTGAGTGGCAGCAGTGGCGCATATCGATAATCACACTGTCATACCATCTCTGGAGCAACCGATAGTGTTTCTGGGTCGTCGTGTGTCGGGTAGTCAGTAAGTGGGAGGCGCACCAGCAGTGCAGTCGCGACGGACCAGCAGTCCAGTCGGTCGGTTGGCGTGGAGCAGCAAGCAAGCCCCCGTCGCACGTAGTCGGGCTGGATCCGCTGGTGGTGTACATGCGCGGTTGGAGTGTGAGGGGCTGCTTGCGAGTGCTACGAAGTTCGTCGCCCACCAATCTTGGACATGAAAGTTGAGTCCTCACTTCACTTATTATCGAGCCTCAACTGTTTACATTTCTTCGTTTGATGCTGGTTGTCGCTTTAGGGGCGTTCCCGCGAGCAGCAACGTGTATTTAAGTCGGCTAAGATTCCAGCCGTCTTCCTGTGAAATTTAACTTAATTTATTTCCTGTTATTGAAGTTCACCAGCGGTAGCTTCTGCCTTGTGGCCGTTGACGTTCCGGTTACCTGGCCTGGTCGTTGACGTAATTTTAGGCAGTGTACTTTCCTCGTCATGTTGTTGCTGTCTAGCGCAGCGTGTAGTTCGACAGCTAAGGTGTTGTTGGCCGTTGCGGGCGCCAGTATTGTGTGTGTTGCCCAAGAAATTCACAGTGCCGTAGACACTGGCGAGCAGATTGATGCCGTATTCCTGGACTTCAGGAAGGCATTTGATACGGTTCCGCACTTACGCTTAGTGAAAAAAATACGAGCTTACGGAATATCGGACCAGGTTTGTGATTGGATTCAGGATTTCCTAGAAGAAAGAACACAACATGTCATTCTTAACGGTTCAAAATCTGCAGATGTAATTTCGGGAGTACCGCAGGGAAGCGTGATAGGACCTTTATTGTTTACAATATATATAAATGACTTAGTTGACAACATCGGTAGCTCCGTGAGGCTATTTGCAGATGACACGGTTGTCTACAAGAAAGTAGCAACATCAGAAGACTCGTACGTACTCCAGGAGGACCTGCAGAGGATTAATGCATAGTGCGACAGCTGGCAGCTTTCCCTAAACGTAGATAAATGTAATATAATGCGCATACATAGGGGCAGAAATCCATTCCAGTACGATTATGGCATAGGTGGTAAATCATTGGAAGCGGTAACGACCGTAAAATACTTAGGAGTTACTATCCGGAGCGATCTGAAGTGGAATGATCACATAAAACAAATAGTGGGAAAAGCAGGCGCCAGGTTGAGATTCATAGGAAGAATTCTAAGAAAATGTGACTCATCGACGAAAGAAGTAGCTTACAAAACGCTTGTTCGTCCGATTCTTGAGTATTGCTCATCAGTATGGGACCCTTACCAGGTTGGATTAATAGAAGAGATAGACATGATCCAGCGAAAAGCAGCGCGATTCGTCATGGGGACATTTAGTCAGCGCGAGAGCGTTACGGAGATGCTGAACAAGCTCCAGTGGCGGACACTTCAAGAAAGGCGTTACGCAATACGGAGAGGTTTATTATCGAAATTACGAGAGAGCACATTCCGGGAAGAGATGGGCAACATATTACTACCGCCCACATATATCTCGCGTAATGATCACAACGAAAAGATCCGAGAAATTAGAGCAAATACGGAGACTTACAAGCAGTCGTTCTTCCCACGCACAATTCGTGAATGGAACAGGGAAGGGGGGATCAGATAGTGGTACAATAAGTACCCTCCGCCACACACCGTAAGGTGGCTCGCGGAGTATAGATGTAGATGTAGATGTAGATGTCGTGTATTGAAATCATGTGGTCGTTTTGCTGGTTGCGTGGAGTGGAACTGATTTGGTTGATTGGTCGGTTGGCTGTCTGTCGGTTGGGTTGCCTCCAAATTAAGAAGTCGTTGGGCAAGCTGCCTGTCTCAGCTTTTGAAATTCTGACCACTGTTCCTGGTGTGTTATACAGTAATTTCGCTGTTTGGATTTTAGTTATTTGGTTGATGTGTGGCTTTCAGCTGAGTGTCAATATCTCTTAAATTGATGTTCTTGACTTGCCCGTGCATGAGGTTGTTATATTTTTATATGGGGCCTTCAGCCGAATTTTACTGGAGAGGTTTTAAGTTAAGGCCTTCTGCCTTTTAGATTGAAACTCTTTCTAGGCCTTAAGCCATTAAAAAATAAAACATATTTTGTTGATATGTAGCCTTCAGCTAAGTATTAATATCTCTTAAATTAATGTCCTTGTCTTGCCCTTAAGCAATGACATTGTTATTCTTTATTTTATATGAAATGTTTTGAGATATAGCCTTCTGCCCTTTAAAATTGAAACTCTTCTTTCTAGTGTTTAAGCCGTTAAATTAATTGTTGGTGAGCAACCTTCGGCCGAGTTTTAATATCTCTTAAATTAATCTTCTTCTCTTTCCCTTAAGGCATAAGATTGTTATGCTTTTGAATGCGGCCTTCAGCCCAATTTGCTCAAAAGTGGTTCAAATGGCTCTGAGCACTATGGGACTTAACATCTGAGGTCATCATTCCCCTAGAAATTAGAACTACTTAAACATAACTAACCTAAGGACATCACACACAGCCCGCATCTCGTGGTCGTGCGGTAGCGTTCTCGCTTCCCACGCCCGGGTTCCCGGGTTCGATTCCCGGCGGGGTCGGGGATTTTCTCTGCCTCGTGATGGCTGGGTGTTGTGTACTGTCCTTAGGTTAGTTAGGTTTAAGTAGTTCTAAGTTCTAGGGGACTGATGACCATAGATGTTAAGTCCCATAGTGCTCAGAGCCATTTGAACCACATCACACACAGCCATGCCCGAGGCAGGATTCGAACCTGAGACCGTAGCGGTCGCGCGGTTCCAGCCTGTAGCGCCTAGAACCGCTCGGCTACTCCGGTCGGCTTTTGATTGAAACTCCTCTTATTGCTTAATGTGTGACCTCCAGCTTAGTTCCATTAAAATTAAATTGCTAAGGCCTTCAGCCGATTAGCTTAAAGATTTAGAAAATATTCTTGGGTGAAACCTCCAGAAGAACCTTGTATTTCAATTTAGCTTAAGCCTTGTGTCTTGGATTCTGAATGTGGCCTTCAGCCGATCTAAAGTTAATCACAGGAGGTCGATTAAAGTTTTGAGTGTTTTGCATCCTTGTTGTACTATCCTGTGTTGATAAATAAAGTTTGTATGTTGAGTGCAACTGACAGGAACTCATTTTGGACCCTCTCCACAACCCAATCCGCTCTTTTCTGGTAGCCCAGGCATTTCAATTTCTATTTGTGAGGTTGCACCTTTCCTTCTGCGCTATACTGTAGCAGTTCTGGCTAAGTATGGTACAGGTTCCACCCAGCTATGTTACTTAGCAATGACACATCATGTGAAAATAACTTTCGCCCTTAAGTTTTCACTCCAGCGTATTTAAGATTTGTTGGCAGTAACCGAATAATAATATTTAGTTACCTGAAAACAAGAAAATCTGAATTTCTAGCACTTCGTTAGTGTCTTGTCATATGCAAAAAGGTCACTATCGTTCTTTACTGTTCTTGGGCAGTTTATTTTTCTCTTTGCGTCACCAAATCACGGAAGCGTGACTTGGGTGACGCTGGAACACAGATTTCTCTTACATTTTCACCTGCTTTTCCAGCAGCGACCTACTGAAATTATCATTTTCACGTACTAGACGACAAAACGAAAAAAAACACACCAGTTTACAATAGATCGTTGAGGTAGTCAGGCTTTTGCTAATGCCTGAGGCCTAAAAGAACTTGAAATAAGTCAACAAGCTAAAGGAAACGCGAGCAGGAATGGCGAAAGGGAGGAAAGGGTGGAAAGGGCGATGGGTGTCTCAGAGCTACAGAAGGGCGCGCCTTGGCCTCATTGTGGTTTGTTGGATTGGGCGAAGGTGGCGGGGTGTGGGGGAGTAACTAGAGATCGGAGGGCGGCAGACGGAGGGAGATTGCGATCGTGGCTGTATAAGCGGCGGAAATGAGACGGCCGCAGTTCCCTGTGGGGTGCAGGACGGGGAGGCAGGGGGAGATAGAAAAGGAGGTAGTGCGGAGGTCCAGAGGAGAAGGCCCGGAACGAGAGAAAAGAGTTGCAGGGAACTGGGGGGTGTAGCGGCGTCAAGGTAATTAGAACAATGGGAACCGCTGCTTGGTTATTGCCACTCGTTGCAGCGTCTGCTTCCGGCCTGTGACTGTCTTCTGAGATACCGTACAGATGCTGTGGTGTTATTTCCTCTGAGCGTTGTCGGCAACAGTATCAGCAGTTCGCTGCTGCAGTCAGGACATACAGTTTACAGCAGCAAAGCCAGTTCATTACTCTGCTGTCCCGTTATAAGTAATGATTTCCACATACTGGCGTTACTCACAAGGTTAGTACCGCAACTTCAAAGGCCAAAAATGAATTTAAAATACGGAGATTTGCCAACCGTACGACTTATTGAGGTAATTTATTTCTAAGACACTTCATCTGTATACGGTCGATGTTTGAATGTTAACTGATCCACAGAACGAGAAGTACAAGCTGTCTGAGAAATAATAACATGTAGCAGAAAATTATGGCAAGGAGATTCACAAGATTTCGAAAACTTTTAATATTTATTTGAAGCAAAATATGTTTTCATATGCAGTACTTTCAAAGTGATATTTCCCGAAATAGAAGTTTTTCTTCACTTGTCAGAATCTCAAAGTTGAATTACCTACCTCTCGGCAAACTGTCTCACTCTAGCAGGATTCCCCTAGCACTGGGTATATTTACACAGCCATATATACACATTTGACTGGATAACTCAGATTCTTCGTTGCGCCATTCTAAATACTTGTTAGCAACTTTTGTTGTGTAGCTCTCTCTTTTCCCATGCTAAAAGAAACACACACTCATCAAGAATGTTCTATTCCCAAATTGAAACCTAAAACTGGTGCAATGGGGCGCACCCTTTGCCATGTACTTCACAGTGGTTTAGAGTATACATGCAGAAGCAGATGAAAGCTTGAAAAGTGTCTCCGAGATAACAATAGGTATACAATTATTTTCTTAATTTATAGTTGTTATGTTGATAGAAAAATATGGATTGTGTTAGGGTAAAGGGCAACTACCGACAATCCAGACATGGTAAAAAAGTATGTTTCGGGGAAATAAACCAATTTAAAGTGCTTTGTTTGTATTCCTGCAAATAGTCCTTTTATTTAGTACTACCCGAGAAGGATCTACTTCGCTTGAACTTTCTTCCATTTGTTTTTCTGAAATGCCAAAAATAAGTTGTGTAGTTATTCATCTCATTTCTACAGAATTTAATTGAAAGGGTTACCTCAAAGAACTGGATAGAGCATATTATAGCTAGGTGGTCTCAGTTCAGTCAGAGCTTCTGATCACTGACAACAATATGTTATCGTGAGGCCAATTAAGCCAAGACAACACGACATATAGCAATCGCAGGTCAATTATAAATTTAGTCGTATGAATCATTATTAATATTGTTTACAATAATATCGCATATTTATGTGTGACGAAAAGCCAATGAATTTTATGAATCTGACCACGTACATCTCACTATAAAATCTGAGCTGACGTCGAGGTGCGGTGGGTTGCGTGTTCACTGCACTCGTTTGGTCCTTGCATTACTTAAAAAAATTAGATCTAAGAAAAAATTTAAGTGGCCTAGGAAACCAAGTACTTCAGATTTTCTTTCGTAACACGTAACAGTTACTCCAAAGTTGATGCATCGAGCTTCACACTTTTTTCCTAGTCCATGTGCGAAATGAATCGTACATCCATAAACTTTTAGCACTTCTTGAGCACCACAATTGATATCTCAGAGCATATGCGATCGATCTTTGAGTACTAATTCGGATACAAATTTGATGATTAATTATTGCTTATTGGAACAGGTGGTGCATCCCATGAGCAATGGCAAGAATTTATTTCTAGATTTCCGAAAGATGTGTGACACGGTTGACCTCTGCATACTGCAAGGGAAGTATATTCCCAGCTATGTGAGAGGCTCGAAGACTTCACAAGTAACAGAACCCAGTGTGCTGTCCTCGATGGTGAGTGTTCATCAGAGACAACAGTATCGTCTGAGTACTCCAGGGAAGTGTGATAGGACCGCTCTGATTCTGTATGTACATGAATTATCTGACGTACAGGGTGAGCAGCAATCAGTGGCTGTTTCCTAGTGATGCTGTGACGTATGGGAAGGTGTCGTTGTTGAGTGACTGTAGGAGGATGGTAGACAACATTTGTAGCTGATGCAAGAAATGGCAGCTAGCTCTAAATGCAGATGAGTAGGAGAACAATGCCGTGATGTTCGAACACAGCACTACTAGTGTGCTACCTGACAGTCACATTGATTAAATATTTAGGCATAACGTTGCAAAGCGAAATGAAATATAACGATCATGTAGGAAAGGTGAATGGGCGACTGCGGTATTTTGGGACAAATTTTAGGAAACTGTGGTTAATCTGCAATGGAGACCACGTAGAGAACACAGTGCGACCCACTCTTGAGTACTACTCTAGTGTGTGGGATCCCCACCAGGTCGGATTATAGTAAGACATCGAAGAAAATTAGAGGCGGGATGCTAGACTGGTTACCGGTGGGTTAGATCAAAATGCAAGTATTACGGAGATGCTTCGGGAGCTCAAAGAGGAATTGGGAAAATCTGACGTTCTTTTCGAGGGAAGCTATTGACAAAGTTTAGTGTATCAGGATTTGAAGCTGACTGCAGAACAATTCTGCTGCGCCGGCCGCTGTGACCGAGCGGTTCTAGGCGCCTCAGTCCGGAACCGCGCTGCTGCTACGGCCGCAGGTTCGAATCCTGCCTCGGGCATGGATGTGTGTGATGTCCTTAGGTTAGTTAGGTTTAAGTAGTTCTAAGTCAAGGGGACTGATGACCTCAGATGTTAAGTCCCATAGTGCTTAGAGCCATTTGAACCATTTGAATTCTGCTGCCGCGAACCTTCATTTCGCATAGGTACTACGAAGAAAAGAGAAATTAGGGTTCGTACGATGGCATATAGATAGCCGTTTTTCCCTCGCTCTATTTGCGATTGGAACACGGAGGGAAATGGTTAGTAGTGGTTCAAGGTACCTTCCACCACGCTCCGAACGGGGGATTGTGGAGTATATATACCATAGAGCTTCTGCAGATAGTAAGCATATGTACGCTCTGAACATTTTGTCACTTCTTCTCCGATCTAATGGTTCAAATGGCTCTAAGCACTACGGAACTTAACATCTGAGGTCACCAGTCCCCTAGACTTAGAACTAGGTAAACCTAACTAACCTAAGGACATTACACACATCCATGCCCGAGGCAGGAATCGAACATGCGACGGTAGCAGCCGCGTAGTTCCGGACTGAAGCGTCTAGAACCGCTCGGCCACCTAGGCCGGACTTCTCCGAACATTCTGTTTCTTGGTCTCCCATTGGCTTTCTTTCCCAACATCTCTCGTACAGTACTTGCCATAGTGCCACCAATTGGGGTTTGTTCCCGCTCAGTTCGTGTGTATTGTACCGAAAGAAATACTTCCTAAACACCTCTGTGTGGCCGTCATTGTTCTTACTTCGTCTTCGAATACCCTACTCCGTAGTGAGGCTTTCGCCAGATAGGTGGCGCATTTCTTTAAATACCTGTCTGCTGAGGTCCTGAATCATTTCTGTGACGCTCTCCCGTGAGTCAAACAAACCTGTGACCATTCGTGCCACCCTTTTCTACATTTGTCCAATATCCCTGTTAATCCTGTTAGATATCTGTCGCACACGATTGACCACTGTTCTAGAATGGGTCACAACAGTACTATTTAAGCAGTCTTAGGTACACTTATCGAATTTTCCCAGTATCATGTCAGTGAACTGATGTTTGTCATCTTTTTTATTACGACTGAGTCTGTATTATCTTAAACTTTCACGAAAATTTAATGCAAGTTGTCAGTTTTTGAACCTCTTTGAAACCTTATCAAGACCTATCTATGCAGTTTTCTTCGATTGTATTTCATTATAGATGACTGCAGCATTCGCCAAACGTCTGAGTTTACTACTAATATTGTCTGTCAGTTCATTAACGCATAATATGAACAGAAAATGTCCCAACACATTTTCCTGTGTTTACTTCCACATTTATCGATGAATATCTCTCAAAGGTAACATGCAATGTTTTGCCCTCCATAAAATCGTCAGTCCAGTCAAATTTTGTTTGAAGCTCATATGACCTAACTTTCGATAGTAAACTTTTATGTGGTACTAAGTCAAATGCTACTTAAGTCAGGATATACAACACTATCGACCTGACCCAGCTTCGCATGGGTACCAGTAAGGATCTACTGCCAAGATGTAAAAAACTGGACACAGAAAACTGCCTCGGGAGTAGTCTGTCTGTTAGCGAAAACAGTACCAAAATCCCTACAGTAGTTTCTGATGTTAACCTTCACATACAGGAAGAAAAAATAGGCGGGATATTTTATCTTTATGTACCTGATTTCCTTGATCAATGGCTTTCAGGATGTCATGTAAAGAAAGTGCGAGTGGGGCTTCACACGTCCGATATTTTCGAGACCTGCGGTGGTTGTCACTGAGAAAGTCATTTTGTACAAGATACCTCATTACATTTCTGTTCAGAATATGTTTTAAGAGTCTGCGTTACTAAAGTGGACGCCATTGATTTTGGACCGTAGTATTACCTTACGAATTTAGGCAGTATGACAAGGTGAAGCATTTATAAATCGTATTAACTGTTTTCTTTGTCATTATTTTCATTATTCTCTTGCGTGTGTATCTCCTGTCTTTGAGATGACGTATTAGGTTTGTTGATAATGAGGAATGTATAGTCGGAACACAAAACTTGATACTCCTGGCTTTTCTAAAGAAAGAAGCCGTATCTTTAATGAATCCGTCCTCCTTCACGAGATTGTCTCCACAGGGACCAACTGCGAAGAAAATTCCGTGTCACATTTTACAAGCGAGGCTCTGGGAGTGTTAGTAAGCAACTGTTGTTACTTTGTCCCTCTGTATTCCTGCCCACCCTTTCGCATTGTCCTAGTTACCATCCCTACTTAGTTGCAATAGTCATGAGAAAACTTTCGAGGACGCACGTAGCTGGTTAAATGCAGCGTCGGACAGATCTAGGTGGCTTCTAATCTCTTCAGCAAACTAGTTTCTGGCGGACTTTAAATATATAGGAGCTCCGACGGCCTCTGCCTACACCCGAAATGTAGGGCCAGTTATTGTCTTACGCTTTCATGGTAATCAACGATAAAAGACGCCTTAGCATCCCAAATTTTACTGGCCGCTACGCTTCTGATATGAACACTGGCGTTCATCCACTGCCTTTATTGCTGACACCTTTCTGAAGTATAAAAACAACTGGATTCTTTCTGAAACTATCTACACAATGATGAGACATTCATTTTCGCACTTACTACTGGCCAGAACAAACGGACATTCTCCTTTCACAAAACTTCCTCATTTTAACGCTGCAAGCTGAATGTGATCATTCTTTTGAAATGTTTTAATATGAGATCGCCCAGTCTCATACCACGGCGTTTTAATCTGAAAACGTAAAGTAGAGAACTCTGAGATGGATAATCTGGGAGAAGCAAGACTAAGACTGAATTCAAACTACTGAAAATGATCAATCTCTATACAGGTACCTTCACTACTTACAAATGCCTTTCTGTTGGTGATAAACTATCCGAAGCAAAGAATGTAATTATAGAATGGCTCTTCAGTTTATTATTCTATTGAAAGTAGCCTACTATGCTGAAAAGGCGTGTGAAAGAACTAATTCACAGAAGAAGATGGCTGTTGATTTACGTCATTGCACAGCAAACACCAGCAAAACAAAATATAAGCATAATTTTATAATTCCACCTTGAGCAAAATACAATTTCAGTAGCATCTTGTTTTTCACTGTACACCATATTTGTGGATTGTGTATTTTGCTGACTGTACTATGCAGTGGAGATGGCGTACTTACACTTTTTAGCAACTTTGTTGTTATGAACTAATTTAAATTTCCATTTATGGCATATTGTATGGTAACAGGCTACTAAATGATAAGCTAGGCAGTAACAATATAAAAATCTTTAACCAAATAATGATATCACTTAATATGTACCATGTCGTAAGCAAACCTATACAGAAAAGGTTTAATCTTCATTGTGTGTAATATCTTAGCAACTAAAATTTATCTTAGTAGTGAACAGTTCCAAAATGACGTAAACATCTGATTGTGAAATTGTTAAGGGGTGATGTGTTTTTTACTGTTCTCGGTGTGCCATCCAAATAAACTGCCAGCTTAAATGTAAAAAAAATACACTAATGAAATGGTTTTCACATAGAGCTCACTTAAGGTACACACTGAAATAAATGAATCTTTCTGTTCAGGGCTGCAGTTCGTTACGTAGTATCACACCAAGCAAATGAACATCATGCTTCACATTAATACAATGTACATGTAGCTGCAATGGACCTCATTATGCAACCATGCTGCCGAAACGCATCATGCTAATAAATATGAGTGAAAGGGACTGAAGCAGTACAAATTATTTTATAAAATTATTTCATAAATTTACAATACAGTCATATACATCAAACATTTCAAGATGATACGGATAAATCTAAGTTTAACTTTGTTGGTAAGTGGTAATGATTATCACATCGTCAAAACTTTTCAAACTGTTTTCACAACTTGCACAGTTTCAAAGTTAATGATAAATTTCGGTTCTTCTGCATACAAGGGTTTCTATATTCTGCTGCAATTTTCGTTACGGAGGAGTATCGGCCCTGCTGAACTCATCCAGAGTGTATAGAGGCTTCTTGCGACGACTGATAGTGTGAAATGTTATCAAGCATTCTCAATTGAGTACGTGTGAGGACCATAAGTCGTTACATATGGTTGTTTTCTATGTCCTGGAGGAAGATGTTTACAATGCAAGGCAAGGGTGGCGTGCTCGTGCAATATTGAGTTTCTAACAGAGTCATGAATGCCGATTCCAGTGTTAGCCAGGAAGGACGCTTACGCCCCTGAGTTTCGTGTGGGAGGAACTGTGGGGGCCGTTGTAGCAAATATCACAGCGAGCGTGGAGTCAGGAGAGTGCATTAAGCACAAACATTGTTTATTCAGTATGACTTCCGTACAGGAGGCCGATGTCGGCGTCCCTGCGGCGTTTGTGGTCGTCCAAGCAGAGGCGTGTTACCTCGCCACCTGCCCAAATAGCAAAACTCATCTACTATTTTTAGTGTCTCATTGCCGTATCTAATTACGTCAGCATCGCCTGATTTACACCGAAGCGCCGAAAAAACTGGTACAGGCACGCGTATTAAAATACAGAGATATGTAAACAGGCTGTCGGCAACGCTTATGAGACAACAAGTGTCTGGCGCAGTTGTTGGATCTGTTACAGCTGCTACAATGGCACATTATCAAGATTTAAGTGAGTTTGAACGTGGTCTTATCATCGATGCACGGGCAATAGAACACGGCGTCTCGGAGGTAGCGATGAAGTGGGGATTTTACCGTACGACCATTTCATAAGTGTACCGTCACTATCAAGAATCCTGTAAAACATCAAATCTCCAACATCGCTGCGGCCGGAAAAAGATCATACAAGCTCGGGACCAACAACTACTGAGTAGAATCGTTCAACGTGACAGAAGTGCAACCCTTCTGCAAATTGCTGAAGATTTCATCGCTGGACCATCAAGAAGTGTCAGCGTGCTAACCATTCAACAAAACGTCATCGATATGAGCGTTCGGAACAGTAGGCCCACTCGTGCACCCTTGATGACTGCGCGACACAACGCTTTACGCCTCGCTTGGGCCCGTCAACACCGAGATTGGGCTGTTGATGACTAGAAACATGTTGTCTGGTCGGACGAGTCCCATTTCAAATTGTATCGAGTGAATGGACGTGTACCGGTATGGAAACAACCTCATAAATCCATGGACCCTGCATATCAGCAGCTTCTGTAACTAATTGGCGGAGGCTCTGTAATGGCGTGGGGCGTGTGCAGTTGGAGTGAGCTGGGACCCCTGATACGTCTAGATTCGACTCTGACAGGTGACACGTACACAAGCATCCCGTCTATTCACCTGCATCCAATCATGCCCATTGTTCATTCCGAAGTACTTGGGCAATTCAAGCCGGACAATTCGACACCCCACACATCCAGAATTGCTGTGGAGTGGCTCCAGAAACACTCTTCTGAGTTTAAACACTTCCGCTGGCCACCAAACTCCCCAGACATGAACACCATTGAGCATATCTAGGATGCCTTGCAACGTGCTGTTCAGAAGAGATATTCACCCTGTCGTACTCTTCATCTACATCTACGTCTGCATTTATACTCCGCAAGCCACCCAACGGAGTGTGGCGCAGGGCACTTTACGTGCCACTGTCATTACCTCCCTTTTTTGTTCCAGTCGCGTATGGTTCGCGGGAAGAACGACTGTCTGAAAGACTACGTGTGCGCTCGAATCTCTCTAATTTTACATTCGTGATCTCCTCGGGATGTATAAGTAGGGGGAAGCAATATATTCGATACCTCATCCAGAAACGCACCCTCTCGAAACCTGGCGAGCAAGCTACACCGCGATACATAGCGCCTCTCTTGCAGAGTCTGCCACTTGAGTTTGCTAAACATCTCCGTAACGCTATCACGGTTACCAAATAACCCTGTGACGAAACGCGTCGCTCTTCTTTGGATCTTCTCTATCTCCTCCGTCAACCCGATCTGGTACGGATCCCACACTGATGGCAGTACTCAAGTATAGGTCGAACGAGTGTTTTGTAACCCACCTCCTTTGTTGATGGACTACATTTTCTAAGGACTCTCCCAATGAATCTCAACCTGGTACCCGCCTTACCAACAATTAATTTTATATGATCATTCCACTTCAAATCGTTCCGCACGCATACTCCCAGATATTTTACAGAAGTAACTGCTACCAGTGTTTCTTCCGCTATCATATAATCATACAATAAAGGATCCTTCTTTCTATGTATTCGCAATATATTACATTTGTCTGTGTTAAGGGTCAGTTGCCACTCCATGCACCAAGTGCCTATCCGCTGCAGATCTTCCTGCATTTCGCTACAATTTTCTAAAGCTGCAACTTCTCTGTATACTACAGCATCATACGCGAAAAGCCGCATGGAACTTCCGACACTATCTACTAGGTCATTTATACATATTGTGAAAAGCAATGGTCCCACAACACTCCCCTGTGGCACGCCAGAGGTTACTTTAACGTCTGTAGACGTCTCTCCATTGATAACAACATGCTGTGTTCTGTTTGCTAAAAACTCTGCAATCCAGCCACACAGCTGGTCTGATATTCCGTAGGCTCTTACTTTATCAGGCGAAAGTGCGGAACTGTATCGAACGCCTTCCGGAAGCATCTCGTGGTCGTGCGGTAGCGTTCTCGCTTCCCACGCCCGGGTTCCCGGGTGCGATTCCCGGCGGGGTCAGGGATTTTCTCTGCCTCGTGATGGCTGGGTGTTGTGTGCTGTCCTTAGGTTAGTTAGGTTTAAGTAGTTCTAAGTTCTAGGGGACTGATGACCATAGATGTTAAGTCCCATAGTGCTCAGAGCCATTTGAATCATTTTTGAGCCTTCCGGAAGTCAAGGAAAATAGCATCTACCTGGGAGCCTGTATCTACTATTTTCTGGGCTTCATGAACAAGTAAAGCGAGTTGGGTCTCACACGATCGCTGTTTCCGGAATCCGTGTTGATTCCTACAGAGTAGATTCTGGGTTTCCAAAAACGACATGATACTCGAGCAAAAAACATGTTCTAAAATTCTACAACAGATCGACGTCAGAGATATAGGTCTATAGTTTTGCGCATCTGTTCGACGACCCTTCATGAAGACTGGGACTACCTGTGCTCTTTTCCAATCATTTGGAACCTTCCGTTCCTCTAGAGACTTGCGGTCCACGGCTGTTATAAGAGGGGCAAGTTCTTTCGCGTACTCTGTGTAGAATCGAATTGGTATCCCGTCAGGTCCAGTGGACTTTCCACTGTTGAGTGATTCCACTTGCTTTTCTATTCCGTGGACACTTATTTCGATGTCAGCCATTTTTTCGTTTCTGCGAGGATCTAGAGAAGGAACTGCAGTGCGTATTTACGGACAGTCCTGCAGGATTCATGTTGTCAGTTCCCTCCAGCACTGCTTCAGACATTAGTCGAATCCATGGCACGTCGTGTTGCGGCACTTCTGCGTGCTCGAGTGGGCCGTACACGATATTATGCAGGTGTACCAGTTTCTTTGGCTCTTTTGTTTAATTCGACTACCTTCCATTGCCTTATTTTACTTTTATCTATGTTAAACTTAGGATGTCTTTCTAAGAAGTTCACTTCGACTGGTCTTCCAAATCCTTAGCCGTCTCTTATTACAGCGTCATTGGCAAATCTCAAAGTTTGCAAACAGACATAACGTCTGATGGGATAACCGCAATCACTGGTTTTCCCAATGTTATTTATAATCCGTCTTGATTGCAAAAAATGTTTATTCACATGACCGGTTTCGGTTCCTCTAGAACCATCTTCAGATCTGCAGTTTCGGTTACAGGCGTAACGCGTCCATACACAGTATGTGAAGGTTGCTGTGTATGGACGGGTTACTCCTGCAACCGAAATTGCAGATCTGAAGATGGTTCTAGAGGAACCGAAACCGGTCATGTGAATAAACATTTTTTGCAATCGGATTATAAAAAACATTCGAAATCTCAAAGTTTTTGAAATTTAATCCTGAAATTGAACTAACTGTAATATAGATCCACTATCTAAATCAATATATGAAGATTTTTGCCGCATCAGGACTCGAACCCGGATTTCCCGCTCCGTCGCCTTACCGCTTTAACTATCCGAACAAGCTCCCAGATCTACCAATTTTAATAATCGATGAGGAGAAATAGATGATTGTGTGACATGTGGAAATTGGATCTGTGTGGGAAGCGTGCTCTGATACGCCAAGTGGTAAGACGACAGCCTACGATAAGCGGAAAATACGTGTACGAGTCCCGTTCACGAAGAAAGTTGCATATGTCGCTTTAGCTAGAACATCTACACCTATTACCGTTAAGTTGCATTTCAGGAATAAATTTAAGTATCTGACACTGTAATTCGCCATTAAAATATAAGCTCAAAATTTTTATTTCTTTTTCATGAAGGTTAAATCGCTTTCTAAATTTCTTCTTGATTTCCCTTACAGCTTTCTCAATGTATAAAAAATGGTTCAAATGGCTCTAATCACTATGGGACATAACATCGGAGGTCATCAGTCACCTAGACTTAGAACTACTTAAACCTAACTAACCTAAGGACATCACACACATCCATGCCCGAGGGAGGATTCGAACCTGCGACCGTAGCAGCGGTGCGGTACCGGACTGAAGCGCCTAGAACCACTCGGCCACAGCGGCCGGCCTCTCAATGTATAGACTGAATAAAATATTAAGACATTGCTATTGAATGTGGAGCTCTATCTGCGATTACAATGCATACTAAGAGGGTGACTTATATTGCCCACGGAATCAGTATTTAACAAAGGTATTTTTTTTCTGTATTTGTCCAGATTGGAAAGTAACTCAAATTAACTCATAAAATTGAAGAATAGCATGTTTGTACACATATTATTGACGTGTTTCTCGCTAATTTCAAGACTGTGCAGGTTTGAGCAGCAACAAAAAAACATCCTGAAAACTGGACATACTATCAGTAGTGAGTGATCCACGTTCTTTTACTCTATAAAATTCTCTTCTTTCAGGCTGTCAGTCGCTATTTATTGTCTCTAGATTACAGGTTCCAGGTACTGCCGCCCATCGTATTAGTTAAAAATGTAGAAGCAACCGACAACTGTGGGCGTAAATTCGAAAATAAATGTTACAAAGCATTGGTTAAAAACAGTCTTGGTTGCAATTTAGTTTTTTTTTTATTTGTCAACGACTTGTTTCGCCTTATTGAGGCATCTTCAGGTTATCTTTTCTAGATGGACGCGAGAGGCACCAAGATCTGCATAACGCGTTCCCGTTCACAGGAGCGAGTGGCTGTTACTCGCTCCTGTGAACGGGAACGCGTTATGCAGATTTAAATGGTTGAAAATGGTTCAAATGGCTCTAAGCACTATGGGACATAACATCGGAGGTCATCAGTCCCCTAGACTTAGAACTACTTAAACCTAACTAACCTAAGGACATCGCACACATCCATGCCCGAGGGAGGATTCAAACCTGCGACCGTAGCAGCGGTGACTGTTACTCGCTTCTGTGAACGGGAACGCGTTATGCAGATCTTGGTGCCTCTCGCGTCCATCTAGAAAAGATAACCTGAAGATGCCTAAATAAGGCGAAAAGCGTCGTTGAAAACTAAAAAAAAAACTAAATTGCAACCAAGACTGTTTTTAACCAATACTGGTAAGCAATGGTTTGCTGTTATGCCACATATGGACTGGAAGAATTTCTAAATGTTACAAACCTCACTCCTGAGCGTTACCTTCATCTACTTGCCTGTGTTGTGGACTTCATGTTTACTACCTCTCTCTTGCTTCTTAATGCTGTGACCAGAATGATTTTTTGTAACAGACTTCTAAATTCCTCTCAAATTGACCAACGTAAAATTTGTTTTTCAGTATTGATGACAATGAAACTGATAATGTTTCTGTAACAGTGGTTACTGCGTAACTAGGAATGTGGTGTGTCATACAATCTTTGCTTTTGTAAATATATGAAAGATAAACTAGTTTTATAATATTTTAACTTTTAAACTCCTTAGCATCAGTATTTGAGTTTATATTTTTAACCGGCCTGAAGACGTGTGGTAATGTGTGAAACCAGTAACCCATACATAATAAACAATGATCGATAGACAGAAAAGAGAACATTTTTACTAACAAAATCATCTCGTCAGTGTTTAACGGAGACGCTGGGGCCCTCCTTAGTTGTTGCGAACCGCCTGTCGTCTTAAGCATGAGACGCGACACGGCACTTCAGCCTCTCAGCCGAGTTTCTGCTTCGGCCGGCCTTTAAACTTTCCCAAAATTGGGTAACTCCGGGTGCTTACAAGACAGGCAAGCCGCGCCAACGCCAGAGCCACCTGGGCGGAAACACGGGGAGGCAGGTCTGACAGCCCAGCACCCAGACGTTCGCCCAGTTACTGATTCTGGCAATTACTTTATGTCCATTACTCTGGCTTTTAACTCGGACATCTGACGTTTGCAAAACTGTCTCCTACATTCTGTTTCCTCTGAAATACACGATTAGTAACTGCAAAATCTACACAGTGGGTCCTACTCCAGCTGCTGTTGCAGAACAATGTGTGTTTCAAAAAATTCATCTAATGCACAAAACAACGAAGACTATTCGGAAAGTAAGGTCAGATCGGCCGCAAAATGGAAACCACTGTGAAAATCAACGATGTTTTATTTGTAGCAGTTAGTTACACCTTCCAGCTACTTCTTTACATAGTCACCACACCGACTTAGATATCTATCATAGCGTTGTAACAACTTTCCATTACACTCGCTATAGAAGGCAGCCACCTGTGCATTCCACCAATTCTCTACACTGGTATACAGCTCATTGTCTATGTCAAAATGTTGTCTTCCTAACGGGCGGTTCATCTAAACAGGGATGAACATCATGGGCAGACAGTATGTGCTGTATTGTGGTTGATAACTTCTCATCGAAAACGCTGAAGGAGCATCAGTGCCCCTGCAGAGTGCGGCCGAGAATCGTCATGAAGAAGGAAACGCACGACAGGTGTGTTGTGTGGGCTGCATGGTATCAGGCGAAATCTCTTATCAGGTCCTCATACATAGTGGCAGATATTATTTTCTAGGCATATCTGCGTGCTCACTGTGGGTTAAGAACTGAAAGGACCGACGCGATCAGCGGGGGTATTAGATACAGTGTCCAACACATCGGTGCAAAGCTTCGTTGGATCTGTATTGTGGTTTCCATTTCACGCCAGATCGGACCTTACTTTCTTAATAGCTCTCGTATATCTTCTACGTGAATAAAGATAAAAACTTGGCCTGCATTTATTTTCAAACCAGTCATCCGAATTTAAAAGGTTATATCTTTTACATGCATGCGTCTTGAGTGCATTAATTTATTATTATTACTTTTCAAATTACTGCAGTCTCTTTTGAAACCAATAATAGAGGACTTTTTGTCCAAGGACATTATGTCAAATTTTGCAAACTTTCCATAATTACACTTAGCACCAAACTTTTCGTTTGTCTTTCACAAATCTTAAACGTACCTACCATCAAACGCAAGACAAATGCGCAGGCGATAGAGAAACTCGGTCCGAACTTTTGCGATCATGTGTGGAGCGGCTGCGTTTATTGATGTTAGTCTGCAAAGTCACAATTCATCGTAGGCTGCTGGAAATGGAGTAACAGAGACGAATGCCACTAAAATATCGCAGACCGTGAGGTGACCTTGGAGGCCAATTGTGCAATATACGAGCCGTAGACTCCTTACTACCGATCCGTGGCTGGGGCAGCTCATTGTTAAGAAATATTGTCCGATGCAGCTGAGAGTACGGTGGTGCTCCGTCGTATTTAAAAATTAAATTTTCGGCATGTTCTCACAACTGTGAAAAGAATTACATCTCTCAGGTACCCGATTTTTATCAGCAAAAAAGCTCGAGTCGTAAATATCGAGGCAAATTTTAAGAAGTTTGGGTTAGTCTCTCTCGTGCTCGAGTGTGGTACGTGTACGAATCAAAGTAGGTCCGAATATCCTTTTATTGGGAAACAATCCGCTCTCATATACAAAATTTTAACCCATGAATCAAATTCAGGAACGCATTCTAATTACAAACAATATATACAAATTTACCTCGACACTTAACACTTACAGGGATTGGACAAAAATACGGAAACACCGCAAGAAAGGTATGCTTGAACATAAATGCCATGTCTCTGCAATATCGTTTCTTCCAGGAGCGCTAGTTCTGCAAGTTTCGCAGAAGAGCTTCTGCGAAATTTGGAAGGTAGGAGACGAGGTACTGGCAGAATTGGAGTTGTGAGGACGGGTCATGAATCGTGCTTGGGTAGCTCAGATGGTAGAATACTTGCCCGCGTAAGGAAAAGGTCCCGAGTTCGAGTCTAGGTCCGGCGCACAGTTTTAATCTGCCAAGAGATTTCATAAATGCAGATGCTAGCCAACACTGCAGACTGCACTGTTGTAGTTGATCACGAACGACACCTGTGCGATGTTGCTCACACGTTGCAAGAGTCTGTCTTGACCAGAGCAGTGTTCTGTATAGTTTTGAGTGCGTTACGTCGGAGCTAAGTGAAATCGAACGTGGGCAAATTGTTGGTGCTCGTATGGTGATGACGATGATGATGATCGTTTGTGGGGCGCTCAACATCGTGGTTATCAGCGCCCGTACCAGTTCCGAATCTTTTCATTTCCAGTCTTGCTACTTCCCGAATGATGATGAGATGGTGATGATGGGGACAACACAAACACCCAGTCCCCGGGCGGAGAAAATCACCGACCTGGCCGGGAATTGAACCCCGGGGTCCAGAGGCAGCAACGCTAGCCGCTAGACCACGAGTTGCGGACAGGGGCTCGTACGGTGGATGCTTCAGTAAACAAAGGAGCCGAAGGGTTCCGTGTTTCAAGAGGCACCGTATCAGTTTTATACGACGTGAAAGGAAAGCAGAAAAGCATCATCCGTTTAATCAGAGCACGGACTAATATGTGTGTTCAGTGATGGTCACAGACGGTCCTTGAAGAGGACTCTGACGAAAAATAAGGGGACCTAGGTGTAAAAGTCACTGTAGGACTTAATGTCACTCTCGCGAACCCTGTCAGCACCAAAACAACACGAATGGAGCTTCGTAAGCAGGGAATTGCACAGCGAGCTGGTAATCAAAAATCACTCATCAATGATACGAACACGAAAAGGTGATGTAGAAGCCATAAAACCTGGACTATGGAACAATGAAAGAAAGTCTTTACTTCAGATCAGATTTGTCTAACACTGTTATCAACTTCTGGACGAGTTTACGTCCAAGAGTGAAGTGGCAGGGGGTCGGTGATGATTTGAGTAGTCATATGATAGTACCCCATGGGCCCCATAGTTACTCTGCAAGGTCGTATTACTGCCAAGGCATTGTGATTTTTTCGGCTGATCAGGTACATCCCATGGTAAAACGGATGTTCCCCAATGATGCTTTGTTCCAAGACGGCAGCATCTACTTTCATACAGCTCCCACTGCCCAGTACAGTCACCAGATCTCAATATTAATGAGCCATTTAGGCGGAAATGGTGCGTGATCTATCTCGATAATCGTTACCTAAACTCGCTACTATTTTGCAGAAAGAATGGTAAAAGATTGCCTTGAAAACCATACTGGACATGTGTCTATCCATTCCGAGACGGCAGGAGCCCACTTTGAAAGCCAACGGGTTTCCTACATCGTTTTATGCGTAGTAAATTTCCACATATTTGTCCATTTCCTGTACTTTGTAAGCCCATAGGTTCATAGTCAGCATAGCAAAAAGAAATTGAATCTAAGTAAGGATGAAAATCATACCTCATATTTCAAAAGTGAGAGAGAGTTCAAGCAACGTACCTTATAGCTATTTGCAGTGCAATGGGAATGTGCCCCAGTTCGTTGCAGTGATATACAAAACGCAGGATACAGAATAAACACACTTTCTGTAGAACAAGCACTGTGTCTCTACTTCCTTCGTCAGCTCCAGAACCTACCTTATTTGCTGAAATCATGCACAGAAATGTAACGAATAATACTCGTATACATTGTGATTACGACTGTTGTTAAAGTAAATTACAATGAGAAAATCGTGAAGATATACCACGGGAGGTAGTCATGCAACAAACTCTTGGATCAAGGCGTAGTACAGAAATAGACTTAATTTTGTTTAAATAGGAGAAGGCATTACAAAGAGAACTACTGCGCCGAATGTTTAAATGGAAATTCATAAACCAATCTCGGCAAAGTGAATAAGTTGTATGTGGAGGACATGTCGCATTACAGATAGTTGAAGTGAAAAATAACTGAACGATTTGTGATCCATTACAGATCGCAAGGCATTTACAAAGATTCGGTAATGGAGAGATTACTCGATTGACTGCATTACCCTTTGGATGAATTAGCAGCATCAGATTCTGTACCGAGTCTCTGAATGAAATCGCCTCACAAAGACACAACTATGCGTCAACCACACAGGAGACGCGTATTCAGTACATGAAAGTTACAGCTCCTTCGCGATGCGAATCAAGAAAAAAGGTACGCATGAATCACACGTTCGTCGTGAATAATTAACAAGGTCACATACCAAGTGTACATTTTCTGCGAGAAGGCTAGCAGCATCTCACCAGCTCACCAATCAGCATCCAGAAATACGTGGTGTTCCACCTAGAGTAACGTAAGAGTACTCTATTCACACTCGAGCTCAGCGGGTAGTGATCTGATCGGTTCGTTCATCCGGAAAACCAAAACACACTTTCCGTAAGCCTTGCAGACTACCCCTCAGGTAAGCAAGCTGTTTTTGATCGGTGCCAAGTACAAAATAGCGTCTTGGCAGAGACCCTGGTTCAAATGGCTCAAATGGCTCTGAGCACTATGGGACTTAACATCTATGGCCATCAGTCCCCTAGAACTTAGAACTATTTAAACCTAACTAACCTAAAGACATCACACTACACCCAGTCATCACGAGGCAGTGACCCTGGAATATGGAATAAGCGAAATAACTGAACTGTGAGAAATACCAAACTGAAATATGAAAGTTGCAATTTAAGAGCCACTCTTCATGTGTTACTTATTTTCTGACGTTGTGGCGGATCGCTTTGTCAATAAACGTAAAAGTAAACTGTTGTCTACCACCTTCACGCCTGGAATGGATTCACAAAACGATTCATATTGTTTTTTATTACCATCACGAATGCTTTTAGCAGTTGATTCCTGTATAGTCTGAAACACTAACGTTGTCGCAAAACACGCCAGACACATACGTGAGAAACGGATATCTCTCAACTGGCATGGCGACTAAATTTTTGTGGACCATGTGCAAAATTCTGTTCAGTGCACCCTACGGCTTCAAACATCATACGGTGGTGCTCTGTAGATTCCCCCTTACATAAATTGTATTTAAACAGCTGGTGCTTTGGTCGAATGCTTTGCTCTGTAGTAGATGTAGTGCAGTACTCTCCACGAAAATCACGTCGCACAGTTGTAACTGAATTGCACCTGTTGAAACAAAGAACACAAAATGCCTTTTCTTGCCGTATCACCGGGTGGACTCGACGCACGTTGTGCCATGAATGAGCTAGCCATCTAGCCGTACCTCGGGAACCAGTACCGCTAACCACAAGAACCGGAAACTTAGAACTGGTGCCAACGTAAGCTTTTAGTTTCGTAGCGTAAGTTAAAATACACCACGAGTTTCTATTTCACTAATGTGGAAGATATAGTCATGTGAAATCGCGTGAATCTTTCTAAAACACAGAAGCGAAAAAAGTCTTGCACAGTCACGAATATATTTTGAAAATATGTTAAAATTAAGCCAAGTGTGACGTAGCTTCTTTCACACAGTCGGTTTCAACTCAGTTAAGAGTTTTTACAAACGTATTAAGTGTTTACATGGAGAACAAAGCTTCCCGTAATTGTGTGTCTCGGACAAGTTGTTTATGAAGATCGAAGAGACGACCCATTCTTGCTTTTATTATTCTTCATGTCCTGGTTTTAGTTCACTGTGGTCTTCTACAACGTCTTCAGGCGAATGCAACAATAATTCCACAATCGTTGCGAGCCCAGAGAAGTAATTATTTTTTATTTGAAATTTTCTCCCACAAAAGATTTTTGGGAATATCAGAAAAGTTCATTTCTTTACCTACATCTATTTATTCTGAAGAACGAGCGCCGTTGTAACCCTAAAATGCTCTCAGTATACAGGGTGTCCATAATTAAAGCTCCAGTTTCAAGACGCTGTAGAAAGAGAAACACTGTTTAGAATGACGTCAAATTTGAACAGTATATTATTGACGTAGGACGAAACGTCATGGAATAAAAAAAATATCGAAAATTTAATCAGTAGATGGCGCCGTAAACGTCAGAATATGCACAGATGAGCGGCCCACTGCTGTGCCTCAGTCTGCGCTCGAGACGTCCAACATGACTGTGTCTATGAAGGATCGCGCGTTGATGCTAAAGCTCTTTTACAAGGATGGTGACTGTGCGCCAGTAGCCCTCCAGATGTTCCGGACACTCAAGATTATGAATAAAGGCATTGGTCCGACTTGTGCTAAGGATCTAACGAAAATGATTACATAATTCGAAAACACAGGTTCTTTTAAAATGCAAAGTTCTAGAGGAAGGAAAGCAGATGATCCGACGTCTGGCGAAGATGTGGCCATAGCACTACAGGATGGTTGGAGCGGTGGTGTGCAAACATGCCAGTGTACGGGGAATTGAGCGAACGTCGGACATGCCTGCGAGCACGATGCATAAAAACCTACGAAACATTCTGCGTTGCTACCCAAACAAGATAACCTACGTTCAGTAGTATTCCTGCTGAACTACTAGCAAGACAAAAGTTCGTTCTGGAATTTCTGCTCACATGGAAGTGGTCGATGAACGGCCATGGAACATCCTGTGGGCAGACGAAGCCCATTTCTATCCCTAAGGACATTTCAGCACGCGAAATGCAGAATGCTTGCAACGGAAAATTCGTTCTGGACGCATTTTCAACCGGTACAACCTAATTCTGCAACGGAAACTTCGGGGTGCGGGTTGACGGCACCATTTAACGTAGAGTGTATTTTTTCGAGGAGATAGGTCTTGCTGGCCGTATTTCCTGTACCGTCACTGGTAAACGCTAAGAGACTCGTTTGCGCGCCAGCGGCATTCTAACCCCAGCACTCATTTCCACTAAATCAGCTTGATGCAAGTCATCAAGTCCTTTGGTAATAACTGCTCGCCTAGGATACACTTTTCGAGCACTACGATGGAGCTCATTAGCAATGGCACGTTGTGTCATATTGAGTTGTGTAATTAGAGAAAAGTGATGTCATTTACACATGTCTGGTGTTCTTTATACGTGCAGAATATATGAAAAAATTCAATGTCACTTCAGTGTGTGTGTGTGTGTGTGTGTGTGTGTGTGTGTGTGTGTGTGTGTGTGTGTGTGTGTGAATTTTACGTAAGGTCAGTGCCATCAAGTACGTCACCATGCCATCATCGTGACTTAACAAAATATAGCTATGTAGGTTGTGGCACTGTCAACACTATCACAGTGAGCTAAAGACGTCATATTATGTAAGGTCAGTATCAAAACATGTGGAAATAAGGTCAACGCTGTTGGCAAAAGTCCACCAAGTATATCATAACTTCATAAAAAAATTTTTGCAGTGAGCTAAAGATGTCATATTATGTAAGGTCAGTATCAAAACATGCGGAAATAAGCATGACGTCATTATGACGTCATAGTTACGTCATTATGACGTCATAGATAGGTTGAGAATGTCATGTCATAATTACATCATTATGACATCATCATTACGTCATTGTGACGTCATCATTACGTTGTTGTGACGTCAGAGATAGGCTGTGACGTCGCTGGTGCTTGAAGCCCCATTGCTCCACTACAATATGTGTGTGTGTGTGTGTGTGTGTGTGTGTGTGTGTGTGTGTGTGTGTGTGAATGGGGAGGGGGTGGGGGGATAAATTTTATGTAATGTGGCGCTACTCCGCTCATTGCACAGCCAGTGAACTGGCTGCTGGACAGGTATTGCGGAAATGTTAGAATTATCAGCCGTCATTTCGCTACAGCCATCCGTCCAGATCACCTCATCTTCATCCGTGAGACTTCTGACTGTGGGGTTATCTGAAAGATGTCATGTTTAGAGCTCCAATTAACGTAGGCCTAACTGAATTGGAGGCACGCATTGCGCAACGGGTTCCGGATATAACTACTGATACATTCCGATCTGTTGTGGAACTTGCTGTTTCTCGATTTCAACTTGTGATAGGAAACGACAGCATGTTGAACATGTCTAGGGCCAGTCTCACGACGGTTTGAAACAGATGTCATTTTCTTTTTTATAAGGCTTTTGGCCCCAGGGCAAATAAAAACAGAAGTCATTTCGATTTTTATACGGTTTTTGGCCTCAGGACAGCAAAAAACCGACTATTCCCATCCAATGTGGTGGATATGGACAGTGATATAACTGTAGCTTGTCGACTTGAGCAGTCATGGATATTGAACAGTACGGATGGTGTAATTTACAACTCAAACCAGAGCCATCGTATTTCGATTCATCATCTACCTTTTAGATTAACACACTTACATTTGTTGGTACAGTTTTCGTTTTTTCTGTTTTTTTCTTTTCTTTTATGAAGTGTCCCCCTGTGCCAATAACATGCTGTTCATATTTGACGTCGAGAATTTTAATTGTGGACACCCTGTGTATACGTGTTTACAAAGCTTTAGATATACATTATTTTGTGGGGTCATGGTTCTAGAAATTTTTGGAGAATCATGGATCGCATACAGCTGTATTGTCGCTTTATTAAACAACTAATTCCGGTCAGAAACAGACCATCCTCAAGTATAATGTAACATCATAATCGGATGCACTTGGTTTATGGCATGGTTCTTGTTAATAGTTAAGATTTCTCATTCATTCATGCACCGTATGTCTAATATCGTTGTGGGAATGGTCGACGTTTTTTCTCTATACCTCTTGTACCGTTAATACTTACGAGTTAACTTAAGTTTATCCATAAAAATGGTGGTACAAATTTAATTACGCTTTATTTATGCCAAGAAACGCACGATTACCTGTCTTCAGTTGCCATCAATACTACGGTTTTATCGACAGCATTTTGAGTGTTGCAACTTTGCAAAATAATAATCCTGAGCCGTGGTTCTACTAATTTAATAGACTTTTGTATGGCGCCACTGGCTCAGGTGTAGTATCGACCATCCTTCTTGCGGGCCTAACACCAATATCAATGAGGAAGAGTTGGTTGGGTTGGGGTTGTTTGGGGGAAGAGACCAAACAGCGAGGTCATCGGTCTCATCGGATTAGGGAAGGACGGGGAAGGAAGTCGGCCGTGCCCTTTCAAAGGAACCATCCCGGTATTTGCCTGGAGTGATTTAGGGAAATCGCGGAAAACCTAAATCAGGATGACCGGAAGCGGGATTGAACGTCGTCCTCCTGAATGGTAGAGGAAGAGTTCGTATCTGTGGGTTGTGTCATCAGAAGCTGTTTGCTTAGGGATATATATACGGGTTCACTGGCCCGAGAGAAGTTTGGGGATTGGCGGTAGCGTCGTGACAAAAGGCGGTCACGAGGTCCGATCTGCCGAAGCCACCAGCTACGCAAGAGGGCCTGCACAGAGTAAAGAAACAGCATTCAACATGTTAGACTTATGCGTTTCTTTGTAGACCAAACTTTTTTGTTAATTCCGAAACTACAACTGAAGTTAATTGTGTTTATGTTCTTAATATTTTAAGCCTTAAAACACGATAGATGCCTTTGTGTGACTAAAAAACGAATGATCCTACGTTATTTGTAATGTGTGTGCTGAAATAGGCCTCACTAAATTATTTTACAGGTCCTTGTATCCAGAATAATAATACAAAACAATTGTATTAGTAGTTAAAATGGTTGGTTACCTACCTGCGTAAGTAGTGTCTGCCTACTATTAACAAGGTGTGGGGTGGAATTCCATGCCCTTGGTCAGTCAAGAAAGGGACGGTTAATGCTCGTTGTCGATGATGCTGGAGTTATCATCCGATGACGTCGCATATGTGGCTCGATCGGAGACAGGTCTGTTGATCCAGCAGGCCAAGGTAACATGTCGACAATCTGTAAAGGATCTTAGGTTAAAACAGCGTTATGTGAGCGAGAGTAATCCTGTGGAACATACCACCTGGATAGGTGTTAATGAATGGCAGCACAACAGTTCGAATCACCAAACTGACGTACAGATTTGCAATCAGAGTGTATGGGACAACCAACATGGTGCTCTTGCTGTCATACGAAATCGCAACCAAGGTGCTGCAGGTGCAGCGTCTCTGGCATGCAGAGAGGTTGGATATCGGCCCTCAACTGGCCTCCTCCTAACCAACACACAGCCATCACTGACACCGAGGCAGAACCAACTTTCATCCACCCTGTTTTCCAATGAGCTCCAGATTGACACCACTGAAGTCGCAAATGGCGGTTGTTTCGGGTCAATAGGAAGCACTTTACACGGCCTCTGGCTGTCCTTGAAGAAACCGATTTGCAACGGCTCATTTTGCCACTGTGGTGCTAACTGCTGCCGACGCAGTACGATGAGGCATAGCCATGTACCGAACACGTTGGCCTTCCTTCTCGGTAGTGTCACGTGGCCGTCGATAGCCCGATCTTCTTGCGACCTTACATTCTGTGACCACCGCTGCCAGCTGTCATGTACAGTGGCTACATTCCTGTCAAGTGTTTCTGCAGTATAGCTTAAGGAACATCCAGCTTCTCGTAGCCCTTTAACACGACTTCGTTCAAACTCAGTGAGGTGTTGATAATGGCGTCTTTGTTGCCTTAACGAAATTCTTGCCTAACATCAGCTCACTGCGTCCAATCCCAAACGTAACTGACGCTCTCGACCGTTACAGCGTGTATCTAAAGCTAAACCGATAAGCATCCTTACGTGGCGCTATTAGCGCCGGTCTTATGAGACTGGTGTGATCATCTTTCAGATGTAGAGACAGGCTTATATATTATCCCTTCCTTTTTGTGGTTATTAATTATTATTATTAAGTGAAACACAAGAAAGGGATTTATATATATATATATATATATATATATATATATATATATATATATATATATATATATATTTGTAGGTGGCCAAAGATAAATATTAAATTATGTTTCAAATGAGCGCCAGGCTACCTACAAATTATTTCAAATGCTTTCGGAGAAATGTAATGCAGGGTAAGTTCATTGAACTAGAATAAATCGTATCTTCGAAAGCATGCATTTTTTAACTAAATAAAATTAGCGAAGCTTTGCTCTTTAGTTAATTGAATAACTTGAAATGATTCTTTCTGCTCCGGCTGTGGTGATACGTCACACAAAAAAATAAATTTAAATACGCCGCGTAATGGCTGCCAATTGTTGCCAGTCGAATATCACTGCTGCTCGATTCGCAGATACTGAAAAAATGCTAAATAACTTCTTCCAATTATTAATTCAGGAAGAATTGTTTGCACGCGTTCTTTAAGTAACACAATGTACTCACTTTTTGTAAATGTATTTCCACTAAGCACAGAATTCACACTTCAATTATTTGCTACGTACGAGAACAAATAGAACAAAAGCTTCCGCTTTACAATAGCAAGCGTACCATACATACAGCAGAACAAATGATCTGACTCGAAGTGATTTTAAATATCTTTTTTTCTCCTATATGTAATGACAAAGATAATAATGTTAGTTTCGAGAACGTTATGCACTACGATCCCGTGTAATATAAATAATGTCTTTTTATTACATTGCAATCGATATAGTCTTTCCTTGAAGCTAATTTAATACATTTTCATAATTAATTTGTCGTTTATGTCCATATAATATTATTCAGAGACCTTTTATTATTTACTTCAAACATATCGGCTTGAATATTTCAAAAGGGACACTATACTTACCAACTTTCATTTATGTCGCACAACTCCTTATTGGTAGTGCGACTTTCTTTCAGTCAGGGTATGTGCCTACATACTTTTGGTCAGGTTCTGTATGTTGCTTTGCATTGTCGTATTGTCAATCATGGGTCACTACTATTTAAATTTAAGTCGCTTTCACTCCGGTACAAGTCGAACATGACTTCTAAGTTGTTTGATTATTTACACCTTCATTTTACTTTTGTTAAGTACGCCGGTAGAGGAACAAATTTCCATGACCAGTAATTGGTCAACAGGGGGGGGGGGGGGGGGGGGGTAGATAGCGGGTCACGGTGGCACTACTGCTGATGTCCTCACCTCTCCACAGGGACTCGACGGGGTGAGTCCTGTGATTCTGCAGACAGCGGTCCGTCCAGCATTCGTATCGGCTGTCCGCCGTACCTCTGTGTGAGGCGAATGGCCTACGCACAGACACCGGATCTCCTCCCCAGAATTTCTGCCATTTGCAGGCCGTCCGTAACAAAACGAAATACAGCATTATAAAGCGAGGGAACCTGCAATTGTTCGGGCTACACGAGAAATTTTCCATAAATGTAAATTAAATGCAGCCTAATCGATGTAAATCCTAACAGGATACGCCTGCCGCTTAATTCCTTCTCACGATTCTCGAGTTTTTTCGGGAAAGCTTCTTTTGCTATCACTCATTTGCAAGTTTGTGTAGCAATAAGGCACTTTCACCGTAGCGCCGCCTTCCGTGCAACAACAGATTTTTAATGCAGACCTTAAGATACAGGCTTATCATTCGTTGGCATCTGTTTCCACTCAAGGCTGGTCGACCAGTTACAGGATCGAAGTTTTTATTCGGTTGGCAAATTTCACATAGTTTGACAATATATTTAAGTATGTTTTTTGCAACTAAAACGGGTAGTCATAAAGTTTTCATTATCATCTCGAGAGAAAATAGAGTTTAATTAATAATTTGTTGTTTCGCATCTATACACACACATAGACATCCCGGAGCAAGAGAAACGTATCACGGCTCTACAGGAGCAAAACAAATATAGCACAGCCCACTGGTGAAGTGGAGCATCCTGCTGTAATTCTTTTTTACACTTGCAGGGAAACAACGCTGCTACGGTCCACAATGAGTTCGTGGCAGTATACGGCAACAACACGCCATCATAATCGTACACTGTGGTTAGCTGGCACAGACAGTTCCAGTGTAGTCAGTAACCTATGAATGGCGAACGAAGCGGTATAACATTCTATTGTGTAGAACGTAAAATAAAAAGAGGCCCTCGTGATCGAAGTCTTGCGTATCAAATTCGAGACGATAGGGAAGGAATGAGAACCATTCATGGATCAGTTTTCAACATCTTGCCTTTGAACTTGACAAAGTTCGCCGACGACGTCTACATTCCGCGACTGCTCACAACCGCCCACATGGCCATACCGAAATGAGGCAGCAGCGGGAAAGTTACAGTGTCGGGCCAATCTAGATGACATCTTTAGCGGCCTAATGACCATGGACGAGTGCTGGGTTTGTCACTACAACCCCGAGACGTAGGAGCAAAACAGAGGAAACATGTGGATTCACCACCGCCTTGCGTCCACCAGGGTTCGGTATTAGATCCTGTACTCTTTTTATTGTATGTCAGTGACATGTCATCGGTTTTCTTCGACTGCAGTACCACGTGTAGGCTGATGACCTCCAGTTGTACAGAAGTATAAAACCAAAAAACGTGAATACACCTATCGAGAATCTTAAGACAGACCTGAGTGAACTACCAAAGTGGGCGCAGAACATAGGGACGAGCTCAACCCATCGAAAACCCAAACGGTACTGGTTGGTCATTCTAGTCTGATTAACCTGAAATATCGGGTATCCTTACCATCTTTTATTCTAGATGGAATCAGGAATCAGGAAAGCGTCTAGGAGCAATAATACATGAAAATCTAAATTTGATTGAGCATGAACTGCAACATACAAGAAGGCATCAGTATCTCTTCGGGCCCTACAAAAATATAAGAAGGTCGTCCCTCTTGACCTGAAAACAAAGAACTTGTACAAATATTTACACTTCCAGTCATTCAATGCAGCGATGTTATCCTACAAGGTCTTTTCCCCTGGAAAGCTCACTGCGCATGAAACTGGTTATGAATGCCTGTGTTCGTTATATCTGCGATTTTCTTCTCTTTGATCATACTTTACCATCATATGCGCAGCTATCCTGTCTGTGCAGAGACTTCCATACCCTCTATCTTCTCTACTGTCCTATCAACGTACATTGTTCCTTATCTCTCACGTTGTCCTTAACGGTCTTGTCCCAACAACAACACAGAAAGATTCTCTCCCATCAGAGCAAAATCCTTTCTGTCCCACCCCATCGTTCAGCTACTTTCTCGATGTTCTTCCAGCAGCAGGAACCGGACGCTGGAATAACCTCCGAAATTATATTAGAGTAATGAGTAACATCTCCAGTTTCAAAAGACAGCTAATGAGGTATCGCCAGCCGGAGTGGCCATGCGGTTCTAGGCGATTCAGTCCGGAACCGCGCTGCTGCTACGGTCGCAGGTTCGAATCCTGCCTCGGGCATGGATGTGTGTGATGTGTTTAGGTTAGTTAGGTTTAAGTTGTTCTAAGTTCTAGGGGACTGATGACCTCGGATGTTAAGTCCCATAGTGCTCAGAGCCATTTGAACTATTTAATGAGGTATCTAGTGAAGGATGAATGCGTACCATTCTCCCTGTACGCACTCATAACCTCCGTACGTCCTTCTTTTCCAACCAGATCTTCCTAATTTTACCGTATTCTTAGCTGGCACAGTCTCCTTACATTTCATTTCCCCCAGAACTCGCGGTATCAGAAAATATCTATTTGGTATGTTCATAAAATCTTTGTGTACCTGCCATTGTCATTATTGTTATTATTGTCAGTATTGTCAGTATTGTTATTATTATCATCGTTATCAGTGACAGCAGCAGCAGTAGTAGTACAAGTATTGCAAATGTTAGCTTTATAAGTTTATACTCAGTATTACTTACTCACATTGTCATTATAGACACTCAAATCATTTTACTACTGTTTGACGTATTAAAATTTTTATTTCTTAAGAAACTGTGATGCAAAAAGGTATTGTACGTGGAGAACCCTGTTCCGATGTAAGAGAGAGTCTGATGGTCCCAATCATATCAGGTTAAAAAAATAAACAAAAAATGGTGAAGACCCGACCAAAATAAGTCAGGATGATGCTTTTCTTTTTTTTGGGGGGGGGGGGGGGGGGGCATGCAACGATGCAGTACTAACAGACTACGCTCGTAAGTAGCAAATCGTCACAGGAGCGTATTAGCGTACTACTTTAACCTCCTGACGTTTCAGTCACAAATTCTGTTTCTTTCCCCCCCCCCCCCCCCCCCCCCCCCCCATATCCTCCGTATTCTTCTGTCATGGCACCCTCTCCGGCGCAGCTGAGATAACATTGCATGGGATAGTGGCATATATATGGGGGTGGGTAATACTCTGATAAATCTTTCTTCATGGATGTCGTGGCGTGGCGGGTTGATAATAGTAAGAAATTTTTGCAATTCGCCGTCTTTTACCACAGCCCGAAAACCATTTTTGCGGTCAGCCAGAAAGCCATGGAGAACACACTAACCATAGTTTCCAGTCTGCAAGTCCGCATTCTTGTTTCGCTCACTGAAAGAAAATGTTTCTTCCTCTCTAATTACTCAGCGGGATCATGAACTATGATTACGAATAAAGGTTTTGATTTCTAACTGATTCAATTATATTCAGAAAAAGTTCACACGCAAAACGGAATACTATTCCTCATAATAACAATAATAATGTTCCTATCATAAACTGCTCCAGTAGCACTCCAGAGGCGACCTCTGCCGTAAGTTCCAGTTAAAATAATCTTCGTGACTTCTGTTCATCATAGATAATTGCAAGCCACAAAGTGGCAAATAATCTCACCACTTGCCATGCAATTTTGTTAACATTATGGGCAGCACACAAACTGTTACTTCCATGAAATCCAGGACGGAGTACAGTCCACTCGAGCTCACTTCCTGTTTGTCTCGCAAACATGTATTTTGCAGCAGCTTCGCTGTGACGTCATCCGAAGCAGCGCATAAGTCGGCGTTTGACTGACGCGGACAGAGTGATAGCTCCGCGCGAAGTTTGTGTCGTTTTAGAAATCTAAACAATCCAGGACGGAGTACAGTCCACGCAAGTTCACTTCCTATTTTTACCGAAAACATGCCACATTACTTGAGCTTATCTAGAATTATTCCGTGATTTACACAATCAAAAGCCTTTGAGAGACCACAAAAAATCCCAACGGGTGACTTCTGGTTACTGAGAGCATTTAATATTTCATTAGTGAAAATATATATAGCATTTTCCGTTGAAAAACCTTTCTGGAAACCAAAGTGACATTTTGTTAAAACTTTATTTTTAAAAAGGTGTGAAGCTACTGTACAATACACTACTTTTTCAAGAATTTTGGATAAGGCAGTCAGAAGAGAGATCGGGTGGTAGTTGTTGACATCAGACGTATCCCCTTTTTTATGCAGTGGTTTAACAATGGCATACTTCAGTCTATCTGGGAAAATACCCTGTTTAAGAGAGCTATTACACATGTGGCTAAGAATCCCACTTATCTCTTGGGAACAATCTTTCTGTCCTACTGGAAATGCCATCAGTTCCATGTGAGCTTTTATTCTTGAGAGAGTTTATTGTATTCCTGATTTCAGAAGGAGAGGTGGGTGGAATTTCAATTGTATCAAATTGTGTGGGTAAGGCCTCTTCCATTAACTACCTTGCTCCTTCTAATGAACATTTAGATCCTATATTCTCTAAAACATATAAAAAATAATTATTCAAAATGTTTTCGACTTCCGACTTGTTGTTCAATTTTACATTTTCTTCATTGGTCATGCCGTCATCCTGTACTCTTGGTTGCCCTGTCTCCCTTGCAATAATATTCCAAATTGTTTTGATTTTGGTATCAGAGGTATTAATCTCAGATATGATGCACATGCTTATGGACTTTTTAATAACCTTTCTTAATGTAGCACAATAGTTTTTATAATATTTGGCTGTTTCTGGGTCATTACTCTTTCTTGTTGTTAGATACAGTTCCCTTTTGTGGTTACAAGATATTTTTATTCCTTTAGTAAGCCAAGGTTTTTTTTGCATGGTTTCTTATAATTAGATTTAACTATTTTCTTGGGGAACCGGTTTTCAAAGTCTCTTACAAATGTATCATGAAATAAGTTATAATTTAAATTAACATCCGGTTCCTTGTACATTTCATCCCAGTCTAACCGCTGAAGATTTTCCCTGAAACTTCTAATTGTTGAATCATTAATTGAACGCACAACTTTGGAGGGTAGTTTTGAATTACTGAATGGAGCTATGTTAGATACTGTAGCTAGCTGAACGCCATGATCAGAAAGGCCATTCTCAACAGGACAAGAATTTATGTTTGTATACTTATCTTGGTTACTGCCTCCCAGGCCGTATTTGTATACGGACGGCCGAAGGGAACATTTGCCGTCATCTGCTGTATGCCCTGGTAGCAGAATATAAATGGCCGCTTTCTCGGACACACATTATTTAATAACTAATGAATTAATTTACAGTCTTCGTAATATTTGTATGAAGAGAGTTAAGTTAACTTTAATCACAGAAAAAGTTTTAGCTCGCCTGCATTTAAACGTTACCGGCAGTGGAACATTGACCTACTTCTTTAAGAGTTCTTGTATTGATTGTTATTTACGCTAAAGTCTTGAAACTTCTTATCGTTATTTGATAGATGTAATCAAGTGCTGTCATTAATACAAGTGACAGTTAATCTATTACAAATAAGGATGTTTTTGTTCCAAATTTAGTTTTTATTAAACTACTTGAAATCTATTAGAAGAAGCTTAATGGGGTCACAAAGTCAATGTTTTTTATATCAAACTGAAGCTTCATACCACTTTTCGTCTTTCTGAGTCTAATACTTAGCGCCTTCAATTTTTCGCAAAAACGCCGATTTTGACCAAAATATAGCTCCTATCAAGTTCAGACTTGTAACTGTTGATTGCGACATGCATGTGCGTATTCATAACAATTTTTGTCTGTCTAACTTTATTACTGAGTGCCACTTGTTTTTCGCTTAAAACTATGTATTTAGCGAAATATATTCAGTTGATCACTCTGAGATCTGACAATTTAAACGTTAATATACTGAAGCGAAGACCACAACAACAACAAAACACTGAAGCATATATTGACAGATTTTGGAAAAGCTACTTTAATTTTTAGTGTCATCCTTAGATTATGGTGTTACGCACAGGCGCGTTCTGATGAAGTTGCGCTACTAGCAGTGAAGTGTTGTAGGTTCCGGCACACTCGCTCGCCTCTGTATTTCTCAAATGATACAACGCTTGCAGAATGAGATTTTCACTCTGCAGCGGAGTGTGCGCTGATATGAAACTTCCTGGTAGATTAAAACTGCGTGCCGGACCGAGACTCGAACTCGGGACCTCTGCCTTTCGCGGGCAAGTGCTCTACCAACTGAGCTACCCAAGGACGACGAAACAGACGAATAGAACGAAACAGACGAAGATCGGGAAGCGCGTTGAATTTCCCAACAGACGACAATGAACACGGCGAGAGGCAGAGAAACCAAAGGACAACGAAATTAACGGATTGAAGAATCAAGAATTGCGATGCAGTCTTACGATAAAAGGCTGTAAAACTATCGAAAGACGAAACAAAAGCACATTGTGATAAACAAATTTTACAAATAAGCAAAAGCGCATATCCCACTGACCAGATGACCGGCCTCATTAATCTCAACAGCTATTTCTACAACATACCCACTGCTGAAAGCGAATGATCAACCAAATTTATCCAAACATTGTTTACCACTATACCTATCCAGATTATACCTGTCTGGCTATTTTAAAGAGCAATTTTGACAACTAAAAATAATATCGTAGACTACGCCAGCTTCAATATTCAAAAGAAAATTCTCGGTGAAGACAGAATACACAACTTCCCTATAAAATTTCTAAACACTTTTCAAGTACTACAAATGCCGCAACACTGCCTTCGACTTAAAACTGGAGCTCAGATCATACTACTCAGAAATCTCAACTCACCAAATGTACGTAATGGAACAAGACTGGTCGTCAAACAACTATCGAATAACATCATCTAAGCCGAACTTATGACAGGAAAGCACAAAGGACACACAGTATTTATCCCCAGAATACCACTGATCTCTAACGAACTTCCATTCCAACTTAAAAAACTGAAATTTCCAATCAGATTAGCTTACAGATTTACAATTAATACAAAGCGCAAAGGGCAAACTTTAAAAGATTGGAGCAGCAGCCTCAAAGACTCCTGCTTCTCTCACGGTCAACTACGCGTAGCTTTCTTGTACATATACAACGCGGATAACAAAATGAAAAGTTTTGTTTATAAACAAGTGTTGTAAATAGTTAGGATATGTTTTCAATAAACTTTTTTTACCCCTTATAATTTAAAGTTATAGCATAGAGTTATAGCATAGCCTCCGAAAAAAAGAGTATAAATTAAATAATCGATACTCAACAGTGGAAGCGCTATATGCGCTCTCAGAATATTAATTTGTAGTATCTTTACCATTTGGTACAAAAGGGATGAACGTTTTTTATTTCATTGTCTTCCTGGTTCTGATGTTCTAACTGACGGACGCTTATTGTTCACGGTCTGTAGATAATACTATTATCTGTAGTAGTACTAGTAATATTTTGAATATATATGAAATTTTTATAGACTCATTTTTGTAGCGACGCCATTAATGATAAAAATGATACAAGCTATTTTAATAATTTAATGCTAAAGGTATTAACAAGAATAATCTCAATAAATACGAAGCGGCGTCTTGTAATATTTTCCAATTCGTTTTTGGCCAGAGGTACAACTTTATTAAGAGTAACTTCTATAAATGTGTACTCTGCCATTGCACATAGGCAGCTATCCTTGAGCATTAGGCCTCACAGGAAAAATAATTAAGCATATTGTTTAATTGGCTTTTCGCTTAATATTAAAGAAAGATTTTTTTTACTCCATCGTGAGTAAGACGGATGTCTTCATTTTGGAATGCGTATGATATTTCTGGCGATAGCGCCCTGAGAAAATTTAGCCGTGGTGTTAACAAACATAAAAAAGAATTTTTAACAAAACAGTTCATTCAATTATCAGAATATGCTCTTTCAAAAAAAAGTTACGCGATAAAGTTTATCCTTTTATTCCAATTAACACACAATCTCATATACACTCCCTGAGAGAAGCCGAGTACCCCAGCTATTCCTGTATAAAATCTGATAGGGGTCCATTAGATACCTGAGGCATCATTCAATTTTAGCAACTTCAGCTCGTTTCCATTATAGTCGAATTGCAGTTACAGTGCTGGAGGAGGTTATCCAAATCCCATTTAAGACAGATGTTTTCATTAGTTTGAGATGCATCTGCATGTACCGTCTTTTGACAATTTCATATTATAAGCTGAGTGACGTTACGTCTTGTTTTTCGTTATTTGATAACCGCCAGAAGTTGCACTTCCCTTTCAGTAAGGTACGATATACACCTACAAGAGAGTAGTCTCATTTTACGGGAGTGTTGAACATTGGGCCCACCTGTCCCTGTTGACATCAATAAACGTTCCGAACAATCACACAGCGTCCAAAGGTAGCTAAGAAGAAGTTGTAACAGAACGAATGCGCGATTAGAAACAGCTGTTGGCTGCTGACTGTCTCATAATCCTGTTTAACGCGCAGTTTTATGGTACTAAAAATTGCTCTCTGCTTCCGTGTGGTTGACTAATTGCGGACTGCCCTGAGCAGCTCTGAGTACTGAAAAATATGGGAGAATATGAGATGTTTTGCTCGTTTCGCAGTGCTGTTGTGTGAGTACGACACCATTTGAAAGTGAACGAGCACTTGCGACAGTGAGTACTAAAGTACGAAATTGGAAGAGCCGCGCTCCGCTGTGAACGCCAACGACGCCAGTTTAAAAGCAGGGCTTTGTGACTTCTGCCATAACACTCCAATTCCGCGAACCGCCGCAGTCGAGGGCCGTGCCAATCAGTTTAATTCCCCCTTCCGGTCGATTTCTTACGGCAAACAACTTCTGTAATGGTTCCGGCGATCGACGCACATATCCAGTCACTGGCTACAGGTAATGAAACGCGAATGGCTATCGCTGCAGTAAATTCGGAACACACACTTGCCAACTTGATGGTCTCTCTGAAACGCTGTGCAGTTGTCGATTAACTTTTACATAGCTAGGAATGAGAAAGGTGTTCTGCCACAGCATCAATTTCCACCCAGCCATGAAAAATTAAGTTGAATTCAATTTACTTAGGAAACGGATGTTTTGCACATGTTAAAATTTACCTGGAATAAGGAGTACAACAAATTTTCAATTATCTACTGTATTTTGTGGCGAAGATATTTCTTCGCAGCTAGTTGTTAGATAACTTACTCTGGTATTCGGGTTCTTCGCTAAAATCTCAACAGAATCACATTGCTCTCGCCCACAACTGCACCTCCCATCTGGTTTCTTTTGAAAATCTACATCATAGAGGAGACTGTACAAAAGACATGTAACCGTCAAAGATGTCGTGAACGAAGAAGATACATTAAATAGCTCCCAAATTATGTTTTGACTTTTAATACAGTTACAATAATATTAGTTGAGAGCTGCAACTGTATTTTAAGTTATTATGAAATGACATATACTGCAACAGTTACTTGTTACTAATATTTTTTAGCACGACGAGTTTCGGCAGCATACTGCCATCATCAGGTGTATGTATAGCTACAGGTTAGTTTTCTTTGCTGTGTGTGCCAGTAAGGTTATGAGTTAAAACATACCTGTAATAGTGTGTACATTATGTGATAAGCGTGATTAGTCATTTTGTTATTGCATTTACTTCATTTTGTTTATTTTTTATTTTTTTTTGCAATTGCGTAGTCTGGCGCACAGACCACAGTAACAAGTCCGTCATAACTTAACACTTTCACAATCATTTGTATGCATTAATCCAAAGTGTATTAAAAGCCTAGATAAACTAGTATTATTGCTAAAAGAATACTACACAGTGAAGATGAAACATTTGAATCTACATGACTTGCCTTACCTTCTGCTCACCTAATATTTGCCATGACATAACTATATCTAGGTATAAATGCTTCATTTTCACTGTGTACTACTGTTTTGGCGAAAGAAACTAGTTTATCTTAGCCAGACAAATAATTATCAACAAAGATGTAAGTGAATGCACTAACAAAATGACTAATCATGATTGTTACGTAATGTACACACTATAACGTATTTATCTTCTTGAACAGGCGCCCTTTTGACACGTAATATGACTGGCACACACAGCAAAGGAAACTAACCTCACTTCATAGTAACTACAATTGTAAAAGTGACAGTAAACGCACTTGATAGCGGTAGCATGTCGAAATACTTTGTGCTAATAAAATATTAGCAACAAATAACTGTTTCGGTAATTATTATTTCATGAATAAAGTTACTGCAAATATTTCACTAGAATATCTGTTGTTACAAATTTCAAATTATACTTAAAATACAGAAGGGTTACAATATGATAAAAATACAGTTACCAAAAAATTACGAAGTTGTGACAGACTCACAAACAATTGTAATTCATATAATACTTACTTGTAGAAAATGTAAATAAACAAATAAAGCATATGGACTGAAAATAAAAAAACTGAGATGATTGATACCGCATCGCGAAAAGAATGGCACCAACCAGTACCCATGAAACGGAACCCAATACCCAGAAAATATTAGAAGTGACTTAGTGAATTTCTGTGCAGATAATCCACTGCTGGAAATAGTTTTCTGTCTCCCTCATAGCTTGTACACTTTTTTAAAAATCGGAAAATAAATCGTAGGGAACAGCTGAATACCGCCACATGTGAAATCGAGATAGAAGTAAACCTGAATTGACTGCATATACATCTACACCTACGCTGCACAATCCACTTTACGAAGTGCGGCTTAGGGTATTTCTGTTACCAGTATATGTTCCCTCACACTTTCCCCACCCTCTTTCCTGTTGCAGTCGCGAATGAGAAGTGCATAGAGTACTGTCTGTGAACCTCTGCATGAACTCCAGTTTATTTTTATGGTCATATCGCTACACATATGTGGGAGAAAGTAATAAGTTACAGCAAATTTCAGCAACAAATCTCTCCATGATGCACTTCGCCTCTCTTGTAGCGTCTTCTGCTGAAGACTGTGTAGAGCATCTCCGTAACTAAATGGTTCAAATGGCTCTGAGCACTATGGGACTCAACTGCTGTGGTCATAAGTCCCCTAGAACTTAGAACTACTTAAACCTAACTAACCTAAGGACAGCACACAACACCCAGCCATCACGAGGCAGAGAAAATCCCTGACCCCGCCGGGAATCGAACCCGGGAACCCGGGCGTGGGAAGCGAGAACGCTACCGCACGACCACGAGATGCGGGCCATCTCCGTAACTATCTCGCACTTACTATATGATCCTCTGACGAAACGCGTTTCTCCTCTCTTCTGTCTCTTCTATTAAGTCAATCAAATAAGCGTCCCGTATTGCTAACACTCAAGAATCGGTCGAACAAGGCTTTTATAAACCATTTATTTCGTGCTTTCGTGGATGAATTGCATTTCCTTAAGAAGCTTATACAACGATACAGGAAACAAAATATGTAAGAATGACATTTTTACTAACCAGGTTTCAGTCTTTCTCCGATTTTATTCAATTTATATATCAATGATATGGTTAAAAATGGAAAGAGAAACAAAGAAACACAAAAGGATAAAACTACATAATTACTATCATATAAAAATATCAACGTATGCTGACGACCAGACTACAATAGACATTTCAGAAGAAGAAATGCAAAGACATATCTTTACATTAAACCATGTTCGCCAAAATTATAATTTCAAAAAATGTACAGAAAAGAAAAAAGTAATTGCATCCCGAGGGAAACAAAAGGTGCGCTCATAAATAATGATTGAAAACAAAATTATAGAACAAGTAGGTCACTTTAAGTACCTGGGCTGCGATATTTCTTTTAATCACGATAAATACAAATAAAACAGCAAAACTACAGGATGTCTGTGGAGAAATAAAACGAATGTTAATCATAAAGACAGCTAAAGAAATACAACTGAATAGCTGTTTCAGTGCTACTTTTCGGTTTGGGGCTTGGATCGCAAACAAGAAAGACATAAACCGAGTAGTGACGTCAGAAATAAAATTCCTCAGATCAGTTAAATGAAGTAAAGAAAATAGGAAACGAGGATATCAAAAATTAGCTTAAACTATTTGCAATGACAGAACAAAACGACACATATAAGCAGAAATGGAAGCAACATGTAGAAAGATATCCTAAAAAGCTGTTCATTATATAGCCAAAGTGGTAAGGGACTTGGGCAGGTCCAGGACGTGGTGGAGCTAAGACACTGAAGCCACAACAGGTTCCTCGGACCTAATCCATGAATGTAGATAAAGATGGTGATGCCGATGAGAATCTCTCACTCTATGTGAGACAGATTCTCCAACATGTTGTGTTACTTTTTCATCTGCATCTACATCTACATAGTTACTCTGCAATTCACACTTAAGTGCCTGGCAGAGGGTTCATCGAACCATTTTCATACCACTTCTCTACCATTCCACTCTCGAATGGCGCATGGGAAAAAGGAACACCTAAATCTTTCCGTTCGACCTCTGATTTCTCTTATTTTATTGTGATGATCATTTCTCTTTACGTAGGTGGGTGTCAACAAAATATGTTCGCATTCAGATGAGAAAGTTGGTGATTGAAATTTCGTAAATAGACCTCGCCGCAAAGAAAACCGCTTTTGTTTCAGTGACTGCCACTCCGATTCGCGTATCATATCAGTGACATTCTCACCCCTATTGCGCGATAACACGAAACGAGCTGCCTTTCTTTGCACTTTTTCGATGTCCTCCGTTAATCCTACCTGGTAAAGATCCCATATCGTGCAGCAATATTCCAGCAGAGGACGGACAGGTGTAATGTAGTCTGTTTCTTCAGTGGGTTTGTCGCATCTTCTAATTGTTCTGTCAACAAAGCGCAGTCTTTGTATCGCCTTCCCCACAACATTATCTATGTGGTCTTTCCAATTTATGTTGGTCGTAACTGTAATTCCTAGGTATTTAGTCGAATTGACAGCCCTTAGATATGTGCGATTTATGGTATACCCGAAATTTATCGGATTGCTTTTAGTACCCATATGGGTGACCTCGCACTTTTCTTTGTTTAAAGCCAGTTGCCACTTTTCACACCATGCAGAAATTCTCTCTAGATCATTTTGTAATTGGAATTGATCGTCTGATGATTTTACTAGACGGTAAATTACAGCGTCATCTGCAAACAAGTTAAGGGGGATGCTCAGATCATCACCTAGATCATTGATGTAAATCAGAAACAGCAGAGGGCCTATGACACTACACTGCGGCACGCCAGATGTCAGTTCTGTTCTACTCGATGATTTACCGTCTATAACTACGAACTGCGACCTCTCTGAGAGGAAATCACGAATCCAGTCACACAACTGAGACGATACTCCATATGAACGCAATTTGATTAATAGTCGCTTGTGAGGAACGGTATCAAAAGCCTTCTGGAAATATAGGAATTTGGAATCGATCTGAGATCCGTTGACAATTGCACTCATTACTTCATGGGAATAAAGAGCTAACTGCGTTGCACAAGAACGATATTTTCATTGCGGGTGGTTACTTCTAGGCATTGTACAGTAACTACCGTAAAAACAAGTTGCATTTGCGTGAATAATAACGGCTTAGATGGCAAACCAGAATTGATCAAAGAAGCGAAAGCTGAAAACTGGGGGGAATATGTGTAAAGAAAACGAAATCGAAGATAATTTTATAGAAACAGAAGCAGATGTTGATGAACTAAGACTGAAGATATGATAAGATGATAGAAATTAGATGTGGCATTGAAATAAATAAGGCACCTGGAGCAGACGACATTCCTTCAGAATTATTGTGATCTTTTGGAGAGCCAGCCATTACAAAAATATTCCACCTGGGCTGCGACGTATGATACAGGTGAAATACCTTCACACTTCCACAAGAATATATATTTCCAATTCAAAAACAGGCAGCTACTGACGAGTGTGAATACTGCGCGAACCAGAGGTTTCATCAGCCATTATCACAAAATACCGACACGAATTATTTACAGAAGAATTGAAAAAAAAAATGGTAGAACCCAACCTCAGGGAAGATCATTTTGGGTTCCAGAAAAAAGTAGGAACCCAGTAGGCAATACTGGGGAATACGATTTGCCTTAGAAGACAGGCTGAAGAAAGCCACGTCTACATTTATAGCACTTGAGGATTTAGAGATAACTTCAGGCAATGTGGACCGGAACACACTCTGAAATTCAGAAGGGGGCAGAGATAAAATACAGGAACTGAAAGGTTACTAGCAACTTGTACAAAAACCAGACGGTAGGTTTAAGAGCTGAAGGACATAAAAGAAGCAGTAGTTGTGAGGGGAGAGATACAGTGATATTTATTTCTACTTTGAGTGAACTTTGAAAGAAAAAGTAAAAATCTGAAAAGGATTTAAGATCACTGAGAAGAAATATAAAATATTGGGTTTACAAAGGACTTGGAAGGGCAATTTAAATAAATATAAAATATCTTGAAAAAAGATTTAAGATGAACAACTGCAAACCAAAAACAAAGGTAACTGAATGTAGTTCAATTACATGAGATGATACTGAAGCGATTAGATTAGAAAATAAGACACTAAGAGTGTTACACGCGTTTTTACTATTTGAGCAGTAAAATAAGTGACTACATTCGCTAGTAAAAAGAATATAAAATGCCGACTGGCAATAGAAAAAAAAGCATTTCTCTCAAAGATAAATTTGTTAACATCGAATATAAATGTAAATGTTTGGAAGTCAACATTATCTCCGAAAAAATACATATGTATGTGGCATGCAAAGTGCTCGGTGGTCATAGGTGTGGAGTCACTCTTCTGAAACAAAAACAGGTCAATAAATAGAAATTTCAAGTCAGGTTGTATAGAATGGGAGAGGGGGAAAACTTATGAGGTCGCGTTGCCAACATAGCAGCCATTTTAGAAGCCACCATCTTGGATGCAACTCATATTATTCACATTCAAAGTTGGTCGTGTGACGTACCTAAAGAATAAAGAAAAACAATCCTGACATTCATCTGAGCGTAGCTTTACAAATTCTGACAGACGTTTCTTATTTATGGGTGACATGAAAGGTGACGACGTTGCACAAGCCGAAATCGCTGAGTCGTCATGATATCAGGAGATAGGAGCACCCGTGTTGCTGCAAATGATTTTGTCCAGCGCCACCCAAACAAACGACTCACCACCCACTGGGCAGTGGTGAAAGTTCTTGCGAAATTCCATGCAACTGTGTCACAGACAGACTGAGCGATGGACGATCGGAAACGACTACGGATGAAACATCAGTCGCTGATCTGGCACCGTTCAGTGAGAGTCCAGAGCTCTGTACTCACCGCACTCAGACAAAACTTGGTTCAGCCGTCCAGAAATAACGAGAGTTTTGGCCACTCATAAATGACACCCTTGCAAATTCCAAATGTCGAAACATCTCAAAGAGGAAAATCCATTTCGTCAGGTTCGGCTCGTACGAGCGGCGTTCAATACGTAATGTACCACTTTTTTTTTTTTTTAAGGAGGTTGGTTTTATTCATGATTCCAATACTCTGTTATTCCCCACTCTTTTGGCTACAAAACCCTATTTTTGAGCATAATCTACGTTCAATGTGAAGGCCTTACGCAACATTACTGGGAGGGCCAGGATGCGCGCATGGCTACTCTCTGCCGGTTGGTGTCGGAGTCAACGTCTTGCTGCGTCAATAACCTCCCCATTATCCACGAACTGCTTCCCACGGAGTACATTCTTCATTGGGCCAAACAGAAGTCGGCAGGTGCGACATGTGGGCTGTAGGAAGGATGAGGAAGAACAGTCCAATGAAGTTTTGTCAGCTCCTGGTGTGAGTGCAGACTTCTGTGAGACCTTGCGTTCTCAAGGAGAAAAAGAAGTTCGTTTGCATTTTTGTGGCGACGAACACGTTGAAGCCGTTTCTTCAGTTTCCTGAGGGTAGCACAATACACTTAACACTATGCCGTCCGGCGACACCACAGTGGTGTCGTGCACTCTATAGTGGTCAACGGCCGGCGACACTACAGTGGTGTCGTCTGCATAGTATCGCTCAGTGGCCGGTGACAGCACAGTGGTGTCATGAGCATAGTATCGCTCAGTGGCCGGCGACAGCATGTTAGTACCTTTTGCATTCTGTTGGTGTTTTATTAAAGTAACAATAAGTTATACACGACAACAAATGTTTTGTTTTTATAAGTATTTGCGCCCTTTCATCATGGCGGACGAAAGAGACAATAGGATTATTTACGATGAATGCGCGGACGTCTTGTCTGACGTTCCGGACGACTTGACCGATAGGGAAGAAGACACTGGATATCAAAAAAATTAAAAAGTGAAGCAGGATCGAAGGAAGATAGTTCAGTAAGTCCAAGAAGAATTCGGCGAACGCTACGGTTGCCAACTGATTCTGTTGAATCAGACGAAGAAGGCAGTGCACAGTGGTCAGACTTTGATTTACCGAGGACCAATAATAAATTTGAAGGATCCCCGGGTCCAAACAAATTTCCCAAAGATACACAGAGCGTCGACGATATCGTACAATTCTATATTGGGAACGATCCATCTGAATATATTAGCAACGAAGCCAAAAAGTACTACAGTCAAAATTGCAGTAGAAGGAAACTGGATTTATAAATTGCCAAATTTATCGACGTTACGGGACCCGAACTTAGAAAATGGTTTGGGCCTGCTATCCTTATGGGGTATTGTAAGAAAAGCAAGGTTCAATGATTAGTGGTCAACGAATCCGTTCTTAGACACACCGATATTTCACAAAACGATGTCCCGCAACCGATTCAGACAAATATTGTCTTTTTCCGACAGCAACAATAAACTGGATAATGCCGACCGGCTTGTCAAAGTGCAATTCGTAACTGATTATTTTTCCAAAAAGTTTAAAGAAACGTTTAATCTAAGTCAAAACATGTCAGCTGATGAAGGAATGATACCCTGACGTGGACGGTTAAATTTTGAAGTTTATAATCCGTCGAAAATTACGAAATAAGGCATACTCATTCGGATCCTGTGTGATTCGAGTACGGGATACATTTCCTCATTCAAGATATATTCCGGCGCTGGACAGCCTTTAGCAAAAACAGTGATGGAACTATTGACACATTCTGATGGAAAGTGGCATCACCTTTGCATGGATGTAACAGTGTAGAACTTGCAGAGAAGTTACTTGAAAAGAAAGTTCGAGTTGGTGAAACGATATGGAAAAATAGATTTCCGATAAATTAAAGGGCGCAATCATCAACGGAAAGGTGACAAGCGGCCGGCGACAAGCCAAGTAATCCGACGTAACGCTGCCGGCGCCAAGCGAATAAATTTGTACGAGACGTGCGGACGACAAAGTGTTAATAGTTAATCGTTGCGCCATGAAGAAGGACGTCAAACAAAATAACCTCTTCAGAATCCCAGAAGACCATTGCCATGACTTTACCGGTTCAGATCGTGGCTTTGAACTTTTTCTGCGGGGGAGATTTGGAGTGGCGCCACTGCGCGGTTTACCGTTTTGTTTCCTGTTCCAAGCGATGAATCCATGTTTCATCGCCTCTGGCGATGTTCGACAAAAAATTGTCACGGTCAGCCTTGTAACGTGCAAGCAATTCCACACACATCGTCCTTCGTTGCTGTTTATGGTCTTCTGTTGGAGTGGAACCCAGCTGGCGCACATCCTTGAGTACCCCATCTAGCGGACAACTGTGTCAGCACTGCCAACAGAGACATCCAGTTGTGCAGCAGCGAGATGCATCACCGTTTTTTGTCGATCTCCTAGGATGGGAGTGTCCGCACGTTCCAACACTGCAGGAGTCACAATTTTATGTGGCCGACCGGCTCACGGGAGATCTGACAAGTTTGCGCGACCTTCTTGCGATGATGACAGACGCCTCGCCCAACGACTTACCGTGCTTTTGTTAACTGCCAGGTCTCCGCAGACATTCTGCAAGCGCCTATGAATATATGTGATGCTTTTCCGCCAAAAGAAAGTTAATGACAGCTCTTTGCTTGGAACGTACATGAGTTACAGATGCTATTTTGGAGGTTCCGTGTAGCGTCTCCGCCTATCGGAGCTTTATGAAATTATAGGGTGCGAAGGTGAAATATTACACGATGTTCGCAACCAATTCTGCATTTATTTCAACCGAAATTGGCCTAGAGAAAAGTATGTTGCATTACTTATACAACGCCCCTCGTAGAATTGGTTATATGCAAGCTTGATGAAAACGGTTGTTTCCCCCAAGTCGTAAAGTACATTTCTATGTGAACGGAGGGGTAAATAAACAAAATCACATATTTCAGTCAAATGTCAAGTTTGGGTGAATCGTTAGAAGGTAAATGGAACATCGAATGTGATGCGGAACAAGGTGTTCTCGCTTTATTGGGCCTTTCCTCATGGATACACAAACTGCAGCTTGTTATCTGCAGTTATTGAACGAAAATGTGCTGCCGTCGCTGCTGTATGAAGACGGGCCTTATATCGCTACTGTCTGGAACCTGTTCAAATGTGTGTGAAATCTTATGGGACTTAACTGCTAAGGTCATCAGTCCCTAAGCTTACACACTGCTTAACTTAAATTATCCGAAGGAAACACACACACACACACACACACACACACACACACACACACACACACCCATGCCCGAGGGAGGACTCGAACCTCCGCCGGGACCAGCCGCACAGTCCATGACTGCAGCGCCTTAGACCGCTCAGCTAATCGCGCGCGGCTCTAGAACCTGTGTATCGGGAGAATGACTCATGTGTGCACAATGACAGATGGTCTGAAGCGGGTTCAATCGAGTACGTAGTTCTAATTTTCATCTTCTAGAGGACAGTAGGGGACAGAGAGATTCAAGGAACAGATCAAGAAAATGTTTTTGTGAATTGTTCTGTTTATTTCTCCAAGGTTTTTCGTTTATTTATGTTTGTACAGTTTTGTATATGCTTTTAGCAGTGTGAATGATATGTGAAGGTGGTCTAAAGTGAATATATAAATCATTGTTCTACTGACGAACGTTGTACGAACTAGTGTGAGAAAGTTTTAAGACAGTGTGAATGCAGACGACGGGGAATTTTGTATCATTATTAGTTAAGTAAGTTTATGGTAAAAAGAAAGTTAATTTGAGTGCGAATGAAAATAGTTAATAATGTAAATTGTAAACAAAATGTCGGAATGTTAAATCTTTATTTCGGAAAAAAGTACAGTTCGAAAGTGTGTTATTTGTTGATTGGTTAGTCATGAAAAGCACTGACTAACGCGGGGGAATAGTATTTCTCTATTGGCCTTAAAGAAAACTGACCACTCAGAACGGACTACTCTTCGCGCGTCTTTTCTCTTGGAGATATAGAATGCTTAGAGCAGTCTAAGGGATCGGAGCCCAGCCTTTCAATGGTACGGTCATGTGTAGTATCAGCTCCGAAGGAATTTATAATTTGCCGGTTTTAGTTGTGCTACATGTATCAAAAGTGTTTTAAGGTGAAGGCAATTTTATTCCGGTGTGTTTTTTAGAAAGTACGGATCTTTTAAGTAATTTTGTGCATGTGAAAACACAGTAATTCCGCGTGGAATATTGAGCAGATCGGTGACTAAAAACTTGCGTGCATTAGGTATCTATAAACCTAGCAGTACGGCAAGCATTTGTATTTAAGGACAGTCCGTGCTTAGTAGCCGTTCAGATTTCGGAAAATACGTTTCCGTAAGATTGCTAACGTGAATGAAAGGTTAGCATGGGCTTGGCAGTGAACGTGTACAATATTAAGGTTCAGAATATACCGAAGTTTTGGCAGTATTTCCACCTTTCATTCAAAATTAAGACCATTTCCCGATCCTTGGAATAGTTACGTTGTATGTAGCCTGGTGCGAGCTGCAGTATGGTAGGTTTCTGCTCGGCTTTCCTATCGGCGATCTGCTGCAACGAGTTCACATGTAGGTGCAGGTAACGGGCAAAAGAAACCGCGCCGTCGTAGATGGTACTCCACACCATTAAAGAAGAGCTGTTTAGACATACCTGGCTGTCCACTTTGGCCACAAAGGGCAAGTCATAGGGGTCAAGCCGAGCGGCCGGCACGTTCCTTATATTGAATTCCATTAGACTTCTGTGTGAACACGAGCATGCGGTTGTGTATGTGATGAAGATCAGATACCATGACACTTATCAGGTAGCAGGTTAGTAATGCTTATGCTCGCATTCTTCTACATGTGTTGTTAAAGTCCTGGAAGAATGGGTAAAGCGGATGGCAATCAACTCAAAAAGTGATGGGCAACCTTATCCAGCGAAAGCCAAAGTTTTACGTATTGTCACCAACATTCACCTTGTTTTGTACAAAACGTGACATAACTTTCTGCTTAGAGAAAGCTCTATTCCAATGAAAAGACACCATTGTTCCTCTCGTGCAGACTGGAGTCTAGTGAACACGGCATGCCAAGTTCCCTGCACTCGCTGCTCGCCGTTCATGTTCCAGAATTCGTATTCAACGTTGCGTAAGATAAACAGATATCTTAGGTCATGATATTGCCACAGTTCTGTGGGATTTCTAATGAAGACTGCTAGCACTGTAACTTGATGTTCTTTCGAGCGCAATTGGTCGTCATATAATACGCGAAGTGCCAAAGGAAACTGGTATAGGCATGCGTATTGAAATACAGAGATATATAAAGAGGCAATATACAGCACTGCGGTCGGCAACGCCTATATAAGGCAACAAGTGTCTGGCGCAATTGTTAGATCGGTTACTGCTGCTACAATTCCAGGTTATCAAAACTTAAGTGAGTTATAGGCGGCACACCAATGATGGAACATAGCATCTCCGAGGTAACGATTAAGTGGGAATTTTCCCGTACAACCATTCCACAAGTGTACCGACAATATCTGGAATCCAGTAAAATATCAACTCTACGACATCGCTGTGGCAGGTAAAAGATCCTGCAAGAACGGGAGCAATGACGACTCAAGAGAATCATTCAACGTGACAGAATTGCAATCCTTCCGCAAATTGCTGCAGATTTCAATACTGTGCCATCAAGCAGTGTCAGCGTGCGAATCATCAACGAAACTTCATTGATATGTGCTCTCGGACCGAAAGCGCACCCGTGTGCCCCTGATGACTGCACGACACATAGCTTTACACCTCGCTTGGACCCGTCAGCACCGACATTGGACTGTTGATGACTGGAAACACATTGCCTGGTGGGACGAGTCTCGTTTCAAATTGTATCGAGTGGATGGACCTGTAGGTTATGGAGACAACCTCATGAATCCATGCAACCTGTTCGAGCTGTTGGATGGTCTTTAATGGTGGGGGGCCTGTGCAGTTGGAGTGATATGGGACTCCTGATACCTCTGGATAAGACTCTGAGAGGTGATACGTAAGCATCCTGTCTGATCACCTGCATCCATTCATGTCCAGTGTGCATTACGACGGACATGGGAAATTTCAACAGGACAATGCGTCACCCCACACGTCCAGAATTGCTACACAGTTACTCCAGGGCACATTCTTCTGAGTTTAAACACAAACACTAGCCACCAATCTCCCCAGACATGAACATTATTATGCATATCTAGGACGCCTTGCAACGTGCTGCTCTGAAGAGATCTCCACTTCCTCGTACTCCTTCGGATGTACGGGCAGTCCTGCAGCATTGATGTTAACTCCCTTCAGCATTACTTCAGACATCAGTCGAGTTCATGCCACGTCGTATTACAGCATTTCTGCGTGCTCGCGGGGTACCCCACACGATGATACGGCAGGTGTACCAGTTTTTTGGGCTCTTCAGTATAATTGTCTATCAATTCAGCTGTGATGGTTTTTATTAACATATTGATTACATGAGTAGATAATTTGGAGTGTGGATGTGTATATCGCCTGCCGATGTGAAGAGGAGACTTCGTGATGTTATCTTATTTTAACCAATGATAACTTCGTAAGTAAAATAACTGCCAGCCATTTCCGACGATGGCACTTACGTCTATCGGAACCTACAGATCCGAGTCACGTGTAGCAGCAATCCATTTCAACAATACTGTACCTGATGAAGATAGGACACCTCACCTTTCAATGTCGTGGGAGAAATATCAGGAGTGAAGACACTAGGTCAGAACAAATTAAAGAAGTGTGCAATCTTCTCCGACGCGTTAAAATCTTACTGTGATTTGCACAGTCTGCAGTTTGCGACGTTTTCTAAGCTTGTGTTTGATAAAAATAATATCTGAGCTACAATAAATGATGCCACAAATCCAATTTATGGATTTTATCAATAACATGCCATGGATTAAATTGGCTGCAGTCCTTTCCAGGAGACTGATCTCAGAGTTCACTACTGCTATCTGAATATTAATAAATCAGAACCATGTAGTTAAACCACATTTCTTTCGTAAACGCAGTTCACAACACAAGGTCACAGTACCAACGTCCATCGGCCATGTTTTCCCACTGTTGCCGACTAAAATATGTAAGACATTCACAGAAATAAAAGTATTGTGGATTTACACAATCTTCTACGACGACAGTTAACTCTGAACTGCCTTCCGGCGTATGTCTAAAATGTATTTATAGGCTTGCCTGTCTCCACAGTTTCAAGGTATATGACGCCACAAAAACGATGAAGAATTATGCATTTCGTAGTGGAATTATGTTGCCTGAAGGCTACCGCTATTTTAATTTATATTAGTTTTAACGCAAGAGTTTCCCCTTAGTATATTAAATTATTGGGAATTTATAGTAATGTGGTAGCAAAACTACTTGATTCCATTTTCCTTTCCACAACTCTTTCTGCTATCTTAACAAAATACAATTCATGTAATTTTGTACGAAATTGAAAAAAATTGCTAAATGAACTGTAAAATCTTAAAGGAATGTTCCTGTCGATTCCAAAACTGGTCTTAGATTTTGCGAGTCTGAATTTACGGATAATTTTGTATTATGATTAATACTGTAGTAATATTACTTCACCTGACGCGTTTGGGTGACAGCTGCATGAGTAAATCATTATCTTTCCTCGACCAGTATTAGATGATTCAACAATTCTTTTGAAAACAGTCATTTAACTGAATTTTAATATTGCACCACAGCTCCCTTGGACAATACATGATACAATTTTGGAAATAGCCAAACAAGTAGATTCCCCATGAAATCTGTTACTCTGTTATGATCTTTAGTTGTCATAGATCCTCAGTTCATGGTAGCAAAATGCCAGGCGATGAATTCAACTGGTTTCAACACTCGAAATATGAATTCTAAAATACGGTTTTAGAAGGATTGTACGGTTGGGGTCCTATCTATGGAATCAGAGACAAACAACATGTTGTACTGTTCTTCGAAATATATCTTGTACATAAAAAATATAACATACATTACATCAGTTTAAGTTACTGTCAAGAAATCTGTTGCAAGGTGTCACTATCAACTTTGATTCAGTAATCATGTTACTTAAAATATTTCTTAAGCTACCGTACAAATGAGGCGAGTACGCTGGATGAAGTGACAATATTTATAGACTATTGTTAGAGATAAAGAGAGAGCATGAGCAAGAGAATTCATGCTATAAGTATGAACTGCACGATAACTCTTACACATCAACTATTATTTTCTCTCTTAAACGAATGAATAACTCAAAATATCCACGGGTGCGCTGCCGGTCCATAGTGTCCAACGGGCACAATATTTCGGCGATCATACATGTCGCCATTATCAGGTGAACTGACGGACTGAGCTCCTGTGAACGTGCCGGCACGGAGATCCGTACGCTATGGCTGCTCAGAGGGAACTGGGTTCGGTCGCGGCGGCGACCGATTTAAATACCCTCCGCCCGCGGCGCGCTCCCTCCACCGTCAGCGCCCCGCGCCAGGGTCGCGCGGTGGAACAGATTGCGACGGTGTCTGAGATGACGTCGGTGTGATGGCTCTGTCCGCCGTGGTCGTCACAACTATACGTTTGCTCGATTTACTCTTGATTAACCCAATCGCTGGTTCCCAAGCCTTGCTAAGATTATAGTCACAGTCACGGTTTATGAGGTCGTCATTGGTGCGAATTTCGATGGCCTCTCTAACAACGCTGTCCCAGTATCTCGACGTCTGTACCAGAATCCTCGTGCGGTCATACTCCATGGCGTGATTTTCCGACAAACAATGTTCAGCGACTGCCGACTTGCTCGGATACATCAGTCGAGTGTGCCTCTGGTGTTCACGGCATCGATCCTCGACGGTACGCATCGTCTGACCAATATACGACTTGCCACATTGACACGGAATCTGGTACACGCCGGCCTTCCTCAAACCGAGGTCATCTTTGGCACTCCCCACCAGTGCACGAGTTTTATTTGGAGGACAAAACACAGTTCCGACCCGGTGTTTCTTCAGAATGCGGGCGATTTTCCCCGAGAGTGCGGCTGTGTATGGAATAAATGCAGTGCCTACCTCCTCCCTCGTGACTTCATACATCTCAACAGGTTGTGCTGCAGTGGTTGGGCGGAGAGCACGTTGAATCTGCCACTCTGAGCAGATTCTTACATGCCTATTAAAATTTCGTTCCAGTTGCATAAAAGTGGCGCTAATAGCATCACTATAAGGATGCACATCAGGTTAGTTTTAAATATACGCGTTAGTTACCTTTGAGGTTGGACATGGTGAGTTGATGTTTGTCAAGAATGCCTTTAAGGCATAGGGCTACGAGAAGCTGGATGTTCCTTACGCAGTACTGCAGATTGACTTGGCAGGAACGTAACCACTGTACATGACTGCTGGCAGCGATGGCCACTAGAATGTATGATGGCGGAGGCCACTGGCACTACCCAGAGGGAAGACCATGGTGTTCGGCATACGGCTCTGGCGCATCTGTAGCAGCAATATCAGCAGCAGTTGCCACCGCAGTGCCACAACGAACTGTTACAAATCGGTTCTTCAAGGACAGCTTTGAGCTAGATGCCCTGTAGCGTGCGTTCTACTAATCTCAAACAACCGCCATTGGAAACTTCAGTGGTGTCAAGCGAGAGCTCATTGGAGGCCAGGTTGGAGGTGTGTCACGTTTTCTAATGGAAGCTGGTTCTGCCACTTTGCCAGTGATGCCGTTTCTGAGTTAGGAGGAGGTCAACTGAGGACCTGAATCTAACATGTCTGCGTGCTAGACACACTCGACCTACAGCTTGAGTTACGGTCTGGGGTGGTTATCCCGCGCATCCTGATTGGAAATTTGTACGGTAATCTGGTGATTCGATCTGTTGCGCTGCCATTCACGAGCAGCATTCAAGGGGGTGTTTTCCAACAGAGTAACGCCCTCCCACATACCGCTGCTGTAACTTAATATGTTGTACAGAGTATTGACATGTTGCCTTGGCCTGCTTGATCACAAATTGTGTCTCCAGTGGAGCACATATGGGAAACCATCGGACGAAGGCTCCATCATCAATCACAAACAGCATTAACCGTCCCTGTTCTGACCGACCAAATGCAACAGGCATGGCAGTCCCTCCACAATCCTACCCCTGTACGACAGAATGCACGCACGATTGCATGATTGCATTCAATATTCTCACGGTTACACCGGTTATTAATGTGCCAGCTTTTCACAATTGCAATGGCTTATCTCGCGCTTGCATTAACCTGTGAACTTGGAATATTAACCACTTGAATATGTTACCTAGAGAAATGTATTCCAGAAATTTCATTACTCTACATTTATTGTTTTTGGGAACTGCGATTTTTTTCCATAAGTGTATTTAATCGTTATAATGACGCCAGTATCGTTCTGTGAAGGTTTTCAATGTGAATTGCTAAAAAAAGATGTTTCATTTTGTAGTCTACAATGCAGCTGCCTATATATTTCGGTAATACTGCTATGTTGAGGCTTGTATGTTTATTTTTCATATCGTTTTACACGAGAACTTCAGAAAATGTGATAAATCTACTGCTGCTGCTTGTCACCATTTTTGATACATGTCAAATGTACATTGAAAAAGCAGCAACTGACAATCTCAATCTTTGTCAAAGAAGTGTATTTTGCGTGCTGCGGTGTAAAGGTTTTGGATGAGAACAAGTCATGGGCCCCACACCAAGTGTACTTAAGGTGTGGGAAAGGACCCCCAACTTCCTATGCAAATGGGACACTTCTGCACAGGCAAAAGATAAGCACTTGTCTGAAAAAAATTGGTTAATTCGAAGGCCAGGTATTTCCCTCACCCCCCAAACCCCTCAAAAAAAAAAAAAAAAAAAAAAAAAATAACCGCCGCCACTTCAGACAAAACTTGGCATTGTAAAACAATTTACTGAAGACCTACCAAAAGGTAGTGACACTCCAAACTATGTGGCTAGAAAGTAGAAAGCTACCGTAGGTGTCTGAAGCTAAGGTGAAATAATGGGTTTTCGTGTGCCCTGACGTTCAGCAACAAATGAAAGACGAAACATTAGAAACAAAATTGAAATTTCGTCTTGGATAGCCTTTAAACAAGTAGTCCACAAGTTTGTTGGTAACTGCAAAGTCCTTGATTGCAAGGATTAGTAAGGAACATACTGGATATCTTCAGAGTACTGGATAGGTCAGTGAGATTGAAGCTGCAGTTTCTGGACTCCCACGTCAGCTGTTTGGTAGAAAATCTAGGTTCCGTGAGTGAGGAACAGGGAGAAAGGTTCCATGACAACATTGAACAAATTGAACGGGGTTACCAGACCGACAGAATGTTAATGTGATACCTAACACCTGAACGCTGCGCAGGGGGTGTCATCAGTCAGTGCATAGAAAGAAAAGCAAAGGGGACTTGGGGAGAAAAAGAAGAGACGCTAAGATTTATACCTTTGTAGTAAACGTGAAGAGCAAAACACTACATAACGACGTTGAACTTTATGGATCTTCATTACTTTGTGAGAAACCTTTTTGCTATGGTAGAAGGAAACCATAGTCTATTCTGAAATTAGAATATCAAAAAACGTTATAATCATCTAAAATGATTAAGAAAATATTGCAAAGTATAAATTTGTAGACTTGTGTAATTTATTAAAAAAACTGTCGTAACCGGTAGGAGCTTACTCCGACTAACTCGTGAGTTGGGAGCATCCGCTGACCAGCTCTGCATGTCGGTGTCAGCGTTCGTGTAAACGGCTTTGTAGCCGGAGAGTGCAGCAGCAAGAAAAGCTGCCGCCAGCCGGAGCGGTACGTGCCGCGGACCACGTGTAGGCTACGTGCCGGCCCGGGCAGCTGGGCTGTCAGAGCTGGAGGCTGCCCAGCTGGAAGCGACGCTTCTTGTGCGAGCGCCTCCTGGAGGCTGGATTACGCCGCACTGTGCGGCGTCCAGTCACTCAAAGGGAGCTCCTTCCAGCGTCTCGACGTGGCGCTGTTTTTGTCAGCGGTCCGAAAGGTTCAGCGCTTCGGTCAGGGCGTCAGAGGAAAGTGAGGTAAAGACACGAGGTGACACTGAAGTGCTAGCAGCATGTAATCTCTGGTGTACCAAGTGGGTCAGTCCTAGGATCACTATTGTTGCTGTACAATCAGCGATAGCTCAACGTTTCTGTCTTCTAAATATTTCTAAGCCAATGACTCCCAGGTTTACTTGAATACACAAATAGTAAGATCGTCCAGATGAATGATAATCTATCTTCAGAAGTAAGATGGATGCAAATACCAGGGCACAAAATAAATACGAAAAAGTCCAGAGTAATTTTAGTACGACAACCGCTGTGGCCGAGCGGTTCTAGACGCTTCAGTCCGGAACCGCGCTGCTGCTACGGTCGCAGGTTCGAATCCTGCCTCGAGCATGGATGTGTGTGATCTCCTTAGGTTAATTAGATTTAAGTAGTTCTACGTCTAGGGGACTGATGACATCAGATGTTAAGTCCCATAGTGCTTAGAGCCATTTGAACCATTTTGATTTTAGTACCTTATCACAAATTACTAATTACTGAATTTCTTGAACAATTGTCTTCTATCTCTTGCGAGACAATTTTAGTACCGTATCAGAAAGCACTGAAATACTTCGTATTGCACTTCAGGTGAGTACCTCTCCTGAGTAGAAAATACTGTCGCCACATTCAGGAAGACTTCAGTTTGCCTCCAAAAGCTTTGGAACACGCTTCCACAGGATGTGAAACGCAGATTTGTGCAGCGATTCATTCCACCGAAGCTCGACTACTGCACCGTAATCCAACATGGCACAAGTAGTGGATGCACTAGACAGTACTGACGACGAATACGTTCCAGTTTTACACCTGCAACATCAGCCTGTTTTATCATATGCCCAGTGATTTTGGTTGCAGTCAGACAATTTAAATGACAACCATATGCTACATCTGCTTCATCAGCCCCTCAATGTGCTTGCATGCCAGTATCTCAAATCAGATATTAAGTACCTGTCACCTCGTAATAACCGAAACCGAAGGTCCCACATATTTAGTATCATATTTGTAGCTACCGATAAAACAAAACAATCACACATTGCTTTTCTGACGGGCTGACCATTCCCAGATTAAGCTACGGTGCACTTGTCATACAGTTCAATGACCAATTTCTTTTAAGGATGAGCTGGTCAACCTCATAATGTTCCCTAAAAATTAACCTTCTTCCAGCCACGCTTCTTTTTCTTTTCATCTCATCATTTACGCCACTTTCTTTTCTACAACGATGCTCTTCTTTCTCTCCCTCTTCCACTCCTGCAGAAAAACACAGTTTACATTAGTTCAAGAGAAGCACATTAAAGACACATTACAGAAAGGAATATTTCAAGGATGAGCGCTGCCAGGAATCAACTTTTTTGCCATTTCTCTTCAATGTGCTTCTCTTGAACTAACGTAAACCTTGTTTTTTCTGCGCTGTAGTCATTTATAAATGTTTAGTTCTACCTGACAACTATCTTATAATATAATTCTCACAATAAATGCAAAATACGAAGAATTTTTGGTTTGAGTTGAGAGGGAACTTGATGGTTGTAATTTTCGCACATTAAATAATCTGATAAGTCTGTTATATATGTAAAGCAGAGTGTATGTGAGTATGTGTGTGTCTGGGATTTCCTCCCTAACCTGATATTGATTTCAACCGAACTTGGCATAGAAACAGCAGGCCTCACGATTATCTACACTGTGTGGTTTATAAACTCCTAGCTCCAATAGGAGCGGAGATACATGAAAAAACGTGCTTTTCCAGTCCCTGGTGCATAGGAGCCCTGCATAACAGGCATGTTATGTGGGAACAATATCAGCGTGGCAAAAAAACCTCATCTCCACAGCAGCCTACATGTCACGGGAAAGAAACGGTTTTGCAGCCCTGACAAGCAGTGTGCCATACATTACAGGGATGTTGTGTTACAGTAGTATCAACCTCGCTTTATCGATCTGCTTTGCATGGCGGCCTGTGTATCAGGGGCAAATAAATTATTTTTAGTTCCCTGATGTATTGCCTGCCCTTCATGGGAGGTATGTTTGTGGGAGTAGTATCAGCCTCCTTTCTTGAGCTGTATTCCACGAGATACATTTGCCAACGAACATGCCTGGGGACAGGTTGTGACAGATACAGATGAGGATGGATGGAGCAAGTGGAGAAGCAAATGGACAGAGAGGAGGGAGGAAGGGGAGATGCGCGAGGTATGTGTAAGGTGTAGATGAGTGGTGGGCAGGTGGAAAGGGAAGAGAAGAGATGGAGATGGAAAGATAGGGAGGAGTAGGATATGATAAGAGGGGAGAGGGAGGAAGATATAGTTAGAGAGAGGGGGTGAAGGAAATGGACAAAGAGAGGAGGGAGGAGATGGGACACAGAGAATGGGGAGGAGACGATAGGTAGTTGGGAGGATGTGGACAGACAGAGAGAGGGAGGAAGAGGTGGACAGATAGAGGGGAAAGAGGAGGGGTGATCAATACATGTGCCGAACACATGCATGAAAGATGTCACGGGGACAAGGCTAGTAAATAAATAAACAAATAAGAAGAGGTTGAAAATATCAGCCAACCAGTTGCAGAACAAAGCCTTATTAGCCCTTGGCCTACGTTTCGATATTTCTAAAAACATAAAAACATCTTCAGGAGTGGGTATTCTTCTCTGAAGAAGATATTTTTAGAAATATCGGAATATAAGTCAAAGGCTAATAAACATTTGTTTTTGAACTGGTTGGCAGAGTTTTCAACCTCTTCAGATTTATGTATTCGCTGATTCGCAGCCATGTTCAAGATTTTGAAACAAATAAGACAGTCTCTCTCTAAGGCAGGAACATACCAGATTGAGACCCAGGTTTCGTTTCTGGAGAGGTAACCACCGGTTATTCGTGACTTAGTGTGATTTTGAAAGTACTTTTAATCATCGTTGTGTTTATAGGGGAGGGAGAAGATGCCAGTGACGCTCACTTACCTCCAGGTGTTACGCTGGCTGCTGTATTTATGCAGCCCACTTTCATTGAAAACTGTACATAGTTATTGTCTCTTCTCGTCCCCTCATGTACCCTCGCAAATGTAACTTTCACCCTTAGTTTTAGCGTAGGCTGTAATAATATCAATAACAAAGAAGTGTAAAACAGTATGACACACGATTCAGAGTTCACCCTAAACTGTAGTTTCTCTGTGGTTTTCGAATCAACTTTGATTTGACAAAATATTTACTTTAGTAATAATAATAATAATAATAATATGTCGCATCAGCGCTTAGTGCAAGAATTGGCTATTTAGAGACAAACAACATTTGAAAAGCACGCAAACGAAAATTAAAGATGTACACTGGTCATCCTATCTACAGTAACAACAAATTGTCACAGCTGTGGCACCATCTTGCTTAGATTATTAAAAACCGATGTGCGGTCTCACCATTATCAGTAACTGAGTTATTAACAAAGGTTGTGAACACAGATCTGCGTTTACGATAAATGGAAGATGAAGTTTCTTTCGGCTATCTCGCACTACGACAGTTCTTGTTAGCTGGGGGACTTTTCTTTTCTTGCTTTACTCAACTTCATGTGATTTGTTGCTTCTACCTGTGGGCTTACCAACTGCGTCTTATTCTTTGTTCTGTGTTAATAAGTACCCATACCTGGCTGGAACATTATGAGGAGATGGACAGGCTTCTAAGCTTATGCACGTGAGTTATTCCTCAGGGTGGCTATTTAAATATATCCTATGTGACATTTATCCTGTAATTTTCTAGGATTTCTTGCCATTTCCGAGACACTTACTTTTGTACTGATAGAATTCGCTAGGCCCCATGATGGGCACCAATTATGTAGGGACAGAATTTATATATATATATATATATATATATATATATATATAAAATACTAAAACGTTGTTATCAAACAGGATAGTTGCATTTATGCCTTATCGGCCTATGATTCTGAATCTGAAATAGCAATAAACAAGATCAATGAGAGTGGGGAATAGGAGATGGACAGGAAGGTGGGAGGAAATGGACATAGAAAGCGGAAAGGAGGAAATGGGCACAGGGAAGGGGACAGGAGGAGATGGAAAGAGAAGGGGAGGAAAAACTGGACATAGAAAGGCGGAGGAGGTGTTGGACAGAGAGACGGGAACAGAGAGGGAACAGGAAAAAATTCGGAGAGAGGGGGAGAAGAAGATACACACAAAAAAGTGGAGGAAGTGAAGGACAGAGAGACGGGAAGAGAAAGGTGGCAGGAGGGGATGGAGAGAGACGGGGCGAGGAGAAGATGGACACAGACAGTGGGGCGAACGAGATTACGACGTATATCCTATTCCTGTATACATTACAAATGTGTGCTTTCTCTCTTCTTTCTCTTCTAATTAACAGACTGAAACACAGCAAGGTGTGGCTGGGAAAAGCTAATACAGTGTAATAAATAGTGAGTGACCCTTTTGCTGTTTTGCCGTTGTCCTCCTACACCAAGAGGAAGGATTACGAAATGTATTAATTTGTTGCTGTTGTCGTTGTCACACTTCAATGACTGACTTGAAGCAGCCCACCACACCAGTTTATCCCGAAAAGTCTTCCTAGAGTTGCATAATTACAAAAACCTATATGCCTTTCAAGCTGTGGTCTCTCTCTATAGGTTTTAATCTTTCACACTTGAAAGATTACATTTGTTTTGATTGGAGTGTGGTGAATGCCGTTCTGAATGACTTCGACAGACAGTCCAAGTTATGTAAATGGCTGCTGGGGAGCTTCAGAATGTGAGCATTCGATATCTTACAGAATTTCGACGACGAACACTGACTAGAAAACGTTTAAATAGTGATAATGTAAGCCACCAACTTGCAACACAGGTTAAAGAATTTTTGGGTCACCCTTTAGGAATATTTCAGGACAGGACGTTCCTGTGTGTTAATGAGGCGAGATATTTCCAGTTCGGAAGGTTGAAATGGGGTGCTATTGTTCGGACGCAGTGTGGTATGCCATTAGAAGCGGCCGAGATGCTTAATGGTTGGTGGCCAGTTCAGCGACAGGCTAATCTGGGCTGACCCCACAAAGCTTAGAAAGCAGGCACCGGCGAGTCGAAGTGCGAATTTCTAGTCGAAAGCGACTGAGGTAGAGTTTCCACCGATTCACACTTAGCAACTTTTAATGCACACATCACAGAATGCAAAACTAAATACATTTATTTATAAACCTCAGCAACAGCTCTTAAAATTAAAAATGTGTAGAATATTTATGTACTAGTCTATAACAAAGTAATTTACGTTAGTGTCACATTTTAAACATACAGAATGTTTCAAAGTAGCTGCGACAAACGTAAAAGAGTGGCACATCACGTCATGGGAAACAACTTTTCTTAGAGATAAAATCTTCGCTGATGTTTCCCATCGACGTTAGGCGCCAGCCGGTGTGACCGAGCGGTTCTAGGCGCTTCAGTCTGGAACCGCGCGACTGCTTCGGTCGCAGGTTCGAATCCTGCCTCGGGCATGGATGTGTGTGATGTCTTTGGTTAGTTAGGTTTAAGTAGTTCTAAGTTCTAGGGGACTGAGGACCTCAGATGTTAAGTCCCATAGTGCTCAGAGCCATTTCAACCATTTGAAGTATTTGCCAGCCACGGGATGACGAGATTTCACGGAATTAGCAGGTTCTGCTAATCAGGTGTACTCATACTACCTGCCCAAGTAAACTGCATACGCTTATGTCTACGAACCGGCATGATATTAGAAAGCATCGCTCCAAGTTGCCCTTCTCTCACATGATATACGGTGAAATGTGGATGAAGGGCAAGAGGTCGATTCCATATTTCTAGATTTTCGGAAATTACTTGACACGTGCACCATCGCAGACTGTTAGCGAAGGTACGAGCATATGGAATAAGTTCATAGATATGTGAGTGGCTCGAAGACTTCTTAAGTAATAGAACGCAGTATGTTGTCCGGCAAACGTTAATCAGACATGGGTATCGTCAGGAGTGCCACAGGGAAATGCGGTAGGACCGCTGTTGCTCTCTATGTACATAAATGATTTGGCCGACAGGGTGGGCAGCAATATGCGGCTGTTTGCTGATGACGCTATGGTGCACGTTAAGGAGTCGAAGTTGCGTGACTGTAGGAAGATACAAGACGACTTAGACAAAATTTCCAATTGCTGTGATGAATGACAGATAGTCCTAAATGTGCAAAAATTTAAGTTAATGCGGATGGATAGGAAAAACAAACCTGTAATGTTCGGTTACGGTAACCAAGTTCTTTAAATATCCATACGTAATGTCGCAAAGCGATATGAAATGGAACGAACGTGTGCGAACTGTGGTAGGGAATGCGAATGGTCAACTTGGGTTTATTGGGAGAATTTTAGGGAAGACTGGTTCACTTGCAAACGAGACTGCATTTCGGACGGTGGAGCGACCTGTCCTTGAGTACTGCTCGAATGTTTGGGATCCGTGCCAGGTCGGATTGAAGGAAGACATCGAAGCAATTCAGTGGCGGGCTATCAGATTTGTTACTGGTAGGTTCGGACAACACGTAAGTGTAACGGAGATGCTTCGGGAACTCAAATAGCAAACCCTGGGGGAAAGGCGACGTTCTATTCGACAAAGACTACTGATAAAATTTAGAGTACCGACATTCGAAGCTGACTGACCAATGATTCTGCTACCGCCAATACATATTGCGCGCGCGTAAGGACTGCAAAGATAAGATTCGAGAAATTAGGGCGCATACGAAGACACAAAGAGAGTCGTTTTTCCCTCGCTCTGTTTGAGAGTCGAACAGGAAGGGAAATGACTACTAGTAGTATGGAGTACCATCCACCATGCACCGTACGGTGGCTAGCGGAGTATTTGTGTAGATCTACGACCAGAAAACCGTGAGACTGAGTGATCTAAGTGGAGAAAGATATTGTAGGAGCTAATCAGGTACTTCTACGCGGCTTGTCTAGAAAGTAAGTTCCGACCGGTCGCGAAATGGAAATCACAGTGAAAATCAGAAACCTTTTATTTGCAACAGTTAGGTATACCTTCCACCTTCTTCTCTACATAGTCGCCGCTCCAACTTGGAGTGTTGTCGTAGTGTTCTATCACCTTTCCAATATCCTCGTCATAGGAAGCAGCCGCATGTGCTTTTGGCCAGTTGCCTGCACTGGTATGCAGCTCGTTGACTGTGGAAAAATTTTGCCTTCATAGCCAGCGTTTCTTGTGAGCAGAGATGAGACTCAGCGGTAGCCAATTACGGACTGCATTGTGGGTGATCAAACACTTCTCATCGGAAACGCTTCAGGAGCGTCTTCGTTGTCCCTGCAGTGTGCGGCCGAGAATTGGCATGAAGAAGGAACTGCTCGACAGTTGTGTTATGTGGGCTGCATGACATAGTCGAAAGCTCTAACCAGGCCTTCATACTTGGCGGGAGACGCTATTCCCTACACATCTTTACGTGCTCACTGTTCACTCTGAAAAGAGCGACGCGACACGATCGACGGGCATACCAGAGACACTGTCCAACACATCTGTGCAAAGCTATACCGGATTTTCCTAGTGGTTTCCATTTCGCGACCGATCGGAACTTACTTTCTGGACGACCCTCGTTTTTGATAGGCCTACCGCCTTTCACGTGGAGTAATGCCTGGATGACAGGCATACGAACGCCACAAAAAAGTCATTCACCATCACGTGATCCACTACACCCACAAATCTGTCGCAAATAGTTTGAAACATCATGTATAGTGTATTATCTTCTCGTAATCAGCGCCTGAGTGCGAATTATTATAATTTTTTAAATTAATATTGGTGAATTGTCTCAAAGTTGTAAAATATTGAAATGTAATGCAAGGCACGAGGACTGGGTGGCATCTTAAGAAGCAACCTGAAATAAATACTCGGGGCAAGGTACTGAAAGCTGACTTTTTGGTGGAGGGCGAGAGAATACTTAGAGAAGACTTGCGTTGGCGGCGCGGTAGAGTAAAGATTTTGTAAAGTTCGCGGGTCTTCGCTTTTGTGTGACAAGTGGCCACGTACCACAAATTCTGGAACTTTAATTATTCTGCGAGCCCATAGTGACATAGCTGTTGGTCTTGGGACTCGAATGAGTGAGTTCAGTCTCACAGAACGAGCGTTTGTAAAGTTTTGTGATTGATTTTTGGGTGGCGAATGGCCACGCGGTGGAAGTTCTGGAACTTTATTTTGCGAGTCTATCACCATGTAGAACTTTCCCCTGAGTGTAACCAGAGAGAAACTACAAAGTTTCATATAGAAATATGTTAACACACCTTTACATTTTTAGCAGTTAATCGTGAATTTTGCTTCATGCTGGAGTTTACTGGTGCCACTACCACATTTGTGTTACAGTGAACTGTAAAGATATTCGTTGTTGCCTAGCTGTTTTGTTATAAAGAACTCCAGCTGCACTCTGTTAATTATATCCCAGTCAACAAGTCTGCAAAGAACACATAAAGCTGTAAGTTTCCTCCAGAGATACTTGCGTCAAAACAAGATGGCAGCTAGCACGCACCCGTTATTCATCACCTAAGCTGCATCACTCTTTACCAGAATAGTGTATAAGCTGAGGCTTTTACATACATGCATTTCTAGTTCTATAGAGATTGAACAGGGAGCCGGCTGTGTCCTAAAAGTAGAAATCATACCTGAATTCGCCTGAAGTAATTTAGGAAAAGCACAGAAAACATAACTTAGGATGCCCAGATGGGGTTTGGATTCTCCATGCTCCAGAATCCAAAGCTAGTCTTTTAACAACAACATAATATTGTTCGTTTTATCTTTACTGTATAGTGTTTCTTGTTTATACATTCTTGTATAGTGATACACTGTTCACTTATTTGTCAACACTACTCGTTGTACACAAAACACACTGCCAGTTATCTTCGGAACAATAATGACATTGGGTTCCCCTTTTTGTGTACCACTACCTCCCATACGCTAGCGTAAAAACCTGAGTAAGCATTCCTGCATATACCGAGCGAGGTGGCGCAGTGGTTAGCACACTGGACTCGCATTCGGGAGGACGACGGTTCAATCCCGTCTCCAGCCATCCTGATTTAGGTTTTCCGTCATTTCCCTAACTCGTTTCAGGCAAATGCCGGGATGGTTCCTTTGAAAGGGCACGGCCGATTTCCTTCCCAATCCTTCTCTAACCCGAGCTTGCGTTCCGTCTCTAATGACCTCGTTGTCGACGGGACGTTAAACACTAATCACCACCACCATTCCTGCATAATGGGTCGCATATTGAGCTCAGAAAGAAGATACACTGTTAATATTATACATTGTATACATGGTGTAAAATTTGCTAGAAAAAAATTAGTACGAAAGAGAGAAATTATTACTATTTACTTAGGTTTCATTTTTGACCAGATCCCTACCCAGCGTTTTCTAAGTAATCATGCATTGTATGGAACGTATTGCTTCCAATGTAATTTTTAGAAACTACTAGAACACAAGTACTTCTCGGCACATTTTAAACAATTTCTTTTCTGTGACCTTAACTTCCTGTTTTATTCTCTGATACAAGCGGATCATCAGTGCTTGTAGCGTATTCACACTTTCCGGTTATTAAATGAGACGTGTATCTACCGTTTCACAATTTCCAGAAAAGGCGTCTATTCTGAAGAATTCCGTACCGACAGAATCCGAATAAGTGTACAAGAAAACGTCATTATGCCGGCGAAACACATTGCTCTTACAACGATCTAAACCACAAAAATTTGGTAATTTGGTAATAGATTTTAATTAGTTAACGAAATGATATGTTGAATTTAAAATTTTGAACTCAAAATTAGCAAAATTGAAGTTATTCTATAAAATAATACGGCCGCCAGATCGCTTCTGAGCGAAAATTCTGAAACTGATTTTATAAAATGAGTTTGCTGAAAGTTCAGTTAATGGTGACAGTCAACGAATCCGAGAGAACTCGGTTCAAAATGTCAAATGTTATAAAATGTTTGAAAGTTAATTTGCATGACACTGTACGCTTTGTAATAACTCAAAATCGATAGTAATTTCGTAATTGTGATACGTGACACGATAATAATAATAGAAAACTTAACTTCACTATAATGCCTGCAATCTTCATCTTTCACTAATCATTTCTTTTAAATAAATACAGTTTATTACCAGAAACACAAAAAATGAACACGGAATACGAGACAATTAGCAACAATGGAAACGGGCAACGTGGAAAGTGCGAAAGCGAAGAATCACGTAACATATAAATGAACACAAAAATTTATCTAACACCGCCGAAGTCAATTACATACTGCAATCTTGCCAGATAAACTGATTTAAATGATTAATACGTGTCTTTCGCAAAAAGTTAACGAAATTATTTGTATTTGCAACAGTTAATCGAAACCTTCAGTTAAATCGAAAAGTTTCACTTATTCTGCTCTCAAGATTTATTATCTGACGTTTTCGTAAATTCAAAATGAAGTTCTTTTCATTGAAATCACTCTCGATTACTTCAACAATGGGAACAGGATACTACTCTTAGCGCCGGCCGCGGTGGTCTCGCGGTTCTAGGCGCGCAGTCCGGAACCGTGCGACTGCTACGGTCGCAGGTTCGAATCCTGCCTCGGGCATGGATGTGTGTGATGTCCTTAGGTTAGTTAGGTTTAAGTAGTTCTAAGTTCTAGGGGACTGATAACCACAGCAGTTGAGTCCCATAGTGCTCAGAGCCATTTGAACCATTTGAACTACTCTTAGCAGTGATTATTTGGGATAATCATTGTGTTCCAAATGTACACCATTAGTTGTTATAGGACCACTACTGTTCACAATGTATGTAATAGATAAGTGGATAACTTCCATAGCTCCACAAGGCTTTTGAAGCTGTTTGCGGATGATGCTACAATGCTGTATGTAGGGGAATCGTAACGCTAGAAAATTGTGGTGATAATGAGTAAGACATGTAGAGCGCTGACATTTAGTGTATATATTGGCAGTTTACTTCACTGCCACACCTTTTCATCACACTAAACTTCAATATTACGCTACTGGCCATTAAAATTGCTACGCCACGAAGATGACGTGCTACAGACGCGAAATTTAACAGACAGGAAGAAGATGCTGTGATATGCAAATGATTAGCCTTTCAGAGCATTCACATAAAGTTGTCGCCGGTGGCGACACCTACAACGTGCTGACATGAGGAAAGTTTCCAACCGATTTCTCATACACAAACAGCAGTTGACAGGCGTTGCCTGGTGAAACGTTGTTGTGATGCCTCGTGTAAGGAGGAGAAATGCGTACCATCACGTTTCCGATTTTGATAAAGATCGGATTGTAGCCTATCGCGATTGCGGTTTATCGTATCGCGACATTGCTCCTCGCGTTGGTCGAGATCCAATGAATGTTAGCAGAATATGGAATCGGTGGGTTCAGGAGGGTAATACGGAAGCCGTGTTGGATCGCAACGGCCTTGTATCACTAGCAGTCGAGATGACAGGAGCGCTTGCGATGGTGTGTACTCAACCACGAACCTGGATGCACGAATGGCAAAACGTCATTTTTTCGGATGAATCCAGGTTCTGTTTACAGCATCATGATGGTCGCATCCGAGTTTAGCGACATCGCAGTGAACCCACATTGGAAGCGTGTATCGTCATCGCCATACTGGCGTATCACTCGGTGTGATGGTATGGGGTGCCATTGGTTGCACGTCTCGGTCACCTCTTGTTCACACTGACGGCACTTTTAACAGTGGACGCTACATTTCAGATGTGTTGCGACTCGTGGCCCTACCCTTCATTCGATCCCTGCGAAACCCTACATTTCAGCAGGATAATGCGCGACCGCATGTTGCAGGTCCTGTACGGCCCTTTCTGGATACAGAAAATGTTCGAGTGCTGCCCTGGCAGCACATTCTCCAGATCTCTCACCAACTGAAAACGTCTGGTCAATGGTGGCCGAGCAACTGACTCGTCACAATACGCCATTCACTACTCGTGATGAACTGTGGTATCGTGTTGAAGCTGCATGGGCAGCTGTACCTGAACACGCCATCCAAGCTCTGTTTGACTCAATGCCCAGGCGTATCAAGGCCGTTATTACGGCCAGAGGTGGTTGTTCTGGGTACTGGTTTGTCAGGATCTATGCACCCAAACTGCGCGAAAATGTAATGACATGGCAGTCCTAGTATAATATGTTTGTCCAATGAATACCCGTTTATCATCTGCATTTCTTCTTGGTGTAGCAATTTTAATGGCCAGTAGTGTAATAAAACACTGTTGAGTGTTACTGTGTTTTTGTTAAGGTCCAGTTATCCCTGCGACCAGGCACATGCAGCGTGCTAGGACACCAATACAGCCAGTACTTGCCCCGGAAGGTGGTATGCTTCTTGACGTCTTTGAGATGGATGCCAGTTTTCTTTGGTGAATACAAGAATTTATTCATTTATTTATTCGCGAGTGGAACAGGAGGATAGGGAAGCGACAGTGGTTCTCGTAGCACCGTCCGCCATGCACCCCGAGGTGGCCAGAGGAATGCAGGTGCAAATACAATCACGCCAGACGCGCCGCGTAGCATGTGACTTCAACAATATCGAACTTCTGTGTTCCAGCGTCGGCAGCCACCATGAGCACGCCTACTTTTCCTCTTGGCGGGGGAGGCCTAAAGTTATTTTCCGTGTTCACCGGCAGTAATTCCTATTTTTGGCAAAAAGGCGCCTGTTTTACGACCGCATGCTCTCAAGGCGTCCGGCCCGCGGGGTCGGGCTGGGCGTGACACAGTTGCGGAAGCTACGTCGTCCGCTCCTGCCTCCCTCGCGCCGATCCCAGGATTTCCCTCGCGGCCACCTTCTTCTTCCCCAGGAGCCTGCATTCCGGAGTCGAGTCGCCTGAAGTCTGCGGGGTACCACGGGAAATCCCACGTAGTGCGTGCTGTCCGTGCTGGATGTACTGACGAGGGTTCTTCTCGAGTTAGCAGCCGCCTTACACGATACAGTTTGTATGAGTTTCGTGCGGCTGGTACCAGCGGAGGTTCGAGTCCTCCCTCGGACATGGGTGTGTGTGTTTGTCCTTAGGATAATTTAGGTTAAGTAGTGTGTAAGCTTAGGGACTGATGACCTTAGCAGTTACGTCCCACAAGATTTCACACACATTTGAACATTTTTTGTATGAGCTTCCGGCAGGCTACTCCTTGTCCACTGTCAAGAAATAAATCAAATGTCCTGTATACGATGGTAAATGGTTCGGTGACGTTGTGATTTGTCTGACGACGACATTGAGGAAGAAATGGGAGTCAAAATGGGAGACATAGGGCATTCAGTATTGGAGTCAGAGTTTTACGTAGTATTCCATGTTCATTTTGTTTTGTTTCTGGTAGCGAATTGTATTTATTTAAAGAAAATGATTTGTTAAAGATGAAGACAGTAGGTATTACAGTGAAGTAAAGTTTTTGTAATGTTATTATCGTGTCACGTACCACAATTAAAAAATTACTTTCGATTTTGAATTATTACAAAGCGTTCAGTGTCGTGCAAATTAACTTTTAAACATTTTATAACATTTGGCATTTTGAACCGAGCTCTCTCGCGTTCATTGACTGTCACCATTTACTGAACTTTCAGTAAATTCATTTTACAAAATCAGTTTCAGAATCTTCGCCAAGAAGCGATCTGGCGGCCGTATTATTTTACAAAATAACTTCAATTTTGCTAATTTTAAGTTCAACATTAATATCATTTCGCTGACTAATTAAAATCGATTACCAAATTACCAAATTTTTGTGGTTTCGATCGTTGTTAGCGCAATGTGTTTCGCCGGCATAATGACGTTTTCTTGTACACCTATTCGGATTCTGTCGGTACGGAATTATTCAGAATAGACGCCTTTTCTGAAAATTACGAAACAGTAGATGCATGTCTCATTTAATAACCGGAGAGTGCGAATACGCTACAAGCACTAATGTTCCGCTTTTATCAGAGAATAAAACACGAAGTTAAGATCACAGAAAACAAATTGTGCCTGCGAAGTACTTGTATTCTCGTAGTTTCTAAAAATTACCTTGGAAGCAATGCGTTCTATACAGTGCATAATTACGCTGGGTAGGGATATGGTCAAAAATCAAACCGAAGTAAATAGTAATAATTTCTCACTTCCGTACTAATTTTTTTTCTAGCAAATTTCACACCATGCTCTCCAGTGTATAATAGAGAGCTTTGGTAAACTTACAATCAAATCAGGCAGTACGGAGGGAAAACATTCCTTCGGAATTTCTGAAATTATTGGGAGAGTGGAAACGAAGTGACTATTCAAGTTTATGTGTGGAACTACGAGTCTGGAGACATACCATCAGAATCTCGGAAAAATGTCATCCACACGAGAGAAATACCGCACTTCCACCTTAACGGTTCTAGCAGCTAATTTGTTGACAAGAACAAGGTACATTAGAGCGGAAAATAAAACTGAAGACCTGTCACATGACGATCAATTCGCATTTCGGAAAGGTAACGGCCCCAGAAAGGTAGTTCTGACGCTGAGGATGATAATGGAAGTAAGAAAGAAGAAAAAATCTAGATACATTCATAAGATTTGTCGACGTGGAAAAACTGTTAGACAATGTAAAATGCTCGGAATTCTGAGAAAAACAGGAGTAAGATGGATAATATACTAAACATTCAAGAACCGAGAAGGAAATTAGGAATGGAAGATCCAGAACGAAGTGCTCGGAGTGAAGAGGGTGAATGACAGGGTTGTAGTCTATCGCCACCTCTGTTCACTCGATACGTCTAAGAAGCAATGATGGGAAACAAAATAGAGGTTGAAGAGAGGGATTAGAGTTCAGGGTGAAAGGATGTCAATCAAATGAGTCGCTCATGACATTACTACCATCAGTGAAAGAGACGAAGAATTATAAGAGTATGCTGAGTGGACTGAACAGTCAAATACAGTGGTTTTCATACTTTTTTGTTCACGGCACTCTATACATCTGATGGATTGAAAGTAAGCCGAAGAAGGACGAAAGTAACGATATTTTCTGATCAGTGTTAGCTACTTTGTCCATAAATCGTTTTCACTGGGCTAATTCATAATGTATATGTTCCAGTATTCTACTGAAAATCGACTTTAGTGATATGGGCCTGTAATTGTACGGATTACACCTATTCCCTTTATTGCGTGTGAAGCCTTCCACTCTTTACCTACGTATCTTTCGCGGAGCGACTGTTTGTATATGATTGCTAAGTATGGAGCTGCTGTATGAGCATACTATGAAAGGAACCCAAGTGCTATACAACGTGGAACGGAGGTCTTGACTTTACAAAGGAGGTTAAACTACTTCATACACCGTGGATACCTACACCGAAGTTATTCATGTGGAACCTGTTTTTGATTCGTATTCTGGAATATTTACTTCGTCTTATTTGGTAAAGCAATGTCGGGTTGTCGTGTTCGGTAACTCTTCTTTAGTGGCCGTGTCGTCAGTAACATTACCATTGGAACCACGCAGTGAAGGTATTGCTTGCTTCTTACCGCTGGTGTACTTTATATTTGATCAGAATCTTTTTGGGTTTTCTGCAAGATTGCAAGTCAATTTCGTTGCCCGCATCTCGTGGTCGTGCGGTAGCGTTCTCGCTTCCCACGCCCGGGTTCCCGGGTTCGATTCCCGGCGGGGTCAGGGATTTTCTCTGCCTCGTGATGGCTGGGTGTTGTGTGCTGTCCTTAGGTTAGTTAGGTGTAAGTAGTTCTAAGTTCTAGGGGACTGATGACCATAGATGTTAAGTCCCATAGTGCTCAGAGCCATTTGAACCATTTGAACCAATTTCGTTGTGGAAAGTATTAAAATCATTTCGCACTAAATATCGTGCTTAATTTAGAGCTTCTGCAAAACTTCACCAACCTGGGGATTTTGCCTTCTTTTTAATTTGGCATGCTTTATCGTTGCTCCTGCAACAGTGTTCTGATCTGTTTTGTGTATCATGGGGGGATCAGTACCATCCCTTACTAATTTATCTGGTATATATGTCTCAACTGCCATCGATACTATTACTTTGAACCACATCTGGCCTACTTTTAGGTGGTTAGATTCGAAGGAGTAGAGACACTTCCTTAGGAAAGAATTTTTATCTGCTTTTTTTTACCAGCTACATTTAGCTCTTATTTTGGTGGACTTCGATCATACGGTATTTAGTCTTACTACAGCGAACTCATGGTCAGTACTTCCTGTATCCATCTGCTGTTTGCTCAGGGTTATTTTTGCTAAGAGGTCGAGTATGTTTTCGCAACCATTTACATTTCGAGTGGGCTCCTGACTTAACTGCTCAAAACAATTTTCTGGAAAAGCGTTCAGTTCGATATCGGAAGACCTTTCATGCCCACCACCGAATTTAACACGTATTTTTGTCAACATATCGAGGGTAGATTGAATGAGTGGGGAACCTATTTGAAAGGAGACTCAAGTTTTCTTTGAACTGTTCAGCAACTGTATTATCAGAGGTGGTAAAAGGAACCAGTATTAATTTATTCCGGTTGCTAACTGTAACCGTTGCCCATACCAACTATGAGAAACTATGTACTTCAATGTGACTACAATGTAAGCTACTTCTGATAGCAATAAACACTCCACTAGCAACTCTAATTAATCAATTCTTTCTGAACACGATTAGGTTGTTTGTAAGAATTTCTGCTGAACTTATATCCGGATTTAGCCAGCTTTCCGTACCAATTGCTTACTATTAGCGCTTCGAGTTCTGATTCTTTCCTAACATATCTACGACAATTTACAACTACAGGCCGGCCGTAGTGGCCGTGCGGTTCTAGGCGCTGCAGTCTGGAACCACGAGATCGCTACGGTCGCAGGTTCGAATCCTGCCTCGGGCATGGATGTGTGTGATGTCCTTAGGTTAGTTAGGTTTAACTAGTTCTAAGTTCTATGGGACTAATGACCTCAGAAGTTGAGTCCCATAGTGCTCAGAGCCATTTGAACCATTTTTTTACAACTACAGTTCCGATTGTTGTTAGGTCATCCCTCAAACTGTATTTGCTCTTCAGCCTTTCAGACTGACCCCCCTTTCTGTAGTTCCTCAGGCCTTCTACCACGAAAAACCGCCCAGTCTCCTCCACACAGCCCCACTATCCGTGTAGCCGCTTCCCGTGTGTAGTGACCTATTAAGCAGAACCCGAAAGCCCACCAACTTATGTCACAAGTCTCGATATCTGCAGCCTACAAGTTAGCAGAACCGTCTAGCCCGTAATTCAGATCGTCCACTCAGCTCTGTACCGAAGGTCCGTAGTCGGTCCTGTCGACGATGCTTCATATGGTGTATTGCATCTTCATCTTGCAAACAAGACTGGCAGTCTTTACCACATCAGCTACCAGCCAGAAAACCAGAGAGAATCTATTCCAGTCCAAAGTGGCACACATCATAAGCACTGACATGAACCACCAACTACTGCACACTGCGCTCTTCATGGTATCTGGAAGCATCCATTCCTCATCTGAAATGACTCCTCCTCGCCTACAAACGGAGTACACACTTGATTCCTTCTTCTTGGCGGCCATAGCCCTACCCAGATCTTTCAGGCTGAAAGACTTCCCCTGAAACACCACAAGCAACTGCATCTAGCTCGGGATGTTTATCAGACATAGACAGTCCCTGAAACCTGAATGTCAGATGAACTGAGGAGGCGATCTGATAGGTCCTGCGAAAATTCTTTCCCTGCCTGCCACACTTTGGAATGAACTCCCACTGACCACAATGAGGAGTCAATCTCCATGCGGGCATTACAAGGCATGACCACAGCAGGGGACCGATCGGGTAGTACATGGGATGTGCTGCATGTTCCTCAGACTCGCATGCCCTGCCCTTCACAATGATGCCCATTGGCAACAGCCTCAAGCTACGTTACCGAAGCCAGCACCGCCTGGAGCTGTGAGTGAAGGGTCATCAACTCAGCTCGCATTTGAACACAGCAAAATCACAAATGGTTCAAATGGCTCTAAGCACTATGCGACTTAACATCTGAGGTCATCAGTCGCCTAGAACTTAGAACTAATTAAACCTAACTAACCTAAGGACATCACACACATCCATGCCCGAGGCAGGATTCGAACCTGCGACTGTAGCGGTCGCTCGGTTCCCGACTGTAGCGCCTAGAACCGCACGGCCATTCCGGCCGGCCGCAAAATCACAGTTCCTATCTATATTAAAGACAGTGGAGATATACTACAGGCGGTTATTAAAATGTGGAACTGTGCCTGATAAGTACACAAATATCATAAGCATCCGCACACCTGGCTGAAATGACTCACGAGTGCATGGCGCCCTCCATCGGTAATGTTGGAATTCTATATGGTGTTAGCTCTCCCTTAGCCTTCATGACAGCTTCCACTCTCACCAACATATATTCATTCAGTTGCTGGAAGGTTTCTTGGGAAATGGCAGCCCTTTCTTCACGGAGTCCTGCACTGAGGTGAGGCACTGATGTCGGTCGGTGAGGTCTGGCACGAAGACGGATTTCCAAAACGTCCCAAAGATGTTCTATACGATTCAGGTCAGAACTCTGTGCAGGCCAGTTCATTACAGAGATGTCATTGTCGAGTAACTACTCCGTCACATGCCGTGCATTATGAACAGGTGTTCGATCATATTGAAAGATGCAATCGCTATCCCCAAATTGCTGTTCAACAGTGAGAAACAAGAAGGTGCTTAAAACATCAATGTAGGCCTGTGCTGTGATAGTACTACACAAAACAACAAGTGGTGCAAGCCGCCTCCACGAAAAACACGAACACGCCATAACACCACCGCCTCCGAATTTTACAGTTGGCACTACACCCGCTGGCAGATGACGTTCACTGGGCATTCGCCATACGCACATCCTTCCATCGGATCGTCACATTGTGTACCATGATTGACTCGTCACTCCACCCAACGTTTTACCACTGTTCAATTGTCCAATGTTTACGCTCCTTACACCAAGCGAGGCGTCGTTTGTCATTTACCAGCGTGATGTGTGGCTTATGAGCAGCCGCTCGACAATGAAAGCCAAGTTTTTTCACCTCCCACCTAACTGTCATAATACTTGCAGTGGATCCTGATGCAGTTTGCAATTCCCGAGTCATGGTCTGGATAGATTTCTGCTTATTACACATTTCGACCCTCTTCAACTGTCGATGGTGTCTGTCAGTCAACAGCCGAGGTCGGCCTGTACGCCTTTGTAATGTACATGTCCGTTCACGTTTCCATTTCACTATCACATCGGAAACAGTGGACCTAGGGATGTTTAGGGGCCGGCCAAAGTGGCCGTGCGGTTAAAGGCGCTGCAGTCTGGAACCGCAGGACCGCTACGGTCGCAGGTTCGAATCCTGCCTCGGGCATGGATGTTTGTGATGTCCTTAGGTTAGTTAGGTTTAACTAGTTCTAAGTTCTAGGGGACTAATGACCTCAGCAGTTGAGTCCCATAGTGCTCAGAGCCATTTTTGATGTTTAGGGGTGTGGAAATCTCGCATACAGACGTATGACACAAGTGACACCCCAATCACCTGACCACGTTCGAAGTCCGTGAGTACCGCGGAGCGCCCCATTCTGCTCTCTCTAATGGCTACTGAGGTCGCTGATATGGAGTACATGGCAGTAGATGGCAGCACAACGCACCTAATATGAAAAACATATGTTTTTGGGGCTGTCCAGATACTTTTGATCACATATTTTCCCGTTTTCGAAAATCTATATCCATTACTTATATATACCTTAACAACAATGATTTTTTGGGTACAAAAAGTACCAGTTGTGGGGATGGTAACTTCTATAACCTCTGTTCATAGTAAATCGTCAAAATTTTGATCGTGTGTTCGTAAGATGATGATCTCATGGAACCTAGAAACTTAATTCGTTATCGTTATCTGTTATCGAGATACCGAGGTTCAAAGTCACGCTACTTATGCATGTAAAATATGCACATAATAACCGGTCTGAGTCGTAAATATAATTTTAACTGACATACATTGATGAGCCAGAACATTATGACCACCGATGTACTGTTGATATAAACGCATCCAGGCTATAGCAGCGTCACCTGGCAAGGAATGACTTCTAGTCAGACAAGCGCATGGTGAATGTAGTATCACTGAGCATGCTGTTTGTGTGTAGAGTGGGGAAAGCGCGCGATCGATCTGAGTTTGACCGAGAGCGGATTGCGATAGCCTGGAGGGTTGGTACAAGCATTTCGTAAACAGCACGACTTGGATATTCAAAGTGTGCTGTGGTGAATGTCTTCAACACGTGGCGAACCAAGGTAAAGCCATACAGATGTCGGACGTCGTAGACTGGGCAGACTTGTAAAACAGGGCTGACGGTGAAGTGTGGCGGAACTAACGTCAGACTGTAATGCTGGGCAGAGTACAAGTGTGACTGAACACACAGTGCACCGAACACTCTTAACGATGGGCTTACACAGCCGACGACCCATCCACGTGGAATTTAAACACCATGACATCGGCGACTACGACTGAAGTGGGCACGTGACCATTGGCACTGGACATTCCACATACCTTCATCATCATGCTGATGGGAGGGCGCGAGCCCGTCGTCTTCCATTGGAGCAGTTGCTTGACACCTGTACTGCGGACAGAGACAAGCTGGCGGTGATTCCAATATGCTCTGGGGAACGTTCACGTGATCGTCCATGGGTCCAGTGGATCTCGTACAAGACACCATGGTGGCCAAGGAGTGTCGTACGCTTTCTGCAGACCATACATATCCCTTCTTGACGATAATGTTTCCCGAGTGGCAGTGGCATTTTTCAACAAGATAATGCGCAAGGAGTGTGATGGAATGGTTCGAGGAGCAAAGTGGTGAGTTCCAATTGAGTGCTGGCTCCCCAAGTCGCCGGATCTGAACCCAGTCGGACAGATCTTGGATGTGACCCAACGTAGCGTGAGAGCTCATCGTCCCCTTCCCTGGAATTTACGGGAGTTACTTGAGTTGTGAGTGCAGATGTGGTGCCAACTCCCAGCAACAGCGACCTACCAAGGCCTCATTGCTTCCATGCCACGAGGCTTCGCCTCTGTTATACATATCAAAGGTGGACATGCCGGCTATTATGTAGGTGGTCATAATGTTCTGGTAGATCAATGTAGTGAACACGTGGCAAAGTTTCTAGGGTCACCGCATTACGCAATGTGTTTGTATAACGTGCACTTCACGCCTGTACAAATGTGCCAAAAGTGGTACTGCAGTGACGACAAATTGACTAAAAAGGGTCTTAACGTTCCTGAAAAGAATTTAAAGTGACTGCCAAAAAATTATGTAGAACTAAAAAGACTGCAAATTCAGTAAAATATCTCTAATAATACTTTTAGTTTTTTAAGATACAAATGATAAGAGATGCATTTTCGATGAATTGCGATCGATGAGCAAAGAATCCATGAAAAATGTGAAGAAACGTGTTGTGTTAACCTTATATTATACGTACTTATTTGTTGTTCATTTGTGTCGAAGTACATAAATCAACCGTCAGTACTTTACCGAACAGTAAAATTGGTTTCATAAAAGCAGCACATTCTGCTGTTGCAAAGAAATGAAGGGAACCAGCAAAAAAGTTCTCCTGTTGGAGCACAAAAAAGGCGAATATGTAGAACCAGCTGATTCATTCCTCCTTCCTCACCAAAAATTTTTGCATGCGAATATATTCGCGCTTTTGTGCTGAAACAGAGTAACAGAGAAGCCGTGGCGGTGGAAGAGAGATGAGATAGAACCAGTGAAAGAGAGAGAGAGAGGAGACAGTGATGGCGGGAGAGAAATTGCGGCAGTGAAAGTGAAGGAAGACAACAGTGGTGGAAGCCAAAGAGAGGAGATATTGGTAGTCAGTGAGAGCCAGTGGTAGTAAAAGACAAAGAGAGATGAATGGAGATAGGATCATTGGGAGAAGTAGAGATAGGGAACAGTGGAAATAAAACATACAGATGAGTGCAGACCCTATATAGGTTTGAGGGCTTTGGACCCTCCCAGACTGGCGAACTTTAATACGTTGGTATAGAGGAGGGTGCATTTTAGACAGAAATGTTAGACGCTTGGGTACAGGGGAAAAATAATTTTTGTGCTGCCGAAGTGTGTTGGTGAAAGGGACCTGGGGAATGGAAGACAAAAGCTGGCTGAGACAGAGAAGAGACGGTGGCAATAGGGTAGTCCTAGGAAGTAATGGGAGGAGGAGAAGGAGACATAGGAAGAAAAGAGAGACATACATAGGCAGTGGCACCGAGAGGGAAATGCTAAGTATAAAGGCTTAACTACAAACAGAGATTGGGTTAAAGGATTTAGAGTGATCTGTGTCAAAAGAGTGCGAATATGTTGGCATGCCGAAACTTTGTTGGGGAAGGCGAAATGAGGCAGCTGGTTGCCCATTTTTCAGTCAGTCTTTCAAAGAGGAATATATTCGCCTTTTTGTGCCCCGACAGGAACATTTATTCGCTGTTATAGTTTACACGCAGCACAGTTAATAAGTACTCTTTTTGTCAACCTGTTACGCTGACTACGCTAATATGTTCTTTATGTACAGAGGCAGTTACACTCATTAACCAATAATCACTCTCGGCTTACAAACTCGTCAGAGACAGAGAGGGAGGACGGATGTTGTATATCGACTTTCCACGTGGAACTCAGCCTGCCAGTTTCGTCTCGAGGCCTGCGAGAAAGACAGGCCGCGGCGCGTACGTCACGAGGTAGGCCTGAGCTCGCCCGCTCGCTCAACTCGGCTGACAAACTGTGTTTCTATACCTGTTAACTCCTAACTAGGTGTGTACGTACACACGATAACTGCATCTTCTACTGGAATCCGCTATTATGGAGTCTTACTGTTACTAGTCCTATAATGATCGGAAATCCATCCGAGGACAATAAAATTGAAACCATGCCAAACTGATAATCAGTTATAAAAGTGCACTTATTGTGTCAAATGAGGACTGCTAAGCAGAAGAGACTAAATGCTATAAACAAACCGTTATACCATTTATGCTGAGTATTGATCTTAAATTAAATTTTGTTGTAGTACTGTTAATCAGTAAGCCTTCATAATAGCGGAGTCCAGTAGAAGATCTAATTCGCGTTAGTACGCACACACCCATCTGCGAGTTAACAGGTTTAGAAACGCGTTTTGTCTGCTGAGCTGAGCGAGCGAGTCCATGCCTACCTTCGTGACGTACGCGCAGCGGCCTGTCTTTCTCGTGGGCGTCAGTTTGTCTGCTGTGACGTCACTGCGGAGACACGGCAGCTGACCGGAGATTGTCGCTAGCCGCAGTCATCAAGCAGTAATGGTTTCCTGTGCGACCAGTGCTGTGGTTTATCGGTTGCCATTGTACTTTTCTTTTGAAAACTGAATTGCCAGTGAAATTCCCCCAGTTTCCTGAGCGGTGCGGCAAGTACTGTGTTCTGGACTGTTAGAGAACGATACCACAACAGCAGCTTCATCCGCAGCCGTTGTCAACCATCCAACTTTGCATTTTCACGCAATTTCGCGTGAAGTTTCACCAGCGAACTGTGATTAATGAGAGGTTTGTCTCGACGGCATTGGTTGAAATCCTCTGCTAATCGCTCCTGACATCTGAACGACCTCAATGCCTTCGGCCTCCTTTGTTAATTCCATCATATTTGAGGTCTTGTGTAAAGAGTCAACATCAGTCGTGAATAAAGAATGAATGAAGATAAGTCCTAATGAAAGGCACTGTTTGATACATCTCATGATCACCTTTCTATCTGAAAATTAGGAGTTGCATTCAAGAAGGCGGCTTCCAAAATGGCTCATTCCGCACCCCTCTCTCCCATCTCATACTACTTTAATTTAAATTTCTGTCTGTCAACCATTTTTTTTGCTTTAGAAAAATGTTTTCTATTTATGTACCACCATGTAGAGGAAGAAGCTGCACCCCTTTCCTTGGTGTGACTAGAACCATTATCAGAAATGACTACTTTGAGGAACTGATCCCGTAATAACCTGCGTTTAATACCATTTTTCCACTTTTCCGAGCGATAACCCGTAGTGCTCAGAGCCATTTGTACTTCTTGAAACGCCAAATACTTCTGCTCCCATGCTTTCGGAAGCACCACCATAGGAGCACCCGCAGTTTTCCCAAGTCTGAAGTCACTTACTTCCTACATAACGCACTCACAGAAACACAGAACACTGTTCTGACCACGGATGTCACTAGCAACGTAGTTAGGACATCTATAGATGCCGTTAGTAGTTAAGTACAACAGTACAACCTGCAAACTTGGTTAGCATCTGCATTTATATTCAAGCAAGCATTCTCCGCCGTGTTTGCAGTTTCCTAGCCAACCGATGTATCTACACGGTTAATAGAGTATAAAGTATTTCCTATATCTAGTTTGCTCGAATCCCACTTTTCCTAGAATTATTTACCCCTCTCGTGATTTTCGCTACATGGAATTTCTCAAAGTTTTCATTTTCACAGCTAACTCCGTCGCCTTCTACGTCGGCATGTTACAGCCTTCTCCTTGTCACAATCCGTTTAAGTCGACGTTAGAAGCGTGGTGACCTGTCATTTCTTGCAGACACGACGTAAATGACAATAATTACCGCACTGCTTTGAACCACAATTTGGCAGCAGAAATCACTTCTCCACATTATATTAACCTATACTGCTTGCTTCCTCATAAAGTCAGAAATATCTAATTGTATAATACAGCACATTTTAGCTCAGGTATGGATATGTACTACAGTTGTTTATACTGTTTTCTGTTTTACATTCGTATAGTTAGGAGTGAGTTTGTAAGTTAGGCTGCCTCTATGCGTTTATATTTTCCTAGGTCTGAAGATGGTCATTCTGAAATTAATTACCTGATTAAAAATTAACATTGTGATCCAAGACTGCAGCTATAATTAAACAAATATGTTAATATCCATTGGCTGGATTTCAGATCACAAAAATCAAGAAATGTTATTCAAAAAGGTGAAAATTTTATTTAAGAAGTTTGAAGATTTTTTTCTCCAAATTTCTACATGTTAGTTTTTGCAGTCACCTTCTTATTGTCAGACGAAAGAGGCAAGACACTCTTCTGACGGTGAGATATGTGGCACAAAGTGATTGAATTTCCCTGTTGAAACTGTGTGAGCTACGGACCTTCATTAATGAAAGACGTAACAGAACTAATGAGGGAAGACGAAAATATCTCAGGTATCGGATGACTTCGGAACTGCCTTAAATGAATACGACTCACTCCTTTTCGGGAGGAAATCTGTGTGTTGCACATTTCACCAGACAGAAATAAATTTCAGTTGCGATTACTCGCAAACGATGACGTTGGGTAAGTATCTACATCTATACTTCACAACATATCTTTCGGTGTGTGGTGGAGAGTTCTTGTGTTAGGCCTTTAATATTCGAACTACGAACTCTTTGGAAGAAAACCGGTTGTTGATGAGTGTCTGTGTGAACTCTAGCTGCTATGAATTTCTCATCGTGGGCAACTCGAGATATGGGCATGAGAGGAAGTAGCACATCGCCTGACTTCTCTTGGTGTATGCACTATCGGAATGGTATGAAACGTGTGGTGAGTAGTAGTACCAGAAGTAGTAGTAACAGTAAATGATAAAGATTTTAATTAATTACTTCAGCTTCTAGACTTATCGAACATAAAGTTAAGAATCAGTACGTCTCCAGGGAAATATAATTCCATCGGATAAATGATAAGAATTAGGTATATCTGGGAGGGAGGGTGCTAATTGTGGGAATATGCGGTGTATGTGTAAGGGAAACCGTACACGAGACGGTAGGGTCAGGAGCGTACATCTGCTAGGTATGACAGCAGATATTGAACGAATTCAGAGATGTGGTGCTATCATCGTGACAAGTCCGTACTTCCCATATGAAAGCGTTAGGGAGATTTTCAGGAATCTTAAATGAAACTGTCTGGAAAAAAAGGAGACGTTCTCGTGTAAGCTTGTTGGATAAATTTAGGAATTCGGTAGTCAAGTATGACTGTGCAATGATTCTGTATCCTCTACGATACATCTTAAGGTGGGATCATGGAAATATTAACTGGGAAGCCAATAGAAAATTAGAGGTAATCTGTCAGGGATCTGTCGGAAGATCTCTTACATACAAGAAGCACTGCATGAAGTTCCACTAGGTGTAATCTCCTTAAAAAACCGAACGATTTACAGTGACATAGCCAGAGCGAAACAAATCGAATTTATGCAGCAGAGTACGCGTGACCTGCCTAGTATAATTCAAGTCACGCCAAACGTGTGGATGTAGCCCTCAACGGAACACCATGCAGACTTACAACAGGCTTTCTAAAATCTACTCCAACCGTGTCGCTTTACCAACTGGGACGAATAGCTCCAACTTATGTTTGAATAGAAAAAGCTGTGAACAAGAAAAGGAAGACAATAGAGTAGGAATTAACTCATTCATTAGACAGACATGAAATGAACATGCAGAGACTGAAATCCGAGAAGAACTTTCTGAGAATATTAAACTACTCACAACCACTGTTCAAAGAGCGAGGTTAAAGCTGTGGAAAGCTAAGACTCCGTTCCGCCTAGTTCGAAGAGAGTGTCTGAAAATCCGAAGAAATGGCTGACAGGGAAGTCCTTGAATAGACTAAGATCAGGAGTGGGTGGATCCGGGATTAATATGGCAAGATGGGACCACCCAAGGAAGGCAATGTCAAGTGCGACTGAAGAAGTTCAGACAAATTGACATTAACGTCGACTGTGTCCATACCGACTGGAAGTGGTCAATTATTGGTCAAATTTTATATATATAATTTTAATTAATTGTGTAAATGTGTACGTTTATTGCAAGAATAAATAATAATGTAAATAAGAGAGGTTAGGACGTGCAGCGATGAATATAGATCGTAAAGCAAAGTGCCTTCTCCTAATAAACTCTACAGTGAGTTACTGAGTGCATACGGAGATGTTGATGTAGAAAGAGACAATGGAAAATTACGTTGACGAAGTAATTCCGTAAAGGCGGCATTTTGTCACAGGATGAGTCAGTGATCTGTTTTTATTTATTACTAGCGAACCCAGCAACGCTTCGCAACTGCTAAAAACATACGCGAATTGAACATAAGTCCCAATCTCCTAGCTCCACCTCCCTTTGTCCTTCTCAATCTCCCACGCTCTCTGTTCGTCACCTCCACCCTCCCCCCTCTTCTCTCGTGCACCCTCTCTCCCCGTCCATATCCTCCTTCCTCTCTCTATATCCGTCATCTCCCCTCCCCCTTCTCCATCCATATCCTTCCTCTCTCTACGTTCTTCGCCTCCCTCTGACATCGAGCCTTGTTTATAGTTGTTCTTACCAGATATCTCACCAATTTCTTTCAAATTTTCAGTCTTATCTACTTGCGATACTCATACACATTCGCAGACAAAAATAATATACAGGTTTTCCGTTAAAACGACTGCGTGGAAGTGCTGGGTTCTCTGTTGTGAATATATACGATTTCGTTTCCTTTATCGCTAACAGTTTTAACGGTTATGACTACGAAGTCTTTCGCGACGGAGTCCTTACATAAAAAGTTCTCGGTTTACTTGCCGCGTCAAATTTCGATAAAATCCCAAGCTTTCGATGACTACCTCCGTCACCTTCGTCAGGGGGATCAGTTTTACCCCTGACGCGGCAAGTAAACCTAGAACTTTTTATGCAAGTTTTAACTGTGTTAGTAGGGCATCTAAACTGTTAGAAAAATTGTTTCTCCCCTACATAGTCTTTCCTTTTATTTGAAACTTGAAAGCAGAGACAGCATTGGTCATATGTTTTTGTTTATTATCGCAAAATCGATTTTCAGTCACTTAGTGACCATCTTCAGTGCTGCAATATATAACTTAAATTAGTAAGCACTGGTGTCAATAAGCTTACGGCGATCACATAGACTGATGATATATAAGTACTACTACTACTGTTAGTAGTAGTAGTAGTAGTAGTAGTAGTAGTAGTGGTAGTAGTAGTTCCCAGTGCCCACACATTCTAAGTCGACTACAAAGCCAACCAAAACGCTCTTAATAAACCATCATGCTTATTGCCTAGAGCACCGAATTCCAGTTATGTTGAACAGCATGTATTTCATCTGGTTGTTATACAGGGTGTATCATAATTAATGGCATACGGTTGAAAGTACACGATACTGCAGGCAAAAAAGTTTAGTAAACATCGGCTAAAACCGCATATCTTAAAACTAAGAGCACTTCATCATCTTTGACACTGTGAAGCAAATCATTTCTACAGCAAGCTCTTTGCTCTCCATGTTTTGCGAGGTGGTAGTATGTCTACATTTACATGATTACTCTGCTATTCACAATGAAGTGCCTGGCTGAGGGTTCAATTAACCGCCTTCAAGCTGTCTCTCTACCGTTCCATTATCGAACGGCGCGTGGTGAAAACGAGCACTTACATTTATCTTTGCGAGCCCTGATTTGTCTTATTTTATCGTAACAATCATTCCTCCCTATGTAGTTGGGTGCCAGCAGAATGTTTTCGCAATCGGAGGAGAATAATGGTGATGAAATTTCATGAGAAGATCCCGTCGCAACGAAAAAGCCTTTGTTTTAATTATTGACACTCCAATCCACCAAAACAAGAAAAAAATCCAGTAAACACGGGCTCTAAAGTGCATAACTTAGGAGCACAGAGCACGTCTTCATCTTCGCTTCTGTGGAAAACATCTTTTCTACTGAACAAGTGCTCATAGCTCTTAGGGTATGCATTTCAGAGTCCGTATTTATTGGACTTCTTTGCTCATAGTATCAGCGATATGGGTTTACGCTGTTAATTATGATACATCCTGTATGTTTGAAAGACATTGTAGCTTCTGTTTTCTCAAGTGCTGTGCTGTTTTGTACGATTTATGGTTTGTTTTTATGCAATTTGGTGAACTACGTTTCCTCCTGAAGCGAAGCGTAGTAGTGTGTGTCACGTTAAGCTGTGCATTGCTTTTAAAATACACTGGTGACCGACACGCTTTCTGCTAAGTTGGGAGGAAGAGATTAGTTCCCACATAGAAACCACAAAACTTTAATTACATAATTTGTGCAGTATGTGTGTGTGTGTGTGTGTGTGTGTGTGTGTGTGTGTGTGTGTGTGTGTGTGAAGTATTTTCTGAGGTGACTTGCTTGCTTGCTCCAACTATACAGCTCCGTCACAGGGCTAGTAAAGTTGGGCACAGGTACTGCAAAATGATAATGGCTACACAGATTAACAACAATTCACAATAACTTATGAACAGAAACTTTATAAATAGTTAACTGCAGTATGAATATGGTACAGGGCAATAGCTAAGTGTACACCTGCACCGATATGCCTTTGTTCTAGGCCTGTATCCAGTGAATGTTAAATCATGATCACTTTAGATCGTCCCGCCTGGCTATTCTTTGCGACGGGTTCCGGGGTTCGATTCCCGGCGGGGTCAGGGATTTTCACCTGCCCCGAGATGACTGGGTGTTTGTGTTGTCCTCATCATTTCATCACCGTTCATGAAAGTGTCGAGATTGTGCTGAGCAAAGGCAGAGAATTTGTACGAGCGCTGATAACCGCGCAGTTGAACGCCCCACAATCCAAATATCACCACCACCATCATCTTCTTTGCGGCGACTTTAGATGAGTCCGGATGCTGTCTTGAAGTACAGCTGGCACTGAACTGATACTGTCTTGACTGGAGCCACGCCTCAGCATACATCCGCATTCGGCGGATGGATACGCACTTGGGGACTATCTGTCTGACGTCAGGCGGATTCAGAAAATTGTCTTTGCCATGTGCAGTCCTCTCTGGACGTTGGCCTTAACTCAGTTGCAGCTGAGTACTGCGGAGGTTGATGCATTTCTATTGGGTTGCATCAATTCGTAGTGTTTTCCGTAAGTTTGATAAAAAAAAGATACACATAACAGAGACTTAAGTCATCTGTAATGTATTCTCCTTCACTATTTACAACAGTCAGCCAACGCTGGGGTAACTTTACGATACCGCGACTGTAGAAATCACGTGGTTTTGAGGCGAAGAGCTCAGTGAGCCATATTTGGAACGCATTTTCATCCGGAAATGAAGTTCCTTAAAGTCTGTTCGGTAGAGAACGGGAAAGAGCGTAAGATCAGGTGAATGAGTTGGCTGCAGAACGACTTCTCAATCCACTTCCGTGTAGTGTTTCTTGTAAGATGCGGGTCAATGTTATCGTGGAGTAGCGCCACTTCATGCAGTCTTTCTGGTCGTTGTTCTTGGACTGCGTGTGCAAGACCTCTCAGTTGTTGACAGCAAATTTCAGCAGTGTTGGGTACACCTCGGGGAATCAATTCGTAGCACATCACGCCGTCACTGTTCCCCCAGATGCATAACACTATCTTCTGTTGATACGCCCAGGACTTTGTTCGAGGTGTTTCTGCTTTGTTTGTCCTCAACCATTCGTTCCTTTTCCTCATGTTAGCATAAAGACACCATATCTCGTGACCTGTAACAATACAGGGTAGCAATCGTCGGTGCTGTTCACGAGCCAACCGATGACGATAGAGCAGATTTCTACATACGTCCACCTGCAGATTTTTGTGATTTTGGCTTAGAGCATACGGTATTCATACACCTGATTTTTTAATCGTATCCATTGGATGCAAATACCGCACGATGGTGAAACCATCACAGTTCATCACATTTGTCTGTTCTCGAGAACACTGACGTGGATCATTGTGGTCTGATGCGTTTAAACGATGCTCATCGAACCCTGATGGTCTTCCTGAATATGGAGAGTCATTAATGTCAAAACGGTCCTCTTTAGAACGATAAAACCATTTTCTTGCCGTACTCTGTCCAGTGCCATTATCCCCATACACGGCGCCAGTGTTTCTGGCTGCCTCCGCTGCTGTAACCCCTCTATTGAAATCTCACAGGAGAATACGTGTGAAATGTACCGATTTCTTGGCACTCGATTTTCTACCATCCACGGCCAAAACAAAAACATGTAAACTCGAATAGCAACAGTGAACTAGAAATAAAAAATAACAACCGATAAATAAATCCATAGCAACCGGAATACCGACATGCAGAACGTATACACCAATGTAATATGTAGACATACGACTGTGTTCCGTATCTTCCGCAGGACACAGTAATGTATACTACTTTTTAAACACACATAGTTTAACGTTGTTACCAAAAATCTCAAAAAGTTCTGTGCTGATTTACTTCATATTTTCGTATGATTCTCTGATAAACGTTCCAGCGGACATAGGCTCCACATTTTTTGGTATATATTGTACATAAATATGGAACATACTGTATATAGTTTACTTTAGAATTTTACACCGTACACTAATAAATCGGACGGACGTAGAAGGACAAGTTTTACTTTAATGTTGTTACCAAGGTTCTTCGCCAATTAATCTCAAATATTTACATGATACTGTACTAAACGTTCACATGAGCATAGGTACAAATTTTAAATGTATTTGTACAAAAATTTATATCTAATATCTACGAAAGAAATCTCGGAAGTTCTCGATCACTTTCCTCCAAATTTTTGTACGATACTCTAATAGTCATTCAGATCGACATCTACTATAAATTTTTTAAACGCTGTACGTGTTCTCTGTTAAAACCGACAGCGAATAAAAAAATAGTGTGCTGTGAAAATATGTGGTTTAGTTTTCTCTCTCACAGTCTGTGCTGTAATCGTTTTATCATGGCTTGGGTGGTATCTCTTATCACTTCGGCAATTACCGAAGCACATTCTCTGACAATTTCCTCTTGTATATCCTGTAAATAGCGAATAGTCGCCGGACACGGCGTATCCATGTAAAGTGCCATTGACATATAAACACCATTCGACGGTTTCGCAATACAACACTAAGGAACAGTAAGACTAGTATCGTCGAATCAAGCGAATATGAATGATGTATTCCTTCGAGGAACAAGTAGATATGCTTCTCATTTACAGAGAATGCCAACGAAATTCAGTGAGAGTTACAGACTTATACGCTGAAAGATATCCTCAACGTACTGACCCTACACATCGTACATTTAAATGTATGCATGATAAGTTGAGAACAACTGGATCTTTAGCGCATCGGAAACATATCCGGCAGAGGAAAGCTACCAACGACGAAACGGAAATTGGTACTTTTGCCACTGTGGTTCGAGATCCTTGTGTTAGTTCGCGTCAAATCGCAAGGGAATCTGGCATGAGTGTTGTTCGTTTCCTGCATCGCCATAAATATCATCATTACGATATCAGTCTCCACCAACAATTAACTGGTACGGCTTGTATGCGTCGCATTGAATTCTGCCAGTGGGGTCAACTTAAGATTCAGAGGGATGAGACATTTATTAATTTGATTTTATTTACTAACGAGGCTACATTCATGAACCACGGAAATGTGAGTTTGCATAACACTCATTATTGGGCAACTGAAAATGCATGTTGGCTGCTGCCAGTTGCAAAGCAAAAACCATGGTCGGTGATTGTATGGTGTGGGATTCTGAAGGACAGAATTATAGGGTACTATTTCATAGAAGCAAATCTTAATGGTAGGAAGTATACCATATTCCTTCAAAAATCATTAGGTATTTTTTTTAAAGAAATACCTTTAGAAACAAGGAACAGAATGTGGAATCTACACGATGGGTTTCCGGGACATTTTTTGCTGATGGCTAGAAATGAATTGCAGAGACAATTCCCAAATCGTTGGATTGGACGCGGAGGAGATGTGCCATGGCCGGCTCGTTCGCTAGACTTGACGCCTCTGGATTTTTTCTTGTGGGGATTCGTAAAAGACATTGTTTATAAAGATGTTCGAACTACGTGAAGATATGCGAAAGAGAACTGGCAGAGCATGTGCTTCGATAAGTGTCAATGTGATAAGGAATACCACTCAATTCATGATAAGAAGATTGCAGCACTGCATTGATACCAGTGGTCATCACTTCGAACACCTTCTATAAATGGACTTCCATTCCACCTTCTTGACCTTCGTTGAGCTTCAACGACCTTACTGCTACACATCACTGGAATCTTCTCGATAGCCGCTATCGGAAAATAAGTTCCAAACTATAGCACCCCATTTAAAGAAACAAAATTGACCTTCATATCTCTGAAGCGACCCCACCTAGCAACAGAAAACCAACGTCATATTATGGCCCCTGTTGTCCCATGCAACTTTTGTCCCACAAACTTTTCAGCTCCTATTATTCTTTCGGAGTTATTCTTGGTGGCAATAGTTAGTGACTCAACCTGTACATACGTACATTTACAGAGGACAGCGCCTATAACTTATAAATTCTGTAGCATAGTTGGATGACGTTCCATGGGTTCCAATTCAAAATATTACGAACTCACTTCCCTCCACAAGTCCTAGAAGTTTGTAACGGGAATTCCCGAACACACTCAATATTCTGACCGCTCGCGGAAGGCTTGCCAAGCGAGTGTCGACTAGCGGGCAGCGGGAACCACAGTAAAAAATGAAGGCAGGCTGAGAGCGGCGGGTTATTACCTCTCGTGGTCGGCCAGTACATGCTCGCTTGACTACAGGAGGCCACGCAGTGGCGGATAACGTGGTTGAAATGAAACGTGAATTAATATACTTTCCATGTCAATACTTAACAGATCTTACAGACAGGCTACAGACAATCCAAATACACAAAATATCTCTCTATATTTCGCTGGTTTGGTTATTTGCTAAAAAGAGAGTTTGAGGATTAGTTCTACGTTTAATATATGGGCTTTAAAGCGACTGTGCGCGACCAATCTGTCAGACATAGTGACGAGTAATGCCAAAAAACAACTATGACGTGTACTGTCCACAGCGATTGCGGTTTGTAAAACCACCAGTGCGCCCGTAAGCTAACAGTATCCCATGTCGATTATGTTACCGCAGTGCTGCTTCTGCAGCACAGCTAATTATCTTAATAAATTAATGGCAATAAGGTACTTTCGGCGAATTTCATTTAACAGTCAAGCTATACTCAGTAAACAAGAGTAAAACCAACGCAACCAAGTAGCGACAGGAACCTAAACTTTACCTAGCTTTGACTGTCCAGCTAAACCATTACCTTCATCTAATTTAAATATTAGCTGTCATCTTTAACACAATATCCGTTAAGTGGAACAAGTTACATTAAATGCACACACTTCCATGCACTCGACGCTCATTGGCTGTTGATTTATGGACATATCTCCACAGTGATACATTTCCCACGTAAGGCCGTCTGGGAATTTCTGTTCGATTAAAATGACTTTACTCCATATTACTGCGGTGCCACTGGTGCAGCACCCGTAATAAATCCTTAGCACAGAAAAAAAGATGGGTATGATTTCATGGTTTCAGCTAGTTTTCCAGTTTAGCGTTGCTTCTGGCTTCGTTGCTTCATATTTTTACCAGAAACATTTTAACTGTTTCTTTATTCTTATTAGCGTCCAGTCATTTGCCAAAGGTGAATTAATCTAGCCATTATATGGGTGTATTTTCCACTCGTGAGTTTTTTCTGCTCACGGATATGCCTGTTTGCCTAAGTTAGGTACCTATTGAACGCTTTAGCAGCTTTCCTTTTCCTACTGTCATTAGCTTTTGTCGTGTTGCTTCTAGTTGATGTAATGAAGCATTGACAGTGTCTGTCTGGCTGCGACCTCCCAGTTCTTTGAAATTCGTAATTACGTTTGACGCCTCGGTTACGAGTGGGAAGAATTTTATCGGTGTTGCAGTGAAGGCGGTGACAGTGGTTATCTGGTTCCATGGGACTCTTAACTGCGTTCGAACAATTTCTGTCGATGCACTCAGTTATGGTGCACTATTTTATGAACTGAGATTTATACCCTTTACCACCCATGAAACACAAACGTTGCCCTATGCTCTATAGTGCTGTCGGTGTACGCCTTCGTCTTGTTACTTTCGATATATTCATTTATTATTGCCTTTAATACTTGTTTATACTTACCACTTTGTAATTTCCCTAAATTGTCTGATGATGCCTATAACAAGCGAAACGCGTCACATGTGAAGGTTAAATACAATTATCTTCTCCAACCAAGACTGTTTTTTCTGTTCTATATTTCTGCTCGATTTGACGTTCTGTACCTTATCTTGACCTTTTTATCAAGCTGTTTTCCTTCACTCTGTATCGAGAAGTTCCAATGCTAGATACTTATGGGAAAACGAGGGGATTGGCAAAGTAAGGCTATTGGCAGTTGAAATAAAACTTTTTTACAGAGGGATATCCCGGAATATGCGTACGAAGCGATTTAAAGCGCTACGCCCACATGAACAACAGCTCATTTATTGGTAGACTCCTTAGGAGTTGTAGCCAAACCCATGAATGAGGTACCTTAAAAGACGCTCGTTCGGTCTTTACTTGTGTGTTGATCCTTTACCAGTAGGACGGATGAAGCAAATGTAGAAGATACAAAGATTACTCGCAATGCATTTCACCACGGGTTCATTAAGTGAATGAGATAGCGTCACGCATTGACGTTCTATATCACGGTGCCGTTTAATACTGAAATTCCAAGAGCGTCCGTCCCCAGGAGAACAGATTTTTCTACATATATCCCACAAAAACGTAGGAAGGTAAAATGAGAGATTCGACTTCATAAAAAGACTCACCGGCAGTTCATCGCGCTTACCATTCACAAAGGGAAGAGGAATATGGGTAAAGGTGGTCACGAAGTTCCCTCTTTCGCTTACTGTAAGGTGATTTACGGGGTGTATATAAGCATGTAACTGCTAGTAAGAGGAGGGTTGCATCGTTTGCATACCCATGTCAGAACCGCAATGATGTGCTTGTAGCACAAACAAATTCCACGGTGACTTCCAGACCCTCTTTTTTCCTCGTTTAGGGCAATTGGAGACCATGTCAAATAATAATTAGGCCTTTCTGGAATCTCCAAAGCCCAAAAGCTTTGCATAGTTTCTCTGTCTGCCTGTCTTCTCTCTTCTGTACAGCCGCTGTTCTGTTTTCGCTCATCGTGGACACACTTAAAATTGTTGATCAGTGATTTGTACTTTGATCGGTTAGAGATGTCCTCCTAATTCACTTCAGTGCTACTGACGTCCTCCATTACTCTCTCGAACCATTTCTCACATATTTTAGGTCTGTTGTCTAACACATTAAAAACATGCTTCGTTAATCGAGTTACATCCGTGCTTTCATACAACTTCAGTCGTCGTTTCTTCTTTGCCTCAATCAGCCAATCATTACACGTGTATAGCTCTTCCTGTAACTCTACTCTACTCTGTCCATTACCTTATGACCCCTTATTTTGCGGGACTGATGACCACAGCTGTTAAGTCCCATAGTGCTCAGAGCCAGCCTTATTTTGCGAGGTACCTTGCGCTCAAACTTCTCGGCTTTTCACGGTCCAGCCTTTACTGTCTGCCGGCCGAAGTGGACGTGCGGTTAAAGGCGCTACAGTCTGGAACCGCAAGACCGCTACGGTCGCAGGTTCGAATCCTGCCTCGGGCATGGATGTTTGTGATGTCCTTAGGTTAGTTAGGTTTAACTAGTTCTGAGTTCAAGGGGACTAATGACCTCAGCAGTTGAGTCCCATAGTGCTCAGAGCCATTTGAACCTTTACTGTCTATCTGTGGTATTCATTGGCGTGCAAGCATCTGTTTTCATCGCTGTGTTAAGAGCGCCTTAGTTTAGCTCATCTTGTGATTGCCTTTGTGTCATACAAAACGCGGCAGTCATCTTCTCTCGCCTGCTATCGTTGGTTTCTTTTTCGCTATTTCTCATCTGCACTATCTCAACAGGGTACTTGAACCTGTCGACTTTTTTTATATTTTATCGTACTGGGGCGTTGGTTAGGTACTTCGTTTTCTAGAGAGACAGTTGGAGGCCTGTTCCTTCAGCATGTTTATTTGTTCTACAACAGTCTCTGCGTTTCTTAACAAACTCGCCAGGAGATCAGCAATGGCAAGACAACTGATTAACACTGCACTTTGATCCTCCAACGTGAACTTTGTTCGATAGCCTTCTCGCACCTCATGTCGTTTCTCATCGTCAGATAACCTTCTTTAGCACGCGGCTGAAGAGAACTGCAGACAGTCCATCATAAACTCTGGCTCTAGTTTTAATTAAATACACTTTCGAGGGTGCCGTCACAAATTTTGTTGTAGAACGTATCTGTGTTAGAGTTCGCTTGATTTTTCCACCGTTTTAATGTCCCATTAATATTCTATCAAGATGTCAAACAAAACTTATAACAGAAAATAATTATATTTTGCTACTGTAAATTAAATTCGCAACTTATTCTTGTAAAGACCCTAACAATGTCTCAATTTATGTTCGGAATATTAATTCAAAAATATGTTAATTCTTGGTTTGTTTGTTACTATTCTTTTACAAATATTTAAGCTAGCAATGAGCTTAATAGAGTACTGTATTTCAGTTATAAAGATTTTGTGTATCTTTCCTGATAAATGATTTACTTACTAAGGAAACTGAAATACACAATGAACACAGACTGATGATTTTGCTACTACACATGACAAATTTATTTTAATTTAGGATTGCATGAAGTGGACGAAGGAGGTGTAGAGATAAATCCATCGTCTTTCAACATAGGTTTTCCCATAGTATTGAAGACATGTTTAAAAGCTGGCCAGGTCGAGACTCAAACGATTAATTGCTTAGCGAGTAGCCGCAGCTAATGGCGTGCTTCAGGAACAAAAAGAGAACACGGAAAGCGCCCCATGGGATGGCAGCGCGACAAGCAGTTAGGTTGAGAGTTACGGCCTGGGGCTGGTAATCCCCCCTGTGACGTGGCTCGGATCAAAGGTACCGCGAGTAAACGGTACTTCTAATCGTCCAGTAAAGTGCGGTCACGGATACAATTTTCTACTGAAGTAATATGCATTATATACAGGGTGGTCCATTGATCGTGACCGGGACAAATATCTCACGAAATAAGCGTCAAACGAAAAAACTACAAAGACGAAACTTGTCTAGCTTGAAGGGGGAAACCAGATGGCGCTATGGTCGTCCCGCTAGATGGCGCTGCCATATGTCAAACGGCTATCAACTGCGATTTTTAAAACATGAACCCCCATTTTTTATTACATATTCGTATATAACGTAAAGAAATATGAATGTTTTACTTGGAACACTTTTTTAGCTTTGTGATAGATGGCGTTGTAATAGTCATAAGCGTATGGCTCACAATTTTAGAAGAACAGTTGGTAACAGGTAGGTTTTTAAATTAAAATACAGAACGTAGGTACGTTTGAACATTTTATTACGGTTGTTCCAATGTGATACATGTACCTTTGTGAACTTATCGTTTCTGAAAACACATGCTGTTACAGCGTGATTACCTGTAAACACCACATTAATCCAATAAATGCTCAAAATGATGTCCGTCAACCTCAATGCATTTGGCAATACGTGTAACGACATTCCTCTCAACAGCGAGTAGTTAGCCTTCCTTAACGTTCGCACATGCATTGACAATGCGCTGACGCATGTTGTCAGGCGTTGTCGGTGGATCACGATAGCAAATATCCTTCAACTTTCCGCACAGAAAGAAATCTGGGGTCGTCAGATCCGGTGAACGTGCGAGCCATGGTATGGTACTTCGACGACCAATCCACCTGTCATGAAATATTCTATTCAATATCGCTTCAACCGCACGCGAGCTATGTGCCGGACATCCATCATATTGGAAGTACGTCGCCATTCTGTCATGCAGTGAAACATCTTGTAGTAACATCGGTAGAACATTACGTTGGAAATCAGCATACATTGCACCATTTAGATTCCCATCGATAAAATGGGGGTCAATTATCCTTCCTCCCATAATGCCGCACCATACATTAACCCGCCAATGTCGCTGATGTTCCACTTGTCGCAGCCATCGTGGATTTTCCGTTGCCCAATAGTGCATATTATGCCGGTTTACGTTACGGCTGTTGGTGAATGACGCTTCGTCGCTAAATGGAAAGCACGCAAAAGATCTGTCATCGTCCCGTAATTTCTCTTGTGCCCAGTGGCAGAACTGTACACGACGGTCAAAGTCATCGCCATGCAGTTCCTGGTGCATCGAAATATGGTACGGGTGCAATCGATGCTGATGTAGCATTCTCAACACCGACGTTTTTTAGATTCCCGATTCTAGCGCAATTGCTACTGATGTGCGGATTAGCCGCGACAGCAGCTAAAACACCTACTTGCGCATCATCATTTGTTGCAGGTCGTGGTTAACGTTTCACATGTGGTTGAACACTTCCTCTTTCCTTAAATAAGTAAGTATCCAGCTAACGGTCCGGACACTTGGATGATGTCGTTCAGGATACCGAGCAGCATACATAGCACACGCCCGTTGGGCATTTTGATCACAATAGCCGTACATCAACACGATATCGACCTTTTCCGCAATTGGTAAACGGTTCATTTTAACACAGGTAATGTATCACGAAGCAAATACCGTCTGCACTGGCGGAATATTAGGTGATACCACGTACTTATAGGTTTGTGACTATTACAGCGCCGTCTATCACAAAGCTAAAAAAGTAGTCCAACTAAAACATTCATATTTCTTTACTTACTAAACGAATATGGAATAAAAAATTGGGGTTCCTATTTTTAAAAAAAAACGCAGTTGATATCCGTTTGACCGATGGCAGCGCCATCTAGCGGGCCAACCATAGCGCCATCTTGTTTCCCCCTTCAAGCTAGTTAAGTTTCGTTCATTGTAGTTTATTCGTCTGGCGCTTATTTCGTGAGATATGTGGCCCGGTCACTATCAATGGACTACACACGATGGGTTACTGGTTCAGAATTCGCATTTGATTGTTGGTTCTTTTAGAGAAGATAGTGCTATACCTTTTTACCTTATATCAGTACTCGACAACAGTAGGCAATGGCCTTTTGATACTGCAGTTTACCGTTCTGCGATACTGTTGTTCGTATTGGTCGGAATCGCGCGACTGTGATGTGAGTATGGACTCTATGTGTCCAGGAGGGCCATATTCAATTACTGGGTCACTGAAGGCGGTGGTTGTGCTCTGTCTTCGAGATCTCTCAACATGATAACTCAGACTGAGTACAAAGAAGCCATCGCGACCTATTTCGATACGCATGGTGTTCGACTGTTACCCTGACCAGCACTTTCTCCAGATGCCTCAGCCACTGGATGCATCTGGTCCTGGGCTGCCTAGAGCTTGGCACACCGCTGCTCTCCAGAATCTACGATTGACGAACCCTGGAACAGACTAAAAGCAGAATGAAATGACGTAACATCCAGGGTCATATCAACTCCATGCCCAACCAGATGAGAGCCATTGTTGCTCGTGAGATGGCTGGCCTGTATGCCAAATTTCGAATCCTGAAATCACCTACATATTTAATTTCGTATGCTTCGTGCTACACTGCATACGCACAGTAAGTAAAACTTCGTTATTTACTATCTTTCCTGGGAATGCAATTTCAGTAGTCAGCAGTATAGATACAGTGATCAGCCAGAACATTATGAGCACCTGCCAAATAGCCGGTATGTCCACCTTTGGCAAGGATAACAGCGGTGACGTGTCGTGCTATGGGAGCAATGAGGCCTTCATAGGCCGCTGGAGGGCGATGGCACCAATTATGCACAAACAAGTACGTGTTCTCGTACATTCCGGGTAGAGGGGCGATGACCTCTGACGCTACATTCAATCACATCCCAGACGTGTTTTCGGTCGGATTCACTTCTAACGACTTACGGAGTCAGCACATCAATTTAAACTAGTCACTGTGTTCCTCAAATCACTCCATCACTGTCCTGGCCTTGTGACATGGCGCATTATCTTGTTGAAAAATGCCACTGCCGTCGGGAAGCACGTTCGTCATGAAGGGACGTACATCGTCTACAACCAATGTACAATACCCTTTGGCCTTCATGGCGCATTGCACGAGCTCCACCGGATCCATGGCCGCTCACGTGAATGTTCCCCAGAGCATAATGGAGCTGCCACCAGCTTGTCTACATCACGCAGTACAGATGTCAAGGAACTGTTCCCCTTAAAGACGACAGATTCGCGCCCGCCCATCTGTATGATGAAGAAGGTATCGTGATTCATCAGACCATGCAACGCTCTGCCGATCTTCCAACATCCAGTGCCAAAGGTCACTTGACCATTTGAGTCGTAGTTGCCGATATCATGATGTTAACATTGGCACATGCATGTATCGTCGGCTGCGGAGGCCATGTGTTGAAAACACTCACCACAGCACTCCTGGAACACCCGAAATGTCGTGCAGTTTTCGAAATGCTCGTTCCGTGCCTCTGGGCCATCACAATCTGCTCTGAGTCAAACTCAGATAGACCGCGCGCGTCTCCATTCGACACACGGACAACAAGCTCACTGATACTACATGCGCCGTGCGTGTGTCTGACTAGTAGTAATCTTTCGCCAGACGCGCTGCTACAGTCTGGACGGGTTTATATCGATAGTAGGTCGGTGGCCGTAATATTCTAGCTGACCAATGTATGAAGGCAGGTGTAGAACGTAATGCCGCAAAGATTTTACCTATAACTTTCATATCCAACCGGACCAGTCGATACATACACAAATTCGCTTCTGAACTTCAACAATAGTGAACAATCAAATAGCGCGTTTAACATTCGTATTCCAGACTTGCAGGGTTTGTAGAGGGGGATTATTATAATCCCCGTGACACCCATTAAATCACGTGAAGTGTTGAATCCCATATGATCATTAAGAATACAATCTAGCAACGTCCGTTCTTCTCGTAGCTTTCACAGACAGATTCAGTCATCTGTATACGGAACCGATTCTCGTCTGAAAAGACGACGTAGTGCATCTTCTGTGACCAGTGTTGTAGCCACTGGGGGCACCACTGCCTTTCTCTGCCGCAAAATCGAGGGAAACCACAACAAAGGTCAACTTTCTGGCAGTCCATGATGCTTCTGTCACCGTCTCATCGTCCAGAGGGATACTTGTCCTATGACAAATAAATCCATTTTATCACTCTAGATACGTGATGTGGACGTGTGAGCCGAACAATATGACTGTCTTGTCGGGTGCTGGTCGCTTGGGGACGCTGAGATCCTATAAACGTTGAATAATGGATTCCTGGGTCCATCGGGATATTTGCGTGACACTCATCTGATCGCGATCAACACGAAAAGCGATATCGATACCGTGTCTTCAGTGGTACATTAACCTGCTGCTATAGAATTCAGACACGTGCTGATGGACTTTTCTCCTCCATACTTGAGGCATAATACGTTATTCTCACAAAAACCCTCATTAAAATGCGATTTCTAAATGATAAATCCGTCGCGTAATTTTTCCTAATATGCAGAATATACACTATGTGATCTAAAGTATCCGGACATCCCCAAAAACATATGTTTTTCATATTAGGTGCATTGTGCTGTCACATATTGCGAGGACCTAATATCAGCGATCTCAGTAATTAGACATCGTCGGAGAGCAGAATGGGGTTCCCCGCGAACTCACGGACTTCGAACGTGGTTAGGTGATTGGGTGTCACTTGTGTCATACGTCTGTACGCGAGATTTCCATACTCCTAAACATCCCTAGGTCCACTGTTGCCGATGTGATAGTGAAGTGGAAAAGTGGACACGTACAGCACAAAAGCGTACAGGCCGACCTCTTCTATTGACTGACACAGACCGCCGACAGTTGGAGAGGGTCGTAATGTATAATAGCCAGACATCTATACAGACCATCACACGGGAATTCCAAACTGCAAGTACTACAACAGTTAGGCGGGAGATGAGAAAACTCGGATTTCATTGTCGAGCGGTAGCTCATGAGCCACACACATTGGACGATTGAACAGTGGAAAAACGTTGGGTGGAGTGACGAATCACGGTACGCAATGCAGCGATCCGATGGCAGGGTGTGCGTATGGCGAATGCCCGGTCACCGTCATCTGCCAGCGTGCCAACAGTAAGATTCGGAGGCGATGGTGTTATGGTGTGGTCGTGTTTTTCATGAAGGTAGCTTGCATCCCTTGTTGTTTTGCGTGGCACTATCACAGCACAGGCCTACATTGATGTTTTAAGCACCTTCTTGCTTTCCAATGTTTAAGAGCAATTCGGAGATGCCGACTGCATCCATCAACACCATCGAGCACCTGTTCATAATGCACTGCCTGGCGGAGTGGTTACACTACAATAACATCCATGTAAGGGACTGGCCTGCAACGAGTCCTGACCTGAATCCTACAGAACACCTTTGGGATGTTTTGGAACATCGACTTCGTGCCAGGTCTCACCGACCGACATCGATATCTCTCCTCAGTGCAGCACTCCGTTAAGAACGAGCTGCCAGTACCTGATTGAACGTATGCCTGCGGGAGTGGAAGCGGTCATCAAGGCTAAGGGTGGGCCAACACCATGTTGGATTCCAGCATTACCGATGGAGGGCTACACGGACTTGCAAGTCACTTTCAGCCAGGTGTCCGGATAATTTTGATCACATGCTGTATACCTATCTACTTTATAGGGTTGTGCTGAACAGTATATCCTAAGAATGTAGTATGCATTTAATGTTTTTGCATGCCATCTTCATCGTGATGCAAATTTAAGTACGGTATTCTTGTACTTCGGTCATTTTTACTCAACATTTTCAGTCTCAGAGAAGATGTTCAGTGCTCAGATGCTGAACTCTGTACCTGTCATCCTTACTACGCAGAAATATTTTCCTAACCTTCCTCACATTTCTATTCAGACTCGTAGCCAGGGAGGTTACAACATTCTCTCGTTCACTGATTTCTTTATCTATGTTAAGTGACTCAGTAAGTTTGGGTCTGTTTGTTACCAGGAGATATAAGGCATTACCTCGCCAGTCAATTGTCTGATTAATTGCTCAAGGTAAATTTCAGATATGATATTCAGAATCGCTTTCCCACATAAATCACTTATGCCTCCCAGTCTACGATTAGAAGTTGAAATATGCCCTCTAATATTATAAAATTATGAAGAAATTATCACAAGAAATTTTAAAAGTTTATTGAATGTAACCATTTTGACATTTTGCTGTAGTCAAACACTATGAAAGTAAACAGCCACCAAATTAAATACGCTGGAGTTGTTGTTGTTGTGGTCTTCAGTCCTGAGACTGGTTTGATGCAGCTCTCCATGCTACTCTATCCTGTGCAAACTTCTTCATCTCCCAGTACCTACTGCAACCTACATCCTTCTGATTCTGCTTAGTGTATTCATCTCTTGGTCTCCCTCTACGATTTTTGCCCTCCACGCTGCCCTCCAGTGCTATATTTGTGATCCCTTGATGCCTCAAAACATGTCCTACCAACCGATCCCTTCTTCTAGTCAAGTTGTGCCACAAACTTCTCTTCTCCCCAATCCTATTCAGTACCTCCTCATTAGTTACGTGATCTACCCACCTTATCTTCAGCATTCTTCTGTAGCACCACATTTCGAAAGCTTCTATTCTCTTCTTGTCCAAACTAGTTATCGTCCATGTTTCACTTCCATACATGGCTACACTCCATACAAATACTTTCAGAAACGACTTCCTGACACTTAAATCTATACTCGATGTTAACAAATTTCTCTTCTTCAGAAACGATTTCCGTGCCATTGCCAGTCTACATTTTATATCCTCTCTACTTCGACCATCATCAGTTATTTTACTCCCTAAATAGCAAAACTCCCTTACTACTTTAAATGTCTCATTTCCTAATCTAATTCCCTCAGCATCACCAGATTTAATTTGACTACATTCCATTATCCTCGTTTTGCTTTTGTTGATGTTCATCTTATATCCTCCTTTCAAGACACTGTCCATTCCGTTCAACTGCTCTTCCAAGTCCTTTGCTGTCTCTGATAGAATTACAATCTCATCGGCAAACCTCAAAGTTTTTACTTCTTCTCCATGAATTTTAATACCTACTCCGAATTTTTCTTTTGTTTCCTTTACTGCTTGCTCAATATACAGATTGAATAACATCGGGGAGAGGCTACAACCCTGTCTCACTCCTTTCCCAACCACTGCTTCCCTTTCATGCCCCTCGACTCTTATAACTGCCATCTGATTTCTGTACAAATTGTAAATAGCCTTTCGCTCCCTGTATTTTATACCTGCCACCTTTAGAATTTGAAAGAGAGTATTCCAGTTAACATTGTCAAAAGCTTTCTCTAAGTCTACAAATGCTAGAAACGTAGGTTTGCCTTTTCTTAATCTTTCTTCTAAGATAAGTCGTAAGGTTAGTATTGCCTCACGTGTTCCAACATTTCTACGGAATCCAAACTGATCTTCCCCGAGATCCGCTTCTACCAGTTTTTCCATTCGTCTGTAAAGAATTCGCGTTAGTATTTTGCAACTGTGACTTATTAAACTGATAGTTCGGTAATTTTCACATCTGTCAACACCTGCTTTCTTTGGGATTGGAATTATTATATTCTTCTTGAAGTCTGTGGGTATTTCGCCTGTCTCATACATCTTGCTCACCAGATGGTGGAGTTTTGTCATGACTGGCTCTCCCAAGGCCATCAGTAGTTCTAATGGAATGTTGTCTACTCCCGGGGCCTTGTTTCGACTCAGGTCTTTCAGTGCTCTGTCAAACTCTTCACGCAGTATCTTATCTCCCATTTCGTCTTCATCTACATTCTCTTCCATTTCCATAATATTGTCCTCAAGTACATCACCCTTGTATAGACCCTCTATATACTCCTTCCACCTTTCTGCTTTCCCTTCTTTGCTTAGAACTGGGTTTCCATCTGAGCTCTTGATGTTCATACAAGTGGTTCTCTTATCTCCAAAGGTCTCTCTAATTTTCCTGTAGGCAGTATCTATCTTACCCCTAGTGAGACAGGCCTCTACATCCTTACATTTGTCCTCTAGCCATCCCCGCTTAGCCATTTTGCACTTCCTATCGATCTCATTTTTGAGACGTTTGTATTCCTTTTTGCCTGCTTCATTTACTGCATTTTATATTTTCTCCTTTCATCAATTAAATTCAATATTTCTTCTGTTACCCAAGGATTTCTATTAGCCCTCGTCTTTTTACCTACTTGATCCTCTGCTGCCTTCACTACTTCATCCCTCAGAGCTACCCATTCTTCTTCTACTGTATTTCTTTCCTCCATTCCTGTCAATTGTTCCCTTATGCTCTCCCTGAAACTCTGTACAACCTCTGGTTCTTTCAGTTTATCCAGGTCCCATCTCCTTAAATTCCCGCCTTTTTGCAGTTTCTTCAGTTTCAATCTGCAGTTCATAACCAATAGATTGTGGTCAGAATCCACATCTGCCCCTGGAAATGTCTTACAATTTACAACCTGGTTCCTAAATCTCTGTCTTACCATTATGTAATCTATCTGATACCTTTTAGTATCTCCAGGATTCTTCCAGGTATACAACCTTCTTTCATGATTCTTGAACCAAGTGTCAGCTATGATTAAGTTATGCTCTGTGCAAAATTCTACAAGTCGGCTTCCTCTTTCATTTCTTCCCCCCAATCCATATTCACCTACTATGTTTCCTTCTCTCCCTTTTCCTACTGACGAATTCCAGTCACCCATGACTATTAAATTTTCGTCTCCCTTCACTACCTGAATAATTTCTTTTATCTCGTCATACATTTCATCAATTTCTTCATCGTCTGCAGAGCTAGTTGGCATATAAACTTGTACTAGTGTAGTAGGCATGGGCTTCGTATCTATCTTGGCCACAATAATGCGTTCACTATGCTGTTTGTAGTAGCTAACCCGCACTCCTATTTTTTTATTCATTATTAAACCTACTCCTGCATTACCCCTATTTGATTTTGTATTTATAACCCTGTAATCACCTGACCAAAAGTCTTGTTCCTCCTGCCACCGAACTTCACTAATTCCCACTATATCTAACTTTAACCTATCCATTTCCCTTTTTAAATTTTCTAACCTACCTGCCCGATTAAGGGATCTGACATTCCACGCTCCGATCCGTAGAATGCCAGTTTTCTTGCTCCTGATAACGACGACCTCTTGAGTAGTCCCCGCCCGGAGATCCGAATGGGGGACTATTTTACCTCCGGAATATTTTACCCAAGAGGACGCCATCATCATTTAATCATACAGTAAAGCTGCATGTCCTCGGGAGAAATTACGGCTGTAGTTTCCCCTTGCTTTCAGCCGTTCGCAGTACCAGCACAGCAAGGCCGTTTTGGTTAATGTTACAAGGCCAGATCAGTCAATCATCCAGACTGTTGCCCCTGCAACTACTGAAAAGGCTGCTGCCCCTCTTCAGGAAACACACGTTTGTCTGGCCTCTCAACAGATACCCCTCCGTTGTGGTTGCACCTACGGTACGGCCATCTGTATCGCTGAGGCACGCAAACCTCCCCACCAACGGCAAGGTCCATGGTTCATGGGGGGGACGCTGGAGTTAATAAGCTTAAAACTGAAAACATGAGGACGGTTATGGGGGATGTTAAAGCCCACTCCACAGCGTTAAGTTGTGATTTGTTGGAACATATGTTCCAACAATCTGAATCAAAATTTTGTTTTTTCATTGTTATTTCATCCCCTCTGGCCCTCAAGCGCAGAGGTTGGCTCTCAACGGTTACCTTTCACTGAATCCAAGTATTTACGGTAGTATAGGGGTACGTGCTCCTTCACACACCACACGAGCGGGAGCCACATGGCAAGCGTAATAACAGCAAACAGCTTGTATAAATATAAAACTACATCCACAATAGACACCTAAACGTATCGCTCGTGTAGCCAATGTGGTAAAATAACAAGGATGTAAACACAAAGAGTGTGAGATCGTGCATAAAAAGATGTCAATATGTGGAGTCAATATTTCATGGATTGTAAAATGTCTACCCTCAACGAACGTACAGTGACAATGGCAGACATTATTGTTGATGTAGCAGATACGGCATTAACTGTATTTTGAAGCTGATGACATCCGGTTCTTTGATACGTTGAAGGAGGTCATTCCAAGGTCACGTCAGTGCTGTGAAAATAGAGGTTTGAGAATGTGGCTGAGTGATAGAGTGGACCAGAAAAGATCTTACTCAGAGGACCAAGAGAGTCTCTGCTGTGTTGTTCAGTCAGGCGAGTTGAGATAAAGAAGCGATATGATGAACGGTATTCTTTTATAAGGGGGTGGAAGAGGCAATGTGTGTGGAAGTCTCTGAGTTTGTCTGCACATAGCCATGATAGCTGTACATAAGATAGTAAGGTATGATCAAAAGGCTGAAAGTCATGTTTCTATATCGTGTACAGGTTTTCATCGCCAGTTCCAAGTGCAATGAGAGTTTAATCGATAACGGAGAGAACAAGCGATTGTGCAACTTTCTTTTTCCGATCGAAAAGGAAGAGCTTACTGGGGAAGAATACTGTTGATGCCTTCTTACACGTTGCAGCTATGGGTTCATCACAGTTTGGATTTTAACCTTTAGTACTCCTAGACAACATTCCATTAGAACTACTGACAGCCTTGGGAGAGCCAGTCCTGACAAAACTGTACCATGTGGTGAGCAAGATGTATGAGACAGGCGAAATTCCCTCAGACTTCAAGAAGAATATAATAATTCCAATCCCAAAGAAAGCAGGTTTTGACAGATGTGAAAATTACTGAACTATCAGTTTAATAAGTCACAGCTGCAAAATACTAACGCGAATTCTTTACAGGCGAATGGAAAAACTGGTAGAAGCCGACCTCGGGGAAGATCAGTTTGGATTCCGTAGAAATGTTGGAACACGTGAGGCAATATTGATCTTACGACTTATCTTAGAAGAAAGATTAAGAAAAGGCAAACCTACGTTTCTAGCATTTGTAGACTTAGAGAAAGCTTTTGACAATGTTAACTGGAATACTCTCTTTCAAATTCTGAGGGTGGCAGGGGTAAAATACAGGGAGCGAAAGGCTATTTACAATTTGTACAGAAATCAGATGGCAGTTATAAGAGGCAAGGGGCATGAAAGGGAAACAATGGTTGGGAAGGGAGTGAGTCAGGGTTGTAGCCTCTCCCCGATGCTATTCAATCTGTATATTGAGCAAGTAGTAAAGGAAACAAAAGAAAAGTTCGGAGTAGGTATTAAAATCCACGGAGAAGAAATAAAAACTTTGAGGTTCGCCGATGACATTGTAATTCTGTCAGAGACAGCAAAGGACTTGGAAGAGCAGTTGAACGGAATTGACAGTGTCTTCAAAAGAGGGTATAAGATGAACATCAACAAATGCAAAACGAGGATAATAGAATGTAGTCGAATTTAGTCGGGTGATGCTGAGGAAATTAGATTAGGGAATGAGACTCTTAAAGTAGTAAAGGAGTTTTGCTATTTGGGGAGCAAAATAACTGATGATGGTCGAAGTAGAGAGGATATAAAATGTAGACTGGCAATGGCAAGGAAAGCGTTTCTGAAGAAGAGAAATTTGTTAACATTGAGTATAGATTTAATTGTCAGGAAGTCGTTTCTGAAAGTATTTATATGGAGTGTAGCCATGTATGGATGTGGAACATCCACGATAGCTAGTTTGGACAAGAAGAGAATAGAAGCTTTCGAAATGTAGTGCTACAGAAGAATGCTGGAGATTGGAGGGTAGATCACATAACTAATGAGGAGGTACTGAATACAATTGGGGAGAAGAGGAGTTTGTGGCACCACTTGTCCAGAAGAAGGGATCGGTTGGTAGGACATGTTCTGAGGCATCAAGGGATCATCAGTTTGGTACTGGAGGGCAGCGTGCAGGGTAAAAATCGTAGAGGGAGGCCAAGAGATGAATACACTAAGCAGATTCAGGAGGATGTTGGCTGCAGCAGGTATTGGGAGATGAAGAAGCTTGCACAGGATAGAGTAGCATGGAGAGATGCATCAAACCAGTCTCAGGACTGAAGACCATAACAACACAACAGTGCTCCTATACTGTTTTTCAGGGAATTTGGGATTAAAAACAGTAGGAATTACCGATAAATGGAGCTAATGAGCCCTAGTATGATCAGTCAGGATCGCTTGCGTTTTAGATGGATGTGTAGATGTCTCATTCCAGCAGCGAGTTCCCACCGTGAGGTCAAACCCACGAGCCACTGGAAGTTGGCGGAGCTGCAGCAGCAGACCCGCTGGCTGGGCCCGGCAGGACGTGGGGTACCGCCGTGCCGGCGGCGGCCAGCAGTCTGCAGCGTATTGTGCCGCCGTGCCACCCTGCCACCCCGCCTATCGATTGACGGGGACTGCTCGCTGGGTGGGGTGAGCGCGAGGGTAGGAACAGCGCGCCTGGGAGTCTGGTTTCCCGCCACACCGGTAGCAGACCAGCTGACGGCCGGCACGGCGTGTCGCGGTCGGACGGGTTCGCGAGAGGCGCTTTGAGTCGGCACGTGGGCGGCAGTGTGCGCACACCGCGGAGGAAGGGCACGCGAAACGGAAAGGTTGCACCGCCGCCGCACGTGTACTGTCACTCACAGGCGGCTGGTTTCTACACGGTTGCGCTCGGAGTCAACGAATTTCACGGCGGGTAAAGCACACTTCTAACAGAATGCCGTTAAAAACCATTCAAGACATCCGGTTTCAACAGTATTTGCAGTCATCTTCAGGTATTAAAAATCTTTTGTAATAAAACATGTTCAATTTACGCTGAACGTCATCCAGAAGATGTCAAGTTCGTAACACTTAGCACACTGTCCCCCTGACATCTTTTGTAAGAGGTTAAACGTAAAATGAGCATGTTTTACTACAAAGAGATGTTTAAGACCTGAATACTACAGCAAAGACTGTTGAAACCGGATGTCTTGAATAAAACACCCTTTGCCCGATGTTGGCTTTTGAATGCTTTTTAACAATCGAAGCAGATCGCCCTTAAAAACTCTCATAATTCGAGAAAACTGCCGTCTTATGGTTCAAATGGCTCTAAGCACTATGGGACTTAACATCTGAGGTCATCAGTCCCCTAGACTTAGAACTACTTAAACCTAACTAACCTATCACACAGACCCATGCCCGAGGGAGGATTCGAAATTGCGACCGTAGCAGCCGCGTGGTTCCTGACTGAAGTGCCTAGAACCGCTCGGCCACATATTGCTGTCATTCTCGACTACCTGTTTATTGACCAAATTCATGAATTAGACCAGATCTGTGACTCGATTCAACACTTTTTAGCCGAAGTAAATTGTCGGGAATACCCCACGGCAACGTTCAGTGGCTCAACAATAATGTAAATTATATCGTGGAAAATGTCGAAAGCTCCGTGAGGCTGTTCACAGACGGTTTTGCAGTCTGTTGGAACGTTGCGAGATGCATATAAATAGCAAAGCGAAAACACTGATAGTATTTGATTACAAGACTAGCGATGAAAACCTCGAACAGGTCAAATCTTACAATTGTTTCGGGGTACTACTAATGAAATACACATCGGATCAAAAGTATTCGGACACCTGTTAGTGGACATTAATATGGCAAATGTTTTAATTCTGCTGGGGACACTTTGAATGAGAATCAGAGAAGGTACTGAGGTTGAAAACAGGGTTGTGGAGCGAAGTCGACGTTCTGACTGCTTCCAAAGGTGTTCCATTGCGTTCATTTCGGGATTCGTGCAGACCAGTCCATTTCATGAATGTTAGTGTCCACAAACTGTTACCTCACACTTGCTGCTTTCCGAAAGGGTGTATCATCAACTCCGAACAGCTCCTTTACTGTTCGCAGTACACAGTGCGGTAAAGCGTGTTTACAACATATAGCGTTTTCTTAAGCGCAATTAGCCGACCACACCCCAATCGAAAAACGCCGCCATACCGTAACACTAATTCTATCGTACTTCGCTCCAGCTTTAGAGCGGTTTGAGAATCTGAGATGAATTTGTTACTCAGGTGGCATCCAGTGAGTAATCCAAGTCCGAAGTCACTGAGCTCTCCTGATCAATAAATTCCCTACTGAAAACACAATACTGCTCGCCTTCTTCTATACTGACGGGTCCACGTTCCTGGTATCTAGTGGTCCATTCCGCATGACGTAGCACCGGCTAGACACTTTTGATCAGATACTGAATATGTTTTTGTTGTTGCTGTGGTGGTCTTCTGTCCAGAGATTCGTTTGATACGGCTCTCCAGACTATATCCTGTGCAGGCCTCTTCATCTCCGAGTAACTATTGGAACGTACATCCCCTCTGAATCCGCTTACTGTATTTATCTTTTGGTCTTCCTCTACGATTTTTACCCCCTCCCCCCCCTCACACGGCTCCTTCCAGTACTAACCTAGCGATCTCTTGATGCCTCAGAATGTTTCCTACCAACCGATCCTTTCTTTTAGACAGGTTGTACCGCACATTTCTCTTCTCCCCAATTCTACTCAGTATGACTTCATTACTTACGCGATCTACCTATCTAATCTTCAGCATTCTTCTGCAGCAACACATTTCAAAAGTTCCTATTCTCTTCTTGTCCAAACTGTTTATCGTCCATGTTTCACTTCCATACAAGGCTGCACTCCATACAAACACTTTCAGAAAGTACTTCCTGACACTTAAAGCTATACTCGATGTTAACAATCTTCTCTCTTTCAGAAACGCTTTTCTTGCCATTACCAGTCTACATTTTACATCCTCCCTACTTCGACCATAATCAGTTATTTTTCTTCCCAAGTAGCAAAACTCATTTACTACTTTAAGTGTCTCATTTGCTAATTTATTTCCCTCAGCATCACCTGATTTCGTTCGACTGTTTTCCATAATCCTTGTTTTGCTTTTTCTGATATTGATCTTATATCCTCCTTTCATGATACCGTCCGTTCCGTTCATCTGCTCTTCCAAGTACCTCGCTGTATCTGATAGAATTACAGTGTCATTGGCAAACCTTAAAGTTTTTAAATTCCTACTCCGAATTTTTTTTTCGTTTCCTTTACTGCTTGCTCAATATACAGATTGAATAACCTCGAGGATAGGCTACAACCCTGTCTCACTCCCTTCCCACCCGCTGCTTCCCTTTCATGTCCCTCGACTCTTACAACTGCCATCTGGTTTCTGCACAAATTGTAAATAGCCTTTCGCTCCCTGTATTTTACCCCTGCCACCTTGAAAGAGAGTATTCCAGTCAACATTGTCAAAAGCTTTCTCTAAGTCTACAAATGCTAGAAACTTAGGTTTGCCTTTCCTTAAGCTTTCTTCTAAGATAAGTCGTTGGGTCAGTATTGCCTCACGTGTTTCAGCATTTCTACGGAATCCAAACCGATCTTCCCCGAGGTCGGCTTCTACCAGTTTTTCCATTCGTCTGTAAAGAATTCGCGTTAGTATTTTGCAGCTGTGACTTATTAAACTGATAGTTCGTTAATTTTCACATCTGTCAACACCTGCTTTCTTTGGGATTGGAATTATTATATTCTTCTTGAAGTCTGAGGGTATTTTGCTGTCTCATACATCTTGCTCACCAGATGGTAGAGTTTTGTTAGGCCTGGCTCTCCCAAGGCTGTCAGTAGTTCTAATAGAATGTTGTCTACTCCCGGGGCCTTGTTTCGACTTAGGTCTTTCAGTGCTCTGTCAAACTCCTCACGCAGTATTGTATCTCCTATTTCATCTTCATCTGCAGTCTCTTCCATTTCTATAATATTGTCCTCAAGAACATCGCCCTTGTATAGATCCTCTATATACGCCTTCCACCTTTCTGCTTTTCCCTTCTTTGCTTAGAACTGGGTTTCCATCTGAGCTCCTGATATTCATGCAAGTGGTTCTCATTTCTCCAAAGGTCTCTATAATTTTCCTGTAGGCAGTATTTATCTTACCGCTAGTGATAAGCACCTCAACATCCTTCCATTTGTCCTCTAGCCATCCCTGCTTAGCCATTTTGCACTTGCTGTCGATCTCATTTTTGAGACGCTTGTATTCCTTTTTGCGTGCTTCATTTACTGCATCTTTATATTTTCTCCATTCATCAATTAAATTCAATATCTCTTCTGTTACCCAAGAAATTCTATTAGACCTCGTCTTTTTACCTAGCTAATCCTCTGCTACCTTCACTGTTTCATCTCTCAAAGCTACCCATTCTTCTTCTACTGTATTTCTTTCCCCCATTCTTGTCAATCGTTCCATAATGCTCTCCCTGATCATCTCTACAACCTCTGGTTCTTTCAGTTTATCCAGGTCCCATCTCCTCAAATTCCCACCTTTTTGCAGTTTCTTCAGTTGTAATCTACAGTTCATTACCAATAGATTGTGGTCAGAGTCCACATCTGCCCCTGGGAATGTCTTACAATTTAAAACCTGGTTCCTGAATCTCTGTCTTACCGGCCCCTAGACAGTCAATAATGTTGACAACTCTTCCCGCATGGGCAATAATACTGACCGTTTTGGAGTGTGATTCAGAGGTTGCGCAATAATAATGTTAACAAAAAGAACTTTGGAAATACACTGCACTGGGCAGTGTTGACAAATCATTAACAATCTCTTGCATGCTACACAGACCAAGGAGGTTAGGTTAGGTTAGGTTTGCTGTGTTGTTGTTCACTGGAAAATGAGTTCGAAATAATACGGAAGAGCATCACTATCAGAGCGCATCGAAATGTGTAGATCATAGCCGGCATTGTAGGATGTTATGGCAGATGAGACATCAAGGGAAGTGTTAAGACTGATGAATCATATGATTTATAGCTCAGAAAATATAGGGAACTGCTACGAAGAAAGATGTTTGTACTTTAATTGGCGCAAAATTGTGAATAAAAGTATACACTAAGGTGACAAATAACCATGGGATAGCGATATGTACATTTACAGGTGACGGTACTGTCGCGTACACAAGGAATAAAAGAGCAGCGTCTTGCCGGAGTCGCCATTTATACTCAGGTGATGCATGTAAAAAGGTTTCTGCCGTGATTATGGCCGCAGGACGAGTATTAACATACTTTGAACGGAGCTAGACGCATGGGACATTCCATTTCGTAAATTGTTAGGAAATTTAATATTCCAGGATGCACAGTGTTAAAAGTGTTCCGAGAATACCAAATTTCAGGCATTACCACTCGGCATGGACAAAGCAGAGACCGACTGCCTTTACTTGACGAGCGAGATCAGTGACATTAGCAAGCAACACTGAGTAAAGTAACCGCAGAAATCAATGTGAGACATACGACGAACTAATTATTAGAAAAGTGGGGCTAAATGTGGCGTTATTAGGCTATGGTAGCAGATGACCGATGCGAGTGCCTTTGCTATTAGAAAATCGCCTTCGGCGCCTCTCCTGGGCTCGTGACCATATCAGTTGGACCCTAGACGAGTCGAAAATAGTGGGAAGGTCAGGCGAATCCCGATTTAAGTTGGTAACAGGTGATAGTAGGGTTGGAGCGTGGTGCAGACACCAGGAAGCCGGAACCCAAGTTGCCTACAAGGCACTGTGCAAGCTGGTGGTCTGTCTGTAATGGTGCCGGCTGTGTTTACATGGAATGGACTTGTTGCTTTGGTCCAATAAATCGATCTTTGACTGTAAATGATTATGTTCGGCTAGTTGCTGCCATAAACTGACCTCATGATAGCAAACAACGATGGGATTTTTTCGCAGTTGTTCGCGATTAGTTTGAAGAACACACTGAAAAATTCGAGCTAATGGGTTCGCTTTGCACATCACCCGACTTGAATCCCATCGAACATTCATGGGACATAATCGAGAGGTCAATTCGAGCATGACGACTTCTGCACCGGCAGCACTTTCGCAGTCACGGACGGCTAGAGGCAGCGTAGCTCAATATTTCAGCAGCGGACTTCCGACGACTTCTTGAGTCCACCCCACATAGAGTCGCTGCTCCACACCGGGCCAAAGGAGGTCCTACATGACATTAATAGGTATTCCATGAGTTTTGACACCTCAACATATATAGATACACACTACAGGTCATTAAAATTGTTACACCAACAAGAAATGCAGATGACAAACGGGTATTCATGGAACAAATATATTATACTACAACTGACATGTGATTACATATTCACGCAATTTGGGTACATAGATCCTGAGAAATCAGTACCCAGAACAACCACCTCTGGCCGCAGTTACGGCCTTGATACGCCTGTGCATTGAATCAAACAGAGCTTGGATGGCGTGTACAGGTACAGCTGCCCATGCAGATTCAACACGATACCACAGTTCATCAAGAGTAGTGACTGGCGTATTGTGACGAGCCAGTTGCTCGACCACCATTGACCAGACGTTTTCAATTGGTGAGAGATCTGGAGAATGTGCTGGCCAGGTCCGTATAGCACTTGCAACATGCGATCGTGCATTATCCTGCTGAAATGTACGGTTTCGCAGGGATCGAATGAAGGGTAGAGCCACGGGTCGTAACACATCTGAAATGTAACGTCCACTCTTCAGAGTACCATCAATGCGAAGAAGAGGTTACCGAGACGTGTAACCAATGGCACCCCATACAATCATGCCGGGTGATACGCCAGTATGGCGATGACGAATGCACGCTTCCAATGTGCGTTCACCGCGATGTCACCAAACACGGATGCGACTATCATGATGCTGTAAATAGAACCTGGATTCATCCGAAAATATGACGTTTTGCCATTCGTGCACCCAGGTTCGTCCTTGAGTACCCATCGCAGGCGCTCCTGTCTGTGATGCAGCGTCAACGGTACTGCAGTTATGGTCTCCGAGCTGAGAGTCCATGCTGCTGCAAACGTCGTCCAACTGTTCGTGCAGATGGTTGTTGTCTTGCAAACGTACCCATCTGTTGACTCAGGAATCAAGACGTGGCTGCACGATCCGTTAAAGCCATGCGAATAACATGCCTCTCATCTCGAGTGCTAGAGATACAAGGCCGTTGGGATCCAGCACGGCGTTCCGTATTAACCTTCTGAACCCACCGATTCCATATCCTGCTAATAGTCATTGGATCTCGACCAACGCGAGCAGCAATGTCACCATACGATAAACCACAATCGCGATAAGCTACAATCCGACCTCTATCAAAGTCGAAAACGTGATGGTACGCATTTCTCCTCCTTACACGAGGCATCAGAACAACGTTTCACCAGGCAACGCCGGCCAAGTGCTGTTTGTGTATGAGAAATCGGTTGGAAAATTTCCTCATGTCACCACGTTGTAGGTGTCGCCACCGGCGCAAGCCTTGTATGAATGCTCTGGAAAGCTAATCATTTGCATATCACAGCATCTTCTTCCTGTCGGTTAAATTTCGCGTCTGTAGCACGTCATCTTCGTGGTGTAGCAATTTTAATGGCCAGAAGTGTATATCTGTTCCATACGACACTTACGTTAATATAATCCTTCAGTGCACCTATTATTGCAGGACACGTTTCCATAAATATGTGTAAAATATTGTAAGGTGAAACAAAACTTGTAATTTTCAAGTCTTCTAAAAACTGCAAGTAGCAAGGTACCGTAGCGTAATAGAAAAGTTCTGACTTAGTGGAACTCTCTTGGTATTCTTGGATGATGGGGATATGGGCGTCACAGAAATGCGTCCGAAGGATAGTAGACCGAAGTTGGGGAAGGGGAAGGAGAAGGTGCGTATGCGTGGTAACGCCAATGATTGAAGATAACCATTTCCAGTAATGTATGAAATGTTGGACCGTCAACACACAACAAGCTTTATTCTTCATCAACCTCAACTTTCTCAGTAAGTTTTCGTGAGTTATTTTTGACGTTCCTTGGATAAATTTTTCGTTCACCATTTTTTCTGCTTGCAACAGAAAAGAGTAATTATGACAACAGCATCGTCTTTATGGTCCAACATTCCGAGCCACAGTATTATTGGTCAGTATTAGTGACAGTATTATTGAGAAGTCTAGGTTGTCACCAATAATATTGCACAGTACTGTTGTGCAATATTATTGACCACCCCAGGAGCCGCTGAAGTCAGGTCACAGCCGGCACGAATGTGGAGCGTCATAATTCCGCCTCAGTGGCGCATGCCAGTAAGAGAACTTGCTTCTAACTGCAGTAATCAATATGCTGCAGCCCAAGTTATTTCTAATACAAGCATTAAATTGATGCGTATCCCGTAAATGGCAACAAGTGCTTCCGCTGAATAGCACTCTGAAACGCGAGCTCCTCGGTAGTGAACACGGCTACGATTATACGCGTTGTTGCCACCATAGACAACTTTATTATATTCCGTCGATGCGCAGATACTCTTCAACCCTTTCACTACAGATTTGTTGTGGGACTGAAAGCCAGTAATGTGCGGTTGTTTTAATTAATGACATAGTCAGAAGGAAAAAATGTAAAAAAATATTTGCTCTCGTCTCCAGTTTGGGAAAGGTAGGACACATAGGATTATTACAAACTGCTTCCGGTGTTTCAGGAGGCGCCTTCGCAGAACTAAAAGAAATAGAGGAAACAGACACACATTAGTGAATAGGGCGTCTCTCCCACCTTTTAACTCACATTGCAGGATTTCAATATGGGCCCCGTTTGTGACACAGCAAACGTCAGTAAATGCTTGCAATCCACTGATACGAATTTTCCGGAAAGGGGCGACTGCAATCTCCTTTGCAAATCTCTTTATTGCGTTGCCTATGTGCACGCGCGAACTAATTCATTGCGACAATGCGTAGCGGGTGATACGATTGCATCTTCTACCTACAAGTGCGATCTGTAATTATACGTTTTCTGAAAACCATTAATAGGCTTCTCTTTATTAGTGTGACATCGATAACATGCAGCATATTTCCAGTCTTTCTCTGATAAACTATGATGGGACAAAATTAACAGCTGGCAGACCCAACGCTGCATTTACGCTGTCGCAGGGACACGCACTACAAAGGAGCCAAAAAAAAGCTGAAAAACAAAAAAATCTTTCTTTCGTAGTACAGTATGGATCTTCTCAACATTATAAAACCTATAAGCGTTATTATTTTGCATCGGTTTATTCGGCTAAATTTTTCAGTGGACAGCTGGTACAAATTAACTGAGCATTCATCGCTCAAACTCTGCGATTCCTCGTTTCAAATTTCCATTGCCGCCCTGTCAACGCCTAACATGTCAGTAGAGAAAATCGCTGAAACTTTTAAAAGAATGCCTAACGGGAATCTGACAGATTGAAATGAGTTCGATTTCCCGATAAAGCTTATTCGTTCCCAATCGCAATGTATCCAAACCAGAACCTGTAAACGCGTTTTACTTCCTACTAGCAGAAGCGGACTTTTTAGCTCTTGGAACTGGAAAAACAAAATTCCGGTACGTTTATTCGTTAACGAGGTACGGCAGGAAACGTGCAGTATGCCCTCAGAGCCACAGCGTCTGGAAGATTTCCAGCTGACTCTTGACACCACAGCAAGCTCACAGGAATACAGTGAGAGTGTTATCGAGGAAATTCGAATGAGAAATAAATATATTGCGTGTACTAAAAAAGCAACCACCATAAAAAAACCTTTCAAATCGTGGAAGAGCTCACACAAACTACAAAAATGGTTCAGATGGCTATGAGGTCATCAGTCCCCTAGGACTTAGAACTACTTAAACCTAACTAACCTAAGGACATCACACACAGCCATGCCCGAGGCAGGATTCGAACCTGCGACCGTAGCAGTCGCGTGGTTCCAGACTGAAGCACCTAGAACCGCTCGGCGCCAACGGCCAGCCACAAACTACATTTCACCAACGATTTACTAAGAAGTCGTATGACTGTCTGCCAACTTAAAGCTCGCGTCACATAAGTCGGTGCTTCCGCACATAGAGGCGGAGCAGTTGCCGAAATGCGTTGTTGCGGACAACAATCAGGCTCATCTGCCTACGGTACATCGTATTATACGTTCAAATCTATGAGGGAATAGTAAATATTAAAACCAATTTCGACCAGTCGTCATGAGAGAAATATTAATTCACGTCTTGAAGACGTTGCGTCCACTGCTCCACAGATCTAGATCTACTCTGCGTGAAGTCGGGAGGCGAGAACTGCTGAAGCAGCTTTGCGATGACATGAAGTACAATTTTCCTCAAAATGACAATTGTCTAAAGGCAAGACCATTGAAGCTGATTGCAATAATTATCATGTAATGCGATTTGAACTATATTATAAGCAAAAATTTAATACACAACAAAATTAACTTCAAGCACAAACCGGAATATTATATTTGCTTGAAAACTGCTTATCCTCAATAGAATTTTTAAAAATGTGTATCAAGTGTGTGTGTGTGTGTGTGTGTTGATGTGCTTGACTGTAGTCAAATGTAATCATAAAAAGAATTAGTGGTAGAAGAGACGAATGAAAAGACTATCGTAAAAATGGTCAGTAAGTTGTCATATTTTTCGCTGTTAACAGGCATTATGAGTGTAAACTGACTCGTTCGACATTACAGCGATAGACCGCCTTTATAATCTACTGTACAAGCAAATAATGAACCATCATATGCGAATAGCTCCAGGGAATGATGACCGATAACATCGAAAACCATCGATATCTCGACCAATAACAGCTACTGTCATTTTAATGCATGTTCCAGTTCATGACTTGAAAATGACATGTGGAAACATAGGACTTCTGACAAATTTATCCAGCTGAATTCCCACATCTTATTAGAGCATAAAATGTGGTGGGAGAAGCTTAACTTCTTCGTGGGAAATATGTTGAACATTATAGTCTGCATAATTCAAAGGACACTGAGCCGTGCTGCAGCCCGCGTTGGTGCTGTTCGTAGGTTTCCACCCTCTGTTGGAGGCCAGACGGTATCGATTAGTTGGCAAGGTTGTGGTTGTTTGTCTTCTTCTCGTGTTGACTGGCGCCACTCGGTTTCGCAAGCGTTGCCTGTCCGCTAGCGGCAGCAGCGGCGGTTATTGATATGCAGTAACTGTTGACCTATGTTTGGGGCGACGTCGTTTTTCCGGGTCGTGTGAGTGTGGCAGTTCATTTGGGGACTCAGGAGAAGCCAGGTCCGCGCAGTGCGCGAACACGCCAGGACCGCTGGCGGAGCGCATGGACTGCCAGATGGAAGGGCTGTGGTCACAAGGGTGCAAGACCTCGTCGTAAACCAGATCCTGCAGGCTTTAAGACGAGTGCATTTCAATTGAAGTAGAAAAACCTCCACCATTGTGACATCTCGAGATTCTCCAGTGACTTGGGTTCGTCATGCTGCTCGTAGTGTCGCCGAGGTGAAGAGCAGCGAGTGGAGTGCTTGTGAAAAGCGGATCTGATTAGCTTTCCTCGACTTCTTATTACTATTTATTGCGCTCAACTTGTTACAATGTGTTAAGTTCAACCAGCGGTATGTGTCCTGCCTGGTGGCCGCTAACGCCCCAGTTACCTGCCCTGGGGGTGCATGTAATGGCAGTGTACGTTTCCTCGCCCTGCCGCTGCTGTCCAGTAAAGCGTGTAGTTTTGACAGCTTTCTTGACTGTGGGCCGTTTGTGATTCTTCTACTTTGGTGATAATGAGTCCATTCTCGTTCCTGGCGCTCTAAGCACAGTAGTGCAGTCCACCGGTTCCGGCTTTGGCGTGTTGTTCCATTCTTGTATTTGGTTCATTGGACGTCAGGTAGCTTCAGCAAGATTATCATTAGTCATTCATTGGACTACCACTAGTCTGAGTAACCATCTTGTGAAGTGAGTGCAACTCTTGGCTGCCTATCTCATCGTTCGCGAAAGTGTTGCTGGACCTTCTCAGAGGTCGATTCCTGGAGCATCGTCTGTGACTGGTCCTTGTGTTTTATTATTGTATTATTTATTACCATACCTTGTAATACCTACATTAAAGGTTATGTACGTCTAGTTAATAGTTCCGTTCGCCTTCTGAAATAACTCTAGCAGTGTAAGGGTTGTGTTACAAGGTTATCATCATCTTCTTTCACCCGTTTGGTGGTCAGTTGCTTGTTTCTTTTGCTTAACCTTTGCTTGTCTTTGCTGTTTTACAGCAGGTTTCTGAAATTTTTATATAATTGCAGTTCCTGGCGTGAAAGGCCTTCAGCCGTGATTGTGGCCATTTGCTGTCAAAAAATAATTCGATATTTGTATTTTATCAGTAAGCCTTAAAATCCTATTTACTTCCTTTCCTGGCGTCTAGTACCTTCTGCTGTGTTTGTGGCCACTTACTTTTTAATATTTCAATACCTGTAAGTTGTAATTGCAGCGAGTTCTTAAACATTCTTCATTTATTGCCATTCTTGGCGTGTAAGGCCTCCAGCCATGATCACAATGACTTGTTTTTTTTTTTTGACATTATCTGTATCTGTATTTTATGGTTATTTGCTACATTGTAACGCCCTGAAAACACTATTATTTACACAGTTGTTTATTCCATCATTAATAATGTGTGGTATTTTTTATTTATTGTTGATTCTGAAATTACTGTTTTATAAAATAAATGTGTGTAACTGTGAAAGGCAACCAATAGTAACTAATTATGGCCCCATCCAGAATCGTAACCGAATCCTGCCTTCCCTTGACCACAAAGTCTCACTTGGAAAGTCCCAATCAAAAAGACTAGGAAGTTCTCATTATCATGTTCGCAACTGGTATGTTCATAATCAGATTTTTTAAGCCATGAGTCTTTAAAACTAAGAAATATTATTACTTTGTTTCAAAGTCTACATCGCAACACCGCCGTCACTTCCATTAGAATCTGTTTCCCAACAATCTGATTGTAAATTTACGATGATAGGTTGAAAGCTTACATCCATCGACACTTCCCTGTCGAATTATACTTTCTGAAGCTTTCCAGCACGCTGCACAGACTGTGCCCACGCTACAGGTTGGATGTTGCTTATAGCCTCATGCACAAGCGATTCAGCGAATATTATCTTGAACGCTTTTTTTTCTCCCACATATCCGTATCCTTTGCCCAAATTAATTCAATAGGGCCACACTGACAGTGACACGTGGGTAAACGGAACACCCTGTGACCCCATTCACGTGCAAGGAAGACAAGTTTATACGTTTTGTCACATGACTTGTATAAATTAACGAACTGCCGGAGATCGGTACGAGTCTGTTTCATAGTGTGCTTGACATCCTCTTTTCTGGTGTTTTCCCTGTGGCAGCTGAATTATAACTGGCAAAGACCGACTTCAAACTAGGTACGACAAGAATTGTGAATCAAGTAACGAAACTGACAAAGTTCATTTCCGAATGGTAGTCACTGCTGTTTTTCTTATACGTAAACACAAGTTTACTCTCAGAAACAGAATCAGAAGAAGAGTCAGTAAGCAGAATAATTATCAGAGAACCAATTCCTATGAAAACTTTAAAGCCGCCAACCATCCCTCATTTTCCAGCAGATCTCCCTGGAATAATTCTAACTGACCCATGTTTCATCGAGATAATACATAAAACGTTTTTGTGATGTTTGGCATTCATCATTCACGTGGAGCACTTTAAAACATCGTTGTTAAAGTCATCCATTTGTGTTACAGGAAAGCAGGATGCGATTTCGCTGCTTTTCAGGCGACACGAAACCAATTTTTTATACTGTTCCTACAGCTCTGTCACTATGGTTTACATTTCCCTTGCCGACACCCTATGGTTCTGGAGTCCAATCTTGCGTCTTCAGATGTCAACAGCAGGAGATCTGCTTTCAAATTCATCTTTGAAAAAGTTATAAATGCGGTAAATAATACCCCTCGCCTGCTTGTGAAGCACTTCACATTTATTGCCGTCACCTGGCTTTTTTTAATCGCACTTAAACATTTAAAGATAAACATTCACACCCATACTCCTACAAGAAACAAAAATACAAAAAGAAACTGACAGTTGAATGAATAATTCGATAGTGGCGAAGTACGGCAACAATGCAGCATGTACGAGCGAGATTCTCGCTGTCTACCTGTAAGTCGCTGCTAGCCGCTCGAAAAGAGAATTTATATTATTGGCTGCCAGTGGCTAGTGGAGGAGGATGTGCAGAACGGCTGCAAATTGGGCCGCCTTCCAACATGACGCGGACTTCAGTTTTCAATGAACTTCTCTTGAATCAAGCAGTCAAGATACTACTCCATGAAATCAGTTGCAGCTCCAGGTCACGTTCGCTGTATTGAAAGATGGGGGTTGTCCCCAACCAGCTCACAAAAAGACATGTTTCAGGTTTTTGGCTCTTTATTCAATGAGAGTGACACATGCATTAGGAACTGCCTTGGTCAGTCTTACGACTACGATTTTGCAACGAGCGGAATGCACAGCTGCCTTCAGGCATTTCTACTGGCAGAAAGTAATTTAGGAGTATGGTTACTTTGTGCTCAGCATTTATACTGTAGGTATCTAGAAATTTCAGGGGACAAAGAAGTCCGAAACAAATCTAAATTTCCACGACAAAGTGGTAAAGATTGAAATGGGCCTCAACGCAGTACAGGTTAATTCGGTGATGATGACACAAATTTCCAGGGATGATGCAAGGGATCCTTGTACAGAAATGACTGAGTCAAAAGTTCTAATCGAAAATCCTTGTGATACCTCTGACAGTGGAATACATACACCGGTACTCTTGTTGCTAATATTTTAGGGCTGGCAACTTCCAGAGGTTGGTACTGACCAACAGAGAAAAAAAAGTCGAGTGAAGATGCGCTCTAAAATGCATACCTTAAGAATTATGAGCACTTGTTCATCTTCACTACTGTGAGACACGCCTCTTCTGCAGACAAAGTGCCTAAAGGTTTAAAGGTACGCATTTTACACCCCGTATTTACTGGTCATTTTTTCTTGTTTTGGTCCTTACTACATCCTCCAGAAATACGGAAACCAAAGGACTAGATGTAAAAGAGACGTGTTTTACAGTATTAAAGATGAACAAATGCACATTTCTATTAACGTATTGAAAAATGACGTTTTTAAGTACTCTTTAAATCCCTCTGAAAGGGAAAAACTAAAGAAAACTAGAGATTTATTTTTGCCAAGATGTCTAACTTCTTGGGAACTTTGTAAAGCTGGTAGTCTATTTTGTTTTTAACTTCACGTTAAGGATACACGTTTCTGTACCCTCTGTCTTGTGGGAGCTCGAAGAGATGTATTCCTGTTTGCTGGCAATAGTAAACTTGTTCGTTATACTTAATCGTGTCTAATTACTACAAAACCAATTACCTTCTTCATTTCCATTGTCATGAATAGAGTTTTCATTGTATTGTATGATTTTCAGCGGCCCTCAGCGTGAAGTTGGAAGCGGGTAATTCGATGATGAAACAGCGAACGGTATTCGTGTGTTATCGTTAACTGTTTTGTATATCGAAGACAGAACTCCCCCCCCCCCCCCCTTCCCCATCAGATTACTTTGCCGATCGTTTTCTTTATCTTAGTTAATTCTCCGCGTAAGACTGGTTCTGAACTGTTCGGTCACGCACTATGACGCCATCCAGCATGCTCACTGGTCTTATGCGGCCTAAAGTTTTTCTTGCTGACGGTGGTGTACTTAGATATCCATAATTATCATTTTTCAGCTTACGTTTGAGCTTACGTTTACTAGACATTTTTTCCTTCCTTTCTTCGATACTACCACCTCCGAAACTTTCTAGCCCTATAATCGTAGCAACAACAATACTGGTATATGTACTCCACTGTCGGAGACATCCGACCGATTTTCACTTACAACTTTCGACTAGGTTGTTTCCAGACCAGGTTCCCCTGCCTCAAGTCGATACATTTACCATCCTCCATCATTCCTGGAAGTTTGTAATATCATCACGAATCACACTGTCTGTGATACATCGGGCAAGTAAACAAAACTAGTGATTATCTGCATGACCCTGCATTGGACGCGAACACACCTGCATTAGCAGTGACATCCCAACCAAGCTCCATATAAACTAGAGGGGATAGCTTTAAAGACTGCACGTATGAAGTGAAAGTTGTTGACTTGACTGATTCCCCTGAGTACGTAAGTGAAATATAGCGCAAGCGCAAAGTAATGGTACATTTTAAAATTTTAATTGTAACAGTCTCAATTGCAATATATCACGTGTGATAACTAGTTTCGATTATTTAATGACCATCGTCATATCTAAAAATAAAATCAAAATCAAACTTTAATAAGTATCTATTTAAGAAGATAGATTGAAAATATTTAAAATCCTTAAAAGTGTAGGTGACCAAGTAGATAACACGGTGTAACTTAACTGTCACGTTTTGTTTCAGCTCTGTCGCTATTACTCGATAATTGTGTGGCTTTCGTAAAAAATGCGAATATCTACAGCAATATTGCTTGTTAAAGAGGTCTGTCAAATTCTGTGGCTAGTCCTGCAAAGTGAGTGCATGCTGTCACCCACTAAAGAAATCTGGGAGGAATCAGCAAAGGGATTTGAGTCAGTAGCAAATTTCCCTCATTGTACAGCTGCGATAGACGAAAACCACATCCGTCTCGGTGGTGTGCAGCATGAAGTGGCTCTATGTTCGTCAGTTATAAATATTATTATTCAATTGTGTTAATGGCTGTCGCAAACAGTTCGTACCAATTTACTTTCGTGAATATTGGATGTTATGGAAACGACTGTGACTCTTCTATTTTCAAAGACTCTAAACTGTGGAAGTCGACTGAAAGTGCTTCACATAATCTACCGGAAGAGATGTGTCTACCATGAACAGAAAGCGCGAGAGTACCTATTTCATTGTCACTAACGCTGCATTTGGCTTACTTAATCATTTGCTGCGACCTTACGCTGGTACTCATTTGACTGTTGGAAAGAGGATATTTAACTACAGACTGTCCAGAGCAAGAAAGTACATAGAGCTTACTTTCGGAACACTCAGTAAGAAACAGCGAACTTTTCACCGTCCCATGAACGTACAACCTAATTTTGCTACTAATATTGTCAATACCTGTATTATGTTAGATGGGTAAGCAGCTGAGAATGCTACGTCAATTACAGGACTTGAAAACATCCGAGTAGCGTGCTATACAAGACGAGGTTTGAAAGCCAACATCGTGAGAAACAATCAATAAAGTATTTCGTGTCAAGTGTTTGAAGCACTCCGTGGCAGACGTCAAAGATCTGAGGGCCCAGGTACGTGAAATCAGAAAAGATAAGCATAAAAACATATTTTGTGGACAGATTTGACACTAGGTAGCGTAAAAAATAACACCAATCTCACTGATTAGTACAGTTCGACATAAACTGACTACCTATATTGAAATTTTAAAAATGTAAAGTAAACACAATTAATTATTAGTTACAATGCTGTTTAATTGATCTTAATAGCCTTACATTTTTATCATATAATATAAACCGATGAAAGGAGAAAATAAAAAAATGCAGTAAGTGAAGCAGGCAAAAAGGAATACAAACGTCTCAAAAATGAGATTGACAGGAAGTGCAAAATGGCTAAGCAGGGATGGCTAGAGGACAAATGTAAGGATGTAGAGGCTTCTCTCATGAGGGGTAAGATAGATACTGCCTACAGGAAAATTAAAGAGACCTTAAGAGAAATGAGAACCACTTGCACGAATATCAAGAGCTCAGATGGAAACCCAGTTCTAAGCAAAGAAGGGAAAGCAGAAAGGTGGAAGGAGTATATAGAGGGTCTATACAGAGGCAATGTTCTTGAGGATAATATTATGGAAATGGTGTAGATAAAGGTGAAATGGGAGATATGATTCTGCGTGAAGAGTTTGACAGAGCACTGAAAGACCTAAGTTGAAACAAGGCCCCAGGAGTAGACAACATTCCATTAGAATTTCTGAAAGCCTTGGGAGAGCCAAGAGCCAGTCCTGATAAAACTACCATCTGGTGAGCAAGATGTATGAGACAAGTGGAATACCCTCAGACTTCAAGAAGAATATAATAATTCCAATCCCAAAGAAAGCAGGTGTTGACAGATGTGAAAATTACCGAACTATCAGTTTAATAAGTCATAGCTGCAAAATACTAACGCGAATTCTTCACAGACGAATGGAAAAACTGGTAGAAGCCGACCTCGGGGAAGATCAGTTTGGATTCCGTAGAAATGTTGGAACACGTGAGGCAATACTGACCTTACGACTTGTCTTAGAAGAAAGATTAAGGAAAGGTAAACCTACGTTTCTAGCATTTGTAGACTTAGAGAAAGCTTTTGACAATGTTAACTGGAATACTCTCTTTCAAATTCTGAAGGTGACAGGGGTAAAATAGAAAGGAGCGAAAGGCTATTTACAATTTGTACAGAAAGCAGATAGCAGTTATAAGACTCGATTGACATCAAAGGGAAGTAGTGGTTGGGAAGGGAGTGAGACGGGGTTGTAGCATCTCCCTGGTGCTATTCAATCTGTATATTGAGCAAGTAGTAAAGGAAACAAAAGAAAAGTTCGGAGTAGGTATTAAAATCCATGGAGAAGAAATAAAAACTTTGAGGTTCGCCGATGACACTGTAATTCTGTCAGAGACGGCAAAGAACCTGGAAGAGCAGTTGAACGGAATGGACAGCGTCTTGAAAGGAGGATATAAGATGAACATCAACAAAAGCAAAACGAGGTTAATGGAATGTAGTCGAATTAAGTCGTGTGATGCTGAGGAAATTAGATTAGGAAATGAGACACTTAAAGTAGTAAAGGAGTTTTGCTATTTGGGGAGCAAAATAACTGATGATGGTCGAAGTAGAGAGGATATAAAATGTAGACTCGCAATGGCAAGGAAAGTGTTTCTGAAGAAGAAAAATTTGTTAACGTCTAGTATTGATTTAAGTGTCAGGAAGTCGTTTCTGAAAGTATTTGTATGGAGTGTAGCCATGTATGGAAGTGAAACATGAACGATAAATAGTTTAGACAAGAAGAGAATAGAAGCTTTCGAAATGTGATGCTACTGAAAAATGCTGAAGATTAGATGAGTAGATCACATAACTAATGAGGAGGTATTGAATAGAATTGGGGAGAAGAGGAGTTTGTGGCACAACTTGACTAGAAGAAAGGATTAGTTGGTAGGACATGTTCTGAGGCATCAAGGGATCACCAATTTATTACTGGAGGGCAGCGTGGAGGGTAAAAATCGTAGAGCGAGACCAAGAGATGAATGCACCAAGCAGATTCAGATGGATGTAGGCTGCAGTAGGTACTGGGAGATGAAGAGGCTTGCACAGGATAGAGTAGCATGGAGAGCTGCATAAAACCAGTCTCAGGACTGAAGACCACAACAACAACAACAATATAAATTATTCTTAATTTACTTTTTTACTTCTGCTTCCTCGTGGCGTCCCTAGATTTAAAAATGTGAAAGGTTTTGGTACCAGAGCACAGGCCTTTCTTATAAAAAAATTGTCAATTAAAACCACTTCAGCCATGATAAAATCTCACCACTACGCCACTCTCAACGCGTTCGCAACAGCGGTTGGCAGCAGACTGGACGATGAGTCTGTAACCGCACATTTAGTCACGTAAGCCACCATTTCGGGGGAGACGGTAAACAATCCGTCGATTGCAGTGGCAGTGGGCGGATGCATTGCTGCCGTTGGCTTTAAATAATCCGATCGTCCATTTTTCCAAACAATTTATACCCCGGAATACCATCCTACTCGCCACTACTTGTACGGCGGCAACGGTGAAAATCCCGATAGGACAAAAACGCCAAGTGCATTCCCGACCCAGCGGATACATTTTCGCCGACTGAGGTACGTAATGCAAGCACGCACGCACACGCACACGCACGCACACACACACACACACACACACACACACACACACACACACACACACACACACACACACCACACAAATACAACAAAGAATAAATATTAAATTGCATACAGACATCACAACAAAAACAAAAGACGAATGCAAAAACACAGAGCGACAGTTGCTAACATTACATACCGTGAAAGGAAGCTGTTCAGTGGTAGTGAGATGTTATGTTGAAATGTGTTCGCAAAACGTCGAAATTAGGACATACTTATCCTTAGTACGTACATCATCTACGTACATCTCCAGAACTCCACATATGCACTAACAAGGTCACAACTAGTAAATAGAAACAAACAGTAATTTCACCTCAGGAAACTTACGCTAAAAAATGTTTTTAACCAACAAAAAACAATAATAACAAATCTCTAATTATTATATACTGCAGTTGTTACATACAAAAATAAATATGTAGTATAGGTCACTGAAGACGCTTCTCAAATAAAAAGAAGTCAAACACATATGGAATAACAGAAACAGCGTTGCTAACAAAAAGTATCTTGCACATACGCTGAAGGCAGAAGATAGCTTATGTTATTCTCATCGTTCCTGAGGATTATCTGACAAATCCTCGCCTACATGTTACTCTGTTACAGTAAATTGTTACCAAATCTGCGGAACTACTTGGAGTGTAGGACCACTACTGCTCTTACATACAAGCTGAAATTTTGTCTTCAGTTGCACTGTGTTAAAAGAAAGGAAGTATACTATATGCATATTTCCATAAGTAAATTGGTTTGGGTGGAAATTTGCACTGTACAGTCGTATTTTAAAAGATAATCCAGTGTTACGGGACATATTAGGGAAGCAGTCCAAGTCCCACTTTTAGAATGGCCCCATTTTCGTGCGATTTCTTAGTGCTGGCATCTTCATGGCAGCGGCAGCCTTCCTTAAATTCATTCACATGCTTGTGACCCCGTATATTCTCGGCGATATTCTTCTCGCAAGTGCGGCGGATGGAAGTGAAAATTTATGTGGAGAATCGAATCGCTATTCATGAGATTGCGGTAGAGGCGGGAGATGGTTCAAGAAGTCAGATGGGCTAAGGGTGGCACCGAAAGCACGACATTCTTGCAAACGTAAAATTTGGTCCGTGTACCGCTATTACCACTACAGCAGCATTCCAGTGATAGCAGTCAAAATAGATTATCAACAAATAGGGTCTTGAAGAAACACACATCAAAAAAAATTTTTACATCACCCCAGTTCCCAGAACTCCTGAAGATATACGTTGACTGTCGACATTGTATAACAGACACAGTCCCTTTGGCTGTTCAGAGATGTCACTAAACCCGCCCAAAGACGTAAACAACCATTCATGAGCATCGCCTATTAGACGATCAGTTCCAGTCATTCTACCAGGAAGGAGGTATACGGCTCATGTTGTCTGTAGTTCAATCATGCCTAGATGGACAATACCGCGGTTCGATCGCGTCCGAATTGTTACATTGCACCAGGAAGGGCTCTCAAAAAGGAAAGTGTCCAGGCGTCTCGGAGTCAACCAAAGAGATGTTGTTCGGATATGGAGGAGATACAGAGAGACAGGAACTGTTGACGACATTCCTCGCTCAGGCCGCTCAAGGGCTACTAAGACAGTGGATAGCATCTACCTACGAATTATGGGTAGGAGGAATCCTGAAAACAACGCTACCATGTTGAATAACGCTTGTCGTGCAGCCACAGGACGTCGTGTTACGACTCAAACTGTGTGGAATAGGCGGTATGATGCGCAACTTCACTTCCGACGTCCATGGCGAGGTCCCTTTTCAACCACGACACCACGCAGCGTGGTACAGATGGGCCCCACAACGTGCCGAATGGATCGCTCAGGATTGGCATCACGTTCTCTTGACCGATGAGTGTCGAATATGTCCAGCCAGTACAGCAAGGTGGAGGTTCCCTGCTGTTTTGGGTGGCATTACGTGGGGCCGACGTACGCCGCTGGTAGTCATGGAAGGCTGTACGATTCGTGAATCCCATCCTCCGACCGATAGTACAACCATATCGGCGAGGCATTCGTCTTCATGGACGACATTTCGCGCTCCCATCGTGCACATCTTGTAAATGACTTCCTTCAGGATCGCTCGACTAGAGTGGCCAGCATGTTCTCCAGATATTAACACTATCGGTCATGCCTGGGATAGATTGAAAATGGTTGTTTAAGGACGACGTTGCCCACCAACCACTCTGAGGGATCTACGCCGTATCGCCTTTGAGGAGTCGGACAATCTGGAACAACAGTGCCTTGATGAAATTGTGGATAGTATGCCACGACGAATACAGGCATGCATCAATGCAAGAGGACGTGCTACAGAGTATTAGAGGATTCGGTGTGTACAGCAATCTGGACCACCACCTTCGAAGGTCTCGCTGTATGGTGATACAAGAGGCAATGTGTAGTATTCATGAGCAATAAAAACGGCGGAAATGATGTTTATGTTGATCTCTATTCCAATTTTCTGCACCGGTTCCGAACCTCTCGGAACCGAGGTGACGCAAAACATTTTGCCTAAAAGGCAAAACAAGGAAATATTCTTCTCAGTTATAAATGAGTAAACATATTTCTAACATTTCTCTTTCTCTCCACGTTCATCGCAAAATGGCTGAACTGCAACTGGGAACGTCAGATCTGCGACGGATTCGGTGCTATTTAGTGGTGTATTCTACATAGTAGACAATAATTTGTGGACTATAAAATGAAATCGAGATCGTATATCAGTGCAAAGGAAAACACAGCGGGACTTGTGCTGCATTAAAACTGTCTGAAATTTTATACGGAGCTGCGTAATCATGCACTACTTCGGATGTCAGATTATAATCGATATCTCAAAATATCGATGTTGGGATGTAAAAACTGGTGTTTCAATATCGATACTGAAGTCTTTGAAATATCGCAATACCGATGATAAAGATGAAATAAAGACCTTAGATGTTGAAAAACAACAGGCTACTTATTAGCACTGAAAATAACTTTTTAGACATTTAAACGAATTTTTTTGACATATATAAGAGACCACCATAACACATTCGCGACTTCCCAAACGTGACCATGTGGGAGGGAGGAAATAATATTTTTAGAGAATCAAATAGATATATTATTTCAGATTCAATGTCCAAAAACTTTCTGCAAGTTTTCTGAAGCCATATTTTCCAAATATCTCATAATATGCTTCAGAAACAGGAACGAAAAATGTGCTCTTGTCTAAAGCAATCGAGTAGACGATTTGTAAAGATGCACAACCTTTTCAGTCCGTTGAAAATGGAAGTTTTGCAAGTAAATGTAACGTTTATTTTTATGTCACACACATTCCGTTTCCTTTTATCTGCGAAGCATCATCAACAGCTTGTAATACACATGCGTTGCAATTATATAACAAATAATGTAGATAATGTTTCCAAACACATCACTTTGTTGTTGTTTTCACATTATTCTCATACTGTTAGAAAAGAAACAACTTTTTTAAGAGGATGTTTGGTATATTTAAATTATTGTTTGGTTCTACTAAATACTTTTTGCGATATCACATAATTTGACACGTATGTGGTAATAAGATCTCGCACATTATTTTTACACTACTGACCAAATCTTCAGGCTGCCGTTGTGGCCGAGCGGTTCTAGGCGCTTCAGTTCGGAACCTCACTGCTGCTACGGTCGCAGGTTACAATTCTGCCTCGGGCATGGATGTGTTTGATGTCCTTAGGTTAGTTAGGTTTAAGTAGTTCTAAGTCTAGGGGACTGATAATTTGTTTACTCGTAATGCCAACTTCTGAGACGTAGCAGTAGGCACAAAACAAAGCAATTCACAATCTTCTAGACTGTGTAGTTCCCAAGATACGACTGCTCAACTGTGGCAGCAAATGCGTAGCCGCGAAATTTGACAGTCACAAATAAACATTCAAAATTTTATTTGAAGGTCTCACAGTTATCTGATTTTCTTGTATTATATACCAAAATATTCAGGAAAATCCAAGTACATCATGGAGTAGGAAAAAATGTCAAATTTCAACGAATTTCACGTACAATGTCCCCTGAACTTTCTTGTAGGTGGTATCTATCTTTCCCAAAAAGAAATATGCTGCTAAATCCTTACATTTGTCCTCTAGCCATTCCAGCTTAGCCATTTTGCTTTTCCCGTCAGTCTGATTTTTTAAACGTTTGTATTCCATTTCACACGCTTCATTTGCTACATTTTTATGTTTTCTCCTTTCATCAATCCAAGCATTTTCACTAGGCCTTGTCTTTTTACCTATTTCATCTTCTGCTGCCTCCGCTATCTCTTAAAGCTACCCATTCGTCTTCTTCTGTATTCCTTTCCCCAGGTCTGGTCAACCATTACCTAATATTTTCTCTGAAACTCTCACAAACCTCTGGTTCTTTGAACTCACCCAGGTCCCATATCCTTAATTTCCTACCTTTTTCTAATTTCTTCAGTTTTAATCTACAGTTCAAAACCAATAAATTGTGGTCAGAGTCGATATCTGCCCTAGGAAATGTTTTACAGTTTAAAACCTAGTTCCTAAATCGCTGTGTTATCATTATATAATCAGTGTGAAAACTCCCAATGTCTCCAGGTTTCTTCCACGTAAACAACCTTCTTTTATTATTCTTAAACCAAGTGTCAGCGTTGATTAAATTATGCTCTGTGCAAAACTCTACCAGGCGGCTTCCTCTTTCATCCATTTCCATCAGTCCATATTGACCTACTGTTTTTCCCTGTCTTCCTTTTCCTAGTATCGAATACAGTCCCTGTCGCTGTTAAATTTTCGTCTCTCTTAACTATCTGAATAATTTCTTTTACCTCATACATTTCTTCAATCTATTATCATATGCGGAGCTAGATGGTATACAAACTTTTAATACTGTGGTGGGTGTCTCTATCTTGTTTAAAATATTGCGTTCACTATGCTGTTCATAATAGCTTACCCGCAGTCCTGTTCTCTTATTACCCCTATTTGACTTTGTATTTACAACCTGACCAGAAGCCCTATTCCTCCTGCCGCCGAACTTCAGTAATTCCCCCTATATCCATTTCCCTTTTCAAATTTTGTAACCTACCTGCCCTATTAAGCGCTCAAACGTACCACGCTCCCATCAATAGAATGCCAGTTTTGTTTCCCCTGATAACGACAACCTCTTCAGTATTTCCTGCCTGGGAAACTATTTTACCTCCGGGATATTTTACCCAAAAGACGCCATCGTCATTTAACCATACACTAGGGCTGCATGCCATCGGGAAAAATTACGACTGTAGTTTCCTTTCGCTTTCAGCTGTTCGCAGTACCAGCACAGGAAGGACATTTTGGTTGATGTTACAAGGCGAGATCAATCAACTATCCAGTATGTTGCCCCTGAAACTAATGAAAAGGCTAATGCCCCTCTTCGAGAACCACATGTTTGCTGGCCTCTCAACAGATTCCGCTCCGTTGTATCGCTATATGTATCACTGAGGCACGCAAGCCACCCGACAAACGGCAAAATCCATGGTTCACCTGGGTGGACATCTTCAAACAACGAGTAAGATGTTGTCTATGAAATTTGCGCTGTACTTTTGATGCAGCTCTTTTGAGCTCTAAAGCATCAAGAGGGAACGAATTTACAGAGCCCAGTAACAGTTTCGTGACTAACTGTCCATGTATACGTCGAAAAGTTATAGTCTTCAATGCAGAGTTTTATCAGTGGACTAGGGTAACCTGTTACATTACTTTACCGTCCAGGCCTTTTTACACCAAACACTCGAGTATGATGCTGAAAGTACATTTTCACAAGCTTCCTGCAAAACGTGGATGTAATAGAACATAAATAAAACTGTGAATCGAAATCACCAAAGTTGAAAACACAATGGTAAAAATTACAAACTCGTAACTATCTCAATTTTTTTTCTAAATGCTTTGAAAATTTCATAAACGATTTGGCGTTAATGTGAGCAACGTCCTCGTCGAAATCTCGTGCTGGGTTTACGATTGGTGGGCTAATGTACCAGCATGAACGAGTCTGCTATGTTTACATTACAACCGCAATCTTGCTTCTTATTTCGGCTTCAGAAATACAAAAGGGAAATAATTGCGTCAAGGGAGTGCACTTAATGTATGTCGCAGCTTCTCGAACAGTAAATGACAAACCGGTGTTGCAGCGTGAAAATAGGGCACGTGGTATTCCAAGCAGCTGCTGGTGTCTCCAGAGGGAAGCATCACTTAGCTGTAAGCTACGTTAAAATGCCACCAGTTCTGAAGCGTGGTAAAAGTGAACAATGATGAGTTCTCATACATATTTACATTAGAATGGATTTGATGTTCCGTTCACTGTTATTAAATTTTAAAGTGTATGTCGTTCCGTAAACACTTGCGACTTATTCGAAAAACAGCTTGTAACGTCATGAGTCTTGTTTCTGTAGAAGATTATTCCCACTCTTTGTCCTTTGTTTCTCCGTTTCTGAAATTATCTGAAGAGGCTAGATAGCAGTTGGTTCTCTTTACGGCTTTTGACGTTGGCTGCTCATTAACTGAAAGGCAGGCAGCTACCCATTGCACAATAGTCGCCTTCCCCATCCCCACCGCCCCACAGCTCCTCGCACAACCAACCCAATGCGTATCCACCTCTTTTGTACGCATGCGCTCTCTCTCTCTCGCTCTCTCTCTCTCTCTCTCTTTCTCTTCTGTCTTTTTCTGTCTTCCTCCCTCGGTCTCTGCGACATTCTCCCTTTATGTGAAATGTTAAAATGAGACAAAAGTAAAGCCAGGTTCAATATATCGAATTATTGGATGTTAGCGAACGTTCTACCATACATAATGTTCCTCTCTCCGTTTGAATGTTATGGAGCAGAGATTATCAGCTGCCAGGCGCTTGTGTAACAGATGGATTTCGTGTTGTTAAAAGTATCTGTAATCACTTGTCCAGATGCACTGTACAGCTGAAGCTGTGAGGAAACGGCCGGCCGGAGTGGCCGAGCGGTTCTAGGCGCTACAGTCTGGAACCGCGCGATCGCTACGGTCGCAGGTTCGAATCCTGCCTCGGGCATGGATGTGTGTGATGTCCTTAGGTTAGTTAGGTTTAAGTAGTTCTAAGTTCTAGGGGACTGATAACCACAGCAGTTAAGTCCCATAGTGCTCAGAGCCATTTGTGAGGAAACGATGAAGCTTTAATTATAATTCTTGGAAAATATGTATTTAATAACAATACCTTTTATACTGGATGAGTTTTTCGTCTTGATATAACGAAATACCTTAAAAACTACACATCAGATTAATAAAACGGAAAAATACGTGTTAAGCATTCTTAAAAATGCTATCCGACGATACCATTGTTGACCTCCCTCCCCACTCCAACCCCCTGTCCAACCCACAGGGGATAGGGCGGGGTGAAACTTTGAATTCTTAAATAAGAACATCCCATGTTTATTGTAGATTTGTATTCTATAAGAAAAACAAGTAATTTTTTTGTGTAATGCATTTGTCGTCGCTTGTTCGATGGCGCAGAAATCGACAAATAAGTGAGTTTCAAAGTGGTATTATCTCGAGAAAAATACATTCAATCAAAACATAAAAGCGGACTGTGTGGCAAACGACTCAGAGTTTTGTAGTTTTCTTCGTGTAGCTGTTTTTAACCTTCTATTCGTTCATTATTTGACATGATCTCACTGCGAGCACGTAGTCCCTCATTTCTTAAACGCGTTCCATCATAACCTGACTGTGTTATTACAATTAAGAGCCAAAGAAACTGGTACAGCTACCTAATATCGTGTTGGGATTCCGCGAGCACGTAGATTTGCCGCAACACGACATGGCCTGACTCGACTAATTGAAACAATGAATCCTGCAGGGCTGCCCATAAATCCGTTAGAGTACGAGGGGATGGAGATCTCAAAACCACGTCGCAAGGCATCCCATATATACTCAATAATGTTCATGTGTGGGGAGTTCGGTGGCCAGCGGACGTTTTAAACATAAACGAGTGTTCCTGAAGCCACCCTGTAGCAATTATGGACCGGTGGGGTGTCGCATTGTCCTGCTGGAATTGCTCAAGTCCGTCAGAATGCGCAGTGGACATGAATGGATGCATGTGATCAGACAGGATGCTTACGTACCTGTCACCTGTCAGAATCGTATCTAGACGCATCAGGGGTCCCACATCACTCCAGCTACACGCAGGTCTCACACAATTACAGAGCCTCCATCAACTTGAACAGTCCCCTTCTGACATGCAGGGTCCATGGATTTATGAGGTTGTATCTATACACGTACACGTCAATCCTTTAGACACAATTTGAAACGAGACTCGTCCGACCAGTCAACATGTTTCCAGTCACCAACAGTCCAGTGTCGGTGTTGACGGGCCCGTGCGAGGCGTAAAGCTTTGTATCGTGCAGACATCGAGGGTACACGAGTGGGCCTTCGGTTCCGAAATGCGATATCGATGATGTTTCGTTGACTGGTTCGCACGTAGACACTTGTTGATGGCCCATCATTGAAATCTGAAGCAATTTCCGGAAAGGTTGCACTTCTGTCACGTTGAACGATTCTCTTCAGTCGTCGTTGGGCAGTTCTTCGAGGATCTTTCTCCAACCGCATCGAAGTCGAAGATTTGATGTTTATTGTATTCCTGATATTCACGGTACACTCGTGAAATGGTCGTACGAGAAAATCTACAATTCATCGCTACCTTGGAGATGCTGTGCCCTATCGCTGGGGCGCCGACTATAACACCACTTTCAAAGCCACTTAAATCTTGATAACCTATCATTGCAGCAGCAGTGACCGATGTAAAAACTGCGCCAGACACTTGTTGTCTTATATAGGCATTGCCGAACTCAGCGCCGTATACTGCCTGTTTACATATCTCTGTATTTAAATAGGCGTGCCTATACCAGTTTCCTTGGTGCTTCAGTGTAGTTAGAATCCAAGCTAATTGAAATGGTTGAGATTTGTGGAGAAAGTGGCCGGAATGTCGATAATGCTATAAGTCGTTATGCTCGACGTTTACCAAACAGGATGCGATCACGGGCTTCTTTTTGTCGGTTTATTCGACAGTTTTCCACCAAGGGGACTCCACAGCTACGGAAAAGTAACGGTCGAAGAACATTTGCTGAAGAGAATAATAAAACTACGGTATAAGCTGCAGTGAATCTTAACGCCCCCACATTAGCATTCGGCAATTAAGTCGTGAATCGGGAATTAATCAGACTACTGTTTACAAAATTTTGAAACAAATGGTTCAAATGGCTCTGAGCACTATGGGACTTAACTTCTGAGGTCATCAGTCCCCTAGAACGTAGAACTACTGAAACCTAACTAACCTAACGACTTCACACACATTCATGCCCGAGGCAGGATTCGAACCTGCGACCGTAGCAACAGTGCGGTTATGGACTGAAACGCCTAGAACCGCTCGGCCACGGTGGCTGGCTAAGAACGTTTCAGAGAATGATTTCATACACCTAGTATCTGCAACATAAATACCATAGTTCTTCTAAAGGTTTTCAGTTAAAACAAACGCGTCTTCAAAATGTGCTTATTGGACGCTGTTGTATCACATCTAATGCTTACATTGTCGAAGATAATGGGTTCAGTCAAGTAAATTGAAGTAAGAAATCTGTCGTTATAAAAGCATTTATCTTGCAGAATCAACAGAGAAAATGTTTTTAGGAGAGAGATCTGATACACTGCTACACGAAGCATGACCCGGTTTCCAGTTCCAGTCGGAAGGTCGCGCGGTGTAGCCGTTCGGTCTCAGGCGTCTTGTCGCGGTTCGCGCCACTTCCCCCGTCGGAGGTTCGAGTCCTCCTTTGGGCATTGGTGTGTGTGTTGTCCTTAGCTTAAGTTAGTTTAAGTTAGGTTAAGTAGTGCGTAAACCTAGGGACCGATAACCTCAGCAGTTTCGTCCCACAGTCCTTACCACAAATTTCCAATTTCCAGTCGGGAATGGTGTGTTAGATGAACGACTGTTGCCAAGTCACCTTGTGAGTTCGACACACTCTCTGCTTTTACCTCCATGGTAACTTATACATATCTGAACAGATATGGTTCTGTAACACAACCGAAGTCGCTTTTCTGTCTGGACTTTTCTCTTCATTAATGAGAGCAGAGTTCTAAAGTTGTAAACGGTCGGTTAATCACGTACGGAGCAGAGGAAGCAATTACGGGCGTTATTGTATCGTGTAGGACATGCGGCTGACCGACAGCTGGTCTACATCTACATTTATACTCAGCAAGCCACCCAACGGTGTGTGGCGGAGGGCACTTTACGTGCCACCGTCATTACCTCCCTTTCCTGTTCCAGTCGCGTATGGTTCGCAGGAAGAACGACTGCCGGAAAACCTTCGTGTGCCCTCGAATCTCTCTAATTTTACATTCGTGATCTCTTCGGGGGGTATAAGTATGGGAAAGGAATACATTCGATACCTCATCCAGAAACGCACCCTCTCGCAACATGGACAGCAAGCTACACCGCGATGCAGAGCGCCTCTCATGCAGAGTCTGACACTTGAGTTTGCTAAACATCTCCGTAACGCTACCACTGTTACCAAATAACCCTGTGACGAAACGCGCCGCTCTTCTTTGGATCTTCTCTATCTCCTCCGTCAACCCCTATCTGGTACGGATCCCACACTAATGAGCAATACTCAAGTATAGGTCAAACGAGTGTTTTGTAAGCCGCCTCCTTTGTTGATGGACTACATTTTCTAAGGACTCTCCCAATGAATCTCAACCTGCCACCCGCCTTACCAACAATTAATTTTATTTGATCATTCCACTTCAAATCGTTCCGTAAGCATACTCCCAGATATTTTACAGAAGTAACTGCTACCAGTGTTTGTTCCGCTATCTTATAATCATACAATAAAGGAGCCTTCTTTTTATGCATTCGCAATACATTACATTTGTCTATGTTAAGGGTCAGTTGCCACTCCCTGCACCAAGTGCCTATCCGCTGCAGATCTTCCTGCATTTCACTACAATTCTCTAATGCTGCAACTTCTCTGTATACTACAGCATCATCCGCGAAAAGCCGCATGGAACTTCCGACACTATCTACTAGGTCATTTATATATATTGTGAAAAGCAATGGTCCCATAACACTCCCCTATGGCACGCCAGAGGTTACTTTGCCGTCTGTAGACAACAGCATGCTGTGTTCTGTTGGCTAAAAACTCTTCAATCCAGCCACACAGCTGGTCTGATATTCCGTAGGCTCTTACTATGTTTATCAGGCGACAGTGCGGAACTGTATCGAACGCCTTCAGGAAGTCCAGGAAAATGGTATCTACCTGGGAGCCTTTATCTAATATTTTCTGGGTCTCATGAACAAATAAAGCGAGTTGGGTCTCACACGATCGCTGTTTCCGGAATCCATGTTGACTCCTACAGAGTAGATTCTGGGTTTCCAGAAATGACATGATACGAGAGCAAAAAACATGTTCTAAAATTCTACAACAGATCGATGTCAGAGGTATAGGCCTATAGTTTTGCGCATCTGCTCGAATACCCTTCTTGAAAACTGAAACTACCTGTGCTCTTCTCCAATCATTTGGAACCTTCCGTTCCTCTAGAGACTTGCGGTACACGGCTGTTAGAAGGGGGGCAAGTTCTTTCACGTACTCTGTGTAGAATCGAAATGGTATCCCTTCAGGTCCAGTGGGATTTCCTCTGTTGAGTGATTCAGTTGCTTTTCTATTCCTTGGACACTTATTTCGATGTCAGCCATTTTTTCGTTCGTGCGAAGATTTAGAGAAGGAACTGCAGTGCGGTCTTGCTCTGTGAAACAGCTTTGGAAAAAGGTGTTTAGTATTTCAGCTTTACGCGTGTCATCCTCTGTTTCAATGCCATTATCATCCCAGAGTGTGTGGATATGCTGTTTCTATCCACTTACTGATTTAACGTAAAACCAGAACATCCTATGATTTTCTATCAAGTCGGTACATAGAATTTTACTTTCGAATTCACTGAACGCTTCACCTATAGCCCTCCTTACGCTAACTTTGACATCATTTAGCTTCTGTTTGAGATGTTTTGGCTGCGTTTAAATTTGCAATGAAGCTCTCTTTGCTTTCGCAGTAGTTTCCTAATTTTGTCGTTGAACCACGGTGGGTTTTCCCCGTCCCTCACAGTTTTACTCGGCACGTACCTGTCTAAAATGTATTTTACGATTGCCTTGAACTTTTTCCATAAACACTCAACATTGTCAGTGTCGGAACAGAAATTTTCGTTTTGATCTGTTAGGTAGTCTGAAATCTGCCTCCTATTACTCTTGCTGAACAGATAAACCTTCTTCCATTCCCTAAAGTGTCTGCCGAAGGCAGCACCGGACGATGGTATATTCATGACACACAGATATCCCCTTCCTTAACGCTCACTAGAATTAAATAGTGCAGTGACTCAAGTCTCCCAGACACACTGTAGTACTGGAAGGAACTGACGAACGTTAAAATTACTGCCGGACTTGCAGAGGAGGCCGCTTTGTACAGAATGGCTAGGTCGACATACAAGGAACAAACAAACATGGCCATAGTTGCGAACAACACCAGAAATGTTCAAGAAAAATGGAAGTCGTTGAAAAGCAATTTCCTGCGAGCAACAAACGAAGTGGTTGGGAGACAGGATACAAAGCATAAAAATAATAGATTACATAAACCGTAGCAAAAATAAATAAATTTAAGACGTAACCTGAGAAAGGGCAAAGGCAGTATACAACATTGAGGAATGAAATCAAACGTGAGTCAAAAAATGCTAAACAACAATTCTTGGAGGACCAATGCAATGATGAGAATGAAATGATAAAGGTAGGAGAGCTGAACCTGCCTATAAATCAATTAAACAGTTATTTGGAAACAGACAATAAAATGCAGTGGAATCCAAAATGACAACGGAATAGTCTTATATGAGCAGAAGGACAGAGTAGGAAGGTGGTAACAAACCCTTGAAAAACTGATTGCAGGAAATAGTGAAGATCCGGAACTGGAGAACGCTGAGGAAATCGATCCGAAACAGGAAGGGGAATACATCTTGCGCGATGAGTTCAACCATGCAGTCAGGCAACTAAAATCTGGAAAAGCCACTGGAGTTGATGATGTATAGCAGAACTCATCAAATCTGCTGGATAACAGCTACATGAAGAACTGTTCCACCTCATGCAAGTTATATATGAAATCGGGGAGCTCCCAACAGATTTTGAAAATGTATCACAGCGCCAGCACCAAAGATAGCATAAGCAAACAGATATGTACATTGATAAGCCAAAATGTTACGACCACTGCCCACTGCGACGTTGGATGCCGCCTGGTGGCGTTGACGGCAAGTGACGCGGTAACAGAAGTGTGTAACCGGAGCTGACACGGACGGGGTTCACCCTAGCGAAGATGTGCGCTGCAAACGAGGAAATGCATTGTGATAAGTGACTTTGACAAAGAGTAGATTGTTATTAAGCAGAGTCTCTGAACGAGTATCTCGAAAATGGCGAATCTGGCCGATTGTTCGCGTGCTACTGTCATGATCATCTACAGAAAGGGGTAGAAGGACAGTGAAACTACCACTAGACGCTAAATGGTTGTACGTCCACGACTCTTCACAGAACTTGGACCGGAGGCTTGTTTCCTCTGTAAAATGGGATAAATGGTGATCTGTGGTATCTCTGCGGAAGGAAAAGAGTGCTGGTGCCCGCACAAGTGTATCGGAGCACACTGTTCACCGTACATTGTTCAACATGGAGCTCCGCAGCAGACCACGTGGTCAAATTTTGACCCAACGACACCGTCAATTACGACTGCAGTGGGCACGAGATCATCGGATTCGACCATCGATCAATGGAAAGGTGTCAGATCTTCGGATGAATCACATTTTTCTGACACTGCATCGGCGATCGTCTTCACAAACGCCGTCATCGAGATGAACGGCAGGGCGCCACGGATGTAAGCTAGTGGGAGCAGTATTATGCTACGGGAGACATTCTCCTGCGCTTGCATGGGACCTGTGGTAGTATTCGAAAACATGCTGACAGCTACGAACCACCTGAATCTCTTCATGCTTGATGTCTTCCCCGACGGCGATGTCATCTTCCACGAGTATAATTGCCCATGCCTCGGAGCCACAGTTGTGCTACAGTGGTTTGAGGAGCATTATAGGATAGGCTCTGATCACTGTGGGACTTAACATCTGAGGTCACCCGTCCCCTGGAACTTGGAACTACTTAAACCTAACTAACCTAAGGACTTCACACACATCCATGCCCGAGGCAAGATTCGAACCTGCGACTGTAGCGGTCACGCGGTTCCAGACTGCAGTGCCTAGAACCGTTCGGCCACACCGGCCGGCAGCATTATAGCAGAAGAAGGCGTACGCGCCTTACAGCTTATAAAGCAATAGACGATATTGCTAGTAATACGGGGACCTATGTTGAGCCGGCCGGAGTGGCCGTGCGGTTCTAGGCGCTACAGTCTGGAGCCGAGCGACCGCTACGGTCGCAGGTTCGAATCCTGCCTCGGGCATAGATCTGTGTGATGTCTTTAGGTTAGTTAGGTTTAATTAGTTCTAATTTCTAGGCGACTGATGACCTCAGAAGTTAAGTCGCATAGCGCTCAGAGCCATTTGAACCAAGCCAACTATGTTGACGTGAACTATTATTTACAAGAATTACAAGATCTGTGCTTAAATGTCTAATGCCACATACCTCCACAAACCTACCAATAAACTGCCGGTAAAGTATTTCGTTCCAAAGACGGACAAACAAGCTATTAAGCAGATGGTCATAATGTTTCGGCGCATCAGCGTATATGACCCTCAGTTTGGTAAAACAGTCCTCAGAGATCTTTATTATTCTGAGGCGGATAGTAGGCAGGATGATGCAGTGATCACAACCAGTTTGGCTTTGAAGAGGTGTAGCTACACGAGAAGGAATACGGTTAATTCTTGAGAAAAGACTAAAGAAGGACGAGGAAGACATATTGCGTTCATCGATTCAGAAAAAGCATTCGTCAGGCCGTACGCGACAGCTTTTTAAGATGCTGAGAGAGACTGGTATAAAGTATAAGGGCACAAGAATAATACAGAAACACTATAGAGAAGATGTAGCAGTGATAAGGTGTCGAGAACACCAAGAAGAAAACACTAGTAGACGGGGTGTAGGACAGGCCTACTCACTCTCTCTTGGATACAATCAAAGGTCAATAGATAAAGTTAGGGATAAACTAGGAGAGATAGGAGGAACTAAAATGCATTGAAAAAAACCGTATATGCTGAAATTTGCTACTGATATTTCAGTCTTAAGTGAAGATGCAGAACAATTAGATGTGATGCTGGCTCGGATGGAGACTATGCTCAGCTCTTCCTATAATACGAAAATCTCTGTGGTGAGCAGACAAAACACCGTTTCCCAATGCTCACTTGACAATCAGCAGCTGGCGACCATCGAATCCTTCGCTTACATAGGGAACAAAATTACAAAAAGGAAGATCAAGGAACTCCAGGCAAAAGCTGCTTTTAACAACAGAAAAAACCTCTTCACATTCAGCAGGATACACAAACACCTCAGGAAAAACCTCGTAAATACGTTTGTTTGGAGCGTGCTGTTGTAACGGAAGTGAATTGTGGACGCTCAGATAAGCAGAAAAACATAAAATAACTACGTTCGAGTTTGGTGTAACCACAGAATGCTCAAGATTTCCTGAGTACACAAGATATCAAACGAAGAGCTGCTCCACAGAATGAAGAGAAGCCTTATCTCCTGAAGCTTCAAAAAAATAGCTCTGAGTACTATGGGACTTAACTTCTGAGGTCATCAGTCCCCTAGAACTTAGAACTAATTAAACCTAACTAACCTAAGGACATGACACACATCCATGCCAGAGGCAGGATTCGCACCTGCGACCGTAGCGGATGCGCGGTTCCAGACTGTAGCGCCGGCCAGAGTGGCCGTGCGGTTCTATTCGCTACAGTCTGAAACCAGGCGACCGCTACGTTCGCAGGTTCGAATCCTGCCTCGGGCATGGATGTGTGTGATGTCCTTTGGTTAGTTAGGTTTAAGTAATTCTACGTTCTAGGCGACTGAAGACCTCAGAAGTTAAGTCGCATAGTGCTCAGAGCCATTTGAACCATTTGGAACCAGACTGTAGCGCCTAGAACCGCTCGGCCACTCCGGCCGGCCTCCTGAAGCTGATCAAATACAGAAGAGACACATCGGTGAGTCGTCTGCTGAGACATGATGGGATAATTAAAAGTATAATTGAAGGGACTGCGGAAGGGAAAAATACAAGAGGAAGACCAATACTAAAATACATCAACCAGATCATGGAGACCAGCTGCACCACTTATACCGCTCTCAAGAGGAAGGCTGACGACAGAAATGAATGGCGAACTACTGCTAACCAACATAATGGTTGAACATCTAAGAAGAAGATGGTGATATTTACACAAGAAATAACCTACTAGCTACAAATTTCGCCTGCCATTTGGCACTAGGCTGCACTCGCTACCCCTGTACTGGTAGTTTGTTTGGCTTCCTGCCACCAGATGGCAGTTGCGTTCTACAGTGTAATTAATACTTCCTCCCCGTAGAGGTAAAGAGTTTGCATACTCCTCACATTAATATGTGCTCACTTCCCCTCATGTATTTGCAACACTATACGAAATGCTAACTTATGAAATCTTAATTAATTTCGTAACAATTACCGTAATCGATCTTGTTGTGTTGCGACTTCACTCAGATCAGTGAACGAGGAACATAGGAAACTTGTATGGCATGCAATATTTATATTATTATCAACTAACTCAGCACAACTTTAGGTAGAGGGAAAACCATATAGAAATGATAACGAACAGTCAAAAGCAATAAAACAGTTCCAAACTTGTTGTTACATGTGAGCCACAAACAGCACGAATCTTCAATGCATTCGCTTTTGGAGTTGCGAAAGCATTCATGTATTAGAAAATCGAATGAAGTGTAAGAATGTCAAATCATCAGGCTCCTTGTTTGTGTCAAGGAAAGTACCTATCATAATATGAACAGGCAGAAACAGGAATATATGCTTTTCATGCATCAAGTATGGTTTTATTCTCTTGCTTTCAGCCTAGTAAACTGCAATTGTACCCAAATTCTAGAGTATTTCTTCTTCTGAAACAGTGACATTCAGCTATTTTACATCTATTTCACGATCATTCATGTCTCTTGATAATTAACTAATGATTGGAGTACTAAAATAATAATTATTTCAGTATTTAAGGAAAAAATTAAAAACAAACATTAATCTTACGGCTGCCTTATTCGCCGATAGAGGAGCTACTGTCGTTCCAACTGTCAGACGGTAACAAATTACACAGCAGTGAGCGTCGCGACTTCACATGGGTAGACTATGGTATTACTTCCTGAGTGGGCCTCATACCTCACTGTGCACGTTTTTCGTCTTGTTTTACTAAATACCCTACTGGCCATTAAAATTGCTACACCACGAAGATGACGTGCTACAGACGCGGACAGGAAGAAGATGCTGTGATATGCAAATGATTAGCTTTTCAGAGCATTCACACAAGGCTGGCGCCGCTGGCAACACCTACAACATGCTGACATGAGGAAAGTTTCCAACTGATTTCTCATACACAAAAAGCAGTTGACTGGCGTTGCCTGCTGAAACGTTGTGATGCCTGGTGTAAGGAGGATAAATGCGTACCATCACGTTTCCGACTCTGATAAAGGTCGGATTGTAGCCTATCGCGATTGCGGTTTATCGTATCGCGACATTGCTGCTCGCGTTGGTCGAGATCCAATGACTGTTAGCAGAATATGGAATCGGTGAGTTCAGGAGGGTAATACGGAACGCCGTGCAGGATCCCAACGGCCTCGTATCACTAGCAGTCGAGATGACAGGCATCTTATCCGCATGGCTGTAACGGATCGTGCAGCCTCGTCTCGATCACTGAGTCAACAGATGGGGACGTTTGCAAGACAACAACCATCTGCACCAACAATTCGACGACGTTTGCAGCAGCATGGACTATCGGCCCGCAGACCGCGGCCGCTGTTACCCTTGACGCTGCATTACAGACAGGAGCACCTGCGATAGTGTACTCAACGACTAACCTGTGTGCACGAATGGCAAAACGTCATTTTTTCGGATGAATCCAGATTTTGTTTACAGGGTCTTGATGGTCGCATCCGTGTTTGGCGACATCGCGGTGCACGCACATTGGAAGCGTGTATTCGTCATCGCCATACTGGCGTATCACCCGGCGTGATGGTATGGGGTGCCGTTAGTTACACGTCTCGGTCACCTCTTGTTCGCATTGACGGCGCTTCGAACAGTGGACGTTACATTTCAGATGTGTTACGACCCGTGGCTCTGCCCTTCATTTGATCCCATCGAAACCCTACATTTCAGCAGGATAATGCACGACCGCATGTTGCAGGTCCTGTACGGGCCTTTCTGGATACAGAAAATGTTCGACTGCTGCCCTGGCCAACACATTCTCCAGATCTCTCCCCAATTGAAAACGTCTGGTCAATGGTGGCAGAGCAACTGGCTCGTCACAATACACCAGTCACTACTCTTGATGAACGGTGGTATCGTGTTGAAGCTGCATGGGCAGCTGTACCTGAACACGCCATCCAAGCTCTGTTTGACTCAATGGCCAGGCGTATCAAGGCCGTTATTACGGCCAGAGGCGGTTGTTCTGGGTACTGATTTCTCAGGATCTATGAACCCAAATTGCGTGAAAATGTAATCGCATGTCAGTTCTAGTACAATATATTTGTCCAATGAATACCCGTTTATCATGTGTATTTCTTCTTGTTGTAGGAATTTTAATGGCCAGTAGTGTAATTTCGGCAAAAAAAAAAAACGAGTCTCGACTTATAGGATAAAATGCCAACGTGAGCTAGAAAGCCTATACAGTGTTACGCTGCTGCCCCGGATTCCGTGATGTGGGCTGGGCCGCCGTTGATTGGCAGTGCCCTGGTCCGCGGACGGTAGTGTAATCGCCCCCGCCTCTTGTCACCGCTCTGCCTGGGTGTCGGTCCTCTCAGTTTGGACGGCCACAGCCTCGACCGCGTTCGCTTTCGCTGTCGCGGTCGTAAATGGCTGCAGGCCGGCACGTGGTGCTGCTGATTGCTACCGCCGTCACGTCCTTAATGCGATTTCCTCCGAGCGGGCCGATAAACACGGCGGGCGCAATTACGGCAGCAGTTGTAGGTCAGTGTTAATTGCCAGCGGCCGTCCCAGTCAGAGGCAGAAAAATAGCAGTGCCCCCTGCGCGACAGACGTCGCACAAGAAAATAGCTGCTCCCTCCCATAACAGGCCTGAAACAAAGGTATATTCTAATGCTGGATCCGAAACATATCTACAAAGTTCCTCAAGGCAGAATTTTCGGACCGATAATATTTGTGAACTTCGATCTCTTCACCCCCCCTCCCCCCTTGAGTGATTGAGTCATCAGTCTTCTAACTGATTTAAAGGGGTCCACCAAGGAATTTCTCTCCCGCACCAACCTCTTATTATGAGTGTAGCACTTCCACCCTATATCCTGAATTATCTGACATATCCCAACAGTTTCACCACATACACCTCTCTCTAGAATCATACATGTCCTATCACCTGTCCCTTTCTGTCAATGTTTTGGAGCTATTTCATTCTGTGTAGAAGCTCTTCATATCAGTCCACTTATTTTTTAACATTCTCCTGTAGTATCACATCACAAACCCTTCGATTCCCTTCTTTTTCGGTTTTTCTCTCAGTCCATGAGTGACTACCATCAATGTTGCGGTCCAAACATAAATTCCCAGAAATTTCCTCCTCGAATTAAGGCCGATTTTGAGACTAATAAACTTGTTTTGGCCTGGACTTATTTCTTTGCTTGTACTAGTCTGCTTTATATGTCCTCTTTGCTTCGCCAGTCACGTAATACTTTGCTTCCAAGTTGAATGAATTCTTTCACTCCGGTTACTTCGTGGTCCCCGATTTTGTGTTAAGTTTATCGCTAAATCTGTTTTTGCTGCTTTTTCGTCTTTCTTCGATTTACTATCAAACGATAGTCTGTCGTTAGACTGTTCATTCTATTTACCAAGTCCTACAATTACTTTTGACCTTCGATGAGGATTGCAGTGTGGTCAGTGAATGAGATAATTACATAATAGTTAAGGCTTTCCTGGGCACTAGTTGACAATTTACCTGTTGGCGTTTGTCTCGGCTTCTTCGACCGACGTTTTTTTTTTTTTTTTTTTTACGTTTTGCAAGCACGAGTGGCTGGCATTGTCAATTGTCAAAGCTTCACCCTCCATTGCTGGTGATGAACTGGACTCGAGCTCGCGGTCGCTGATAATACCCGTATGTACCTGGCGCGCCAACGTCCAAGGGTTTATACGTGGTCGTTTCCGTGGCGGTTCTCCTCTTGCCACCTGCAACGGTCGTTCGATGCAGCAGGGGAATCCCGGATCCGTTCACCCTGAGGCATTCTTCTTTCTTATTGAAGCTATTCTCATTTTCATGTACTTCTGTAGTTTTTTTGAACAAGCCGGTGTGATAGCTCTTCTCTACAGCCATAATTTCAGTGTCTGCGAATTTTAGTATGCGGTCGGTCTCAAAAAGCGCGTGCTCCACCGTGGTCGACTTCTCCACCTGCCCCAACCCGCAATGCCGCTTATGTTCTGTGATCCTGGTGTTCACTTATTGTCTAGTCAGTCCACCGTAAACTTTCCCGCGTGTGCATGGTATGCGGTATATTCCCGATGTTTCAGGTGGGTCCCTTTTCTCTTTTGCCAATCTGCGACACTGTTTCATCATCTTTGTCGGTTTATAAATAGTGTTTAGGTCGTGTTTGCCCAATACACGGCCAATTCTGTCCGTCCCTCTTGGAATGTATGAGAGAAACGCCGTACCCGACATTTCTTTTTCCTATGTGTCACTTCGTCGAGTTTTTGACTCTATTACGCTTCGTAAAAAATAGGTGGAGTCCCCATTGCTCCTCAGAACGCTTTTCAGGTGTTGCATCTCACGTCTGAGGTTACGAGCATATTAATCATGGGTCTTGTCTGGCTGCGGCGGTGATTTGCCAGTTTGTGCAGGTATCAGTTCATGTGTGTCGGTTTTAGATACACGTTGTATCCCAGGTTTTCACCATCCCATGTGACGAACACGTCTAGAAACGATAGCTGTTTGTCCTTTTCTACTTTCAAGGTAATTTTTATGTTGGCATGTGGGCTTTTCAAGTGTCTTAGGAAGTCATCAGGTTGTTCCTCACCATGGCTCCACACAACGAAGGAACGATTGAAGTATCTGTACCACACCTTAGTTTTACAAGGTGCCATGTCCAGTGCGTTAGCTTCGAAATGTTTCATGAATAAGTTGGGTACCACTGGACTAAGAGGAAGCCTTCCAGCTATTTGTAAAAGTTGTCATTCCTCGTGAAACAGCTCGTGGTGAGACATGCATCAAAGGGCTTGCTGATGTTTGGTGGGAAAATGGAACCGATGTTCTCCAGAGGCTCACCGAGTGGGACTTAAAGAAACAACACCAAAGCCGACCAGAGGAATGGCAACTTCTACGAAGAGCTGGAAGGCCTCGCCATGGGTAGCCCTCTTAGTGTAGAGGTGGTCAACTTCTTCATGGAACAGAACAAATGGTTCAAATGGCTCTGAGCACTATGGGACTTAACATCTAAGGTCATCAGTCCCCTAGAACTTAGAACGACTTAAACCTAACTAACCTAAGGACATCACATACATCCATGCCCGAGGCAGGATTCGAACCTGCGACCGTAGCAGTCCCGCGGTTCCGGACTGCAGTGCCTAGATCAGCACGGGGAACAGAACAAACAGCTACCCGTTCTAGATGTGCTGGTCACAATGGGTGGTAAAAACCTGCGACAAATCGCATGTCGAAAACGGATACACACATGAACTAATACCTGCACGAACTGACAAATCGCCACCGGAGCAGAAACGACGCGTGATTAATACGCTCGTAACGCCAACAAGACAAACACGTGAGCCGCAGCACCTCAGACGCGAAATGCAACACCTGGAACGTGTTCTGAGGAGCAATGGGTATTCCTACAGTTAGAATCTTAACAGAGTCAAACACACGGCGAAGCAAAACATGTTGTGTACGGCGCTGCTGTCATAGGATCCCAGATTGACGGACAGAATAGGCCGATATTGAGCAAACACAACGTAAAGAATATTAAAAACCGACCAAGAAGATCAAACTGTGTCACAGATCGCAAAAGAGAAAAGGGACCCACCTGCAATGTCGGGAATATATCGCGTACCATTCACACGCGGGAATGTTTACGGGGAACTGACTACACGATCAGTGAATACCAGAATCACAGAAAATAAGCGGGTTGGGGCAGGTGGAGAAATCGACCGTGGTGGGCCACGAGCTGTGTGAGACCGACCGCATAGTAAAATTCGCAGACACGGATATCGTGGTTTGTTCTGAAAAGGTACAGAAGTACATAAAAACGAGAATAGCATCAACAAGAAAGAAGAAAGCCTCAGGGTGAACGAATCCTGGATTACAGAGCTGCAGCGAACGACCGTTGCAAATGGCAAGAGGAGAACAGCTCCGGAAATGAGCACGGAAAAGCTCTTGGACGGTGGCGCGCCAGCTACATATAAACAGTCCAGTCCATCACCAGCAACGGAGGGTGAGGCTTAGATAAGGCAGCCATTCGTGCTGGTGAAATGTCAGCAAAATAAACAAACAAACGTCGGTCGGATAACCCGAGACGGAACCCAACAGGCAGTTTGTCAGTCTGATGGATATTCTTTTACCCTGATTTGTAGTCCCACTCCTGAATCTCTTGTTTCATCATTGCTTCTTTAAAGTACATGTAGATGGAAAGTTAGAGCCAAACAGCACATCTTTGTCTTACACTCTTTGATCTGAGCACTTTCTTCTTGGTATTCCACTCTAACTTTTCCCTCTTGTTTTTATACATACTGTGCATTTACCGTCTTTCCCTATGACCTACAGCTGTTTTCCTGATAATTTCGAGGATCTTGCTCCGTTTTACGCTATAGAAGGTTCTTCTAGTTCGACAATTCTATGAACGTGTCCTGATTTATCTTAAGTAGTCACCTAAAAGATTGTCAGTTTTTTTACTTCTGTAAAATTTATTATGTTTTAATGTGTCTACTTTAGGCACTTTTTGCTAAACTTGCTACATCTCATTATCACTAACAGAAGTAAGCTACTGAAACAAGCTCGATAAATGGAAGCTCCTTTAGATATAAGACTGATCACTTAAGGAACACAATATCCTTGAAAATTCTATGTCCGAACACGTATCGTGACGACATCATGGTCGATATAATATGTGGTGGGTTCCCTTCTGACTCCTACACATAATGGAAATTTTCATTAGGCCAGAAAACCACATTCTTCCTGTATGAAATACTATACAGGGTGCGAGGGATAGAGGTATTGATACTGTGAGTGTTGGTACCTCAATAACAACCACCTTCTTTGTGTCAGTTGATTTCCCTCTGTATTTAACAGTCTTCCCACAAAAATATTACCGAGAACTTTCTACAATGCCGTAACTGTGCCAGAGAAGTGGACCACACTTCTAAGTATAGACTTTTCGTTTTGTGTTCAAATGGCTCTGAGCACTATGGGACTTAACTGCTGAGGTCATCAGTCCCCTAGCGGTCGCGCGGTTCCAGACTGTAGCGCCTAGAACCGCTCGGCCATCCCGGCCGGCTTTTGTGTTCACCTGTCCATACTACAGTATCTGACCTGCTGCCCAGGGACAAAGAAACATTAACGGCTTACTTGTGTCATGCGAACTAGGAAGTACTAACCAACATAAAAACATGTTACCCATGATATCTCTAACTACTAGTCTGCACATGAAGAAAATACTGCTGTGATGTTGTTGAGTACACTGCCCTCAGTGTCATCAATAAAAATATCTGCATTTATTCCCCTAACACTCCGTACGCCGCACAATCATCAGAAATAACATGGTAGAGTATGTTGTATGAGCCTTCATACTTAAATAACGTATCCCATTAATCTGCATATTGCCGGTGTTCACACTGAACTTGGGCAGTTCATCGTAGGATCTGTGGATGGCTCGACTGTATTAGAAATTTCTGATGCTGCCTGTGTTGTGCCTAACTGCTTCGCTGACCATAGTCCCGAAGGAGCTGCTGCGTTTTATTGCTGGAGGAACTCTGGAAACTCTTCTTCGCCTGCCGATCGGACCGGCTCTCGTATTGCAATAACGGTATCGACTATACTGAAGGCGCTTCCGAAGAAAGAACTCTGCCGTCCAGTCGAGCGGAAAAACTTCCGACAGCCGCTGCCTCTCTCTCTCTCTCTCTCTGTCCCTCTCTGCCTCTACGAGACACTCGCGAAAAAAGCGTTCGTCTGAGTACCTTTTGAATATGGAAAAAACTTAAAGGCCATCTAATTACTTCCGCCTCGCATTTTAGTTGTCCTTCCGACCTCATCTAACTTTGTACCCCTTATTGGTAACGCTCCCTAGTGTGGGTGGGATGGTGTTTGACCAATAGGTAATTGGTTCGATTCCTGGATGTTGAAAACATTTTGGAAAAAAATAGGAGCAGGGGATTGGACGGCGTAAAGTGGCTCGAGGCGGCGTCCCGAGCTAACTTGTCGTTCCTGTCCACTATGTCTTGCGGGGTGAAGGCATGTGACACTCTTGACCTGTCTGGTAGATGTGTACGTCTAGTTCTTCCTTCCCCTTGATGGAACTGGAGAGAAGTAGCAAAGTGCAGGCATCGGGCTTCGCTCTAACCTTTGGCGTCACATTTTTCAGTGTCCGAACACACCACGACGCTAGACTGTACAAGATATAAACATATTCGTTCTTAAGGAAAAACTTGCCCAAGTGTGTACATGGAAGGTTGGAAGCGCGTTTGGTACTACCGTAGTGCAGGTACTAAAATGGTTCAAATGGCTCTGAGCACTATGGGACTTAACAGCTATGGTCATCAGTCCCCTAGAACTTAGAACTACTTAAACCTAACTAACCTAAGGACAGCACACAACACCCAGCCATCACGAGGCAGAGAAAATCCCTGACCCCGCCGGGAATCGAACCCGGGAACCCGAGCGTGGGAAGCGAGAACGCTACCGCACGACCACGAGATGCGGGCAGTGCAGGTACTTCTCCAGCCCTTATTGTTTTATATTCTTTGCTCGGGAAATTTGACCACTAGCTGGCCTTTTCCGTATAGCAAGTTTCTCCATCACAGAGCTGAAATTAAACTTTTGGGCCAATACCTACGTAGGCCGTCTGTGCACTGAACCTGACCGGGTGACTAGGGTGTTCTTGTTTTCACTAGGTGATAACAGGAAGTACTGTTCCAGTATACTGCCGCGCGGGATTAGCCGAGCGGTCTCAGGCGCTTCAGTCGTGGACTGTACGGCTGGTCCCGGCGGAGGTTCGAGTCCTCCTTGGGGCATGGGTGTGTGTGTTTGTCCTTGGGATAATATAGGTTAAGTAGTGTGTAAGCTTAGGGACTGATGACCTTAGCAGTTAAGTCCCATAAGATTTCACACACATTTTTTTTGTTCTGGTATAAGCCCGTAAAATATAGAGCTCTAGATGTAACAAATCATACCACTCTGTTACAGAGAAAAGTACTGTGTGCCACCAGATGCGAGGGCCCGACCTTCACTTTGCTTAGCGCTGTAAGCCAGGAACCTGACACTGGGGCGTTCAGTGGGAGAAAACGAACACACTGGCATAGCTGAACAGATTAAAGCGCGTATGTATACCGCATAGTAATGTGATGAAAACTGGTTAGCAAACAAACTGTAAAGGTAAACTGGCTGAAGTTAAAGCGACGCTTTACCTCGGAGGATGTCTCCCGCAGTCGGAGACGAAACGTCAGGGGAGAGTTTTAGACATCGACCACGTCCTATCAGCCCGGAAGTTTTACGTGAATTCCGATTGTTCGACCGTTGCGGTTCGCGGGCCGTGTCCTTTGGTGCGAGGCTACAACATCCAACGATTATTAGCTGAGCTTGGTTTAACAGAGTGAAAATTTATGTCGGCCTGGGTGGTACATGGCAACATTTTTTAAAAATTTTTTTGAATGCACAGTGTCTGTTCCTTCGAAAGAACAAATTGAAGAGGGATCACTGCTATCAACTGCAGCGGGACATTACGCGGAATCAGCGGCGACCAGCGAAAATGTGTCGGGACTCGAACCCAGGAACTCCTGTGTACTAGGCAGGTGCGGTAACCACTGCTCGTCGTCGCTGATTCAGCTTAATGTCCCGCTGCAGCTGACAGTAGTGATCCCCTTTCAATTTACATATAGTGTTTCACAGCTGCTGGATCTGCGTGGTGTTGCTCTATCGAAGGGACAGACACTGCACATTTAAATAACTGAAAAACCTGGCTGGGCAATGGATCCGCTTTCTTCAGTGTGAATGTACAAATATGTCCGTCCACCTGTGGGAATCTCTAAGTAGCGAACACTAGTATAATGGACAGAGAATGCAAATAGGTGGTTCTCTATAGGAGTGTGGCTCGGTCGTGAGGCGTACCGAGATAGTCCATGCAGTAGCGATAAAGCTGTGTCCCGGATGGCGCAGTGGTTACCGCACCTGCCTAGTATTGGCGCCAGTTATGACTGGATTATGTTAACGTGAAAAGAAAAGAAAACACACAACGATGGTTAACACCGAAACCGCCTCAGATAATGGTCCTTCGAATGGTAGACGCAGGAGAAATACATGCCTCCCACAGTGGCAGAAATGGTCAAGATTATATGGCTTTCTCCCAGATTTATGATGCGACAGCGCGTGCTGCAGGGATTGTGATGCAGATGATAACTTCATTTTCACTGCCGTCCGTGACTGGATTGTCATTTACTTTATTCATGCTAAAAAAAAAATGAGAGCGGCCTTTAAGTTGATTTTATGGTTTTCAAATTGTTTTTGCTCTCTCGATACTTTTCTTATCCCTAGGACAGCACAACTGTACGAATAAAGATTGTTTGTATTCCCTGCCTCCCTGTTGGACGGCGTAAAGTGGCTCGAGGCGGCGTCCCGAGCTAACTTGTCGTTCCTGTCCACTATGTCTTGCGGGGTGAAGGCATGTGATACTCTTGACCAGTCTGGTAGATGTGTACGTCTAGTTCTTCCTTCCCCTTGATGGAACTGGAGAGAAGTAGCAAAGTGCCAGGCATCGGGTTTCCAAATTGTTTTTGCTGTCTCGATACTTTTCTTATCCCTAGGACAGCACAACTGTACGAATAAAGATTGTTTGTTTTCCCTGCCTCCCTGTTCCCCCCCCCCCCCCCCCCAAAAAAAAAAAAAAGTGGTCGCGTTGTTGGACCATAAAGCGGAGGAATCGCGTTTTTATTTTTATTTTATTTTAACAAAAAAAGAAGAAAAAAACAAAAAAAGGTAACGTGCTTGCCTGTCAGGTATACGCTGCATTTGTTCGCCTTTCGAGACTCGCTAAAAGACAGACTTAAAAAAAAAGTAAGCAGGAGATCCCGGGTTCCAATCCCGGTCCAGTGCCAATTTTCGCTCGTCGCCGCTGATTCCGCTTAATGTCCGCTGCCGCTGATAGCAGTGATCCCCATTCAGTTTACATTTACTTTTAATTTGTGGTTTATTACATTAAGGTTCATTCTCAAAAAATAATGGACCGTATTGCATCATATTATTTGTTACATTACAATTTAAATTTACTACAGAGATTGTTTTTTACAGTGATTAGTTTATTACCAGACTTCCACAAAAAATACACTGATAACTAGAACAATAATTTCCTGTCTTAATTAGCCCTGCGGCCTAATCCCAGCAGGTTACCTTCTATAGGGGTGAAGAGCCGAACGGTTTGCTATTTGAACCATTGCTCTAAGCTACTAGTTATTCCATTTTTGATTTCATTACCCCACTATTCTACTGTAGGTGTCTACTGCTACTGTACTGTCCTACTACTTACTAATCGCCGCTATCTACTTCTGTACTTACATCTGTCTTTGTGGGTGTATCGATGTGAGGCTACCATCTACTCGCAACAGGACCTCTCTAGCTAGCCGCGTCCTGTCCAAGACAGCCCGTGGTGACCAGGCTAACCAAGCGAACAGCAAAGGCGACGGTGGCGAGGCTGGTCTCCTTTCTACTATACCGGTCCCCTGAAAAATAGGGAAGATAGCATTCCCGCCTCCATCTCCATCTTCATGTCTTGTCCAGTAAGCGTTTGGTGGACCGGTAACCACATATTCCGCCAGCGCACGTCACAATTGAGCGTTTGTATACTGAGGTGATAGTCATGGGTTGGCCGTAGTATCGCATATACAAGGTACAAAAAAAATGTTCAAATGTGTGTGAAATCTTATGGGACTTAACTGCTAAGGTCATCACTCCCTAAGCTTACACACTACTTAACCTAAATTATCCTAAGGACAAACACGCACACCCATGCCCGAGGGAGGACTCGAACCTACGCCGGGATCAGCCTCACAAATACAAGGTACACTGAACGGCCAAAGAAACTGATATAGGCATGCGTATTCATATACAGAGATATGTAAACGGGCAGAATACGTCGCAGTTGTTAGATAGGTTACTACTGCTACCCTGGCAGATTATCAAGATTTAAGTGAATTCGAACGTGGGTGTTATAGTCGGAGCACGAGCGATGGGATACAGCATCTCCGAGGTAGCGATAAAGTGGAAATTTTCCCGTACGACCATTTCACATCGCTGCGGCCGGAAAAAGGTCCTACAAGAACGGGTCCAACGACGACTGAAGAGAATAGTTCAACGTGACAGAAATGCATTCCTTCCGCAAATTGCTGCAGATTTCAGTGCTGGGTCATCAACAAGTGTCAGCATGCGAACCATTCAACGAAACGTCATTGATGTGCGCTTTCGGAGCCGAAGGTCCACCTGTGTATCCTTGATGACTTCACGACACAAAGCTTTACGCCTCGCCTGGGCCCATCAACACCGACATTGGAGTGTTGACGACTGGAAACATGTTGACTGGTCGGACGAGTCTGGTTTCAAATTGTATCGAGCGGATGGACTCGTACGGACATAGAGACAGCCTTATGAATCCGTGGACCTTGCATGTTAGCAGGGTACTTTTCGAGCTGGTGGAAGCTCTGTAATGGTGTGGGGCGTGTGCAGTTGGAGTGATACCGGACCCCTGATACATCTAGATACGAGTGTGACAGGTGACATGTATGTAAGCATCCTGTCTCATCACCTGCAGCCATTCACGTCCATTCTGTATTCCGACGGACTACGGCAATTCCAGCAGGACAATGCGACACCCCGCTCGTTCAGAATGGCTCCAGGAACACTCTTCTGAGTTTAAGCACTTCCGCTGGCCACCAAACTCCCCAGTCATGAATATTATTCGATGTATCTGGGATGGCTTTCAATGCGTGGATCAGAAGCGATCTGCACCCCATCGTATTCTTACGGTGTCAGTTCCCATCAGCACTTAGTCGAGGCCATGCCACGTCGAGTTGTGGGAATTTTGCGTACTCGCGGGAGCCCTACACGGTATTAGGCAGGTGTACCAGTTTCTTTGGCTCTTCACCTATAAAAGGGCAGTTCATTGACGGAGCTATCATTTTTACTCAGGTGATTCATCTGAAAAGGTGTCCAACGTGATTATGGACGCACTAGGCGAATTAACAGACTTTGGATGCGGAATGGTAGTTGGAGCTAGACGCATTGGACATTCCATTTCGGAAATGGTTAGGTAATTCAATATTTCAAGATCCACAGAGTCAAGAATGTACCGAGAATACGATATTTCAGGCATCATCTTTCACCACAGATAATGAAGTGCCCGATTGTGTTCGCGTAACGACAGAGAGCAGCGGCGTTTACTTGGAGTTGAGAGTGCTAGCAGAAAAGCGCGAAATAACCGCAGAAATCAATGTTGGGCATACGACAAACTTACTGCTAGGACAGAATGCGAAACTTGGCGTTTACGGGCAGCAGTGTGACTCTGCTAACAGCACGACATCGCCTACAGCACTTCCGCTGTGCTCATGACCCTACCTGGTCACACGAGTCTCGATTTCAGTTGGTAAGAGTTGATAGTATGGTTCGACTGTGGCGCAGACCCCACGAAACCATGGACTCAAGTTGTCAACAAGGCACTGTGCAAGCTGATGGTGGCTCCGTAATGGTCAGAGCTGTGTTGACATGGCATGGTCTGTGGTCCAGCTGAACTGATCATTGACTGGAAATGGTTATGTTGTGCAATTTGGAGACCATTTGCAGCCATTCCTGTACTTCACGTTCCCCAACAACGATGGAATTTTTATGGATGGCAATGCGTCATGTTACCAGGCCACAGTTGTTCGCCATTGATTTGAAGAACACTCTGAACAATTCGAACAAACTATTTGTCCACCCATCGAATATTTGTGGGATGCTATCATTCGTCCACAAAATCCTGCAGCCGGTCGGAGTGGCCGTGTGGTTTTAGGCGCTACAATCTGGAACCGAGCGACCGCTACGGTCGCAGGTTCGAATCCTGCCTCGGGCATGGATGTGTGTGATGCCCTTAGGTTAGTTAGGTTTAAGTAATTCTAAGTTATAGGGGACTGATGACCTCAGAAGTTAAGTCCCATAGTGCTCAGAGCCATCTGAACCATTTGTAATTTCCGAACCTCGCTTAGTACATGTGGACTTCTCATTGTGTTTATTTGATAACCTTAATATCCATCTCTAAGGATATCTGTGCAAGTGACTTTGAAGTGAATTTTTAGTTGTGTCAAAATCTAGTCGGCCATACATTTTGACCATCGGAGTGTGTAGCTCTTCGAAATTGAAAATAAGTCCTCTTCTGTGATACAATTTTGGTAGTGTTCCCATTAGTTCTGCATGCGTGATTTGTATGTTGGATGCCAGATGTTCCCCGATCGACATGCTCCAGAGTTGGAAATGAAAGTGATTTGGTCTGTGTATATGGGTGCCCCTCTTACAGCCTGTTTTAGAGCAGCGGTTAGAAGTGCTGTTCTCCTAGTCTTGTTAGTTTTACTGAATCATCATAAATTTTTATATATTTTGGGGGTATGCTGCTTTATGTATGCCTTGTGCCAGCTTGGTATTACTATAGTTTATATTTGGGTCAGTCTCTATCTGAACATTTACGTTTTTTTTTTAATTATTGGGCACAATTTTATGGTTTTCCCCTATTTGTGTCTCGAACTCTCTTTTCATTTGTTGTTTCTACATTAACGTTTCTATCTACATCAAACTCTACTTCTACCTGCACATTTACCTTGCAGTTCTCATTAGTGGTTTTATCTCTTGCTTTGCAATAATTGCCAGTTGATGTCTCCTCTTACTCTCTTACATGTTGAGCTCCTTCTGGATCAGCTGTTGCCGGTATCCTCTTGTTTCTTCAAGGTGTCACCTTCCTTTCCTGTCGTCGTCCGTCTTTTAACTTTTTACAGTAAATCCTAAACTCCATCTTTGCATCTCTTAGCTGTTTACTTGGCGATCTTTGATTCCTTTCACCCTATGTTTGGTTAGCCGCCGTAGCCCACTCGAATAATTACAACGATACAATATTGCAGAGCCTATGTTGTTCAGAAGTACGGTGCAAAGTTGCTTCGGACATACACGCATGTGCGCAAAAAGTAGGAAATCCGGTTTCAAGGCCCGGTCCAGCAAAAATTTTTGTTGTTGTCATATCATTACACAGTTGACGATTGCACATATTTGCAAATGCAATATATTTCATATAGTCGCATAGTTGCACTGTTTACCATCATCTGGTAACGTTGGCAGTACGTCGTTCCTGCTGCCCCACACTTTTTTCTTCCTCTTTTTGCACAGGGCATGCATACTGCTGGTTTGATCTTTTTGGGCAGTCTTTTCTAATGCAAACACGCTTGATGTTCCGCTGAACAAGGTTTTGGCACTTGGCCTAAGTCTCAATATTTGTGACTTTTGGCACTACGCAATAACCATTAATTGCCATTACACTATATTCTTTATATAGTAGTCCACTTTTTAGAATTGTTTTCCTGAGCTAGCGGGAAACCTCAGAGACGTGGTATCCAAATCCTTTTCTTTATTTCCCATTTTAAAGCGTAATTTAAAGTTCTTTTGAAATTCTTGAAACATACACTGGTCTTCAGAATTCTGATTGTAGGTATACTCCAACGTCTCTTGCGCCAATAGTCTGTTTGAAACATCATACACAATCGTCAGTGGCCATTTCTTAGGAGTTGGTTCATAGACAATTTCTCTCTTCAGTGACTCATTGGTCAAGATCTTATTTCAGTCATCTTTAGAAACTGTTTCGTTAATTACTGCTTTCTTTGTGACGCTGACTTTTATACCCTTATTCTGTCAGTCTTACGATTTATGGTTTTATTGAAATTTCCTTTACTTGCTCCACATTTTGGCTTCCTTTCGGCCTCAGTTATATTGTGTCTCCTTGTTTTGACACTATCTTTTCAACAGGACTCCCCGGTTCTTTTACTTTCTTGTACGCTTACTGCTACGGCCACACGAGCAGCATACGTTTTCTTTCCTGTCTGGCCTCCGAACTTGTCGTTTTCTTTTTCTAGCTCAGCGATGCGGCCTTCAAGTACGCCCTGTTTAACCGTTCACTTTATTTCTGGAATCCTGTCCATGGGCATTTTGCCTTTACCTTTGTCTGTGTATAGCAGTCCATTAATCTCGTCTAGCCGCTGAACAACCGAACGATTACTATCGTGACTTAAAGTCGGGCGCTCAGAAATCTCTCTCTCACTGTGCCATGTTGTTAGAAAGGGACAAAAGAAATGGGAGTCATATCTCATGGCCCGCCCGATTCGGCGTCTCCGTGAGGAGGGGTGGTGGTGGTGGTGGTGGTGGTGGTGGTGGTGGTGGCGGGGGGGGGGGGGATGGAATTAATTGCAGCTCCCCCAGCAGTCTCGCCCCTAGACCAAGGGCTGCTCCGAGTAGCCAGGTTCGACACGCCGTTTCCAGCGCACTGGTCTCCATCAGCAGCCTCATCGACCAATGATTTTACCTAGCCTGCCTCAGTAAGTGCACCGCGCACTCCAGAGAAGCGGAAGCACTCCTCGCCTGAGTTTCCACTACGAAGGCCAAGGATCCACTCCCACCCATATACGCGGCACCCAGCCGTTTGGAGGTCTGGATCCACCTAACTTACCACAGGCGATGTTAGCACCCTCCAATCTTGGCGGAACACGCCTCAGAGGCACGACGAGGCATTGTCGACTTGGGTCAGGATCACAGACCACCAAAGCAGGTCACCGGTAAGCAAGGGACACATGTTGCGTGTCCATACATGTTGGGAATCAGCGACCGCAGGGCGGAAGGACCGCTCTACGCTGTTGCTCAAGCTGAGAGCGACAGATGTTGTGTATACTCAAAACGCAGCTTCCCCTGCGCAACGCACCCTGCGCTTTGGCTTCGGGTTGGGGGTGTTTTACGCACTGTCGTGACGGGAGTTTAGTGTCCTTCCTTGAGGAGATAACACTCACCCATCTACAGCCTGGAAGGTGTAACAGAAGGAACCCAGGTCTTACGATGTTCAGTTTGACATCAACAGAGGCTGCGCGTTGACTGCCTAGCATCCTCTTTCCCGGTTACGTCACACTCAACGTGGATAACTGGAGGCTCTCCACACACACTGGGACAACACCTGGGCCCTCCACCACCGTCTTTTGCTAACTAAACGGGAATCATTGCAAGCGATGATCCTTTGCGACGTCTTGTATAGATGACCATTCCCGTGTTGGGTCCTCCCTTTTTACGAGGGGGATACTGAGTGCTTTGGTAATGACAAGGGCGCGGAGTAGGACATTATGGTCCCTGCCCCACTCAGGTTCTTCTGAATCCTCTGAGAAAGGCCGTATGCTCTAAGCCAAAATCATAAATCTGCTTGGAATGGTTGAGCTCAAGCAAAGCAGCAACCCCCGTACAAAGACTTGCGTGCATCCACAAAAGATAATATTATGCATCTGGTGGAACAGCGACGGGGTGGTATAAAACGACAACGAATTGCTTCCCCAAGGTGTAACCATCACTGCTGGCATTTATTGTCAACAACTGAGACGTCTTGCACACACAATCCAAGATCAGCGACTAGGAAGACAACGTGAACTGATGCTGCTCTGCGGTAACGTCCTCCTACATTCTGCTAGACCGACAAAAAACATTATATAGGAGCTGGGTTGGGGAGTCATTCCCCGCCAAACTTATTCACCTGATATTACGCCCTCAGATTTCACTTTTTCCGCTCTTTGTTGAACAACGTTCAAGGAACTCCGTTTCCTGATGATAATGGCCTCCGAACATAACTGGACGAGTTCTTCGCCTCAAAACCATGTGATTTCTACAGTTGGGGAATCCAGAAGTTACCCCAGCTTTGGCAGACTGTTATTACTGGCGGAGGAGAATATATTATTCGTGACTAAAGTCTCTGTTATGTGTATCTGTTGTGATTATTAAACTTTTGGAAAAACGTTACGGACTTATATGCCAAACTAATACAGCATGCTACAGCAGACAAAACATCTTCTGGGCAACTGCAACTTTGTTGCACCGTTTCATGTTGCACGCTAAAAGTTGGCCACTGTAGTCCATATGTAACGTGTGTCTTGATGTAACGTATCGTGTAATGTTGCCTCGCTGGAATTCGGTCTTCACGCAGGCTATCCCAACAGTGCTCCACCTCGCTTGCAGTCAAGCGCTAATACACTACTGCCCATTAAAATTGCTGCACCAACAAGAAATGCAGATGATAAACGGCATGTGATTACATTTTCACGCAATTTGGGTGGATAGATACTGAGAAATCAGTACCCAGAACAACCACCTCTCGCCGTAATAGCGGCCTTGATACGCCTGGGCATTGAGTCAAACAGAGCTTGGATGGCGTGTACAGGTACATCTGCCCACGCAGCTTCAACACGATACCAAAGTTCATCAAGAGTAGTGATTGGCGTATTGTGACCAGCCAGTTGATCGGCCACCATTGACCAGACGTTTTCAGTTGGTGAGTGATCTGGAGAATGTGCTGGCAAGGCAGCAGTCGAACATCTTCTGTATCCAGAAAGGCCCGTACAGGACCTGCAACATGCGGTCGTGCATTACCCTGATGAAATTAAGGGTGTCGCAGGGATCGAATGAAGGGTAGAGCCACGGGTCGTAACACATCTGAAATGTAACACCCACTGTTCAAAGTGCCTTCAATGCGAACAAGAGGTGACCGAGACGTGTAACCAATGGCATCCCATACCATCACACCGGGTGATACGCCAGTATGGCGATGACGAATACACGCTTCCAATGTGCGTTCACCGCGATGTCGCCAAACACGAATGCGACCATCATGATGCTGTAAACAGAACCTGCATTCATCCGAAAAAATGACGTTTTGCCATTCCTGCACCCAGGTTCGTCGTTGAGTACACAATCGCAGGCGCTCCTGTCTGTGATGCAGCGTCAAGGGTAGCCGCAGCCATGGTCTCCGAGCTGATAGTCCATGCTGCTGCAAACGTCGTCGAAGTGTTCTTACAGATGGTTGTTGTCATGCAAACGTCCCAGTGTGTTGACGCAGGGATCGAGACGAGGCTGCACGATCCGTCACAGCCATGCGGATAAGATGCCTGTCATCTCGACTGCTAGTGATACGAGGCCGTTGGGATCCTGCAAGGCGCTCCATATTACCCTCCTGAAGCCACCGATCCCATATTGGATCTCGACCAACGCGAGCAGCAATGTTGCGATACGATAAACCGCAATTGCGATAGGCTACAATCCGACCTTTATCAGAGTCGGAAACGTGATGGTACGCATTTCTCCTCCTTACATGAGGCATCACAACAACGTTTCACCAGGCAACGCCGGTCAGCTGCTGCTTTTGTATGAAAAATCGGTTGGAAACTTTCCTCGTGTCAGCTCGTTGTAGAAGTCACCACCGGCGCCAACCTTGTGTGGATGCTCTAAAAAGCTAATCATTTGCATATCACAGCATCTTCTTCCTGTCGGTTAAATTTCGCGTCTGAGCACGTCATCTTCGTGGTCTAGCAATTTTAATGGCCAGTAGTGTAATATAGGCTACCCGCCAGGCGACCGTGTTAACAGGCATTCCGCGCATGCACTAACCACATGGATAACAATTCCCGCACGCGCTCGGCCTGTACGTGTTGGCCCCCGGCTTCTGCCTCACTAGCTACTCCACAATTTTTTTGTCGACTGCTGCCCACCTGCGCTTGTAGGCGACCGGCTGCCCGCCGGCGGAAGGGATGGGAAAAACCGACCGGTTAACACCGATACTGTTATTTTTGTTCTTAATAACCTCTATTTTCCGGTATATGTTTGGTCTCGGTTTTTTACTTGTTATTAATAATGAGTAAAAAACCGAAATATCAATTGGCCATAACAGCAGCGCTGAAATTTTTCGTTTTCAAGTAATCTTTTTTGAACAAAGGAGTAATCTTTATTCGTAAAATATCCGTGGGTTTGAAATATTGCGTTGTTGCAGAAAATGGGAAGAGTCAGTGCTATTTCAATAACAATGCAGACAGGATCGAGCGACAAACACATGGCATAAGAATTGGCACAGTATGTCTGAGACAATAACGTCCATGTTGCCGTGTGTCATAGCTTAAGTGTGTGCGTGTGTACGACTTGCCCCCACCTGGTCTAACGGTAGTTTCTTGCTGTCGTTGCCGGGCATTTGCTGTATGGCAGAAATGGCACCAAACTTAGCCTGGTAATATTTATATGAAGTGATATAGCGATGAAGCACAATGCTTCATTTACTTGAAAGTGATTAAAGATTTTTCTGCCATTTCTATGAAATGAGTAGGGAAATTATGGTAACAGTACTAAATTTAAAACTTAACGTCAGTTTATTCTTAGTAAACAATAAAAATAAGAAGTAGCTGATCTGCTACCTGTGTCTACATAATATGCCTTTATTTGCATATAGCCCTTGAAAACGGACAAATTAACACTAAAAGCAGAATTCTTCAAGCCGGTCGGAGTGGCCGAGCAGTTCTAGGCGCTTCAGTCTGGAAGCGGTCGCTGGTTCGAATTCTGCATCGGGCATGGGTGTTTGTGATGTCCTTAGGTTAGTTAGGTTTAAGTAGTTCTAAGTTCTCGGGGACTGATGACCACAGCAGTTAAGTCCCATAGTGCTCAGAGCCATTTGAACCATTTTTGAGAATTCTTCACCATCGATTTCCACCCACCAGCACTGACTATTCGTAATGCCCAAATAGTGATCCCTGATTACAACACGATTTTTGAGCAGAGTTTCAAAAAATTGGAATCAACAGGAGAAACTGCTGATTTTTTATAGTATTCAGTCGCTTACCACTTTTCGAGGAAAGCAGTGAGCCACTGACAGACTTTTAATTTAATATTTAATATTTTGATTTTATATATTTTGAAACGTAAAGAGTCAAAATATTTTAGTCTGCTCACTTTCTACGTTTATTACAGGAAACAATCGGAATAACAAACCGAAAATCGGTCATTTTAGAAACCGGTTATTTTGAGCGGTTTAAACAGTGAATTGAAACTGGCGTGGGAAAAACCGATATAACCGAAAACCGGTTGTTTCAGAGTTAACCTCCATGCCTCGCCGGTGGGCTCACGAGTTGGAACAGCGTACTCCAACGTGTTGTCAAAAATGGTTCAAATGGCTCTAAGCACTATAGGACTTAACATGTGAGGTCATCAGTCCCCTAGACTTAGAACTACTTAAACCTAACTAACCTAAGGACATCACACACATCTATGCCCGAGGCAGGATTTCAACCTGCGACCGTAGCAGCAGCGCAGTTCCGGACTGAAGCGCCTAGAACCGCTCTGTCACAGCGGCCGGCACCGTGTTGTCGCAAGGGCAACGAATATCTGAGGATGTTCGCGTCTGGTGAGCGAAAGTAGTCAGATACATATTCCTCAACGCCTACCCCGATTCATAGTTCACAGTCGCATCTACTGGTTGCCTATGTAACAGCTTCCACGGGCCAAAACTTTTATTTTCAGTATTTCGTATAGTTACTGGATGAATTTAAAATTTAAAATGCAGTCATAAAGTAGTCATTAAAAGATATAATCTTAATAGCTGTACTCGGTGATCATGTTCCGCCTCTGAAAATCTTTATATGTTATAGCTGACCCGGCAAACGTTGCTTTGCTATATAAATTACCTCTATTCTATAAGAATAATGTATACGTGTAACACAATGTATACGTGTAACACAATAGCCGTTGTTGTCGGGAGCTCGTGACACAAACGATAATAATGACCGAAAACTGTGTAGGGAGTGAAATGTTCAAAAGTGTGTGAAAACTTATGGGACTTAACTGCTAAGGTCATCAGTCCCTAAGCTTACACACTATGTAACTTAAGTTATACTAAGGACAAACACACACACCAATGCCCGAGGGAGGGCTCTAACCTCCGCCGGGACCAGCTGCACGGTCCATGACTGCAGCGCCTTAGACCGGTAGGGAGTGAGAAAAGGCTTAGGGGGAAGTCCGGCAGTATCGGCCACTATTAGTTCTAGTGTCCCTACGGTAGATCGCGCGGATTTAACAATTTTAGCCGATACACGGCTCGTCCATGAGCAAACAAACACGGCGGCAATTTCGTGTCGAAACGTGTTCGCCAGCATTATGAAGAAGGCCAAGCGCACACGCATCGATTTTTATCGTACGTAAAAATATTGTACGATTAAATTCTTTTAGAGGAACAAACGAGAGCATAGGAACTTCTTTGTTCCACTAAAAGAATTTGATCTACGATATATTTCCATACGATAAAAATCGATGCGTGTGCGCTAGGCCTAAATGTCGGTTTGGCGAATGACGCGTGCTACCTACTTAAACTTCTCCTTCTAGTTACGTCGATTCAAAGAGAAATATTCGAGTCGTTGCTTTTGGTACGTTTTCTCCAATTACCTATCTATCGAATAGTGAAAGACTATCACCAGTAGACAGTGGCGGGGATAACTGATCAAGTGATAGTTGATCAGTTATCGACTGGGGTTGAAAATTATTAAATTACTAAAATCGCTATTAAAACATAGGGGTTGGTGGTAGAAGGGTGAAAATTTAGGGTTGTGTGTATTTTTTAATGCCACATCATAATAAAATAAAAATAAAAAGTTCTGTCAAAAAATCAGAATTTTTTTTTTTTGGGGTGGACCATCCTTATCACTTAGGGGTATGAAAAATAGATTATTACCAATTCTAAGACCTACCGAATATACATCTAAAATTTCATCAGAGTCGATCTAGTCGTTTCGGAGGAGTACGGCAACTAACACTGTGACACGAGAGTTTCATATATAATGATACTGAAGATTTAACACAATAAATCAAACCGTTAGAAACCATGTACACGTCTTGCGACACAGTAACTTACGCACGTGCGAATACCCAGATCATAATCTTCCACTATTTCAGAAAGAGACCATTTAGTGACTTCGAACAAACTTTACACTTTACCTAAACCCCTTAAGAAACCATTTCTCGCTAACACCGCCACCCCTAGATAAATTATGAAAGGAAAAATGTCGATCCCTTAGTACATTTTCGACATTCATCTAGTAGAACTGCAGCATCAGGCTTGGCGATTCAATTTATTACTTCGTTACTACTAACGGTATTCGCAATAAATTTTGCAGACGGCATCCACATATATCACTGAATGTACCTTCAAAATCATGGAATTTTATGACATTTAGTTCATAAGAACCAACAGTCTTGCAGCAGTGGTAACACCTGTTCCCGTCAGATCACGAAGTTAAGCGCTGTCGGGTTTGGCTATCACTTGTATGGGTCGCCATCTGGGTGTGACGAGTGCTGTTGGCTACCAGGTGCACTTAGCTCTTGTGGGGCCAATTGAAGAGCTACTTGACTGGCAAGTAGCGGCACCGGTCACGAGAACTGAAAACGCGTGGGAGGGCAGTGTGTTGGCCACATGCTCATCGCATCCGGTGACGCCTAAGGACTACGGATGACACGGCGTCCGGTCGGTACCGTTAGGTCTTCAAGGCCTATTCCAACAGTGTTTACCTTTTTTAGTTCATAAGACGCCACAAACACTGAGATGCCTGAAAACCTAGCTTTTGCTTAAAATGCGGCACAAATTACCCAGGCTACACCGACCAGTGTTTCATCATTAGTGCACTTAGTGAATTCCAACGAACTTCAAGCGTAATTTAAAACCTATTCTAAAAATTTTCTCTCTCACATGCTTAACATCAAATATTAACACGTTCACTCTTTTGTAAAGTAATTATATCCTGAATAGAACAGGCCAGGAGACATGTTAGAATGAAAAAACTTTTCATAAGGTCGGATCTTAGTCTCAGTTGAGAATGCGATTGACACGTTACTACGTATTCTCCATCCGAAAGCTGGATCCTTGACCAATATCTAGAGAAAAGATGCTTTTGAAATGTATCTGTATCGCCGTCTCTCGCATATACCTTGGGCGATGAAAATTTGAAACGAAGAAGCTTCATGGGATGAAAAGCAAAAATGGCTATACTGGTGTCGAAACTTAAAGCAAGAAACAAAAATTTTGCAAATTTGCGTTTATTTTGCAACAAAATTGCACCACCAGTGAACAACGTAAAGAATACAGAACGTAAACAACTGCAACATGTATAACGGTAGACAAACATGTTCCTCTCTTTTTCCAACTTAAAGGATTTGGACACACATTCCGACAACTGGTTAATGTGCTCAGTGTGAGGTGTGAATATCGCTGGCAGCAGTACAGGCCGGGAAACGATGGGACATGTTGTAAATGATGTCATCAATCTCTTGCATTCTTCTTGCAGAGCTGCTCATAAATCTTTGGATACTAAAGCGAAGCAACGCGTGTCCCTAGTGCATCCCAGACCTGCGATATGGGATTAAAATCGCGAGAGCGAGCAGGCTATGCCATGTGTGCAAATTCTTCAATTTCCAATAAAATATTAATCACCCGTGCTGTATAAGGTCGAGCATTATCGTCCATCAACACAAAATCTGGGTCCACAACACTTCGTGACGAGATCTTGGGAACTCATGTACAAGCATACATGAGAACCCAAGATCTCGTCACGATAACTGACAGCAGTTAACCTTGACTATTCAACCGCACATGTCCATGAATAGATGTTCAAGTAGTCAGCATAATCCTGCTTACACCATTAGGGGCTCCCCTCGATATCGGTCTCTTTCTGCAATGTTTTTGTCCCAAAATCGTGTTCAACGCTCCCTCCAGATGCGAATCCGTAGATAATAGCTCTCCAGACCAAATCGGGACTCATCTGCGAAAAGAACATTGGCCCACTGTTCGACGGTCCAGGTGGCATGTTGACGGTTCCACTCTAGACGTTCCCTTCTGTGAAGATACATCAGAGGTACACATACAGCAGGTCTCCGACAGTAAAGGCCACTCTGCAGAAGCTTTCTCTACACCGTTTGTCTTGATACACACGTCCAGTGGATGTTGCGAAGTCAGATGCCAGTTGCCGCGCAGTACTAAGGCGATACCCTCGTTCCGTGACAGTGAAATAATAGTACTCTCTTTTTGATGTCACACTAGGTCGGCCATGCCCTGGTCTTCGGGTTACAGGTTTCCGGCCTCTCTGAACTATCACCATAACCAAAAAACAGCAGAATTACTCACGTTAAGCCATCGCGCCACATCAGTTTGCGACTGCACTGCTTCCATTCTTCCTATCGTCCTCCACCGCGGAGAGGCTGATAGGCGTCTTCTCTGTGTCATACAGTACCGTCTGTGGCTGTGTAGACAGCTATTGTGGATTTGGACTATCCGGCAAAGACTATCCGAGCTGATATGTGCCCTTACATCATCGGTGGCGTGGTTGTTCGTTGACTAGAATGCCATCTTCCGTGCCGAATATGACAGTACGAACATCTGTTGATAGTTTGTACGATTATATCGTGAATTAGACACAGGACGGGGAAATAGTGCTTTGTTGCTTTAATTTTGGACACCAGTGTATACTGGACGCATGAGGGGCGAAAGATACCAACTATTATAGCTCATTATTGAAGGAAAAATACAAGGGAAGAGTTCTGCTGTAACACGAAGAAACTAGTGGTTGAAGGACATTCGGAGATGCTACGACTATACATCAGAGTACGCTATTCATGCTGCACCGTCACGTCCACGGATGGCTGGCTACGTTTATCGCCAACCTCCGTCGGGAGAATGAAAAAGTAATAAGAACTTTAAGGCTGTTTTCTTTATAGGAGTTCTATTATTTAAAGAATCTGGAGTTTACTGGTAGAGCATATAATATGCGACTCATGGATGTTTATCTATATACCAAAGTATCTCTGTCGACAGTATTGAGATACAACTTCGTTATATATACATTAAAAACTATTGTGGCAGCTTGTAATACGTACAGTGTGGTTTAATGAAGTAGAATTACGAAAACACAATTTGATTTCAGATACTTATTTTTTCCAGTGCTGTACAATCATGACCACACACTCCTAGGCAACTGAGTCACATCCAGGAGCTTGTTTGTGATACTGACATCCAATTTCTGCTCGTGTGTATGTTCTGCTGGTATATGAGGTTACGTTCAGAAACGAACTCTGACTGAGGAGCGACTAACCTGAATAATACAGCTGCTGGCAACCTTTCTGTTGCCTACCTGCGTGAAAATCAACCTGCTTACTTTATTACAGGAATATTCCCACGCAATCCGTTCTTTGCTTCACATGGTTGCGCTGAATCTAAATTCTAAATACAGTTAGTTCAAGCAAATATGAGCTCTTCAGCCTACCAGCAGGAAACAGTACCAAGTAATATAGTTTCAGACAGTTTATTATGGATATTCGATGACTTCTAATATTCTTCCCTGACAAATAACATGACCACTTCGACGAATTCTATGCCTGGAACCGAGGCTCATAAGAGCAATCCGTAAGACCATAAAATAGGAACACACTTTCCCTGTGCATTCACCGTGAAATTGTGAAGCCCACGGAAATTTTATCTGTACAGAAAAAGAGAGCTCAAACTTTCGCATACCAACAACATTCACGTCTTGAATATTGCAATCTGAACACTTTGTCTTCCTGCACTATTTTACAACATAACAACAATATTACTGTGAAGATTTGTTCATCAGCGTGGAGGGAGGCCAAGTTTTGTAGTGTGTAGTTCGTCTCTAACCTAATCATTCAGTGTTTCAAACTACACTTTAAAGAAAACTAAACTCGAGAACTTATTCCGATAGCTAACGGCGTCCTCTGAACTTGGGCAATTACAGGGAGTGCACGCTGAAAGAACTGCAGTTTAATCTCCGCAGCCACTTGGCAGACGTAGATAAAGCGTGCTTTCATCCGCCGCCAAAAGCCCGTCCTCGCTCCAAGAGAGTCGCCACCCTCTCCAAGTGACTCGGGGTCGTGTCCTGATTCGCCTTTCATCATTCCGAATTATCGCATCTCATACAAACTTAGATGATTCTAACGACTTCCTCAGAGGTCAGGCTCCCACATGAAGTTCCCAGAGGGTTTATTCTGATTTGAACTACAGCTTTAACTGTGATTTTCTCGAGCTCTATTTTACCTACCCGTCCGACAAAGTCAAATGGACGAGTCAATCCACTTAGCACAGGGTTATCTTCGCTGAATTACTAGTAGATCGGAAATCCACCTTCTCGAAATGTTATAGAACATATAGACGTGGGACTTGGCCACCTGCTGTTCAAACGCAGCGTCTCTCACCCTCCAATAAGGATTCGTTTACTATGTCGTATGTCCGCCCCGATAGCTGAGTGGTCAGCGTGACGAATTACCGTCCAACGGGCCCGGGTTCGATTCCCGGCTGGTTCGCGGATTTTCTCCACTCAGGGACTCGGTGTTGTGTTGTCTTCATCATCATTTCACCCCCATCCGGCGCGCAGGTCGCCCAATGTGGCGTCGAATGTAATAAGACCTGCACCAAGGCGGCCGTACCTGCCCTGTTAGGGGCCTCCCGGCCAATGACGCCAAACGCTCCAAAAAAAAAAAAAAAAAAAAAATGGCTCTGAGCACTATTGGACTTAACTTCTCAGGTCATCAGTCCCCTAGAACTTAGAACTACTTAAACCTAACTAACCTAAGGACATCACATACATCGATGCCCGACGCAGGATTCGAACCTGCGACCGAAGCGACCGCGCGGTTCCAGACTGTAGCGCCAAAACCGCTCGGTCACCCCAGCCGGCCCAAAAGCTCATTTCCACTATATAGTATTGTGTCGAGTTGCAAAAATAAATACAAAAATGATTTCCCGCGCACTTGCTTCACCCATGGCATGTTTACTTGACATTAATTCCCTTTCTGCTCCTGTTGTTACACATATAAATGATTACATTAATCGATTCAGGAAAATGCCCTCTTTCATGTAGAAGCGCAGGAATTGTTACGTCTACACTGACGGAAAAAAAATCACGACACCCAAAAAATTATTAATGTAGAGTAATTGGAAGTTCGGGAATACATTAGTCAATGTAAGATATTTAAGTGATTAACATTGCAAGATTACAGGTTATGTAAGTGCGAGATGAGCCATTGCAGATGTGAAATGCTGGTACATTAATAACCTGTGTAACCGCAAGAATGTCGAATTCAAGCGTGCATTGTGTTGTACAGGTGCCGAAAGTCTATTTGTAGGATGAATACCATGCCTGTTGCATTTGGTTGGTCAGTACAGGGACGGTTAATGATGGTTGTGGATGACGTTGGAGTTGTCGTCCGATGACGTCCCATATTCGTTCGATTGGAGACAGATTTGGTGATCGAGAAGGCCACGCAACATATCGACACTCGGTAAAGCACGTTTGCTGACAACAGCGGTTTACCCCCTTGGAACGCTGTTAATGCATGGCTGCTCAACAGATCGAATCACCAGATTGACGTAAAAATGGGCGGCATAACCATGAGAGTGCTCCTGCTTTCATACGAAACCGCACCCCAGAATATAACTCCAGATATAGGTCTAGTGTGACTAACACTCAGACTGGCACTCGACTGGCCTCCTCCTAACCAATACACGGCCATCACTGGCACCAAGGCCGAGCCAGCTTACATCAGCAACCTCAACAGACCTCCACCCAGCTCTCCGATGAGCTTCCATTTTACACCACTGAAGCCGCAACTGGTGGTGGTTTGTCGTCAGTGGAATGCACGCTAAAGGACATCTGGCTCGGAGCTGTCCTTGAAGTAACCGATTTAAAACAATTCGACGTATCGCTATGGCGCTAACTACTGTTCAGATTGCTGCTGCAGATGCTGTATATGCTCTAAGCCAGAGCCCCACACTGAACACGATGATTATCCCGGAGCTCGATCTTCTTGCGACCGTACATTCTCGTGACAATCGCCGCCAACAATCATATACAACTACTAAAATCCTGCCAAGCCCTCCTGCAGTATCGCAGAAGGAACATCCAGCTTGTCGTAGCCCTGTTTGTTACACGACCTCGTGCACACTCAGTGATGTGTTGATAATGGCGTCTTTGTCGCCTTAAAAACATCCTTGACTAACATAAATTCACCACATCTAGCAAGTATTCAAAACAAACGTGATTCGGATCCTCATAGTGGCACTACTAACGCCACTCTTATACGACTGCCGCGAAATCTGAATAGATATCATCTTTTAGATGTAGAAACACGCTTACCAACTTTCGTTTATGTCGCACAACACCTTCTTGATGCTGTGATTTTTTTCCGTCTGTGTATTACTTTGAAGTGCACATTAACACCAGTATGCTACGATTGGTAGAGAATGGAGTGCAGACAGAAAGATCATGCGAAAGGCCATCTCGTGAAAATAAATAAGTTGCCACGTTAAAAGCATTATTATTATTTTCAAAGGTGCTAACCGTTAACGTTCCTCTTCAAATGTGGGTAGTGTGGCTGTGGGACCACTGAAGGAGCGGGGCCCATACCATTTGCTCCCCATCATGTGTTGTATGGAAAAACCGCCTCTCGTTCGTATCCGCAAACCGAATACAGCAGGGATACTGCACATTCGCTATGGTAACTCGTTGGTAAAAGGATTTCAGTTACTGGCGAAAACAAATTCAACATCATCATCATCATTTAAGACTGATTATGCCTTTCAGCGTTCAGTCTGGAGCAGTCCCCCTTATAAAATTCCTCCATGATCCCCTATTCAGTGCTAACATTGGTGCCTCTTCTCATGTTAAGCCTATTACTTCAAAATCATTCTTAACCGAATCCAGGTACCTTCTCCTTGGTCTACCCCGACTCCTCCTACCCTCTACTGCTGAACCCACGAGTCTCTTGGGTAACCTTGCTTCTCCCATGCGTGTAACATGTCCCCACCATTTAAGCCTGTTCGCCCTGACTGCTACATCTATAGAGTTCATTCCCAGTTTTTCTTTGATTTCCTCATTGTGCACACCCTCCTGCCATTGTTCCCATCTACTAGTACCTGCAATCATCCTAGCTTCTTTCATATCCGTAACCTCAACCTTATTGATAAGGTAACCTGAATCCACACAGCTTTCACTCCCATACAACAAAGTTGGTCGAAAGATTGAACGGTACACAGATAACTTAGTCTTGGTACTGACTTCCTTCTTGCAGAAGAGAGTAGATCGTAGCTGAACGCTCACTGCATTAGCTTTGCTACACCTCGCTTCCAGTTCTTTCACTATGTTGCCATCCTGTGAGAATATGCATCCTAAGTACTTGAAAGCGTCCACCTGTTCTAACTTTGACCCTCCTATTTGGCACGCAATCCGTTTACATCTCTTTCCCACTGACATTACTTTTGTTTTGGAGATGCTAATCTTCATACCGTAGTCCTTACATTTCTGATCTAGCTCTCAGATATTACTTTGCAAACTTTCAATAGAATCTGCCATCACAACTAAGTCACCCGCATATGCGAGACTGCTTATTTTGTGTTCACCTATCTTAATCTCACCCAGCCAGTCTATTGTTTTCAACATATTAGATTAGATTAGATTAATACTAGTTCCATGGATCATGAATACGATATTTCGTAATGATGTGAAACGAGTCGAATTTTCCAATACATGACATAATTAGGTTAATTTAACAACATACTTAAGTTAGTATAACAACTTTATTTTTTTGTGTTTTTTTGTTTTCTTTATTTTTTTTATTTTTTTATTTTTTTTATATATATATATATTTTTTTCTTAATTTATATCTAAAAATTCCTCTATGGAGTAGAAGGAGTTGTCATTCAGAAATTCTTTTAATTTCTTCTTAAATACTTGTTGGTTATCTGTCAGACTTTTGATACTATTTGGTAAGTGACCAAAGACTTTAGTGCCAGTATAATTCACCCCTTTCTGTGCCAAAGTTAGGTTTAATCTTGAATAGTGAAGATCGTCCTTTCTCCTAGTATTGTAGTTATGCACACTGCTGTTACTTTTGAATTGGGTTTGGTTGTTAATAACAAATTTCATAAGAGAGTATATATACTGAGAAGCTACTGTGAATATCCCTAGATCCTTAAATAAATGTCTGCAGGATGATCTTGGGTGGACTCCATCTATTATTCTGATTACACGCTTTTGTGCAATAAATACTTTATTCCTCAGTGATGAATTACCCCAAAATATGATGCCATATGAAAGCAATGAGTGAAAATAGGCGTAGTAAGCTAATTTACTAAGATGTTTATCACCAAAATTTGCAATGACCTTTATTGCATAAGTAGCTGAACTCAAACGTTTCAGCAGATCATCAATGTGTTTCTTCCAATTTAATCTCTCATCAATGGACATATCTAAAAATTTGGAATATTCTACCTTAGCTATATGCTTCTGATTAAGGTCTATATTTATTAATGGCGTCATACCATTCACTGTACGGAACTGTATGTACTGTGTCTTATCAAAATTCAGTGAGAGTCCGTTTACAAGGAACCACTTAGTAATTTTCTGAAAGACAGTATTGACAATTTCATCAGTTAATTCTTGTATCTCAGGTGTGATTAATATACTTGTATCATCAGCGAAGAGAACTAACTTTGCCTCTTCATGAATATAGAATGGCAAGTCATTAATATATAATAAGAACAACAAAGGACCCAAGACTGACCCTTGTGGAACCCCATTCTTGATAGTTCCCCAGTTTGAGGAATGTGCTGGTCTTTGCATGTTACGAGAACTACTTATTTCAACTTTCTGCACTCTTCCAGTTAGGTACGAATTAAACCATTTGTGCACTGTCCCACTCATGCCACAATACTTGAGCTTGTCTAGCAGAATTTCATGATTTACACAATCAAAAGCCTTTGAGAGATCACAAAAAATCCCAATGGGTGGTGTTCGGTTATTCAGATCATTCAAAATTTGACTGGTGATCCATAAATAATATGAACAACAGTGGAGACAGGTTGCAGCCTTGTCTTACCGCTGAAACTACTCTGAACCATGAACTCAATTTACCGTCAACTCTAACTGCTGGCTAACTATCTATGTAAAGACCTTTAATTGCTTGCAAAAGTTTGCCTCATATTCCGCAATTATGTAGAACAGACAATAACTTCCTCCTAGGAACCCGGTCATATGCCTTTTCTAGATCTGTTCCACTCGTAACACTTCTCCATTATTTGCCGTAAGCTAAAGATCTGGTCCTGACAACCTCTAAGAGGCCTAAACCCACACTGATTTTCATCCAATTTGTCCTCAACTAATACTCGCACTTCCCTTACAACAATACCTGAGAAGATTTTACCCACAACGCTGATCAAACAGATGCCTCTGTAGTTGATACAATCTTTTCTGTTTCCATGTTTAAGAATTGGGTGTGACTACTGCTTTCGTCCAGTCAGATGGAACCTGTCCCGACTCCCACGCCATTTCACTTATCCTGTGTAGCCATTTAAGACCTGACATTGCACTGTATTTGATGAGTTCCGACTTAATTTCATCCACCCCAGCCGCTTTATTGCACTGCAATCGATTGACCATTTTCTCCACTTTCTCAAATGTGATCCTATTTCCATTATCGTTCCTGTCCCATTGTACATGGAAATCAGAAACATTACTGATCGTATTTTCACCTACATTGAGCAACTCTTCAAAATATTACCTCCATCTGCCCAAGGCATCAACAGAATTCACCAGCAGTTTTCCTGACCTGTCCAAAATACTTGTCATTTCCTTCTTACCTCCCTTTCGAAGACTGCTGATTACACTCCAGAATGGTTTTCCAGCAGCTTGACCCAAAGTCTCCAACCTGTTTCCAAAGTCTTCCCAAGATTTCTTCTTGGATGCTGTAATTATCTGTTTGGCTTTGTTTCTTTCTTCAACATAATCTTCTGTGTCTACCTGAGTTCCAGTATGTAGCCATTTTTGATATGCCTTCTTTATCCTTTTACAGGCTGCCTTGACTGTGTCATTCCACCAAGCTGTTTGCTTCATCCTACCTTTACACACTACTGTTCCAAGACATTCTTTGTCCACTTCTAGTACTGTGTCCCTGTACCTCGTCCATTCCTTTTCCAGTGACTGCAATTGACTACATTCAACTAACTGGTACCTTTCTGAGATCACTGTTATGTACTTGTGTCTGATTTCCTTATGCTGAAGTTTCTCCACTCTTATCCTCCTACACATGGACCTGACCTCCTGCACTTTCGGCCTCACAATACCAATTTCACTGCAGATTAAATAGTGATCAGTGTCATCAAAGAATCCCCTGAATACACGTGTGTCCCTCACAGCCTTCTTGAATTCCTGATCTGTTATTATATAGTCAATGACAGATCTGCTTCCCCTGCCTTCCCAAGTATACCGGTGAATGTTCTTATGATTAAAAAATGAGTTTGTGATTACTAAGCCCATACTGGCACAGAAATCCAAGAGTTGTTTCCCGTTCCTGTTGAACTCCATATCCTCTCCAAATTTACCCATAACCTTTTCATACCCTTCTGTTCGATTTCCAATCCTGGCATTAAAATCACCCATGAGCAGAACACTGTCCTTGTCCTTTACTCTAACAACTACATCACTGAGTGCGTCATAAAAACTATCCATCTTATCTTGATCTGTCCCTTCACAATGCGAGTATACTGACACAATCCTAATTTCTTGCTAGACACTGTCAAATCTATCCACATCAGTCGTTCGTTTACATACCTTATTGCAACTACGCTGGGTTCCATTTCTTTCCTGATGAAAAGCCCTACACCCCATTGTGCTATTCTTGCTTTAACTCCTGACGGGTAGACCTTGTATTCTCCCACTTCCTCTTCTTTCTCACCCGTTACCCGAATGTCACTAACAGCTAAAACGTCCAACCCCATCTTACATGCAGCCTCTGTCAGCTCTACCTTCTTCCCAGAGTACCCCCATTGACATTAATAGCTCCCCATCTCGTTAGCATTCGTTTGCCGAATCGTATTTAGGAGTCCCTGGTTTGTCAATTAGAGGTTGGACTCCGTCACCTCCAAAGGGACCGAGCGAGGTGGTGCAGTGGTTAGACACTGGACTCGCACTCGGGAGGACGACGGTTCAATCTCGCGTCCGGCCATCCTGATTTAGGTTTTCCGTGATTTCCCTAAATCGCTCCAGGCAAATGCCGGGATGGTTCCTTCGAAAGGGCGCGGCCGACTTCCTTCCCCGTCCTTCACTAATCCGATGAGACCGATGACCTCGCTGTCTGGTCTCCTTCCCCAAATAACCCAACCCAACCTGCAACGGTCCGAGGCATTTTGCTCTGATTGTTGCCAGCATCATATTTATAGTACCAGGGAAGCAGGTTGCTAGCCTTACTTGCCCCGGGTCCCATTGAGTTTTACCCCTAACGGTTGAGGGACTAACCGGTGGATTTGGTAGTCTTTGCCGTCTGAGCACAAAGGTGGCCACGACTCGGAATATGCCCGAGATGCCCAGCCTTATTCCAAAGTAACTGGTGTCCCGACTGTCAGGACCACTTACTTGGCCACTCATACGTTGCTCGTGGTTCATGAACTAGGACATGATACCAGGAAACCACACCATGAACAAGTACGTTAAAAATACAATATCTCGAATGAATGACATTTAGCGGTTATACGACTGATTTCATACGGTAAAATTAAAGAGGTATTCATACTGAGTTTGATGAACGGTCAGTGTCTATTTACCCAGTTGAATTCATATGCACCCTGTGGAATGCATACTACAAACAGAATAATATCTCTTTCTTTTAAGTCATCCGTCTTCTGACACTAAAATGCACATAAACAGTTTCAACCGCAAGACCTATGGTCGAGACCGTTTGCGTTCATTTCACAATACTAAGAAAAACCGCTGTTCCCCACGAGAAATTTTGTCAAAAATTACAGTCTTCTGATAGGGTTTATGCGGCCCGCCATGAATGCCTCTCCTGTGCCAACCTCTTCATCTCAGAGTAGCAGCCGGCCGCTTTGGCCGAGCGGTTCTAGGCGCTTCTGTCCGGAACCGCGCGACTGTTACGGTCGCAGGTTCGAATCCTGCCTCGGGAATGGATGTGTGTGATGTCCTTAGGTTATTTAGGTTTAAGTAGTTCTAAGTCTAAGGGACTAATGACCTCAAATGTTGTTCCATAAAGCTTAGAGCCATTTTAACCATCAGAGCAGCACTTGCAGCCTACGTCCTCAATTATGTGCTTTATGTACTCCAATCTCTGTTTTCCTCTATAGTTTTTACCCTCTACAGCTCCCTCTAGTGCCATGGAAGGTATTCCTTGATGACGTAACAGATGTCCTACCGTCCTGTCCCTTTTCCTTGTCAGTATTTTTTTATAAAATCATTCCTCACCCATCGTTTGGAGAGCGTTCTCGTCCATTACCTTATCAGTACACCAGATTTTCGAGATTATTCTGTTGCACCACATCTCAAATGCTTCGTCTCCCTCCTTTTCCGGGTTTCGCACATGTTTCACAACCGTACAATACTATGCTTCATAATGCTTCCTCACATTATGGCATGTGTGTGATAGTAGCAGACTTCTCTTTGCCAGGAATGCCCTTTCTGCCAGTGCAAGTCTTCGTTTTATTCCTCCTTGCTCCGCCCGTTAGGGAGCAGAATTCCCTAACTTCATCTACTTCGTGATCACCAATTATGATGTAAGCTTCCGCCTGTTCTCGTTTCTGCTACTTCTCATTACTTTCGCCTTTCCTCTATTTACCCTCCATCCACATTCTGTACTCATTAGACTGTTCATTCCATTCAGCAGATCCTGCAATTGTTCTTCACTTTACTGAGGATAGCAATGTCATCAGAAAATATCATCATTGACACCCCTTCCCTTGAATTTTAACTCCATATTGAACCTTTATTTTGTTTTTGTCATTGCATCTTCGATGTGTAGATCGAACAGTAGAGGCGAAAGACTATATTCCTGTCTTACACCCTTTTTAATCCGAACAATTTGTTCTTCGCCTTCCACTCTTATTGTTCCCACTTGGCTCTTGTACAAATACATACCGTATGTTACCCGTCATTCGCTATAGCTTACCCCTGTTTCCCTCATAAATCCGAACATCTTGCACCCTTTGACTATCAGATAAATTCACTTTATTTTTAATATTCCTTGCTTTTGGTTTCATCAGGAATCTAACATCCTTTAATTTCCAGTCGCCAGCGTGTTGCAAGCAAAATGCAGCATGGCTGCTATGTCGTTGTTGTGGTCTTCAGTCCGAAGACTCTTTTGATTCAGCTTTCCATGCTACTTTATTCTGTGCAAGCCTCTTCATCTACGAATAACTACTGCAATCTACATTTTTCTGAATCTGCTTACTGCATTTATCTCTTGGTTTCCATCACGATTTTTACCTCCCGTACTTCCCTCTAATACTAAATTCGTGACACATTCACGTCTCAGAACATGTCCTATTAAATGATCCCTTCTTTTGGTCAAGTTGTCCCAGAAAGCCTCTTTAACTCTGTCCAGTACTTTCTCATTATTTAAGTGATCGACCATTTAATCCTCAAAATTCTTCTATAGCACCACATTTTGAAATCTTGTATTCTCTTTTCATCCAAATTGTTTATCGTCCATGTTTCACTTCCATACATGGCTACACTCCAGAAAAATACTTTCAGAAAAGAAATCTATATCCGATGTTAACAAATTTCTCTTCTTTAGAAATGCTTTTCGTACCATTGCTAGTCTACATTTTACGTCCTATCTAGTTTGTCCATCATCAGTTATTTCTCTTCCCAGATTGCAAAACTCATCTGTTACTTTTAGTGTCTCGATTCCTAATCTGATTCCCTCAGCATCACCCAATTTAATTCGACCACATTCCATTATCCTTGTTTTGTTTTTGTTGATATTCATCTTATATCCTCTTTTCAAGACACTGTCCTCTCCGTTTAAGTGTTCTCCCAAGTCCTTTGCTCTCTCTGACAGAATTACAAAGTACAATGTCATCGGCAAACCTCAAAGTTTTTATTTCTTCTCCATGAACTTTAATTCCTACTCCAACTTTTTTTGATTCCTTTACTGTTCGTTCAATGTATAGACTGATTGACATAGGGGATAGCATACAACTCCCTTCTCAATCACTGCTTCCCTCTCGTAACCCTCGACTGTTATAACTGCCATCCTGTTTCTGTACAAGTTGTAAATAGCCTTTCACTCCCTGTATTTTACCCCTACTACCATCAGGATTTCGAAGAGAGTATTTCAGTCAAGACAGTGAAAAGCTTTCTCTAAGTCTACAAATGCTATAAACGTAGGTTTGCCTTTCCTTAATCTAACTTCCTAGATAAGTTGTAGTGTCAGTATCGCCTCACGCGTCCCACTATTCTTTTCGGAATCCAAACTGATCTTCCGCGAGGTCTGCTCCTACCAGTTTTTCTTCTATAAATAATTCGTGTTTGTATTTGCAACCATGACTGATTAATCTGAGAGTTCGGTAATTTTCACACCTGTCAGCATCTGATTTCCTTGGAATTGGAATTATTACATTTTTCTTGAAGTCAGGGTATCTCGCTTGCACACCAGATGGAAGGGTTTTGTCATGGCTGGCCCTCACAAGGCTGTCAGTAATTCTGCCGGACAGGGTGCCCTAGCGGTTCTAGGCGCTACAGTCTGGAACCGCGCGACCGCTATGGTCGCAGGTTCGAATCCTGCCTCGGGCATGGATGTGTGTGATGTCCTTAGGTTAGTTAGGTTTAATTAGTTCTAAATTCTAGGCGACTGATGACCTCAGAAGTTAAGTCGCATAGTGCTCAGAGCCAAATATTCTTCTAAATCCTTACATTTGTTCCCTACCCATTTCTGCTTAGAAAGTTTGCACTTTATGTCAATCTCATATTTAATCGTTTTTATTCCTTTTCGCCTACTTCATTTGCTGCATTTTTAAATTTGCTCCTTTCATCAGTTAAATTCAATATCTCTTGTGTTATGCAAGGATTTTATCTAGCCCTTGTATTTTTACCTATTTGAACCTCTGCTGCCGTCACTATTTCATCTTTTAAAGCTACCCATTCGTTTTCTACTGTGTTGCCTTTCCCAATTCCCCTATTCTGTTGCCTAATGCTCCCTTGGAAGCTCTGAACAATCTCTGGTTTTTTCAGCTTATCCAAGTTTCTACTCCTTAGTTTCCTACGTTTTCCTAATATCTGTAGTTTTAATACACAGTTCATAAGGAATAAATTGTGGTAAGAGTCCACATCTGTCCCTGGAAATGTTTTACAATTTAAAATCTCTTTCCTGAATTTCTGTCTAACCATTATACAATCAATCTGAAACCTTCTGGTGTTTCCAAATCTCTTCCACGTTTACAACCTTCTTTTTTCACTATCAAACCGTTTTAGCAATGACTAAATTATGTGTTGTCCAAAGTTCTACCATGTGGCTTCCTCTTTCATTCCTTACCCCCAGTCCATATTCATCTACTACTTATCCATATCCTCCTACTATAGAATTCCAGTCACCATCACAATGAAATTCTCGTCTCCTTTAACTATCTGAATTTTTTCTTCTGTCTCATGATAAATTTCTACATTATCTACATCATCTGCGGACTTATTTGACATGTAAACACACACCACTGCGGTAGGTGTGGGCTTCATGTCTGTCTTGGCTACGATAATGCTTTCACTATGATGTTCATAGTAGCTTACACGCATTCCTATTTTCTTATTCATAATTGAACCCACTCCTGCTTTGTCCCTATTTGACTTCGTATTTATAGCCGTGTATTCACCTGCCCGGAAGTCATGTTCCTCCTTTCATAGAACTTCACTAATTCTCACAATATCTAGTTTCAAACTATCAATTTCCCATTTTAAATTTTCTAACCTACTTGCACGATTAAGGGATCTAAAATTCCATGCTCCTATCCGTAGAATGTCCGTTTTGTTTCTCCTGGTGACGACAGCCTCCTGAGTAGTCCCCGTCGGGAGAGATCCGAATGGGGGACTATTTTACCTACCGAATATTATACCCAAGAGGACACCATCGTCATTTAACCATACTGTAGAGCTGCATGTCCTTGGGGAAAACTACGGCTGTAGTTTCCACCTGCTTTCAGCTGTTCACAGAACCAGAACAACATTGGCCGTTTCGGTTGATGTTAGAAGGCTAGACGAGTCAATCATCTAGACTTTTGCCCCTGCAACTACTGAAGAGGTTGCTGCCGCTCTTCAGGAACCCTACGTTTGTCTGGCCTCTCAACAGATACCCCTCGGCTGTGGGCGTATCTACGGTAGGGCTATCTGGACCTGTAGTTTGAAATACTGCGGTTGGTAGGAAATGGGAAGATCAGTCAGTGCTATTTTAATACCAGTGCCGACAGAAACGAGCGACAAACACATGACATAAGAATTTGCACAAGATTGCTGAGACAATAATGTCCCTGTTGCCGTGTGTCATAGCTCAAGTTACGTGTGTATGTTCAGTATGGAAGACTTGCGCCAGTCTGGTCTAACGGTAGTTTCTTGCTGTCGTTGCCGGGCAACGGCACCAAACATAGTACATACTCTGCTAATATTTTTACCAAGTGATGTAGCAATGAAGTACAATGCTTCACTTGCTTTAAAAAATTAAAGTTTCGTCTGCCATTTCTATGAAATAAGAGAGCAAGGATATTATGGTAATAGTAATAAATTAAAAACTTAACATAATTTGTTCTTAGTACACAATAAAAATAGAAAGTAGCTTATCTGCTGCCTGTGTCTACATAATATGCCTTTATTTGCTTATATCTCTTAAAAATTAACACTAAAAGCAGAGTTCTTCAACCTCAGTTTCCACCCTTCAGCACTGACTATTTGTAATGACCAAATAGAGACACACAATTACAACATGATTTTTGAGCAGAGTTTCAAAGAATTGTAATCAATAGGAGAATACTAGTGATTTTTTGTAGTATTCAGCGGCTTACCACTTTTCGAGGAAGGCAGTAAACCATTGACAGACTAAGTTTCCTTTTTATTCGCCAATTTAATTTAATATTTTTGTTTCTATATATTTTGAAACCTAGTGAGTCAAAATATTTCAATCTTTGCTCGATTTCTACGTTTATTACAGGAAACGATCGGAATAAAAAACGGTAAATCGTTTATTTCAGAAAACGGTTATTTTGAGCGTTTTAAATAGTGAAGTAAAACTAGGCTAAAAAAAAAACGATATAACCGAAAGGCGGTTGTTTCAGCGTTAACTGCTATTCCTAGTCGTTGGGCACACGAGCTGGAACAGCATACTCCAACATGTAGTTACTAGGGCAATGAATGTCTGTGGATGCTCGCGAAACTACTCAAATCTATATATCTTAACGCCAACACCGATTCATAGTTCACAGTTTCGTATGCGGGTTACCTTTGTAACAGCTTCCAGCAGCAACAAAAATTGTATTTTCAGTATTTCATATAGTCACTGGACGAATTTAAAATGCAGTCATAAACTGCTCATTAAAAGGTATAATCTGATGCTGAAGATTTAACACAATAAATAAAGTACTACACTAAGAAAATGTGTACATATCTTGCGGCAGTGCAACTCACCCACGCGTAAATACCCTGATCACATTTTTCCAGCATTTGAGAATACTAACTGTATTCGCAACAAATTTTCCAGACAGCATCCGCATATATATCACTGAATGACCTTCAAAACTACGTAATTTTATGACAGTTAGTTTATAAGAAACAACAGCCTTGCTGCAGTGGTAACACCTGCTCCCGTCAGATCACGATGTTAAGCGCTGTCGGGTTTGGCTAGCACTTGCATGGGTTACCGTCGGGGTCTGCCGAGTGCTATTCGCAAGCTGGGTGCACTTAGCTCTCGTGAGGCCAGTTGAGGAGCTACTTGAGCCAGAAGTAGTGGCACCCGTCACGAAAACTGACAACGCCTGGGAGAGCAGTGAACTGACCACATGTCCCTCCGCATACTGTGACGCCTAAGGGCTGTGGATAATACGGCGGCCGGTCGGAACCGTTAGGTCTTCAAGGCCTGTTCGAACGCTGTTCATAAGACATCACAAACACTGAGATGAGTGAAAACCTAGCCTTTGCCTAAAATGGGGTACATATTAGTATTACCCAGGCTATACTCACCAATGTTTCATCATTAGGGCACTTAGTGAACACCAACGATCATTAAGCGTAATTTAAAGCCTATTCTAAACAATTTCTCACTTACATGCTTAACATCAGATATTTAACACGTTCACTCTTCCCTGAATAGAACAGGCCAGGAGACATGTTAGAATGAAAAAATACTTTTCATAAGATCTGATCTTAGTCTCATTTGAGAATGCGGTTGACTCGTTCTACGTATTCTCCAGTTTCCCCTATGGATCCGAAAGCTGGATCCTTGACCAATATCTAGGGAAAAGAACTGATGCTTTTGAAACGTATCTGTATCGCCGTCTCTTGCACATAGCTTGGGTGATGAAACTTTGAAACGAAGAAGTCGTTCATGGGATGAAAAAGCAAAAATAACTATACTGGTGTCCAAACTTAAAGCAACAAACAAAAATTTTGCAAAGTTGCTTTTATTTTGCAACAAAACTGCATCAACAGTGATAGTAAAGTAGAAACAATGTATAGAATACGGAACGTAGACAACTGCAACATGTATAACAGCAGACAAATATGTTCCTCACTTTTTCCTACTTAACGGATTTAGACACACATTCCGACAACTGGTTAATGCGCTCACTGTGGGGTGTGAACATCACTGGCAGCAGTACAGGCCGGAACACGATGGGACATGTTGTAAAAATGTTTCAAACAGCTCTGAGCACTGTGGGACTTAACATCTGGGGACATCGGTTCCGTAGAACTTAGAACTACTTAAAACTAACTAACCTAACGGCATCACACACATCCATGCCCGAGGCAGGATTCGAACCTGCGACCGTAGCAGTCGCGTGGTTCCGGACTGAAGCGCCTAGAACCGCTCGGCCACCGCGGCCGGCGGACATTTTGTACATGGTGTCATCAATCTGATGTTGAGGCAATAACGGCCATTCTTCCTGCGGAGCTGCTCATAAGTCTCTGGATACTAACGTGATGCAACCAGTGTCCCTAGTGCATCCCAGACCTGCTATATGGGATTCAAATCGCGAGAGCGAGCAGGCCACGCCATGCCTGCTAATTCTTCAATTTCCAATAAAATATTAATCACCCGTGCTGAATAAGGTCGAGCATTATCGTCCATCAATACAAAATCTGTGCCCACAGCACCTCGTGACGAGATCTTGGGAACTCATGTACAAGCCTACATGAGATCCCAAGATCTCGTCACGATAACTGACAGCAGTTAAACCTTGACTGTTCAACCGTACAAGTTCATGAGATTTTCTAGTTGTCAGCATAAACCTGCTTACACTATTAGGGGCTCTCCTGGATATCAGTCTCTTTCCAGAATGCTTTTGTCCCAAAATCGTGTTCAACGCTCCCTCCAGATGCGAAAGCTTCGAGAATAATTTTCCAGACAAAATCGGGACTCATCGACGAAAAGAACATTGACCCACTGTTCGACGGTCCAGGTGGCATGTTGACGGTTCCACTCTGGACGTTCCCTTCTGCGAAGACACGTCAGAGGTACACATACAGCAGGTCTCCGACAGTAAACGCCACTCTGCAGAAGCTTTCTCTACACCGTTTGTCTCGATACAATACGTCCAGTGGATGTTGCGATGTCAGATGCCAGTTGCCGCGCAGTACTATGGCGGTACCCTCGTTCCGTGACAGTGAAATAATAGTACTCTCTTTTTGATGTCACACTTGGTCGGCCCTGCTCTGGTCTTCTGGGTACAGTGTCCGGCCTCTCTGAACTATCACCATAACCAAAACACAACAGAATTATTCACGTTAAGCCATCGCGCCACATCAGTATGCGACTGCACTGCTTCCATTCTTCCTAACGTCCTGGAGACTGGTAGGCGCCTTCTCTGTACCATACAGCACCGTCTGTGACTGTGTAGAAAGCCATTGTGGATTTGGACTATCCGGCAAAGACTATCCCGTCCGATATATGCCCTTACGTCATCGGTGGCGTGGTTGTTCGTTGACCGGAATGCCATCTTCCGTAAAAAACACGATAGTGCGAACATATGTTGATAGTTTGTTTGATTATTTCGTGAATTAAACACAGGACCGAGAAATAGTGGTTTGTTGCTTTAATTTTGGACACCAGTGTGTAAAAAAAAAAAAAAAAAAAAAAAAAAAAAAAAAAAAAAAAAAGAAAAACCCAGACCACAGGACGCATGAGGGGCGAAAGACACCAGGTATTATAACTCATCATTGAAGGAAAAATACAAGGGAAGAGTTCTGCTGTAAGACAAAGGAACTCGTGGCTGAAGGACATTCGGAGATGGTACGACTATGCATCAGAATACGCTATTCATGCTGACGCGTCGCGTCCACAGATGGCTGGCTAAGTGGATCGCCAACCTCCGTCGGGAGAAAGACCCTAAGAAGAAGAAAGTAATAAGAAGTTTAAGGCTGTTTTCTACATGGGGCCGGCAGGTGTGGCCGAACGGTTCTAGGCTCAACGGTCGCAGGTTCGAATCCTGCCTCAGGCATGGATGTGTGTGATGTCCTTAGGTCAGTTAGGTTTGAGTATTTATAAGTTCTAGGGGACTGATGACCTCAGATGTTAAGTCCCATAGTCCTCAGAGCCATCTGAAACTTTTTTTTCTACATGGGAGTTCTATTATTGACAGAATCTGGAGTTTACTGGTAAAGCATATAATATGAAACTCACGGATGTTTATCTATATACCAAAGTATCTCTGTCGACAATATTGAGATGCAAGTTCGTTATATATATTAAAAAACTATTGTGGCAATTTTTAATACGTACAGTGTGGTTTATTGAAGTAGAGTTACGAAAACACGATTTCATTTCAGATACATATTATTTCCAGTGCTGTACGATCGTGACCACACGCTCCCAAGCAACTGGACCACATCCAGGAGCTTGTTCGTGATGCTGATATCCATTTTCTGCTCGCTTTTCTGTCCTGTTGGTATATGAGGTTACGTTCAGAAACGAACTCTGACTATGCAGTGACTACCCTCAATATTACAGTTGCTGGCAACCTTTCTGCTGTCTACCTGTGTGAAAACCAACCTCCTTACCTTATTACAGGAATATTCCCACGCAATCCGTTCTTTGCTTCACACGGCTACACTGAATCGAAATTCTAAATACAGTTAGTTCAAGCAAATATGAGCTACTCAGCCTACCAGCAGGAAACAGTACCAAGTAATATAGTTTTAGACAGTTTATTATGGATATTCGATGACCTGTAATATTCTTTCCTGACAAATAACATGACCGTTTCAACGCAGTCTATGACTGGCACCAAGGCTAATGAGACCAACACGTAAAACCATAAAATAGGAACACACTTTCCCTGTGCATTCAGCGTGAAATTGTGAAAGAGAGCGAAAACTTTCGCATACCAACAACATTCAGTAAAAATATTTTCTCTGCGACGTAGGTCTTGAACATAGCAATCTGAACACTTTGTCTACTATCAAATAACTCCCTGCACTATTTTACAACATGACAATAATATTACAGTGAAGATTTGATGATCAGTGTGCTTACTCGATGAGGAGGGACGCCAAGTTTTGTTGTGTGTAGTTCGTCTCTAACCTCATCATTCAGTGTTTCAAAGTACACTTTAAAGAAACCTAAACTCGTGAACTTATTCTGATAGCTAACGGCGTCCTCTGAAGTTGTGCAATTACAGGGAGTGCACGCTAAAAGAACTGCAGTTTAATCTCCGCAGCCACTTGTAAGACCTAGATAAAGCCTGCTTTCATCTGTCACCAAAAGCCCATCCTCGCTCTAAGCCAGTCGCCACCCTCTCCAAGTGACTCGAGGCCATCTCCTTATTCGCCTTTCTTCATTCCGAATTATCGCATCTCATACAAACTTAGATGTTTCTAACGACTTCCTCAGAGGTCAGACTCCCACATGAAGTTCCCAGAGAGATTATTCTGATTTCAACTACAGCTTTAACTGTGATTTTCTTGATCTCTATTTTGCCTACCCGACCGACAAAGTCAGATGGACGAGTCAATTCTCTTATCACTGGGATATCTTCGCTGAATTACTGCGTCCTAATATTTATGTAGATCGGAAGTCCATCTTCTCGGAATGTTACAGAACATATAGACGTGGGACTTGGCCACCTGCTTTTCAAACGCAGTGTCTCTCACCCTCCAATAAGGATGCGTTTACTATGTCGCATTATGTCGAGTTGCAAAGATAAACACAAAAATGATTTCCCGCGCACTTCCTTCACCCATGGCATGTTTACTTGACATTAATTCCTCTTCTGCCTCTTTACACATATAAGTGATTACACTAATCGATTCAGGAAAATACCCTCTTTCATGTAGAAGCGTAGAAATTGTAGATCTACACTGACGGGAAAAAATCGCAACACCAAAAAATTATTAATGTAGAGTAATGGAGGTAGAAATAATTCAAAAGCCAAGATCGCTTAAACACTGTTTACTAGGTGACCGGTTTCAAAACACTAAAGGTGCCATCATCGGATCTGAGTGTAGCTTAACATGTATAAATCATTTGGATATAACGATACATGAGGCAGGCCAGCTGATATAAAATCATTGTCACAGGAATAAAAATAAAAAAAACAACTGCTCTCATGGTCATTCTATTCCATCAGATACATAAAACCGGTTTCATTTGCTGCGTTTTTAAGTTTGCTCCTTTCATCGCTTAAATTCAATATCTCTTGTGTTATCCAAGGATTTCATTTTGCCCTTGTCTTTTTACCTATATGATCATCTGCTGCCCTCACTATTTCATCATTTAAAGCTACCCATTCGTCTTCAACTGTGTTCCTTATCCCTATTCCCCTATTGTGTTACCTAATGCTCCCTCGGAAGCGCTGAACAATCTCTGGTTTTACAGCTTAACCAAGTTCCAACTTAATTTCCTACCTTTTTCTAATATCTGCAGGTTTAATCTACAGTTCATAAGGAATAAATTGTGGTCAGAGTCTACATCTGCCCCTGGAAATCTCTGTATAACCATTATACAATCAATCTGAAACCTTCTGGGGTTTCCAAGTCTCTTCCACGTTTACAACCTTCTTTTTTAAGTTTTAGGGGTGATTAAATTATGTTATGTGCAAAATTCTACCAGGTGGCTTCCTCCTTCATTCCTTACCCCAAGTCCGTATTCACCTACTACTTATCCATGTCTTCGTTTTCCTACTATCGAATTCCAGTCCCCACCACAATTAAATTCTCGTCTCCTTTAACCATCTGAATTTTTTCTTCTGTCTCATAACTGATTTCTACACACTCTTCATCATCTGCGGACTTACTTCACATGTAACATTGTACCACTACGGTAGGTGTGATCTTCGTCTCTATCTTGGCTATGATAGTGCTGTTCATAGTAGCTTACACACATTCCTATTTTCTTATTCATAATTGAACCCACTCCTGCATTGCCCTTATTTGACTTCGTATTTATAACCCTGTATTCACCAGACCAGAAGTCATCTTCCTCCTTTCATAGAACTTCACTAATTCTCACAATATCTAGTTTCAACCTATCCATTTCCCTTTTTAAATTTTCTGACCTATCTGCCGAATCAAGGGATCTAAAATTCCATGCTCCTATACGTAGAATGTCAGTTTTGTTTCTCCTCATGACGACAGCCTCCTGAGTAGTCCCCGTCGGGACAGATCCGAATGGGGGACTGTTTTAGCTACCGAATATTTTACCCAAGAGGACGCCATCGTCATTTAACCACACAGTAGAGCTGCATGTCCTTGGGAAAAATTACGGCTGTAGTTTCCTCCTGCTTTCAGCTTTTCGCAGAACCAGCACAGTAAGGCCGTTTCGGTTAACGTTAGAAGGCTAGATGAGTCAATCATCTAGACTTATGTCCCTGCAACTACTGAAGAGGTTGCTGCCGCTCTTCAGGAACCACACGTTTGTCTGGCCTCTCAACAGATACCCCTCCGCTATGGGCGTATCTACTGTACGGTTATCTGGATCGCTGAGGCACGCAAGCCACCCCACCTACGTCAGGGTCCATGGCTCATGGCTGCTATATCTATTGCATTATAACAAGTTTGTTTGCGTGTCCATTATCCGCAGCAAGCACAGAAATATTCGTTTTGTAAATAAAAACCAGCTTTTTCTTGGTGCAATTGCATAATTGCTGAGCGAGAGCACGCAGATGCAGCAATTAAAAAGTTTGTTGTTAGATTCGTGATTTTACACACGATTCCAGAATTCCATACGTTAGCAATAAGCCACATTACGACCTGTTGTGTGAAAATAGTAACGAATTTAACTAGTACAAATGCCGTGAAATAAGTACAGTAAGTGGTTTATGAGAATGGTATTCATAAAGCTGTATAACAGAATTCAGTTCGATCGAAATGTGGTGCCCCTGCGAATTGCGATAAGGCAACAACTATGTCGTTTACTCGTAAAGTATGAATGTCGCCTGAGAAGAAACTCCACATATATGTACAATGCAGTCAGAACAGAGTGTCAGATATACGTATAAAAATAAACTACACTGTTCTGACTGCATTAGATTAGGGCCCCCTGCGATCTCGCAGAAGTGCCGCAAGACGACGTGGCATGGACTCGACTAATGTCTGAAGTAGTGCTGGAGGGAACTGACACCATGAATCCTGCAGGCCTGTCCATAGATCCGTAAGAGCACGAGAGGGGGTGGAGCTCTCTTCTGAACAACACGTTGCAAGGCGTCCCAGATACGATCAATAATTTTCATGTCTGAGGAGTTGGGTGGCTAGCGGAAGTGTTTTAACTCATAAGAGTATTCCTGGAGCAACTAGACGCGTGGGGTGCTGCACTGTCCTGCTGGAATTGCCCAATTCCGTTGGAATGCACAATGGACATGAATGGCTGCACGTGATCAGACAGGAAGCTTACGTACGTGTCACCTGTCGGAGTCGTATCAAGACGTATCAGGGGTCACTCCAACTGCACACGCCCCACACCATTTCAGAGCCTTCACCAGCTTCAACAGTCCCGGCTCACATGCAGAGCCCATGCAGTCATGAGGTTGTCTCCATACCCGTGCACGTCCATCCGCTAGATACAAAATGATACGAGACTCGTCCGACCAGGCAACATGTTTCCAGTCATCAACAGCCCAATGCTGGTGTTGACGGGCCCAGGCGAGGCGCTTTGTACCGTGCAGTCATTACGGGTACACAGTGGGCCTTTGCCTCAGAAATCCCATATCGATTATGTTTCTTGAATGGTTCGCATGCTGACATGTGTTGATGGCCCAGCACTGAAATCTGCACTAATTTGCGGAAGGCTTGCACTTCTGTCACGTTGAACGACTCTCTTCAGTCGTCGTTGCTCTCGATCTCGCAGGATCATTTTCCGGCCGCAGCGATGTTGGAGATTTGATATTTTACCGGATACCTGATATTCACGGTACACTCATGAAATGGTCGTACGGGAAAATCCCCATCTCATGGCTATCTCGGAAATGCTGTGTCCCACCGCTTGTGCGCCGACTATAACACCACGTTCAAAGTCACTTCAATGTTGATAGCCTGCTATTGCAGCAGCGTAATCTATCTAACAACTGCGTCAGACACTTGTTGTTTAGGCGTTTCAGTCTGGAACCGCGCGACCGCTTCGGTCGCAGGTTCGAATCCTGCCTCGGGCATGGATGTGTGTGATGTCCTTAGGTTAGTTAGGTTTAAGTAGTTCTAAGTTCTAGGAGACTGATTACCTCAGATGTTAAGTCCCATAGTGCTGAGAGCCATTTGAACTGGTTATCTTATATAGGAGTTGCCGATCGCAGCGCCATATTTTGCCTTTTTACAGATCTCTTTATTTGAATACGTATGCGTATACCAGTTTCTTAGGCGCTTCAATGTACATTTATATAGGGTGACCCAGAACTTCAGCGACGCTACGTGGACAGCTCAGCATGGTGTCGTATTGCCGCACTGGCATTGCATTCAGTAAACACATACACGAGGAGGGTATCGGCCATCTCTTCATCAGTAGACCTATCTGCAATACTACTATCACTGTTAATGCAGTTAACCGCCGTGACGAGGTGCATACAACTGTTCCTGTCAGAACACCAGATTCAAGCACAGTTGGCCGTGGGCACGCTGTTGGTTTTTTCCCTTTGCCTTTCCAGTAGAGGAGATATGAGGGGTGGTGGTGTGGAGTCCCTGATCTCCAGCCTTTGCGAAAAATATCCTACATTCAATACCAAACTTCTCCGAGCGTCTCTGAGGGCATGCGACACTGTTGGTAATGATTCCCCTTGGTGCTCTTAGAGAAGATTAGGCTGTGACCGAGCGACGTGGCGCAGTAGACTCGCATTGGAGGACAACGGTTCCAACCCACATGCAGCTATCCAACTCATCATCATCATTATTATCTCCAACACGAACATGACACTACACTGCACACATCTATTACAGTCACCTCCACTTAACATATACACTTACGTACACACCTCTCATACTTCACATAGGAAAGGTACCTGTGAGCAGCAAGGAGAGGGAAAACGTGTCTAGTTAGGTGGTTAGGTGACTGAACCTGTCCGTCCGGGCCTCCTAGCCATTCATGCCACACCACTTTACTTTTTTACTGTTAACTCACTTACAGAAAACAGGTCCCTAGACAGAACCGAGGAGTACTGAAATAAACTTGAGGGCAGCGAGGTGAAAAAAACATTATTGCTGTCAACATCAAGTACCGTGAGAGAATGGAAACGAAACACAAAGCGGACCCCGCTGACATTTGCCCCCTTGTGCACTCTTTCCAGTGCAGTACAGAAACGAAGCTAATTGGGGCAAGAAACTAAACGAAATGTTATACCTCTTTAAGGAGCCACCCCGAGATCGTAGGTCCCTTGTGCCAAACTACTCAGAATGTATCCCTGAACAACCTTTAAATGTTTGTCGGTGGACTTTGGAGCATCCTGTATGTATAGCGTGAACCTGGACTCATTCAGCCGGCCGCTGGTGGCCGAGCGGTTCTGGCGCTACAGTCTGGAACCGCGCGACCGCTACGGTCGCAGGTTCGAATCCTGCCTCGGGCATGGATGTGTGTGTTGTCCTTAGGTTAGTTAGGTTTAAGTAGTTCTAAGTTATAGGGGACTTATGACCTCAGCAGTTGAGTCCCATAGTGCTCAGAGGCATTTGAACCATTTTTTTGGACTCATTCAATGTTTTCTTATTCTCGTGGGACAAAGGACCCGCAGCCTCAGGTGCAGCGTTACACAATTTTATTTGATTTTTTATCCCATTCTGTGTTGCACTGAAAATATCAGCACAGCAGTGTAAATGTCTACAGTTTGAGCTATATGTTGTTTTTTGAAACAGTCTTGTCCCAGTCAGTCATGGTATTCGCTGTTGATATTAGTAATGCTCAGTTTAGTTTCTGCTCTCAAAGTTGTATCCAGTACCTCACTGTTCTGGCTCGCTTTCGTTTCTCCCGGCGGTGTTAGTTTCATGTTAACAGTGATACACAGCAGCAGTATGGATAAGTTCACTAATGAAGAGCTAGCCGATAGGCTCCTCATGTACAGGTTCACTGAATGCGGCGGTAGAGCGCACAATGGCGTTATGTTCAGCTGTTCCGGCAGAGACAACAAGTTCTTTTGCATCTGCGCATAGTCGCCTACGACGAACCGAAACCTTCCTCGTTAGAGAGAAAGATACTTGCCGTGTAAGTAAGCGAGAACGTTTGATGTGGCAGAGGATCTCTTAAGGCGGCCACACGCAACTGCATGCTTGACAAGCACGCTTTCGCAAGTGTGCTTGGGCAGTCATGAACCATTTTCCGGGTACCTCCTCATGGTTCAAGCATGCTTGTACGAGCATTAATTCATCAGAAAATGTCGAGCTGAGACGGCGATGCGCTGTCTTTGGCAACTATTTTGTCTGTGTTACATTAAAAAAAACAACAAAAGAAAAAATATTATATGTGGAGTGAGGAGTGGTTAAAGAAACGAGAAGTTATTCCCATGTTAACTATTCGGGGTAGACACGCTATAGAAACTATCTCATAGTACAGTTGAGTTTCTTCTCTCTTTCTCTATGTGATATTGTGTTCTTTGAGTTGACCTACAGTAAAATATAAGCTTTAAAAAAAATAACCTTTAAGAAATGTAATTTAAAAGAACCAAATGAAAATTAAATCAAGCCAGATCACCGACAAATGCTTGCACTAGCTTCCCTATACTTGGTGCACGCACTCAACCATACACACGCTCGATTACGCATCAAGCTGCTTGTACAGTCCTGATGATTGCACTCATTTATCCTACACACTCGCAACCACGCTTATGCAAGCTCGCTTGCGGAAGCATGCAGTTATGTGTGGGGCCGCCTTTACACCCAATTGGTGACAATCGATCCACCAGTAGCCCATTTGTAGCACGATCTCTGAACACATGACGAACAACTCTTTTTGGGAAGCTTATAACAGTTCACCCATATCAGTCACAGAGGTTTCAGTCCGATTGGAAGTTGCAGATATGTTCCTACAACCAAATGCAGAAAACAGCCACGTTCCTGCTTTAATATCGTTTACGGACGAGGTTATGCTTATTAGAGAGGGCATGTTTAATGTTAGTAATAAGCCATGAATGGGATGATGGATATCTTCGTGTACTAATGTTGCGATCGCGTCAGCACGAGTACGCAACGTTCCTTCAACATGTCCTCCCACAGTTCCTCCGTTGAGTATTCGTCAACTGATGTAGTTTCAAGATGACGGAGCGCCAGTGCACCTCGCGTTCCACACTGTGGTGACACAAGCCATGGGGTAAATATACATATGGTGATAGTGTCGCGAATTTTTTTCTTTCCTTTTCTCTCTCTCTCTCTCGCTCTCATATATACATTATATATATATATATATATATATATATATATATATATATATATATATATATATATATATATAATCACTTGCAACCTAAGTCCTCAATTATTTGCTGGATGTCCTGCAGTCTCTATCTTCCTCAGCAGTTCATGGCCTCTACGGCTCCCTCTAATTCCTTGGAAGTCATTCGGTGATGTCTTAACAGATGTCCTATCATTCTGCCCCTTCTCCTTGTCAGTGTTTCCACACATTCCTTTCCTTTCCTCTCCGATTCTGCCCAGAACCTCCTCATTCCTTACCTTATCAGTCCACCAAATTTTCAACATTCGTCTGTAGCACGACATCTCTAATGCTTCGATTCTCTTCTGTTCCCGTTTCCCCACAGTGCATGTTTAACTACCATACAATACTGTACTCCAAACGTACATTCTAAGAAATTTGGTACTAGTAGACTTCTATTGTCCAGGAATGCCCTTTTATCCAGTGCTAGTCTGCTTTTGATGTCCTTGTTTCCATCCCACAGTTTCAAACAGTCGACTCGGGTAGCTTTAGAGGCGTTGAAACGTCCCTGATCGATTTGTTACTCAGATGACATACAATGAGTACTCCACTTACTGAAATCTCGTGACCTACCCCTCTGCTGTTACTGCTTCTCTACTGACAAAAGAAACACATCCCGCCTGTTTTAACACTGGCGGAACTACCTCTCGTGACATCTAGCGGTCAATTCCGCGTGACAGAGGATTGCCCACATACTTTTTCCAGATAGTGTATTTAGTCCGAGAGTTGTTGAACTACTGTGTTTTGTTTTGGACGTTTCGGTGGTTGAATATAACAGGCTTTGTTACGGATTTGAAGTTTTATTATTTTATTTAGCATATGGCTCACAGAATTATAGCCAGCCGAAGTGGTCGTGCGGTTCTAGGCGCTGCAGTCTGGAACCGCGAGACCGCTACGGTCGCAGGTTCGAATCCTGCCTCGGGCATGGATGTGTGTGATGTCCTTAGGTTGGTTAGGTTTAACTAGTTCTAAGTTCTAGGGGACTAATGACCTCAGCAGTTGAGTCCCATAGTGCTCAGAGCCATTTGAACCATTTGAACAGAATTATATTTTACAAGTACACACATCGGGGAAGATCAGTTTGGATTCCGTAGAAATACTGGAACACGTGAGGCAATACTGACCTTGCGACTTATCTTAGAAGAAAGATTAAGGAAAGGCAAACCTACGTTTCTAGCATTTGTAGACTTAGAGAAAGCTTTTGACAATGTTGACTGGAATACTCTCTTTCAAATTCTAAAGGTGGCAGGGGTAAAATACAGGGAGCGAAAGGCTATTTACAATTTGTACAGAAACCAGATGGCAGTTATAATAGTCGAGGGACATGAAAGGGAAGCAGTGGTTGGGAAGGGAGTAAGACAGGGTTGTAGCCTGTCCCCGATGTTGTTCAATCTGTATATTGAGCAAGCAGTAAAGGAAACAAAAGAAAAATTCGGAGTGGGTATTAAAATTCATGGAGAAGAAATAAAAACTTTGAGGTTCGCCGATGACATTGTAATTCTGTCAGAGACAGCAAAGGACTTGGAAGAGCAGTTGAATGGAATGGACAGTGTCTTGAAAGGAGGATATAAGATGAAGATCAACAAAAGCAAAACAAAGATAATGGAATGTAGTCTAATTAAGTCGGGTGATGCTGAGGGAATTAGATTAGGAAGTGAGACACTTAAAGTAGTAAAGGAGTTTTGCTATTTGGGGAGCAAAATAACTGATGATGGTCGAAGTAGAGAGGATATAAAATGTAGGCTGGCAATGGCGAGGAAAGCGTTTCTGAAGAAGAGAAATTTGTTAACATCCAGTATTGATTTAAGTGTCAGGAAGTCATTTCTGAAAGTATTCGTATGGAGTGTAGCCATGTATGGAAGTGAAACATGGACGATAAATAGTTTGGACAAGAAGAGAATAGAAGCTTTCGAAATGTGGTGCTACAGAAGAATGCTGAAGATTAGATGGGTGGATCACATAACTAATGAGGAAGTATTGAATAGGATTGGGGAGAAGAGAAGTTTGTGGCACAACTTGACCAGAAGAAGGGATCGGTTGGTAGGACATGTTCTGAGGCATCAAGGGATCACCAATTTAGTATTGGAGGGCAGCGTGGAGGGTAAAAATCGTAGGGGGAGACCAAGAGATGAATACACTAAGCAGATTCAGAAGGATGTAGGTTGCAGTAAGTACTGGGAGATGAAAAAGCTTGCACAGGATAGAGTAGCATGGAGAGCTGCATCAAACCAGTCTCAGGACTGAAGACCACAACAACAACAACAAGTACACACAGTTAAGATGATACATGAACAGACGCAATTATATGAAACCGTACAAGGAGATACGTCTATATACATGTATGCATAGGTAATAATGAAAATTGAAGAATTGACAGTTGCTAAAAGAAGTTTAGATAGCCAGCTATGACGGAAAATGGATACCTCAAGACTCCAGCCAATTAATTGCTGCAGGTGTTGCGTCTACGAAGTCATTCCAAGTAACTATGGAATATCTTTTTGGACACTGTTTGTTCCGACGCTCCACAATTAATTCCCCACTTACATAATGTAATTCAGACAACATTTGAGATGAATCTTGGATACATTATTACTCTGTAACGAGTACTTTAGACCACCGGACCCTTATGCCAAAATACTCAGATAAAAATCCAATATATCATCCTAAAATTCGGCAGTCTAGATCAGGTTGAATTTACGTCGTCAGCGGCGCATGAGTGACCTTGTCTGCCTTCATTCAGTTCTTCGAACCGAATATTATGGCCGGACCACAAACTTTATGGCACACCGCTCTAATCTTCCCTCCCGCTTCGGCTCGAATTTTACGACTGTTGAGAGAGATTTTAATTTGAAGGGACCGCAAATGCTATATCAAAAAGCCGTTTTCTCTACCCTGTGTAGCACCAGTAAAATCCACTCGCACAACACTAGCTGAATTCGGTGTAACCCGAGTTCGTTAATGGGACAATATACTTCACCCCTTTGTGTCAATCGTAATGAGTTACTATTGCTTCATACATCCAATGAAAATGCGAATCGGATTTCGTTCGCTATCTATCGCGTTAGTGGAACACGATTCTTTTAAAATGACCACCTTACATGTCAAATGAGTAAGAGACCAAACATTTAAAAAAATAGTGAAACTACTCAAAACTTTTCTCGAAGCTGAGAAATTTTCGTCACAGAAAAATCGTTGATGAGAATTAGAAGAAATGGCTCAGATTGCATTACACGTTACTCACGAAGAATGATATATGCGCATGTTCGCCATTCCCTATACAAAACAAGAGTTGCAAACATATGAAGGGTTTTTTTCAATAGTGGTACAAGTCCATTTTTGTTCATTCTGAGGTACAGAGCCCTAAAGTTAAACGAGCGCTGAAAAATCTGCAGTCGAGATACCTGAAATATTCAAGTATATATACTGCAGATTGCAGATTGCAGATTGCGTAGTGCTAACACAGAGGCAGAAGATTCACAACGGAGTCGGTGGATGGCATGCACACGGTGTGACCAACTAGGTAGATCTGTAGATAGTCCAGAGAGATCGAAACATATAATGTAATTAAAAATGTGCAACTGCGACTGAAGAATAAACGATAATTGTTTCAAATATCAATACAGCTGCTCATTCTCTAGGGATGAATATGTCGTCTATAGTGCTTGACTTTCGTGTACACCTTCAGTTACGCAGAAAGCTTCGCTTTATGTGTACAGCGTATGAAATTCAGCTGATTATTGCGTTCCACTCGTACACCGTGAATGGGAGAATACGTAAATATGTTTCTCTGACCTCGGAGGACCAAATGCAGTTCATACGGACTCGGGAATCGGTAATTGCAGAAGGAAAAACACGACATCATTTTATGTTTGGATTTACATTTATCCCGGTAAAATGGCGATTTTCTGTTCCCACAATGATTCCTGCCGGGGGTGAAGTACGCGTAGAATGAATTGAATCCGAAACTCTCATTATGAGAGGAGAGCTGGTAATTTGGCGGCGTGACATCACAGCACACAGTACTTGGGCGGACAATGCTACGCGAAGCTGGCGCCAGTCCATTGTGATGGGGCCGACCACGGTCCACCGCGCAGCCCATTGTTCGCGGCCGCCTCGTGGCTTCTTTCTGCGCCCGCCACCACCTTTCCGAGCTACTCTCATCCCGGGAACCAGGTGGAGGCCAGGGAGGCTAGCCAACCCCGCTCGATGGTGTAAAATATGCGTGCGGCGGGTACATTTCTCTGCACGTGTGAGCGACGATAATTCATTAACAGTGCGTCGTCTGATTGAGACACATGGCCGCAAGTCAGTTACATAAACGTCACTTTACGCGTCTGAGATGCCTGAAAAAAAAAAAAAAAAAAAAAAAAAAAAAAGTGAAACAACCAAATAAGATCGGTGAATTTCAATGTAAAGCCGTCGGCACACGGACCGTGCATCCGAACGTTGAGCGTTGAGCGTGCCGAGTTTCTGACGTCATAGCGTGGACTAGCACGCTCGGGAGTCTTTCCGAACGTGCAGAGCAACATTTGGCGTGTCAGATATTCTGAGCGTGCGTCTGAGCGTTTACCAATGAGATGGTACAACGCCACCTACGTCACAAGCACGCCGTCTCCCTTCAGTACAGAGTTGTGAGGCGCCATATCTGGCAAGCATTTCAAGCATATATGTATATATGCCGTTTCTGAGCACCAGCAAATTGAGAATCGCTGGAAAACCCGTTGTTAACTGTGTGATTCGTTCCAATAAAATAATGAGAAACATCATATTCGTGGCAAAAGAATTATTGTAGCTTGGGTATTATAAGAGTAGGCAATTTGAAGGCAGCGACATACTGAAGATCCACCCAAAAAGTATACTATAATATTTGATGTTATGTAAATATAAGTTCACCTTATTTTGAGGGGTGACTTTGTTCGACTGGCTTAATCTACAGGACAGCTTGTGCAACTTGTATAAAGATATTTTGCTCCTTTTTCTTTTACGCTTCCCAGTGCACATGTTGCAAAGATTCTGCTACTAGGTAGGAACAGTGATCAAGTAAGACTGGCCTTGGGTTTTACTAAAATGTGGGAATGATGAAATAATGTTTATCTTATGCGGAGAAGTGTTCCAAATTTGTACCGGACTGTTTGTAATGGAACTTTTATTAGCCTGTGTCCTTCTTGATTGGACGTGGTACTTTCCATTTCGTGGACGATGGAGGAAATGCGCGTTTTAATAGAGCTAGCGTGGGAATTTTACGCGCGCCCGTTGAGTAAACAGTGTGATTTACGAACTAGAAGCATCCCTCAACTGCCGCTGGAGTGCGTTGCGATCGCGTATATCACGTTGGGGCCCACGTACCGTATGCACAAGTCGCATCGTTCCGGAGCGTTCAGCAGCACGTTGAACTTGGCACGCTCAACGTTAACGTTCGACAGCACGGTCCGTGTGGCGATGGTTTTAGTGTGTACGCGTACAAACCAATAGCGGCTATGCAACTGAGTATACAGGGTGTTTCCATAAGAGCATGAAAACATGTACCAGGACATAGAGAATCCTCCACCGAACAATTTGAGATAGGGAACCTGGGGTCGGGGTAGCCAGCTTAAGGAGATATGGAAGTAAACTTGTCTACCGCTGTGTCTAGCATTACTGTTTTTCAGCTTATTTAATACTAACATGCTTACAAGTTTACGCATCCTGTGCTGTTTATTTACATGTACATTATTTCCTGCAAAGAGACAAGGAGGACGAAGCAGAGAACTAGGAAGTCAGGATGCTTTTTTGTTCACTTTGTCCATAGGGTGGCTTGTTCTGTTTACATTTGCCCACGACAGAGTGTGCTATAATCAACTACAGATCCATTCATCATTACCCAGTGCTATTCAAAAATGTACAGTACAATACGACGGCGCAGTACCACCACAGTTTCGCAGAACTCACTGATATGCACCTTGTGTATGGGGAAGTACGTTGCAATGCTGTCGCCGCAGAAAGGCTGTACAGGAAACGATTTCCTAACATGCATCGTCCGTCCGACAAGTGTTTCTTTCTCTCGATCCACGAAAGAGGGAGACTGGTTCATTGGAAAGAAGAAACGAGGGACCTAGCAACAGGACCACACTCACACCCGATTTTGAAGAGGAGGTGCTGAAGCGTCTTGCAGCGGACCCCACTACAATTACTCGTCGTATTACACGTCCAATGGGCGCTGCACATATAGCGAGTACGCCACGAACAACAGCCACACCCATATCACCCACAACAAGTCCAGGTAATGCTTGTGACTGATTTTGTAGCAAGGGTCACATTGTGTCAGTTGTTGCTCCAACAATGGACTGCTTGAGATTTCCTCCAAATCATGCTTTTTACTTACGAGGCCTCATTTGATCGTGATGGTACTTCGAACAGCAGGAATAGCCACGTTTGGGATGAGGAAAACGCTCTCGGTGTAGTAGAGTCACACCATCAAGTATGTTTTGCTGTGAATATCTGGGCCGGCTTTGTAGCTGACGGTCTCATTGGGCCATATCTTCTACCTGGCCGTCTGAATGGTCAGCTGCACTTGAAATTCGTGCAAAGAGTTCTACCTGAGTTGCCGGAGAACGTGCTCTTGGCTGTTCGTGAGAGGATGTGAATACACTGCGGTATCCGCAACCATCTCAGTGCTGTATTTCCTGGTCGCTTTATTGGAAGGGAAGGTCCTATTCTATGGCATGCGAGGTCACCTGTCCTGAATCCCCTTCATTAATTCCTATGGAGATATCTAGAGACACTTGTGTATGAGACACCAGTGGATACGGAGATGGTATTAGTTGACAGAATTGTAGCTGCCTGTAATGCGATTCGAAACACACCAGGGATATTTGTCAGGGTGTGTCGTAATGTTGGTTGCCGATTTCATGCTTGCATTGAGGTTGATGGTCGTCAGTTTTAGCAGATTTTGTAAGATACATGTTAATGGTACGTTCATTGTGTCAATCATGGTATTCGCAGTTAATCGTAACTAATGTATATAAAATGTTTTTACTCCTGTTAGTGTGAGAGGTGGAGTAGTGGTTAGCGCATCTGCCTAGTGAGCATAACACCCTCTTTCGAATCCTGATCTTGGTAGAAATTTTCAATCGTTGCTTCAGTTTGCATATACACGTCATAGATGTTTGACGTTTGAAAAATGGTTCAAATGGTTCTGAGCACTATGGGACGTTACTGCTGAGGTCATCAGTCCCCTAGAACTTAGAACTACTTAAACCTAACTAACGTAAGGGCATCACACACATCCATGCCCGAGGCAGGATTAGAACCTGCGACCGTAGCAGTCGCGCGGTTCCGGACTGAAGCGCCTAGAACCGCTCGGCCACAACGACCGGCTTGAGATCTGAAAAGAACTCTGGAATCATACAGTTTCATCTGTCAGAAACGACAAGGGACTTACAAGAGTAGTTGAATGGAGCGGATAGTGTCTTGAAAAAACGCTATGAACATCAATAAAAATAACAGAAGGTTATGGAATGTTGTCGCATTAAATCAGACGAGGTTCAGAAAATTAAATTAAGAAATAAGACGCTAAGAATCAGCTGCTATTTGTGCGGCAATATACCGGACGATCATAGAAGTAGAGAGGATATAAAATTGGCAATAATAGGAAAAGAATGTCCGAAAAAGTGGAATTTTTTGACACTGAATATGGATTTCAGTGTTACGAAGCCTTTTCTGAAAGTATTTGTCTGCCTGGAATGCAGCCTTGTACGGAAGTGAAACGTGAACCATAATCAGTGCCAACAAGATTATAACAGAAGCTTTTGAATTGTGGTGTTACAGATGGGTAGAAAAAACAGCTAATGAGGATGTATTGAATCGGTTTTGAAAAACTGAAATTTATGTTACGACCTGACTAAAAAAAGAATTGTTTGATGGGACATGGTACTTTTGTAATGAAAGGTGGAGACTCAAAATTGTGGAGGGAGCTCAAGGCCCGAACTAAATAAGCAGGATGGAATGGGTGTAGATTGTAGCACTTACATAGGAATGAAGGGGCTTGCACAGGATGGACCAGAGTGGAGATCTGCAACAAATCAAACTTCGAGCTGAAGACAACAGCAGCAATAACAACAGATGCAACGATAACAACGTTAAAGACTACATACATAATAAATAGTGCATAACATCATACCAAAAATGATTTGTAGGTTATTGCGTCCCTTGCAAGGTTTATCCCACAATATGTTTGGCTTCGTAGCTTTCGACTCAATCATTTGAGGATAGGGAAACCTGATCTCACACTGAAACGTTTGCTCATTAATATCATACAACACACACTGTGTTGAAATGAAGACACGAGAGTACCTATCTGCTTGGGCACGTTTCCATAGAGGCAATCTTCTACATTGAAAAGGACTGAGCAATATTTCGAAACCTCCTGACAGAGCTATGCGCCGGACTGCGGATCGAGCGCGAAACTTGGCGAAATTGTTACCCGGTGAGAGCGGATCTTAGGTCATTGTTGGAGATAAGAGCAGTGCCCGCAAAAGAGAAGGTCCAGGGTTCGAGTCTCGATCTCACACACTGCTTCAAAGTTTAAATAAAGCACACACTCCGCTGTAGAGTGGAAGATTGATTTCGCAATTTTTTTCTTTACAAAGTTGCTTGTAGATTACAAGCGTGATTTTCTGACTGTGCTGCACAATATTACAAAATACTCGTGTGTCATATTCTATTTCATGTGTAATCAAGGTGTTCACTACTGATCATTTCATTCTTCCTCTGAAGGGAGGTGGTATGGTAGTAGATATGAAGGAGTGGTAAGATGCCGGGCTAACACCACTTTGCCGGCCGCTGTGGTGGAGCGTTTCTAGGCGCTTCAGTCCGGAACCGAGCTGCTGCAGAGAAACCAATCGGGTGCAAAGAGAAATAAAAATGTTTGTTTTGAAACGTCCCCTTTGAACAATTATACACGACTGTGCTTGACCTGACACACAATATTTTTTAGCGCAACGCAATCTGACTTTCAAAAAATCCCTACAAAAGAATGGCCCTGACTAACATTAAACTATACCTTTCACAAATCACTTACCTCACAAAAATCTTCGCTGCTCAAGCTACTGCAATACAGCGAGCGCCACTACTGCCAGCTAAATAAAAGATTCAAACTATGGAAGGCACTAACTACTGATAGGGATAGTTAGCAAATGAAAGATATTAGTAGAGAACAAACAATGTATTTACCTTGATATCATCATATATAAATATAGCAGTTCATGACAAATTACAAATCTCCCCCATCTCTCTCCCCACATCCACCACTGCTGGCGGCTCACCTCCAACTGCGCAACGCTACGCGCTGTTCACAGCCAGCTGCCTAACACTACAATGGCGAGTATTGCAACAATGCAAAGCAGCCACAGACTGCACACAGCACAGCCAGTGATTTTCATACAGAGTTGGCGTTACCAATAAAAAAACCTAAACAGCCTACTTACAGTTTTGGTGTTCCGTACAACTTCCCAGAGTTTGTCGGTTTAAATAATTTTCGCCCTGTACAGTGGTCAGTTCCCCATTGCTGTCAGGTGTCCGGATACGTTCGATCAGAAAAAGTATAAAGCCATCTGAATCGCCGTGTAGTGATTCAACACAAGTCGTAGCCCACAAAGTGATACGCCAAACTTCGGTAATCCTCAAGGGTTTGTGGACATTGCTGCACGCTATCTTCCTAAGCCTTCCCCCCGCCCCACGCCACCACCTTGTCTCTCTCTCTCTCTCTCTCTCAGACGCCAGACGCAGCAGTTGCTGCTGTTATGTCCGGTCCTGTGAATGGCCACTGATGAGCCACAGCAGACGTGACTGCCAGCGCAGACATCTCAATGAGACACCGCGGCACTGGTGAGTAACAAATTTAAAACAAGCTCGAGAGTAAGTGGTTCCACAAATACGAGGTGAATGACGAAGAATTACTAGAGTCTACCGTGCGAGCTGCCGAAAAGGACAAAGGCGCTGTAGTCGCTTTCGGAGGAAGCAGGTTCAAATTCCCGTCCGGGCATCTAGATCAGTTTTTCTGTGATTTCCTTAAATCACAAACTGCAAATATTGAAATGTTTGCTTTGAGAAGGACACCGACGAATCCGGTCCCCTATCTCTAATGATCAGCCTTCCAACCTTTAATCACAGACTACTACGAGAAAATCTTACGTTTCGATAGTACTCTTACCTTGACGAAGAGGTAAATTGAGTGAATGAACTTATCGTTGAGGTATGACATTGTGGAAATATTACACTCACACGATACGTGAAATTTATTCGCGTCCTTCACCAAAACACGATCCTTTGCAAAACCTAGCAGTGGACCTATTGAATCACTCTGTGTACAGTCAATCGTAGCACTCTCTGTCTGTATTTCAGATTTAAGGGTATTAGTGTTCGCCCATAGTTCAGTACCTTTTCCCGACTGTTTTAGGACGTCGCTTAAATCATCAATATCGTAGGCACCAGGTTGTATTTGTAGAATCTCCTTCCCTCCGTCAATTTCAAGATGAAGTTTATTGTTGTTCTTTGTGATATTTGGAATGCTGTTATACGTCTCTAGACCAATTAGCGCAATACTCCACTCCTCTGCACTTAAATCAATCGGCGGAAAGTAATTTGCGCGTGATACTGATCCTCGCTCTTTTAAAGTCAGAGTGTACGACATTGCATCTGAACATCAAATGATGGCCGTGCGTTCAATGACGGCTCTTTTATATGTCGCACAGCTGGTCTCACGAGGACAGGAGAAAGCGCACATTCTGGACTTCTCGGTCTAAATATAGCGCACATTCCGGGGGTTCGCCGTCGCTGTGATGAGGAACATAACGCAGAGATGCCCGCACAGGTATGTGTTAAAGCCCTGATATCGCCGGAAGTTGTAGAAGAAGCGCCTTTTGCTGGTGATGCAATGTTTTGGTTTCTGTTCTAAACATTGCATTAAAACAAGCGTTCAGTGCATAGTGCTGTGGAATGTGGAAAAAACAGCAAATTGGCGCTGATAGGAAGAAGAACAACACCAAAAATGCAACAGGAGCGTAATATGTAAGAAACTGTCCACGCAACCTGCCACTGATGATGGCTTGCAGAAAATAAAGGCGAAACGCGTATGGCACTAAAATTGTGTTTTATTCAGTTGCTGTCAGACGGTCCATAAGTGAAAATTATCAATATACCGTAGTAGTCAGCTCTCTCTGTTCCACCATGACATCCATAGTGCAGTGGACAACAGCGCTCAGGTTGATGCCGTGTTCTTTGATTTCTGTAAGGCATTTGACACCGTCCCGCATTGCCATTTAATGAAAAAGTACGAGATTACGGAGTACCAGAGCAGACGTGCGATTGGATTCAAGACTTTAATACAGATAGAACTCAGCACGTTTCTCTTAACGGAACTAAATCGACAGATGTAAAGGTAATATCCGGAGTACCACAGGGTAGTGTGGTTGGACCGTTGCTGTTCACAATATATATAAATGATCTAGTAGAAAGCGTCGGATCCTCTTTAAGGTTATTCACAGATGATGCAGTTGTTTATACCAAAGTAGCAACGCCAGAGGATAGAAATAAATGAGGAATGGTTCAGACTCTGACAGTTGACCCTGAACGTAAATAAATGTAACATATTGCGCATACATAGGAAAAGAAATCCACTACTGTACAGCTACACTCTTGATGACAAACAGCTGGAGTCAGCGCCTGCCGTAAAATATCAGAGCGTAACTATCCAGAGCGACCTAAGTGGAATGACCACATAAAACAGATAGTGGGAAAAGCAGACACCAGACTCAGATTCATCGGAAGAATCTTGAGGAAATGCAACTCATCCACGCAAGAAGTGGCTTATTAGGCGCTTGTTCGCCCGATTCTTGAGCATTGATCATCTGTTTGGTGATAAACATCTTAGTAAATTAGCTTACTACGCCTATTTTCACTCATTGCTTTCATATGGCATCATATTTTGGGGTAATTCATCACTGAGGAATAAAGTATTTATTGCACAGAAGCGTGTAATCAGAATAATAGCTGGAGTCCACCCAAGATCATCCTGCAGACATTTATTTAAGGATCTAGGGATATTCACAGTAGCTTCTCAGTATATATACTCTCTTATGAAATTTGTTATTAACAACCAAACCCAATTCAAAAGTAATAGCAGTGTGCATAACTACAATACTAGGAGAAAGGACGATCTTCACTATTCAAGATTAAATCTAACTTTGGCACAGAAAGGGCTGAATTATACTGGCACTAAAGTCTTTGGTCACTTACCAAATAGTATCAAAAGTCTGACAGATAACCAACAAGTATTTAAGAAGAAATTAAAAAAATTTCTGAATGACAACTCCTTCTACTCCATAGAGGAATTTTTAGATATAAATTAAGAAAAAAAAATATTTAAAAAAAATAAAAAAATAAAAATAAAAAAACACAAAAAAATAAAGTAGTTATATTAACTTAAGTATGTTGTTAAATTAACCTAATTATGTCATGTATTGGAAAATTCGACTCGTTCCACATCATTACGAAATATCGTATTCATGATCCATGGAACTAGTATTAATCTAATCTAATCTAATCTGTCTGGGATCCCTATCAGGTAGGACTGATAGAGGAGACAGAGAAGACCCAAAGAAGAGCGGAGCGTTTCGTCACAGGATCATTTAGCTGGCAAGAGAGCGTTACGGAGATGCTAAACAAACTCCACTGGCAGACATTACAATAGAGATATTGTGCTTCACGGAGAGATATGCTTCTGTAATTTTGGGACAGCACTTTGCAGGAGGAGTCAGACAACATATTACTTCTGCCCATATACTTCTCGCTTATTGACCACGAGGAGAAAATTCGAGAAATTAGAGCCAATAGAGAGGGTTACCGTCAATTATTCTTCTCACGCACTATTCGCGAGTGGAACAGGGTTGGAGGGATCAGGTAGTGGTACCGAAAGTGCCCTCCGCCACACAGCATTAGGTGGCCTGTGGAGTATGATGTAGATGTAGAGAGGATACAAAATGTAGACTATCAATGCAGTAAAAGCGTTTCTGAAGAAGAGAGATTTATTGACATCAAATTTAGATTTAAGTGTCAATAGGTCCTTTCGGAAAGTGCATGGAGTGTAGCCATGTATGGAAATGAAACACGGACGACAAACTGTTTAAACAAGAAGAGAGCAGCAGCTTTTGAAATGTGATGTTAAGAAGAATGCTCAAGATGGATGGATTGATCGCGTAACTAATTGGGAGGTACAGAACGGAAGTGGGGAGAAAAGACGTTTGTGGCACAACCTGACTAGAAAAACGGATCGGTTGATAGAACACACTGTCTGACACATCAAGGTTAGTGTTGGAGGGAAGTATGGGAGGTAAAAATCATAGAGGGAGACCAAGAGATAAATACAGTGCGCAGATTCAGAAGGATGCAGGTTGCTGGTTGCAATATTCGGACATGAAGAGGCTTGCACAGGACAGAGTAACATGGAGAGAAGCTTCAAACCAGTTTCGGACTGAAAACCACGACAAACAACACAATATAACCTGTTAAGGACTTTTACAAAATGGTCAAGTTCCATTCACAACATGAATATACAGCTGCCTATCGTTATGAACATGACGAACTGACTTTCAAAATTAAAATATCTGTGTGAGGTGCTTCCAATTGCGATTTGGTCATAGACGGCAGTGGTGATTTCGTTTACTATTTCTGGTAGGGAAACTCAGTTTAATCTATATTGGTCAGTCGAATTCACTGAACATGAGGCAAGATGAGACTGCCCATCGAGTACCACTAAGAGCAAATTTTTTACAGTGAGTTTAGTAGCAGAAAGTCTGAAGTGCTTTTAAGTGCACCGAAAACAGGGGGGGTCTAAGGTTACAAAACGTAAACCACTCGTAGTAATAGCGAAGAAATTGCATAGCTTGTCAGCGTCAGGTGAAGGAGACGCAGTGACAAGTGTCATTTATTTAATATGCATTTACTATCATACTTTAACTGTCATTAGTGCCGAGTAATCAGACGTGCTAACCACCCATAAAGTCGTTAATATACGGCCAGAGACAAGATACCGATAGTAACGATTTTGTGGCGGTTAACACTTTCTGATACCTCACGTACCCATTACATTGACAGTATGATATCAAGACGGTTGTTTATCAGAGGAAACCGGTTGTCTAGTTACTATTTGATGCACCTGGAGCAAAACTGAAAATCTGTAAGAGCAGATCAAGACCAATCATCAGAGAAGAGGATCGCAAGTATTGTAAATATAACGCTACAAAAGCTGCAACAACCTATGTCTACAATCAAAGACCGAACCAAGGTGCGCAAACACACGGTAGCCATATGGAAATACCCAAATTTCTGGTATCCATTAGTGACGCCTCATAACGACGTTTGTGGTTGACCAATAGTAGAGAACTACCTAGCAAGTATCGAAAGGGAACTGCATTGTCCGCTGAGTCCTCTTTCATCTCGCTTACAACAAAAACGCCCGTTTAACTATACCAGTCATCCAGATACGCTTACGCGCTGCAGTGTCTACACATAGATGTAAATAAGTGTTGGTATTGGCCGCAGGATCGTGGAACCCGATTCTGTTTGCGCTTCTCATAAATGTTTATAGTTGGCTCCCTTGGATGAGAAATATTTTGACTTTGCCATCAAACTGCCAACAAGGCGCCATCAGAAAGATGTTTACGCTGCTGTCGTACAGCTTCAGAGAATAAATTACGGAAAAAATTTTGAAAGAAAAAGTTCTAGTATTTTGTGAAATAATTTCGCTAAAATTAAGAAATAAAATAGATCATAGAAGCTTTTGAGTTGCGTTTGAATAACGCTCGCAATGATGTGCAGCAAAAGTTGGAGATCAAGAACTTAATGGTCAATGCTTAACTTAGAATTTTAAAGAGTAAGTACTAGAGTGTGTAAACTGTGCAGCCTGATGTTGTATAACGTTGAGATAACATTTCTGTGTGAAGCCAAGCGGTAAAATATTTTGCCGGTTGAATCATTGCATTTTATATTCTCTGTCGACACCTCGTTTGCTGTACATGATGCCGAGAAACATTCATGGGCGCTGTAAATGTTTCTCTAATATATTTTAATTCTTCTGTTTAGACAAATTATGCAAAAAACATTTGACCGTCTTTTTCATTTTTTATATTAAAGTTTATTGCAAAACTAGATGTCACGTTTGTCGATATGATACCGTATTTGTCCGACCCCCGCCCTTCGTTTGGTCGTTTGGCTATGAAACTTCGGTCAAAAATCCATTCTGTAATTTCTAGTGAGTCTTGCCTTCGCTCAAACATTTAGCCAAGAAAGCACTGAGGGCTCTCCTAACGAAGTGTCCGTGTCGTTTGCTGGTACAAGCATGTGCTTCGGTGCCTGCTTCTGAGGCCCTGTATCACAGTGGGTCATAACAACGGAGGAAATCCGTAATATCAGAACGGTTTTTTACTGCAGGTATTTGTGTGTAAGGACCATCAGTGAATATTTGGGTTGCATGTTACTAATTGGAAACATCTTTTGTAGAAAAGCACACTTCTCTGTTTGCGAGAGAAGTCACTGAGCAACACGTGGGTTAAGCGCGACATACACTATGTGATCAAAAGCATCCAAATGGTAAAATGGCTCTGAGCACTATGAGACTTAACATCGGAGGTCATCAGTCCCCTAGAACTTAGAACTACTTAAACCTAACTAACCTAAGGACATCACACACATCTATGTATTCGAACCTGTGACCGTAGCATTCGCGCGGTTCCGGATTGAAGCGCCTAGAACCGTTCGGCCAACGAGGCCGGCTCAGAAGTATCCGGACACCCCCAAAACATATGTTTTTCATATTAAGTGCATTGTGCTGCCACCTACTGCCAGATACTCCATATCAGCGACCTCAGCAGTCATTAGACATCGTGAGAGAGCAGAATGGAGGCGCCGAGGAAATCACTGACTTCGATTGTGGTCAGGTGATTGGGTGTCACTTATGTCATACCTCTATACGCTAGATTTCCACACTCCTAAACATCTTTAGGTCCACTGCTTCAAATCTGGTAGTGAAGTGGAAACGTGAAGGGGTACGTACAGTACAAAAGCGTACAGGCCGACCTCGTCTGTTGACTGACAGAGACCGCCGACATATGAAGGGGATCGCAGTGTGTGATGGGCAGACATCCATCCAGACCATCACACAGGAAATCAAAACTGCATCAGGATTCACTGCAAGAACTAAGACACTTAGGCGAGAGGTGGAAAACTTGCATTTAAAGGTCGAGCGGCTGCTCGTAAGGCACACATCACGCCGTAAATGCCAAACGACGCCTCGCTTGGTGTAAGGAGCGTAAACATTGGACGATTGAACGGTGAAAAAACTTTGTGTGGAGTGACGAATCACGGTACACAACGTGTCGATCCGATGGCACGGCGGGTATTGTGAACGCCCGGTGTACGTCATCTGCCAGCGGGTATAGCGCCAACAGTAAAATTCGGAGGCGGTGATGTTATGGTGTTGTGTTGTTCATGGAGGGGCTTGCATCCTTTGTTGTTTTGCGTGGCACTATCACAGCACAGGCCTACATTGATGTTTTAAGCACGTTCTTGCTTCCCACTGTTGAAGAGCAATTCGGGAATGGCGATTGCATCTTTCACCACGATCGAGCACCGGTTCATAACGCACGGCCTGTGGCGAAGTGGTTACACGGCACACATTTTTAAACATTTAATTTTATATAATGTGGTGCAATCTGTTAGCAGCTTAAAGCCTCTGATCTTGGCTAAGTGCCTGGGATTAATTAATACTTTACTTACGGCCTGTGGCGGAGTGGTTACACGACACACATTTTTAAACATTTAATTTTATATAATGTGGTGCAATCTGTTAGCAGCTTAAAGCCTCTGATCTTGGCTAAGTGCCTGGGAATAATTAATACTTTACTTCGTTCACTAGTGTCGCCCCCTTACCCTTACTAGGAGTCCCAATAGCGGGCCGTCGCCGATACTAAGTAGCGAATAACTTCTTGTACCCACCGAGACCATTACATATTAATATGAAACACTTGTTATGATGAACACATTTCCACGAAAAATCTACGGCTTGAGCACGAACTGCACACACACACACACACACACACACACACACAGTTTTTTTCTATCTACATCTACATCTAAATATACACTCCGCTAGCCACCAAGCGGTGTGTGGTGGAGGGCACAATGCGCGCCAAAGTCGTATTTCCCCCCTCTGTTCCACACGCGGATCGCGCGAGGGAAAAATGACTGTCTGAACGCCTCAGTACGAGCTCTAATTTCCCTTATCTTTGAATGGTGGTCATTGCGCGATTTGAAAGTTGGTGGTAATAATATATGCTCTACATCCTCGGTGAAGACCGGATTTCGAAATTTAGTGAGCAGCCCCTTCCGTTTAGCGCGCCGTCTTCTTGCAAGTGTGTCCCACTTCAAACTTTCTATGAGATCTGTAACGCTCTCGCGATGGCTAAATGTACCAGTCACGAATCTTACCGATCTTCTTTGTACCTTCTCAGACTCTTGAATCAGACCCAACTGATAAGGGTCCCATTCAGACGGACTAACGTATTGTAATCTATTTCCTTTGTTGGAGGACTGCATCGCTTCAGGATTCTGCCAATAAACCGCAACCTAGAGTTCGCCTTACCCGTTACTTGTGTAATCTGATCATTGCATTTGAGATAATTCCCAATAGTCACACCCAGATACTTGACGGATGTTACCGCTTCCAAAGATTGGGTATTTATTTTGTACTCCTACATTAATGGGGATTTTTTCCACGGTACTACCAGCAAATACAGCTTTCTGTAGAAACTTCCTCCTGTAAATTTGACATCTTACACGTCTGTAATGAGTGTGTAAAGTGACCACAACTTATGTGGTAACATTTGATAACAATGTAAATTCTACATGCTGCCATAAGCTGAAAACACTTCAGTTTTTTCCGTTTGTCAATGAACATGCGGATGGATTTGACATCTGCCCTATTTTATACTCATCTAACTAAAACACTATCAGCATTGTCATTCTGCCCCTAAGAATCTGATTCAAACTTTTTCTCATAAATTTGTAACCCATCTCTGTCAATGCATTGTAGCGAGCGCAGCATGTGAAAGTTGCTGGATTTGGACGGGTTACTCCTGTAACTGAAATATCAGATCTGAAGGTGGTTCTGGATGAACCGAAACCGGTCATATGAATAAAAAATTTTGCAATCAAGACGGATTATAAGTAACATTACCTTTCAGCTCAGTCACCAAGTCTTTGTAAACATGGGTTGGAAAGTTTTACCATTAGTTCAGTTCCTCAACAATAAAAATCCGCTTCTTGGTTACAGAATGTCCTGATCATAAACCTGTTTCTCCCAGATGTTGTTTCACCTTACCGAAAAGATGGAAATCAAGCAATGCAAGTTCTACACTTCCTGATCAGCGTCATCCCCGTCTTTGATGGCCTGGGTCAAAGTCAGAGTTGTAGACAGTGCAATAGTTCAGCAGAAGCCAAAGTTGGAGGTGGTAATCATTTCCGTATAGCAACAGAAACGTGTAAAAGTAAATTACTCACACTAAACTACATCTTATACTGAAAAATTATTGTATCAAAAATAAAAAGGAAGTGTCTCCCCGTTTGGTATAACAAAATGTAGTAAGCGTAGAAATCTGAGACCATCCATAAAATTACAAGAGTGATCTTACGAAATGGTTCAGATGGCTCTGAGCACTATGGGACTTAACATCTGAGGTCATCAGCCCCCTAGAACTTAGAACTACTTAAACCTAACCGACCTAAGGACATCACACACATCCAAGCCCGAGGCAGGGATTCGAACCTGCGACAGTAGCGGTCGCGCGGTTCCAGACTGAAGCGCCTAGAACTGCTCGAGCACTCCGGCCGGCAGTGATCTTACAGGCCAATCATTTCACAAGTCATTTTTTGATTTATGATTGATGTATCTTTTTCTCGTTTCTCAACAAAGTGAGCTGTTTATTAATTTGTTGTAGCATGGCTGAAGTGATGGATGGTGAAGTAACCCTATTAAGCAGTCGGTGGAGATTTTAAATAAGGTTTTAAAGAAGCTGAAGCTCTTAATTCTAATTTATGCAAATCATTGAATCAGTAATTTGATTGGCAAATTTTGTTCTCGACAATGTAGCGCATGCGTAATGTAAAGCTTAATTCTCAAGGGGCATGTGTGATGATTGGTGAGACTGCTCATTCCTAATTTTAATACATTGTGCTGTGCTGTATCTCTGTGTAGTTAGAGGGTAGAGCAGTAGATCGGTGCCTAGAGGGCGCTTTAGGACAGGGATGGATGCGAGGTCAGCGCCCGGGGAACTGGTCTCCCGCAAGCCACTGTATAGGCGAGGTCTGTGGGCCATTTGATCACCTTGCTTCATGTGGGCCGGCGGTTCCCCTGTTTGAGGGGATTAACGCTCCCTCTGACAGCGGTTGGTTTAGCGTAGTCCGCCAGCCACCCCCCCCCCCCCCCCGCCCTTCTGCAAATATTTTCTATAGGGCATCTCCAAACTACTATCGACCACGCAGATAGCTGGCGGGGGCGTCTGGTCGGCCGTCAGTAGAAGCATGAGACTCTGGGCGCCTTGGCAAAATGGTTCAAATGGCTCTGAGCACTATGCGACTTAACTTCGGAGGTCATCAGTCGCCTAGAACGTAGAACTAATTAAACCTAACTAACCTAAGGACATCACACACATCCATGTCCGAGGCAGGATTCGAACCTGCGACCGTAGCGGTCACTCGGTTCCAGACTGTAGCGCCCAGAACCGCACGCCCATTCCGGCCGGCCGCGCCTTGGCGAGATGAAATAGCTTCGTAACGTGGGAAGAGCAAAGCTCCGCAGAACCAGCTCTGAAGCCCACTCCTCGCTGGCGCTGCAGTTAAAAGCACAGTCCGCATGAAGTACCGGGTGATCAAAAAGTCAGTATAAATCTGAAAGCTGAATAAATCACGGAGTAATGTAGATAGAGAGGTACAAATTGACACACATGCTTGGAATGACATGGGGTTCTATTAGAACCAAAAAAATACAGAAGTTCAAAAAATGTCCGACAGATGGCGCTTTATAGATCAGAATAGCAATAATTAGCATAACAAAGTAAGACAAAGCAAAGATGATGTTCTTTACAGGAAATGCTCAATATGTCCACCATCATTCCTCAACAATAGCTGTATTCGAGAAATAATGTTGTGAACAGCTCTGTAAAGCATGTCCGGAGTTATGGTGAGGCATTGCCATCGGATGTTGTCTTTCAGCATCCCTAGAGATGTCGGTCGATCACGATACACTTGCGACTTCAGGTAACCCCAAAGTCAACAATCGCACGGACTGAGGTCTGGGGACCTGGGATGCCAAGCATGATGAAAGTGGTGGCTGAGCACACGATCATCACCAAACGACGCGCGCAAGAGATCTTTCACGCGTCTAGCAATATGGGGTGGAGCGCCATCCTGCATAATATCGTACGCTCCAACAGGTGTTTATCAGCCAGGCTGGGGGTGATGCGATTCTGTAACACATCGGTGTTCCTCTCACCCGTCACGGTAGCAATTACAAAACCAGAATCACGCATTTGCTCGAAGAAAAAAAGCCTGATAACGGTAGATGTGGCAAATCCAACCCATACCGTGACTTTCTCGTTGTGCAGTAGAGTTTCCACGACAGTTCTAGGATTTTCGGTAGACCAAATTCTGCAGTTGTGGGCGTTGACAGACCCTCGGAGCGTGAAATGAGCTTCGTCGCTCCACAACACGTTACTCAACCAATCGTCATCTTCCGCCATCTTTTGAAACGCCCACACCGTAAATGCCCTGCGTTTGACTAAATCGCCAGGTATCAGTTCATGATGCTGATGGATTTTGTACAGATAGCACCGGAGGGTACGCCTCAGTGCCAACCAAACAGTAGCGTATGGAATGCCGGTGCGACGTTCGACTGCACGAGCGCTGACTTCCCCGTGCATAGACGAACCCGCTACAGTCTCCATTTCTTCCTGAACTCTCTCAGCAGCATTACGCCTTGTGCTCGGTCGGCGACTACGGGGTCTATGTCTAAACAACCCGTGGCTTCGAGCTTCGGAATAATTCTCGTCACAGCTGCATTTGTCAACGGACCTTTACCCGTTCGAATCCCCTTCCTATGGCGATAGGATCGTAACGCTGAACTAGCACGTTCCCTATTCTGATAATACAACTTCACTTAAAGCGCCTTTTCAGGTAACGTCAACATGCTGCGACTGCTGGCGCATCTGATGCTCTCTCTCATTACAGCTCCTTTAATACACGATTGTCATGCGCAGTCACTGACGTTTTGCTGTCCAGTGCCATCTGTCGGACGTTTTGTGAACTTTTTTTTTGTTCTAATGAAACCCCACGTCATTCCAAGCATGTGTGTCAATTTTTACCTCTATCTACATTATTACGTGGTTTATTAAGTTTTCAAATTTATACTGACTTTTTGATCACCCGGTATATAGATGGGAAAGTAAAGCTGAGTTGCGATTGGTCGGCGTTCGCAAACTGTGGGAATTATGAGGTACCATTCGTAAGCACTTTTAACTTACCTATGAAGAGCAGACTATTTTGCATAATAAGCGCGCCATTATTGAGACGAGATTTCCCGTTGGCAGAGTCTCAGATGTTTATTTAGACTGGCTTATCAGAAATTTTGGCGGCATCACGAGGACAGAAGCGGTGAGCACAGTTTTAGAAACGTTAGGGTCGGTGGCTTCGTCAGAAATTATGGACTGAGCCTTCTTCGGAGATGCTTGCGGAGGAGGCAGAAGCTGATGCGACGCCTACATGCTGGGCGACAATTACTGAACTGTAAGAAAGAAATGCAAATTAGTTACAAACTATGGCGCGCACGCACTTCATTCGACATGTAAATGTCACTACGGATATTTGGATTTAGGTTATGACATGTTCGATATGCCTGCCATAATTGGCGATGATGTGGTGCAGACGAATAGCGAAAACGGCCCGCTGCGTTGTCAGAATATCGATGCTGTCGATGACCTCATGAATAGCTGTTTCCAGCTCACCAATGGTTTTGGGGTTATTGGTGTACACCTTGTCTTTAATAAAGCCCCACTGAAAGGAGTCGCATGTCTTCAAATCCGGAGCATATGGCGCCAATCGAGGCCCATACCAGTGGCCTCTGGGTACGTCAGAGTCAGAATGCGGCCTCCAAAGTGCTCCCCCAAGACATCACTCTCCTTCTTCGATGGGGTCGAGCTCCGTCTTGCATGAACCACATCTTGTCGAAGTAAGATTCACTTTTGATAATGGGGATGAAATCATCTTCCAAAACCTTCAAATGGCGTTCGGTAGTCACCGTGCCACCAAGAAATGTCGCACCGATTATTCCGTGACTGGACACTGCATGGTTCATGGTGTGGGTTCCTGTAGTCATGTCCTAGTTCATGAACCACGGGCAACGTATGAGTGGCCAAGTAAGTGGTCCCGACAGTCGGGATACCAGTTACTTTGGAATAAGGCGCGGCATCTCGGACATATTCTGAGTCGTGGTCACCTTTGTACTCATACGGCAAAGACTACCAAATCCACCGGTTAGTCCCTCAGCCGTTAGGGGTAAAACCCAATGGGACTCGGGGCAAGTAAGGATAGAACCTGCTTCCCTGGTACTTTAAATATGATGCTGGCAACAATCAGAGCAAAATGCCTCGGACCTTTGGAGGTGATGGAGTCCCACCTCTAACTGACAAACCAGTGACTCCTAAGATACGACTTGGCAAACAAATGGTAATGAGATGGGGAGCTATTAATATCAATGGGGGCTACTCTTGGAAGAAGGTAGAGCTGGCAGAGGCTGCAAGTAAGATGGGGCTGGACGTTTTAGCTGTTAGTGACATTCGGATAAGGGGTGAGAAAGAAGAAGATGTGGGAGAATACAAGATCTACTTGTCAGGAGTCAAAGCAGGAATAGCACAATGGGGTGTAGGGCTTTACATCAGGAAAGAAATGGAACCCAGCGTAGTTGCAATAAGGTATGTAAACGAACGACTGATGTGGATAGATTTGACAGTGTCTAGCAAGAAAATTAGGATTGTGTCAGTATATTCGCATTGTGAAGGGACTGATCAAGATAAGATGGATAGTTTTTATGAGGCACTCAGTGGTGTAGTTGTTAGAGTAAAGGACAAGGACAGTGTTCTGCTCATGGGTGATTTTAACGCCAGGATTGGAAATCGAACAGAAGGGTATGAAAAGGTTATGGGTAAATTTGGAGAGGATATGGAGGCCAACAGGAACGGGCAGCAACTCTTGGATTTCTGTGCCAGTATGGGCTTAGTAATCACAAACTCCTTTTTTAAACATAAGAACATTCACCGGTATACTTGGGAAAGCAGGGGAACCAGATCTGTCATTGACTAGATAATAACAGATCAGGAATTCAGGAAGGCTGTGAGGGGCACACGTGTATTCAGGGGATTCTTTGATGACACTGATAATTATTTAATCTGCAGTGAAATTGGGATTGCGAGGCCGAAAGTGCAGGAGGTCAGGTCCATACGTAGGAGGATAAAAGTGGAGAAACTTCAGGATAAGGAAATCAGGCACAAGTACATAACAGCGATCTCAGAAAGGTACCAGTTAGTTGAATGTAGTCAATTACAGTCATTGGAAAAGGAATGGACAAGGTACAGGGACACAGTACTAGAAGTGGCTAAAGAATGTCTTGGAACAGTAGTGTGTAAAAGTAGGAGGAAGCAAACAGCTTGGTGGAATGACACAGTCAAGGCAGCCTGTAAAAGGAAAAAGAAGGCGTATAAAAAATGGTTACATACTAGAACTCAGGTAGACAGAGAAAGTTATGTTGAAGAAAGAAACAAAGCCAAACAGATAATTGCAGCATCCAAGAAGAAATCTTGGGAAGACTTTGGAAACAGGTTGGAGACATTGGGTCAAGCTGCTGGAAAACCATTCTGGAGTGTAATTAGCAGTCTTCGAAAGGGAGGTAAGAAGGAAATGACAAGTATTTTGGACAGGTCAGGAAAACTGCTGGTGAATCCTGTGGATGCCTTGGGTAGATGGAGGGAATATTTTGAAGAGTTGCTCAATGTAGGTGAAAATACGATCAGTAATGTTTCAGATTTCGAGGTAGAATGGGATAGGAATGATGATGGAAATAGGATCACGTTTGAGGAAGTGGAGAAAATGGTCAACAGATTGCAGTGCAATAAAGCAGCTGGGGTGGATGAAATTAAGTCGGAACTCATCAAGTACAATGGAATGTCAGGTCTTAAATGGCTACACAGGATAATTGAAATGGCCTGGGAGTCGGGACAGGTTCCATCAGACTGGACAAAAGCAGTAATCACACCAATCTTTAAACATGGAAACAGAAAAGATTGTAACAACTACAGAGGTATCTCTTTAATCAGCGTTGTGGGTAAAATCTTCTCAGGTATTGTTGAAAGGAAAGTGCGAGTATTAGTTGAGGAGCAATTGGATGAAAATCAGTGTGGGTTTAGGCCTCTTAGAGGTTGTCAGGACCAGATCTTTATCTTACGACAAATAATGGAGAAGTGTTATGAGTGGAACAGGGAATTGTATCTATGCTTTATAGATCTATAAAAGGCATATGACCAGGTTCCTAGGAGGAAGTTATTGTCTGTTCTACGAGATTATGGAATAGGAGGCAAACTTTTGCAAGCAATTAAAGGTCTTTACATGGATAGTCAGGCAGCAGTTAGAGTTGACGGTAAACTGAGTTCATGGTTCAGAGTAGTTTCAGGGGTAAGACAAGGCTGCAACCTGTCTCCACTGTTGTTCATATTATTTATGGATCATATGTTGAAAACAGTAGACTGGCTGGGTGAGATTAAGATATGTGAACACAAAATAAGCAGTCTTGCATATGCGGATGACTTAGTTGTGATGGCAGATTCGATTGAAAGTTTGCAGAGTAATATTTCAGAGCTAGATCAGAAATGTAAGGACTATGGTATGAAGATTAGCATCTCCAAAACGAAAGTAATGTCAGTGGGAAAGAAATATAAACGGATTGAGTGCCAAATAGGAGGAACAAAGTTAGAACAGGTGGACGGTTTCAAGTACTTAGGATGCATATTCTCACAGGATGGCTACATAGTGAAAGAACTGGAAGCGAGGTGTAGCAAGGCTAATGCAGTGAGCGCTCAGCTACGATCTACTCTCTTCTGCAAGAAGGAAGTCAGTACCAAGACTAAGTTATCTGTGCACCGTTCAATCTTTCGACCAACTTTGTTGTATGGGAGCGAAAGCTGGGTGGATTCAGATTACCTTATCAGTAAGGTTGAGGTTACAGATATGAAAGTAGCTAGGATGATTGCAGGTACTAGTAGATGGGAACAATGGCAGGAGGGTGTCCACAATGAGGAAATCAAAGAAAAACTGGGAATGAACTCTATAGATGTAGCAGTCAGGGCGAACAGGCTTAGATGGTGGGGTCATGTTACACGCATGGGAGAAGCAAGGTTACCCAAGAGACTCATGGGTTCAGCAGTAGAGGGTAGGAGGAGTCGGGGCAGACCAAGGAGAAGGTACCTGGATTCGGTTAAGATTGATTTTGAAGTAATAGGTTTAACATCAGAAGAGGCACCAATTTTAGCACTGAATAGGGGATCATGGAGGAATTTTATAAGGGGGGCTATGCTCCAGACTGAACGCTGAAAGGCATAATCAGTCTTAAATGATGATGATGATGATGATGATTATGGACACTGCAAACTACACAGTACTCCGTTGAGGGTGAAGAGACTTCTCGATCGCGAGCTAAGGATTCTCAGTCCCCCAAATGCGTCAATTTTGCTTACTGACGAACCCATCCAAATAAAAGTGGGCCTCGTCGGTAAACCAAACCACGCATGCGCACACAAATACCCATCGTGTCCCGCGGCCAACCGTGCAATTTTAACGTCGTAATGCAAACCGTTCAGAAATTATGACGATTCTATGACATGTTGTTGTTGTTGTGGTCTTCAGTCCTGAGACTAGTTTGATGCAACTCTCCATGCTACTCTATCCTGTGCAAGCTTCTTCATCTCCCAGTACCTACTGCAACCTACATCCTTCCGAATTTGCTTGGTGTATTCATCTCTTGGTCTCCCTCTACTATTTTCACCCTCCACGCTGCCCTCCAGTGCTAAATTTGTAATCCCTTGATGCCTCAGAACATGTCCTACCAACCGATCCCTTCTTCTAGACCAGTTGTGCCACAAACTTCTCTTCTCCCCAATCCTCTTCAACACCCCTCTAATCTTCAGCATTCTTCTGTAGCACCACATTTCGAAAGCTTCTATTTTCTTCTTGTCTAAACTATTTATCGTCCATGTTTCATTTCCATACATGGCTACACTCCATACAAATACTTTCAGAAACGACTTCCTGACACTTAAATCTATACTCGATGTTAACAAATTTCTCTTCTTCAGAAACGCTTTCCTTCCCATTGCCAGTCTACATTTTATATCCTCTCTACTTCGACCATCATCAGTTATTTTACTCCCCAAATAGCAAAACTCCTTTACTACTTTAAGTGTCTCATTTCCTAATCTAATACCCTCAGCATCACCCGACTTAATTCGACTACATTCCATTATCCTCGTTTTGCTTTGTTGATGTTCATCTTATATCCTCCTTTCAAGACACTATCCATTCCATTCAACTGCTCTTCCAAGTCCTTTGCTGTCTCTGACAGAATTACAATGTCATCGTCGAACCTCAAAGTTTTTATTTCTTCTCCATGAATTTTAATACCTACTCCGAACTTTTCGTTTGTTTCTTTTACAGCTTGCTCAATATACAGATTGAATAACATCGGGGAGAGGCTACAACCCTGTCTCACTCCCTTCCCAACCACTGCTTCCCTTTTATGCCCCTCAACTCTTATAACTGCCATTTGGTTTCTATACAAATTGTAAATAGCCTTTCGCTCCATATATTTTGCCCCTGCCACCTTCAGAATTTCATATAGTTCATATAGTTCAACAATTGTAACCCTGTAGCAGACCGTCAAATGCTGCCACTGCTTCTCTCCTCGGTGTCATTTGGCTTCTTTAGGTTAGGCGGAAAAGTATATCCTTGCTCCACTGGCCTCATCCAAAGTAGTACTTCCTTTTCCAGGAGCGCTTATCTCTCAACTTTTATGCTCAAATTGCTTACACCTGCTTTACTGAAGTGTTTCCTAATCGTGCCTTTCTCAGACTTCATTATGATTTTACTTTAGCTTCAGGAGCGACTGGTAACTGCCGACTGCCTCACACACGAACTGAACAGCATGTGAAAGAATACACTAAAAATTGAGTTAAGACCTGTGGCCGTCACCTCAAAGCCGTTTCTGGGATGTTTCTATCTTCACCGTTCCGAACAGTCTTGTCTGTTGTAGCAGGTTCTTAGAAAATTTCACTGATCCTGGCCATAATGGGAGCGAATTGTAAACAGCGGCATTTCTTTGTAGTTGGCGAAGAGAGCTCGGCAGACGGTAATGCCTTTGTACCACACGGAGTATATGGCTGGCAACGTAGCTGTTACTGCTATTTAATGTTGTCATATATGAAGTATAAGATTCAAAATTGAACTTTAATTTCAAAACTAACCTAACTGGAGGTGGAATTTCTATTGGAAGTTCCGACTTCTCGAAGTTTTGTATCCATTGACATAATTAGGACACCTTAATCATTGCGCCCCCGTCCTCTGTCCCACCAACAGCACCCCTTTTTTTTTCTAAAATGGAGTGACCTATATTAAGATCAAAACGACTTTACAATCTGGTAAATAGTACACATTTTAATAACATTTTTTGTGTGACACACTCAAAAAAAAACATGGTAAACAGACAGTTCATATTCGCATTCCCTGCAACACTAATGTAATTTGTTTCTCATTGTTTCATTGCCACTCAGTGTAGAGCTGTTTCAAGCAAAACAAAAAACGCGAAATATCTTCTTTATACCTTCGCTGCGTTGGCTAATTCTCTACACCCTACATCATCAACGCTTTCCCGTATGGTTACGGCACCCTCTGTGATCCACTCTCACCATCATACCTCCAACTTATTTTTTTTCAGGGAGATGTATAGTTGTTTACTTACAGATGTCCATTTCTTAATCAAACTGAAAGAGCAGACAACTTCACCAAGTTTGGAAAAATTTATATGGCCGATCAGCTGCCTAAAACAGGGGGTGCATTGTTATCATGGGCTCGGATCCCATCCTCCATAATATATACATAAAACGCCATCCAAACAAGCCTTGAATGACCAACGATACTGACCGGCTGTCGTGTCATCCTCAACCCTTTGGCCTCACCGGATACGGATACGAAGGGGCATGTGGTCAGCACACCGCTCTCCAGGCCGTTGTCAGGTTTCGTGACCCGTGTCGCTATTTCCCAATCTGGGCAGAGTGCACGCCGCTGCCAACAGCACTCAGCAGACCTTGACAGTCACCCATCCAAGTGCAAGCCAAGCCCAACTGCGCTTATATATATATATATATATATATATATATATATATATATATATATATATATATATATATGTATACTTTTTATGCCACTAACTGAACCTTCCAACGCTGCGCTGGACAATCATTATGTTGGTACCCCAGGCTCCTCTTAGTCTGCGTTCAATCCCACGTCCAGCCACTCTGATTTAGATTTCCTGTGATTTCCCTAAATCGCTCCAGGTAAGTTCCGGGATGGTTTCTTTGAAAGGGCACGGCCGACTTCCTTCCCAGTCCTTCCCTAACCCGATGAGACCGATGACCTCGCTGTCTGGTCTCCTCCCCCAAACAACCCTCTTAGTCTGCAGAGGAACGTCTTCTAGCGTCCGCGGAAGATGGTCTGTTAGGAGGCTGCGACGCTTGTGCGCGTTCAGTGTTGTGTCTATGAAAAACATGTCTATGAGCTGATAGTTCACTATCCCACACAACACGTTAACACACTTCAAACAACTTCAAACAACTTACGGGAATTCTAAAACCTCGGTTCTTGGAGTAATTCAAGAAAGATAACACAAGCATACACACACACACACACACACACACACACACACACTGAACACTAGTGCCACCAAAGTTGATCAAAGTCAGAGATATGGATAGCGAAAGACTACGAACTAGCTGGCGAGGTAACATTGACTCTGTCCCTTTGTTTAAACAAAAACCTCAATTCCTGTTTACAAGATTGCTCGCTTATTTAATCTCAACAGCTTCCTTAACAACACTGTCCCAATAGCTGGACGTGCGTGCCTATGTCTCGGTATTGTTATATAACATAGGGTGACCAGTATCCAAACCATCTTCGGCAATAGCAGATCTACTTGTCTGCAGTAATCGTGTGTGCCGTTTATGCTCAGTACAGCGGTCCTCCACGGTCCTGATAGTCTGACCAATGTATGCCATGCCACAGCTACAAGAAATGCGACATAAATCCGCCTTACGCAAACGAAGATCATCCTTAACAGAACCCAAAAACATTATAATTTTAGATGAAGGTCGGAAAACACATTTCAGATCGTATTTCCGTAAAATACGACCGAACTTGTTGGATGTGCTTCCTGCGTAAAGCAAAAGGGCAGTAGACTTTTGTCGACTCTATTATCAGTCACCCGATGCGCAGTTGGTCGATAGCGCAAAGCGTATTCGATCTGTTTTTCACTATAACAATTCTGACGAAATGTAGCTTCAAAATGGGCCAGCCCAGCTGGCAAAGTCTCAGTTCCGGAAACGACATGTGCCCTGTGTACCAAGGTACGAAGTACCCGTTAACGCTGAGCCGGATGGAGACCAATATCAGCCTGTAAATACAAGTCAGTGTAAGTTGGTTTCCGGTAAACTGCTTCTCCCAATGATCCATACAACTTCCTCCATACCATAAAGTCACTAAAGGTTCCCTTACCATACTATTCCACCTCCATCGTGAAATGAATGTTCGGGTGGATTTAGCGCAGATGTTGTAAAAAGGCATTCAAATCTCCTTGTCATGATGCCAAACAACAAAAGTATCATCATATCTTCAGAAATGCCGTCACAAAACTGCCTCCCCCCCCCTCCCCACCACCACCACCACCGCGGATAACAGTGCCCAGGGCACGCGTCCGTGTTGCCAATCTTGGCTACACCATTGGTCCTATCCATAACACGAACAGCAGCAGTCTTTAAATACGAGGGGTGCCCAGAAAGTAATGTAGCGCATTTTTTTTTTCACAGCCGAAAACAATGCTACCAATGCGAAACGATTCGTTTGTATTCTCTGAAGTCTCCTGAGTAGCGCGCCAAGTTTTCACTTCCGACAGATAGCGTAGCTGCAGGACAGTTTCAAAATGGCGTCTGTAGGTGATGTACGTTACAAACAACGTGCCGTCATTGAATTACTCATTGCACAGAAAGAAACTGCGGGGAATAATCACATATGCTTGTGCGAAGCCTACGGAGCATCTGCTGTCGACAGAAATGCAGCTAGTCGCTGGGCACGGAGAGTGGGGTCATCAGAGGGCGGTTCGGCGGAGCTGCACGATTTGCAGCGATCGGGGATACCATCCACGGCTGTCACACCTGACATGTTGCAGCGAGCTGATGATGTCATTCGCGAGGACAGACGCATTACGACTCGGCAGTTGGCGCTGCATCTGTCAATCAGCGAAGGAAGTGTGGATGCAATTATCCGCACTCTTGGATATTCAAAAGTGTGTGCGATGTCTAACAGTGGATCGCAAACCGACAGAAAAGACATTTGTCTTGATTTGTTGCAGCGTTTCGAATCTGCGGGGGGACCTTCTTGTCCCGGTTTTTGACAGGTGATGAAACCTGGGTTCACCATTTCCAGCCTGTAACAAAACGATACTCGATGGAATGACGCCATTCCCACTCCCCAGAGAAGAAAAAAATTAAAGCAACTACTTCCGCCAGTAAGGTAATGATCACCGTATTCTGGGACAGTGAAGATGCAATTCTCATTGATGAGATGCCAAGAGGTGGTACCATTAATTCAGAAGCATATCTCAACACATCAACAGAGCTCAGACGCGCTTCGGCGATTTCGGCGCCACAGCAACCAGAATATATTTTGCTGCAACACGATAACGCTCGGCCCCAAACAAGTCTGAGAACTGCTCAACGCATCGCAAAACAGGCTTGGACAGTGTTACCCCATTCACCCTACAGCCCTGACCTAGCCCCCTTCCACTTGTTTGGGCCATTAAAGTGCTGGGTCCGCCACCCGGACAAGGATTGGTACCGACAGGGCATACACACCTTTGTTTCGCGCTTGAGGGAGGCCGTAGAACGGGATGGAGATTACGTGGAAAAATAGGGTGTGTAGACAAAATACCATTCTTTGTTTTGTGTAATTTTCACTGTGCTCAATACAGAATTGTTGAAGAAAAAAATTCGGTGCATTACTTTCTGGGCCACCCTCGTACTACGCCTAAAGCGTCATGTCACAGGGAGTGAAAACGCAGGTGGAAGACGGGCTTATGAAGTCACAGAGGGGAATTCGGAGCCAACGAGGTGTACGGGCCCTGCAACGAACTTGTGACGTCACGCTAGTCGCATTGTACACAGTACTTTGCGAACGCTCTGCTCCGTGTATGGCCCACGGGAAATCAATATGTAATTGAAAAGATACCCACTTAAGGTATTAAATTTCTCTTGTGCTGTTGGGAGCTTACACACATTTAAATGAGAAGTCAAGAATTATTAAAGTAGTCTGAAATACTTTCTCGTTCCTCGCTGGAGACGGCTGCTGGCACTCGTGTTAGACCTGCAGTGCCACGTGATGTGACGTACGCGCCACGGCCCGTCTTTCTCGTGGGCCTCGGTGGAATTCCACTTTCCCCTATACTGCGGAGCGTGAAATGAAGAACCTGTCGTGTCAGATTTTTACTTCATGGAGAGGAACGTGGCCGGTGAGATGCGACATCGTTTTACCTCACAAGCACGTCTGAGGAACCAGTCAGTAGTCATAGAGCACGTGGTACAAATACAAGCTGCTTCAAAGCATCATCAGTAAATTGAGGATCTGTCGAGAGCGTGTCGTTTTAGCTAAGATCTGTTATAATAAAAAGACAGAGAACTACATATCGATAGATAAAGGCTTACTGTATCCGATGTTTTTAATGTTATAACTTCTGTGCTGCGGAAGTATGCCGTTTCAAAGCTACGGCACAGTGGCGATCTGTCAAAAGTGGGTCGTTTTAATACATTTTTTCATAGACAGTTAAATATCAAATAATGACTTTTGTAGATACAGTCTACAGATGTGTATGTCCACGCTAATGGGAGCGAACGTAAAGGCATTTCCCATTTACGCTCACCCCCATGAGCCACCACGCCGAGTGTCAACTCAGTTTGCATGTTTGTTGACAGTTATCATACACAGAGAATGAGCTGATATGTTCAAGTTGTAGATTAGCCGATAGCGTCATGAGCTGTAAAGCGAAAGATAACAAACATATTATCGTTCACGTCGTTTGAAAAATTATTTTTTTCTGAAATGAAATGAAATGATCGTGTGGCATTTATGACCGGGAGGTCCCATCCGGGGAAGTTCGGCCGCCGGATGCAAGTCTTATTTCAGGTGACGCCACACTGGGCGACTTGAGCGTCGGTGATGATATGATGATGATAAGGACAACACAACACCCAGTCCACGACTGGAGAAAATATCCAACCCGGCCGGAAATTGAAGTCGGATGGGTTACCACTCGGCTAAGCAAGCAGACAGTTTTCTCTCTGTTTTGTTTTATAAGAGATTCTGCGTCTTTCTTATTACTTTCATAGAAATGTTAATCACAGTATGAGATGTTATTTATTATAAATGAAGTATTTGCTACAATTCTTGTTACAAATGCCGACTACTGGAATGTTTTCCCAGAGGCCGGAAATCGTATCGTAACTGCCAGTCTATGCCAGAAAGTAAACTCGAGTGACACACTGGAAGTTTTTACTGTCATGAAAGTTTGTGTAAAACGTATATACCTGTCTGCTGGTTTTATGAACTGCTTGGACTGTTTGCATCTTATCGGTAAATATCTTTTTCAATGATGGTGAGCAGCATCGAAAAAAATCTGCTGAACCATTCAACTGAAATTATGAAACGGATCTCGATTTTGATATCTACGTGATAAGGGAATTTTCTTCAGAGTGATGGTAGCGAATGTAACATCGATAATATGGATATTATACATGCGCAGATTTAAAACCGGAATTGGGATGAAGGTTTACTCGAGTTAGTGAATAACTTCTTCTAGTAGGTATGCAGATCATTGTACAGCATTTTTAGCTGTTCGATCGATCGACAAGTCCAGAATACCCTTCGTCAGTTCCTCCGCTTTTCTTCGACAACCACTAACAGAACCAAAGCAACTCTTTTATGCGCGTTCATTTTTAAAGAAAATGTGTGATTTACACGCCAGATGCCGCAAACTGTAGCTGGAAAACGCTGGGGTCGCAAATTGCGATGAGGTTCATGTCCTTCGAGATGTAGCGGGTCACATGAGAGCAGCTTATGTCCACGAATCAGCATGGTTTTAGAAAGCGTCGTTCGTGCGAAACTCAGCTTGCTCTTTTCTCACATAATACACTGAGAACTATGGATGAAAGGCAATATGCAGGTTTCATATTTATACATTTTCGGAAAGTACTTGAAACGGTGCCCAATTGCAGGGTCTTAACGAAGGTACGAGCGTTGGAATAAGTTCACAGATATGTGAGTGGTTCGGAGACTTCTTAAGTAATAGAAATCAGTATGTTGTCCTCGACGGCGAGAGTTCATCAGAGACAAGGGTATCGGCAGGAGTGCTCCAGGGAAGTGTAATAGCACCGCTGATCACTGTATACGTAAATGATTGCGCTGATAGGGTGGGCAGCAATCTGGGGTTGTCTGATGATGCTGTGGCGTACGGTAAGATTTCGAAGTTGAGTGACTATAGGACGAAACAAGACAACTTAGATAGAATTTCCAGTTGGTGTGATGGATGCTAGCTAGCCCTAAATGTGGAAAAATGTAAGTTAATGTGGATGACTAGGAAGGTCAAACCTATAATGTTCGGATGCAGAATTACTAGTACCCTGTTTGACACATTCAAGTCGTTTGAATATTTGGGCATAAAGTTGCAAAGCGATATGAGGTGGAACGAGCATGTGAGAAATGTGATAGGGAAAGCGAATAGTCGGCTTCGGTTTATTGGGAGAATTTTAGGCAATAGTGGTCCACCCGTAAAGGAGACTGCATATAGGACGCTGGTGTGACCTGTTCTTGAGTACTGGTCGAGTGTTCGAGATCCGTAAGACAACCGGCATTTGAAGCTGACTGCCGAAAGATCCTGCTGCCGCCAACATACATGCGCGTAAGGACCACGAAGATAAGTTACGAGAAATTAGGGCTCATATGTGGCATACAGACACTCGTCTTTCCCTCGCTCTATTTGCGTGTGGAACAGGAAAGAAAATGACAAGTAGTGGTACAGGTACCCTCCATCACGCGCCGTATGGGGTATCGTATCAGTTGTGCGACTGGATTCGTGATATCCTGTCAAGAAGGTCGCAGTTCGTAGTAATAGACGGCAAATCATCGAGTAAAACTGAAGTGATATCAGGTGTTCCCCAGGGAAGCGTCCTGGGACCTCTGCTGTTCCTGATCTATATAAATGACCTGGGTGACAACTGAGCAGTTCTCTTAGGTTGTTCGCAGATGATGCTGTAATTTACCGTCTAGTAAGGTCATCCGAAGACCAGTATCAGTTAAAAAGCGATTTAGAAAAGATTGCTGTATGGTGTGGTTCAAATGGTTCAAATGGCTCTGAGCACTATGGGACTTAACTTCTAAGGTCATCAGTCCCCTAGAACTTAGAACTAGTTAAACCTAACTAACCTAAGGACATCACACACATCCATGCCCGAGGCAGGATTCGAACCTGCGACCGTAGCGGTCTCGCGGTTCCAGACTGCAGCGCCAGAACCGCGCGGCCACTTCGGCCGGCGCTGTATGGTGTGGCAGGTGGCAGTTGAGTGCGAGGTGATCCACAGGAGTTCCAAAAGAAATCCGTTGGAATTCGATTACTCGATAAACAGTACAATTCTCAAAGCTGTCAATTCAACTAAGTACCTGGGTGTTAAAATTACGAACAACTTCAGATGGAAAAACCACATAGATAATATTGTGGGGAAGGCGAGCCAAAGATTGCGTTTCATTGGCAGGACACTTAGAAGATGCAACAAGTCCACTAAAGAGACAGCTTACACTACACTCGTTCGTACTCTGTTAGAATATTGCTGCGCGGTGTGGGATCCTTACCAGGTGGGATTGACGGAGGACATCGAAAGGGTGCAGAAAAGGGCAGCTCGTTTTGTATTATCACGTAATAGGGGACAGAGTGTGGCAGATATGATACGCGAGTTGGGATGGAAGTCACTAAAGCAAAGACGTTTTTCGTCGCGGCGAGATCTATTTACGAAATTTCAGTCACCAACTTTCTCTTCCGAATGCGAAAATATTCTGTTGAGCCCAACCTACATAGGTAAGAATGATCATCAAAATAAAATAAGAGAATCAGAGCTCGAACAGAAAGGTTCAGGTGTTCGTTTTTCCCGCGCGCTGTTCGGGAGTGGAATGGTAGAGAGATAGTATGATTGTGGTTCGATGAACCCTCTGCCAATCACTTAAATGTGAATTGCAGAGTAATAATGTAGATGTAGATGTAGATGTACTGAGACTTGCGGAGTATCTATGTAGATGTAGGTATAGAAGCATCAAACACGAGAAGCACCGCGTCTGCCGTATTTCACGATGATAAACACGTCCCGTGTGAGGGCGGTCTGAGATAGGTGTGAAGTTACATACGTTGCCGAAGATGACTCCATCGGTAGCGCGATGTGGCATTCTCTACGAGACAGGGTACAAGAGGGTACTGGAGATCGTACGGTACATCAGGAGCACGCGATTGGCTGGCCCTCCTCTGGTAATTGACTCGCCCTGACTTACACGTGTGCGCCCCAGGAGGCATACATACATACATACATTCATACATAGCTTTGCTCCTGCGGACGGTCTGGCTGCAGCGCAGCCGAGCAAAACGTCTGCTTCTACAGAGGGAGCCCGCACATTACGAGCCCTCTCGCAATACGTGCTGCCAGGCGCAGGTGGCGCCCCAGTGGCGCACTTCTCTACTGCCAGTCGCTTGTTACTGCCGCCGCTGGTGCCTGCGGGGGCGTATCGAAGCGCTGTGCCGATTTCCGTTGTCAGCTAACAAGTATTCAGCGACACTCTACTTTTACATGTGTATTTTGCAAACCACGGTGTAGTGCATGACGAACGGTACCTCCCATTGTTTCTTCCGTTTCCATTCACGTATCGATTGCGGAAATATTCATCGTTTAAATGCTCCATTGCACTCTGTAGTTACTCTCCTGCCAACTTTAGCTCTTCCTCACCTATCCCCCTCTACATCAGCGCTCCTCGCTCCTTTTCCTCTCCAACCACCCATCCCCATCCCTTTCCTCTCGTTACCACTACCCTACCCACACACTAAACTCTTCCTCGTCCTCTGACATTCCTGTCGTCTGTCCTCCCATTATCCACTTAGCAACTACCTTCATCTCCATAGTTTTCCTACCTAACGGACCACTGTCTTTTCTATTCATACACCTCATCCCTATGGAACACGTTCTTTCCTCCCGACATACTCCTCTCCCAGTGCAGCTCCTACAGATTTCAAGTGAAATGGTTCAAATGACTCTGAGCACTATGGGACTTAACATCTGAGGTCATCAGTCCCCTAGAACTTAGAACTACTTAAACCTAACTAACCTAAGGACATCACACACATCCATGCTCGAGGCAGGATTCGAACCTGCGACCTTAGCGGTCACGCGGTTCCAGACTGAAGCGCCCAGAACCGCACGGCCACACTGGTCAGCTTTCAAGTGAAACTGCAGTGCTTCAATGCTTTATCTTTGAATAATTTCACCGTTCTGCTGTGTGTTCTTAAAATGTACCTATTTTTCGTTTTTTAGCTGTCCGCCTTTGGTTTTTAATTTAAAAGGTGTAAAGAATGCTAAGGCATTTTTTCCTTATCTTTCTTACATTTTTATAAATGCTCTTGGCTGAAGAGCGGAATATTGTACTCCCGACAGCCTACCCATCACCCATACGGGACGAGAGGGATGAAATAGTAACAAAGCAAAATACCTGTAATCCTACTAATGCGGTTCTGGGGAGACTGTAACAGATTCTTCACATAAATCTGGTTCTCCAAAAACTGCATTTTTGTGAATAAACCTTTCTACATACGTTAATATGCAGGGTGTTCAAACAAAATGCATTCCATATTTTTCCATTGGCTCTGAAACGCATACCATGATAACTTTACACATATATATAAGGCTCACCGGCCATTTGCCGGCCGAAGTGGCCGTGCGATTAAAGGCGCTACAGTCTGGAACCGCAAGACCGCTACGGTCGCAGGTTCGAATCCTGCCTCGGGCATGGATGTTTGTGATGTCCTTAGGTTAGTTAGGTTTAACTAGTTCTAAGTTCTAGGGGACTAATGACCTCAGCAGTTGAGTCCCATAGTGCTCAGAGCCATTCTCAACCGGCCATTTGACCATCTTTTTCTGTGCAGATGCACAAACAGTGTCCGAACTCTTACGGGAATCGGCAGTAAAGCTGCGAGTAACGCCGGCACGGTAGCTCAGCGTGTTGGGTCAGAGCGTTAGCTGCCCTCTGTAATAAAAAAAACTGAGTAAACGGATCGACAAACAACCTGAACGAGTGTCATCGGACATCCGCCATGAACAAATTCAACGAACGATATGTAGAACAAAAATGACATAAAAAAGTGATAACGTTACGGATCGTTGTTACGCTTAAAAATAACAACAACAACAAGATGGATAGAGCGTCTACCATGTAAGCAGGAGATACCTGGTTCGAGTCCCGGTCGGGACACACATTTTCAACTGTCCCCGTTGACTTATATCAACGCCTGTATGCAGCCAGGAGTATTCATTTCATTGTAACTTTATTACCTTCGCTAGCGTGAAACACCTACAGAATGCAGTAAACCAAATTAGGACACATTCGTTATTTTCCATCGATACAGCACGCAGTAAATATCTGTAAGATTATTACTGTTGATAGTATGCACTGTTCTGGGTAAATGCATCGTATACATTATTTCTATTGGTACGACTTTTTTTATAGCCCTGTAAAACGCCTTTACATTGTGGTTTCATCTGTGCCAGACCACCACAGAAGATCACGTCTGCCATTCCCCTGTGGAATAATAGGCTTCAATTACACTGATAAGTGCAGTGATAGAACTGCAACGTAAAAGCTTTTCACGAATTTACCAAAACACAAACTGGTTCCATTAGAACTAATGTATGCGTCTGCACCTACCCGGAACTGTGAATTCGTTTTACATTAACAGCACCAACAAATGTTTATTGCAAATTGTATCTATGGACAATATCAGAACAATGTGTTCTCATTTGTTTTTCTGCATTCTGTAGGTCGTTGGTAATAGCAAAGAGCTTGCAGTAGAACAGATCTGTTTCACAGTAGCGGAGATGGAGAAGCGCTCGTAACTTTTAAGGTATGCATTATAGAGCGTATGTTTACTGGACACTTTTTCTTGTTTCAGGCCATATTACCTTGTCTAAAAACACAGATATTTTTTAAACACTCTGAGCGTCATTATGGGAGAGACAAAAAAATCGATCGCTCCAGTTGGGCGTTTGTTTTACCGAAACTGACAGTGAAATTCGCCTTATTTGTTCTGAGTGATGATGCCGGCAATGAAAACGACGTTATAAATTAATAAATGCACAATGCGCTCACACTTGACGTCTGTCTTCAAACATCTGCCATTTTAGGTTGTCAGCGTTTCTGTGACGCTATTCCTTGAGTCAAACCAGTGTGAATTCTAACTGCATTTCGTTGTATACGTTCAAGATGCTCTGTTAAACCTATCTTTTGTTGACCAATAATACCCTAAGATGAGTGAGATGAACGTTTGTAAACAAAAAAATCTACTTTGTAGGCTCCACTTTCCCAGTGCCCTGCCCTTGAACCGAAGTCTAGCACCTGATTTACATACGACTGTGCCGATGTGATCATTCTGTTTCATATTTCGACGAACTGTTGCACCCAGGTATTTGCAGGAGTTGCCTGATTACAATTTGGACGTTTTGATGTGATAGTTATACAGGATGACAATAATTAAACTATTGAAATAAAGTCGTCATAACTTGTGAACGGTTTTGCGATAGGGTATTCAGATTGCACGGATCGCCGCGGACCGAGATAGAAATTAGTGTGCGCATGCCCACTTTCATTTGGATGGATTCTTCGGTAAGCAAAATTGGCGCATTTGGGGGACTGAGAATCCGCAGTTCCACATCGAGAAGTCTCTTCACTATCAACGCGTGACTGCGTGGTGTGCAAAGTCCGGTCACGGAATAACCGGTGCGACATTCCTTGGTGGATCGTTGACTACTGAACGGTATGTGAAAGTTTTGGAAGATGATTTCATCCCCATTATCCAAAGTGAACATCTTGCTCTGAGGTACCCAGAGGCCACTGGCATGGGTCTCAATTGACCGGCATATTCTCCGGATCTGAACACATGCGACTCCTTTTTGTGGGGCTATATTAAAGACGATGTGTACAGCAATAGCCCCAAAACCATTGCTGAGCTAGCCGGCCGGTGTGGCCGAGCGGTTCTAGGCGGTACAATCTGGAACCGCGCGACCGCTACGGTCGCAGGTTCGAATCCTGCCTCGGGCATGGATGTGTGTGATGTCCTTAGGTTAGTTAGGTTTAAGTAGTTCTAAGTTATACGGGACTGATGACCTCAGCAGTTAAGTTCCATAGTGCTCAGAGCCGTTTGAACCATTGCTGAGCTGAAAACAGCTATTCAGGAGGTCGTCGACAGCATTGATGTTCCGACACTTCAGCGGGGTTATGGGGAATTTCGATATTCGTCTGCAGCACATCATCACCAATGATGGCAGGCATATCGAACATGTCATAAAGTAAATCCGAATATCTGTAGTGACGTTCACGTTTGGAATGAAGTGTGTGCACGCCGTGGTCTGTAACTAATTTACGTTTTTTTTTATATAGTTCAATAATTGTCACCCTATAGGATACTGCGATATTGTGTCTTATGAAGCATATCTTTTTGCTTGTCTAAGCACTTAAAGTAAGTTTCAGATCTTCCTACTACATTAATACCTTAGCAAGGACTGTATATTTGGGCAGCTTTCTTAGACAGTAATGATAGATAACTGCATCAGCTGCTAAAAGTCTTACGTCCCCATTAATTATCTGTCAGGTCAGAGTGACTGATGCTGTAGGGCTACCATTTCGTAGCAGCAGAGGTTGGCGATGCATCCTTACTTCTCCAGAATTGCAAGTAGACGAACCGTGCAGCTGCACAAGCTGTTTGATGCAGTGGACAGCTGACACGAGGTGTAGTGGCGTGTAGTGTAGTGTAGTTTAGTGTAGTGGAGTGGGTGCGGTGTAGGGTAAAATGGCGGTGCGATACAAGCGGTTGTGACATGATACGCGTGCTATGAGCTAAGAAATATATAATATTTCCAGAATGAGATTTTCACCCTGCAGCGGAGTGTGCGCTGATATGAAACTTCCTGGCAGATTAAAACTGTGTGCCCGACCGAGACTCGAACTCGGGACCTTTGCCTTTCGCGGGCAAGTGCTCTACCAACTGAGCTACCGAAGCATGACTCACAGCGGGTCCTCACAGCTTTACTTCTGCCAGTATCTCCTCTCCTACCTTCCAAACTTTACAGAAGCTCTCCTGCGAACCGGGTGTGAGTCGTGCTTCGGTAGCTCAGTTGGTAGAGCACTTGCCTGCGAAAGGCAAAGGTCCCGAGTTCGAGTCTCGGTCGGGCACACAGTTTTACTCTGCCAGGAAGTTTTGTATACAATATGTTTGTTTAGTACGCTCCTTGTCACCCGCTGCCTCTTCCAGTGTATGAGAGACACTCTAGAACTTTTGAGAGTGCGGCAGAACTACATGCGTCGTAGCAATACGTGTATTGAGACTGCCTGTCGTCGCTTGGAACGGTTTCTGTGAGTTATGTTGTTGTTTTCAATTGTACTCTGTGTATGTCCATAGCACACTAAATATGCATTTCCGATCATTGCTTTTCTATCTCAACACAATCGGTTGTGGACCCACTATTACCTGTTTGACCCAAAAGGTTTGAGACATCCTGTATGTGCGTGGCATTTGCGTATTACATTACTTACTATTTTTCGCGTAGAATCAGACTTCAAAACACGTTGGGTAGACGTATCCACGTCCCAACTCGCCTTCTCTCGCTTTAAACTTTCCGCGAATTAGAGGACTCTGGTTGTCACCACACAGAACAGTACTTCGCACTCAGACGATAGGCGGAGCGAGTGACAAACAACTGGTTCGGGCGGAAGTTAAAAAGCTGTGCTTTCAGGTCATATTTGCGTACTGTCAGACTTATTGTCATAATTTTCGAGCGGGGCCGGCTGCTGGGGCTGATACCTCACAAGTGTGCTTTGTTCTCCTTAAAATATGGTGTCTGGTTGGCGATGTTCCCTCGTAAGTCCTGTTGATGCCAATAGAACCACGTTCCTATCGAAATTTCCATGTGTGGCTGCATTTACTTTTGGCCAGCGGGAAGTCCCTTCGGTGACGGCTGGGCTAAACTCGACTTGAGTTTCTTTGGTGTAGATTGTTCACCCTGCCGCAGTCGTTTCCTGAGAGCAAGTGGACGGGCTGGGGCTGGATATCGTGTCCCAAGACGGAGTTAGGACACCTTACAGAAGGGATCTTACCTCAGTCGACGCAATCGACGAGAAAAAGTAGCGTGGGTTGCTTGCAGTCGTACGACTCGGCTACAAGCTGGAAGTGTTTCCAAGTTTTGAACTCGTTGTAATTCTCAAGGAAGCAGGGTAGAAATCAAATTCAGAATGGATTCATAATAATGGAACTCCACTTCAGGCACTACTCCAAAGCTAAGACTACCTTAGCTAATTCTGACTCTAAACTTATACCGATATAAGTCAGCTAACTAGTCCTCAGTTAGCAGTGACAGCATGCCGAAGGTAACAACTAATATAAGTCAACGAGCGACATAGGGGTAGTGTCTCCTGTCTACTGAATACCTGGTCTCTCTGGGTCGCGGATGGGTCCGTATTTGTAATCCTCATAAAGGTCCCTATCTTGGACCATACCATATTAGAAAGCATTCTAGGACATCTCCTCTGACGTCTGTTTTGGGGTGGCCGGAGTTACGCATGCAGCGCAAGCCTCGCTTCATTTGTGTGTAAAATCCCTATTTGTCACTCGACTCCGGGATGTTAGCTGCTTGGACGTGCTAGTTCAAATGATGTCCCAAGACTATGGCTGGTCCTGGCTGCCAGATCCTAGTTCTGGCTTCGGAACAATATCTGAATTTGGGGTTCGCGACATAAAGCTTGAATATGCACATTCCCAGGAACTTGCTTTTTTGGTGTAGCATTATACTTTCCTTTTCCACGTCCTGCCGTTGTAGAACTGCATCATATACAGCGCCTACATCTGTGACTGGAATCAAATCATGTCTAAATAGATTCATTTACACAGTAGATCATTTCACTTAGAGATTCGCCACCATATTTTCAGTCCTTGCTAAGATTTTAATCTTGTGCGAAGATCTGAAACTTTCTATAAGTGTTCAGAAATGCAAAAAGGTATCAAGACACAAAAAAACAGTGTGAAGATGGCATCTGTTCTTTCGGACATGTCCATATCGTTTAAGACCTTCTTCAGTGCGGATGTACACGATTTGCCTGAACTCTTAAGAGACTCTGTGGATTGTCTGTCGCGAGTAATGGGTATAATGGCAGGGGCACTACGAATGTAGTGTGTGGACTGTAAGTTGAGAGAGAGTGGGTCTCACGGGAAGCGTGCCGGCGATAAATCCCTGCAGTCGCACTATCCTCTGTGCCCTCGGCGGCTCAGATGGATAGAGCGTCTGCCATGTAAGCAAGAGATAGTCCCGGTCGGGGCATACATGTTCAACTGTCCCCGTCAGCAGCTAATGGTATTGATTTAATTGTAATTTCAAAAAGCAGTATCCTATGATCATCACATCAATAAGTCGAAACTGTAATCAGGCAACTCGTACAAGTACCAAAGTGTAACAATTAGTCGAAATATGGAACAGAATGATCACATAGGCTCAATCGTAGGTAAATCAGGTGCTAGACTTCAGTTCATAAATGGTGAAGAAAACTAAATGAAACTTCGCGGTTAGAGAAGGTATGAGTCGTTATTTCAGTGATTATAAAATCGGTCCAAATTTACAGAAAGTTTGGTTATATGAGCCCACTTATCTGTATGACGTTTCGCGCACACTGACCTTGGTGCATGCCCTTATTCGGTTGTCAAGGGAGTCATAATGCCGTTGTATGATCTCCTGAGGGAAGCTGACCAGCAGCTGTTGTAACTAGTCTTTGACATCCCGTATACTGGCATTCGAACGAAGTTGACCACCGAGCTGGTGCCACAGATGTTCTATTGAAAGTTCTTGCTGGCACCAGGAGTACTGCAACATCACGCAGAGAGTTCAGAGACACGTTCCATGTGTGAACGATCACTGTCCTTTCCAAAATGTCACCACGATACTGTTTGAACGAGAGTAACACATGCGATTACAGGATGTCTGTGACGTACCGTTGCGCTATCATAGTTCCCTAAATCACTACAAGCTGTGACCTGAATTCATACTCAATGGGATCGGCACACCATGACGCAAGGAGTAAAACTGCTGAGCCTGTCCAAAATATTGCAAGAATGGGACCTCTCCACAGGTCGCCGCCATATTCGCTGAGGATGATCAGCCAGGGTAGTGCAGAATTGTGATTCTCCACTCAACACAATGTGAGTTAGTCAACAGTAGTCTTCATGTTTTCTGGTAACGGCGCCACTCCGATCGAAACCATTTGTATTGTGGTGTTAACGAAAGTCTACGCATTGGAAGTTAACTGTCTAGTCCGGCAGATGCTAACGTTTGACCAACGAGGCGGGATGACACAGAATGTTGCAAGAAGTCAATTACTTTTTCTCAGGTGACAGGCGCAGATCGTAAGAGCTGCTTAGTGCAGAATACGGCGATCCTCAGGCTTGGTCGACTGGAGCCTTGGCGACGAGTATGCGTTCCAACATTGGACGATTATCATACCCGAAACATAGGACCATTTTCACACCGGAATTCTTCACAAATTTGGATTCGTGCGAGTCGACCAGCTGTCTAAATAGTGACCCACTATTAGACTCTTGTCAGATTCCGTCAGGTGAAGGTAATGCTGACTCTGTTAACCAGTGCGTCGAAGTTTCGTTGCCATCCAACCGTGTCTTCTGGATGCTTCCTTTTTTTGTGAGGAAGTCTACATTTCTGTTGCGACACTTCATTATTTTTAGAACTAGTTAATCTGAAGATGACGAGCTGTAATTCGTGTAAATATTGAGCAATTTAGACAACACTATCCGATGCTATGCCCGAGAACTTTTCAAACAGTTGTTACGTCAGGAAAGCCTCAAACACCACAGTAAATTCTACATTGGAGTACTTACATCTTAATACTATGGATTCAACTGATCTGTGTGTGCAACGTCGTGCCTTATACAGATCTATGGGTCTCCATGTTATGCATGGCATGTCAGGACTCAGCTTCGAATGGCTAGCTCAATACTTTTATGCAGTTCTTCCTTTATCTTGTCTTGAGTCGCATGGTACTTGATTATTCGCTATAATGTGTCGCCTGGCATGTTAGAACTGTTGCTGAACCACGCCCAATCCAGTGGCCCAAAAACTGTTCATCAAAGAACAACTTGCTTATACAGGGTGTTACAAAAAGGTACGGCCAAACATTCAGGAAACATTCTTCACACACAAAGAAAGAAAATGTGTTATGTCGACAGGTGTCCAGAAACGCTTACTTTCCATGTTAGAGCTCATTTTAGTACTTCAAATCACATTAATCATGGAATGGAAACACACAGCAACAGAACGTACCAGCGTGACTTCAAACACTTTGTTACAGGAAATGTTCAAAATGTCCTCCGTTAGCCAGGATACATGCATCCACCCTCCGTCGCATGGAATCCCTGATGCGCTGATAAAGCCCTGGAGAATGGCGTATTGTATCAGAGCCGTCCACAATACGAGCACGAAGAGTCTCTACATTTGGTACCGGAGTTGCGTAGACAAGAGCTTTCAAATGCCCCCATAAATGAAAGTCAAGAGGGTTGAGGTCAGGAGAGCGTGGAGGCCATGGAATTGGTCCGCCTCTACCAATCCATTGGTCACCGAATCTGTTGTTGAGAAGCGTACGAACACTTCGACTTAAATGTGCAGGAGCTTCATCGTGCATGAACCACATGTTGTGTCGTACTTGTAAAGGCACATGTTCTAGCAGCACAGGTAGAGTATCTCGTATGAAATCATGATAACGTGCTCCACTGAGCGTAGGTGGAAGAACATGGGCCCTTTCAAGACATAACCAACAATGCCTGCCCAAACGTTCACAGAAAATCTGTGTTGATGACGTGATTGCACAATTGCGTGCGGTTTCTCGTCATTCCATGCATGCTGATTGTGAAAATTTACAATTTGATCACGTTGGAATGATGCATCATCCGTAAAGAGAACATTTTCTCTGAAATGAGGATTGACACATTGTTGGATGAACCATTCGCAGAAGTGTACCCGTGGATGCCAATCAGCTGCTGATAGTGCCTGCACACGCTGTACATGGTACGGAAACAACTGGTTCTCCCGTAGCACTCTCCATACAGTGACGTGGTCAACGTTACCTTGTATGGCAGCAACATCTCTGACGCTGACATTAGGGTTATCATGAACTGCACGAAGAATTGCCTCGTCCATTACAGGTGTCCTCGTCGTTCTATGTCTTTCCCAGTCGCGAGTCATAGGCTGCAATGTTCCACGCTCCCTAAGACGCCGATCAATTGCTTCGAACGTCTTCCTGTCGGGACACCTTCGTTCTGGAAATCTGTCTCGATACAAACCTACCGCGCCACGGCTATCGCCCCGTGCTAATCCATACATCAAATGGGAATCTGTCAACTCCGCATTTGTAAACATTGCACTGACTGCAAAACCACGTTCGTGATCAACACTAACCTGTTGATGCTACGTACTGATGTGCTTGATGCTAGTACTGTAGAGCAATGAGTCGCATGTCAACACAAGCACCGAAGTCAACGTTACCTTCCTTCAATTGGGCTAATTGGCCGTGAATCGAGGAAGTACAGTACCTACTGACGAAACTAAAATGAACTCTAACATGGAAATTAAGCGTTTCCAGACACATGTCCACATAACATCTTTTCTTTATTTGCGTGTGAGGAATGTTTCCTGAAAGTTTGGCCATACCTTTTTGTAACACCCTGTATGAATAACAAAGTGTGCTGGAGCGATATGCTGCTGTAAGCACGATTTCCTTTTCTTGAAGTGCAGGTATTAATCACATTTAGGAACATTTACTAATAATAATTTTCCTTCAAAAAAGCATGAACCAAACAGGTACACTGATGACATCCCGGCCCATAATATAACGAGTAGCATGTTCCATTCCAATTTCTGCACGCAATGAGGATTTTCCTTTGACCAGGAAACCACACTATCCTATGAACTGCAATATATCGCACATTAATCAGAAAATAACACTTTTGAGCGAGGCACTGAATTTTGAAAGTATGGCAACAAAGCACGGCACGTTGCAACTCACAAATCCGTGTCGCTGTAAGATAAGACATTCAAAACATCGGTCTAAAGTCTTTTATTTTTCAAATTTTTTTAGACTGTCCATGCTGTGATGACCGGCACTTGAATTTCAGCTGCTATTTTGCGAATGGATACTGCTAACACGACTATTTATTTCACAAATTTTACGAAGTTAAGACAGAGACTTCTCGGACAACATGTACAATAAGTTGCCAAGATAACTCTAAAACCAAATACAAAATTTTCTACTGTTCAATTATGGCCGGCCACTGTAGCCGAGCGGCTCTAGGCGCTTCAGTCCGGAACCACGCGGCTGCTACGGTCGAAGGTTAGAATCCTGCCTCGGGCTTGGATGTGTGTGATGTCCTTAGGTTAGTTAGGTTTAACTAGTTCTAAGTCTAGGGGACTGATGACCTCAGATGTTAAGTCCCTTAGTGCTCAGAGCCATTTGAACCTTTTTGTTCAATTATGGTGCTTTTTTCAGAGGACAGTTACGCGTGCTTCTCAGTTAAATCTAATTAAACTGTTGTAACCGTAGGTGAAAATCCTCTACAGGGATGGCACAAGGATACACCGTGTTTACTGTAGTGGCTGGGAAATACCGTGGGATGAAAAGTGGAATCGAGCTAGGAGCCCCCTCTCTCTTTTGTCCCTTTTGCACATACCAAGTCTTTGAGTTAGGTTCAGAGATTGAGATTTATGGCCGGAAAATAGCTTCTACACGTGGAAGTTTTGACTCTAACGCCACATCAGTGTATGTTTTAGTTCTGAGCGCGTGTAACAATGTCTACAAAAAGTTGCCCTGCCTGAAATACTGTCTTGAACATGAAGTTTTAACCCACAAATTTTCATTTAGCACTGTCTGACTTTACAGGAACAAATTCACAGTGGTACATCTTACATTTAGCAACTTCTATGGCCATAACTGAATACTTAAACTGAATTTTAGTGATCAAATTACCCATCAGCAGAGTTAAATCAATTACAGCCCTCGGTCACAACAGTTTAAGCCTTTTCACCAGGTTTTGACACTTATATGAGTGCCTTCATCAGAAATTAAATATTGAAATTGGCCTATAACGTAAGTACAAAATTATGGGAAATTTTTTTTATAAAAGTGAAAGTACTGACTAATAGTATAAGAAAGAAACAGTACTTACATGTCACGCATAAGATAAATATCAAGCGATAAGGCTTTTGTCACAAAAATTTTTAAAAAAGCATACATGGAAGGCGAGCCACTACGGGCTGCTCATTCAAATGAAGCCACAGGCAGCAACAGACTGAGGCGCCCGCTTTAGCAACTACGGGCAGGTGAACATTACACCAAGAGTGCCATCTAGAAGCCGTAAATATAAGTAGGCTACTTAACATTCACCTGAAAGATCTTTTTTGAAATGACGTAAACCGATTATTACATTCAAAATAGTTGAATTTGACTCACATTGCTTATGAAACTGAATGCCTATACCTGTACTTAGTAGTTTCTTCTTTAGATCTTTATATTTAGAGGCATCCTTAGATGCTTGGGAAGGCAAAAATCTTAAAGTTTTAAATATGATTGCGTAGTCAGCGACCGTTTACAAATTAAAGTTAAAGCGATTACAGCCCTCGGTGATAAAATTTAAGGCTTTTGCCCAGGTTTCGACACTTCTATGAGTGCCTTCATCAGAAATTAAATATTCAAACTGGCCTATTTTCTTTCTTGTACTGATATTCAGTACTTACACTTTTATATAAAGGTTTCTTTCTTGTACTGCTAGTCAGTACTTACACTTTTATATAAAAATTCATCCCATAATTTTGTAATTATGTTATAGGCCAATTTGAATATTTCATTTCTGATGAAGGCACTCACAGAAGTGTCGAAACCAGGACAAATGACTTAAATTCTGTGACCGAGGGCTGTAATTGTTTTAACGTTAATTTGTAAACCACCTCTGACCGCGCAGCCAAGTTTAGAACTTTACCAATAAGCAGGTTTATAATAGGATTCACGAAATGCGTTAATCTTTATATACAAAAATTCAGCCTGCGTATGCTTGTCCTAGCAATACTCGAAAAGCAGTCGGTCGATTGACTTTAAATTTTGACACAGCATTTAATTCAAATAAGCACGTCTTTTTACATAGCTGCTGGAGTCCCATATGACGTATAATTATATATGTATCATGTGACACAATGTTGCATTCGAAGACACTTGTCTTTTTCTATATCTATCTTTAAATATATATGATATATAAAGAAATACGTAATATAGATATTCGTGAGTCAGTTAGGTTTTTAGTTAATGAGTTCACTCATAAGTAAAAAGGATGTTTGGTTAGTTAATTAGCTACTCAGATGATTTGTTTGATAATTAAAAGTTGTTTGGCCTCATGACGACGAAACAAACTTATCCGAATCTGCGGAAAAAATTAATACAGTATTTGGGTCAACATTTGTAAAACTCTAATTCCTCTCTCTCAAACCCCACCCTATGGGGAAAGAGGGAGAGTTTTAGTTTTAGCGAATCAAAATTTATGAAGTATATAAGTATTTTTTATTTATCCGTAACCATTTTCCACGCAAAAATGAGAACATGGATTTTCTTGAATTACAGCGCCAACTGCCAAGAATCAAAACAAATGTTTAAGACAAACTGTACGTAGTTTTTTTTATGTAGAAACTGATTCTGCAATAAAAATGGGGATTCCCATTGGAAATTTTAAAGTAGCCTCCCGCCCCACTCCCAGGGCTAATTTAGCACCAGCAGATGACCCCCTCGAAAATAATCAATTTTGGATTCTACACATTTTTTCGTATGAAGCATGTCTTTCGAGTTATTCTGGTTCGTCAAATTAAAATTTTCACCCTGTTTAGGGGAAAGGTGTTACCAAAAATCTGGAAAAATTCTTGACTAATTTATTTCAGATTTTTGCGCGATACTCTAATAAACATCCAGACGGACAAAGACTATATGTCTTAATACATATAATATATAAATATACATGAAAAATATATAAAGCGGAAACATTATTACGAAAAAATTTTACACGTTACTCTAATAAACATTTGGACGAAAACAGGATACATTATTAAACATATTTGCATACAAACCAAGAGACAAACTGTTTCTCACACAAAAATTCTTTCTCATTACACATATTTTTAAACATGAATTGTGTACACAGCAATGTGCTGGTTTGTTTTCTTCCCCACAGGTAATTTTGCTGCAGATAATCTGTATTTATATAGCTTGCCAGCTTAGATAGAATCCTACAACTCATTCTGAATTTGCAATAACAGTGAACAAGGCTTTACGTCAGAGGGGGAGGGTAGGAGCAAGAGGAGATGGGTGGGAGAAAATGGACATAGATAGCGGAAAGGAGGAGACGGACAGAAACAGGGCGGAGAAAGAGATAATTGTTGGAGCACTAAAGCGCTGTATCAATATGTATGTAAAGGCCACTCACAGATTCGTGGTTTTGGGTTTTTGGTGCTCGGTTCCTATTTGGGCCAGTAACATGGGACAAAAAATTTTTGGTTTTAGCCTGGACTAGTGGCCATTTGTATAGCCATTCGAGCATCTTACTATGGCTATGTTACAGTATGTTACGCAAGGTTTGAACGACAAATCGGAGGTGCGCCCAGGTCAGTTGTGATAGTCGATTAATTCCTTTTGAAATCAAGTGGACTGAAATTAATGCTGATGTAATGGCATCATTTGTATGTCCACATTCCGGATTTTACGTGCAAAGGCGGTAACCCATATATGGACTGGTGCAAGACTGATGGTTCAGATTAGGTCCACTGGTGTTTGCGACCTAGGTCTAGGATAACTTTTAACTGTTTGAAAAAACCTTGCTTGATTTTAGATGCGAAGAACGTTTTGTGGAAGTTTTTTGAAGTGCGCCACTTTTTTGTTTCAGGCGTGTGCGAATCGGGTCAGACTTTGTAAGAAGTCAGACAAATGCATGTAATTAATGGTCGTCGTGTTGTTTTGTGAAAGCTTGATCCGTTGCCACGATACAGCCGGCTAAATTTGCATATAAATCGCACCTAAACTTCGGTTTTACGCGAACTGCACGTGCTGAGACGATTTGAAGTGATATAGATGAAAATAATAAATATATTCTTACGTAGTTATAAGAAACGTTTGCAAAAATCTTTCGTCGTTCGCTCCAAAAAATCACGCGTTCCCACACGAAACAGTGTTTCGTAGAAATGCGTAGCATTTTAAGCATTGCATTTGGATATAATTTTAAAAATGTTATTACAGTTGATTATCGTTTCGTTGTTTATACGTAAAAGATTTTATTCACCAGTGGCTTAAAATCTTTGGACGTGCAGAACAACACATGTACCAAAGCAGATTTGTGCTGAGCCCTTTACAAAATGATCTACTGTTTGATCGAGTATTTAAAATTTTTTCCATGACCACACAGAAAATTAAACTAACCCAAAAATTACCATAAGAATTGTCAGAAGAAAGGTCACCTTATTTCTAACCAATAGAAAATATTTTAATGCATTTCCCTCAAAAACCTCTATGCTGTTTTGCAGAAAATTTATTTTTGGGCAAAACAAGCTTAATTCGTCAATTTCCGTACAGGACTGAAAACTTTATAGTATTGTGCTTTGCATACACTGTTTTGCAGAATGCTACTTATTTCAGCCAACCATAGTCATACTTAATTTGGTTTGGTTGTTGCAACATTTTGCTCTTAAATTATACACGTGAGTTTCCTAATTCCCAGTTTTTAATATTGCATACTTTAAATAAACAATGACAAGAATTGTAAGGTATGAGGTAATAACAAGATGTGTGATTTTCAGTAGTTTATTATTTGTTGCATGAATCATTCATCTTGCAGTTACGAGTAGTAAGCTTTTAAGTTTATCTGCTTAATATAAACTATTTGCATATATTATTGTCATAAACTTCACACTGTATTTAATATTTCGTTTGGTAAGGCATTTTTGTTTGTTGTTATTTTCTGCACTTTATTGAGCACATATGATTATTGTTTATATGGTCGCGTATACAGTCTCATGCTTATATGAATAAAACGTCTGTAACTATAAAACAAAAACATAAAAATTTCATCAAAATTAGAAACAAAAAAAAAATAGTAAAAAATAAGACATGAAAAATTAAACAAATAAAATACAAAACAAATCATCCTCCACGCGGTAGGCTACAAACATACCAGTTATGTAACTGTAGAGGAATCAGAAGATCGATGCCCATCTCAGACAACATGGATCCAAATATGATTTTAAAAAATCTATACCGGATCCGCCGTCGCTGAAGTCAACAAAAATCTACATCGGTTGCTGGACCATCGCGGTTTAACGTCAACGTTATGGTAGAGTAAAAGCTGGGAACCAGAATTAAAAGTGCTCGTGCCATAGCACAAAAAAGCGAATATAATCTGTCCAGAGTTAGGAACGTAAAAGAAGAAAACGAGCTTTCCGAAGTATGTAACAGGTTCAAAGATATTTAAATCACTACATCTTGACATATTCGCGCTTTTTTACGAGGTAACCCTACTTCCCTAGCGAACTGAGCACTCTTAGCTGCAACGTGTTGGCACACCTGCATTTTGCAATTTATAGGCTAAAGTCCCTGATCCTGTGTCCAAAATCCAAATATTCATCATCCACAGTAAAGAATATATAGTATCATATGGCTGAACAGCATACGTGTAATAGCTAAAAAAGTATATCTGAGGGTGGATTTGTTCCTGGGGGACGCTCAAACAATTTTTTGAATTTCTGCGTAGAGGGTTGGTTTCTTTCCTAATGGGACCATTCCCTCCCCAAAGCCATACCCTGTTTCAAATACAGTGAAGGATGTAATAACAAATAGAAACAAATCAATGTGCTTCTTGGGAGTGTTGTGAATCAACAATAGGAAGCATCAGATAGTTCGCGCGCATCTATAAGAGGAAGTATCCCAGAGTGGCCATGCAAGCATCCTAACACATTGTGTCATAATGCACATGACAAAAGCCTTCTTGTATGATATAATGGCATGTATCATTTTATACGACATGACACTATGCATAACGTTCCTTTACTTGACACGATGCATGGCTACTAATAAGTAAAAATGTGTGAATATGTCAAAAATGTTTCAAGTTAAATGTCTTTGAAGCTTCCAGATAAGTCGAAAAGCTAGGTCCCTTCCTTTACATCCATAACTCTGCCGAGGACGTATTCACCTACTTTGTGCTGTGATAGGAGCATTTTCGATTCTGATAGGACGTATATCCAATTCCCACACAGTATACCAGCCTGACCATAGCTGAAAAGGGGGAGTGATGGTTTGGGGTCTCATTTCATTTCATAGCAGGACCCCATTGGTTGTCATCCGCTGCACCCTTCTAGCACAGTAGCACGATGACGATATTTTACGCCATTTTTGTTGCCCTTCATGCCACGTTATGCTGGGCTTACATTTCAGCAAGATAATGCCCGCCCGCAGACGATGAGTGCTTCTCCTGCTAGTCTTCGTGCTTGCCAAGCCGTATCTTGATAGCAAGGTCGCCGGATCTTTCCCTTATTGACAGTTGTTGGAGCAGTATGGGCAGAGCATTCCAGCCAGCTCCTGAATTTGTCGATCTAAGGCGCCATTTGGACATAATTTGACCCGATATCCCTCAGGAGTACATCAAACAGCTCCATCAGTCAGTGAAAAGCCGAATAACTGCTTATGTACGGACCAGAGGTGTATCAACGCGTAACTGATTTCCTCAATTTGTGAAGAATTTTCTTGAGAATAAATCATCAAAATTTTCTGAAATTGTAATAATTTATGTGACTGTACGCTTTCCCGGCGTAAACTATTGATGAAGATTTCTCCGGTCTTCAGCCGGGTGGTAGCGTTGATATCTCGCGACGTTTCGGGAAGTGTCATACTACTCATCTTCTGGCGAAGTCAGACTACCCATCTTCGCCAGAAGTATGACACTTCCCGAAACGTCGCGAGATATCAACGCTACCACCCGGCTGGAGACCCGAGAAATCTTCATCAATTGTAATAATATGTTTGTCTGAACATATACATGACATCTACCGATTTGCGGATAATTCCTTCGCGGTGCGTCCGTTTTTCTCGTATTGGAGTGTAATTCAAGAGCTACTGAACAGTTCACACGTGACCTCTTAGCAGCACAAAAAACGTAGCAAGTAAACCAGATACACAATAGGAAACAATTCTATACACGATATGAAACTCATGGTAAGCTAAAATAAAAGAGTAAGTTGTCTAAACTATTCGGATTGAATGACTGTTTGTATTCTGTACTGAAGCTTACGTCTACGGACCTACTAAGACAAGGAACTGGAGTGCTTCTGCTCGCAGAATTCACTGCAGTCTCGCTGCGTTTATCAGTGAAAAATTGAGTCAACTGATCCGCGACCACTACACTCCTGACTTGTTCACACGTTTCACCCGGAGTACCCTGCCTAGCGAGGAGTGATATATCGTAGTCAAAGCTCATGACTCCCCGAAAGCTTCAAAGACTACACCAGCTAACCAAACTGTTGACAGTTGATCCTTGATACACAATAACATCTTTGCATGGCTTAGGTGTAACTCATTTTCAAAAAAGGTAATAAACTAATAATAAATTGAATGTGCCCTTTAAGGCGACTTTCAACCAACCAGATATTGCGTAGTTCCCCAAGTCGTTGAAAAAGAAAGCTGAAATGGCTTCTCTAAAAGAACACAACTGATTTGCTTTCCCCGCCCCTGTGCTACGTTCCACGGGCTGCCTGCTTGCTTCCAGAGCGGCCGCCATGCCGGGGCGACGCCCGCCGCCGTCGCGTCGCAGCCTTGACGCCCCCGTAGCCGCTGCCGCCCCCACCGCCTCAGCCACGCCTCTCGCCCGTTGACAGCTGAAGACGCAGCCTCCCTCAGCCTCACTACAGCGCCGGACGCCCCAGGTCAGACCGCAGGAAAATGCTTCATCTCAGCCACATCCCTCCAACAGTCGTGTATGCGTGGTATCTGGTTGCCATTTCTAAATGTGTAGGTAAAGTGTAGCTCTACAACGTGCGTTTATACTTAGCATAGGCTATGTTATACGTACCCCCCCCCCCCCCCCCATGAACCATGGATCTTGCCGTTGGTGGGAGGCTTGCGTGCCTCAGCGATACAGGTAGCCGTACCGTAGGTGCAACCACAACGGAGGGGTATCTGTTGAGAGGCCAGACAAACGTGTGGTTCCTGAAGAGGGGCAGCAGCCTTTACAGTAGTTGCAGGGGCAACAGTCTGGATGATTGACTGATGTGGCCTTGTAACAATAACCAAAACGGCCTTGCTGTGCTGGTACTGCGAACGGCTGAAAGCAAGGGGAAACTACAGCCGTAACTTTTCCCGAGGGCATGCAGCTTTACTGTATGATTAAATGATGATGGCGTCCTCTTGGGTAAAATATTCCGGAGGTAAAATAGTCCCCCATTCGGATCTCCGGGCGGGGACTTCTCAAGAGGATGTCCTTATCAGGAGAAAGAAAACTGGCGTTCTACGGATCGGAGCGTGGAATGTCAGATCCCTTAATCGGGCAGGTAGGTTAGAAAATTTAAAAAGGGATATGGATAGGTTGAAGTTAGATATAGTGGGAATTAGTGAAGTTCGGTGGCAGGAGGAACAAGACTTCTTGTCAGGTGCCTACAGGGTTATAAACACAAAATCAAATAGGGGTAATGCAGGAGTAGGTTTAATAATGAATAGGAAAATAGGAATGCGGGTAAGCTACTACAAACACCATAGTGAACGCATTATTGTGGCCAAGATGGATACGAAGCCCACACCTACTACAGTAGTACAAGTTTATATGCCAACTAGCTCTGCAGATGACGAAGAAATTGAAGAAATGTATGATGAAATTAAAGAAATTATTCAGATTGTGAAGGGAGGCGAAAATTTAATAGTCATGGGTGACTGGAATTCGAGTGTAGGAAAAGGGAGAGAAGGAAACATAGTAGGTGAATATGGATTGGGGCTAAGAAATGAAAGAGGAAGCCGCCTGGTAGAATTTTGCACAGAGCATAACTTAATCATAGCTAACACTTGGTTCAAGAATCATAAAAGAAGGCTGTATACATGGAAGAACCCTGGAGATACTAAAAGGTATCAGATAGATTATATAATGGTAAGACAGAGATTTAGGAACCAGGTTTTAAATTGTAAGACATTTCCAGGGGCAGATGTGGACTCTGACCACAATCTATTGGTTATGACCTGTAGATTAAAACTGAAGAAACTGCAAAAAGGCGGGAATTTAAGGAGATGGGACCTGGATAAACTGAAAGAACCGGAGGTTGTACAGAGTTTCAGGGAGAGCATAAGGGAACAATTGACAGGAATGAGGGAAAGAAATACAGTAGAAGAAGAATGGGTAGCTTTGAGGGATCAAGTAGTCAAGGCAGCAGAGGATAAAGTAGGTAAAAAGACGAGGGCTAGTAGAAATCCTTGGGTAACAGAAGAAATATTGAATTTAATTGATGAAAGGGGAAAATATAAAAATGCAGTAAATGAAGCTGGCAAAAAGGAATACAAACGTCTCAAAAATGAGATCGACAGGAAGTGCAAAATGGCTAAGCAGGGATGGCTACAGGACAAATGTAAGGATGTAGAGGCCAATCTCACTAGGGGTAAGATAGATACTGCCTACAGGAAAATTAAAGAGACCTTTGCAGATAAGAGAACGACTTGTATGAATATCAAGAGCTCAGATGGAAACCCAGTTCTAAGCAAAGAAGGGAAAGCAGAAAGGTGGAAGGAGTATATAGAGGGTCTATACAAGGGCGATGTACTTGAGGACAATATTATGGAAATGGAAGAGGATGTAGATGAAGATGAAATGGGAGATATGATACTGCGTGACGAGTTTGACAGAGCACTGAAAGACCTGAGTCGAAACAAGGCCCCCGGAGTAGACAACATTCCATTGGAACTACTGACGGCCTTGGGAGAGCCAGTCCTGACAAAACTCTACCATCTGGTGAGCAAGATGTATGAAACAGGCGAAATACCCTCAGACTTCAAGATGAATATAATAATTCCAATCCCAAAGAAAGCTGGTGTTGACAGATGTGAAAATTACCGAACTATCAGTTTAATAAGTCACAGCTGCAAAATACTAACACGAATTCTTTACAGACGAATGGAAAAACTAGTAGAAGCCAACCTCGGGGAAGATCAGTTTGGATTCCGTAGAAACACTGGAACACGTGAGGCAATACTGACCATACGAGTTATCTTAGAAGAAAGATTAAGGAAAGGCAAACCTACGTTTCTAGCATTTGTAGACTTAGAGAAAGCTTTTGACAATGTTGACTGGAATACTCTCTTTCAAATTCTAAACGTGGCAGGGGTAAAATACAGGGAGCGAAAGGCTACTTACAATTTGTACAGAAACCAGATGGCAGTTATAAGAGTCGAGGGACATGAAAGGGAAGCAGTGGTTGGGAAGGGAGTAAGACAGGGTTGTAGCCTCTCCCCGATGTTGTTCAATCTGTATATTGAGCAAGCAGTAAAGGAAACAAAAGAAAAATTCGGAGTAGGTATTAAAATTCATGGAGAAGAAATAAAAACTTTGAGGTTCGCCGATGACATTGTAATTCTGTCAGAGACAGCAAAGGACTTGGAAGAGCAGTTGAATGGAATGGACAGTGTCTTGAAAGGAGGATATAAGATGAACATCAACAAAAGCAAAACAAGGATAATGGAATGTAGTCTAATTAAGTCGGGTGATGCTGAGGGAATTAGATTAGGAAATGAAACACTTAAAGTAGTAAAGGAGTTTTGCTATTTGGGGAGCAAAATAACTGATGATGGTCGAAGTAGAGAGGATATAAAATGTAGACTGGCAATGGCAAAGAAAGCGTTTCTGAAGAAGAGAAATTTGTTAACATCGAGTCAGATTTAAGTGTCAGGAAGTCATTTCTGAAAGTATTTGTATGGAGTGTAGCCATGTATGGAAGTGAAACATGGACAATAAATAGTTTGGACAGGAAGAGAATAGAAGCTTTCGAAATGTGGTGCTACAGAAGAATGCTGAAGATTAGATGGGTAGATCACATAACTAATGAGGAAGTATTGAATAGGATTGGGGAGAAGAGAAGTTTGTGGCACAACTTGACTAGAAGAAGGGATCAGTTGGTTGGATATGTTCTGAGGCATCAAGGGATCACCAATTTAGTATTGGAGGGCAGCGTGGAGGGTAAAAATCGTAGAGGGAGACCAAGAGATGAATACACTAAGCAGATTCAGAAGGATGTAGGTTGCAGTAGGTACTGGGAGATGAAAAAGTATGCACAGGATAGAGTAGCATGGAGGCTGCATCAAACCAGTCTCAGGACTGAAGACCACAACAACAACATGTTATACGTCGAACTTAGTTGGCCGTGATGTTCCATTTCCATTACCTGTATCGTCAACCTGTGTCCCATGTCCATTAGAAGGATGGGCTTTTACTAATAGGCTCTCGTCATTCCGTAATTAATATAGCTGCGCTTTTTCACGCCATGGATCACTTCCTTATCCTAATTTAATTTGCAGGGCCCTTATAACAGGGCAGTTCAATGAAATGTAGAGACAAATTTACTTACTTTCACTCAACCAAAATATCAGTCAAAACTAGCTGAGAACCATATGCTCTTCTACTTCCAAGTCAAGTTCCTCCTGCCGTTTTGCTTCCCTCACCCCCTATAATCTGATATCCTCAACCCACCCCATGTCCATCTACTCCTCTTTCCCTTCTCTCCTTCCCCCTCCGTATATCTCCTCCCTGCTCTTTCTCTTCATTTTCTCTCCCATGTCGCTGTCCATCTCCTCCTCTTCCCATCCTTTGTCAATCTCATCTTGCCGTTCCCTCACAGTCTATGTGCTCCTCCCCTTCTATCTCATCTCTGTCCATCTCCTCGTCTTTCCTGTCTCTGTCCATCTCCTCCTCTTTCCTTTCTCTGTCCAAATGCTCCTCTCCCCTCTCTGTCTCCATTTGCTCCTCTTCCCCATCTATGTCAGTCTTCTTCTCTCCCAGTAAGTTCACCTCTCCTCCTCCCCCTCTCTCCATTCATATGATCCCCCACCTCCATCCATCTCATATTTCCCTCTATCTCTCCTCAACCCCTCAAATCCCTACCTTTGTCCCCCCCACCAACCTGTCCATCTCTATGTCTTTGCTTTCTCTCTGCATCTGCTCCTCCCTCCTCTATCGATCTGCTCCTATCCCCTCTGTCCATCACCTTCTTCCCACACTCTCTATGCATCTTCCCCATCCACCTCTCTCCTAGTCACCCTTTCTAAGTCAATCTCCAGCTCCCCTCTATTTTCTCTCACCCCCCTCTAAGACCACTCCTTCTTCCCTCTGTCCATCACTGCCACTTTCCATTTTCTATCCATATCGTTCTCTCCTGCCTGTCTCGTCCTGTGCTCTTCCTCTGTTCATTTCCCCCTTCTATCTCTGTCCATATCCTCCTCTTTTCTTTCTCTGCCTGTCTTCTTCTCTTCCATTTCTCTGCTCATCTCCTCCTGTATCCATTTCCTCCTCTTCCCTTTCCCTGTCCTCCTCTTCCTCTTCCATCGTGGTCCATCTCTTCCTCCCCCTTTCTATCTATTCCTTTCTCTGTCCATCTTCTCCTCTTATCTTTCTTCATCCATTTCCTCGTCCCTGCCCCTCAGTCCATCTCGTCCTCTCCCTGTATATCTCCTCCTCTTCCCTTTCTGTTCATTTCTCCCTTCTTTCTGTCCATTTCCTCTTCCCAATTATCTGTGTCTATCTCCTCCCACCACCTCTTTATCTGTTCATCTTCTCCACAGTATTTACTTCCAGATAGTAAGTTGTGTATATAGCAAGTTTGGTTTAAATCGATCCAGGGATGCAAAAGAAGCTTTTTTCCCGTGGCTTTGCCCACAACGCACATATCACACACATTTAAGATACCTGACAAATTTGTACACTTAGTTCATCTGTATCACTAACGCATTTGGTCCCGCAGTTTCGTTTTCATGCAGCTTAATATTTATGCCGTCATCTCTACTGAACTATCTGTTGTACAGATACAATTTTGTAGGCATATTCAGCGGCGTATGCGGATACCGTCTGCAAAATGTATCGCGAACATACTTAATGGCAAAGAAGTAAGAAATTTAAGTGCCATGCGTGATGCGGCAGTTTCTCACGCATCCCACTGTTATGACGACGTATTTCCTAAACTACGTCTCGTGCAATGATATAATTTTGTTAGTACATGTGAACACTGTATGCAAAAAGCGTTGTGAATATGTCAACTGAAATGAGCAGAGGTAGTTAAACGGTGGAAACCTGCGCTGTATTCTCATTATCACGAGTAAACAGTCGGAATAATTACATCACGTCGCCTTCAATCTGCTGGTGGCATAATCAATCTGTTTCCGAGCTGCAATAACGGAGCGACAGATTTGTGAAATGGGACTTGTAATGTGGAATCAGGGAACATTCAGCACTCTCATAAATTCTGGACGCCAGATGCAATGTTACTTGGTGAATTATCGTGGATCCCGAGTTTCTAATAACGTAGCAGGTGTGCCGTTACCCCACTGAATTATGAGCTAATTCTTTGCCTGAGCAATGTATGAGTTTTATCAACAGCTCCATGAAGGTATATGTAGTTTGTACCCTAAAAGCCATGAAACTGTTTGTTACTTACAAGAATGGTGTGAAAATTAACCATTACATATAAAGAAAACTATGACTGTATTTTAAAATTGCATAGTTTTTTAATAAACATATAATTAAAAAAGTCAAAACGCGACTTGATCGCACACTTCCTAAGAGAAGCGGTTTTCGCACAAGTTCTGACGAGGTGGACACTTTTTCATTGTTAATCTCCTTCTCCACACGCTTTCATAATAAAACTGACAATTTTGTAGTCACTTAGTTTCAGAAAGCCACGCGTACTGATTATCTATAGGCAGGGTAAATAAAACTAGCGTAAAAAAAGCCACATAAAGGTCATAGAGATGTACTGCTGTCAGTGAAATCCAGAAAAGTTTATCCGCCTTGTGGTCTATTCCTCTGCACTAGCGGGCCGTGCAGCCATCATGGTCAGGAGAACGTGCTTAAATGGCTCTCATCAAAACACAGATATTTTCTACGTAAACTGAAAGTAGAGCGGGAGAAAGGAAAGGAAAGGGGTTACTGATATCAGCTACATCGGGACATTACGCAGAATCAGCGGAGACGAGTGAAAATGTGTGCCGGACCGGGATTCGAACATGGGATCTCCTTCTATATGAACCACTGTGCCATCCGGGACACAGCCTTATCGCAACTGTGCAGACTATATCGGCACGCCTCAAGGCTGACCCGCATTCCCAGTGAGCGCCGCCTATCCACAGTCCTCGTCCATTTCCTCCATACTCGCTACTCTGAGATTCCCGCAGAAGGTCGGACGGACTTGTGCATCCGCACCGAAGAAAGTGGATCCATTACCCGTCGAGGCGAATCAATTATGCCAATGCACACAATGCATTCCTACAGAAAGGTTTTTCTTGTACGGCCTGAGCTGTTTCCCACGGAGTACACGTCGCTTCCTCAGGGTCTGGGTGCGCCAACCTCGCCGATAACAGAGTGCCTGTCACAGCAGACAGCGCTGTCGGCAGGATGATATTCTGCTACGCAAGGTCACGTGCCCTAGCAGCGAAACGCGGACATCCATTGCGCGCTACTGTTTAGGACACCGCCAGGCCGTGCGAAGGCAGTTACGTCCTACGCGTCAAGTCGGCAGTACCAGGAGTTCCGTCCAGACGCACCAGTCATTCAGTTCTAGCGACACCAGTTGGCAGTATCAAGAGTTTCGCCTCAGCGCTCCAAGCCGGAAAAACCAGCCCAGTTCTTCGTGGTCTTCACGTCAACCGTCACACGCCGTGTGCTCCTCCTCAGTAGCGTCCCAGGTCTTCATGCGGCCGCCAACTTCGAATTTGGGGTTCGTCGTGTACGCACATCAGCGACAATGTCATAGGGGAGACCTTTCTGTTGCATTTAGATGTGTGGAGATTCAACCAAGGACATTATAATTGAATTTTAGCTTTGTTAGTAATCAGTTATTCTTTTAAAATGTCTTCGATCTCTCCTCAGTACAAGGATACTTCACAAAGTTTTCCCACCGTTCATTAAACACGTTATTGACTGCAGAGGGAAGTTCTTGATGAAATGAAACATTTTATAAACCTACCCGAAAGATACAGCAGAATTTTAAGTCAGTCAAGGATGCTCCACAACCACTAGAAAAAGCAGAATACCATATATTTGAAGAGATCTCTGAAACTATGTCGCTATTACAAAAGAACGGCGGAAAAAACGAATAGAACAACATAAGTGCAACTATGAGAGGGGAGAAAGACATTGAGCAGCTGTTGCGGAACGCAGATTGCAGCCTGGAGTTCATCAGATTCAACGTTATAGGACACTTCCCGGCTGCCACGGGTGAGTATTACAGCACAATATACGGAGGAGCTTAAAGATGTCCTCCGCAAATGGGGACGAAACGTTGAGTTTCCCAAGAAATTCGTTGCATCACGCCCGGGAATATTTTAATAAGTGGGAAAGTAAATTAGTTCCTGTCACACATTCGGAAATTAAAACGATACAATACAGAGATATCTATTCAGTACAACTATGTTGCGGTTATTATTCGGCGTAGTTTGTGACTAACGTGTCCGTAATTACCATTCAGGGTATTAGAACCTAACGCCACCAATGTCTTATTTTATGCACCATGCTATCTAACCAAGCATTTCATAGTAAATGCATCTTCTCCACAACTAACCCTCTAAAACTTCATCTTGTCGAGTTTCCAGTTCCTAGTTGTTCTGGGTTCAAGTCTTACGCCATTCGCACTTATTAATATTTCTAGTTTTTTATATATTAGGTGATTTCGGTTGAAATATATGAAATAGTAAAAGAAGATGAGTAAGAAGAAGAAGAAGAAGAAGAAGAAGAATGACTCCCTAGAGGCACGTTACAAACGTGCTGGCGTCTTCTGTCGTCGTTCCGCCCCCCACCCCTCCCCCGCAAACCCTAAAAAAGTTCAGTACTTGTATCTTGACGACTAATACAGCTCAATGTACTCAGCATCTCTTAACTACTTCACTGACAATCTAAAGATCAACAAGAATGAATTTATAAATCTGATAACTTCTACAATATAGCTGGTAAGTGTGTCATACGGGATGACTGTTAGAAAACATGGTTCCTTTCACAGAGTTTTAACGACTCTGACACGCTTCGCCTCGAAGTCGTTCTCGTCAACTGTCTTGAATGGCAAGATTCATATAGTGATAGAACTTTTCTGTTTCAAAGAGTGGCTGCAGTCAAAAGATATTATTCAATAGAAATCCGTGCACCAGCATTCAGAGCATTTACTAATACGAAAATGTATTCAAATGTGATCCTGCAAGCACTGCAGATTACGTCTCCCTTACAAGTGCGGCGAAGAGAAGGCCAAATAAAATTCATGTTTGCTTCGCTGCAAGTTGTCGACTATAGACTCCAAGTTTGCTGAGGGGGTAACAATATCTTACGTCTCTGTTCATAGCAAACTGGCTAAAGTTTAACGTATGAAGAAGCTGAGTGTAAGAAGAGTGCTGCGTCTATTGACTCCCGAACAAAATTATTCTTGGTAGCAGGTCTGAAAATTGTATTTGAAGAAGCTGATGCATAATGCGGTGCCATATATTAGAGACTAGAGAAGGACGTCCAGTCAGGCAAAGGGGTCGAGAGGACAGTGAAGAAAACCGAAAAGCGTTTTATCTTCATTACAAGTTGCCGGACTCAGAGCACATCAGCACGGCTCAAAAACAGAAAAATTTACACATCAACCATGTTTTGTTGCGGAAAGTTGTCGGCCCGATCACAAACAAGTTGAATGCGGAATTTAACTTCATAAATAGACGTTACGGGTAACGTCATATCGTGACCAGGTGATCTGATATGTAGCAAGAGAGGGACCGTGTAATCCAGCTGACATGTTCTAATTTAAGGAACCGATCAGGCATTCACCTGATGTGGGTTAGGGAAACTGTAGAAAATCGAAATCACAATATCTAGACGGGAATATGGACCACCGTGTTACTACAAACTCGTAATGGAGAGTCCTTGGACACAAATTTCCCTCAGTCTGATGTCTTCAACAGTTCAAACTACGTTTCCTGTAGAACAATTCAGGTCTCATAAAATAAACTCCGCACTGTATTAGGAGGAAATCCAATGGTATCTGGTGATCTCACTTGCGACGAAATAGGATCCCTCGGATCAAGCCGCCTTTCCATAAACTTTGCATCATGAACTTCGCTGATATGTACGGGCAGTACGATGTCTTCTGCGACACAGAGCCCAGTTATTTCTGTTTTTTATAAGAAGAAACTTCTTGACGGACGCGCAGTTCATTTTTGTGCACGTAAATCACGTATTTCGCAGTCACCGCTCTTCCGACACAGTCTCAGACTATCTTTTCGATGTTTGAGGCCGTGTCGCGCCTACACTCTACCCCTAAATAAGCTCTGATTGTAATGTACACTTTCACAGGCAAGTAAAAAATTTTCTGAAGCGACTGCAGAAAGCCTCTACATTGTAGCATGAACTAAGAGAAATACAATCTCGTGAAGAATGCATTAGTCTTCACTATCTCCTGCTGCATCACTTGACGCCTATGCAACTCGTATAACGGCACTGATAATCATGTTGATACATACTTGGCAAAATATAATTGAAACTTAATCAGGGATCAAGATGGAATGAACATTTATTTATCGATACATTCATAAGTATATTAATACGTTTGGCAGTGATTGCACTATTTTCTCGTTTTCATTGGTAAGCCAAAAGCATTTGGGGTGCTCTCCCCCTTCCCTTCACCCCCCCCCCTCTCTCTCTATCTCTCTCTCTCTCTCTCTCTCTCTCTCTCTCTCTCTCTCTCTTTCTGATGCCCCTGCTGTGCCAATATTTTCACCCCAGAGTAGTTCACACAACGCCCTATCGTAAAAGCATGATGACACGTTTTACGGATGCCAGTCTGACACGCATATCTGATTTTTATTAAATCGCGCTGAAAGGTAATGTCTCCGACACTTTTTTATGAAAACTCTTATTATTCATCTTTGCATACTTATCTCTCAACATATTCAACCTGGCGACGAACACATTTCTCCCAACGAGAGTCCAATTTGTAGAGACCGTCACTGTAGTGTGTTTGACTCTGTTGACGGAAACCTCACCTCTGCTTGCACCGCTTCATCACTGTCAAAGTGGAATCCTCGAAGGTGTTCAAGTTTTGGTAACACTAAAAAATAAGTGTGAATTCCTAAGGGACCAAACTGCTGAGGTCATCGGTCCCTACGAAACACTCACGTTGGTATTGGCAACATCAGTTCCTTCATTACGAACACGAGCAACACAACGTCGCACATTACTGATGTCGATACAATCATCTACGTACAAAACATCAATTCTTTCATGGGTTTCAATTGGAGGCACGTCTTCTGCGGTCAGAAACCCGATTACAGTACGCTGTTGCTCAGGCAACGACATCGTTACGTTACCCGGCGCCATTTTACACCCTCTACGGCAGTGGGTCACAACTTGCGTCAGCGAAGGGTTTCAAATGGTTCAAATGGCTCGAAGCACTATGAGCTTTAACATCTGAGGTCATCAGTCCCCTAGACTTAGGACTACTTAAACCTAACTAACCTAAGGACATCACACACATCCACGCCCGAGGCAGGATTCGAACCTGCGACCGTAGCAGCAGCGCGGTTCCGGACTGAAGCGTCTAGAACTGCTCGGCCACAGCGGCCGGCTCAGCGGAGGGGGAAAGTCGACTGAGTAATTGGATAAAACGGGGGTAATTACGGGGGAGATGACCAACAGCCGTGGTTCTCCGCTTTACAACGTTCCGCTCAGTTGATAGTGACACGTTGATGATTCCCTTGACTCATTATTTCAACAAAAAGTAACCATTTTTCATGGTTTTAGTTTCTAACAAAACTTAATATTATATAGCATGTCAGCACGTTTCCATTTTTCGGAAGTTAGACTGAGTAGTTACTGATACTTACATTCCAGGGCTGTATAGTTCTATCTACATACCGTCATGTTGTTCTTTTTTGCGTTATCGACCACGATATTTCATGCCGCATTATGGCCATCTCTCTCTGCCGATTAGAGGAGATGGGCATATCATCTTCGGGATGGTTATCCACCCCGTAAAACTTCGTGTATTTTTTAGTTTTGACGGGAATTCAATTTTTCTTTTTTTTTCTTTTCCGGATGCCAACTAAGTTCCTAAGATTGGTTCTACCAAAAGGAGAGAGAAAGAAGGAGGCTTCAAATTGCTATTAATAAAGTAAAAAACTATAACTATTCAATCAGAAAAGGTTATATAGAGTTTAAAATTCCTAGTAAAACCTTAGAGCCAAATAAAAAATCGGTTGCGATTCAAAAATTGTAGTGCATGGATTCCTGCATGGGTTTAGCCAATGAGGAAAGACGACTTGTGTCATTTCCTATAATTTCCCATACAAAACTTACCTCTAACAATTAGTTCAATAAAACATGTTAAGATTATTGGATATTCTTCTAATACGATTTCCAAATGTTCAAATGCGTGTGAATTCTTATTGGACGTAACTGCTAGGGTCATCAGTCTCTAAGCTAACACACTACTTAACCTAAATTATCCTACGGACAAACACACACACTCAGGCCCGAGGGAGGACTCGAACCTCCGCCGGGATCAGCCGAGCGGTCTAAGGCGCTGCAGTCATGGACTGTGTGGCTGGTCCCGGCGGAGGTTCGAGTCCTCCCTCGGGCATGTGTGTGTGTGTGTGTGTGTGTGTGTGTGTGTGTGTGTGTGTGTGTGTGTGTGTGTGTTTGTCCTTAAGGTAATTTAGGTTAAGTAGTGTGTAACCTTAGGGATTGATGACCTTAGCAGTTTAGTCTCATAAGATTTCACACACATTTGAACATTTGAATACGATTTCCTTTTAGTTTTTAAACCGTTTTGCCAACCTGCCATCTATCCCATGCGTGTCTGTCCGTCTAAACCTCACACACGAGTGACATGGCCAAAAGTTACAAAATTTAAAAAGAAATCTTATTTAGTTTGAAATTTGTTCAAATTTCGTGAACAATTTTTTTTATATAAATACGTGGAGCAATATGTGTTTTTGTATGTTAGGTTTTAATTTTGGCATTTAAAAAAATCATGACCATCGATCCCTGTAACTCCCTAACCGACATTGAAAATACAATAAAATTTTCGGAGGTATTACTTTTCAGGATGCCCTCGCAATAAAGATAGCGGTAAAAAAGTACCTTACTCGTTAACATTTAAAAAGAATGACAATTCAGAAACAAATCTGGATTCAAACAATGCGTATTTCAACACTTGTACGAATATCGCAACTTTCAGCCGATGCTACACAGGGGCATGAAGAGTAATGCAGTCTTCATGTGATAGTTATCTCTGGCCCTGCTATAGTATATAGTATTATGTAATAGCCTCAGGAAAGTTTTGACCAATTACGTTATCAGCGCTACTCGACGGCTGCCGCTCCCAGGTGGCATTTGAAAGTCCCTTTACGAAAGACTAGAAAAATCGGAGACCTTTGTCAGACGTTGTAGCCTACAGCACCTACCGAATTTAACGTTTAAAAGATAGTGGCATTAACACAGTGGATTCGCAGCCAGGCAGAACAAGATAAGAGATCGAAATTATGACACAGCTCGGTGTGCAAAACGTAAGGCTGCAACTAACTTTTCCATTATACGTCACTGCCAAGTGACACAGCCAGATGAAGCTCGAGTCATAAATAGAGAGAACTGCTACTTTTCAGTATAGAGGATAACTAAAAGAAATACGCAGTGAGACGAACAGAAATGACAGTTTTATTAAAAGACAATAATTACACTTAAATCATCGCGATTTATGTCGATCGTCTGGACATTACATAAAGCTGCTCCCATGCTGGCCAGAAGGTTGGTAAAGAGTTCTTCTCGTACGACGTTCCATTTCTCCAGCAGCGTCATTGACAGCTGCTGATATGGTCGCTGGTGCTTGTGGCGCATTGCCATACATCTCTCCAACGCAGCCACACGTACTCGATGGGATTTAAGTCGGGGGGGGGGGGGGGGTAGGAGGGGGGTGGAAGAGAAGGCCAGTCCATCAGCCGAATATCGTCTCGTTCCAAGAGCTACTCCACCTGCGCTGTTCCATGCGCTGTCATCCATAAAAATCAGACATGGTGAAAAGACGCACTTGGGGCAGGAGTATAGTGTCACAATAACGCTGACCTGCAGGTGGATTTGGAGGTCAGTACACCCACGCAACAATATCCATCCCCACGCCCAACACCTGGACGACCAAAACCCCCATGGTCGACAATGTTCCTGGGTGAATTATGTGTTCCCACCTGTCATCCTGTGAGAGTACGTCCAACATTGCTGAAAATGGTCGTTTTGGAAGTCCAGGCGTTACGGTGTCGTACTGACCCCCAAATTTGCCTATAACTATATGTGTCTCAACCCAGATACACGAGAAGCACGATTCCTTAAAATAACGTAATTACATTTCATCACAAATTGCCTTAATAATAATAATAACAATAGTAATAATCGTTGTTGTAGTTGCTTTCTGAAGGAACATGATTATTTTGTAGTGATGCTTACCTTTGATGGAAGAGTAGAGAAAAAAATGGCGAGATCGGAACGCAGTGCAGGCGGATTTCCAGTCTACCGTCTCGGTCCCACAAACGAGTTGCGCGACTGCTGGTGCTGTCGTATTGTATTCAATAGGATCATAAAACAGTGATCTTCGATTTCTCGAAAAAGTTTGAACGCGCATAACACTCACTTCATTATAAGTGTGACACGAAGGTGAACGTTGAGCTACAGTAGTCGAAATCGGTATAAAAGCATGGATTTTTGTAGGAAATCTAACATTGTCGATTGGCATGTGTGCACAGTGTATACATAATAGTATGAGATCCACTACACCGACTGATGCTGTCAATTGGTATCGCATTTGATGTCAGTAGTACAGTATATGACGAGATATCAGATGTTCAGGAAGTACAGGTAGAACTCGGTATAAAGGCAGTCAGTTCTGTACGGTGTTAGTGTGCGTGTGCATGCCTTTACTGCAGATAGGAAACACACACCATTAGTGACGGTGCGTGTTCTGTACATAAACCACGTTTCTGACAGTGCAACACGGAAAGCAGTCACCATGTGATGAAAAAGCATAAATTGGTGCGTACAAGGAAAGGGAACTCATTAATCGTCAAATCGCCAAGAAGTTAATTTTTCAAGTACGGCAACTGACAGTTTCGGAAGATAGGGCGCACGATATGGAGACAGCGGAAATTATGGGAAAAGGAGGAAAGTATCTGAAGCATCGAAACGGTTACGTTTGCGCAAAGCAACGGTAACAAACCGGTATTATTATCAACTTATTTCCGATTTAATGTTCCCAGTAACTGGCAGATGGGTACAACAAATTTTATCACATGAAAACATCTTGCAACCGTGAAACCTGCACTAATACCCAAACGTAAACAGGCTATATTATAATTTACTGAAAAACATATGTCATGGACTTCGGAATGGGATAAATTGATCCTCAGTGATGAGAAGAAGTTTAATTTATATGGACTAAATGGATTTCAGTGTGATTGGCATGATTTGAGAGCATAGCAGCTGATAAGAATCAGCGGAAATTTTGGTGCTGGAGGTTTTACGATTTGTGCAGCCTTCTGCACTAAAGTTAATCATGCGTTGCTTGGCTGAACACCAGAATGAACTCCAACATTTACACTGAAATGTTAGAGGCAAAATTGATTAAAATTTATGAGGACATTGGGACGAAAATGTAATTCCTCAACAAGATACTGCATCTGTGCACGTTTTTGCAACAACCAAAAAATGGTTTGAAGATATCGATGTCTTGCCCTTGCATGCAGGTAGCCCCCATATGAACCCCGTGAGAAACCTTTGGGGAACACTTGCAAGGCGTGTTTATCGTAATGGAAGATAATTTGAGACCGTATGTGAGCTGAGAAGAGCGATTCGGGAAGAGTGGGCAACAATTTCACTGCAAGAACTACGCACCTTCACAAAATTAGTGCCGGAAAGAATTTTTGACATTATTAGGAAGAACAGAAGTTGGACAAAGTACTAATAATGTGATACCGCAACAGGACGGTGAATGCCTTAATGCTAAATTCCAGGCAAGAAATGCAAACGCCATATTTCGATACTCCTGTTATTAAATAAACCACGCAATTCTGCCATGACTGTTTATGTCTTACATGTATCTACTAGATTCATAATAAATTCAATAAATGTTTGCTTCAGACGTTATATAATTAGTTTCCTAGGAACCCTGCCTTTATACTGAATTCCACTACTTACGTATGTATTCTTCGTATTTGTTACTATCCAAGTAGATTCTCCTTCTCGCGAAACATCAATCACGTCATGTCGAGTACTGCTACGTATGCAGGTTTGTAAGTCAGCCTCGCAGCTCGCACGTCGCTTTTTCTTATCAGCTGATGTGTTTAATCTGCAGAGCTGCACTAAGCTGCCTCCGAGCCATTGGGGTCCGCGGCAAGCTAGGATTAGTTGGCTGTGGCATTAACGTGTCCAAACATCCGAATACATAACGTCCAATTCCCTGGATACCGAATTCTCAAAAGCGATTTACAGCAGCCAAACAGTATAATTTCAAATTCCACTTAATAATTTATAAGGAGAATAAAGCACTATAGGTAAAACTTGGTACACAATGTATTCCTCGCTGCTCTTTGGCTTTCCGCACCTATGTTTCACTACAGAATACGACACAACTGCACACATTTTCACAGAACACGCGAACAAGACCAGATGAGCACTACTGGCGGGGCAGAGAAAGCGACTGTTCAGTGAGATTTTACAGTGTACAACAACTACACAAATTAAATATTTAACCAGATGATCGACAGAAACAGTAAAGATGTGTCTCATTTTGTCGTTCACGCTAGAATAATAAAGAATGCTGATACATAAGAAGAAATTATTTCCATTGGCGTCATAGCATCAGATGGAGTTACACTGCACCCGACTACCAATTGCAGAACTTGCTGAGTGGCGCTTGTTCACAGTATGGTTGAACTTAACAATAAACGAAGCGTGGACTAGCCTTTGTTACATTCAGTACGCCATCTGTTGACGCAGACGGACATCTGTTTGTGGATGTTAGTATGGAGCATGTCCACTTTTCGCCGTCATGCCGTTTTGAACTCTGCTGAGTACACTCATAAGGAGTGTCTGAATTAGAGGAATGGCATCCCTTTCTTTCTCAAGGGCAGAAACCATTGGAGGTAGTGATGTTAGTCGCTGCGATCTGGAGCGAATTCGTCGATCTAGCTCATCCCAAAAGTGTTCTTTTCGGTTCAGGTCCAGACCCATGGCAGGGCTGGCCACTTCATACCAGGAATATTACTGCCCGCAAACCATTGCTGCATTATGCCTTGTCATGCTGAAACAGTCACTGTCTCCGAACGGTTTCTCTATCGTAAGCATAACATAATGCTTAAAATGTGTTCATATCCTTGGGCATCTAATGGTTTCTTAAACTCAATAAGGGGACCACACCCTAACCACGAAAACCACCCCCAAACGGGGACATTACCTTAACCACCACAGTTCACTGTTGGCACTACAGCCGGCCGGAGTGGCCGTGCGGTTCTGAGCGCTACAGTCTGGAGCCGAGCGACCGCTACTGTCGCAGGTTCGAATCCTGCCTCGGGCATGGATGTGTGTGATGTCCTTAGGTTAGTTAGGTTTAATTAGTTCTAAGTTCTAGGCGACTGATGACCTCAGAAGTTAAGTCGCATAGTGCTCAGAGCCATTTGAACCATTTGTTGGCACTACATCTACAGCTACATAGATACTCTGCAAATCATTTAAGTTCCTGGCAGAGGGTTCATCGAACCACCTTCACAGTTCTCTGTTATTCCAATCTCGTATAGCGCGCGGGAAGAATGAACACCTATATCTTTCCGGACGAGCTCTAATTTCCCTTATTTTATCATGGTGATCGTTTCTCCCTATGTAGGTCGGTGTCAACAAAATATTTTCGTATTCAGAGAAGAAAGTTGGTGATTGGAATTTCGTGAGAAGATTCCGTCGCCACGAAAAACGCCTTTCTTTTAATGATGTCCATCCCAAATCCTGTATCATTTCTGTAATACTCTCTCACATATTTCGCGCTAATACAAAATGTGCTGCCTTTCTTTGAACTTTTTCGATGTAATCAGTCAGTGTATAACACTGCAACTGGTTTTACGTAGCTTATGCAATCAAATACCAAGTTTGGTTTATTGCTTACGGTCCTCCAACAGAGCAAATAGTTCTGTCACAGAAAAGCCACGTATAACACTCCTGTCTGCTACTACTATACCATAACCCCAAAGTTGGAGGCAGGTTGTGAAATAAAACTATCTTGTTAAAGCAATTATGGTACAACGCAACAGAGCAGTGTTACCCTCTGAGAGGAATTTTGTTATAATGACCGCGTTGTACCTAACGAAAGTGGCTTACCGGGAGTGAAAGTCAGAATTACTTAAATATTCAAACAGTAACAAATAATATTTTACCTAGCTACACTGTTTGAAGAATAAAGGAAACGGTCGCCAGCCTAATTAGGCAAGAGAATGATCAACGTTCTTGTTTAAGAAAACAGTTATTAGTAACTTTAACGGACAAACACAACCTATATTTTACCACACACGAGTGAAATAAACTTTGACAACTGCGTATGTTCACAGCTGACAGAGCAGGACAGACTATTTGCATAAATATAACAGATAACGGAACACACTATTACTTTCAAGGCTTATTCAAACCGAATAGGTTTTATAACATTACTATTAATATTCACTGCAGAATCATAAATTGGACATAGGTTAAGTCTCTCTCAGTTAAATACTTTACTATTTAAAATGAAAGTTAACTGGAATCCACTAATAGGTTGCTTCTCACTGTCTTTTGAATAAAGAAATTATTGTTTTCATAGATAGTGGTCTTTCTATTAATAGATATCTAGCATGAGCACAATAGACAAACTGTTGATCCTGTTACACCATTAATGTTGTTGTTGTTGTGGTCTTCAGTCCTGAGACTGGTTTGATGCAGCTCTCCATGCTACTCTATCCTGTGCAAGCTTCTTCATCTCCCAGTACCTACTGCAACCTACATTCTTCTGAATCTGCTTAGTGTATTGATGTCTTGGTCTCCCTCTACGATTTTTACCCTCCACGCTGCCCTCCAATGCTAAATTTGTGATCCCTTGATGCCTCAAAACATGTCCTACCAACCGATCCCTTCTTCTAGTCAAGTTGTGCCACAAACTTCTCTTCTCCCCAATCCTATTCAATACCTCCTCATTAGTTACGTGATCTACCCACCATATCTTCAGCATTCTTCTGTAGCACCACATTTCGAAAGCTTCTATTCTCTTCTTGTCCAAACTGGTTATCGTCCATGTTTCACTTCCACACATGGCTACACTCCATACAAATACTTTCAGAAACGGCTTCCTGACACTTAAATCTATACTCGATGTTAACAAATTTCTCTTCTTCAGAAACGATTTCCTTGCCATTGCCAGTTTACATTTTATATCCTCTCTACTTCGACCATCATCAGTTATTTTACTCCCTAAATAGCAAAACTCCTTTACTACTTTAAGTGTCACATTTCCTAATCTAATCCCCTCAGCATCACCCTATTTAATTTGACTACATTCCATTATCCTCGTTTTGCTTTTGTTGATGTTCATCTTATATCCTCCTTTCAAGACAATGTCCATTCCGTTCAACTGCTCTTCCAAAGTCCTTAGCTGTCTCTGACAGAATTACAATGTCATCGGCGAACCCCAAAGTTTTTACTTCTTCTCCACGAATTTTAATACCTACTCCGAATTTTTCTTTTGTTTCCTTTACTGCTTGCTCAATATACAGATTGAATAACATCGGGGAGAGGCTACAACCCTGTCTCACTCCTTTCCCAACCACGGCTTCCCTTTCATGCCCCTCGACTCTTATAACTGCCATCTGGTTTCTGTACAAATTGTAAATAGCCTTTCGCTACCTGTATTTTACCCCTGCCACCTTCAGAATTTGAAAGAGAGTATTTCAGTTAACGTTGTCAAAAGCTTTCTCTAATTCTACAAATGCTAGAAACGTAGGTTTGCCTTTCCTTAATCTTTCTTCTAAGATAAGTCGTAAGGTTAGTATTGTCTCACGTGTTCCAACATTTCTACGGAATCCAAACTGATCTTCCCCGAGGTCCGCTTCTACCAGTTTTTCCATTCGTCTGTAAAGAATTCGCGTTAGTATTTTGCAGCTGTGACTTATTAAACTAATAGTTCGGTAATTTTCACATCTGTCAACACCTGCTTTCTTTGGGATTGGAATTATTATATTCTTCTTGAAGTCTGTGGGTATTCCGCCTGTCTCATACATCTTGCTCACCAGATGGTAGAGTTTTGTCATGAACTCTTCACGCAGTATCTTATCTCCCATTTCATCTTCATCTACATCCTCTTCCATTTCCATAATATTGTCCTCAAGTACATCGCCCTTGTATAAACCCTCTATATACTCCTTCCACCTTTCTGCCTTCCATTCTTTGCTTAGAACTGGGTTGCCATCTGAGCTCTTGATATTCATACAAGTGGTTCTCTTCTCTCCAAAGGTCTCTTTAATTTTCCTGTAGGCAGTATCTATCTTACCCCTAGTGAGACAAGCCTCTACATCCTTACATTTGTCCTCTAGCCATCCCTGCTTAGCCATTTTGCGCTTCCTGTCGATCTCATTTTTGAGACGTTTGTATTCCTTTTTGCCTGCTTCATTTACTGCATTTTTATATTTTCTCCTTTCATCAATTAAATTCAATATTTACCGAGCGAGGTGGCGCAGTGGTTAGACACTGGACTCGCATTCGGGAGGACGACGGTTCAATCCCGCGTCCGGCCATCCTGATTTAGGTTTTCCGTGATTTCCCTAAATCGCTCCAGGTCAATGCCGGGATGGTTCCTTTCAAAGGGCACGGCCGACTTCCTTCCCCATCGTTCCCTAATCCGATGAGACCAATGACCTCGCTGTCTGGTCTCCTTCCCCACAACAACCAACCAACCAATTCAATATTTCTTCTGTTACCCAAGGATTTCTATTAGCCCTCGTCTTTTTATCTACTTGATCCTCTGCTGCCTTCACTACTTCATCCCTCAGAGCTACCCATTCTTCTTCTACTGTATTTCTTTCCCCCATTCCTGTCAATTGTTCCCTTATGCTCTCCCTGAAACTCTCTACAACCTCTGGTTCTTTCAATTTATCCAGGTCCCATTTCCTTAAATTCCCGCCTTTTTGCAGTTTCTTCAGTTTCAATCTGCGGTTCATAACCAATAGATTGTGGTCAGAATCCACATCTGCCCCTGTAAATGTCTTACAATTTAAAACCTGGTTCCTAAATCTCTGTCTTACCATTATGTAATCTATCTGATACCTTTTAGTATCTCCAGGATTCTTCCAGGTATACAACCTTCTTTCATGATTCTTGAACCAAGTGTTAGCTATGATTAAGTTATGCTCTGTGCAAAATTCTACAAGGCGGCTTCCTCTTTCATTTCTTCCCCCCAATCCATATTCACCTACTATGTTTCCTTCTCTCCCTTTTCCTACTGGTGAATTCCAGTCACCCATGACTATTAAATTTACGTCTCCCTTCACTACCTGAATAATTTCTTTTATCTCGTCATACATTTCATCAATTTCTTCATCATCTGCAGAGCTAGTTGGCATATAAACTTGTACTACTGTAGTAGGCATGGGCTTTGTGTCTATCTTGGCCACAATAATGCGTTCACTATGCTGTTTGTAGTAGCTAACCCGCACTCCTATTTTTTTATTCATTATTAAACCTACTCCTGCATTACCCCTATTTGATTTTGTATTTATAACCCTGTAATCACCTGACCAAAAGTCTTGTTCCTCCTGCCACCGAACTTCACTAATTCCCACTATATTTAACTTTAACCTATCCATTTCCCTTTTTAAATTTTCTAACCTACCTGCCCGATTAAGGGATCTGACATTCCACGCTCCGATCCGTAGAATGCCAGTTTTCTTTCTCCTGATAACGACGTCCTCTTGAGTAGTCCCCGCCCGGAGATCCGAATGGGGGACTATTTTACCTCCGGAATATTTTGCCCAAGAGAACGCAATCATCATTTAATCATACAGTAAAGCTACGCCATTAATATGCACTTTTAATACACAAGGGGAGTCCAATATTGTCTTCCAGTTACTTGTTACCTAGCATTAGCACAATAGACAAACTGTGGATCCTTTTATTTCTTTAATATGCATTTCCAATATACAACAGGTACAAACACGTAGCAAACATGAATATATAACTATACACTATTGCAGTTTTCCACTTTTACTACAGTGAAACATAATGTTGACAAATTTACAAGAAACTGACACACCTTTTAAAATATACTCCAGGCAGCACTATGATCATTAACTAAGCAACACCTCATAAGCCTCAATTTTACGAACTTTTAATCTTTAAAAGAAACAGTAAATTGTCTTTATGACCACAGTCTTCTACTTTCGAGTAAATGATTAAATAGGTGACTTTCAAACTTCACAAAATTACATTTACTACCTCCCACAATTTGACTAGATCCATAATAAATCTGAATATTCCCTTCTTATCAAAGATCAAACAACATTATGTAATTAACTCTCTGACTTTGAGGCTTTCATTTTTTCCACAAACTGGGACACTCGGTAATCATAGTTCAAATGGAGAGGAACCTGAGAGGTGTTGTGATAGGGAAAAACTCAAGGTAGGTACATAAATTCAGTTATAAGTTACCTTGTATTTGAGCACACTAACACATCCAATAAGCTGATCCTTCACTGTATATTATTATAGTATTCCGTTGTAGTGATTGCGCAATGTGGTTGCAACTGCATGTTGGTAGGTGGATTTGTAGCCAGAATTGCTGGACTCTGTCCCTTCTTGGTGGCGATGATAGATAACAATTCCAGAATCGTTCCAGCTATTTATCCATCCATCCGAGGCATTGGAAAGTGGCAGAAAAAGCGTCTCTCGGAACCAGCACAATATACAACTTTTACATAGCAGTGCACAGTTTGGTAGTTCGTCCCCGACTGACTCTTGTTCCACCTTTTCTACCTAGGCCAACCACAATTTGCGCACGCTACTCAGTTCCGTTCCCGAGGGGAACCACACTATCTTTTACACACAAGATAACTAATAATTCTAAGTGATGGTCAGCAGTTTACATACAGCAAACAAACGCATTAAATAAAACAGAACATTTACACATATTGACATTTCTACAAAAAATTATTCACACAGAAATTACAATTATATACAGTAAGTTTTGTTCCCTCCAAATGGGACAAAGAATTTAAATGACAGATATACTACATTGCATAGAATCAAATCATGACATCAAAGTTTTAACAAATAACGGAGTATAGAATTTTGTGTTATCGATTCAATCAAACACATTTACAGAAGCTCAACGATGTAACATTAAATAAAACAAAAGGCAAAATAAATCAGTAGAGTATTAGAACTATGGTGTTACAAGTGCTATCTGGTAAGGATCCCACACCGCCCAACAGTGTTCTAAAAGAGGACGGACAAGCGTAGTGTAGGCAGTCTCCTTAGTAAGTCTGTTACATTTTCTAAGTGTCCTGCCAATAAAACGCAGTCTTTGGTTAGCCTTCCCTACAACATTTTCTATGTGTTCCTTCCAATTTAAATTGTTCGTAATTGTAATACCTAGGTATTTAGTTGAATTTACGGCTTTTAGATTAGACTGATTTATTGTGTTATCGAAGTTTAACGCGTTCCTTTTAGCACTCATGTGCATGACCTCACACTTTTCGTTATTTAAGGTCAACTGCCACTTTTCGCACCATTCCGATATTTCTTCTAAATCGTTTTACAGTTTGTTTTGATCTTCTGATGACTTTTTTAGTTGATAAACGACAGCGTCATCTGCAAACAACCGAAGACGGTTGCTCAGATTGTTTTCAAAATCGTTTATATAGATAAGGAACAGCAAAGGGCCTATAACACTACCTTGGAGAACGCCAGAAATCACTTCTGTTTTACTCGATGACTTTCCGTCAATTACAACGAACTGTGACCATATGGCAGCAGGTAGCGTTTTCCAGGCATTCGCCAAAACCAAAACCTTTGCATTGAATTGCTACAACAGGGTATAGCGTGACAGTCGTCAACTGTCCAGTGGCGTCGCCTCTTGCATCACCTCAAACGTCGGATAGCATTGACAACAGAACTGTGTTGATTGGGAGGAGATGCACGTGCTAGCTGTGCTTCTGGTAGAACTTTGGAATCACGAATGGTTCCTTCGGCTATGTTCATGCTATTTTTTACAGTCACTCTCCGCAGTGCTCTAAGATCCCCCTCAGTAACTACATGAGGTCTAAATGGTCTTGGTTCAGCAGTAACTGTTCCTTCGTGTTTTAGTTTCACAAACACATGAAGATGCGTTTCCGCAGCTTTAGAAGGGGTGAAATGTGTCTGATGGATTTTTTAACTCAGGTGACATTCACTAACTACCGCACGTTCGAAGTCACTGAACTTTCCTGTCCGATTCGTTCTGCTCTTACTGCTTGTCTACTGGCGACGCTAAACTCCTCGCCTCCTCTTCCATATAAATGGTAGAATCGTGCAGTATCGGCCGGCTGACAGTAGCGACAACTTCTGTGATTTCTCTTTCTGCCTCCAATTCGCAGAAGTGTCCAGCAACCAGAAGCAAGCTTGTGCACTGGGGTAGGATGTTTTCTTCTCCTCTTCAGTGTTTTTTTCTACTTTGAGTGCACGAAGAAGGTTGCTGTACCTCTTAGCGCACGGAACAGATTTTGAGGCCTGTTCAAAAATGTTCAAATGAGTGTGAAATCTTATGAGACTTAACTGCTAAGGTCATCAGTCCCTAAGCTTACACACTATTTAACCTAAATTATCCTAAGGACAAACACACACACCCATGCCCGAGGGAGGACTCGAACCTCCGCCGGGACCAGCCACACAGTCCATGATTGCTGCGCCTGAGACCGCTCGGCTAATCCCGCGCGGCTGAGGCCTGTAGTACTCCTTTTTATGGTAACTGATTAATTTCTTTGAAGTGTTTTGTTTATCTATGTCATTTCAAAAATGACATCTAACAAACGTTTCATAAAAATTTCTGTAGAGGGACGTACAATATGACCTACATCCCACTGCGTGTTTGTCGTACAGTACCGGCCCCTCCATTGTCTTGCAGTATCAGCCGGAAGAAACGTCAATTTGTAAATTACATTTTCTTCTTGTTACTTCTTTACCGACTGAAATGCCGGAAAATGAGGGAAAAGAAAGAGGAGAATGGAATAAAGAGTGCGTGAGAAGGGCTGTGAGCAAGGTTATGTCTAACAAAATAACAGCGAGGAATGCAGTTGAAGTGTATCAGTAAAAGAGAAAGATCGACACCGAAGAGAAGAGAATAAAAACAGAAGAAATAAAGTTTGAAATAGAGTTGAAGTAAGCTGGTCACGCAAAAGGTGGACATGGACAGTCATTTACAAAGCAGCGAAGAAAATTTGAATGTTCTCGAAATTTACTGTAGATAATTGGTCAACAAAAGAGACTGAAACGTGCATTGTGTTTGGACTCATTTGAAGAAAACAGGGTGCTGTTTAACAACTAACCAGCTGTTGTGGCCGAACGGTTCTAGGCGCTACAGTCTGGAACCACGCGACCGTTACGGTCGCAGGTTCGAATCCTGCCTCGGGCATGGATGTGTGTGATGTCCTTAGGTTAGTTAGGTTTAAGTAGTTCTAAGTTCCAGGGGACTGATGACCTCAGATGTTAAGTCCCATAGTGCTCGGAGCCATTTGAACCATTTCTTGTAACACGTGTTGAGACTGGGCACGTATCGAATGTTTGGATCAGGAGAATATTTTATAGTTTCTTTGCGATCTCTGTAAAATAGTGGGTCAAACGTTGGTGAACTGAGCTGAAGTAGCAACAATAAATTCCCTTGCTTATGTGTTCTTTTACAATGATGCGCGGAACACGGCGCTGCTCTCGTCAACGCCTATATAAGACAACAAGTGTCTGGCCCAGTTGTTAGATCGGTTACTGCTGCTACAATGGCAGGTTATCAAGATTTAAGTGAGTTTGAACGTGCTGTTACAGTCGGCGCACGAGCGATGGGACACAGTATCTTCGAGGTAGCGATGATATGGATATTTTCCCGTATGACCATTTCACGAGTGGACCATGAAATCAGGAACCCTGCAAAACATCAAATATCAGACATCGCTGCGACCGGAAAAAGATCCTGCAACAACGGGACCACGACGACTGAAGACAATCGTTCAACGTGACAGAAGTGCAACTCTTCCGCAAATTGCTGCAGATTTCAATGTTACGTAATCAACATGTTCAGCGTGCGAACCATTCAACGAAAAATCATAGATATGGGCTTACGCAGCCGAAGGCCCATTCGTGTACCTTTGCTGACTGCACGACACAAAGCTTTACTCCTCGCTTGGGCCCGTCAACACCGACATTGGACTCTTGATGACTGGAAACATGTTGCGTGGTCGAACGAGTCTCGTTTCAAATTGTATCGAGTGGATGGACGTATACGGGTATGGGGACAACCTAATGAATCAATCAGTGGACTCTCTATGTCAGCAGGGGGCTGTTACAGCTTTCGGAGGCTCTGTAATGGTGTGGGACGTGTGCAGCTGGAGTGATATGGGACCCCTGACACGTCTAGATACTGCTTTGACAGATGACACGTACATAAGCATCCTGTGTTATCAGCTGCAGCCATTCATGTCCATTCTGCATTCCGACGGACTTGGGCAATTCCAGCAGGACAATGCGACAACCCACTCGTCTAGAATTGCTGCAAAGTGGCTCCAGGAACACTCTTCTGAGTTTAAACACTTCCGCTGGCCACCAAACTCCCCAGACATGAACATTATTGAGCATATCTGGTATGCCCTGCTACGTGTTGTTCAGAAGAGATCTCCACCCCTCGTGCTCTTAATGGATTTATGGACAGCCCTGCTGGATTCATGGTGTCAGTTCCTTCCAACACTACTTCAGACGTTAGTCCAGCCCATGCCACGTCGTGTTGCGCCATTTCTGCGTGCTCGCGGGGGCCCTTCACGATATGTGTACCGGTTTCTTTGGCTGGAAAAGACCATCTTCGATGCTGCAAGAAACCTTCTACACACCTTATCATTGTGGCTCTTTTACTTTCGATTCAATTAAGTACCATAAATAACAAATAAAAATCATTACACATTGCTATTCACGTTTTCATTAATTGTGTTCATTAATATTAGGATTAATGTCCGCGGCTCGTGGTCTTGCGGTAGCGTTCTCGCTTCCCGCGCACGGGGTCCCGGGTTCGATTCAGGACTGGGTGTTGTGTGTATTTCATCATCATTTCATCCTCATTCACTCGCAAGTCGCCGTAGTGGCGTTAAAGAACTTGTGGAGCGGTCGCCGAACCGCCCCGGGAGGGGTCTCCCGGCCACCTATGCCATACGCTCATTATTACTGTTAGGATTAATAACTACAGTTACAAATCAAAGTCATAAAACCTAAGACGGCCGATACTGCACGACTCTTCGCTACCGAAGTGCCCGTATATCGTGACATCTAGCGTTCAGTTCCGTGTTACGTAGTGGTGGCCGGACACTTTTAAGCGAATAGGGTATTTGCTTGCGCCCGACGAACATTCCCAGAGCGTGCAGTATGGTCGTTTGTTTACCTAAGGATCGAACCTACAACAAAAAAAGTATAGAGCAGCATCTGTGACGTCAAGTATGTACTACAACCACGCGAAAGTAACAAAATCGGCGACTAGTTGGGTACACGGTTCCCTTGTTGGATGACGAGAACTGCACGAGAGAGCTGCAGGCGTGGAATGGTAGCGACGTGACGAGTGTTTGTGGAGCTGAGCTGAGTTGACACACGGAGCGCCATCGACCCGAGGAAAGAGTCTGACGGCATGGCAGACTAGCGAGTGCTCGGCAGTGCCGGCCGCGACTCAATTGGGATTAATGAGAGGGCAGGCCTGCTCAGAGTCGCTGGGTGACGCCTCTGGAGGCGGCGCTTCAGCGAACAGCTGGGTACGACGAGGCGGTGGCGCCGCGGCAGGGGCCGCTGTAGAGAGCCTGGGGAATACAGGACCATGCAGGGTTCACCTTGTGGTGCTAGCTGTCCATCCTTCTAGAGATGGTTGCAGGGGCTCGGCTGTTCGATACAGTCGTCTAGTTTGCAAACTTGTTTTATTTGGCTACCAGTTTCAGCGTTCAGCATTTTATTATTTCGTTGAGTGACTGTAGGAGGATACAAGATGACTTAGACAGGATTTGTGATTGGTGTAAAGAATGGCAGCTAACTCTAAATATAGATAAATGTAAATTAATGCAGATGAATAGGAAAAAGAATCCCGTAATGTTTGAATACTCCATTAGTAGTGTAGCGCTTGGCACAGTCACGTCGATTAAATACTTGGCTGTAACATTGCAGAGCGATATGAAGTGGGACAAGCATGTAATGGCAGTTGTGGGGAAGGCGGGAAGGTTGTGGGGGAGGACGACTGTCTTCGGTTCATTGGTAGAATTTTGGGAAGATGTGGTTCATCTGTAAACGAGTCCGCTTATAAAACACTAATACGACCTATTCTTGAGTACTGCTCGAGCGTTAGGGATCCCTGTCAGGTCGGATTGAGGGAGGACATAGAAGCAATTCAGAGGCGGGCTGCTAGATTTGTTACTGGAAGGTTTGATCATCACGCGAGTGTCACGGAAATGCTTCAGGAACTCGGGTGGGAGTCTCTAAAGGAAAGGAGGCGTTCTTTTCGTGAATCGCTACTGAGGAAATTTAGAGAACCAGCATTTGACGCTGACTGCAGTACAATTTTACTGCCGCCAACTTATATTTCGCGGAAAGACCACAAAGATAAGAGATATTAGGGCTCGTACAGAGGCATATAGGCAGTCATTTTTCCATCGTTCTGTTTGGGAGTGGAACAGGGAGAGAAGGTGCTAGTTGTGGTACGAGGTACCCTCCACCACGCACCGTATGGTGGATTGCGGAGTATGTATGTAGATGTAGAACATCTTCCGGCCCCTGACCGACGTGTAGGAAGATCCTACCCCGGTGCTGATCAAAGTAGGGGACAGCAATACTGGTATTAGTAGATTTTAGCTGTAACGATCACTTTAACCATAACCTGCCGACTTGAGATCTAGAATCTTCCTACACGTCGGTGGCCAAGAACCTCGTCCATGCCAATGAGCACGGATTCCAACAATATGGTTCAAATGGCTCTGAGCACTATGGGACTTAACATCTGAGGTTATCAGTCCCCTAGAACTTAGAACTACTTAAACCTAACTAACCTAAGGACATCACACACATCCATGCCCGAGGCAGGATTCGAACCTGATTCCAACAATACCGGTCAAGCGAAATCAAGTTGGCGTACTTTACGCCTGACATCCTGAAAACCGTGAACCATAACAAAAATATGGATGCAGTACTTCTTTAAGCACTTTAACTGTGTATTGCGCCAATGATTAATAATTTAAGTACGGTTATGTGATCAGACTGATGATTTGTTGCTAGGGACGAGGCAGAATGTTGGCCTCCGTGGAGAGCCATCGACAAATATAAACTGAGGTGACAAAAGTCATCCGCTAGTAATATACACATATACAGAGGTAGGTAGTATCGCATGCACAAGCTATAAAAAGGCGTTGCATCGGTGGAGCTGTCATTTCTACTCGGATGACTAATGTGAAAAAGTTCCCGACCTGATTATGGCTGCACGGCGGAAATTGGTTGGTTGGTTGATTTGGGGGAGACGACCAAACAGCGAGGTAATCGATCCCATCGGAGTAGGGAAGGATGGGGCAGAAAACCGGCCGTGCCCTTTCAAAGGAACCATCCCGGCAATCGCCTGAAGCTATATACGGAAATCACGGAAAACCTAAATCAGGATGGCCGGAGGCGGGTTTGAACCGTCGTCTTCTCGAATGATAGTCCAATGTGCTAATCACTGCACCACCTCGCTCGGTACGGCCGAAATTAACAGACTTTAAACGCAGAATGGTAGTTGGATCTAGAAGAATGGGACATTCGGTTTCGAAAATACTTAGAGAATTCAATATTCCGAGATCCACATTGTCAAGAGTGTGCCGAGAATACCAGATTTCAGGTATTACCAGGGACAACACAGTGGCCGACGGATTTCACTGAACGATGGTGTTTGCGTAGACTTGAAAGTGCTAACAGACAAGCAACAATGAGTAAAATAACTGCAGAAATCACTGTGGAGCATACGTCGAACGTATCCCTTAGGACAGAGCGCCCAAAATTGGCGTTAATGGGCTATGGCAGCAGAAGGCCAAAGTAAGTGCCTTTGCTAACAGAACAACATCGCCTGCGGTGCCCGTCCTCGGCTCGTAAACATATCGGTTGGATCCTAGACGACTGAAATACCGTGACCTGGTCGGATGAGTCCAAATTTCAGCTGGTAAGAGCTGATGGTAGGGTTCGTGTGTGGCGGAGGCATTACGAAGTAATGGATCCAAGTTGTGAACAAAGCGCCGTGTAAGCTGGTGGTGGCTCGATAATGGTGTGGGCTGTGTTTACGTGGAATTAACTGGGTCATCTGATCGACTTAAGCGATTATTGACTGTAAATGGTTACGTTCAGCTACTTGGAGACTTTTGTGGCCATTCATGGACTTCACGTTCACAAAAAATGGTGGAATTTATGAGGGTGACAGTGCGATATGTCACTGGGCCTCAAATGTTCGCCACTGGTTTGAAGAACGTTCTGGATAATACGAGAGAATGATTCGGCCACCCAGATCGCCAGATATGAAGCCCATCGAACATTTATGGGACATAATCGAGAGGTCAGTTCGTGCACAAACTCTTGCACCGGAACACTTCCGCAGTTATGGCTCAGTACTTCCAACCACTTGAGCCCATGCCTACGCCGGCAACAGCAGTTCCGACACGATGTTAGGAGGTACCTCACGACTTTTGCCACCTCATTGTCATATCGCATTGAGCAAATAGGGTGAACCAAAAGGCCAGAGACAAATTTTAATATTTGGTTCAAAAATGGTTCAAATGGCACTAAGCACTGTAGGACTTAACATCTGAGGTCATCAAACCCCTATACTTAGAATTACTTAAACGTAACTAACCTAAGGACATCACACACATCCATGCCCGAGGCAGAATTCGAACCTGCGACCGCAGCAGCAGCGCGGTTCCGGACTAAAGCGCTTAGAACCGCTCGGCCACAGCGGACGGCTAAGATTTGTTAGTATGAACCAAAACAAGAAATAAAAGTCTAGTCAGCATGGGCTCTAAAATGCATGCCTTACGGGCTAGGAGCACATAGTCATCTTCTCTGCTGTGAAGCACATTTCATCTACTGAACAAGTGTATGCACTTTACAGCCGTGGCTAATGGACCTTCTTCTTGTCTTGTCCACAATACCACCTCTGAAAGTTTGTCAGTGGAGTTCTCCTTCACCCTTTTTGCCCATGTGACATGCCTTCTGTATCATGGTGTAGAAGGTACTCGTGATGTACGCGACAGAAGCGTGTTAGGATCCTTACTCTTCCTGTGCCATGTTTTAATGACCTGGAATAATAATTGTAATTTCAGACTTCTTTCACATTCAAATACCATCTGGAATGAAGTACTATCCAGAAAAAATAGAAAAGTCTCGAGGTTGGACTAATAAAAAATATAGAATAGTTATGCTGGTGGTTTTAAAGCTGCAGGTGCTCTACGAAGTCTTCCCCCACTTAAGTAAAACCCACGAAACGTTCATACAAGCATGTGAAACAGTCATAAATGTTCTCCTTTGCGTTGCTCTTCAACTCTCCCGTCGCATTTGCTGACGGTTAGATCATTACAGCGTTGACCTTTCATGTGAATTTCTTCACTGACTCGTTTTGTGGTAGGCTTGTCTTGATAACATCAAACGACGTCACCTGTGACGATTTTTTTCCTGAAAAGAAATGTCTGTGTTTTGCCTTTCAATCAAGTCACGGCTGACCACGCGACGTTATTTTCGTTCGGGAGTCAAGGTGCACGGGAGAAAATTTGCACACACTTTTCTTTTCTTCAAAACAATCTCGAGAATATCCCAAACACTTGATTATGATATGTTGCTCCATTGCGATTTGCGGCACAAAAACGTTGACTACGACCGCACGTCCACTCTTTAATCTGCCTACTAACAAACAGACTGGTGGAAAGCACAGCTTTTGTTTACTATTCTTAATTCAAGACTTTGGTTCTTAGTTAAAGAGTTCCAGCTCCCACCGTAACTGACAAAAAATTTCGGACTGGCGCAGTGATTAGCGGTTTGCTTTAAAATGTAAAATTTTGCACTTCACAAAATGCAAAAAATATAGTACCCACTCACCACAATGTCAGTAATCACAATCGCACTAGTACCTGAATGTAGCATTTAGTGGGGTTTTCAAATGGACGGAGCACGTGGGCTAAGCCGTAAGTAAAGCAGAGGGTAGACTTGGGTTCAATTGTAGAATACTGGGAAAACGCGGTTTGTCTTACAACGAAACTGCTTACAAATCACCGGTGTAGCACACCCGAGAATACTGATCAAGCGCGTGTGATACCCGTACCAGATAGGACTAACAGGGGATAAGGATCGTATACAAAGAAGCGCAACACTAATAGTGACAAGTCTGTTTGGTTCTCGGGAGAGCGTCACGAAAATTCTTTAAAACCTGAATTCGTAGACGTCTGAAGTTAGATGTCAAACATGTTGCGACCGACAGCACAAGACGAATAACGACAGGATTGTCTGAATCAAGAAAGAGCGACACCGAAATGTTGAAAAAAATCTAATCTGGTCTGATCTAGGAAATACTACAACACCCTAAGTACCGGTTGCGTAGGAATTGCGAATACCATACGAGATAAATTATTCTGCGCGCAGAGGGGTTGTAAGCAGAGGTGTGCATATTCTCCTTCCAGCCTGCCTGTCTCTATCTCCGCCGCAACCATTAAAGCAGTACAGCCTAGCGCTACAGAGTCACAAGAGTACATGTGTACTGAAGCACAGTGATTAAAGCAGGCCAACTTGCGTTTCCTCAGGCCTGACAAGCTTCACGCGATCCGTTCAGCCTGCAGCACCTGACAACAGGTTGAGCTATCAGTCCAATCACGTATATGTTTGCGTAGGTAGTTTCGCTGCAGCTCATTCATCATAACTGTGGGAGCAGTAAAAGGAACCAACAAAACTTAAAGGAGACCGAGGAGAAATTAAGAACTGGGGAATATACACTAGTCACGAAAGAGAGCACAAGACTAGCAGGGGAAAAGTTGTTGTCTGTTTGTGGCGCAGCTCCAAATAAATCGATAGGTGTCTCGCAATGTAAATTGTGTATGAGACCCTGTAGTATGTTAACCATATGTTTGTAAATTTGGCCAGCAGCTTCCTCACCCCGTAAATATTTTGAAAGAGCACAAAGACTTAGTTGCAGACAAGTGTGTGAGAATGTGTGCTAAGCACTTGAGGTCATTTATTAGTATACAAGCTCTCTATATTTAAGAAAAACATTGACTGAAGTAGGAAAATGATGTGGTGCAGTGGATATTAAAAACCACATTCTGGTGGTATGCAACGAAGATCGTCGAAAGCTTAGTATGAAAGAAAAGCTTCCTCTTGCAAACACGTACTGTTTAGGTTACAATAATTTCAAAAAAATTCGTGTTTGCTAAAATGCATTTGGGGAATTTAGAATGAACTATTTTGCCCACTTAATGGTTCAAATGGCTCTGAGCACTATGGAACTCAACATCTGAGGTCATCAGTACCCTAGAACTTAGAACTACTTAAACCTAACTAACCTAAGGACATCACACACATCCATGCCCGAGGCAGGATTTGAACCTGCGACAGTAGCGGTCGCGTGGTTCCAGACTGTAGCGCCTAGAACCGCTCGGCCACTACGGCCGGCCTTTCCCCACTTACAATGAATTCAGCGAACCCGCAGTGCACATCCTGGAAAAAAATAAGGAATGTTTATATAACTGCCGTCACATCTGCCTGGAACACACTAAGGTTACAGAAACTAGATATCCAAAACCTTACTGTAGTTCGGGTTGCATTATAATTGACATCTTAGGATTCTTAGGTGCAAAGGATCTCAACTTTCACGGAAGGTTCTCATCACTACGCGAAACGTGTATTAGAGGAACCTGCTGATGGTTCGAATTGAGAAAAGCCAGTATTAGTCGGAAGAATGTGGAGTTGCAGAGAAAACCTTTCATGTCGAAATAAACAAATAAGCCAGAAATACGCCGAAAAGAAAGAAGAACAAATAAAATCCACCATTTTCTGGGATACAGTGAGCAAAAATGAATATACGAGGGTTGGAACATTAATAGTGGCAACTGCTTATTTACAGCTCGTACAAAATAGATACATGTTTCAAAGTTTTACTGACCTTCAAAGTAGTCACCAGCATTGTGTATAACCCGTTGGCAGTGATGTGGAAGTCGTAGCATACTCTTAGCAGTGCCAGTTTTGTTGACAGTTCGAGCGGCGCGGTCTATTGCCCGACGAATTTGTAGCAGTTCTGAAGCGAATGCCGTAAAGTGTTTCCTTCAGTTTAGCAATCGAGTTGAACTCACGAGGGCTTAACTCAGGGGAGTGCAGTAGGTGGTATAGCACTTAGCAGGCCCATCAGTCAAACAAATGAGTAAGAGCTTGCACTGGACGTGCTTGAGCATTGTCCTGAAAAATGATGGTCAGGTCCTGTGGAAAGTGTCATCATTTCTGTCTCTAAGCTGGTCGTAGGTTGTGTTCCAAAAATGAACAGCGCAGAGACATGATGCTCGCATCTGTGTTTGGCGACATCGCGGTGAACGCACATTGGAAGCGCGTATTCGTCATCGCCATACTGGCGTATCACCCGGTGTGATGGTATGGGGTGCCATTGGTTACACGTCTCGGTCACCTCTTGTTCGCATTGACGGCACTTTGAACAGTGGACGCTACGTTTCAGATGTGTTACGACCGTGGCTCTACTCTTCATTCGATCCCTGCGAAACCCTACATTTCAGCAGGATGATGCACGACCGCATGTTGCAGGTCCTGTACGGGCCTTTCTGGATACAGAAAATGTTCGACTGCTGCCCTGGCCAGCACATTCTCCAGATCTCTCACCAATTGAAAACGTCTGGTCGACGGCGGCCGAGCAACTGGCTCGTCACAATACGCCAGTCACTACTCTTGGTGAACTGTGGTATTGTGTTGAAGCTGCATGGGCAGCTGTACCTGTACACGCCATCCAAGGTGTGTTTGACTCGATGCACAGGCGTATCAAAGCCGTTATTACGGCCAGAGGTGGTTGTTCGGGGTACTGATTTCTCAGGATCTATGCACCCAAATTGTGTGAAAATGTAATCACGTGCCGGTTCTAGTATAATATATTTGTCCAATGAATACCCGTTTATCATCTGCATTTCTTCTTGGTGTAGCAATTTTAATGGGCAGTAGTGTATAAAGACTCCTTTAGCCTGCTTGGGTTTGACATAGTTTGGCTTGGATGAGAGTAAAACTGCCTGCGCGCTCGCTGATAATCAGTGGCAGCTAGCCGAACAGGCAAGCTAAAAGAGAACTGTGTACACATCTAAATATAAGCAGTCATTCTTCGTTTGTGGAACACAAAGAAAATGTAATATGCCGCATAACATGAAATGCCCTCTACCATGCACTTCACAGTAATTTTCGTAGTATGGATATAGCAGTAGATGCATCACTAAACGCGGCTATTTGCATTGTGAGGATTAGGTAGGTACCCTGTAACTGTAATTTAGAACTATGTGGTATATCGAACGTCGTCTTGAGATAAGAAACAGTGTTCAGGTCACCTCAGACGGCATTAAAGCCAGTACTTTGGCTCCGCGTGTCGCCCACAGTGAAGTATTACACAGGTTACGGTCTTATGGTCAGCAGGTGTTTCGAAATGGGCCGAAGTGAATGCAGAGGGTGTTCTAAAACGCTGCCTCGGCGCATTGCGAGCGGTTAACGGCTGCACCGTTACTGCCGGAGCCAACAGTTTACACCAATCGGCTGGAAGGGAAGCGTGTGGCGAGGTCGATATTCTGTCGTGCCACAGGCAGTTTGCTTTGGGCCCGGTGCCGGCCGCGACAAACATGGCCCGCAATGACGACCGATGGGCCCTAGATGCGCAGCAGACACATCGCATAGCACCGGTCGGTCATATAGCCTAGCGAACAACAGCTATGTGAAGGTGCAAGGGGCACTGCCGTAGAAGTCTAAGGCGACTGTAACCTCCGTATAAGGCTCCTGTGTAGTCTGACGACCTAATGAGTCCCAGGTACCATCCGCGTGAGATTGATAGCGCACCTATTGCTTTACAAAACACTGCAAGCGTTTAAAACTAAAGCACCGGGAAGGATGGCTATGAACTAAATTTTAATTTCTGTCCTTATATAGTAAAGTAGGAAGAATGCTCGATAAAATTTGCGGCGCGTTCCGTCACGCGATCGTTTAGCCGCTGCGACAGCGTTACAGAGATGCTCAACAAACTACATTGGCAGGTGTTTCAAGAGAGGCTTTCTGCATCACGAAGAGAGAACACTTTCTGAGAAGAGTCGTGCAACATATTAGTTCCGTCCACATTGCTGTTGTTAAAGCTGTGAGGACGGGGCGTGAGTCGTGCTTGGGTAGTTCAGATGCTAGAGAACTTGCCCGCGAAAGGCAAAGGTCCCGAGTTCGAGTCTCGGTCCGGCACACAGTTTTAATCTGACAGAAAGTTTCATATCAGTGCACACACTGCTAAAGAGTGGAAATCTCATTCTGGAAACATCCCCCAGGCTCTGGCTAAGCCATGTCTCCGTAATATCCTTTCTTTCAGGAGTGTTGTTCTGCAAGGTTCGCAGGAGAGCTTCTGTAAAGTTTGGAAGGTAGAAGACGAGGTACTGGCAGAAGTAAAGCTGTGAGGACGGGGCGTGAGTCGTGCTTGGGAAGCTCAGATGGTAGAGCACTTGCCCGCGAAAGGCAAAGGTCCCGAATTCGAGTCTCGGTCCGGTACACAGTTTTAATCTGCCAGAAAGTTCATATCAGCGCACACTCCGCTACAGAGTGGAAATATCATTCTGGCACATTGCTGTTGTTGTTGTGGTCTTCACTCCAGAGACTGGTTTGATGCAGTCCTCCATTCCACTTTATCCAGCGCAAATTTCTTCACCGCCAAGTAACTGCAGCAACCTACCACCTTCTGGATCTGCTGAGCGTATTCATCTCTTGGTCTCCCTCTATGGTTTTTACCCTCCACGCTGCCCTCCAGTACCAAATTGGTGATCCCTCGATGCCTCAGAACATGTCCTTCCAACCGATCCCTTTTCTAGTCAAGTTGTGCCAGAAATTCCTCTTCTCCCCAGTTCTATTCAGTACCTCCTCATTAGTCACGTGATCTACCCATATAATATTCAGCATTCTTCTGTAGCACCACGTTTCGAAAGCTTCGGTTCTACTCTCTTCTTGTCTAAACTAGTTATCGTCCATGTTTCACTTCCATACTTGGCTACACTCCATAGAAATACTTTCAGAAATGACTCTCTGACAATTAAATCTATATTCGATGTTAACATATTTCTCTTCTTCAGCAAAGCGTTTCTTGCTATTGCTAGTCTACATTTTATATCCTCTCTACTTCTACCATCATCAGTTATTTCTCTCCACAAATAGCAAAACACATCTACTACTTTAAGTGCCTGATTTCCTAAACCAATTCCCTCAGCATCACCTGAATTAATCCGACTACATTCCATTATCCTCGTTTTGCTTTTGTTGATGTTCTTCTCACATCCTCCTTTCAAGACACTGTCCATTCCGTTGAACTGCTCTTCCAGGTCCTTTGCTATCTCCGACAGAATTACAATGTCATCGGCAAACCTCACAGTTTTTATTTCGTCTCCATGGATTTTACTTCCTACTCTAAATATATCTTTTCTTTCCTTTACTGCTTGTTCAGTATACAGATTGCATAGCATCGGGGATAGACTATAATCCAGTCTCACTCCCTTCCTAACCACTGCTTAACTTTCATGCCCCTCTACTCTTATGAAAACCCTACATTCTTAGCAACACCAGTAACAGGATCTTTATGCCACTGTCAGAGGTATCAGAACGAGTTTCGCTTGTAACTTTCAACTCGATACTTTCCGAACCAGAGACCCTTACCTGTAGTTCATACATTTATCCGTCTCTATCATCAATGAAAGTTTGTAACATGATCACGGAATATATATATATATATAGGCGCCAGCACCTTTGATGCTGTATGGCGTCGTTTTGGATGACATTTGTGAACTTGTGTTCCTAAGTATAACTTGATCTAAGTCCACTCTACAACGTGTAACATGAATTGTGAAACAGGTAGCGTTGCTCACGTCCGTAGGTTTAACCTTAAAATACCCTACACGTGCCTCCTGGGTGGTGCTAATTGAGCAACAGTGATTACAGGCAGCCAGACTATCCATAGGATCTCCTGGCAATGACATATCAACTAAATAGCAGAAACAGTTCTTTTCAGAGCTCATTAACAAGAAACATTGGACCAACTATCAGACTCCTTCAACTGAATATCGAAAGCATTAGCAGGGCAAAGTGTGACTACCTGTCAAAATTTTTGGTGGACAACAATATCGATGTCGTCGCCATTCAAGAAACTCGTGTTTCCAGCGAAGAAATATTCCGAAGCCGAGGTCGAATTCCTGGATGTTCTGCACTTGGTGTAACTTACCACGAGGTGTATGGAATTGCTACGTATGTCCGTAACAACATAAACGAAGCTTCGCTGATTTCTGTAAGTGTGGAGGCAGATATACATACAGTTGTCATACAATTGCACGGCATTACTATTACAAATGTTTACAAACCACCCAAAACAACATGGCCCGATTTTGTCCTACACACAGCAGAACATCCTGCAATTTACATAGGAGACTTCAATAGTCACCATGAACTTTGGAAGTACTCTCAAAATGATGAAAATGGGAGCATGCTTGCAGAATGGATCGAAGAGAATAATCTTCATCTAGTGTTTGATGCCAAAGATCAAGGCACTTTCAGGTCAGCTGCTTGGGACAAGGATTCAAATCCTGACTTATGCTTTGTTAGCTGCAACGAAACTGGCTTTCCCATCATCACCACAAGGAAAGTGATAGATGCCTTTCCTCACAGCCAACACAGACCTGTAATTATACAAATTGGCTGCACTGTTCCTGGTTACGATCAACTCCGCATGCTCGATGGAATTTCCAGAAAGCCGACTGGATGAAGTTTTCAACGGAACTGGATAAGACCATTCGATGGATACCTCCATCACATAATAACTATCAACGCTTCATTGGTGCAGTAACAGCAACAGCTAAAAAGTGTATGCCAAGAGGATACCGAAAAGAATATGTTCCAGGATGGAATGAGGAAAGTGAAACACTGTACCAATACTTTCAGCAAAGTGGTGACCCAGAGATAGCTACGGAACTATTGTCCAGCTTGGACATGTCTCGGAGGCAGAAATGGGCAGAAACAGTCAAAACTATGGACTTTACCCACTCGAGCAGGAAAGCATGGAGTCTTCTGAGAAAACTGGGAGGAAGTGCACCAGCATGCAGAAAAAATTCCGAAGTAACACCAGACCAAATTGCTTCCCACATCATTACCACCTCAAGAGTACCTCCTGACAAGAAACATACAAGACATATCAGACGACAGCTTCGTGACCTGAAGAAGAAGGCATCTCCCTCATCTGAGTATACCCATCCCTTCACAGTTTCAGACATTGACTCTGGACTGAAGGACCTCAAACCTCTTAAGGCACCTGGATTCGATGGTATCCACCCAGAATTCCTGATCCATATGGGAGGAAAAGCTAAGAAATGGCTGGCAGAATTCTTCACTGACATCCTGCTGACTGGTCAACTTCCATCTGAGTTTAAAAAGGTGAAGATAATATCTGTTCTGAAACCTGGCAAACCCAGCAACAGGGTAGAAAACTATCGCCCCATTTCCCTACTCAGCTGCTGCTACAAGCTTTTTGAAAGGCTAATATATAACAGAATAAGTAGCGCTATCTTAGAGAACGTTCCAGTTGATCAGGCAGGCTTCAGACCAGGGCGTAGCTGCTGCGACCAAGTATTGTCTCTCACATCCTTCATAGAGTCAGGATACCAAATGAAGCAGAAAACATCTGTGGCATTTGTTGATCTAACTGCCGCCTTCGACACTGTGTGGAGGGAAGGCCTTATCTACAAATTTCTCCGCATCATACCCTGCAGAACAATGGCTCGACTGATTAACAGCATGCTAAGTGATCGGAAGTTCCAGGTAATCACTGGAAGCAACATAAGTAAGGAGAGGAAGCTGAACAACGGATTGCCTCAAGGATCAGTTCTCTCACCCTTACTGTTCAACCTATATCTATCTGATCTACCTTACACTTCGTCCAGAAAATACTGCTATGCCGATGATCTGGCTCTAGCCGTCAAACACCAGGAAATGAAGACAACAGAAGAGATTTTAGCCAATGACCTGTCTGCATTAGACAATTACTTCAAAATCTGGAGACTCCAACCCAGTGTGAGAAAAACAGAAGTGTGTTGCTTCCATCTAAATAACCAGTTGGCGAACGTAAAACTGGACGTAAGTTTCAGAGGCAGAATTCTTCATCACAACTGGAACCCAAAATATCTTGGTGTCACCCTGGATCGTACACTATGCTTCAAACAACACCTTCTTAACTTAGCTCAAAAGCTGAGGACTCGAAACAACATCCTCCATAAGCTATGCGGAACTACCTGGGGATCTTCAGCAACCACCCTGCGAACTTCAGCTCTGGGCTTGGTATACTCAAGTGCTGAGTATTGTGCACCTGTTTGGATGAATAGTCATCATACAAGGCTTGTTGATACCCAGCTGAATACGACAATGCGCATAATATCTGGCACAATCAGATCTACTCCAGTTTATTGGCTTCCACTGTTAACTGGTATAATGCCTCCTGATCTACGCAGATGTACCGCCCTTATGAGAGAATTCCACAAGATCTCCAGGAATTCTAACCTACCCGTGCATAGCGACCTGCCACTTTTAAATCGCAAGAGACTGAAATCACGTCATCCAACTCTGTGCGATGCTGCTGACATGGTGGCTAAGAATTTCAAACCTCTTGAAGAATGGAAAGGTCGGTGGGAAGCAGTGACAGATGTGCACCTGCATAACATCTTCTCAGGTGCTAAACTTCCAAGTGGATTCGACTTACCACGCAAGACGTGGTCTACTCTCAACAGAATCCGTACCAGCCATGGGCGATGCAGGGATGCTCTCTTTAAGTGGAACAAGCTGCCTGATCCAGCTTGTGACTGCGGGACTCCATACCAGACTGTTCACCACATCGTCAGTGAATGCAGGATTCGAGCCTATCACGGCGCCAAAGAGGACTTCCTGCTAGCAACTCCAGATGCAGTGCACTGGATTGAAGGACTGGATATTCAGTTGTAAAAACAAACTTAAGTTTCTTGTGTGCCAATATGTACATATATATATGTAATTTCATGATATGTCTGTATTAGCCATACGCTAAATAAATAATGTGAAACAGCTTGTATGAAAGCAACATCCATCGCTCTTGTAAGAAGCAATATTATCGAGGTAGACAACCTGCTAAAGAAGGATACTACATCAACATTAACATTTATTCTCTTTAACAGACACTTGCTCAAGTTCTGTTACTTGGCGAATAGTCGCTTTGTTATTAAATGCTTACAATTCTGATGTTCGTTAGTTTTCTTATTTTTGATGCCAAGAGAGAGAGGAGATCTGTTAAAAACGCCATTCGTCTGAGTCTACTATTTGCGAGATATGTTTGGAAAGAGCCCCCTGTTGCGTGCCACGTCGTTCTCGCTTGGGGAGGAGGGGACACGAGAGGCTGCGGCTTTCGGGAAGCAGAGGTCCCGCCTGGTCTCGGAAGTGAAGGGCCGGCCAGATAAGGGCCGGCGATGGAGGGCGCGGCGTTCCTTCCGGCCGTTGGGCCACGGGTCGCCCTTTACTGCCAGGCCCAGCCGCGCCGTCTCGTCTCGTCCAGTTATGTCCGGGGAGAGGGCAGGGGCATCGCGGACCCTGGCGCCGCCAGATAAGCTGCGGCTCGCCACGCGCCCGTGGCCTGCCGCCAGCTGCCAAAGCCTTCCGGACACCACTCCTCGCCGTTCCTCCAATTTTATAGTCGCTCCGAGTTACAGCACCTTGTTTCAGGAAGGTCACTTAGCTTCGACGAATTTTCGGGGCAGCCGAACTCAAGGTTCAGCACGTTTCACTCAGATATTGGGCTCCATCCACAGTTCACGATACCAGGGTGAGTCTTAAATTTGTAATGTTGTTGTTGTGGTCTTCAGTCCTGAGACTGGTTTGATGCAGCTCTCCATGCCACTCTATCCTGTGCAAGCTTCTTCATCTCCCAGTACTCACTGCAGCCTACACCCTTCTGAATCTCCTTAGTGTATTCATCTCTTGTTCTCTCTCTATGATTTTTACCCTCCACGCTGCCCTCCAATACTAAAGTGGTGATCCCTTGATGCCTCAGAACATGTCCTACCAACCGATCCCTTCTTCTAGTCAAGTTGTGCCACAAGCTCCTCTTCTCCCCAATTCTATTCAATACCTCCTCATTAGTTACGTAATCTACCCATCTAATCTTCAGCATTCTTCTGTAACACCACATTTCGAAAGCTTCTATTCTCTTCTTGTCCAAACTAGTTATCGTCCATGTTTCACTTCCATACATGGCTACGCTCCATACAAATACTTTCAGGAACGACTTCCTGACACTTAAATCTATACTCGATGTTAACAAATTTATCTTCTTCAGAAACGCTTTCCTTGCCATTGCCAGTCTACATTTTATATCCTCTCTACTTCGACCATCATCAGTTATTTTGCTCCCCATATAGCAAAACTCCTTTACTACTTTAAGTGTCTCATTTCCTAATCTAATTCCCTCAGCATCACCCGACTCAATTAGACTAAATTCCATGCCGGCCATTGTGGCCGAGCGGTTCTAGGCGCTACAGTCTGGAACCGCGGGACCGCTGCGGTCGCAGGTTCGAATCCTGCCTCGGGCATCGATGTGTGTGATCTCCTTAGGTTAGTTAGGTTTAAGTAGTTCTAAGTTGTAGGGGACTGATGACCTCAGAATTTAAATCCCATAGTGCTCAGAGCCATTTGAACTACATTCCATAATCCTTGTTTTGCTTTTGTCGATGTTCATCTTATATCCTCCTTTCAAGACACTATCCATTCCGTTCAACTGCTCTTGCAATTCCTTTGTTGTTTCTCACACAATTACCATGTCATCGGCTAACCTCAAAGTTTTTATTTCTTCTCCATGGATTTTAATACCTACTCCAAACGTTTCTTTTGTTTCCTTCACTGCTTGCTCAACATACAGGGCTATTACAAATGATTGAAGCGATTTCATAAATTCACTGTAGCTCCATTCATTGACATATGGTCACGACACACTACAGATACGTAGAAAAACTCATAAAGTTTTGTTCGGCTGAAGCCGCACTTCAGGTTTCTGCCGTCAGAGCGCTCGAGAGCGCAGTGAGACAAAATGGTGACAGGAGCCGAGAAAGCGTATGTCGTGCTTGAAATGCACTCACATCAGTCAGTCATAACAGTGCAACGTCACTTCAGGACGAAGTTCAACAAAGATCCACCAACTGCTAACTCCATTCGGCGATGGTATGCGCAGTTTAAAGCTTCTGGATGCCTCTGTAAGGGGAAATCAACGGGTCGGCCTGCAGTGAGCGAAGAAACGGTTGAACGCGTGCGGGCAAGTTTCACGCGTAGCCCGCGGAAAATTGGCTCATGCCACAACTGGAGACCGACAGCGCCGACTTCATCTTTCAACAGGATGGTGCTCCACCGCACTTCCATCATGATGTTCGGCATTTCTTAAACATGAGATTGGAAAACCGACGGATCGGTCGTGGTGGAGATCATGAGCAGCAATTCATGTCATGGCCTCCACGCTCTCCCGACTTAACCCCATGCGATTTCTTTCTGTGGGGTTATGTGAAAGATTCAGTGTTTAAACCTCCTCTACCAAGAAACGTGCCAGAACTGCGAGCTCGCATCAACGATGCTTTCGAACTCATTGATGGGGACATGCTGCGCCGAGTGTGGGAGGAACTTGATTATCGGCTTGATGTCTGCCGAATCACTAAAGGGGCACATATCGAACATTTGTGAATGCCTAAAAGAACTTTTTGAGTTTTTGTATGTGTGTGCAAAGCATTGTGAAAATATCTCAAATAATAAAGTTATTGTAGAGCTGTGAAATCGCTTCAATCATTTGTAATAACCCTGTACAGATTGAATAACATCGGGGAGAGGCTACAACCCTGTCTCACTCCCTTCCCAACCACTGCTTCCCTTTCATGTCCCTCGACTCTTGTAACTGCCATCTGGTTTCTGTAAAAATTGTAAATACCCTTTCGCTCCCTGTATTTTATCGTTTGTAATAACAAATCGAAATTTCGCGCCGCTATCCTGTAAGTTTATATGCTACATATATATATATATATATATATATATATATATATATATATATATATATATATATATATATACACACTCCTGGAAATTGAAATAAGAACACCGTGAATTCATTGTCCCAGGAAGGGGAAACTTTATTGACACATTCCTGGGGTCAGATACATCACATGATCACACTGACAGAACCACAGGCACATAGACACAGGCAACAGAGCATGCACAATGTCGGCACTAGTACAGTGTATATCCACCTTTCGCAGCAATGCAGGCTGCTATTCTCCCGTGGAGACGATCGTAGAGATGCTGGATGTAGTCCTGTGGAACGGCTTGCCATGCCATTTCCACCTGGCGCCTCAGTTGGACCAGCGTTCGTGCTGGACGTGCAGACCGCATGAGACGACGCTTCATCCAGTCCCAAACATGCTCAATGGGGGACAGATCCGGAGATCTTGCTGGTCAGGGTAGTTGACTTACACCTTCTAGAGCACGTTGGGTGGCACGGGATACATGCGGACGTGCATTGTCCTGTTGGAACAGCAAGTTCCCTTGCCGGTCTAGGAATGGTAGAACGATGGGTTCGATGACGGTTTGGATGTACCGTGCACTATTCAGTGTCCCCTCGACGATCACCAGTGGTGTACGGCCAGTGTAGGAGATCGCTCCCCACACCATGATGCCGGGTGTTGGCCCTGTGTGCCTCGGTCGTATGCAGTCCTGATTGTGGCGCTCACCTGCACGGCGCCAAACACGCATACGACCATCATTGGCACCAAGGCAGAAGCGACTCTCATCGCTGAAGACGACACGTCTCCATTCGTCCCTCCATTCACGCCTGTCGCGACACCACTGGAGGCGGGCTGCACGATGTTGGGGCGTGAGCGGAAGACGGCCTAACGGTGTGCGGGACCGTAGCCCAGCTTCATGGAGACGGTTGCGAATGGTCCTCGCCGATACCCCAGGAGCAACAGTGTCCCTAATTTGCTGGGAAGTGGCGGTGCGGTCCCCTACGGCACTGCGTAGGATCCTACGGTATTGGCGTGCATCCGTGCGTCGCTGCGGTCGGTCCCAGGTCGACGGGCACGTGCACCTTCCGCCGACCACTGGCGACAACATCGATGTACTGTGGAGACCTCACGCCCCACGTGTTGAGCAATTCGGCGGTACGTCCATCCGGCCTCCCGCATGCCCACTATACGCCCTCGCTCAAAGTCCGTCAACTGCACATACGGTTCACGTCCACGCTGTCGCGGCATGCTACCAGTGTTAAAGACTGCGATGGAGCTCCGTATGCCACGGCAAACTGGCTGACACTGACGGCGGCGGTGCACAAATGCTGCGCAGCTAGCGCCATTCGACGCCCAACACCGCGGTTCCTGGTGTGTCCGCTGTCCCGTGCGTGTGATCATTGCTTGTACAGCCCTCTCGCAGTGTCCGGAGCAAGTATGGTGGGTCTGACACACCGGTGTCAATGTGTTCTTTTTTCCATTTCCAGGAGTATATATATATATATATATATATATATATATATATATATATGCTACAAACAGCGTGCAGAATGGCCTGTTGGTGGCAGCATCGTGCAGATGGACACATACCGTCGCAGTATCAGTATAAAGATGGCCGCCCCACTTGCGATTTGCACCAGGAAAGAACAGCGTTCTGTTATTCGGTTTTTGCGCAGTGAAGGTGCGAAACCCATTGAAATTCATCGACGATTGAAGGTTCAGTACGGTGATGCATGTTTGTCAACGAATGAAGGTTCAGTACGGTGATGCATGTTTGTCACAGCAGCAAATCTACGAATGGAGTAGAAAGTTCGCAAATGGTGTGACTTCAGTGGAAGATGCTCCTCGTCTATTTCGGTTGTGACTCCACAGAACATTGCAGCAGTTGAAGCCATAGTGAAGCAAAAACCGCCGAGTGACACTAAATGACATTGCAGCATGTTTCCAGATTAGTCATGGGTCAGCACACCTCGCTGTGCATGATGTGCTCCAGTTTCACAAAGTGTCTGCAAATTGGGTGGCACGGCAGCTGACTCCTGAAATGATAGAACGAGGTGTTGATGCTTGTGAAGAACTTCTTCGGTGCTTTGAACGAGAATTTGATGGCTTCTTTGCAAGAATCGTTACTGGGGACGAAATCTGGGTTCACTTCCACCATCCGGAAACGAAGAGAGCGAGCATGGAATGGCGCCATTCCTCATCACCAAAGAAGTTTCGAACAGAACCGTCACCAGCAAAGGTTATGCTGACTCTCTTTTGGGACGAAAAAGGCGCCAATTTGGAGGATTACATGCCTAGTGGAACCACTGTCACCCGTGCATCATACACAGGTCTCCTAAAAAATCATCTGCGGCCTGCAATCAAATCAAAGCGACGTGGATTGCTGTCAGCAGGTGTCCTTTTGCAACATGACAATGCAAGGCCCCAAAGTTGCAACAATCACAGACCCGCGTTTTGAGTGTCTTCCTCATCCAACATACTCATCAGACCTTGCTCCAAGTGATTTCCATATGTTCGGACCACTCACAGACGCAAAAAATGGGAGGAAAGAAGTTCCATTCTGATGAAGAGGTACGCTACGCGGTGCATGAGTGGTTGCGCGGACTACGAAAAGGATTTTTTCTAAAGAAATTTATGCACTTTCTAAGCTCTGGAGGACTTGCATTGTGCGTGGGGGAGATTATGTTGAAAAGTGATACAGCTTTGTACCACTTCAGCACAATAAATAATATTTAAAAATTATTTAAGGTTTTCATTTGACTCACCCTCGTATATAGAGTGCAACAAAAAGGCATGGGGACATTTTCAGGAAACATCCCCCACATGTAGAGGAAGAAAATATCTTTTAAGGACACTGTTCAGAAAACGCTTTATTTCCGTGTTAGAGCTCAGTTTCTTCAACTCCTCAACACATTACTCATAAAAAACACAAAAGAATGTACCAGCACAGTGTGAAGCACTTTGTTAAAATATTCAAAATGTCCCCCGTTAGCAAGGATTTTCTTGAAACTTCCTGGCAGATTAAAACTGTGTGCCCGACCGAGACTCGTACTCGGGACCTTTGCCTTTCGCGGGCAAGTGCTCTACCAACTGAGCTACCGAAGCAAGACTTACGCCCGGTACTCACAGCTTTACTTCTGCCAGCAGGAGAGCTTCTGTAAAGTTTGGAAGGTAGGAGACGAGGTACTGGCAGAAGTAAAGCTGTGAGTACCGGGCGTGAGTCGTGCTTCGGTAGCTCAGTTGGTAGAGCACTTGCCCGCGAAAGGCAAAGGTCCCGAGTTCGAGTCTCGGTCGGGCACACAGTTTTAATCTGCCAGGAAGTTTCATATCAGCGCACACTCCGCTGCAGAGTGAAAATCTCATTCAAGGATTTTCTTATTAATTTATTACTGGCTTCCAGCATAAGCTCATCTGACAAACGTCGTGAGATGCCTCCTAATATCGTGTCTGACCTCCTTTAATCCTCGTTTTGTCGACATGGAATAGACTCAACTAGTCGTTCGAAGTCTCCTGCATAAATATTAAGTCATGTTATCTCTATAGCCGTCCATAATAGTGAAAGCGTTACCGATGCCGGACTTTGTGCGCGAACGGACCTCTCGATTATATACCATAAATGTTCGGTGGCCAAACCATTCGTTCGAACTGTCCAGGATGTTCTTCAAACCAATGGCGAACAATTGTGGCCTGATGACATGGCGCGCTGTCATCCATACAAATTCCATCGTTGTATGAGAACTTGACGTCCATTAATGGCTGAAAATGGTCTCCAAGCAGCCGAACATTACCATCTGAAGTCAACGATCTGTTCCTTCGGACCAGAGGACCCAGACCATTCCATGCAAACACAGCCCGACCGCTATGGAGCCCTAAATAGCTTGCACAGTGCCTTGATATCAAGTTGAGCCCATGGTATCCGCCACACGCTAACCCTGTCATCAACTCTTGCCTACTGAAATCGGGACCCCACTGACAAGGCCAAGTTTTTCCCAGTCCTCTAAGGTCCAACCGACCTTTACCTTTACAACAACTTCAGTGGAAAGAAGGCTGCTGCCTCATCTTTGCAACGGCATCCAACTTTACCATGGCAACCGGTGGTGCCAATTGGTTCACTAACAGGCCTTGAGATGGCAACCCATGTACTGCCAAAGCGAAGTTCATTTTTCCTACATATTTAAATATTTTAACGTTTCTGTTTAATAAGCTAAGTTTAGTGTGTATTTATTTCTTATTCTTGACATTGTTCTTTTGACCAAGAAATTTTAAATTGTAATTCGACTTATAACTCATTGGTTAGTAATGACATCATGCAGTCATAAGTGGGTGGAGCCTTCATTATATATATAGTAAGACGTGCACTGGTTTCTTCAGTAGTGATTCTCCAACAGAAAGAGGTTCCTACTCAATGGTAATTCATTGTTTTATAGCTTTATAACTTATGTATTTTCTTTAATGTATGTAGCCCTCTAATTAAAGCTTTGTATACAACTTGTAGGTCTGAAGATGACCACAGTTGTGGTCTAAACCTGTCATCTTGATAAATAAATCGTGATCAAGACTATTTAAATAAATAAATATATCCTTCCTCTAAACTGTCGCTCACTGGGTATACGTACTAATCATCAACTTACTGTAGTATGTTGATGGTGTTGTAGAAAATGGAGGGCGCATCTGCATTGTAGATATTAAGCAGATATGAGAGAGAGAGGTGATCCTTGCAGAGTGCCCTTTCTCGTCCTCCTTAGTGCCATGCTGCTATTATCAACTTTCAAATTTCCAGAATGAGATTTTCACTCTGCAGCGGTGTGTGCGCTGATATGAAACTTCCTGGCAGATTAAAACTGTGTGCCGGACCGAGACTCGAACTCTGGACCTTTGCCTTTCGCGGGCAAGTGTTCTCTATGGCTAAGGTCCCGAGTCCGAGTCTCGGTCCGGCACACAGTTTTAATCTTCCAGGAAGTTTCAACTTTCAAAATTCTTTAAGTAGATAGGTGAGGTTGCCAATGATGTTGAGGAGGATATTGCGTCGCTCCATCTTCTTGGCTTCTAAACAAAGATCATTTGCGTCATACGCATTCTCGATTCCGTAGAAACTACTATTAGGAACTTGTTGCTGCTGATACAAAGCTGGCTATGCGTAATAAATTGCGCTAGTGTTTCGTAGATTTTAGTGCCACTGCAGAAGCCCATCCCCCAAGTCTGTAAAAGGCCGTTATGTTAGTACCTCCATTCTGAACCATGTATTATTTTTCTTTCTGACATGTTCAAGGGACATGACAGTAGTGCGATAGTTCTGTATTATAATTCATACAGGAGCTCTCCAGACTTCAAAACTGGAACAACTGGCGCTGGCTTCATTTCAGGGGCGGAAATCCTTCTGGACAATCAATTGCTTAAAATATTGCTCAGTTGAATTTTTCCTTGTCTCATCAAATTTTACAGCATGGGATAAACCATGTTGTCAGGACCCGATGCCGTACCTGTGCGACCTGATCACAATCGATTTAGATCGTTTACTATTAGGGGGTTCGTTCAAGAAATGCTGTGCGCTTACAGCAGTTACATTTAAAAGCAAGGTCCACACAGCCGGTTGTAGGACGTATAAAAATGATTCCATCTAACTGGGAGATACGTGAGGCCTGAACCTTATGCTACGTTTATTGTCAGACACAAACAAAATGGATGTCCTTGCATTTAAAAATCCTAGTTATTTTTCTCTTCGTTTATGAGTCTTTTTCATTTTTTTCCTGCACCCTATTGAAATTACAACAATTTTGTTCTGTCGCTTACAGTTTGTATAATTTCAATGCTTTCTTCTTTCACCGCATTTTAATGTTCTTCGTCCCATCCATTTGGCAGCTTCTCTTAGAACAAGTAGTTTATTCCATGCAAGGAACATCTCCTCCTCAGCTTCATCAACATTTTTTTTCTAAAATTGGTGTAATCCACTACTGGTTTTCCTCGAACTTCGGATCTGTTGATTAAGGGTGCGGTTGCCGTTTTATATTGGTTCCAGTCTGCTATGCTTATGTTCCAGCGATAGTTGTTGTCTACAATCGATCTATTTTTTCTTACACATCCGAGTATGGTTGGCATATGGTTCGAGCGCAATAGATCTTCCGCCACTTGCCCCGTAAAAATTGTAGCCGTGGATGGAGAAGCTAAACACAGGTGTTCTGCTGTGTTTGGTCGGTTTGGACGACTGATTATTGTTGGTTTCTTGTTGAATACCATTAAGCTATTTTCGTCAGTGATCTTGATTATTTATCTCCCAAATCTGTCTTCTCCGCCTGAGTCGTACGCAGGATGATGTGCATTGAAGTTCCTCATTGTTAATTTTGGGTTAGTAATGGAACTGACGAGAGTTCGCAGATGGGCTTTAGTTGTATCATATACTGCGTTCTGTATACAGAAATTATGTCAACGTTTGCAGTGTCTTGAGAGAATGAAGACCCCAGCGTGTTCAAATTCTGCATGAGTAATCTTAAAATTTAAAATTTTAGGTGCCATCCTCCCTTTAATGAAATGCGCTGTTCTTCCAAACCCGTTCTCTCTATCACCGCATCCTTAAAGCGGGATCTGGAAATCTCAGTCAGTGGAGCTAACCACGTCTCACTTGCTGAGTAAATTGCTATATGCTGCTCGTTCATTAACGAAAGCAAGCTATTTTTATTACCACTTATAGAGCATGCATTCCGTAGCCTTACAGTGTAAGATAAAACAGCCATTTACCATTCATGTGCCAGTAGCCGTTAAGACTGGAGTGGACATATTACATATAACAGCTTTCAAGTTATCACTTTGCATCCAATCGTTGATTTACGCTGTGCTTGACATTCCTCCAAGAACATATACGATCAGCCGTGCCCCGCGCTGTTACCCGCAGCTGAACAGTCATTACTTATAAACAAATGCCTGGGTATGAATTTATTTAAATTTTTTGTTAGATCATGTCTTCCTTCCCCCCTATCTCTCTTCTTCCACCCCTTTCTGTACCTCTCCAACCTGATCATCTTCTCCTCCCCACTCTCGCTGTTCATCTCATCCTTCCGACTCCGTCCGTATCATGCTTCTTCGTTGCTCTGTCAATCTCCTCCTCTCTCCTCTCCCTTCCATCTCCTCTTTCTTTTTTCTGTCCTTTTCCTCGTCCTCCTCTCATGTCCATCTCCTACTCCCACTTCGTAACAAACACGTGGACCAAATCTGGTTCAAATCGTTCCAGTGGTAGGAAAAGTTTTTTACCCGTGGATTAGCCCACGTACGCACATGTCAAATATATTTAACAAGTGTTTAACGTATTTCACACTTATTTCACCTGTATCTCTAGCGAATTCCGCCCTGCAGTTTCAGTTGCAGGCAGCTCAATGTTAATGAAGTTTTGTCTCCTGCACTATGTGCCGTACATTGCTATAACTTTACAGTTACATCCAGTGGTATATTTGACTACTGTCTACAAAATTTGTCGCGAATACGGTTAGTAGGAAAGAAGAAATAAATTAAAACGTCATGCTTCATACGACAGTTTTACTGCGTGAATAGCGAAAACGTAATATACGATAAACTTTTTTACTTTCATTATTTTGTGTAGGCTGTCAGCAAGAAAGAGTTTCGTACGGGTTTGACATTACGGGTGAAGTCGATTGCGAGTCACTAAGTGCTCTCATTCTCAAATGCTGGATGAATAAAGTACGCGTATTCGCTCGCCGTGAACCTTTGTTAGGGACGTATATGTAAGGTAGCCGGTTTGCTAATTTGGGGTATAAGCTACATCATATCTGTTGTGCCTAGGAATCCTGCATACTCTGTTCGCTAGACAAACAATTAAACAACTCGCATTAATGAGTTTTATTACAACAAGATAATTACAATTACTTAACTTTGATAGATGTGCCGCAAGCAAAGGGCGACATACAAAATAAACAGTCATCTTCAGATTAGACAAACACAAGTCTCTGCTACGTAGAGATTCTAAGGAAGTGGCTAACGTTGAAGCTGCTATCGAAGTGGGCTGCCAACAGTCGGGCGTGGCGCTTATGTCCTCTCTACACTGGAGCCGTTGCTGTCGCGTTGTCGTCCTGGAGGGAGCTCGCTCAGCGTGCGATTGGCTGACCTCTTCTCACAGCCGTCTCTACTCTGTCGTTCCCGATTGGCGGGCCGGTGCTGACTTTACGCCGTAACAACATCTATATCTAAGGTTAGGGTAGTGTTGTTTAACGTCCCGTCGACAACGAGGTCATTAGAGACGGAGCGCAAGCTCGGGTTGGGGAAGGATGGGGAAGGATGGAGAAGGAAATCGGCCGTGCCCTTTCAAAGGAACCATCCCGGCATTTGCCTGAAACGATTTAGGGAAATCACGGAAAACCTTAATCAGGATGGATGGAGACGCATCTATATCTAAATCTGCATGGATACTCTGCAAATTACACTTAAATGCCTGGCACAGAGCTATCTCAATACCAAATTTCATTCAAATCCGTCCCGCCGTTTCAGTATGAAGGAGTAACAAAGATACTAATTCACCCATATACGCTCACACACTCACAGATTGGTTGGTTGATTCTGGGGAGGGGACCAAACACGGAGGTCATCGGTTCCAGCGGATTAGGGAAGGACTTGGAAGGAAGTCGGCCGTGCCCTTTCAAAGGAACCATCCCGGCATTTGCCTGAAGCGGTTTAGGGAAACCACGGAAAACCTAAATCATGATCACCGGACGTGGATTTCCTCCGCAATTCGAGTCCAGTGTGCCAACCACTGCGCCACCTAGCTCGGTACACTCAGACTTCCGCACTGATAATATAATATATAAGATAACAAGCAATACACTATTCACCAGGTATTTGTTGGCGTTACTTTGGTATGTGTGATGGTACTAAAGCGTATACAGATTCTGAACTGGGGTGAATTTGCTGTCATCATCGGGGGACCGAGGGCACGGTCGACTTGCCGCTCGTGGCTTGTCGCCTGCAGTGTTCGACGTGGGTCGCATGCCGTTGTGCGTCTGGGTAGGGCCCTGTAGACACGACATGCACAACTGCCGGCGGCGGCGCCTTGCTGCCTGCTGTCACGAAACGCAGCGGTCACTGGCGCAGGCTCGTTTTGCTGGCGCGACAAATGTTGGTTACGCGGGTGGAGCACTCTTTCCTACGACATAACAGCACCGGCGAGGTAGACGAATATTTCCTGCAGCACCAGTGGCATAGTTTCATTCACCTTCCAACGCTAAAATTTCTTGACAGCTTAGATTTATCGCTTTTCTGTTTCTTTCCCGTTGTCATGTGAACTCTAGGTATGGTTTATCTGTAGAATTGCTACGAACGGCACAGTGAATGCAGGTGGGAGGAATGTCTTTATCACGGCTGCGTTCAGTACCCTTGTGAGGGCTTCCATAGTGAAAACATCTGGGCGTCCTACATACTGATTACTGCCATGTCTGTATATTACATTGTTCAGACATCGAAAGGCGGTTGGTACTAAGGGCTTCACCTGGCATCTTATGCCAAGAGTAGTGGGGCGTGAAATTTACAATTCTTCAACAGTCTGCAAGAGCAATCACAAGAAAACGCAAACACAGGCTTCACCTCACAAAGATATATTACACAAATTCCCGAAACAGTTTTACAAAATCTTTTACAAAACCGATAGCCACCAATAACAAAGATAATCAAATACAAACTTTACATGAGTACATAGATGAAACAAGTTAAGTAAAGATCCTTTTTTTTAATTAAACAAATATACGGACCCCAGTGAATATGAATGACAACCGTAATTCCCAAGAAAGGTAGTGGGAATTTACCGGGACAAAATCCCTACAGGTGCATTAAACAACAGTATAGAAAATTTGGTAACTACTTGTTAATGGGCAATTTCAATAATGGGAAGTTTAGTCCATTAAACAGGTTAACGGAATTCCGCTAATGTAATGACTATTCCACAAAACTCAGTCGTGCAATTCCTTCCAACTATACACCAGATATGTGCAAAACAGTTATTTTAACAGTCACTTTAAATTCCATGCAACAGCGGTCACACCCCGACAGTTGACCCACACAAATGCAACAGAAACCAGTCACTAGGTTCAAATGGTTCAAATGGCTCTGAGCACTATGGGACTCAACTGCTGAGGTCATTAGTCCCCTAGAACTTAGAACTACTTAAACCTAACTAACCTAAGGACATCACACACATCCATGCCCGAGGCAGGATTCGAACCTGCGACCGTAGTATCCGCGCGGTTCCGGACTGCGCGCCTAGAACCGCGAGACCAGCGCGGCCGGCCCAGTCACTAGGAACATGGGACGCACCTTCGTGCAACTCGAACACCATAACGAGAGAAATCCCCATCCAGATAATACAGAGAGAACAATACTCAACATGTGTTAACTACTGAGGCCAGCAGCGACATTGACATTCAAGTAGCGTAGAGCGTCACCAAAAAGTAGCTGGCCGAGCTAATGGCTTCCCAGCACATTTCGCCCAAGGCGCCGCCCCCTGTATCGGTCAGTCCGGAACCGGTTGTGCCCGCCGCTGGTAGTACACTGCAACATTTTGAAAACAAAACAAGGACTGACAACCAAACCAAAAGACGCAACACAAGTTTATGCCCCTTTAAATTTAACACCCTTAACAGAAAGAAAACCTAAAATAAATGACATAGAAAATTACTCACTTCTTACACTTCAAAATTTTTACAGCCCCCCCCCCTCCCCCGTCCCCATTAGTGACCATGAAGTTAGGAACAGTTAACGGCCTGCCAAACCAAGAATTCTTTCTTTTTTTCTCGGGTCTTTGTCCCCCTCCAACGCTGGGTCTGCTTTGTTATGACGGGTTTGGCAGTGTTAATTGCAGAGGGTTGCCGGATGCCCTCCCTGCCGCCATCCCGAACCCCCCGGGACAGAAGTCTGCATCTAGTGTAAGTCATGAAATAGTGCGAACGTTTTCAGATGTCTGTCAGTCGTATAACTGAAGCGGAACTTGGGGACCAGCCCGGTATTCACCTAGTGGGATGTGGAAAACCGCCTAAAAACCACATCCAGGCTGGCCGGCATACCGGCCCTCGTCGTTAAGCCGCCGGGAGGATTCGATCCAGGGCCGGCGCGCCTACCCGAGTCCAGGAAGCATCCAAGACCCAAAGGTCACGGCCCCTTCAAACGGAGACCACCATATAAATCACAAGATATTTAAGCACATTAGAAACCCACTGTCTTAATACAAAACCTGGCCGGCACACTGTGCTAGAATGACTTACGCTGGTCTCACACTACTCACGCTTAGTACTCTCGTTACTGGGGAGTGTTTTATACTCTGTACACCACTATTGAATATATATCTACTGGAACCAAGAGTGAATTCCTTATTTCCGTCTCAGAGGGGATAATCAAACACTGTTTCCGGCTGTGAACACAAATTACAATGGTATTGGTCAGCAATGGCACTTCAAAGAAAATAACGGACGCCCACCGATAGTAGCAGCAAGCGACGAGACTCCACATAGCATACACACGTATACAGATTCAAATCGTACTACACAGGCTGGTTCATTGATAGTGACCGAGCCAAATATCTCACGAAATAAGCATCAAAACAAAAAAAGTGGTCCAACTAAAACATTCATGTCTCTTTACGTACTACACGAATATGTAATAAAAATGGGATTTCCTATTTTAAAAAACGCAGTTGATATCCGTTTGACCTATGTCAGCGCCATCTAGCGGGCCATCCATAGTGCCATCTGGTTTCCCCCTTCAAGCTAGACAAATTTCGTTTTTTTTGTAGTTTTTTCGTTTGGCGCTTATTTCGTGAGATATTTGGCCCAGTCACGATTAAGGGCCCACCATGTATACACCCTTGCTAGTACGTTAGAGGCCATCAAGACCTGTCTGGCGCCGACACACTTCTCAAATCACAACAACGGCGCCGCGAGCAACCAACGCTCCACGTAAGGGTCAGTGCGAGACTCCAAAACACAACCTACGCCCATACCACGGGCAAGCACGACCTCTAGCGCCCCGGAGCCGAAAACCAAGACTCATTACGCCGGAAGCGCCGCCCTTAAATATCGGCCAGAAGAAGAAAACCAAAGATAAAACACGAATGCCAGAACAACATAGATTGCTGCTCCGTCTAGAAAGATAACCATTGGCGCCAGCGATTCCCCCATGGCTCAACTAGAAACGAGGTCTGGTCTTCCTTGGAACTTCATTGTCATTAACCATACTCTGATAGGCCTTCTTGAAACAACTCTGGTGAAGTGTCTCACTTTTACTACAGATACGCTGCGCTGGGTAACTTACAAAATTTCCTTCTCAGACAAAGTAACGTCCACAACTTCGATGATACCTTGCCTTGTCATCAATAAAGACGGAATATAAGCTTAAATGTCATTATTCAGAAACATTGTACTCTGAACTAAATCATTTGCAACTTCACCAGAGCATGTTTCTACTGTTACCCAATGCAGCTTGACGATATTGTGTTTCTGATATACACTGCGCAAATAAATTAAAGGATCATATTTCGAAAACCCCGTAATTCTCTCTTATTGCTACACATAAGTTTGAAATTGGCTGAAGGGTGCCTACAATCTTTGTAATGGCGCAAAAGCGTAGTGCCCTGAAATGTCAGCCTCGGGCTCTGCTATGCTTCATACAAGAAGGCGTCGATGCATGTGAGGAAAAGGCCTCAGCTTAGAAGTTCATGTGGAAGCGTCAGACGGTGGAAAGTTCGCCACACCCCATCTTACACATAGTTCATCCTTTATATTGACTCCTCTGTGATGGTTGCGTTGAAATAATGCGGTTTTCTTATGGGTGATCGGGGAAAGTCGAGGAATACATTTGAGAAACACTGCTGCTCAGGATCGACAGGAAAAAAACATCAGGGGATCAAATACAGGGCGTCAGTTAAACCATCCCTTCCCTTACAGCGTTGTTTCTTACACATTTCACCTTCTAAAACGACAGTTCGCAGTGTGATTGGCATCAGGACGAGATTCTTGAAACGTTAGAGACTGCTATCCCATGTGGGTTTCAAGCCTAAAAGCCTAAGGACATCGTATGGCTGCAAGCCTGTCAAAAGTGGTATGACGCGTTTGGAGTGTAGTGTGACAGCAATTTTTACTCTGGTGTACGGGATGGAACCATTAGGGACCGTTCGAAACTATTCGACGAAATTGTTATGTGATCTGAAGCAGAGAAGGGTGTTTACGCTTTTTCAGTCTTTCTGTGGCTTGATTACAGATGGGTGTAACATGAACATGTGCGTGGAATGAAGCGGAAAAGGGTCACTCTAATATGCCACAGTTTGGCAAAATCCTTGGTGTTACACACGCATTCTTGTTGAGTATATTAAAAACGTGCCTCTCAGAAACTACGACACCAATTTAGCCTCGCAGACGCTCGAGCGCCTGAGGGTTAGGCAACACCTTCGACACCTCTTAGGTGCTGTTTGCCTACCTTCAGGCGCTCGAGCAGCCACGAGGTTGAATTGATGTCGAAGTTTCTGACAGGCCCATTTTTAAAGTTCTCAACGAAGGTGCGTAGGTGACACGGAAGGTGTTGTCTAATTTAGGGGTCTGAGAGGGTAGAAATGACGGAAAGCGCGGCGGGACTCGCGGAGAGGCCCGCGAACAATAACACAACGGGAGAGGATGGACACGACCAGCGAAGGACAGAACGAACAACAACAAGATCGAACAACAGAGTCACCAGGAAACCAAACAAACACGTCCACTCGTACACAGAACAAGAAAGTAAGCTGTCTAATGCGAGGCGATGTGTCAGCAGACGTAGCGAGATTAGAATGGCTGGCTGAGCTTTTTTTTCCTTTATTGTTATTTTGAAACCTGTATTACAGGCAGGCCTGCAGCAGCATACTACGCCGCTCTTTGGCCGCAGAGAAACACAAATATACAAATGAAGACATTTAGAGAAAAATCATGGTGGACATAGAAACGGAGACAAACATTGTTTAAAATACAAGGTGCCGTTCACGGGCATAGAGTCCAAGATAAAATTGTTCAGACAGTTGGACACAGACAGAGACGAAAATTGTCACACATGAACGTAGGTGCACAAAACGAATAACACTTAAGCACTTAAGCACAAAACGATGGCACACACAGAACACGAGGCGTTGATCTCCGGCGCGCGAATGTTCACTAACCGTGTACGAGTCCGGGGACCTGCCAACAGAGGAGGAGGGGGAGTGGGAGAGGGAGAGGGGAGAGCAGATGCCATGTGCAGGGGAGATAGGGTGAAGGGAGGAAGGTGGAGGGGAAGCCCGGGGGAAGAGGGAAGGAGGGAGGGGATGGGGGAAAAGGAAAGAGAAGGGAGGGAGGGTGCCTAAAGGAAAGGACACAGGAAGTCGGGGGAGGATCAAAGTTGATAGGAGGGGTAGATGGAGGGGAGGAGGACATCGTCAGGGAGGGGGAGCTGGCGGAAGCCACCTTGGGAGAGGGTGAGGAGGGTGGAGAGATGGAGACCGGGTGGGACGTGAGAATACAGGTGCGGCAGCAGGCGGGGGTGGGAGAGGATGGGTGAGACAAGCGGATGAGGAGGATCGAGTTTGCGGGAGGATCCGCATCCTTTCAAGGAAGAGGAGGAGGTGGGGAAGGGGATGAGATCATACAGGATCCGCGTGGGGGAGGGGAGACGGATGCGATAGGCGAGGCAGTGAACATGGCGTTCAAGGATTTGGAGGGATTTATAAAAGGTAGGGGGGGGGGGGGGGCGGAGATCCAGGCCAGATGGGCGTAACAAAGGATAGGGCGGATGAGGGATTTATAGGTGTGGAGGATGGTGGAGGGGTCTAGACCCCACGTACGGCCGGAAAGGAGCTTAAGGAGACGGAGACGGGAGCGTGCCTTGGCTTGGATGGTCCAGAGATGGGGAGTCCAGGAGAGGCGACGCTCGAGGGTGACGCCAAGGTACTTAAGGGTGGGAGTGAGGGCGATAGGACGGCCATAGATGGTGAGATATAAATCAAGGAGGCGGAAGGAAGGGGTGGTTTTGCCTACAATGATCGCCCGGGTTTCGGAGGGATTGACCTTGAGCAACCACTGGTTGCACCAAGTGGTGAACCGGTCAAGATGGGATTGGAGAAGGTGTTGGGGGCGCTGCAGGGTGGGGGCAAGGGCAAGGAAGGCGGTGTCATCGGCAAACTGGTGGAGGTGGACGGGGGGTGATGGCGGCGGCATGTCCGCCGTATACAAAAGGTACAGATGGGGGGAGAGGACGGAGCCTTGGGGCACACCGGCGGAGGTGGAAAAGGTGTAGGAGTCGGTGTTATGGATGGTGACGTAGGAAGGACGGTGGGAGAGAAAGGAGCCGATCAGACGGACGTAGTTAATGGGAAGGGCGAAGGTTTCTGGCTGAGCGAGAGACAGGCGCTTAAGTACGCTATCGGGGGCACCGTTATTGGCCGCTGGAACCACGTGTTCCACTGTGACGCCGTCACACTAAATGCGGGCCAGGAGGCGCGCGCCGCCACAGCTTACGGCGCGATGGAGCAGAGACCTCTGTGGGTCTTAGACGTCCATGACTTCTGGTGCGAATTCAAATCCCGTGGCGCGCGGTACCAGAATTAGAATTCCCAGTTGATGGGAAATAATTAATTTCAATAAAAGCAAAAAAAAAAGGTTACTTCTACCGATAATCGAACCAGGAGGCATTTACAACTCTTTCATGCTTCTTGGTCAACTACTTTTTGAAATTGCAATTTTTTGCTGTACTGATATACAAAGAACACGAGCTACTTCTTTTAACTTGCGTCAGATGTTTTTTACTTAACAGAGCTCAAATTTTTTCTAATCTTTAAAGCCGATTTTTTTAGTATCTTTCAGAATTGCGTTGTAGTCTTCAAGAAATTGATGTTCGGACGCTCACCTATAAATCCAATGAAGAAACGCGAACAGAATCAGTCCTTAATGAGCCTATTTTAGCTGCCACAGCCTGTATCCGTCATGGCCTTGGTTCAAATGGCTCTGAGCACTATGGGACTTAACATCTGTGGTCATCAGTCCCGTAGAACTTTGAACTACTTAAACCTAACTAACCTAAGGACATCACACACATCCATGCCCGAGGCAGGATTCGAACCTGCGACCGTAGCGGTCACACGGTTCCAGACTGAAGCGCCTAGAACCGCACGGCCACACCGGCCGGCCGTCATGCCCTCTCAAAGGGTTAAGGAAACCAGGAAGTTGAAGAAATGACAGAAGGGCGGAATTTACGAAGGTTCCGTTTGTAACTCTAACACCCTCTCTTTAATAATAAACAACCAAACGTCACACTGATACGGTCTAAGTGGTGTTTCTGTCGTAATAAACACAATTTTTAACACTCTGAGCAGTATCGACAAGAACGAAAGTTACAGTAGAATGATTAATAACCAGTTCTTTTTTTTTTTTTTTTTTTTGCTAGGCAGCAACCTTGTCGAATTCTTCTTTTGGAATTTGCCTGGTTCTGTATTTGCATGTGGAAACTACGTAAATAAAAGATTCAGGTGTATTTTCAATTTTATCGTCGTTTATTTGTTCTCCACATGATTTAAACACCATTACCAAAAGACAGACTGCCCAAAGCACATGAAGACAAAACACTGAGACTAAAATGAAAGAGGCAGAGCAGCACTGCTGCGTTTCTTTATATAGAATTTTAACAATGAATTTCAAAATAAACCATTATTAATTTGGTACAATTTCGATGTTGTAATTAAAATTTACAAAAAGTAAAGAAACTGATACTACAGTCGAATATAGTATAAAATACAAAATCGAATGACTTAATTTTTATAGTACCATCAGAGGTTTTAAATAAGAATTACAATAATATCTTTCGTATTATTTTAGTCTCGTAATTAGTTACAGTATGTATTTTGTACCAAACATTTATTGACAGTACAGGACTAATGAATTATCTGTCTACATATTTAAAACTCAAAAATATAGCTTCAAATTCTAAAAGTCGGGAAGTTGGGTGGTGTAACCAATGGAGAGTTAATTAGAAATGTAATTACAAAGAATATTAATTACAAAGGAGGACAACTATACGATACCCACTTAACTATACAGACATTGTGGGGCGGCGGGTTTGAATATGGGTATGTTTAATACAGTTCGCCGTCTTTCTCACGTGAGCCTGGCAACTAATTTTGCAGTCAACTATAAAGTGATGGTGAACATACTGACCTTAGTTTCCATTCTGCACGGCCACATTTTGGTCCAGCCCACTGAAAGAAATGTTTCTATCCTCTTTCTATATAGCGGGATCAGGACTATGATTATAAATGAAGGTATAAAGTTTTAGTTCAAACATATATTGAGTAAAGTCTTTCCTGTACAACACTTTGAAAGTCACTATATTCAGTTAACAGTAAATCTTTCTATCTTAAACAGCACTATCTAAAAGTTCAGAGGCGACTTCTAAGGTACGTTCCTACCAGATTGTCTCTCGCCCTGACCAATAATACTCAAATAAATGTTTGAAATAAATGCTCGCCACAAAAGTGGAAATAATATTCACCACCTGCCACGTGGATTTGTAATCAGCTCGGACAGCACACTAACAGTTACCTTAGTGAATTCTAAGCGATCCAGGACGGCGTACAGTCCTCGGGAGTCCACTATCAGTTTTTACCTCAAATACGCGTTTTGTCACAGTCCGCCACCGACGTCATCCGAGGCAGAGCGCGATCCGAGGTTTAACAGACGTGGATCTTACAGTGGCTGAGTGCGAAGTGAACCTTCCTACTGCCTCTCGGGCTGTATTTATATATGTGCCGCAGCGGCAGGCCGAGGGAACATCTGTTGTCTACTGCCTTAACACACGGCAGCACCCTCAGAACGACCGCTTTCTCGGAGACATAACCTTTAATAACATAGTTTTGAATTAATTCAGAATCTTCTTAATTTTTCTATATATTTAGGTAAGTTATTTGAACGCACAGAAAACGTTTCAGCTCCCCTGAATAAAAACGTCGCCTTCTAGAATTTTTATAGTGGAACTAACGGTATATCGTTATGTTTGAACCATACCTTTATTAGAACTTCTATTGAATCCCATTGTTATTAAAGATCTAAAATTTGGTATAGCTCTATTATTTAGTAGGTTTTACCGTGTGCTTTAACCGAATTTCTCTGCCATTATAATTACAGGTACTTAGTCTACTACAAATGGGTATATTTTAGTTACAAATCTGGTTTTTACTTAATTACTTAAAACCTATTAGAGGTAGCTTACCGTGGTCTCTTAGTTATGATTTTTAGGGTGAACTTAAACATAAAACAAATTTTTACGTTTCTAAGACAAGTTTTTAGCGCCCTTCATTTTTCTTAAAAACGTGGATTCCGGTCGTAATTTTCGTTCTTTAGCTTTGAAACTTGCACCACTTAATTATGAACTCCATAGGCACACTCTGACCAAATTCTGTTTTCTAGCTTTATTGTTTAGCGCCACTTATTTTTTTTCTTAAAACCGCATTTTTACGGAATCTATCGAGTCTGGGTACATTAAGACTTGATATTTTAAACGTTATTACAATAAAATTTATTTTAAAGAACTTTTAAACGTAAATTTTGCCTTTCGATTTTATACTTAATTATGTTGCAATACTTGCGCGCTACGCGCAGACGCGTTAAATGACGTGGCACTAGCAGCTGTGAACTGGGGTAAACCCCGGCACACTCCCTCTTCTCTGTATCTCACATACGATACAGCACTTGTTTTGCTTCAGCGTCATTATGCTGACTAGAAATTTTGGGAAGCTGTACCACTATACGTTGACGGCACTTCCCTAAAACATCGAGAGACATGATATGTGGAGTTCATACTGCTTTCAGGAGGGAAACCGAGGCAGATAGGTGAGTGTTTCGGGTAGCCGTGAGAGCTACACTGCTTGTTAGAGACCACCTTGAATCACTGTGCTTCACCTAGATGGCCTTGTTAGTGTTACCTAGGCGATACGTAGTATGCGGAGGCCCTTGCGATATCGCTGACCGCTCATGTTCCAGTTGATATAGCACACTGACCCCAATAGCTGAGACGCACGAACAACTGCACTCCACGCCTGCACTACTAACTCACAGGTACCTCCTACACTTATAAAAAAACTTTCCAGTTTCGGTGTAACTGTTAAACGTAATCTCTGTGGAAGGATGTGTTTCTGTGTCCCCATTAGGGGCGAAAAGGACGTGGTTTTATCGGAACAGAAGTCGGCGTCGCATGGGAGAAGTCATTTAGGTAATTATCATTTCTGAATAACGACAGAACCGGGTAAGCTTGTCAGGTAATTTATTTATATGATAGAATTAGTTTTACACTAAATTTAAAATGTAATTAACTATTACCATATGCGATGGACTTTCGTGTCTTGAAAATAACAAGAAATTACGTCCCCTTCACGTAGAGTTTGGCATGCTGAAGTGCGTTAAGTCGCTGGATAACGAAGATATAAAATTAAATCGGATGTTTTCGAATGAAATATATTCACAAATCAACCAGTCAGCACCTTAGGTTCTCCATTTCGATGAACTAGCGATGTTCAACAAGTAAAGCAACACTTGTTTTCTCGGCCAACTTCGGTTGAAAAAATGTTGCATTTGTTGTGGTACATCGTGTAATATTCCCGCTTGAGCCTCTATGATTTTATGAAATTTAGATTGCTGTTCCGCTATACATATCCTTCAAAGTGGCGTCTGTAACGGAGGTACGTTCCAAGCGGAGAGTTGTCACTGACAAGGGGAGGCCGCCAATTGTGAAATTCAGATTCGATTCATACTGCGCATAATAAAAGCTCATGGCCAGAGATGTAATGTGGCAAAGCACCAAGATGCACTTCTCAGCCGTTGTCGAGAAAATAGACAGTTAAAAGAAACCGTTGCGTTGAAATACTCTCGACGATTAATAATTTTCTACAGCGTCGTGGCGCAGCGGTAAGCGTTCGGGTTCGTAATCCGAAGGTCGCCGGATCGAATCTCGCGCCATGCAATCTTTTTTTATATAATAATAATAAAAAAGATAATAAAAATAATAAAAAAAGATTGCATGGCGCTTGCTTATGCATGTTGGTGAAGGCGGATCGCTCTCCAATTGTACCGCCTCCATTTTTCCGTTTTTTTTTTTTAACGGGGTGTACCAAAGCTCTCCCGTCCGCACTGATTTTCGACAATGTTATAAGTTGCGCTAGAGACCGCATCTACCTTCTTTCGAAGTTAGCAGGCAACTACGCTGTTATGCGGCGGCTCGTTTCGGCCCATTCAACATCTGTCATTTAAGTGTAACGAGCGAGTAACGGAGTTTATATTTCATACTTGCCACAGAAAATTTGTGTTCGTGGGGTCTCTATTCTAATTCGAACGTTTGACTTACGCTATGCGTATTCGTTTCGGAATATCGTTTCTACGTCTTCCGTTAACTATACGTGGTTAACATTATGAAGACAATTAATAACATTTGTGAAATACAACTTTGTTTGCGGAAAACATAATGATGTCGCCAGTTTTTCCACGACAAACGACTTTCAACAACTTATTATATGCATAATTGTTGCAACTGATTGCCGGGAAATATATATATATATATATATATATATATATATATATATATATATATATATATATAAATTTGAATTATAAAAACAAATACTAAAAAAAAAAGTTGCATACCGCGAGATTCGATCCGGCGACCTTCGGATTACGAACCCGAGCGCTTACCGCTGCACCACGACGCTGTAGAGAATTATTAATCGTAGAGATTATTTCACCGCAACGGTTTCTTTAACTGTCGATTTTTTTCGACAACGCCTGAGAAGTGCATCTTGGTGCTTTGCCACATTACACCTCTGGCCATGAGCTTTTATTATGCGCAGTATGAATCGAATCTGAATTTCACAATTGGCGGCCTCCCCTTGTGAGTGTCTTTTGGCGGAAAACCAGAGAATCGCAGATGTCCAGACGAGTTTGCGGAATGTGTACGGAGACCTGGCAGTGAACAAAAGCATGGTGAGTTGGTGGTCGAAACGTCTGTTATCATCGCAGCAAGGCCGCTCAAACCTGTCCGATTTGCAGCTTGCCAGCCGACCACACACAGCTGTGACTCCTGCAATGTTGGAAGGTGGGTACACTTTCATTTGAGGTGACCGACAGATCACACTCAAACACTTCGCTGCACAAGTGGACGTCTCTGTTGGTAGTGCTCACACACTCGTCCACCAGTTGGAATACTCAAATGTGCAGTCAAGGACTGTGCGGCTGGTCCCGGCGGAGGTTCGAGTCCTCCCTCGGGCATGGGTGTGTGTGTTTGTCCTTAGGATAATTTAGGTTAAGTAGTGTGTAAGCTTAGGTACTGATGACCTTAGCAGTTAAGTCCCATAAGATTTCACACACATTTGAACATTTTTGAACTCAAATGTGTGCGCCCGCTGGGTTCCTCGCCGCCTAACAGAAGATCATGAAGAGCAACGAAGGACCTTCTGTGCGGAATTGCTTGCGCATCACAAGACTGAGTGTGATTATTTTTTGTTGAATATCGTCACAGGCGATGACACACGGGTTAATCCCTTCCAAACGGAAACAAAACGACAATCCATGGAGTGGCGCCAAATGACCTTGTAAGCGTATTGTCATATCGCTGGCTTAGTTGTGGAGTATCTTTGCGGGAAGCCGCGTCTGTAGAGTCGAGCGCGGGACATGGAACTGTTATGTTGTGTTGTGGATAGCTCTGCATGTAAGAAACATTGTTAGTATGGAAGTTGAAGTGTTGCTACGTGCTTTTACAGTAAAGTGATGAGATATGGAAGTGATTCAGAAGAAAGTGCGTAATGATGTAATTAAAAGTGAGCAGTGCTGCCGATAACGTATTCGTGTATACTCTCGTTGCGTGTCGCAGAGCATCAATCATCCGCGCAGTCTTCGGTCTCCCAGAATGAACCGATGTGAATCAGTAAAAATTAGTTACCATGAAAGAGTGCAGTCAAGTGCCAGTGTCTTGTAGCGAGCGTGAGGACGTGCGTTCGGCCATCGCGTTCCGTATTATCAACAATCAGCCGCGCGGCGACGGTTACGCGAACGCTCGTACAAGTGAGAACTGAAAAATTAACTTTACGGACAGCGTTATATCATTACGAGTGTCTAGAAGGACTGGCACCAAAAAGAAATCTGTGTATGCGTGGCAGGCGTAAGAACGTTTGTGCGATTATTCGGCTTTCGCATCATCAACAATCATCCGCGCCGTGTTCGGAACGCGTACGCTCGTCCAAATGAAATTTCGGACAGATAACCATCAAGATTGTTAATTTGGATAAACATTTACGACTTAGAGAGCAAACAGTGCAACTTGCGATTTTCTTTATCGTCTCAGAATATAGTTGTTCATACCAGACGTCGGACAGTATTGTGTTTTAACGTTAAGTGGCTCCCCTAAACCCGCTTGCATATTTCGATAGATAATTTCAAGCAAGCCAGCAGCAGTGTGGAGCAGAACAGTACGACCGCCGCGGGATCATCAGGTACGTGGTGTGGACAGGGCGCACGGTCCAGAAGTGGAATTGTCAGTTTTAGGGACCCCTACCCCCATTTGTACTCCCGGGCGTGTTACATGCGAAAGTTCTTACGCTCGCCAGGCATACACAGATTTCTTCTTGGTATCAGTTCTCCTTGACACTAGTAATGATGTAACGCTGTCCGTAAAGTTAATTTTTCAGTTCTCACTTGACGATCGTGCGCGTAACCGTCGCGGCGCGGCTGATTGTTGATAATGCGGAATGCGATGACCGAACGCACTGTCTCACGCTCGCTACAAGACACTGTCACTTGACTGCACTCTTTTATGGTAACTAATTATTACTGATTCACATCAGTTCATTCTGGGAGACCGAAGACGGCGCGGATGATTGATGCTCTGCGACACGCAACGAGAGTATACACGAATACGTTATCGGCGGCACTGCTCACTTTTAATTACATCATTACGCACTTTCCTCTGAATCACTTCCCTATTTCATCACTTTACTGTAACAGCACTTGTAGCAACACTTCAACTTCCATACTAACAACGCTTCTTACATGCAGAGCTATCCACAACACAACATAACAGTTCCATGTCCCGCGCTCGACTCTACAGACGCGGCTGCCCGCAAAGATACTCCACAACTAAGCCAGCGATATGACAATACGCTTACAACCTCTCCTCCTAAGAAGAAGTTCAAAGCACAGTCTCAGCCGGTAAAAGCATGGCGACGGACTTCTCATCGCCACAAAAATGCAAACGAACTTCTACTTCTCCATGGCTACGCAACGTCTCACTCGAGTCTACGCACACGACAGATGCTCACAAAATTTTATTGGATTGTTCTTCCTCACCCACCCTACAGCACGATCACCTACCTAATATTCGGTATGTCCACCTATGGCACGGATAGCAGTGGCGACGCGACGTGATATGGATACAATGAGGCTTTTGTAGGTCGCTAGAGGGAGTTGGCACCGTATCTGCACACACAAGTCACCAAACTCTTGTAAATTCCGGGGAGGGGAGGTGACGAGGTCTGACGCCACGGTCATTCACCTTCCAGACGGGTTCGATCGGGTTCAGATCTCGTGAGTTGGGGGGGATCAACAAAATGGTTCAAATGGCTCTGAGCACTATGGTACTTAACATTTGAGGTCATCAGTCCCCTTGAACTTAGAACTACTTAAACCTAACTAACCTAAGGACATGACACACATCCATGCCCGAGGCACGATTCGAACATGCGACCGGAGCGGTCGCGCGGTTCCAGACTGAAGCGCTTAGAACCGCTCGGTCACTCGGGCCTGCTGGGGGATCAACACATCAAATGAAACTCGCCATTGTGTTCCTCGAACCACTCCATCTAATTCTTGGCCTTGTGACGTGGCGCATTATCTTGTTGAATTGTGCCACTGTTGTCGGGAAACATGACCGTCTTGAAGAGGTGTACGTGGTCTGTAACCAGTGTACGATGCTCCTTGGCCATCATGGTGCCTGCTTGTACTCCACTGGATCAATGGATGCCCACGTGAATGTTCCCCAGAGCATAATGGAGCCGCCGCCGTCATGCAGTACAGGAATCAAGGAGCTGTTCCCCTGGAAGGAATCGCGCCCTCCCATCGGCATGATGAAGAAGGTGCCGGGATTCATCAGACCATGCAACGCTCTGCCACTGCGCCAACGTCCAGTGCCGATGGTCACGTGCCAATTTCAAACGTAGTTGTCGATGTCGTGGTGTTAACATTGGCACATGTAAGGTCGTCGGCTGCGGAGGCCCATCGTAGGCAGTGTTCGGTGCACTTTGTATTCAGACACACCTGTACTCTGCCCATTATTAGTCTGATGTTAGTTCCGCCACAGTTCGCTGCCTGTCCTGTTTTACGTCTGTCCAGCCTAAGACTTGTGACATCTGCAATGACGGGTGGCGGCCCGACACGACGACATCTGAACGTGGTTTCACGTTGATTTCGCCACGTTTTGGAAACACTCACCACGGCACTCCTCGAACAGATGACAAGTCGTTCAGTTTCCAAAAACCTCGTGCCGAGCCTCCGGGCAATCACAATCTGCCCTCGGTAGATCGCATCGCCTTCCCCATTCTACACACGGACAGCACGCTCACTCATGCGTGCGGCGTACGTGTACCGTACTTGTGTCTGACTAGCAGTCATTCCTCGCCAGATAACGGATTTATGTCGATAGTAGGTCGGTGATCATAATGTTCTGGCTAAGTAGTGTAGTTTCTTGTATCGCGGCCGAAAAAAAGGGTGATCTATTAGCACCCACTTCACGTTCGACCTTACTACATTCTTCATATTCAGCGGTACGTGAAGAATTTAATGTTCTTCTAATGAGGTGGTTTCACTTCTTTTACGACGAAAAAAAATTATTTACTTCACAGTATTTGCATCGACTTTATTGACGTAATTCCAAATGATACTTTGCATAGATTTTTTCCAGACGCAGGAGAGGCTGATAGATGCAGACTGCCGGACACACTGTGTATCTCAAAGGCACAACAAAGGCTATACTTGAAAGCTGGTTCTACAGACTGTTCGGATCTAAAGATGTTTTGAAATTTTGATAATCGTCTCCACAACAGATTCACCTGAAGCGATTTACAGGCAGCGGTGTTCCTTTGCGTACACCGAGGTAGAGCGAGAGTCAGCGACGTTCCTCGACAACAAGATCTGTTGGTGCTATGTTAGACAAGGCATGAAGCCAGGGAAGTGGTGGTGATTTCAAGGTACCAGTTACAATGCTTTTTGTGCCGTTAAACTAGACACCAATTTAGCTCACATGACTGATCTAATTCACAAACGAAACTAATGTTCGGCGACAGAATAGGTAGAGAACAAGAATTTTCTATTCTTCGTCTCAGAAAAAATAATAATAATTTTTTCGATAGACGAAACAGACTTCACATTCTTTCGTGCTAGACCAACGGCTTTAGCCACCTTTTTCGGTAAGTATTTATTTCCTAACGGGAAGCTGTACGTACAATTATCCACAGCAACAAATCGGTGCACAAAATCGAGGCAACTGGCCAGTGCTCGGCGAGAAATTGCTTTTCGCATTTCTCTTTGGTCAGAATTTAACAAATCGGTCGCCCGTTGGCATTTCTGCATGTAAATGTTTCAAACTCTCCCTTCTGATACGGATATGCCGTCCTTCTGATACGAATGTGTTCGAAGGCTTGGTTATTAGCATCTTTTCAGAGCACCAATTAAATGCGAAGTGAAAATGAAGCTTTTCCTCGTAAGCAATCATCCAACGAGAAAGGCCCATTGTTACATGTTACACACTCCGAGGACTGTTTAATTTACGTTTTCGTTTTACACGTCTAGTTCCGTCCCCCTGTCTGAACACAAAACGCAGTCTTTTATCCTACAAACACCGCAAACTACGGAGGGGTGGGGGGTGGGGGGGAGTTCGGGAGGTGGAGGGCGGTCCTCCCATCGGGGGAAGTTCCTGTGTGTCAGATGACAAGAGTCCTACTCTCAGTCACGTTAGAGCCACGTCCTTCCATGTGTGTGCTTGGAATGGAGTTCGCTATCGCAAAACCGTAGGCTCCACCAGCCTAAACTTGTTATTTTGTGCCTCCTGCCATGCATTCTCCCACTGACACACAACTATTCATCTCAACAACGACGTAATGGCACTCTAACGTAGAACACATTCAAGTTAAGGACCTCTTTCCAGCTTTGTATCACATTTCATTGGTGATATGCCACTTACCGAATAACATTTTATGACACTACGTTACTATAGTTCATCCTTTTGAACTTAACGTACATAACGCAACTACTTTAAAAATCCGTGTAAACGAAACCGATACTCAACTTACATTATATCCTAGTACATAACAAAAACTAAATTTCATTGATAACAACAGCAAGCTTTTGCCATATGGGAAGATTACCGTTTTGCCTTCTCGCCTACATCTCGGGCTCACAAGAGTATTCCAGGCTATACAAAAGCTTTCACCGCATTTTTTCAGTACTTTAATGTATTTACAAAAGTGTAGTGCGCGGATGGTCAGGCGAAACTCCTTTTATACTCATAAAAACGCTGGATATAACGCTTGCAGTACCTGTGTAGGAGGCCTCACGCGTTACTAAAAACTCGAAAGGCTTACGAGTGCACAAATATCTCTTACCCGCCCCAGCTCAAGCATGCTTCTACACTTATGTAATCAGTATGACGATCTGGGCTCAAAATCAATTTGGCCGCATTAGCACTTGAGATGGGAGAAAAAGACAGGATACTTGATACGTGATCTAAAGGATAGGTGGTGAAAAGGGAAACAGCTCACGCCTTAATTGAAGATATGTCCACGAGTTTTGGCGTAATTATTTAAGTGTGAATAAGAGAAAAGTCTCTCGAATTATCCTTGACATACAGGGAATACATTATCCGTCCTAAAATGTCCGAGACTGATTTTATTCCTGCCGTATAAGCGACGTCTGCGTAGTAACTGCAGTGGGAGCTTGAACTAGCAACTGTAAACAACAGATGCGCATTCGTTCAGTGAGTTGTGACCGGGCCAAGTTAGGCACTGGACGTGAGGCTGTAGTGTGTCAACGTTATTGCGTCACAAATCACAATGGAGCAGCAGCTCTAAATCAAACGTTCGAGACATTCTCCAGACTCAATTGGAAAAAGAGGAAAGTGTGCGCAAAGTTTCTCCCGCACCCCTCGACTCCCGAACAAAAACAACGAAGCGTGGACGTCTGGCGCGAGTTGATTGCAATGAAATACGCGGACCGTTCTTTTCTGGAAAAAGATCATCACATGTGATGAAAGTTGGTATAATCAATACGAACCTGCCACAAAATGTCAGAGTCCTGAGAGGGTCTCTGATAGTACGCTAAGAACGAAAAGACGTGAATGTGACGTGCGAGTTTTCTCCATTGGACTCATGCGCGGGTGTCTGTGTGCGGGGTGATGGGGGGAGGGGGGGGGAGACGACTATTCACAACACATGAAGCATTAAAACCGCCATTTTAACTTTTCTGTACATTTATTAATCTAATCCCGAGACTTTTTGAATTGACGGGATATACACTACTGGCCATTAAAATTGCTACACCACGAAGACGCGAAATTTAACCGACAGGAAGAAGATGCTGTGATATGCAAATGATTAGCTTTTCAGAGCATTCACACAAGTTTGGCGCCGGTGACGACATCTACAACGTGCTGACATGAGGAAAGTTTCCAACCGATTTCTCATACACAAACAGCAGTTGACCGGCGTTGCCTGGTGAAACGTTTTTGTGATGCCTCGTGTAAGGAGGAGAAATGCGTACCATCACGTTTCCGACTTTGATAATGGTCGGATTGTAGCCTATCGCGATTGCGGTTTATCGTATCGCGACATTGCTGCTCGCGTTGGTCGAGATCCAATGACTGTTAGCAGAATATGGAATCGGTGGGTTCAAGAGGGTAATACGGAGCGCCGTGCTGGATCCCAACGACCTCGTATCACTAACAGTCGAGATGACAGGCATCTTATCCGCATGTCTGTAACGGATCGTGCAGCCACGTCTCGATCCCTGAGTCAACAGATGGGGACGTTTGCAAGACAACAACCATCTGCACGATCAGTTCGACGAGGTTTGCAGCAGCATGGACTATCACCTCGGAGACCATGGCTGCGGTTACTCTTGACACTGCATCACAGACAGGAGCCCCTGCTATGGTGTACTCGACGACGAACCTGGGTGCACGAATGGCAAAACATCATTTTTTCGGATGAATCCAGGTTCTGCTTACAGCATCATGATGGTCGCATCCGTGTTTGGCCACATCGCGGTGAAAGCACATTGGAAGCGTGTCTTCGTCACCCGGCGTGATGGTATGGGGAGCCACTGGTTACAAGTCTCGGTCACCTCTTGTTCGTATTGACTGCACTTTGAACAGTGGACGTTACATGAAGCTGCATGGGCAGCTGTACCTGTAAACGCCATCCCAGCTCTGTTTGACTCAATGCCCAGGCGTATAAAGGCCCTTATTACGGCCAGAGGTGGTTGTTCTGGGTACAGATTTCTCAGGATCTATGCACCCAAATTGCGTGAAAATGTAATCACATGTCAGTTCTAGTATAATATATTTGTCCAATGAATACCCGTTTATCATCTGCATTTCTTCTTGGTGTAGCAATTTTAATGGCCAGTAGTGTATAACTATGACAGAAACTATAACACCACTTGAAAGTTTGGTAGCAAAATTACGTTTTCCCGCAAAGAGGATAAGTTGCAAAGAGACTTTGATTTACCCTCCATTTCTTTCATTTCTCTCATACATTTTTTTTCCATGAAGGAGGAGATTTTCTTTCAGATGGTTCCCTTGTCAGCGGTTAAACAATTGCTTGTTTTCGCTCTGATGATGATACTATTTCTGTCTGAATCACCACAGACGTACTTTGCTTTGCATATGCTTGAATAAAACACTGTAATATATCATGACTGGTCTGTCGGAGATCGTGTATTAAGCTACGATTACGAAAAGAAACTCGAGACTGGCCTTTGTTTGCAGATGCAAGCAAAAGCTGCGCACCCACGCTCAGACGTTGATGCTTCCACAAGACTGCATAATGAATACTCCTTCAAGCCTCAGCCCGCATGCATGATTAAAACACATATGCAAAAATTCCCCACAACGCGCTCAAGTATGCTTGCTCAAAATTCTTGCACATGCATGCTTCGTAAGCTTGCAGTAAATTGTGTGGTTATTTTAGATGATAATACCCAGATCACAGTAATCGTTCATTTACACAGTTGTAGACTACACTTACGTATTGGGCGTTACAACGCTAGTGGCGTACACAGTAGCAACACAAGTCATTGGTGTGAACCATGCTCTGCCAACCTTGTATGCTGAGGTGGCAAAAGTTATGAGATGGCGATATGCACATATACAGATGGCGGTAGTTTCGCTTACTCAAGATATAAAAGGACGGTGCATTGGTGGACCTGTCAATGGTGGAGCTGGTGATTCGTGTGAAAAGTTTTCCGACTGACCAGACCGCCCCATTAGCTGAATGGTCAGCGCGTTGGAATGCCACGCAGGGGGCCCGTGTTCGATTCCCGGCTGGGTAGGGAGATTTTCTCCCCTCAGCGACTGGGTGTTGTGCTGTCCTCATCATTTCATCCCCATTGTCGACGTGCAAGTCGCCCAATGCAGCGTCGCACTCAATACGACTTGCACTTGGCGACTGAACTTCCTGCCTGGGAACTCCCGGCCACTGACGCCATACGCTCATTTCCATGTCCGATTGACCATAGACTGACGAGGATTAGCAGACGCTGAACGCGGAATGGTAGCTGGAGCCAGGCGCATGGTGCATTCCATTTCCGAAACCGTTAGAGAATTCAATACTACGAGATACACTGTGTTAAGAGTGTACCGAGAATACCAGATTTCAGGCATTATCTCTCAGTACGGACAATGCAGTGGTCAGCCTTTACTTAACGACCCAGAGCAGTAGTGTTTGCGAGGAATGGTCAGTGCTAACGCACAGGCAACACTGAGTGAAATAATAGCAGAAGTCAATATGGGACGTACGCCGAAAGTATCCGTTAGGACAGTGCGCCGAAATTTAGTTTTAATGGGCTATGGCAGCGGTACGACATCGCCTGCAGCGTCTTTCCTGTGCTCACGACCGTATCGGCTGGACCCTAAAAAAAAATGGTTCAAATGGCTCTGAGCACTATGGGACTTAACATCTGTGGTCATCAGTCCCCTAGAACTTAGAACTACTTAAACCTAACCAACGTAGGGACATCACACACATCCATGCCCGAGGCAGGATTCGAACATGCGACCGTAGCGGTCACGCGGTTCCAGACTGTAGCGCCTAGAACCGCACGGCCACACCGGCCGGCGGCTGGACCCTAGACGAATGGGAAAACGTGGCCTGTCAGATGAGTCCCGATTTCAGTTGGTGAGAACTGTGGCGCAGGTCACACAAAGCCATGGACCCAAGTTGTAAACAAGGCACTATGCAAACGGGTGGTGACTCCATGACGGTGTGGACGTGTTTACATAGAATAGATTGCGTCCTCTGGTCAAACTGAGCCAATCATTGACAATAAATGGTTTATGTTCGACTACGTGGAGACCAATATCAGCCATTCATGGACTTCATTTTACCAAACAACGATGTCACTGAGCCACAGTTGTTCGCGATTGGTTTGATGAACGTTCTGGACAACTCGAGCGAATGATATGGCCACCCAGATTGCCCGACATGAATCTCATCGAACATGTTTGGGACATAATCGAGAGGTCAGTTCGTGCACAAAACCCTGCACCGGCAACACGTTCGCATTTATGGGCGGCTGTAGAAGCAGCATGACTGAATATTTCTGCAGGGGACTTCCAACGACCTGTTAAGTCCGTGCTACGTAGAGTTGCAACACTACGCCGGCAAAAAGGAAGTCCGACGAAGTGTTGGGAGGTATTCCACGATTTTTGTCACCTCATTGCATGTATTTATTTCATCTGAGTGGCGCAATCGGGCCACCACAGAGGGCGAAGTAGCAGCCCCCTTCTATGATGGGTGGAAAAACGACCGCTGAGTGGGCCTTCCCTGGTCTCTCATTTTCGATTAATTAGGCTAAAACACAAAGTTAATTAACTTGCGGCGCGGCCTGAAAGCCGGTGGCCGGGTGTGGGCGGAGCAGCTGCCACTGAAGGGCGATATATCGGAGATTAACTTCCGCTCCCTATCGATGTCGCTCCGGAAGCATGTTTGCACTTTGGTTCGATTAACCCCTACAGGAAGACTGACTGATTTTTCTGTTACTGTTGAATCATTGTCACCTATGACTGAAATACCTGTTTTTGTCTATATGCAAATGTTATTCAGGTTCTTTTAATTTTCCTCATATTTTACAAGTATTTACTACCTCTGACTTGTTTCCTTAGCTAGTATTATTTTACCTTCAGGAGGTCAAATTGATAAGGCCTCGTCGTGGCATCAGAGATGACACTAATTGAATGAAATTTTATTGTCATTTTTTGGTGTATATGGCACTGAATGTTTGGTGTTACCAAGTTTCTTAGGACCGCCACATGGTGAGGCACGCAAGAGTTGAATAGGAATTAAGAAGTAGTCAGTCAGATGACAGACCCGAGACACTATACAGTGAGGTGACTAAAGTCATGGGATAGATATATACCCATATGTATATGGCTGTAGTATTGCGTACGTAAGGTGCATAAAGGCAGTGCATCGGTGGAGCAGTCATTGTTACACAGGTGACCCATGTAAAAAGGTTTCCGTTGTCGTTAAGGCCACTTAATGGGAATAAAGATCATTTAGACACGGGATGGTCGTTAGAGTCACACATATACGATAATCCATTTCGAAAATCGTTAGGGAATTCCGAGATGCACAGTGTGAAGAGTGTGCCGACGGAGTTTCAGGCATCCTTCACTTGTCTTATGTTTGGCCGAGAAAAAGTTTCAGAAACGCCGTCGCTCAGAATTTGCAGCGAAAGGTCTCAAGTGGTGGCATAAAGAAAGTCATCCTGTTGGCCATCGCAGTGCGTACTGTCGGTTTTGACCACCAAATGGGTGGGAATCAACGCCTTAAAGAAATGGGTGGGTTCACTGACGCCTTCATGCCACCTCTAAGACCTTTCCGTGTAGATTCTGAGCAACGGCCAATTTTGACCGTGAAATGCAAGGCAGTCGAGGTAACAAAGAAATGGGTAGCTTCATTGATGCCTTCATATCACTCGTGAGACCTTTTCGTGTCGATTCCGAGCCATTCACAAGAGAACAGCATGATTTCAACGCCGGGCGTTGCGATTCTGACCTCCAGTGGAGTGGCGTCAAAAGAATGTGGGTAAGAGCGGCTGTGACGAACTTCCCATCTTGTGACATCTGCCAACGGGAAAAAGTAATGAAGTCTGTTGCGCAGCGTATGTGTGAGCAGGCAGTATGCTTCGGCTCTGTTTCTTTACTACGTGTAGAAGTATGAAACTGGAAATTCCCTATAGATGGTGCTAGCTGTCAGTGTGGGGCCCATGAGATCACGTCTGCAGCGCCATCTGCTTCCTGTAACGGCTGACGACGGATGTCACCACACAGTAACCCAAGTTCCATACATCGGTATCTGTTTCAAAACCTGTAAACATATCGAGTTTGGTTCCTACGAACTACAATTTGCGGACAGCGTTGGCTTTCTATTATCATTTGAAGAAAACTGCTGCAGAATCGCATCGAATGCTTGTCCCAGCTTTCGGTGACAGCGCTCTTGGGAAAACACAGTGTTTCGAGTGGTTCACAAAATTCAAAAGTGTTGATTTTGACGTGAGAAACGACGAGCACGGGAAACCACCGAAAAAATTCAAAGACAACGTCTTGCACGACTTATTGGATGATGATACTCAACCTCAACAGGAACTCGAGGAACAATTGAATGTTGCGCAGAAACAATAGCTGTAGTCGAGGAATAATGTTGTGAACAGCACTGTAAAGCATGTCCGGATGCTGTCTTTCAGCATACCTAGAGATGTCGGTCGATCACGATACACTTGCGACTTCAGGTAACCCCAAAGCCAATAATCGCACGGACTGAGGTCTGGGGACCTGGGAGGCCAAGCATGACGAAAGTGGCGGCTGCGCACACAATCATCACCAAACGACGCGCGCAAGAGATCTTTCACGCGTCTAGCAATACTTTGTTTTTTTTTGTTCTAATAAAAACCCATGTCATTCCAAGCATGTGTGTCTTCGGTTGAAAGCTATGGGAAAGGTGTAAAAAGTCGGAAAATGGGTTCCACATGATAGAAATGAAAGTCGTTTCTCCATCGAATAGTGACAGCTGATGAATAATGTATATACCGGGTGACCAGAAAGTCAGTATAAATTTGAAAACTGAATAAATCACGTGCTTGGAATGACATGGGGTTTTATTAGAACCAAAAAAATACAAAAGTTCAAAAAATGTCCGACAGATGGCGCTTCATCTGTTAAGAATAGCAGTAATTAGCATAACAAAGTAAGACAAAGCAAAGATGATGTGCTTTACAGGAAATGCTCAATATGTCCACCATCATTCCTCAACAATAGTTGTAGTCGAGGAATAATGTTGTGAACAGCACTGTAAAGCATGTCCGGAGTTACGGTGAGGCATTGGCATCGGATGCTGTCTTTCAGCATACCTAGAGATGTCGGTCGATCACGATACACTTGCGACTTCAGGTAACCCCAAAGCCAATAATCGCACGGACTGAGGTCTGGGGACCTGGGAGGCCAAGCATGACGAAAGTGGCGGCTGCGCACACAATCATCACCAAACGACGCGCGCAAGAGATCTTTCGCGCGTCTAGTAATACTTTGTTTTTTTTGTTCTAATAAAAACCCATGTCATTCCAAGCATGTGTGTCAATTTTTACCTCTGTATCTACATTATTCCGTGGTTCATTAAGTTTTCAAATTTATACTGACTTTTTGACCACCCGGTATTTTGAGAATCCTAGGCGCCGTAAATCAATGAGTGAATCTAGACAAACCATCGACATCCACTGCAAGACCAAATAGCTTTGGAAAGAAGACAATGCTCTGCGTTTGATGGAATCAGAAAGGTGTCACCTTTTATGAGCTGCTAAAGCCTGATGAAACCGCTAACGTTGAACGCTACCAACAGCAAATGATCGATTTAAATTGAGCATTACGTGAAAAACGGCCGGAATACGGAAAAAGGCAACAGTTCAATTGCTCCATGATAACTCCCCATCACACACAGCAAAACAGGTCAGGGAAACGATCGAGGTGTTCAGCTGGCAAATGCTAGAGCATGCAGCTTGTTCTCCAGACTTGTCTCCATCCGATTATCACCTGTCATAAAATGTTGCATTTCTGGGAGACACTCTCGCTGAACGACGCTTCAATTCGTATAAAAATGTACGAAAATGCCTCGCTGACTGGTTCGTTCAAAAGAAGAACTGTTTTTTTGGCTAAGCATTCATAGCCTGCCAGACAGGTGGCAGAAATGTATAAATAGCAATGGAGATTATTTTGAATAAAATATTGTTTATCAGTTTCAAACAACACACGTGTAATTATCGCAACCAAATCTCGGTTTCAAACTTCTACACCTGGTAAGTCAAAACACAGTCCGTGTGTGGCACAGACCAGCCCATACAACCTCAGGCCGTAGCTAAGCCTGCCCCTTTCGGTTGGAGCTTTTAGATAAACAAGCAGCTGCTGCCTGATCACTATTCAAATGTTCAAATGTGTGTCAAATCTTATGGGACTTAACTGCTAAGGTCATCAGTCCTTAAGCTTACACACAACTTAACCTAAATTATTCTAAGGACAAATACACACACCCATGCCCGAGGGAGGACTCGAACCTCCTCCGGGACCAGCCGCACGGTCCATGACTGCAGCGCCCCAGACCGCTCGGCTAATCCCGCGCGGCTGATCTCTATTCACGACTGCGTGTTGCTGCAGGCAGTTAACGTCTAGCAGCAGTAGCAGCTTAGCCGGTCAATACTTTGAACAGAACACACTAACGTCGTTCAAATACGATCCCCGTTTGTTCACTTGGTCGGCGTGAATATCTCGCGCTACGACTGCAAATAATGGCGCCAGCTATGTGTTTAGATTCACCAAAATCTACCCCGTTTGTTGCCTTGATATGCGTTTCATGGTTCAACATCGTCTCACCAATTTTGCCGTCGTCCCCGTTCTTTCAGGACATTGCTACTGAGGGCATCCAGTGTTTGAGGAGGATTTCTGCGACCATGCACTACAAGTTTCAACTCGTCCCAGGCTTGCACAATCGATTTCGTGTTTTCAGGTACCGTATGAAACGTCCCCTTGGAAAACTTTTATAAATGACAGTGCTGGAAAACTTCTACGTTATTTGATTTTCAAACAGCTGAGCAAAACTGAACGTCCTCAGACATTACTCTACTTATTCTGATCTACACTAAACTGACATACAATATTTTTAGCGCAACGCAATCTGACTTTCAAAAATCCCTACAAAAGAATGGCTCTGACTAACAATAACCTATACCTTTCATGAATCACTTACCTCACAAAAATCTTCGTTACTCGAACTACTGCAATACAGCGAGCGCCAATACTGCCAGCTAAATGAAAGATTCTAACTACTGAAGGCACTAACTACTGATAGGCATAGTTAGCAAATGAAAGATTTTGATAGAGAACAAACAATGTATTTACCTTAATAGTGTTCAAAAATCATAATATATCAGTTCATGATATCAAGTATTACAAATTTACTCTTTCTGGCGGACACACGTCCAGATCGTCCGCTCTTGAAATTCTGCCATCTCTCTCCCCACATCCACCTCCAACTGCGCAACGCAACGCGCTGTTCACATCCAACTGCCCAACACTACAATAGCGAATATTTCAACAATGCCAACTAGCCACAGACTGCACACAGCAGTCAGTGAGTGATTTTCATACAGAGCGCTACGTGGTGTTACCAACATAAAAACCTAAACAGCCTACTTACACGCATACCGCTCAATTCGTTTGATTCCTGTTTGGAAGACGCCATTTACGAGGCGTAAGGTATGATTGGACGTTATTGTGTTGAAAGACGAAACCAAAGACGAAATGTTAATTGATACGTGGGAGATCGTACGCAGTACTCCATAAATCTCAAATTATCCTTGACAGTGACCTGAGGTGTAAGATACGCATTAAAGGTGCGACGCTACGGTATAATAAATTTTAATGCGATACTGACTAAAGTTTTTGACTCGTCCACATTGCAGGAGTTGTTGTCGCCTTGCTCGCTGTCTGTCCCTGTCGATAAATATTTAAACTGCATCCCACTAATATGCATATTCACGAACACAAGTCTGTTAGGTTGGGTGTATAGTATGGTGTACAAATAACGACACCCAACAACGAGATTAATAATCAAAAATCGTCACTGTTTATTAATCAGTTCCGCATATTCAGCAGCGGACTGGTGTAGACCGACCTAAAAATAACTAGGATCCTCATATAGTCGTTTGGAGGTCAGTATAAATTTAAATAAATACTGTTTGTGTCAGCTTTTAAAATTTAAAGTACTTCCAACCCACACGTACGTTCACAGAACTAAAATCTTGAAAATTATAGCGACTCAGTACGAAATTGTTCAAGCTGAGGCAGATTCCCAACGACGTGGACTACGAACTAGCTCAAAGTGCAGATTGGTTCTACACGCAGAAAAGACATGTGTGACCGACTGCCTGTTACGCACCGTCAGGCTAGAGTCTCCGGTCACAGCTTTCGTGGCAAATTACGAATGTCCACAGTCGCTAAAAAGCTAAGCCTGAAACTCAATCAGTTGAACCGCCGGCCAGAGTGGCACAGAGCTTGTCTCTTCAAACGCTTCTAACACTGTTATAGAGCCAATAAGACTGCCACATTTTATAGCCGATCATGGTTTCCCGTTAACTAGGCCACTTGGACAGCCGTGTGGTCTCAGGCGTCTTGTCACGGTCCGCGGGGCTCCCCCAGTGGGAGGTTCGAGTCCTCCCTAGGACATGGGTGTGTTTGTTGTCCCTAGTGCAAGTTTAAGTTAGATTAAGTAGTGCGTAAGCCTTGGGACCGATGACCTCAGCAGTTTGGTACCACAGTCCTTACCACAAATTTCCAATTTTCCTTAACTAGTAAGAACGTTCACCAGTCTGAATTACAACATCTTATCCTTATCTGCTATCATAAAACTAAAGGGACCAACAGATGCAAGCTTGGATGCTGATTAAAATGACAAGTTGTAACAAATTTAGAATGAGTAGTTAACCCACAATCGTAATCAATGTGACTGCAGTTTTCATATAATTACAACTATAGTTAGTCTTATTGAGCTGTACCTTGAACATTTACAGCATGCAATAAGTGGCACAGCATTCTCATAGAAAATAATGTTGTTTCTACTAGTGTTATCCAAAGTTTTATAGCTATGATAGAACTTTAATTACGGTAAAAACTGAAAATAGCTATGATAGAACTTTAATTACGGTAAAAACTGAAAACATTAATCATGAGTGGCAATTAATGGCTAAAATATTACAATCTAAATGTTGTTCATAAAGTGTAGTTCTGTTTTGCAACACACGCTGTAGTTCAATTTGCATATCTGTTAAGTATAATTAGTTGTGCTCGCTAATTAATTCTTCTCATCGGCTAATTAAATGCATAAATAAACATGTGAGTAGCTCATTCAGTTGGCCTCGACGAGCGCTTTCATGTGGTGGGTCGAGCTTCTCTGTGGCTTAATTAGTATAAATGTTATTACAGATTCATTTCCATTCATACAGTAATTAAATACTTCTCGTCCATAGTCAATCTACACTTCAAAATAGTCGTCTTGTTGAGCTCTTTAATTCGGTGTACAGTGCTATGCTGTACGTTTAGCCATTTACGCTCCACGTGCACGAATGTCTGTCACGATGACTGTCTTTGTGCCAACTGCTGACGATATATGTGACGCCACGTTCGGAGGCTGGCGAATCACACCCCACCGCCACAGCAGCACACCAGCGCCACACCCACTAGACTCCTGTCAAACTTCAGAACGACACGCAGACCAGTGGATGCGCGACCAAACCAAAACGGCCCACCGCGAGGTCTTGTCATTTACATCTACATCATACCACGAAAGCCACCTAATGGTGTGTGGCGGAAGGTACTTTCGGTACCACTATCTGATCCCTCCAATCTTGTTCCACTCGCGAATAGTGCTTGGGAAGAAAGATTGTCGGTAAGCCTCTGTATTGGCTCTAATTTCTCGAATTTTCTCCTCGTGGTCAATACGTGAGATGTATGTGCGGGGAAGTAATATGTTGTTGACTCCTCCTGAAAAATGCTGTCCCGAAATTTCAGTACTAAATTTCTCCGTGATGCACAACGTCTCTCTTGTAACTTCTGCCAGTGGAGTTTATTTAGCATCTCCGTAACGCTCTCTCGCCAGCTAAACGATCCCGTGACGAAACGCGCCGCTCTTCGTTAGATCTTCTCTATCTCCTCTATCAGTCCTACCTGATAGGGACCGCAGATAGATGAACAATGTTCAAGAACTGGTTGAACAAGCGCCTTATAAGCCACTTCCTTCGTGGGTGAGTTACATTTTCTTAAGATTCTTCCGATGAATCTGAGTCTTGTGTCTGCTTTACGCCGGCCGGGGTGACCGAGCGGTTCTAGGCGCTACAGTCACAGCACAGGAATTCTATGACAGCACGTTGCTTCTGATGAACGTCAAATGTAGCAGCCATCTTGAAGACATGCTGTAACGGCGCCACTCGCGGGAACAGGTTGAACTAAGTTTGAAAACAAGCGGGAAGGGTGTATGTATACACTGTAAAACTTTCACACATGCAGAATGAAAACGATATTTTTGCAAAAATAGTGTGCATTTCTTTTGGAGTGGCACTCGTACAATGACTATTCGTTAAGAGTGCAAAAGTAATGGGGTGCCAAGGTCGAGCAGCTCCTAAAAGACATACATTTTCGTAGTAAGCTAAACAACATCTGGAATGACATAAAGAACGACGCCATTCGAAAGTGGATGACTGGAAACGAGTGATTTAGAGTGATGAATCACGCCATACCCTGTGGAAATACGGTGGAAGGGTTTTGGTTTGGAGAATGAGTGGAGAGAGTAGCCTACCATCGTACTTAGAGCCAACAGTAAATTATGGATTATGGAGGAGGTGATTTTTCGTGATTAGTGTGTGGTCTCACTATTGCGCATAAGAACATGCTAAATGCGGAATGATATGAAACATTTTACAGCATTCTGTACTGTGTACAGTGGAGGGACAGTAGGGAGATCGTTACTGTAACAGCATAACAACGCACTCTGGCACATCGTCGACTTCGCTCCAAACACCAGTGTCCAACATCACTTAATAAAAGCAAGTCTTCTGGTCCAGACTGTGCACCAATTAGGTTCCTCTCGGAGTATGCTAATGCATTAGCTCCATACTTAACAATCATATACAACCGTTCGCTCCACGAAAGATCCGTACCCAAAGACTGGAAAGTTGCACAGGTCACACCAATATTAAAGAACGGTAGTATGAGTAATCCACTAAATTACACGCCCATATCGTTAACGTCGATATGCACCAGGATTTTAGAACATATTGTGTTCGGACATTATGAATTACCTCGAAGAAAACGGTCTATTGACACACAGTCAACATGGGTTTAGAAAACATCGTTCCTGTGAAACACAACTAGCTCTTTATTCACATGAAGTGCTGAGTGCTATTGACAAGGGATTCAGATCGATTCCGTATTTCTGGATTTCCGGAAGGCTTTTGATACTGTACCAAACAAGCGGCTCGTAGTGAAATTGCGTGCATACGGAATATAATCTCAGTTAGGTGACTGGATTTGTGATTTCCTGTCAGAGAGGTCACAGTTCGTAGTAACTGACGGAAAGTCATCGAGTGGAACAGAAGTGATTTCTGGCGTTCCCCAAGGTAGTGTTATAGATCCTTTGGTGTTCCTTATGAATATAAACGATTTGGGAGACAATCTCAGCAGCCGTCTTCGGTTGTTTGTAGATGACGCTGTCGTTTATCGACTAATAAAGTCATCAGAAGATTAAAACAAACTGCAGAACGATTTAGAAGAAATATCGGAATGGTGCGAAAAGTGGTAGTTGATCCTAAACAACTAAAATGTGAGGTCATCCACATGACTGCTAAAAGGAACTCAAACCTCGGTTACACGGTAAATCAGTCAAATATAAAGGCCGTAAATTCAACTAAATACCTAGATTTTACAATTACGAACAAATAAACGCATAGAAAATGTTGTGGGGAAGGCTAACTAAAGACTTCGTTTTATTGGCAGGACACTTAGAAAGTGTAACAAACCTACTAAGGAGGCTGATTACACTACGCTTGTCCGTCCTCTTTTAGAATACTGCTGCACGATGTGGGATCCTTACCAGATAGGACTGACGGAGCACATCAAAAAAGGTCAAAGAAAGGCAGCACGTTTTGTATTATCGCGAAATATGGGAGAGAGTGTCACATAAATGATACAGGATTTGGGCTAGACATCATTAAAAGAAAGGCGTTTTTATTTGCGACGGAATCTTCTCAGGAAATTCCAATTACCTTCTCCTCCGAATGCGAAAATATTTTGTTGACACCGACCTACATAGGGAGGAACGATCACCAAGATAAAATAAAGGAAATCAGAGCTCGTTCGGAAAGATATAGGTGTTCATTCTTTCCGCGCGCTATACGAGATTGGAATAATAGAGAATTGTGAAGGTGGTTCGATGAAACCTCTGCCAGGCACTTTGCAGAGTATCCTTGCAGATGTAGTACCTTTTCTGGTTTCAACTCTTGAGGAAGAATCCTCCACAGACATTCAGACACCTCACCGAAAACATCTCTAGCAGAGTTCAGGTCACCTTAATGGCAAAGTGTACTCACAGCCATATTAATGTCCACTAACTGATGTCCGGAAGCCGTGATACAGCCCTGATGAAGGATTAGAGAGAGACCGTAGAAGCCGCGGCGCCAGCGGCCGGCGCCTAAATGTTAGGCTGACCGACACACTGGCGTGTCTCGCGGCGCAGCGCGGTGGAGGCGTCGGTAAAGATGGAGGCAGCGACCGAAGGCGACCTTGCGGCCATCCGCCCCCGCTTCGCATTCCGCCGCTGCTCGCTACTCATTCACTAAGCCGCGGGGCGCGCCGCCGCAGGAAGTCTGCCAAATCCAGGGCCGCCGCGCTGAGGTCACTGCCAGCTCGCAGCCAATCCCCTGCTCTCCCAGGGCGGCGTTACGGCAACAAGGTGTGGCAACACGGAGACGAAATGTAGCGGGAACAGGCAGTCCCTTCCGGGAGGCGTCGCTCTGCCTCTCAAATCAATCCACTTCCAGCGAAAGAAATTATGATATGTCACTTGCGTAAGTAATCTAGACATCTTCACCTATTTCCAAGGAGATATGCGTGCCCCCGAACTTAATGACAATGGCTTTCGTATTGGTTGTGGCCTACAAAGAATACGGTGTCTCCTTCCTTCAACGCAAAAGCGTTGTAAGAGCAAAACAGCAGTTCAGTGACGCCTTTGGCAGCGAGAGCACAGTGGAATTTGGCCTACCAGAGCTGCGAATTTTGGGGTGACGACAGCATCGATACTCTGTTAAGAATTACCACGGCAACATCCTGCTGTTTCTTGTGTCTGCCGCAGTTATTAATGTTATTTTTTGTGTGATGCTGAACTATGTCACAAGAAAATTCGTCAAATGTTATGAGCAGAACCATTCGACGTTGTTCTCTTGAGCATGGGATTATCTCACGAGATCAGTTGTGGTCTGTTTCGAGAAAGAAAAATTTGATCGTAACCCGCATATCTCCATTGTCAAGGTTACTGGAAGAACTACTGCAGTTTAGGATCAAAATATAAACTACTGTAAAAACAGCCGGAGACTGGAAAATCATCGAAGATTAAAACTGGGTAGAAAAATGATGAATGGCTAGGCCGATTTCCAAAATAGGAGAGTTGGAACTTTAATAGTGGCAACCGCTTATTTACAGGTCATACAAAATTGATACGTGTATCAAAGATTTAGTGACCTTCAAGGTAGTCACCAGCATTGCTAACGATGTGGAAGTCGTAGGATATTCTTAGCAGTGCCAGTTGTGTTGACAGTTCAAGCGGCGCGGTCTATTGCCCAATGAATTTGTAGCAGTTCTGAAGTGAATGCCGTGAAGTGTTTCCTTCAGTTTAGAAATCGAGTTGAACTTACGAGGGCTTAAGTCAGGAGAGTCCAGTAGGTGTTATAGCACTTAGCAGCCCCATTAGTCAAACAAATGAGTAACAGCTTGCACTGGATGTGATTGAGCATTGTCCTTCAAAATGATGGTCAGGTCCTGCAAAAACTGTCATCACTTCTGTCTCAATGCTGTTCATTTTTTAAAGACAACCTACGATCAGCTTAGAGACAGATATGATGACACTTTTTGCAGGACCTGACCATCATTTTGCAGGACAATGCTCAAGCACGTACAGTGCAAGCTGTAACTGATTTGTTTGACTGATGGGGCTGCTAACTGCTATACCACCACTCCCGTGCCTTAAGCCCTCGTGAGTTCAACTTGATTTCTAAAATGAAGGAAACACTTCACGGCATTCGCTTCAGAATTGCTACAAATTCGCCGGACAATAGACAGCTCCGCTCGAACTGTCAACACAACTGGCACTGCTAAGAGTTTCCTACGACTTCCATATTGCTGGTAACAGGTTATACACAATGCTGGTGACTACTCTGAAGGTCAGTAAAACTTTGAAACACGTATCTGTTTTGTACGAGCTGTAAATAAATAGTTGCCACTATTAAAGTTCCAACCCTCGTAGATTCATTTGATGATGATGATGAGATACATCATTATGTGCCTGTTTATACTGCAAAGTCTAACATCCGTCATCCAGCAAATTATTGATTACCCTTACTGAAGCAGCTCTACTTCAAGGCAGTCGTGCCAATCAGGAGTCGCAGTGAGCGTTGAGACAATCATCCCACCTATATGCCATTTGTCCTGCCGCGTGAAGAATTTTGTGACTGCCTACTGCACATCTTCGTCGGGCAGGTATCGTCGGCCCTGCAAGACCTTTGTTGAGGGACCGAAGGCGTGATGTTCGCATGGTGAGATATCAGACTATAGGCCGGATTCTAGAATGTCTCCCACTTGAGTTCGTGCAATTGATGATGCTGGCCTCCCAGATCGACTGCCGTCTTGTGTCAAATTGCAACCACCATGGAACCAGGCGCACCATTCCACAAGGGTGGTTTTTAATAGACATGTTGCCCCCATACACATCCTTCATTCCCCCTGGATGTATACAGTGCTTGTCCTTCGGCAGCAGAGAAAAGAGTAACATCACGTTGGTTCTTCGGAAATTTCCGTTATATACTTCTAGGACTTATACAGGGGAGTGAGTACGTAATATTTTGAAGAAGAACTCATGTCCGGAAGGTACCGTTTCCGATGCTTCACTCATCCACTTCTGCCTCAGAAACCGTCTTGACACAGTAAAATTATCAGTTAACGATTCCAAAGGAAACATCAGACAAGCACATTTGTTTGAATTAACACTTAAACATTAAATGTTTACATTATTGCAGAACAATAAAGAACTGAGCACATTGTACGTGCAGAACAGTACAGATGCATTACAAGAGCGGCTCAATGTGGCAACCACCAGCGTTGTTACAGACATTGTACCTACGAAGCATATTCTGGTACAAATTCCCCATCCCACCTGGTGTCTCTTCAGTTTCTAGTGCAGCTGTCAAAATTCGTGCCAGCAGACCTTCCTCTATCTCTACAGGAGTCTCGTAACTTAAACATTGCATACGACCCCACAAGAAATAGTACACGTCATCCTGTCTGCCCCGTTGCATACCAGAACAAGCAATTCTTGAGAATTCCCTCTTTCCTCCAACAGACGTGGGTGCGTTACGTATCTGAATTGAAACCGTCGTAGACAAGTAACTTTGTGGACGTAATGCTATGAACTCATTCCTACAAATTTGTAACGGGAATTTCCGTACACCCCCCCCCCCCCCTCCCTCCTGTTTTGGAGTCGCGCTACATTGCATATAAGCTGCAGAAACGCCCCCAATCGGAAGTTATTTGATCGCCCCTTATATAAACCTAGTGATGGAATCCCACTTTTCAAGAGCGATCGAATGGAGCGTTATTCGTCATTCAGCTAAATGTATCTGGCGTTACATTTATATCTCCGATAGGGTTCCGGTTTGAAGCAGATGAAAATATGTATTTACTAACGACCCACCACAGCTACGTACGAAAAGCACTAGCTTGAATTTTTTAGTTACATACACTGCCTGACAAAAGAAAAAATTACAGCAGTCAGGAGATGAGAATTAAATTAAAAGGAACTTCACCGTTTGAGAGGTTATGGGGTGTTATTTCAATAATTATAAAATCGAGTCAAAACTGCAAAGAACTTGGCCGTAGGGGCCCACTTACATGTCGTTACACGCCCTTTGGCCTGGATGGTTTCATTGATTCGACTGGGAGGTGGTGTCATAAAGACATTTTCTGCTCTGCTGATGCAAGTTCGTCCTTGTTATCGTGAATGCTGGCTCTGGGACGAAGTTAATGTCCTGCCTGGTCGCACACATGTTCTATTGCCAACAGATCTGGGAGGATGTGGGAGTCCTTTATGCTCCGGTAGTAATTAAACATGATGTAAACAGTACTTAGAGATACAGAATTGCATTCCAAAATAATGGTCTGATTTAGGTGCTCCGTGACTTCCCTGAAACGCTTAAGGCAAAATGCCGAAATGATTTTTTCGAAAGGTCAAGACTGCTTTCCTTCTCCATCCTTCCTAATCCGACCTTGCACTCCGTCTCTAATGACCTCGCTGTTGACGGGACGTAAAACACTAAACTCCGCCTCCTCCTTCTACTCCTCCTCCCAAAATGGTGGTGATATGCTGTCTCTGTTATTGGAGTAATTCGACGTTTCTGGGGAGAAAAGTCACCTTATCATACACTTGACAAAAATAGTCAAGTGACTTTTGGCAATTACGTGGGATCCTCGATTCTATGTAACCGTAAATAATAAAAAACTTTATTTTTTCGGAACAAACTGTATCTTTCATTTACACACAGAGTAATAAAAACTCAATGTAATTTACATTACTGGCCATTAAAATTGCTACACCGCGAAGAAGACGTGCTACAAACGCGAAATTTAACCGACAGGAAGAATATGCTGTGATATGCAAACTATTAGCTTTTCAGAGCATTCACACAACGTTGACCAGACATGAGGAAAGTTTCCAACCGATTTCTCATACGCAAACAGCAGTTGACCGGCGCTGCCTGGTGAAACGTTGGTGTGATGCCTCGTGTAAGGAGGAGAAATGCGAAACATCCCATCAAGTTTTCGACTTTGATAAAGGTCGGATTGTAGCCTATCGCGATTGCGGCTTATCGTATCGCGACATTGCTGCTCGCGCTGGGCGAGATCCAATGATTGTTAGCAGAACATGGAATCGGTGGGTTCAAGAGGGTAATACGCAACGCCGTGCTGGATCCCAACGGCCTCGTATCACTTGCAGCCGAGATGACAGGCATCTTATCCGTATGGCTGTAACGGATCGTGCAGCCACGTCTCGATCCGTGAGTTAACAGATGGGGAAGTTTGCAAGACAACAACCATCTGCACAAACAGTTCGAAGACGTTTGCAGCAGCATGGACTATCAGCTCGGAGACCATGGCTGTGGTTACCCTTGACGCTGCATCACAGACAGGAGCTCCTGCGATGATGTACTCAACGACGAACCTGGGTGTACAAGTGGCAAAACGTCATTTTTTCGGATGAATCCAGGATCTGTTTACAGCATCATGATGATCGTATCCGTGTTTGGCGACATCGCAGTGAACGCTCATTGGAAGCGTGTATTCGTCATCGACATACTGGCGTATCACCCGGCGTGATGGTATGGGGTGCCATTGGTTACACTTCTCGGTCACCTCTTGTTCGCATTGTCGGCACCTTGAACAGTGGACGTTACATTTCAGATGTGTTGAGACCTGTGGCTCTACCCCTCATTCGATACCTGCGAAACCCTACATTTCAGCACGATAATGCACGATCGCATGTTGCAGGTCCTGTAAGGCCTTTCTGGATACAGAAAATCTTCGACTGCACATTCTCCAGATCCCTCACCAATTGAAAACGTCTGGTCAATGGTGGCCGAGCAACTGGCTCGTCACAATACGCCAGTCACTACTGTTCATGAACTGTGGTATAGTGTTGAAGCTGCATGGGCAGCATTCCCAGGCGTAAAGGCCGTTATGACGGCAAGAGGTGGTTGTACTGGGTACTGATTTCTCAGGATCTATGCACCCAAATTGCGTGAAAATGTAATCACACGTCTGTTCTAGTATAATATATTTGTCCAATGAATACCCGTTTCTCATTTGCATTTTTTCTTGGTGAGGCAATTTTAATGGCCACTAGTGTAATACTCGAAACAAGCTATACAGTGCGAATGTCAAAATACTGTAGCAGTCGTGACTGGCGATTCCTGCAGTCAGTTGAGCAAACATTACCTGTAGATTCCACGTTTTTCTATTAGTTATAAAAATTAGTCATCACTTATCATTGCTATGCTCAGACGTGCCAACAGGACCTCTAGGCGTCAAATTTCGTAAAAGGTATCCTTAGATGCGTAAATGAGCTGTATCTGAGAACCAAAAGCTAACAAAGTTTTAAATGTCATTTGCGTTTTCCCAGTGACGAAATGAATCAGAAATAGGTATTTTTAAATCGGAAAGAATTTCAATGTTGGCTAGTGTAGTTTGTAGTTTGGACAATCCGGATAATTTGGAAGAAGCAGTCATGCACTAGGATCAGGGAACAGCCATATTCGTTTCTTGATGCTGTAGTTTTGTCCAGGTCTATTTATTCTGTCCAGTCACAGTAATTTGACCACCTGTGAAAAGTCCGATAGCCACCTTTTGCAGCGCAGATCGGTGCGAGACGTGCAGAAAAAGAATCAGTCAAGCTCTCGAAGGGGCCGACGGCGATGTGGAGCCGTGCCGACTGCAGCGCCTCAGCCGTGCTAGGTTTCTCAGTTGGGGAACCTGATATGGTTGGGAGCAGGATACAGGGGCTGCTGGAGTCCAAGGCTGGGCAACAAATTGAGGATAGAATATAAAATTTAATTTATTACGCAAGAAAATTCATGCAAGGTACTGGAAACAACATATTGACAATATAACTTGTTCAATTTAAATGTACATCAGCTGATTTAACATGAATCATCAACAAGTTATCTAACATCAAACAATCTGCAAATATGAGATTTAAACCTTTCCCAAAATTTAAATGCTTGTAAAATGTTATTACGAAACACAGAGAATTACCAAACTGGTCACTGTATTTACGCCTTACAAAACATAATGGGCACAATCGCTTACAGGAAGTAATATCACAGACGTATAGCAATATCTGCCCACTACAGCACTGTCTTTTGTGACCTTGTGTGCCATAATGATTCACAGAACCATCTCATATAGTTAAATGGTAAATATTACCCACAATGGCGCTTGCGTTATAATCTTACGTAGCACAGCGATTTACCAAGACAATGCAATTAACGCCAAGTACAGTCTGATCCAGAATAACTAGTGGTTAAACTACTCAGAATCAGTAATGAACTGTTTTACGAGGCAAGCACATTTAGTTCAGACAAGTTAACAAGACAGTGCCCTCATTTGAATTTTACCACACAAATCCATTAATAGTCGTAGGCGAGACGGTGATTCGAAAAGGACTGATGACAAGTTACCGCACTGTTGGCGGTTGGCACTAAACCCCCGGCGTGCGATAGATGTGTGGGCCAGAAACCGCGTTGCAACAGGAGCCGTTAACAACAGTACCCACAGAACTCTTTCTAAAACCACACCGTGAAATGACGTCAAAGAGGTTTCCAAAACAGTTTAACACTCAACAGTATTGAGTAAGAGAAAAGGACAAAAAAACAAACACACACGGCACTTACAATTAGCCTTGAATTGTAGTTGAGAATGAATTAATTTTAATCCAACAGGTAAACAGTGGTGTCACAGTAGACTTAAACTTTACTTGACTAGCGTGACAATATGGGCGTCCCTTAACTGACGTAAGTTCAGTAACAAACTGAAATGCAATTTAAAGACACTCAAGTAAGGGTATTGTGAAACACTTCATCAACAATTTAAGCAAACACGCCCACATAGGCACTCCAGTTCATACATAAATCAAACAGGGCACAAGTCAGTATATCGACACGCGACGTGGGAACACTCACTGCTCAGCAGCGCAAGCCAGAATACGACAGAAAGAAGTCTCGGTGTAACTCTACCAGATGAAGATGCACCAAACTAACGAAACAAAATGGCTCTGAGCACAATGGGACTTAACTTCTGAGGTAATCAGTCCCCTAGAACTTAGAACTACGTAAACCTAACTAACCTTAGGACATCACACACACCCATGCCTGAGACAAGATTCGAACCTGCGACCGTAGCGCGGTTCCAGAACGTAGCGCCTAGAACCGCTTGGCCACTACGGCCGGCACCAAACTGACAGCTCATCTTTAATAATATTAACCAAATGCCGCTAATAAGGTAATGGCCAGAATAACACCGGCCCGTAGCCACAACGTGAGGAAGGTTCAACTCGTAAACAGAACGAACGACAGCGAGTCACTGCAGCACCTCCAGTTCGGCTGCTCGGCCGGCCCCAATGCAACTGCCACACTCACACCCCTTGCCAACGCGACTTCCGCGATCTTCCGGCGTCGCTCCGCCCAGGCCCGCTCGTCTCTCTCTGCCCGAGACTCCCTTTCTGCTCCCCCCACGGAATCCCAGAGGGCACATCAGCCCGCGCACCGCAAAGCGAATCGAAAGAGATCGAACACACTACAGCGGAACAATCAAATCGCAGGAACACACGGCACAGAACCTTGGCGCGAACAGGCTGATAGAGATAGTCCCACAGATTCTCGCTTCGCTTTAAATCCGGGGAATTTGGTGGACAGGAGAGTACGTAAACTCATCCTTGTGCTCTTCGAACTACGCACGTGCACTTGTGAGTTGTGTGTCACGTTGCTCTGTTCTGTTGGTAGGTGCCATCGTGCTGTGGAAAAACAAAGTGCATGTAGGGGTGGACACGTTCCCCAAGGATGGATGCATACTTGTGCTGTTGATTCATTGTATCCTCCAGAATGACTAAAACATCCAGGGATATCCCTCCGGCCTGGATCCTTCCGACTATTGCCGGCCGGAGTGGCCGAGCGGTTCTAGGCGCTACAGTCTGGAACCGGGCGACCGCTACGGTCGTAGGTTCGAATCCTGCCTCGGGCATGGATGTGTGTGATGTCGTTAGGTTAGTTAGGTTTAATTAGTTCTAAGTTCTAGGCGCATAGTGCTCAGAGCTATTTGAACCACTTGAACCTTCCGACTATTGTTGCAAGACTGTTCACACCAACGGACATCTGTATCTGGTAGGGCCACCTGTAACCACTCAGTGAACGCATAGTTGCTTTATTGGCGTGCAAATTTCAGCCTTCGTCGCCGACGAACCAGGTGTCTGATGCGAAACCCGATGAACAGTCATCGAGGAGACACTGTAGGTGACCACTTGGATCATCAGGGCAGTCTGTTGCTCAACAGTTGCACGTCTATTCGACCGTGCACCGTCGTTCACCCCTGTCATCTATGAACTGTTGGTGCGCCACCGTTGCCTCGGCACCGACTTTGGATAGTGCCATTTTGCCGTGTATGCCACTTTAAACATGGTGGTAAGCGAACAATTTATAAACGTAGCCGTTTCAGAAATGCTTGCGCCCTTAGCTCGAAAGTCAATGATCATGTCCTTTCGGATGTCAGATAAATAGCTCCGTTTCCGCATTACGACGACTTTAACGATGTCCGTGTCCCTCAGACACTCTTTTATAGCCTCCACTGCTACTGCTGCCACCTGCCGCGTGCGAGTTACTGTGTGTTGATGCCGAACGCAAAAAAATGGTTCATATGGCTCTGAGCACTATGGGACTTAACATCTGAGGTCATCAGTCCCCTATAATTTAGAACTACTTAAACCTATCCTAAGGACATCACACACATCCATTCCCGAAGCAGGATTCGAATCTGCCGAACGCAGGCACTGGTCACATTGTGAACGGATCGTGTATTACCATGTAAGGATGTTCGGTAGGCCATAGAAATTAAAGCCACAAAAAAGCTTTAACAAGGAAGAAGGGGGACTGAAATTAAATCAGTTGTAGGCCTTAGTGTTTAACGAAACACACATCTGTGCGTCTCGGGAATTGCGGGCAGCGGTCTGTTGACACTGCCCGCACTGTATGAACATTTCGGCCTAGTGACTAAGTCCTTAAACCTCTGATGATGCCTCCGGACGAGAAAAAGGAACAGAAGACATCTGTTTAGGTCCAATGAAGCAAGGTTTGCACAAGTAATGCCTAGCGTTTGGAGATGCTTTGATGTTGTAACTTACAGACAGAGAAACAGCACCAATAATGCTCGAAACAGTAGACGATATAGTGCAAAAAACATGTCTCGTAATCACCTACGACAAAAAAGAAAGCAGAATGCATTGAATAAAAACATGATGGAGTAACTCGTAAACAAGCTTTCAAAAAGTGAAGAAGACACGTAAATTGAAGCCTTGAAAAAAATCTTCTGGGTTATTAGGCCGCGTCATATTCCTAGTAAAATGATCAACGTTTCGACCCCTCTGCTGGGATCTTCCTCAGGATCTTATGTTGTCCACTACTGCTAGAACACGCAGAATTACATAAACTGAAGCATCTTGATGAACTGACCAACTGAATGAGCTTGATAATAGGACGAACAAAAGACGAGCCAGAAAGATAGAATGAGAATTTAGTTTAGTACAGAACAGACAAATGAAGATATGCATAAAAAGGTGGAGAAGATGACAGACACGATACGGGAAAGGAGGCTGAATTTTTATGGACACTTCTTCAAAATAAGCACATGCAATTTCTCAAAGAAAAGCTTCAACCACACCTTCAAACTAAAGACAATCACAAAATAGCTTGAGAGAATAAGAATGGATATGGAGGAAGCTGGGAACAATCGCACAGAGATCTGGCATAAAAGTATATTTCGAATGGAAGTTGACAAATTCAAGGGGCTGCAGATAGGCAAAGTACAAGGACCAATATCGTCTCAAAAGAAAGAAGAAGCGAAAGAATGCAGAAATTCCGGCAGGAGAAGAAATAATCCAAAGTCTAAAACTTATATATATATGTATGTATGTGTGTGTGTGTGTGTGTGTGTGTGTGTGTGTGTGTGTGTGTTCGCAGTTCGGGTCCGCACCTTAGTTTTTTTATGAAATCGTCGAGATAATATCACAAAAATGTTTTGTATTAGTATGTAATATAATTATCTGTCTCCTTAATACAATAGTTCACACAGACTATAGTCTGGTTAAAATTAGTTGATACTTGACACTTAAGGCGTTGCATTTTGATTGCTCTAATGAAAGCGCTCTACGTCACGCCCGAACCCTTCGTCATTGCCAAACTGCCACAACACTTGTGCAGTTCACTTCCTGTTCCTTGTCCGGCTTTCTATTTTTATGTGTTTAGATCCTGAATCGAGGGCCTAGCCCTTCCATTTTGTATTTTTTCGTACATGATAACTACACCAAAAAAAGAAACACAATAATCACAGAGATTGGCTTACGAATACTTCGCATGACATTGCGTCAAGCCCTATTTTAGAAGCCCGCAATTTATCGTTGCGACTGGATCAGCAGTGTCGTAAATACACTCCTGGAAATTGAAATAAGAACACCGTGAATTCATTGTCCCAGGAAGGGGAAACTTTATTGACACATTCCTGTGGTCAGATACATCACATGATCACACTGACAGAACCACAGGCACATACACACAGCCAACAGAGCATGCACAATGTCGGCACTAGTACAGTGTATATCCACCTTTCGCAGCAATGCAGGCTGCTATTCTCCCATGGAGACGATCGTAGAGATGCTGGATGTAGTCCTGTGGATCGGCTTGCCATGCCATTTCCACCTGGCGCCTCAGTTGGACCAGCGTTCGTACTGGACGTGCAGACCGCGTGAGACGACGCTTCATCCAGTCCCAAACATGCTCAATGGGGGACAGATCCGGAGATCTTGCTGGCCAGGGTAGTTGACTTACACCTTCTAGAGCACGTTGGGTGGCACGGGATACATGCGGACGTGCATTGTCCTGTTGGAACAGCAAGTTCCCTTGCCGGTCTAGGAATGGTAGAACGATGGGTTCGATGACGGTTTGGCTGTACCGTGCACTATTCAGTGTCCCCTCGACGATCACCAGTGGTGTACGGCCAGTGTAGGAGATCGCTCCCCACACCATGATGCCGGGTGTTGGCCCTGTGCGCCTCGGTCGTATGCAGTCCTGATTGTGGCGCTCACCTGCACGGCGCCAAACACGCATACGACCATCATTGGCACCAAGGCAGAAGCGACTCTCATCGCTGAAGACGACACGTCTCCATTCGTCCCTCCATTCACGCCTGTCGCGACACCACTGGAGGCGGGCTGCACGATGTTGGGGCGTGAGCGGAAGACGGCCTAACGGTGTGCGGGACCGTAGCCCAGCTTCATGGAGACGGTTGCGAATGGTCCTCGCCGATACCCCAGGAGCAACAGTGTCCCTAATTTGCTGGGAAGTGGCGGTGCGGTCCCCTACGGCACTGCGTAGGATCCTACGGTCTTGGCGTGCATCCGTGCGTCGCTGCGGTCGGGTCCCAGGTCGACGGGCACGTGCACCTTCCGCCGACCACTGGCGACAACTTCGACGTACTGTGGAGACCTCACGCCCCACGTGTTGAGCAACTCGGCGGTACGTCCACCCGGCCTCCCGCATGCCCACTATACGCCCTCGCTCAAAGTCCGTCAACTGCACATACGGTTCACGTCCACGCTGTCGCGGCATGCTACCAGTGTTAAAGACTGCGATGGAGCTCCGTATGCCACGGCAAACTGGCTGACACTGACGGCGGCGGTGCACAAATGCTGCGCAGCTAGCGCCATTCGACGGCCAACACCGCGGTTCCTGGTGTGTCCGCTGTGCCGTGCGTGTGATCATTGCTTGTACAGCCCTCTCGCAGTGTCCGGAGCAAGTATGGTGGGTCTGACACACCGGTGTCAATGTGTTCTTTTTTCCATTTCCAGGAGTGTATAACATCCTTAAGCAGTGTAGAAGCGAAGCGCAGTGGTTAGCATATAAACCCGATGTGTAGCCCACCGTATGTTCAGATCTCGTCAAATGCACCGAATTTTTTTAATTTCTAAATTTAATCCAAAGAACTTGATTATTATTTTTATTCAATTAATTGATTTAAATGTATTTTTTCTAATACTTTGCAGTGCCATTTTCATCATTCTATTTACTTCCGATACGCTCCAATTTTTCTTCCTGTCATTCTGTTTACGTTTTGAATTTGCCTGTTTCGCCCATAAACTGCAACCAAATGCCAACGATGTCTGCTCGTCGGTAGATAACACGGCAGCTCGTGTAGACAGTAGCAGTTTTAGGCAACCAATGATAGCGAGAAATTGCAATTTGCTTTTAGCGCTGAAACTAAAATTTTTCTATCGCGAGTTTGCTCGTACAGATTAGCTTTAATCGCTGTGAACAAAGCGATCGTGATTTTAGTTCTGAAGCAAACTGTTGACCGCTGCTTTCGCGGATACATTCCACATCACGAGGTTGTGGTTACGTTAGGACAAGAGTGTAAATTCAAGGCTATAAAATGCTCCGTCTGCCGAAGTTCAGTCATTGGTCACTCAAACCCAGCTGTCGATAGAGTATCTCGTATTTCTGTCATACCTCGCGACAGCCTCTTCCAACACTGTTCGGCGTTGTACATCAGTAGCGTTTGTGAAGCGACCCGCCGTGTTTGTGTTTCCTCTATAACAGAGCGGTTGCTGGAGGCCGACGCGGCAACACGTCACATAACTTTAATCGGACTATAGTATCATGGTTACAGAACAGGTAAACACAAGTTTATCTCATTACCAAAGGTCTGTGGCCTTATGTCCACCGAGGGATCGTTAACTACGTGCGTAGTATCATCATCGATGAGGTCAGCCCCGGATCTACGATATTTTCCAAACGGAGCAAAAGCTTAATAGTGGTGCCCCCCCCCCCCCCCCCCCCCACCTCGAGCGTTTGAGATAGAACGTCAAAAATTTTAAAAAATCTATGTTTCAAAAATATGTTCCACTTGTAGTGCACATCTTTCTGAAGAAATTGATATATAGACATGTGTGCCAAGGTGCAGTGCCACGCCTTTGACATAGCATTCTTCTATCGCACGTCACTGGTGTTTCACTCTGTGGAATTCAAATTTGTATGTTTCGTAACGGAAGCCATCAAACCTATATTCAGGTCAGTTGAAATTAAAATGTCCTGTGGTGCTTCTCCTGCTCCCAGTCGGATGGTTTGACATCCTACCACCCTTTTAAAAAAACCTTACAGTTAATACTGGGTAGGATTATTTGCCACTCGTCACCGGGAGGTTAAGAACTCTTCAGAAAATTTGCACTCTTTATTGCCTATTAGCTATAACTTTCTCTTATGATGACATAAAGTGATATGTAGAAAACATAAAACCAGTAAAGACAAGAGACAAGCAAGACAGTACACATTTGTTCAATCCTTAGGTCCCAGCAGCTTTTCTCTCTAACCGTGCTACAGCTTTACATAGCGTGGTTTCCTTTCTGCGAAAGAATCTATTACCTCATTAAACTTTCTCAAACGTTTTGCTACATGAAAAATGAAAATGTTGTTGTCTAATACTGAAAATGTTGTTAATACGAATAGTACTCAAGACTGGTGTCGTTCCTCGATTTGACTACGTCTGTTTTGTCCTTTCTAATAATGCAGCTGTCATTTTCATCTACCTCACATACTGAACGTAATTCACAAAGTACTAGCATTCATACGCTCCAGTTTCTAAAGCATGATATCGAAAAGCAGTATTACGAAATTTTTATATGAATTTGGAATCGCCATATTCTTCGGCGCAATTTGTGTGATGTCCCCGTTTCTTCTCCTTCCCCGTTCTACCAAACAATCTTGTCATCACTAATTCTGTAATTATTCCTCCTATTGTCAATACTTATTCTCCGGTTAACTTCGTTAAACCTTCCAAAATCACTAATTTAGTTATCCCCTGTTAGACGTTATTACGAGGCCTGTTCAGAAAGTAAGCTCCGATTGATTGCCAAATTGAAACCACAGTGAACATCAGAAATGTTTTACTTGTAACAATTAGCTACACCTTTCAGCTACTTCTCTACGTAGTCGCCGTTCTGACTTAGACTTTTGTCATAGCGTTGTACCAACTTTGTCTGTGTCAAAATGTTGTCTTAAAAGACAGCGGTTCATGTGACCAGAGATGAAACTCAGGGGGAGACAATTGCGGATTGTATTGTGGGTAATCTCACATTTCCATTTGAAAACGATGCAGGAGCATCTTCATTGCCCCTGCAGAATGCGGCTGAGAATTGTCTTGAAGAAGAAACAGCACGACAGTTATGTATTGTTAGCTGCATAGCTTCAGGCGAAATTTCTCACCAGGCCCTCGTACTTGGCGGCAGACACTATTTTCTAGACATCTTTACGCACTCACTGCGAGCTCAGAAATGAGAAGAGCGACGTGATGCTAACTGGGGTTATACTATAGACACTACCCAACACATCTGTGCAAAGCTTTATCGGATTTTCATAGTCGTTTCCATTTCGCGACCGATCGGAGCTTACTTTCTGAACGCCCCTCGTACATGTTCGTAGAACGCGTTTTCCGCGCTATTCTGAGAATAGAACTTAAGCGGCTGCTAACGTGGGACTGTACAACTGGCCCTTAGTACTGTAGCGATCTGGCAAAAATTTTATGTCAAAATTTCATTTTCTTGGATACACCAAGCATATAATGTTTTTTACCTGTTATTCCTGTTAGTCGTTATTCCTGGAAGTGTGAATCTATGGATTTCGCTATTAATTGTAACAACGCTGATCATTTGCACACCCAATCAACCACACAAACAAACAGCGATTGGCATTCATCCTTTCGGGTTTATTCGGCTCAAGTCGTATAGCCCCGTCCCCTTTGTTATTTCTAGAGGCGACGGGGATTCCCCCGGCAAGACATCACGTACTCTATGCATGCATTCAAAAATCAACTTAATATTCGTTCAGAAATGAATTCAGAATGTTGTCTAAATGTTCAAATACCAACAGGGACGCGTTTCTAAATCAGACCAACTTATGCCTGGTGTTAGGCGCTTTGTGAAACAAACTTTTTTCTTCAAGAATATGAATTTGGGGCCCCTGAAATTACCGCCCGGGGCAGATACCCCGGTGCCCCCGCCCCCCTTCCCCTCCTCTAGATCTGGGCCTGGATCAGGTCAGTATGATCAGCAGTGGTATCTTTCACAAAATAGACATCCACCTGAAACAGATCACAGGTGTACATGACATGAGTTTCGATAGACTCGATATAATACTGTATGCCAGTAGGGTCACCTACGTAATCTTTCTTCATTTCCTCCTAATGTCCGATTCCGTTTGAGGCGACTTCCCTCTTTTTGCGTTTTCTATAGTTCCGGACGTGTTTCCAAATCATATGGGACGACATCTTTCATTATTTTGTGATTTTCAATTTATTTCCGATTTTCTTTTATACTTTGGCGAAAATTTTTGTTGTCTTATTGTCGGTCGTACTAGTGCTTCGCAAGTTCTTCACAATGACACGCGAATCGGTGTCCTATCTGAACATGTTTCCAGGCTACCCTAGTTTATGGGTTTACACAAAGCTGAGCGTGCGCCTGCACTGGTATTGTGATGTATCTGGCCAAACAGATACTGCGCGTCAGACACGTACATACATAATCTATCCGCTGTGGCTTCAGCCATTGTTTACGCGCTATTAGTCCCATAGTTATCACTAGTTGATAAACGTGGCGTTGCCCGGGTCAGAATATATGGCATGGGAGAATGCTTGAGTACTATTCTGGACATGAAATACATACAGACGTATATATCATTAGGGATGTTATCCTTATAGTAAGTCTGATCGCGGTGAGTGGCAATAGGTGAATGTAGTGGGCAGAAAACCGCAAATATTCTTAGGTAAAGCTAAGTAATACATAACTTAATAATAACTAAGTAATACATAACTTGTACATGTGAAAATGTTTTTATTATTTCATTCACGATGCAATGTAGTGGTGACATCCTGTGGTGGGTCGAAGTGCGTGATTGTTGTTGGCAGATATCTCAATATAATCCGCAATGTGGAACACTTAGTTCTCTTAGAAAAGGGTATATTATCTATGACTTTTGAACTTTACCGTATCAGTGAATATAATCGCTTATGAAATTCTCGCCGGCTGGTCTGGCCGAGCGGTTCTAGGCGCTTCAGTCTGGAACCGCGTGACCGCTACGGTCGCAGGTTCGAATCATGCCTCGGGCATGGGTGTGTGTGATGTCCTTATGTTAGTTAGGTTTAAGTAGCTCTAAGTTCTAGGGGACTGATGACCTCAGATGTAAAGTCCTACAGTGCTCAGAGCCATTTGAACCAGTTATGAAATTCTCAACTGTTCAGTCCACACTGGCATTAACATTACATAACGCAGTATAACACTATTATTAATTAAATAATTCACAGTAACTAACAGAAATATGATAAGGATTATTCTTCAGAAGACTAATGAAAAAGAAGAATTAGCGAAATGACTGACGAAAACGTGCTAAATTATGAAAAGGAAGAATAAGCGAAATATTTATCCGAAATCACTATTGTGTATCGCTCGACTACTCATTTGTTAGTTACGAGTATTTATATCTTTGAGTCTACCTGGATTTTTTTACTTGCGTCTCTGTTGACCTTCGGCAACGATTAAGCTTATCCATTATGGATGTTTTAGAACCCGTGACCGTTTATTCAATGTAAATACATAAAACTGCAACCAGTCATTTTTTGAAATAGTTATTTATTATTCCATGAATCGGTTTTAGACCATTTTTAGGTTTATCTTCACACGGTTTTTCCAGAAGCTGACTCTGTGACAAGAAGGGGGACATGCTTTAAGCATTGTCATGAGTATCGTATATCTGTCGATTTGAATCCAAACTTTAGTTTTGAGCTTACTGCAACAGTATGGGCGGCTTCTTTTGTCCATCTGTCTGCTTCCATTTTGATGGTCAGTTGGTACCACATCACACAGTTTTACACAATATGTATGCAAATACACTGTGATAGCGAAACTTTGCCAGCATCCATCATGTGCTATACGACTTAACTGATAAAAAGATCTTCACACAAAAATATGACATACGTCTACTTTGCTCAGCGATATTATTTGTTTTTGTCTACATGTGTTAAAATCGATATATGGGCAAATACTTTAATCAAAACTGGTGTTAACATGACAGCGCTAAATAAAGTAAATAAATAAATTACTACAAGAACAAACTTCAAGTGATCTGATGTCTTATTTTTATTCGTATATTAACGGGTAATACATTCAATTTATGAGCAAATACTTTAATCAAGATTGGCATTAACATGAATGCTCAGGGATAAAATAATACATAGATAGCATCTGCAATGAACTGCAGAGGTTTGTATGAACTTTAAATTTAAAAACAAGACCAAACCATCATGGATCGAATCCGCCTGGCGGATTGACGGGGGCCAGTATGCCAGCCAGACTGGATGTGGTTTTTAAGTGGTTTTCCACATCCCGGTAGGTCAATACCTGACTGGTCCCCATGTTCCGCCTCAGTTACTCGACTCGCAGACCTTTGAAACATGTTGCACTATTTCATGGCTTACACTAGAGGCAGACAGCTGGGGTACTCTAATTCGATCCCGGGGGTTTGAGGTGGTAGCAGGAAGGGCATGCAGCCACCCTCTGCTACTAACACTACCGAATCCATAGTAATAAGGCCGACCCCACATTGCAGTGGGTATAAGGCCTCAAAAAAATGATAGTTAATATGATCTGGAATATTAGTAAAGGCAGATTTTGTTTATTTCCACTAAAGGTAACATGTATAAATGTACTGATTTATAGTTCCAACTGGCCATCAAAATGTAAGCAGACAGATGGATACTAAAAATAAAGAAAAAAGGCTCTATAATGTTGCAGTAAGTACAAAACTACACTACTGGCCATTAAAATTGCTACACCAAGAACAAATGCAGATGATAAACGGGTATTCATTGGACAAATATATTATACTAGAACTGACATATGATTACATTTTCACACAATTTGGGTGTATAGATCGTGAGAAATCAGTACCCAGAACAACCACCTTTCTCCGTAATAACGGCTTTGATACGCCTTGGCATTGAGTCAAACAGAGCTTGAATGGCGTGTACAGGTACAGCTACCCATGCAGCTTCAACACGATACCACAGTTCATCAAGAGTAGTGACTGGCGTATTGGGACCAGCCTGTTGCTCAGCCGCCATTGACCAGACGTTTTCAATTGGTGAGAGATCTGGAGTATGTGCTGGCCAGGGCAGCAGTCGAACATGTTCTGTATCCTGAAAGGCCTGTACAGGACCTGCAACATGAAGTCGTGCATTATCCTGCTGAAATGTAGGACTTCGCAGGAAATGAATGAAGGGTAGAGCCACGGGTCATAACACATCTGAAATGTAACGTCCACTGTTCAAAGTGCCGTACCGCATGTTGCAGGTCCTGTATGAACCTTTCTGGATACAGAAAATGTTCGACTGCTGCCCTGTCCAGCACATTCTCCAGATCTCTCACCAATTGAAAACGTCTGGTCAATGGTGGCCGAACAACTGGCTCGTCACAATACGCCAGTCACTACTCTTGATGAACTGTGGTATCGTGTTGAAACTGCATTGGTAGCTGTAACTGTACACGCCATCTAAGCTGTTTGATTCAATGCCCAGGCGTATCAACGCCGTTATTGCGGCCAGAGGTGGTTGTTCTGGGTACTGATTTGTCAGGATCTATGCACCCAAATTGTGTGAAAATGTAATCACATGTCAGTTCTAGTATAATATATTTGTCCAATAAACGCCCATTTATCATCTGCATTTCTTCTTGGTGTAGATTGATTGATTCAGAATGTGTGTGTGTGTGTGTGTGTGTGTGTGTGTGTGTGTGTGTGTGTCTGTGTGTGTGTGTCTGTGTCTGTGTCTGTGTCTGTGTGTGAATTCCTAAGGGACCAAACTGATGAGGTCATCGGTCCTTAGTCTTACACACCACTTAAACTAACTTCTGCTAAGAAGAACACACACACACACACACACACACACACACACATGCCCGAGGAAGGACTTGAACCTCCGGCAGGAGCGCCTCGCAGTCCGTGACATGGCGCCTCTAACTGCACTGCCACTCCTCGCGGCAGTTGATGCAGATCTGGTGGTATTTTGTCACACAGGAGAGTTAGACTGACGAGGAAAGAAAAGCTTTAGAAAGAGAGTCAGAAACAGAGACAGTGGCTTCATATGGAGAGTGCCTCACTGTTGGGGAGAGACAGCTCGAGAGAGCAGCATGTGATCGAGACAAGAGCGCACGGCGTCGCAATGTATTCTGAGCCTCCGCCTGGGCAGAACGCATCACGTAGCCGTCCTCTTAGACATACACGAATCCAGCGCTGGCAAGGATGGAGCGGCAGAGCGGAAGCGGCCGCCTCGCGCCGGCCGGAGCGCCTTGTGCGACGCGCACGTGCGCCGCTGATGTACGGCGACGCCGGGAAAGGCGACCCTTCTGACGTCTGGCGGCCGCGCGCGCGCATCACGATGGCCGCGGGAGCTCGAAACAGCTGCCACGTGCTCGAGGTGTCGCACGGCCGGCCCATTGTGCGACCGGCGCCGCCGCTTGCATGCCAAGCGCCTAGCAGTCGAGCACAGTGAATGAGGCTACCGAATGTACCAGATGGACAGTCGTCGGCTGGGGCAGCCGACGACTGTAACAGAAATTGTGCAATCGAAACAGATGTGGGGTATATTACCGGACATGGAAAGCATCAGGGAACTGATGAAGAATTATTTTGAAATCTGACTGAATGGGCTCCCTAAGGAGACACCGCCTTAACGAAACACTGTCCGTGTGGGTGAGGGGGTTTGTGTGATCCAATGAAGTTGAGGGCTATGCCGGCGGTGGTGTAAATACCAGCAGGGCCTCCCAAGCCGGACAGGTCTCCACAGAGGATCCAGACAAAGTGTGTCTCACAACGTCCCGTCTAGTGTCCCGTCCTGTCCTGTCCTATCCTATTCTGTTCTGTCCCATCCTGTACACTCCCTTCCTTTCCTTTCCCTCCTTGTGATTGTGTGCAGCAGACACAGTCCCCTAATGTGGACAGCGGAAGATCCTTGGAAACCAGGACAACGTTGATGCACATAGGTCGTACTGCGAAGGGATGGATAGCGTTCTGTAGTCGTGGTGAAGACAAGCTATCTAAGGGGTAAGGCCCTGAAATAAAACCTTGACAGGTGTCCTTGCAATGAGGTGGCAGCCCCACCAGGACACTAGGGGGCTGTGGGCTGATAACCCGCACCACCAAAAAAAAAAAAAAACACATATCACAGAAACTAAAAGGAGAAACAGCCGGATGGATCTTAAGGATATGACCTTTGGCCTGAAAAGGAACCCCCCCCCCCCCCCCCGGTTACTGAATGGGGAAAATCAACAAGAAGGTAACACGGAAGTCATTGAAGTAAACAACAGCATCCTATTTCTTGGCCAGTTCACTTTCCTTGTTACTCTTCATCACGCCTAAGGACAAAATCATGAAAGAAATTGAGGAAGTACAAAATGAAGATCTCAGTGCTGATGCTTTTGCTGATGACATTTGGGGAGAGACGGAAATGGGGGTTCAGAAGAGACTGAATTACTCGAATAAAAATTTTAATGGACTCAAGTTCACAGTGCCCCAGAGCGAGACAGAGGCCAAGGAAGATGAGTAAGACACCCTCGCTAAAAGTTTCAGTTATGTCGGTCGTGTCATATCAAATGATGCAACACCAAACTAGAAGTTTTAAACTCAGTAGCAAAAGAGTCTAGTTTCTTCCACCAAGTACGAAATCTAATTTGGGGCCGAGCGGTTCTAGGAGCTTCAGTCTGGAACCACGCGACTGCTACGGTCACAGGTTAGAATCCTGCCTCGGGCATGGATATGTGTATCGTCCTTTGGTTAGTTAGGTTTAAGCAGTTCTAAGTTCTATGGGACTGATGACCTCAGATGTTAAGTCCCATACTGCTCAGAGCCATTTGAATCATTTTTCTGATTTGGGACAAAGGAGTGCCTTTAGAGTTACACATACCATGTATAAAACCTATCTCCTTCAAATTGTGACCTATAGTCTGGAGATTTGTGTCATAAATAAGAGAGAGGAGAATCAGGTATAGGCATGTGAGATGAAGTTTCTTAGGTCACCGCAACAAAAAATACCAAGAGAGACAGTCGGGAACGAATGTGTAAGAAGGAACCTGCAGGTGATCTTGACTACAGAGAAAAAAACGAGCGCTGCAAGATTAGACCGGTTATGTTATGTGAAGCAAATGCACCTGACTCGAACCCCATTGGGTGACCCAGGAAGAGATGGATAGAACAAATTAATGAAAATCTCGAGAGAAGAGGACTAACGTGGGGTGCAGTGAAGAGAGAAAGGCTATACCAGGACAGAAATCGTTCACAAAGCTCCTACCCTGCTAGCTGCAAGAAAATCCTAATGAAGATGATGATGACGTGCTTTAAAAGGAAAAAGGGCTGATAAATTCCAATCATGTGCATCATAAAATTATCCAGTACCTCAGTCTTCTGAGTAGTTTGATGCAACCCACAACCAATTCCTCTCCTGTGTCAACCAAGCTCTTCCATCTCCGAATAGTACTTGCACACTACGTCCTTAGTTATGTTTGATATATTCTAGTCTTTTGTCTTCAGTTGCAGTTTTTGCCCTCTACATTTCCCTCAAGTACCACGGAAATTATTCCTTGATGTCTTAACACAAGTCCTATCATCCTGGCCCCACTTCTTGTCAATGTTTTCCGCGTGTTCCTCTCATCACTGTTCCTACGGAGAAACATCATCATTTTTTTATCACTTTACATAATTTTCACTATCCTTCTAAAGTACTACATCTCAAACGCTTCGACTTAATTCTTTTCGAGTGTTCCCAGATTCCACAAGTCATTTCTGTACAATTCTATACTCCAAATATAGCACTCAATAATTAATTATACACATTTTTTCTGAAAGCAGGTTTCTTTTATACAGGATTCCAATACGCCACATTACTCTCCACTCTTTTGGCTACAAGACCCTGTTTTTCATCATCATCTCCGTTCAATACGACGGCCTTACGGCACCTTACCACAAGGTCATTATGCCCGAATGGTACCTCTCTACTGGTCGACGTCAGAGCCAACGTCTTGCTACATCAATAAACTCCCCATCGTCCACATGCTTCCCGCGGAGTGCATCCTTCGTTTGGCCAAACTCTTGGAAGTCAGAAGGCAAGGAAACCAGTCGGCACACACCACTGAGTACCCCAACTGGTCGACTAGTGTGTCAGCACTAACAAAAACGGCTCAAACGGCTCTGAGCACTATGGGACTTAACATCTGAGGTCCTCAGTCCCCTAGAACTTAGAATTACTTAAACCAGCTAACCTAAAGACATCACACACATCCATGCCCGAAGCAGGATTCGAACCTGCGACCGTAGAGGTCGCGCAGTCCAGACTGAAGCGCCTAGAACCGCTCGGCCACATCGGTCGGCCAGCATTAACATCATAGGCATCCAGTTGAGCAGCGAGGTCTTTGATTTTGATTCGTCGATCACCTCGAATGAAGTTGTCCACTCGTTCCAACGTCGCAGGAGTCACAGTTGTGTGCGCAAGCCGGCAACCAAAAGATCGGACAGGTTTATGATACTTCACTGCGCTGATTGCAGACACCTCGTCCAACGACTCATCGTGCTTTTGTTCACTGTCAGGTCTCCGTAGATATTCTGCAAGCACCTATGAATGTGACGATGCTCTAGGTTTTCGCGGAAAGAAACTCGATGACAACTCTTTGCGTGAAACGCACCTCTAGCGTCGCCACCTATCGGAACATCGTGGAACTAAAGGGGCTAGAGTGGGAATATTCCGCGATGTACCCCAACAAATTCCTAAATAGGCCGACAAAATGTGTTGTATTACTTACTGAATATCCCTTGTACATCCTCAGAAATTTTTTCCTCAAATTCAGACCAATGTTTGATGTTAGTTGATATACTGCGTACCTGTGGAGGGGCAGTGGAAAAACGATAGAGGTAAACAATGTAGAACAAGTTTATTGAATATTCAAGAATAAAGACCGCTTGGTGGGGTTTAAAGCTAAAAACAAATGGAAGTTCGTTTGGTACTCTGAGTAACAATAAAGTACGCAAATAATAAGTTGACAAGGGCCAAAATGAGAGCCAAAAAGGTTCAAGCTCTGATTCATTTTGAATGATGGGGAGTAGTAATTCTGGCGTCGGCAGAAGGAAGCCACGTGCACTGCGCTGGCACAAGATCAAAGTCTGAACAAGTAAAGTCACTGCTGTAAGCTCGATAGGGATCAAATACAGAACAACGGCTGTTCGGCGATGGTTCCTCAGCGATAGCTCTGACTGGTGGGCCACTACTGTGGTCAGCGCCAGCACCAGAGAACTCGAAGGAATAATAGAATAAACTGGTTCGATGACTCAGACCGAACTTCCGTTTCGTGGCTGGGCACTGGCCTCTAACGCAGTCGCTACGCACAGGTAGACGTGGCCTGTTCGCAGGCAGTGACGTACTGTAGGAAAATAGTGCCCGTAATCACAGCACCGTCGCCGTAGAAACACGCTCTGGTGGCAGCGGACCTGCACCCTCTCGTGCCGCCTGCCAGAGGCTCCTTGGGCAACAATTGCACTTTCTCTTGTTGCTCGGAAAGCTTACCAAAACACCAGGCGGGCGCAGATCAGTGCTCGGCTTTATGCGCTGAAACCCGTTGCGGCAGATGGCGCCTAAACCGTGGCAACCCGCAGAGCAGAAGTGTGTGGTTGATTGCAGTCTGCTCTCTTGTAGGAAGGGCACTGCAATAGTACACGTCTTTTGGCCAGGATATCCCTCTTTGCTTATGCCAAACTGCTTTCTATTTTCTCCTTCCTTGGTGAGTCATGCGTAATTTTGTTTCTTGGGTAGCTGAATTCCTCCACTTTCTCTACTTCGTGGTGCCCAGTTTTGATGTTAAAGTTTATCGCTTATCTCTTTCTCATTCACTTCCTCTTTCTTTGAGTCATTCTTAGGCTGTAATGTGTAATTATTAGACACATCACTCGATTCAGTGGGTCATTAGGTTCTTCTTCGCTTTCGCTCAGGATGTCAATACCATCAGCGAATCAAATTCTTGATGTTCTTTCACTCCGCGTTTTAACCCCACTGTCAAACAGTCATTCTTTCTTCAAAATACACTGAAGACCCAAAGAAACTGGTGCACCCGCCTAATATCGTGTAGGGTCCCAGCGAGCAGGCAGAGGTGCCGCAGAAAGATGTGGCATGGGCTCGGTTAATGTTTAAAGTTGAGCTGGACGGAACTGACACCGTGAATCCTGCGGGCATGCCCATAAATCCGTAAGAGTACGAGGGGGTTGAGAACTTTTCTTAACAGCGAGGCAACATGCTCTATAATGTTCATGTCTGGGGCGTTTGGCTGCCAGCGGAAGTGTTTAAGATCAGAAGAGTGTTCCTAGAGCCACTCTGTAGCAACTCTGGACGCGTGGCGTGTCGCATTGTCCTACTAGAATTGCCGAACTCCGTTGGAATGCACAATAGACGTGAATCGATGCAGGTGATCAGACAGGATGCTTACGTACATGTCACCTGTCAGAGTCGTATCTACACGTGTCAGAGGAATCTACACCTATCAGAGGTTCCATATCACTCCCACTGCACACGCCCCACACCATTACAGAGCGTCCACCAGCTTGAACGGTCCCATGCTGACATGCAGGGTCCATGGATTCATGAGGTTGCCTCCTTACCCGTACACGTTCATCAGGTCGATACAATTTGAAACGAGACTCGTCCGACCAGGCAACATGTTTCCAGTCATAAACAGCCCAACGTCGATGTTGACGGGCCCAGGCGAGGCATAAAGCTTTGTGTCGTGCAGTCATCAAGGGTACACGAGCGGGTCTTCGGCCCCGAAAGCCCATATCGATGATGTTTCGTTGAATGGTTTGCACGCTGACACTTGTTGGTGGCGCAGCATTGAAATCTACAGCAATTTTGGGAAGGGTGGCTCTTCTGTCACGTTAAACGATTCTCTTCAGTCGTCGTTGGTCCCGTTCTTGCAGGATCCTTTTCCGGCCGCAGCGATGTCAGAGATTTGATGTTTTAACGGATTCCTAACATTCACGGTACACTTGTGAAACAGTCTTACTGGAAAATCATTACTTCATCGCTACATCTGAGATGCTGTGTCCCATCGCTCGTGCGCCAGCTATAACCACATTCAAACTCACTTAAATATTGATAACCAGCCAATGTAGCAGCAGTAACCGATCTAACAATTGCGCCAGATACTTGATGTCTTATATAGGCGTTCCAGATAGCAGCTCCGTATTCTGCTCTTTCACATATCTCTGTATTTGCATACGGATGCTTACACCAGTTTCTTTGGCGCTTCAGTGTATAAATTGAGTGGTAGTGGATAAAGACTACATCCCTGTCTTATGCCCTTCCTAATCTGAGTTATTCGTTCTTGGTGTGCCATTTTTATTTTTCCATCTTTATTTACTGATTTTTTTCGGCATTGGTTTGATGCAGCCCTCCACGAATTCCTATCCTGTACCAAGCCTTTCATCTCATAGTAGCCCTTGCAACTAACGTCCTCAATTATCTGATGGCTGCAGTTCTATCTCTGTCTTCCTCTACAGTTTTTGACTTCTATAGCTCCATCTAGTAACAAAGAAGTTATTCCTCGATTTCTTAACGGATGTCCTTTTATCTTATCCTTTCTTCTTGTTAATATTTTCCATATATACGTATCCTCGCCAAGTCTCTGGAAAGTCTCCTGTTTGCTACCGTTATCAGCCCACTTAATTTTCAACGTTCTTCTGCAGCATCACATCTCAAATGCTTCTATTCTCTTCTATTCCGATTTTCCCACAGTCCAAGTTTCACTACCGTACAATACTGTGCTCCAAACATGTATTTTAAGAAGATTTTTTCTCCAATTAAGACCTATGTTTGATACTAATGAATTTCTCTTGGCCAGGAATGCCCGTTTTTCCATTGCTAGTCTAATTTTATGTTCTTCTGACTCCGTCCACCATGGATTATTTTGCTACCCAGGTAGCAGAATTCCTTAACTTCGTCTACTTCGTGACCCCCAATTCAGATATTAAGTTTCTCACTGGTCTCGTTTCTGCTATTTCTCCTTACTTTCGTTTTTCTGCTGTTTACTCTCAGTCCTTATACTGTACTTACTAGACCATTCATTTGAGTTCAACAGATCCTGTAACTCTTCTTCATTTTGACTGAGGATAGTAATGTCACCAGCCAACCTCAATGATATCTTTTCACCATGAAATTGAATGTTTGGTTTGTTTCCGTCATTACTTTTGCGATGTATAGATTGAACAGGTTGGGCGAAAGACAACATTTCTGTTGTACACCCGATTTAATCCAAGTACTTCTTTTTTTCGTCTTCCTGTCTTATATTTCTTTCCTGGTTCTTGTGTAAATTATAAATTACTCTTCTTTCGTCATAGCCTGCTCCTATTTTTCTGAGAATTTCGAACATCTTGCTCCATTTTACATTGTCGGACGCTTTTTGCATGTCGACAGGTCTTATGAACGTCTCTTGATTTTTCTTCAGTCTAGCTTCGATTATCAACCGGAACGTCAGAACAGGTCTATGGTGCCTTTACCTTTCCTAAAGCGAAGCATATCATCCGTTTTCATTTCCATTCTCTGTGCACTATCCTTGTCAGCAACTTCGATGCGTAAGCTGTGAAGCAGATTGTGCGATTTCACGAAATCATTTGATGCTGTTGCTATCTTCAGAATGGTGTGTATAATGTTTTTTTCCGAATGTCTGATTGTATATGGTCAGTCTGATACATTCTGCACATTAACTTGAATAGTAACTTTGTGCCACTTCCCCAGTGATTTTAGAAATTGCGATGGAATGTTATCTATCCCTACTGCCTTATTTGAGCTCAAGTCGTCCAAAGATCTTTCAAATTCTAATAATGGATCCCCTATCTCTTCATTGTCGAATCCTGTTTTTTCTTCTAATACGTCATAGACAAGTCCTCTCCCTCATAGAGGCCTTCAGTGTACTCTTTCCACCTATCCTCCTCTCTTCTGCTTTTAACTGTGATGTTCCCTTTGCACTCTTAATGTTGTCGCCATTGCTTTTATATAAGCAGAATCACCCCTCCCGACAATCATTTCTTTTTCGATTTCTTCGCATTTTTTATGCAACTATTTCACTTTAGCTTCCCTGTCCTTCCTCATTATTAGGTTCTTAAGTGGCTTGAATTTCTGTATTCCTGAACTTCCAAGAAACCTTTTTACTTTCTTCAACTGAATTATTTCTCCTGCTACCCAAGGTTTCTTCGCAGTTACCTTCCTTGTTTTTCTCTCCAACTTCTGTGATTACTCTTTTGAAAGATGTCTAGTCCTCTTCAACTGAAATGCCTATTGAGCCATTCTTTGATTCATGTACGTAGTGTATATTACCCGTCTTTCCCTACTGGTTGCCGGCCGAAGTGGCCGTGCGGTTAAAGGCGCTGCAGTCTGGAACCGCAAGACCGCTACGGTCGCAGGTTCGAATCCTGCCTCGGGCATGGATGTTTGTGATGTCCTTAGGTTAGTTAGGTTTAACTAGTTCTAAGTTCTAGGGGACTAATGACCTCAGCGGTTGAGTCCCATAGTGCTCAGAGCCATTTGAACCATTTTTTTTCCCTACTGGTTACATCTACAGTCCTGGGATTTTCGAGTGATCTTATATCTTTAATGATCTTTGCTGTTCAGTGGGAGCAGCGAATATAGAGGACATCGATTTCGAAATGATGGAGCTGGCGAAAGAAGCAACCTGTTATCCAAGGTTAAAATGAACAGACGTCACGACAGTTCCACATGGCAGTCGGAGTACACTGGCAGCGTCTGTTCCACATTCTGATGGTGTCTGAATCAGTAAATTTTAGGCTAAGAATCTGGTCTTATTATCGGATTTCAGAGATGAACCTAGATTTCCAACTTCCTATAAATACGAAATTTTACCAAAAATTCTCTTGAAGAGAGTTGCAGAAACTTATTCAAATAACTGAGTGAATATCAGCAAACGAATAATAATATCATTTACTGAGTTCAAGAAAACATTTGATTCGGCAGCCAGAGAAACAATAGATAGAATCATTACAAAATTTGGCGTTACTGCAAAATTACGAGAGGACTTCAAAAAGTAAGTTCCACATTATATTTTCAGGCTAAGTAACTTTCACTGAATGCTGCACTAAACTTCAAGGCGACACAGATACGTGACACCATTTTTCAACTTAATCGCCATGCGTCTGTAAATGGCGGCAGGGATTCTGCACCAGTCGTTCAGTTCCCTGACGACAGAAATCCGCTGTTTGGCCACGCATCCATTCGAGAACCACAGTGTGAACGTCCACACCGTTGGAAAATATCTCTTCCCGCAGATGTTCTCTCAGCTTGCCGAAAAGATCGATATCCATGGTGCAAGGCCAGGAGTTCCCGGTCAACATCTCCCACATCTGTGCGGCCTTGGTCAAATTGTTGAAACCATTTAAGTATTATTGGACACTAAATTACAGTTTATTGATATATCGCCAAGATTTCACAGTGAATCAGTGCGCAATTTATAAGTTTTGCAAACATCAGTCGAACTATTCCTCGTATTTCGACTTTGGAATGCGTTTCCAGTTACTACGCCAATTCAGTCTCACTCTGTTACGCACCTGTTATTTGCACTGCAGCAGCACTGTGTCTGAGCGAAACTCGGAACATGCACTCTATTCTTACAATACGACACGCTTTTTGGACAAATACGATAGACAATGTTACATTTTTATGAGAAGTATCTCAGCCATTTGAAATAAAAACTGGCGCTAGACAAGTGGACGGCTTATCACCTTTACTGACAAACTGCGTTCTATAAATAAATGGTACTGGGCATCGACTTTCAATTAAAATGTCTTACCCTGCACGGGAATTACATAATGTGCGCACAAAAACAGGTTATGACGCAGGAACGACGACATGGCAGAGAGTCGCGCACGGACAGCCAAAGCGGTTAAGGTGACTGCTCATGTAAAGCGGGAAATTCGGGTTCGAGTCCCGATCCGCCACAAATTTTCATTGCCGTCATCCCCTTAGGCAGCTGAGGGTTCTTCGCATTCGCAACTCCGAGTACAATTCATGCATTTCATAACGAATATAGTCGCCGCAGTCCCTGCTCCTAAGGACATGCATGCAGGTCCGAAGGAGCATTGCGTCATTGTTCTTAACAACACACGCACTGCAACATCGTAAATTGTATGGCCCCTTAAGCTACCCACACTGACGTCATGATACGTTGGTACCAAGGATGCTCTAGGATTTGCATCTGCAATCGCATGGTTATTGTGATTTATAATCCCACTGCGTGTGAAACCTACCGCACCCGTAATTAAAATGCAAGCTGTGAACTGCAGCTCTTCAGCGCTCTATATTCAAATCCACTGGCAGAACTGCAATCAGGATGGTAGTTTAGTGGTATAATATGTAGAGGACTCTCTGTGTAATACGGATAAACTAAGTGCTTGTGCTGAATGAACAATGAACATCAACAAAAAGGCGTGAGTACTGACCGTTCGCGAGACGAGTAACGTACCCATGTAGCAGAATGTACGTATTTACTGACATATGTTATATAATTTTTTTCTAGCTTGGACAGTCTCTTTTAAGGATATGGGACACTTATTTCAAACACGTAGTAGAGTTTTGATAAAGTGATCTTACTTATGACTCATAAATATTTTGTCCATTTACTTCTGACGTGGCTAACGTTGGTCTTTTCTAAAATGTGATATGATTGGACTTTAATTTGTAAATTGTGAACCTGATATTGGAAATATTACTGATGTCCTTCCACGGAATCGTGCTTTCCTATTTAAGCAAATAAGGATAGTGGTGTGTAAATTTGTTTTCGCAAATAAACTTATATTTGGGTCCACCGGCCTCATGGCAAGTCACCAGGTAGTTGACTGATTCAGGGGTGAATTATTTTACCTCAGATTGGTATATTGTGATTGGATCTGTGGTCTTTGTCTTGGACGTCCATCATGTCATCATTTTCATGTAATGAGGTTTGTGACTTCTAAATGATATCTAGATTAATTAAAATGATGGAGGGTATTCTTATAAACCTCTAACTTTAACCCTCTAAAACAAATGCATTTATGGCACACTGTACAGCTTATACGTTGCTGCTTCAAATATGTGTAACTATTCCTCAGGTTATGATATGGTGCTGATGCAATATACACCAACATTACAAATCTAAAATTTCGTAAACGCCAGATTTGTACCACAACAGAAACACATTATGTTGCCTCTGTAATGTACCAAATGCATTCTACACGTGACTGACCACTAGCCTGTGTTGAAAACTGCCGCACACGATCATCACCAAACGACGCACGCAATAGATCTTTCACGCGTCTGATAATACAGCTTCACTAAAAGCGTCTTTTCAGGTAACGTCAACATACTGCAACTGCTGGCGCATCTGATGCTCTCTCTCATTACAGCTCCTTTTATACACGATTGTCATGCGCGGTCACTGACGTTTTGCCGGCCAGCGCCATCTGTCGGACATTTTTGAACTTTGTTTTTTTTTTTGTTCTAATAAAACCCCATGTCATTCCAAACATGTGTGTCAATTTTTACCTCTCTATCTACATTATTCCGTGGTTTATTAAGTTTTCAAATTTATACTGACTTTTTGATCACCCTGTATATGTCAGCGTCACAAAACATGTTCTTAAGCGGAGCCTCAGCCAGAGTAGCAGTATTTAGACCTCTTGATTACGAGGGGACATGGATAGCTAATTCTGTCAGTGACGTGTTCCACAAAGTGGACGTATAAGCTCCCTTTCTCTACAGCAGTGATGCAATTTTAGGTTTTAAGTTAGCTGTGTGCTCACATTCTGGGGTACCATCGACGACGCAATGCGCTTAATGTCTGACAGTCTTCTAATCGCCTCTTTGAAGGATCAGCTGTTGCAGAGGAACACAAACACGTCTGCAACAGGTGCCGTGAACTCAATCGGCCGTTGTAACGTTGCCTTGGCGGTAGGCTGCCACCTTCACTGAGCTATCTGCAGCGAACTTCGACCAGTAATGGTAGAAGAGAGGCAATTTATCACGTGTCGGCTGACCTGCAGAAAGGCACTTCATTACTCCATGTTAGCGGTTTGTGGCTACCACGATCTACCATATCAAAGATAAGTCTTATCTACAGTCAATTTATTAGCTATCCGAGGCGTAAAGTGCGGCCTGACATCTATTTATCGAGGAGTGGCTGATGCTTCCATCTTTTCATCATCACTCTTCTGAGTGGTTTGATGCGCCCCTCCAATATTCCCTGTCCTGTGACGACCTATTCATCACAGAGCGGCTCTTGCACCCAACGTCCTCGATTATCTGTTGGAAGCATTCTACCCTCTTCCTTCCTCTTTAGTTTTTGCCCTTTACGGTTCCTTCTAGTCCCATGGACGTTTTTATGTCTTGAAACATGACATCTCATCCTGTCCTTCCTAATAGACAGTCTTTTCCACATTTTCCTTTCGTCGCCGATTTTCCTCTTTTCTTATTTTATCTGTCCTTTTACATCGCAGCATTCTCCTATAGCTCCACAACGTTGATGCTATCATTCTCTTCTTTGCCATGTTTCCCAGAGCCTGTGATTTACTTCCGTACAATGCTGTACTGCAGACGTTAATGTTCAGAATTTTCTTTCTCAAAATGAAACCCGTGTTGGATATTATTTTGTCTAGTCACATTATTGTAACCGCCACCAATGTTCGACGTCAATGTGCAATAACGACTCACAGAAGGCATCTGGCAGCACTAGCAGTGGAGGGGACGTGAAAAACAGTGCATCGTTGTCGTAATGCGGAAACCGAGTGATTCATCTGACATCCAAAAGGGCGTGATCATTGGCTTTTGGGCCAACGGTGGATGAGTTTCCGAATCAGGTAAGATTGTGTACTGTTCGCTTAAGTACACGTGGCAAAAAGGCGTTGTCCAAAAACCAGGACATACGACAGTGATCAACGACAGCTGCGGAGATGCGTACAGATGAATATGCGTGCAACTGTTGAGAGACTGACCGACCAGACGAACCAAGGGGTACCAATGGAGTCTCCTCAACGAGCGTTCAGCGAAAGTTACTGCGTATGGGCCTCCGTAGCAGTTGCATGTTTCGTGCATCCATGCTGATTGCTTTTCATCGGCGACGAAAGCTGGAGTCTGCTTGGCAGTAAGCACTGGTACTGAAAATCCACTGGGTGAGGACATGTGTCCTTTTCAGATGAATCACATTTTATGCTCCATCGGGCAGACGGCCGTTGGCACTTAATACATGGCCGGCCGGTGTGGCCGAGCGGTTCTAGGCACTGCAGTCTGGAACCGCGCGACCGCTACGGTCGCAGGTTCGAATCCTGCCTCGGGCATGGATGTGTGTGATGTCCTTAGGTTAGTTAAGGTTTAAGTAGTTCTAAGTTCTAGGGGACTGATGACCTCAGATGTTAAGTCCCATAGTACTCAGATCCATTTGAACCACGTAATACCTGAAACGTCCGAAAGCAAACGACCCGCATGAGTTATGGTCTGGGGAATGTTTCCATGGCATTCCCTATACGTTCTCGTCATTACTGAAGGCACAGTGGATCAACATAAGTGTGCATTATCATTGGGGACCATGTTCACCCCTATATATAGTTCGTATTTCTTCGGCGCGATAGTATCTACGAGAAGGAGAATGTAACACGTCACGTAGTTTGCATCTGGTAGATATGATCGTGCCGAAGAAATACGAACTACGTATAGGGGTCGACATGGTCCCCAATGATAATGCACGTGTTGATCCACTGTGCCTTCAGTAATGACGAGAACGTACAGGGAATGCCACGAAAACATTCCCCAGACCATAACTCATGCAGGTCGTTTGCTTTCAGACGTTTCAGGTATTACGCGCCAACGGCCGTCTGCCCGATGGAGCAAAAAATGTGATTCATCTGAAAAGGACACATGTCCTCACCCAGTGGATTTTTCAGTACCAGTACTTACTGCCATGCAGACTCCAGCTTTCGTCGCCGTGGTTCGCAGAGTAGCAGGATGAGTTTACCTCACCCCCCTGTCCAACAACTTCCCCGGATTTAAACCCAATCGAGAATCTCTGGGACTACCTCGATGGGACTGTTCGCGCAACCGAGAAACCTAGCACAGATGACCACGGCAATGGAGGCGGCATGGTTCGACATACCTGTCGGTACCACCCAGAACTTCATTGTGCTGGACCTCCCGCACGTCTCGGAGCAGTGCCAAAGGTGGTTATTCAGACTTCTGACGGGTGGTCACACTAATCTGACTGCACGGTATATTATGCCACAGATTGAACACCTATAGGAGCAGTGGTGTAAGGCTTTGACTGGCCAGTGTAGTAGGCCCTTATCTGGGAAGGTACGATCGGTTTGCTTGCGCTAGCCTGCTTCTTATGACCTTACCTTCTTGGAAGTTGCTCCATTTTTCTTCCAGTTATAAAAATCTTTCACTTCTTTCCTACGAGATCTCCGAATTTTACATTGAGTTTGCCGCTAATGTAATATATAATATTCCCTAACACTGTCTTCATTTTCAGTTTTCTTTCAGCTCCTAATCTATGCTCAGAAGATTGTTCACCCCACTTAACATATTCTGGCATTCTTTATCGCTTTCACACACTATAACAATATCATAAGCGAATATTATCATTTATGTTCATTCATGCTGAATTATAATCCCACTTCCCACCCTTTGTTTAAATATCTTCACTGCTTCTGTAATATCTTGATTATTCCTTGCTACTGTAGTGTTATCTTGAAGCTGTGAGAAAGGAGGACAGGCGCTCCAAGGCGCGGAAGAAAAGACGATACTGAGGGCAGACGAAAGTAGGAGAGAAATTGTTATATGAAGTAGACCGTAAGGGGAGAGCCTTGCGAAAATGTAGACACCTCCAGACGCGGTCCCGGGGAGCTAGTTATCTTCAAGGAATTAACATGTAACTTCATATGTCGTCTAGACGCTGTGGTAGCTTGCCACCGTAGAACTTTGTAACCAACAGGCACGTATGAGCGTATAAAGTCAACTTGATAACAGCCCTGAGAACAGCAAATTTAGTAGGCTCACAAGGGTTAGAAAGAGAGCAAAAGCGCCAAAAACTGTTGACCTACAGTCCCTACTCCGGAGAGCCCGAGGACAGGGGGCTAAATGACGTATAACAATAATGTTGCAAGCCTTATTTGGCAGAGCAGTTACGTTTAGCTTCCAGCTGAACAATGTTGATATCAAATACGGACTTAGTTAGTGCAACTGCATTAACATCCCCGCCTTAGGAGCAGTAGAGGGGACTAACTAAACTGTGATTGGCACGCGCCTGCAAGAGACCTGCGGGGCTGGCTGGGTGGCTTTAAGTGGGAAAAACAGTGCCCCCACGCGACTCTTTAAAACCCCTAGATTCCGCATTTTGGCGGAGTTCTCAGTCAGATGATCTCGGCGCCGAATGCACGTCCATCGACTCCAGCCTCGGTCCAGCTCCGCGTAAGTCTGCTCTCTCACTTGGAGTGCCTCAGTGAACAGTATCACATTCAGTATGTTCCGTTTTGCAACTAAGTTGTCGCCTTAAAATGCTGCTAGTGTTTGCTACTGTGGTTAGCATCCACTCCTGAGACTTCTGCACTGGCTTCTGTTGTAACAGTATTAGTCATGCTTCTTCTAACCCTAGAACTAGCCTGCAGTGTACTAGTTAGTCCGGTCTGGAATAAACAACTATTTCAATACTCTGTTTGTCCAAGAGTCTCCACAACGAGTTCCCTATCGAGTCTCACCACCTGCATTTTTAAGCCGGCCGGAGTGGCCGTGCGGTTCTAGGCGCTACAGTCTGGAGCCGAGCGACCGCTACGGTCGCAGGTTCGAATCCTGCCTCGGGCATGGATGTGTGTGATGTCCTTAGGTTAGTTAAGTTTAATTAGTTCTAAGTTCTAGGCGACTGATGACCTCAGAAGTTAAGTCGCAAAGTGCTCAGAGCCATTTGAACCACCTGCATTTTTAGTCAATGCCTGTACCAGTGTTGACTCAGATAGAAGAAAACAATCAAATGCCTTCACTGTGAATTGTCGTTCTGCCCTCTCCTCTGTACCGTTCGGAAGCGCAAACTGACCAGTAACCCCGTTTTTCCCTCTCCCACCTATGTCAGGACACAACAGTTCTTTGATATACAGGTTGGTCCTAAACTATACGTCAAAAATATAACGGCAGGTAGAGGGGATCTAAATAAGCAGATGTCGTATATGAATCTGTGTGCGATAATGCCTGCTTTGAACCGGTAGAGAGCGCTGATGACCGCAGTGTATGAAAGCGCTTGCCAGCTGGATTTACCACTTCCTGCACGGATCTCGAGCAGCAGTGCGGAGCTGGCCGACATGCGTTTCGTGTATGGGGCTGCACAAGAAAATGGATTACCTGCTCAGAGGATGTACAGGGAGCGATTCCTGGATAGGAATCAGCCGGATAGCCAAACATTCGAGTGTCTTCATCGGGAGTTACGCGCGAGTGGATCCTTTTATGCTTCCAGGTGCAGAATTGGCATTGGAAAATATCGCAGAACGCCTGCAGTAGAACAAGGAATACAAAACACAGTAGATGGTAATCCTTCGACTAGCTCGAGAGCTGTAGGACGTGCGTTGGATGTGAGCCATCAAAGTGTTTTGGGGACTTTACGTGCGGACGCAATGCATCCGTATCATTTACAGAGAGTGCAAGCAACTACCCTACATGATTATCTTCCACGTCTCAATTTTGCTCGTAGGTACCTACAGCAGACTGCAGCCAATGAAACGTTCCCTGCAAATGTTTCATTTACTACAATTACGCGGCCTGGTATGTTGAACATCCCAAATTCTCACCCATGGGCTCATTGCAACCCACATAGCACAATAGCATACGTCTACCAAGAAAGGTTTTCCATTAATATTTGGGCAGGCACTGTGCACTGGAACTTAGTAGGACAGTACATTCTACGTAGTCGTTTAATTGCCCACACATTGCCCACACATACCCGAACTTCTGGGCGATTTCCTCTAGCTGTCCGCAGACGAATGTGGTTTCAGCACGATGGAGCCCCAGCTCACTTCAGTCGAAACTTCAGGAATCACAAGGGCAATGTCTACGACCAGCAGTGGATAAGACGGAGCGGTCCAGTTGCCTGGCCACCGCATTCTTCAGATTTAAACAACGTGGTTTTTTTCTTGTTGGGTCATATGAAAAGCTTGGTGCACGAGAACCCCGGCACATCTGAAGATGAGCTAGTGCCTCGCGTGTCTGTTGTTGCTGGGCAGGTGATCGACATGTCTGACGTCTTTTCTAATATACTCCGATCCACGCGCCTTCGCTATGAACCCTATATCGGTGTTGGCGGCCACTCTTTCAAACACCTATCGTAAACTATTAATAAATTTCTGATGTCATTTGTCGTCACATGCCTTTTCAGTTTCCTGTTATTCATTCTGCTGTACAAGCTAGTGCTGTAATGTGTCATTACCGCACACTCATTCCTATACGAAATCTACTCATTTAGATTTTCTCTAGCTGCCTTTACATCTTTGACATATAGTTTATGACCACCCTGTATATGTGGAACACTAGAGAAGAAAGACTGCACTATGAGCTTGTGTATTTATCTAATCTGATTTGCTGAGAGCCACGAGGCGTTCTCTTACATCGGACAAGTTTTTCACACATACGGTACCTTTTTACATCATGGTTCCCTAGAAGCAACAATTTTATTGTGACAGGCAGAGTCTGCAGTGACAATGTGAGTAAATAATACTGACAGTTAATACTGGCAGTACTTCTACTACTGCTGCTCCACTAACGATGATAACTACAATAATAATAATGATAGTAAGATTGACACTGGTGATAGTGGCAGATATAAAAAGAATTTATAGGCTACAAAATTGATGTTTTCTGATTTATGGAGTTCTGGGGAAAGGAGTTTTAAGGAGACTGCCGCAACTAAGAGTATTGGGAAATGAACAAATTGCAATTGAAAATATTGATGTAGTGGAGCAACAAATGCGTACACGGACAATGGTAATCATTATTGCAGCTTTAGCAGATACGTCATTAACTGTCTTCTGAAGCTGGAGATGCTATTGAGTTCTCTAATATAATGCGGGAGGTTATTTCGAGACTGCAGCAGTATGTGATATTAGACTTCTGCTTCCTAAGACTAAACTCTAAACTCCTCCCGCACAGGCCATGAAGGCCCAAAAGGTTGTAACCTCCCCACAAAAATTATTTAATTAAAATATGAACCAAGAACCAAGTGTAACCTCCGCACAATAATAATAATTAAATGAATTTTTGAATATCGTAACCTCTGAACAAAATTGGCTCCCATTTATAATCTCTGTGCAGAAATGCATTCACATTTAATGTACCCACAAAATTCTTTTCTCATTTAATGTTAAGTTCGAAACAGAAAAATTCCTAAACACCAAAATAATAAAAAAATTCAGTAACCTGGTAAATTTTATGACGACAGCAGCGCTGCGTCTCGGCCCTGTATTCTGAATAAAAAAGCAAAAATTCTTACCTCAATAAAAACTGCGAATATATCTGCTCTTACATAAAAAAGTTTTGGCACTGCTCCGTGCAATGCTGGCCTATGCTTTGTGATTCGTGAAAGGAATAATTATTCATTGGATAAAATCTTTAAATTGAAATGAATGCTTTTTTTAAAAAAATAATTACTTTATATTATAAAAATTATTATTGGGGCATTTTTAAAAGAAATTGATGACAGTTAATATACATTACTAGATATGCGCAAGGCTGCTTCTTTACCTTCTACAATAATACCCATCCTCCAGAGTCTCGACCAGAGCAGACTCCCGACACGCGCCGACACGCGCACACAACTGCCGACTACAGTCGACTCACGCAGACTACACAGGACTACTGCCGACTAGCGACAAGCAACAACTAACTACATACTGCTCTCTGGTCAGAGACTCTCCCATGCCTCGCCCATCGCCGGCAACGCATACGTCTTACATAACCCTCCACTGGGGAGGGGGGGGGGGGCAAAAATTTGGCAGTAATGGTGAGTCAATTGGACTTGCCATGAGCAACAAATTTTTCTTACATATATATAAGTGCAGAACATGAAATAAAATATAGTGCACATGCACTGAGTACAGAACATATCAAGCAATGACAAAATGTATACACAATGAGTACAAAACATATTAACAAATGGCAAAAGTGCACACGCACTGTAGTACAGAACATATCAGGAAATCACAAAATGTATAGGCAATGAGTACAAATCATATTAACAAATGACATAAAGTGCACACGCACTGTAGTTCAGAATATATCAGCAAATCACAAAATGTATACGCAATGAATACAAATCATATTAATAAATGACATTAAGTGCACATGCACTGTAGCTCAGAATATATCAGGAAATCACAAAATGTATACGGAATGAGTACAAATCATATTAACAAATGACATAAAGTGCACACGCACTGTAGTTCAGAATATATCAGGAAATCACAAAAAGTATACGCAATGAGTACTAATCATATTAACAAATGACATAAGTGCACACGCACTGTAGTGCTGAATATCAGGAAATCACAAAATGTATACGCAATGATTTTTTTTTTTTACTATTTTACAAGAACTAGGATAGGAAAGGGAAGGATTGCATCATGGTTGTAGCACATTAGGCTGCATGCAGCTGCGCTGAAAGTCCATATCTTTCTGCAGAAGCACAACACCAAGTGAGACGATCTGAAGTTCTTTTCCCTGAAGTATTAATCAGTGTAGCCAAGACACTGAAATGTCGTATTAATATTCTATGTTATCATTTTGGTAGTACATTAGGTACACCAAACAGTGGGACCATAATAACATCTCCATCGCTCAAGGTGGTGGACAGCATGTCGTGTCAACACCACGTTCTTGTAAGATACACCAACGTAGAATCAGTGCAAAAACCAAATATAGTGCTCCATGAGCATGAGGATAGACAGGACAAACGGATATTGCAGTAATTTCTGGTAATTAGGTCAGAAGGTGAAGGACATTAAGTCTTATGCCATTCTTCATTGATAATTACACTAGTCTATCAACTAATTTGAGTAATTGGCACTCATTGACCAGTTACAAAACATCAGAAGTCATCATTCAAAACAGGAGCTAATGAGTGTAGCATCAAGCTTCTGGTATTCATATATATAGCATGTAAGTGACACAATATAAATTTAAAGTATAAGAAACAGTGGCATTCATTGGCTAGCAAGTATTGAATATAACAAAACATTTTTCATCATTCAAGTGACATATGACATATTTAAAAATAATTATTGGCACTCATTGACCAGTTACAAATCAGCAGAAGTCATCGTTCAAAACAGGAGTTAAACAGTGTAGCATCAAGCTACTGGTATTCATATATATAGCATGAGAGTGACATAATATAAATTTAAAATTTAAGAAACAGTGGCATTCATTGGCTAGCAAGTATTGAATATTACAAAACATTTTTCATCATTCTAGTGACATATGACATATTTAAAAATAATTATTGGCACTCATTGACCAGTTACAAATCATCAGAAGTAATCATTCAAAACAGGAGTTATTGAGTGTAGCATCAAGCTACTGGTATTCATATATACAGCATGAAAGTGACATAATACAAATTTAAAATATAAGAAACATTGGCATTCATTGGTCAGCAAGTATTGAATATTACAAAACATTTTTCATCATTCAGGTGACATATAACATATTTAAAATTTAACACTCTGTAGCTATTACTCAAAGTCTGTGGTTGAGAAAAAATTATTCAGTATTACTCATAACTCTTTTAAATTGGTATCATTATTTGGGATTGGTAATACATTTTTTTGTGCTAGCAATGCGTTGCGTTGGGATCGATAATTAATTGCTGGGGCACAACAATATTTGCTTTTGACTTATTGCTGCAAATGAAGATGGGTAACATCATTTGTCATGAGTCAGCTGTAGCAAGGTTATGAAACAAATAGAGTATATGTGATCACATTCATGAATGACACAGGTTTAATGACCAACTGCTTATAGCACATTAATTTCATGAATAATTTCTCCTGCAAAAAATACAAAATGGATTATGAAGCTGAAAGAAGAAACGCATATTATGCTGAAAAGTAGTGAACTTTGAATTAACAGGTAATGAAATGTGTATTAAATATATATGTTCTCTACCTGTCCTTTCCAAAACCTTCAGTCATCATACCATGCGACATAAGACATACTGTCAAAACGAACTGCAACAAATACTTAAATAACTACATAGCATAAATACATAAACTTCAACGTTATCCTCATCTGCAAAGAAAAACTTCATTATCGTTACTATCATCACCTGCAAAGAAAAACTTCATTATCCATATCATCATAACTCCATTATTATCAACACCTGTAAAGAAAATCTTCATTATCCATAGTAGCATATTCTTCATCACTATTCATCATCATTCATTATCATCTGCAAAAAAGTCACTTCATTATTCATTATACAACTATTCATGGTATAGAGTTCCTTATTTCTAGCGTATTTCATCACTAAAACTAAGAGGTGTAGTTCTGTCTGACAGTCTGCATCAATCGCCTCGTATTCTGAAAGAAAAAATTAGTTAAGACTGCTATCATACGATGTGTATAGTATATTCTTGTTAATGCTTGTTAATTCTGATCCATTTACTCTTCGTGACGAGGTATTGCATCTTCTTTCGTTCATTTCGAAGGTGAAATGCCCATTTCTGTTTAACTTATTTCTTGTACACGTTATTTCTTTCTGAAAATAATGAACAATGATTAATGTCTTGCATTTAAATCATATACCCATTAAATAAAAGCTGGTTTCTAGTGATATAATTGAGCATACAGCATAGCATGACAGAAAACGTAATATGTCAAAAACATAGATAGTGTGCAGGTACAAAAATGTCCACAGAGTATCACAATGTAGCAGCAAAAAAAAAAAAAAAAAAAAAAATGTTAAATAGTCACAATGTTGAGCTATCATAAGGCAAAATGTCAAAGTCAACTAGTGTTTGTTACATCTTAAATATTTCATAGTGCATACAAGCAAAACAGGAAAACAAACATACATACATGAAAAATGGAAAATGTGCACAGTCTGATGTATAACGACAAGAAAAGCGACCTGCTAACCTTACCTTGCCGGGCACTTGCCAAGAATATATATGATACTCATCAGTAAGTAGTCACATAAATATAATTGCATAAGTGGTCATAAAGTGTGTAAGTTCATCTGGAAAAATATGCACGGTCTGATGTGTAACGACAAGAAATGCGACCTGTTAACCTTACCTTGCCGGGCACTTGCCAAGAAAAAATATGAAAATCATCAGTAAGTGTTCATGTGAATATAATTGCATAAGTGGTCATAAAATGTGTAAGTTCATCTGGAAAAATGTACACGGTCTGATGTGTAACGACAAGAAGAGCCTCTGTTGGATAGATAGTGCGTACGTACTAATACCTTCTGTCCAATGTGAAAGTCACGGCGTGTACAAACCTGTTTCTGCTGTCTTCTCCGGCGCTCTGCGGCACGTTTGATGTTGTTCAGCGCAATGTCAATTATTTCATGGTGTCGTAGTCGACGAGATGTAGGAAAGGTTACTAATTCTTCAATTTCGTTAGGTGGTTCAACATTTTTCAGTATAATAGTCGGAGATAGCATAGTAGATTCATTTGGTATGGAATTAATTACATCCTGGAATGAGAGTATGTGTGTGTCCCAATCAATATGTTTTTTATGGAACTATATTCTGCACAGTTTACCAATTTCTTTCATTAATCGTTCACAAGGGTTCAAAGAAGCATGGTACCTAGATATATAGATCGGAGAAATGTTTCTAGCTCGTAACATACGTGTCCATATAGCAGATCGAAACTGTGGTCCATTGTCGGAAATTACTTTCAATACATGCCCTACATGAAATACACTCCTGGAAATTGAAATAAGAACACCGTGAATTCATTGTCCCAGGAAGAGGAAACTTTATTGACACATTCCTGGGGTCAGATACATCACATGATCACACTGACAGAACCACAGGCACATAGACACAGGCAACAGAGCATGCACAATCTCGGCACTAGTACAGTGTATATCCACCATTCGCAGCAATGCAGGCTGCTATTCTCCCATGGAGACGATCGTAGAGATGCTGGAAGTAGTCCTGTGGAACGGCTTGCCATGCCATTTCCACCTGGCGCCTCAGTTGGACCAGCGTTCGAGCTGGACGTGCAGACCGCGTGAGACGACGCTTCATCCAGTCCCAAACATGCTCAATGGGGGACAGATCCGGAGATCTTGCTGGCCAGGGTAGTTGACTTACACCTTCTAGAGCACGTTGGGTGGCACGGGATACATGCGGACGTGCATTGTCCTGTTGGAACAGCAAGTTCCCTTGCCGGTCTAGGAATGGTAGAACGATGGGTTCGATGACGGTTTGGATGTACCGTGCACTATTCAGTGTCCCCTCGACGATCACCAGTGGTGTACGGCCAGTGTAGGAGATCGCTCCCCACACCATGATGCCGGGTGTTGGCCCTGTGTGCCTCGGTCGTATGCAGTCCTGATTGTGGCGCTCACCTGCACGGCGCCAAACACGCATACGACCATCATTGGCACCAAGGCAGAAGCGACTCTCATCGCTGAAGACGACACGTCTCCATTCGTCCCTCCATTCACGCCTGTCGCGACACCACTGGAGGCGGGCTGCACGATGTTGGGGCGTGAGCGGAAGACGGCCTAACGGTGTGCGGGACCGTAGCCCAGCTTCATGGAGACGGTTGCGAATGGTCCTCGCCGATACCCCAGGAGCAACAGAGTCCCTAATTTGCTGGGAAGTGGCGGTGCGGTCCCCTACGGCACTGCGTAGGATCCTACGGTCTTGGCGTGCATCCGTGCGTCGCTGCGGTCCGGTCCCAGGTCGACGGGCACGTGCACCTTCCGCCGACCACTGGCGACAACATCGATGTACTGTGGAGACCTCACGCCCCACGTGTTGAGCAATTCGGCGGTACGTCCACCCGGCCTCCCGCATGCCCACTATACGCCCTCGCTCAAAGTCCGTCAACTGCACATACGGTTCACGTCCACGCTGTCGTGGCATGCTACCAGTGTTAAAGACTGCGATGGAGCTCCGTATGCCACGGCAAACCGGCTGACACTGACGGCGGCGGTGCAGAAATGCTGCGCAGCTAGCGCCATTCGACGGCCAACACCGCGGTTCCTGGTGCGTCCGCTGTGCCGTGCGTGTGATCATTGCTTGTACAGCCCTCTCGCAGTGTCCGGAGCAAGTATGGTGGGTCTGACACACCGGTGTCAATGTGTTCTTTTTTCCATTTCCAAGAGTGTAGAAAATGTTTTACAAATGCTTTCGAAACAGTTTTAGCAGTAGCTTTGCGTAACGGAGTAAAGGTAATAAATTTTGAAGTGAGTTTAACAGCGATGAAGATGTAGCAAAAACCTCTATTAGTTCTGGGAATCGGGCCAAAAATGTCTACAGCGGCCATATGTCTCAATTTAACAGGTACAATGGGATGTAATGAAGGAATATGTGAAGTCGTATCTGACTTAGCTTTCTGGCAGATTTTACATGACGCTAAAACTCGTCGAATACGTTTCTCCATGTTGGTAAAATAACAGTTCTGTCTCAATATAAGAAAACATTTTCTGGCTCCGTAATGTGCGTAACTTAAATGAGTACACCAGATTAATTTGTTAACACGCTCGTCAGGAATGCATAATAACCAATTGTTGCTGTCAGGGTGAGAGCGGCGAAACAGAATGTTATTGCGTACAGTGAATGGTTTCTAATGGTAACATTATTCCTATCTTGCCAAAGGTGTTAAATTTCTTTCCACACGTTGTCTTTACTCTGCTCTTGTGCTATGTCTTGTAATGACGACGAAATGAAACTTTCAAATGCAACTTGTTGAATGTACATGACGCTGAAATTTGCTTTGCAGAAGTTGGTTGCAATGTCTTGCTGATTGTTGCTGAGAGAACGGGATAGTGCGTCTGCTACAATATTTTGTGTACCGGGAATGTGAATAATTGTAAAATTAAATTCCTGCAAATAAAGTTTCCATCTACTTAATCTGTCGTGTGTAAATTTAGTGGAAAGTAAAAACTGTATCGCTCTATGATCTTTGTAAACGGTAGTGTGTCTTCCATAAAGAAAATGCCGAAATCTCGTAAATGCCCATACAACACATAGTGTTTCAAGTTCTGTAACAGAATAATTGCGTTCAGCAGGTGACAGAATGCGACTCGCAAAGGCTATGTTTTTAATTACTGTAGTGCCATCTTCTTCAATTTCCTGAAAAATGTGTACGCCTAAAGCGGTGTTAGAACTGTCGGTAGCAATGAAAAAATTTCTAATAAGATCTGGATATGATAAAAGTAGTGCATTCAACAAAGCTTGTGTTAGATTGACTAATTCAGACAATTGGTTTTTCATGTAAAAGTGTGTCTCAGATGTCGTCAAAAATAATAACATTTTCGTGAACAAGATTCTCTGTGTCAAAAGTATTGCTTACGTTGCTGGAAGATGCAACCTGTACTGTATCTGGTCAAATTCTTTCTGACGTGCCATTATTTGGGGGAGGATGCTGTGGCATTTCAACTATTTGTACTGTTCTGTTATTTCTTCCTGATGTATTACGTTCGGGATGATATCTACTGTCTGGTTCATTCATGATAATCTGTTGTTGTGGATGATTCTGCTGCTGATAAGACTGACTGTTATTAAACGTACGCTGAAAATTGTGCTCATTACTTTTACGTCTATCATGATACTCATTCCTATACGGTGCATGGCGATAGGAATTGAAATGGCGTGTTTTCTGTACGTACTGATTCCCTTGTTGCTGTGCATTACTATTTGTTGGGGCCGACGCTACACGTGTATGTGGCGAAACATTAAAGCCTGGTTGACCTTGTACATTACATTGTTGGTTAGGTATGCTAACCGACTGGTTTTGTTGCTGTTGCGGAGAAAAACCTCTATTGTTACCAAAATGTGTTCGCTGTTGCTGATAATTTTACACATATTGATGATTAAATTTTTATCTGTTATTAAAATTACGCTGTTATTTCTTCTCATTCTGGGAGTGTCTAATGAAAATTGTCATTTTCGGTAAAATTTGTCATATCAGTTTTTCTGTACTCATTCTTAATCCTAGATAGATCGATAGTTAAAGAGCTATTTTGACAGAAATAAGGATAGTAGAAGAGAAGGCAGCAGTACACAAAACTAAAGAGGAAACAGCACTACTACGGCTCGGGGCCCTGTGCACGCTACGGCACATATTCATCGAAGTGTAATGAATCCCCTGAGGTCATTACGCGCTGCAAATAAATTTCAATTTCTGCGTTACAGGCAATGCCGGTGAAAATTCAGAAGCAAATTGTTGTATCCATGCTAATTCTAGTTTCTGCATTACAGGTAAAGGCGGTGAAAGTACAAAAATAAATTGTTGTATACAGTTCAAAGCGTGTACCTGTGCTCTGTCGTTTTTAAATACCTTAGATTTTCTTACGGATAAAAATTGCTCGTAATCAACATTACCGTCTCTGAATTGTTGAACAGGTTCACGATTGCATAAGAATCTGTTTGTCTGTGTCACTTCGGATTCTAAGTCGCGTGGTTTCTGTAAATTACCTAAGTTACACTGGCTGTGTGAGTGTGTCAAATGTTCGGAATGTGGCGTATGCTGTGCCGTGTTAGAGGCTAAAACATTTTTCATTTCTGTTACTTTAATACGTTCGTCAATTTGGCTGATCTGTTGTTCAAATTTCTTATTGACTTCCGTATCCAGAGTGCGTGAAACTTCTGCTGACATTAAATTAAACTCGTCGCGTATCTGTGTTGCGTTTCCTGAACATTGTTCAGTGACTGCATTAATTTCATCTCTAAGTGATTCTGTTGTGGCTGCATGTGTATTATTTAATTCTTGTGCAACAGATCTAGTTTCTTCACTACTGTTCGTAGCATAAGTCTTAGTATCCTCACGTAATTGTTCCTTAGTATCATAACGTTGCACGGTAACGGCTGTAATCTGTTCACTAAGTTGTTTGTTGTGTTCATTAAGGTTGTCGTGTTTGCACGATTCATTAGGTTGTTTGAAATGGTTGTCGAAACTTTCATTAAGTTGTTTGTACGATTCATTAAGTCGTTTGAAATGGTTGTCGAAACTTTCACTAAGTTGTTGTTTGAGATTTTCATTATTTTCATTAATTTGTTTGTGATTCTTGTCGTATTCTTTCTTAAACTGTAGCAATACTGCCATAATTTGATCCAAGCCAAAATTAGCGACTCTATTTTCTATGCTGTGTGTTGGTGTATCTGCATTTGTCACGTTTTCTGTAACCATTTGGTCATTCTGTAATTCGTGAAAATGTTTCCCAATCGGATGTGCACTGTTAGTCACTATCTCGGAATCAAATAAATCTGTCGTACTTTGAGTACACTGTTCATTTTCGTTAGATAAATTTATCTGTTCACAATTCAAATTTTGCAAATCGGGTGTGTTAAACTGGGCAGCGTTCATTGTAACAGAACTTCCCGCGTCATCAATTGTCGTTAAATTAACAGTGGACACAACTGAATTTGTTTGCTCAGCATTAGCATTAAAATCATTACTAGTGGTCGGTAGGCACTGATTGTCTGTAAATGGAGGATTGTCATCATTACACTGAGTGTCGCAAGTATTATCGGTCAAATTATTAGAGTCGGCTATTTCACTCATTGTACATCGCGATGTACTGTTAAAAGTTTTTCGCGGCATTTTCACTAATCAAAATTAAGCACAAATGAAACAAGGACAATGCAAAATGCAACCAACACAATTACAACAAAGAGCAACAAATTGCCGATGATCTGTGAAAGAAAGAGTGACAAATTAGTAAATGCGTTGCGCCAGATGCAAACTACATTTAAATAAATAAGAGCAGATATATGACTACTTCTCAGAAGATTCACAAAGAAATACGATCCTGGCCGTATGTCGCCAAGTGTAACCTCCCCACAAAAATTATTTAATTAAAAGATGAACCAAGAACCAAGTGTAACCTCCGCACAATAATAATAATTAAATGAATTTTTGAATATCGTAACCTCTGAACAAAATTGGCTCCCATTTATAATCTCTGTGCAGAAATGCATTCACATTTAATGTACCCACAAAATTCTTTTCTCATTTAATGTTAAGTTCGAAACAGAAAAATTCCTAAACACCAAAATAATAAAAAAATTCAGTAAACTGGTAAATTTTATGACGACAGCAGCGCTGCGTCTCGGCCCTGTATTCTGAATAAAAAAGCAAAAATTCTTACCTCAATAAAAACTGCGAATATATCTGCTCTTACATAAAAAAGTTTTGGCACTGCTCCGTGCAATGCTGGCCTATGCTTTGTGATTCGTGAAAGGAATAATTATTCATTGGATAAAATCTTTAAATTGAAATGAATGCTTTTTTTAAAAAAATAATTACTTTATATTATAAAAATTATTATTGGGGCATTTTTAAAAGAAATTGATGACAGTTAATATACATTACTAGATATGCGCAAGGCTGCTTCTTTACCTTCTACAATAATACCCATCCTCCAGAGTCTCGACCAGAGCAGACTCCCGACACGCGCCGACAACTGCCGACTACAGCCGACTCACGCAGACTACACAAGACTACTGCCTACTAGCGTCAAGCAACAACTAACTACATACTGCTCTCTGGTCAGAGACTCTCCCATGCCTCGCCCATCGCCGGCAACGCATACGTCTTAAAAGGTACCGACTGGCCTCCGCGTCATCCTCAGCCCACAGGCGTTACAGGATGCGTATATGGAGGGGCATGTGCCAACAGCGCTCGGCAGACCGGATGGTCACCCATCCAAGTGCTAGCCCAGCCCGACAGTGCTTGACTTCGTTGATCTGACGGGAACCGGTGTTACCACTGCGGCAAGGCCTTTGGCATTTCCTACCATCAGTAAATTCCTACTTCCGCAACCACTCTTTAAGTTATTCTTCTTTAGTTTGTCATGCCCTTGGGTAACTGACTCAGAGTGTGAATAATTCTTAGGTGTGTGGTGTGCTGCAGTTGTTTCCAGATCCCTTGACAGACGTCCTACCACATTCTATATCTACACCTACATCGGCATATATATTCCGCAGCCCACCATACGGAGTATGGCGGAGGATACCTTTCAACACTGCTAGTCGTTCCCTTTCCTCTTCCAGTCGCATATACAGCAAGATAAAAGAAGTCTGATCTTGTACGGCAGCACATAGACAGTCGTTTTTTCCCCCTTGTCTTCACGGTCCTTACGTAAAATGTATGTTGTGATAGTCAGTTCAATCTGCATTCTGTCGCAAATGATGGTTCGCCGAACTTTCTCAATAGTGTTTCACGAAAAGAAAGGATTCTCATTTGAGGTCACGTAGCATTTCCGAAATACTTTCGAGCTGATCAGGCCTATCGGTAACAAATCTAGCAACATTGTTTCGATGTTTTCCTGTTATCCAAACTGCTGACGGTCACAATCACTCTGACAGTACTCAAGAATGGGTCGCCCAGTGTTCTACAAGTTGTCTCGTTTATAGAGAACTACACTTGAATTCTCTCAATAAACCGTAGTCGTCTATTCGCCCTTCCTACTACCGTCATTTTGTGTTTGTTCCGTTTCACGTCGCTTTGCAATATTACACCAAAATTGACTGAACCTTTGTCAAGCAGTAAACCGCTTAAACTTTATTCGAACGTTAAGGAACTGTTTTTCGTATTCTTCTGCATTAATTAAAATTTTTTCACATTTAGAACAAGCTGCCATTCATCACATAAAATCCAATTTCTGCCTAAGTCACCTTATATACTCCTACATCAACTTAAAGACAACATTTTCCCCTACGCTACATCGTTAGTAGCAGCTGGATTGTTCATGCATATAGGAAACAACAGCTTCCTATCTGTGGTACGCAAACTGTAAGACCTTCAGTACACACACCATCAGATTTGTGACTTGTCGCTCTAACAAAGTAGGCGAGTGTCAGAAATATGTCTCGTGGTCTTATCGTGGCGTGTTTATCTTCTGCCGTTAGGTCAGACGATAGAAATGCCACTTGCACGCTTAGAGTAGCAGATTGACGGTGACCAACTTTAAACAGAACTTGATTAATTTTCACACACATTTATTAAAATAATAACAAGCTTAAAAATTACTTAACTTGCTTCAGGATGCTATTTACAGTTGACAATCTGAAGTTCCTTTGGTATTGGTACGTTAATCTTATTCTCAAATACGAGGGGCGTTCAGAAAGTAAGCTCCGATCGGTCGCGAAATGGAAACGACTATGAAAATCCGATAAAGCTTTGCACAGATGTGTTGGGTAGTGTCTCTAGTATAACCCCAGTTAGCATCACGTCGCTCTTCTCATTTCTGAGCTCGCAGTGAGTGCGTAAAGATGTCTAGAAAATAGTGTCTGCCGCCAAGTACGAGGGCCTGGTGAGAAATTTCGCCTGAAGCTATGCAGCTAACATTACATAACTGTCGTGCTGTTTCTTCTTCAAGACAATTCTCAGCCGCATTCTGCAGGGGCAATGAAGATTCTCCTGCATCGTTTTCAAATGGAAATGTGAGATAACCCACAACACAGTCCGCAATTGTCTCCCCCTGAGTTTCATCTCTGGTCACATGAACCGCTGTCTTTGAAGACAACATTTTGACACAGACAACGAGGTGTAGGCCAGCGTGGAGAATTGGCGGAAAGCACTGGCGGCTGCCTTCTATGATGAGGCTATTGAAAAGTTGGTACAACGCTATGACAAAAGTCTAAGTCAGAACGGCGACTACGTAGAGAAGTAGCTGAAAGGTGTCGCTAATTGTTACAAGTAAAACATTTCTGATGTTCACTGTGGTTTCAATTTGGCAATCAATCGGAGCTTACTTTCTGAACAGGCCTCGTATATCTCTGATACTTGACAAAAGTGTCTATACATTTATCTTCATAGTTATGTACAGGAATATGGTAATCTTACTAGGCGCAGACTGAAACTTGACTATAGACTGGTACGGACAGTGCAGTGTGACTAATCAGAGGTCTGTACACTCGTTATAATACCTCGCACGTTCAGGTATCACTGCGCGAGTGTGATCCGCGAGTAGAAAAGGTTCTAAGTTAGCAGCAATCTCATTGGCTGAGTGACATATTAATACGCGGATCGGCGGAAGCAGAATTTGGTCCATCTCTATGGCAGCGCCATCTCGTAGTGCGGAGACGGTTGAGCGCTGCGCTTGCGCTGTTGTGCTTAGTGGGGCGCGCTCTAGTGGGAAAGTTGTGTACGCCCTGACTACGCGGAACCATGTACACAACACTATCACACTTCCCTGAGGAACTCCTGCAATAACCTTATCTCTGATGAACATTTTCCGTCCATGATATGTACTCACTTCTACTACTAAAAAGTTTTCGAGCCACTCACATACTTGAGTTTCGTTCGGTCGGACATTCAACAGTTACAGTGTGGCACTGTGTTGAATGCTCTCCGCAAATCTATCAGTGTAGCACCTGCCAGTTGTCCTTCATCCATGATTCACAGGACATAATGCGAGCAAAGGGGAAACTGGGTTTCGCACGAGTGATGCTTTCTAAATCCATGCTGATTTCCGGAGAGACGCGTTTCTCTCTCAAGGAAATTTATTGTACTCGAACTTAAAATTGGCTCCAGGATTCAGCACCAAACTGATGTTAAGGATGGTGATCTATGAAACTGCGGATCCATTCTTTAGGCCTTCTTATACATAGGTGTCATCTGCGCTTTTTTCCAATAGCTTGGGACTTGTCGTGAACGAGTGATTGGGAATGAAAGAAATCTAAGTAAGATGCCTCACGTCTCTTTAACAGTCGTTTGTTTTCTGGTTTCAAAAAGCTTTACGAATCTTATGGTACTCTAGCGCACTATTTAAACCTTTTAGTTATTGGTTTTTAGTGGCAGAGCTCCTATCGTAAATTTCTTTCAACTTTATCATGAGACAAAACATTATGACCACCTGTTTAATAGTCTATTTGTCCATCTTTGGGACGAAATACTTCACAGATTCTGCGTTCAGGGTTCCTGCAGTTTGTTGGTAGCTTTGGGGAGGTATGTGGCATTAGATGGATACGCACAGGTCATATAAATCGCATAGGTAACGGGCCGCTGATATGGTTACGCAGTGATGGCGCCCGATAGCGCCCTATAGGATTTATATCAGGCGAACCTGGTAGCCGAGACATCAACTGAGTTCACTATAATGCTCCTCAAACCACTGTAGCACGGCTCTAGCTCCGAGACACGGACAGTTACACTGCTGAAAAATGACATCGATGTCAGGGAAGACATCAAGCATCAAGGGATGGAAGTTGTTCGCATCTATCAGCGTGTCTTCGATTACTCTCACAGGTCCCATGCAAGCACAGGAGAATGTCTCCCGTAACCTAATACAAGTACTGCGTGCTTAGTGCGCTGCGCGTGTAGAGCCGCTGTTCACTTCGATCAAGACATTTGTGGAGACGACCAGCAACGTTGTGTAGCAAAACTTTGATTCACCCAAAAAGCCGACACATTTACATTTTTTTTTATCTTATTGGACTTAACTGCTAAGGTTATCAGTCCCTAGGGTTACACACTACTTAACCTAAATTATCCTAAGGACAAACACACACACCCATGCCCGAGGGAGGACTCGAACCTCCGCCGGGACCAGCCTCATGCATTTACATTGATCGATGGTCGAATCCCGATGTCCCCGTTGACCACTGCAATCGTAACTGACGGTGTCGTTAGGTCAACATATGAGGAACTAGGGGTAGTCTGCCCTGGAGCTCCATGTTCAACAATGTACGATGAACTGTTTGCTCCCAAACACTTGTGCGTGAGCCAGCGTTGTACTCTTTCGGTAGAGATGCTACAGGTCACCATCTATGCTACTTTACAGAGCAGGCAAGCCTCCGAACTCCACGTTCTTTGAAGAGTCGTGGACGTCCAACCATTTTCTTCAACCCTTTTCCATAGATGCTCACGACAATAGCACGTGAACATTCGACCAGTTTCGTCGTTTTCGAGATAGTTGTTCTCAGGCTCCGGATAATAATAATCTGCCTTTTGTCAAAGTCTCTCATCTCTATGAATTTCCTCATTTGCAGTCCGTATCATTGCTTGAGTGACCCTTTCCGAGTCTGCTACGCTTACATTGTTTTGTTATTGCGTCACGTGTCCACAACACCAACAGGCGGCAACCAACGTCGCGTTTGGTGGTAGCCATTTATGTTTTGGCTGTACACGCTAGACGTATTAATTTTTCCAATGAGTGATACATGTAGTTTTCGAAAATATTCTGTTGACAAGTTTCACAGTCTAAATGTAACAGTAATAGTTTTTAACTAAAGCAGCAAACACTATGAATAGCTCTAATCCTGGTGCAGCCGAAGCAATATTCAGTGCACGTGCCGGCGGCCATGATCCTCAGTACTCATCTACAACCACGTCCGATAAACAATCAGGCGTGTCCGCGGTTTAATCTTTTGTTTCTACTTCTCTCTTTGTTTTTACTGCCTAAAGCCTGCTTCCTATAAACCTCTGGAATTGTAATCAATGTGAATAAAACCGAACGAAATGGCGGAACACGTAAGACAATTGGCACGATTTAGGAAGTGTTCGCGCGGCCCCTCCCGCCGGAGCTTCGAGTCCTCCATCGGGCATGGATGTGTGTGTTGTTCTTAGCATAAGTTAGTTTAAGTAGCGTGTAAGTCTAAGGACCGACGACCTACGCAGTTTGGTCCCTTAGGAATTTACACACATTTGAACGTTTTAGGAATTGTTATTTTTTAGATCGGCGTCGTAAAGCAAGAATTCGCATCAATGTAGTCGGGTCTGCAATGGCATTTCCAACTGAAGTGGTGTGCCTCAAAGAAACGAAAAACAGTTTTTGATACAAGTAACAGCAATTCAACTCCCTTAGAGCGTACATCTATCAGGAAGAAAAGAATAGCAACAGTAATATGCACAATTTTGTACAAAACCACATATCTCAATCAGGAAGAAAAGAATAGAAACTATACCATGCACAGTTTTGTACAAAACCACATTTTGTTAAGAATCATTCTGCAGAAAAATGAGTGGATATGGGGATACTAAAAAAGACTTATAATTAAATAATACCTTAACGTGAAGACTGCAAAGGAATCCGTAATTAGTAAATATTACTGAGTAAGAATTTATTTTAGGAACTTTAAACAACCGGATAGAAAATTACATGCAGCGATTTCTGAAGGACTGTATAGTAATTTATCACGTCGAGATTCCCGACACCAATAATGTGAACACAGTAATTATTAAGCTATCTCTTCAGCACTACTTCAGACATTAGTTGTGTCCATGCCACATTGTGTTGGGGCACCTACGCGTGCTCGCGGGGGGCCCTACACGATATTAGGCAGCTGTACCAGTGGCTCTTCAGTGTATTTGTTTTACGTTAGGACATTACGCACTGCAGGTGAACTGCAACAGTTTGAGCGCCTTGTAAATAGTCACATGACGCAGTGCAACTCTTCTCAGTTTCTAATAATACCCACCCCTCAAAATAAAACATTTACAAGTAAATCCAAACCCTGCGGACAACCATGAGGCGAATCGCAAAGCGTACTTCCAACGGTCCATGTATTAGGGCTTTTACCCATTCCATTCACATGCTGACTGCGGCCGCGACATTATTGGACTCTGGAAGTTCAGACTGAAGACTACAACAAAACGTTGAAGCTCACTATCTGAGTCAATTGGAGCCATGTTGGTTAAGTTTAGGAACCGCGACTATGTGGAAAAATTATTTGTATATTTCTGCTCCTAGTCACATTTATTCATTTTGTGTTTGCTCGTTATCAGGCGTTTATGCATACATACGTATGTTACTTATAAATAAAATGTCTTAATCCAGATTAACACAGAACACCGTATTGTTCACTGTTCCGCTGCTGGAGTAGCTATTGGGGTATTTCGGGAGAGAGGAGGGCCAGAAGTCGATTTCCTACTGGCGTGGATCTGTGACTCGTTTATTGTGGTTGAAACGAAGGCCAGTGTGGGATGCGGATAGTTTTTCATCAGTTGTTACGTTGCGATAATCTTGCGAGACATTTCCAATATTTCCCGTTGTTCACTTAAGATTTTGGCGTTGTTGGTTCACTGGCGGAACTGTTATGTAACATTAGACATTTGCATTGCTTAGTCTGACACTGACTTGGACATGTTTCACTGCACAGTGCGTTTGTATATAGATGTAAACAGAATACAGTTGATACAATATGGCGGTCTTGCAGTCTGTGGATGAGTATCGACAGTCGCTTCTTTACAGCGATATTCCTGTAACTAAGTGTTAGGTACTCATTTGTTTCGCACTGGTACTTCTTAAATCCGCTAGAGGCTATTGAAGAGTTTTGAGGTTTATAATTCAGTTATACCTATAAGAATATTATGTCCATTTTGTTGTATTGTGCAAAATTTCAATATTATCTTTGATTTTCATTAATGTGTTTTGCTACCACTGATTTGTTACGTTTCCCCGGTGTAATGTTCTTTAAATGTTCTCTAAACATTCTTTAAATAGAATTCAGAAAATCTGTGTCCGTGTGGCACTTCTGATATTTGTTGCGTTGGCTACAGGTAATTTTGCAAATACCACAGCGTCAAGTGCTCTGTCCGATTTATGCTTGAAACTCATTTTAATATGTTGCATTAAACATAATCTAAATAAGTATGATGTAGAAGGAAAATATAAGTATTAATTAGCGAGCTCTGGGTTTTCTGGATGGTGCGCTAGAGAGAAGTAGGAACGCCCTGAAATCAGCATGCGTTGCGCGTTGTGGAAAGCACAGTTCTAGCCCGTATGGCCACATCCCCCTGTATCTGTCACGGCCCCCTACGCCGCTCTCAACAAGGGGTATACGTATCTGGCGCTCGGCGTATGTACTGTGCATCTGAACGGACGGATGGGACCAGGTGATAAGCGGTTATCAGAGAACCGAGAGTTACACTGCGGCCCCGTTTCCGCACAGCCACAATCGCCGACTCACGGCGTTTGTCCTGCCAGCACCTCGTCTACATCTACCTATATTGATACTACGTAAATCGCATTTAAGTGCCTGGCAAAGAGTTCATCAAACCACCTTCGCAATAATTCTCTATTATTCCAATCTCGAACAGCGCGCGGAAGAAAGGAAAAACTATGTCTTTCGGTGCGAGTTCTGATTTCACTTATTTTATTATGATGATAGTTTCTGCATATGTAGGTCGGCGTCAACAAAATACTTTCGCATTCGGAGGAGAAAGTTGGCGATGGGAATTTCGTGAGAAGATTCCGCCGCAACGGAAAACGCTCTTGTTTTAAAGATGTCCACCCCAAATCATGTATGTTGTCAGTGACACTCTCTCCCCTATTTCGCGATAATACAAAACGTGCTCCTTATCTTTGAACTTTCTCGACGTACTCCGTTACTCCTATCCAGTGAGCAATCCACACCGCGTAGCAGTACTCCAAAAGGGGACAGACAAGCTTTATGTAGGCGGTCTCTTTAGTAGACCTCTTGCATCGTCAAGTGTTCTGTCAGTAAAAAGCATGCTATGGTTCGCCTTCGCCACAGCATTTGCTGTGTCTTCTTTCCAATTTAAATTGTTCATTACGGTAATTCCTAGGTACCTAGTTGAATTTACAGCCTTTAGATTTGACTGATTTATCATGTAACCGAAGTTTAATGGATTCCTTTTAGCACTCATGTGGATGATCTTACATTTTTCATTATTCTGGGTGAACTGCCAACTTTCGTACCATACAGCTATCTTTCCTAATTCGTTTGTCAACTTGATGTGATCTTCTGATGACTTTATTAGACGACAATTTTTGTGTCCTCTCTTTGTCACTATAGGCTTGTACCATGGGAAGCATGGATTGGATGTTGTTTGGTGGCTGGTAGCGTCTTCCTATAACACAATTGCACGTATTTATTAACAGGGTTCCTTATTAACGTAAACTGGATGCTACTTAAGATAGTCTAGGTATTGTGGTACAAGTTCTCTGTAATAGTCCACGTTAGCCTCACTGCTGATGAAGTACGAAGTCCCACTATATGCACTATTCTGGTTTCTATGCGCTGCCTGCGACTGTCTAAGACTGCAAGTGACTGCGCTGCAACTGATAACTTGACTCGTTGACTCACTGGATGACAGACTGGAACTCACTGGATGACTGACTGCGTCCTCCATTCCGCGGCGGCGGTGTAAGTACTGGCGGCCGAGAGGGCGTTGTCGGCGCGTTTCTTGCGAGTCTGTCTTTGGCCTCTATCGATCTTCTCGCAACATCTTCGCCGCCTGGAGTGCTGGCGCCAGCTTACGCCAGCACAATAACCGACAGCATCATCTGCAAACAACATAATAAGGCTTCTCAGATTGTCTCCAAAGTCATTTATATAAATAAGGAACATACCTGCATACACCACATGTCACACACACACACACACACACACACACGCACATTCCGCCACCACTGTTCCTCGAAACCAATACTACTAAACAAGAAGATTATTCTAAATATAAAAGTTGCAAAATTCACTGCCTGCCAAAAGAAAAAAAGTGAACTAGCCGGAATGGTGGAAGGAAACGAACTTCCAGTGAGATTGTTTGAGACGTTATTTCAGTGATTACGAAGAACTTTGCAGAATGACCCCACTAACCAGTATGGTGTTACAATGGCCTGGATGAATACACTGATCGCTATGGGAGGGTGCCATGAAGCCGATATATTCTGTCCTGAGGCAAGTTGGCCTACTACAGTTTTAAGTAGTCCTTCATATTCTGGATACTGGCAGCTGTACAGATACAATGTTTGAACTGCTGATGGAGTTACAGCGTCCATGGTGATCAATAAGCCGAACCAGAAGTGGCTTAAATTTAATAGTGTTGACACCAATTGAGTGATTTATACCAAATAAAATAACACAAACTGGGTCAGAAAACTGTTGCAGAATCAACTAAAAAAGCATGCAAAATCTCCTCGATTGGCGATCTTTTACTTTTTTCGTCATCAGTGTTCTGTCTTTTTTGATGCGGCCCACTACGAATTCCTGTGCTAACCTCTCAATCTCAGAGTAGCACTTGCAACCCACGTCCTTTATTATTTACTGGATATATTCCAATCTCTGACTTCCTCTGCAGTTACTGCCTTCTACAGCTCCCTCTAGTACCACGGAAGTCATTCCTTCATGTCTTAACAGATGTCCTATCATCATGTCCCTTCTCCTTATCAGTGATTTCCACATATTCCTTTCCTCTCCGGTTCTGCGCAGAACCTCCTCATTCCTTACCTTATCAGTCCACCTAATTTTCAACATTTTTCTGTAGCACCACATCTCAAGTACTTCGATTCTCTTCTGTTTCGGTTTTCCCACAGCCCATGTTTCACTACCGTACAATGCTGTACTCCAGACGTACATTCTCACAAATTTCTTCCTCAAATTAAGGCCGATATTTGATATTAGTAGACTTCTTTTGGCCAGGAATGTCCTTTCTGCCACTGCTAGTCTGCTTTTAATGTCGTCCTTGCTCCGTCCGTCACTGGTTATGTTACTGCCTAAGTAGCAGAATTCCTTAACTTCGTCTTTCTTCGATTTTCTATTAATCCATACCTGTACTCATTAGACTGTTCATTCCATTCAGCAGATCATGTGATTCTTCTTCCCTTTCACTCAGGATAGCAATGTCATCAGTGAATCATATCGTTGATATCCTTTCACCTTGACTTTTAATTCCATTCCTGAGCCTTTCTTTTATTTCCATCATTGCTTCCTCGATGCACAGATTGAACAGTAGGGGTGAAAGATTACATCATTGTCTTACACTCTTTTTAATACGAGCACATCGTTCTTGGTCGTCTACTCTTATTATTCCCTCTTGGCTGTTATATATATTGTATACCACCCGCCTCTCCCTATAGCTTACCCCTATTTTTCTCAGAATTTCGAACATCTTACACCACTTTACACTGTCAAACGCTTTTTCCAGGTCAACAAATCCTAAGAATGTGTCTTGATTTTTCTTTAGTCTTCCTTCCATTATTAACCGCAACATCAGAATTGCCTCTATCGTGCCTTTAGCTTTCCTAAACCCAAACTGATCGTCATCTAGCGCATTCTCCATTTTATTTTCCATTCTTCTGTATATTATCCTTGTCAGAAACTTGGATGCATGAGCTCTTGAGCTGATTGTGTGATAATTCTCGTACTTGTCAGCTCTTGCAGAGTTCGGAATTGCGTGGATGATGTTTTTCCGAAAGTCAGATGGTATGTACCAGACTCATACATTCTACACACCAACATGAATAGTCGTTTTGTTACCACTTCCCCAAATAATTTTAGAAATTCTGATGGAATTTTATCTATCCCTTCTGCGTTATTCGATCTCAATTCCTCCAAAGCTCTTTTAAATTCTGATTGTGATATTGGGTCCCCTATCTCTTCTACGACGTCTCCTTTTTCTTCTTCTATAACATCAGACAAATCTTCCCCCTCATAGAAAATTTCAAGATATTCTTTCCACCTGTCCGCTCTCTCCTCTGCATTTAACATTGGAACTCCTCTTGCTTTTAATGTCACCAAAGGTTGTTTTGACTTTCCTGTATGCTGAGTCAGTCCTACCGACAATGATTTATTTCTCGATTTCTTCATATTTTTCATGCAGCCATTTCGTCTTAGCTTCCCTGCACTTCCTATTTATTTCAGTCCTCAGTGACTTGTATTTCCGTATTCCTGAGTCTCCCAGGATATTTTTGTATTTCCTCCTTTCATCGATCAATTGAAATATTTCTTCTGTTAGCCATGGTTTCTTGGTAGTTACCTTCTTTGTACCTATGGTTTCCTTCCCAACTGTTATCGCCAGTTTTAGGCATGTACATTCCTCTTCAACTGTACTGCCTACTCAGCGATTCACTCATTGGATGTCACTTGAGTAACAAATACACCTGGCCCGTTTCTACCCCTCTTTGACTACGACTTTTGGTGATGTGATTGTGAAGGGCAAAGGCGAAGATAGAGCAGACCTCATGACTAACGGTCAGCGACTGTCGTGCATTGCAGGAGGTTGTTCTAAAGGATAGCATGAAATCAGCAGAAGGAATCAGCCGTGAGTTACAAAATGCTACAAGCACTCCAGCTAGGTAGTTAAAAATAATGGGGCAAATTGTCGAAGCAGCTCCTACTTATCTGTAGTGCGTCTCTAATGATCTCGATGTCGACGGGAAGTTAAATCCAATCTTTCTTCCTTCTTTTTCTGAAGTCAGTGCTAAGCGACGCTTGATTTTGTGTAAACGGGGACGCCAATGGACATTGAATAACCGGAAACGAGTGATTTTGACTAATGAATTACGCTATAGGCTGTGGCGAACCGGGGGATGGGTTTGGGTTTGGTGAATACCTGGAGGGCGTTACCAGTCATTATGTGTGGTACCAAGAGAGAAGTACAGAGGAGGTGATGCTACGTATGGGGGTTTTTCCGGGGTTAAGGAAACTCTAAAAGTGGAAGAAAATGAACAAATTTTACAGAATTGTGTAAAACGAACAGCAAAGAAACAGTTCGGAGACGATGGTTTTTTTGTCTGAGCATACTGTCATAACGACAGCATCTGAGGGGCAGCGGTTTGTGACAGCAACATTACTGAAATCCCGACCTGAATCCGATGGAACTGCTCTGGAATGACAACGTTGACTTCACTCCAGACCGCAGCGTCCAACATCACTCGGGTTTCCGCTCCTGTAGAATAATGGACTGCAATTGCTTCATAGACATTCAGACACCTCACTGAAAGCGTCTGCAGCAGAGGTCAAGCCGTAACAAAGGCGAAGGATGGACACACCTCACGTTAATGGCCACTAACAAGTGTCTGGATACTTTGGAACATATAGCGTATATCTCAAGTAGTACACTACTGGCCATTAAAAATGCTACACCACGAAGATGACGAGCTACAGACGCGAAATTTAACCGACAGGAAGAAGATGCTGTGATATGCAAATTATTAGCTTTTCAGAGCATTCACACAAGGTTGGCGCCGGTGGCGACACCTACAACGTCCTCACACGAGGAAAGTTTCCAACCAATTTCTCGTACACAAACAGCAGTTGACCGGCGTTGTCTGGTGAAACGTTGTTGTGATGTCTCGTGTAAGGAGGAGAAATGCGTACCGTCACGTTTCCGACTTTGATAAAGGTCGGATTGTAGCCGATCGCGATTACGGTTTATCGTATCGCGACATTGCTGCTCGCATTGGTCGAGATCCAATGACTGTTAGCAGAATATGGAATCGGTGGGTTCAAGAGGGTAATACGGAACGCCGTGCTGGATTCCAACGGCCTCGTATCACTAGCAGTCGAGATGACAGGCATCTTATCGAGCAGCCACGGATCGAGCAGCCACGTCTCGATCCCTGAGTCAACAGATGAGGACGTTTGCAAGACAACAACCATCTGCACGAACAGTTCGACAACGTTTGCAGCAGCATGGACTATCAGCTCGGACACCATGGCTGCGGTTACCCTTGACGCTGCATCACAGACAGGAGCGCATGCGATGGTGTACTCAACGACGAACCTGGGTGCACGAATGGCAAAACGTCATTTTTTCGGATGAATACTGGTTCTTTTTACAGCATCATGATGGTCGCATCTGTGTTTGGCGACATCGCGGCGAACGCACATTGGAAGCGTGTATTCGTCATCGCCATACTGGCGTATCACTCGGCGTGATGGTATGGGGTGCCATTGGTTACACGTCTCAGTCACCTCTTGTTCGCATTTACGGCACTTTGAACAGTGGACATTACATTTCAGATGTGTTACGACCCGTGGCTCTACCCTTCATTCGATCCCTGCGAAACCCTACATTTCAGCAGGGCCTATCTGGATACAGAATGTTCGACTGCTGCCCTGGCCAGCACATTTTCCAGAACTCTCACCAATTGAAAACGTCTGGTCAATGGTGGCCGAATGACTGGCTCGTCACAATACGCCAGTCACTACTCTTGATGAACTGTGGTATCGTGTTGAAGCTGCATGGGCAGCTGTACCTGTACACGACGTCCAAGCTTTGTTTGACTCAATGCCCAGGCGTATGAAGGCCGTTATTACGGCCAGAGGTGGTTGTTCTGGGTACTGATTTCTCAAGATCTATGCACCCAAATTTCGAGAAAATGTAATCACATGTCAGTTCTAATGTAATATATTTGTCCAATGAATACCCGTTTATCATCAGCATTTCTTCTTGGTGTAGCAAATTTTAATGGCCAGTAGTGTATCTTTAAGTCCGGGCTAAATGAATTTTCGTTAGTAAATTTGGAACAAATATATAAACTGCGAAATTTAGTATTCGGAAAGGTTTAATTCCAGTGATCAAAAGTAATCTGGTGCACAATAGCTAATCGTGAAACTGGTACTACTCTCAGCTCAGAGACATGTTCTAATACATGATCGTTGTTTGTTACTTCAGCAAATAGCACACTCTATGGTGTTCTCGAACTGCACCGCGAATTTGACGGTCCAGTGATTCTGGATACGCTAGAGAGGCCACGCGTAGTGTTCTCGTCTCTCGTCAGATGAAATGATGCTACTATGTGATTTAAAGAGTAATATTTTTCAGGGGAAGCAGTGGTTGACAAGGGAGTGAGACAAGGTCGTAGCCTGTCCCCAGTATCAATCAGTCTGCATATACAACGAGCAACAATGCAAACAAAAGAGAAATTTGGAATAGGTATTAAAATACAGGAAGAAGAAAAACTTTTGGATTGACGATTGATATTGTAATTCTGTCAGATACAGCAAAGGATTTGGAAGAACAGGTGAACGGAATAGACAGTGTCTTAAAGGAGGATATAATATGATCATCAACTAAAGCAAAACGAGACCAATGGAATGTAGTCGAATTAAATCAGATTAGGAAATGAGACACTTAACCTAGTAGATGAGTTCTGCTATTTGATGATTTTCGAAGCACAGAGGATATAAAATGTAGACTGGCAATGGTAAGAGAGGCGTTTCTGAAGAAGAGAAATTTTACAGCATCGAGTTTAGATTTAAGAGTCACGAAGTGTTCTCTGAAAGTGTTTTTGTGAAGTGTAACCATGAATGGAAGTGAAACCAAGAGAGGGATACAGTAAGCAGATTCAGAACGATGCGGATTTCAGTAGTTACTCGGAGATGAAGATGCTTGCAAAGGATAGAGTGGAATGTATCTAACCAGCATTCGGACTGAAGATCACAACAGGAACAACAACAACAACTTTTTAATTCCAACGTGCATGCTGCTTTAACCATAATATGATAGATATTCCTCTTTGAATAATGAATGTATTGACTCAATTTATTTTGAGACGTATGATGTGCGTTGCCGACTAGACCAAACTCCGTGTCCCTTGTGCTGCGAAACTCGTAGGGGGAAATAGCCCGCCGCCTGTGAATGGCGCTGTCGGCGGGCATCTCTTTACGTTTCTGCTCGCTGAAAGGGTCCTTAATGGGTTACGTCAGCCGCTTATCGGCCAATCGAGTGGCTCACCCAGTAAATAGAGAAAGGGGGAGGCACTCACTGTCGATCGTTCACGAGCTATCGACCGCAGATCGACCGCGGCTGTTGTTTGCACCGCTCGCCACGCGGTGCTCTTGGTGGGTGTAGCGGCACTGGATGACAGCATTCACCGCCTCCTCGTCCCTGGCCTCTTCGCCGCGCACTGCAGAATGTGTAATGTTCTTGTGAGGAAAACGATTTCAATTAGACTCTAAAAAACTTATTAAAATATTACAGGTAAAAGATACTCAGAGTTAAATTAGCTTTTGAAAGAGATAACCCCTGAAATGGAAGCTAATCTGCTTGAAATGAAATAAAGAAGTCGCTGAATTGTAAATTGATTAATTAAATTTGAAACTCGTAATTAAATTTCTTGAAATGTCTTTGGGTAACTTTGAACAAAAAATGAAAAATGCTTTTAGTTTAAGTCTGTAGCAGTCAATGGTGCACTCATTAAATGGCATTGATAATATATGCTGCTCAATGGAATTTTTCTTCCGCTGCTCGGCGGTCTCGCTGCTAAATACGTCGCTATCCTTTTTGAGATGGATAGGTGAAATGCTCTCTATATAGAACAGTCAGAGATTGTCGTTGTGCAATGAAGATACACTCATCTGGAAACTGGTAAGACAGGTCTGTCCAGAAAAAAGTTACTAAAAGAGGAAAACACAGTTCCATGTTGGATGAGATTCCTCCGTTACAGAACTGGACCGTCCGCAGGTTCGAGGTGCCAAACCAATGTCCATCAATTCCGAATGTATATAGATGGTTCAAATGGCTCTGAGCACTATGGGACTTAACATCTATGTTCATCAGTCCCCTAGAACTTAGAACTACTTAAACCTAACTAACCTAAGGACATCACACAACACCCAGTCATTACGTGGCAGAGAAAATCCCTGGCCCCGCCGGGAATCGAAACCGGGCGCGGGAAGCGAGAACGCTACCGCACGACCACGAGCTGCGGACGAATGTATACAGAGCTTAGCAACACATCGAGAATATGTTTCACTCAGTCTTGGAGTAAATAACGTTAATTACGTTTTTCTCAAAAGAAAGATGAATTATATTCTGAAAGATCCTCAGACTCAGTTGCAAGTCCCATTGTATCCTCTAATGTTATTGCCGTAGCATTACGTGAATCTTTCTCATTAACCTGAATTCGAATATGATGGCTTGCAACAAAAGTTCGCAGTTTCACAAAAGAGTTAATAACAGAGTAATCATCCATTTTAGATTATCAGTTCATGTTAGTACCATAGAGTAGCGCTGCGCGGCACAGAATGCGGAGCTCTCTCTCACATAGGAGATAAACAAATATTATTTGTTGGAAAAAAAATTAATGTTCACAGTGTGTACTCACAGAGTAATATTCCGCAAGTTAGTAAACCCAAATTGAACGTCTAAGATAACGTAAATACTCAATGAGTCGATGTTGTTAAAACCAAAATTGAATATCTAAGTCAATGTAAACACTCAATAAGTTGATGTTAAGTGTCATAATTATATATTACAAATGTCTTTCTCGGGAACGAAATGACTTGCTAGAGAACACTTCATAAGTACAATAATGTTCTAAAGGTTCGTAAACCTACATTAAAAGACCAAGAAAAAGCAAATACTAAATAACTAGATGTCAAATATCATAAGGGGATATTACAAAGCGACTCAGTATGTCGTCTTCGAGGCTATATCGATGTTCCAGATGTGATGTTTCTGGTCACAACACGCATCCATTCATTCTATTTACATGACAGTGACGTTAAATTGTGGAAAAATTTAGTGAGTGCTACTAGACAGCTATTCATCGGCCCACATACTTTCGCAAAACGATCAGACATCTTCAGCAAAACAGACCGTCTGTCGCCTAAGGCTTAATAGGTGATCGAGTTCTTCACTTACATCTATACTCCACAAACTGTGAAATTCATAACAGAGGGTACTTCCCGTTCCGTTTGAGTATGGAGTGCGGCTCGAATGACTGGTCAAACGCCTCTGCGTACACTGTAGGTAGGCAGTCTAATCTCGCCACTGCAATTCCTACGGGAACGATCACAGGGGCATCTAGCACATATATGAGCAGATCCCTCACTTAAATGTAGTTCTTGAAACTTTGTAAGTATGGTTTCGCGATATAGTCTGCTTCTATCATGAAGAGTCTGCCAGTTCAGCTCAACATTTTCGTGACACTCTCCCATTGGTCAGATAAACCTGTAACTATACGTGCTTTCCATCCTAGTATACGTTTAAAACCCTCGTTCGTCTTATTTGGTATGCGTCCCAGAATATGACGAATATTCTACGATGGGTCGCATATGTGCTTCCTAAGCAGTTAGTTTTGCAGACTGATTGCATTTTCATAATATTCTACAATGCCATCTGCCTTACCTAGACTGAACCTATTTGATTGTTCATTTCATGTCCTTACATAATGGTACACAAAGATGTTTGTATGATTTGGCCGAATCCAGTTTTTGCTCGTTAATACTGTAGTCGTAGTGTACTAGTTTTTTTTATGTTGCGAGATGCACATTCGTAAATTTATGACGCTGCCGTCGGGATTTACTTTTTAATTATTGTGCTTTATTACAATTATGACCGTGAATGCACAGCACCACTCAACGGTGTGTTATACCGAAAATTCAGGTATACACGGTACTAAAATTTCACAGTCACGTACACATACTTATAATTCAAATTAAAAAGAAAGAAACTTACGGCAGTTGGAAGAATGACGTAAGTTTGTTAATGATCTAAAATACTGTATCACTGAATCATACAATAACTTTGCGTCGTAATAAATATGGAAATCATACATGAAAACTATACTGCTAGTCAGCGACTAATCTAGGTAACAATTTAGACAGATGATACTGCGCAGTTAATACACACATCAAGAAAAGATTACATCACCTCGGTTCCGAGAGTTCCGGAACCTGTACAGAAAATTGGTATAGAGATCAACATAAACATCATTTCCGCCCTTTTTGATGGTCATTGCATATTGTACCACCATACAGCGAGACTTTCAAAGGTGGTGGTTAAAATTTCTGTACACGCCGGTGCCTCTAATACCCAGTAGCACGTCCTCTTGCATTGCTGCACGCCTGTATTCGTTGTGGCATACTATCCACAAGTTCATCAAGGCACTGTTGGTACAGATTGTCCCACTGCTCAGCGGCCATTAGGCGTAGATCTCTCAAAGTGGTTGGTTGGTCACGTCTTCCATAAACAGCCCTTTTCAATCAACCCCAGGCATTTTCGATAGGGTTCATGTCTGGAGAAAATGCTGTCCACTCTAGTCGAGCGATGTCGTTATCCTGAAGGAAGTTATTCACAAGATGTGCACGAAAAGGCGCGAATTATCGTCAATGAAGACGAATGCCTCGCCAATATGCTGCCGACATGGTTGAACTATCGGTCGGAGGATGGCATTCAATATCGTACAGCCGTTACGGCGCTTTTCATGACCACCAGCGGCGTACGTCGGCCCCACATAATGCCACCCCAAAACAGCAGGGAACCGCCACATTGCTGCACTCGCTGGACAGTGTGTCTAAGGCGTTCAGCCTGACCGGCTTGCCTCCAAACACGTCTCCGATGACTATCTGGTTGACGGTAATTGAGACACTCATCTGTGAAGAGAACATGATGCCAGTCCTGGACGGTCCATTGGGCATGTTGCTGAGTCCATGCTGCATGGTGTCGTGGTTGCAAAGATAGACCTCAACATGGTGGCGTTGCTGTCAGGGTTCCTCCGAGCCATAATCCGTAGGTAGGCTCATCCACTGCAGCAATAGCCCTTGGGCGGGCCTGAGCGAGGCATGTCATCGACAGTTCCTGTCACTCTGTATCTCCTCCATGTCCGAACAACATCGCTTTGGTTCACTCCGAGACGCCTGGACACTTCCCTTGTCGTGAGCCCTCCCTGGCTCAAAGTAACAATGCGGACGCGATCTAACCGCGGTATTGACCGTCTAGGCATGGTTGAACTACAGACAACACGAGCCGTCTACCTCCTTCCTGGTGGAACGACTGGAACTGATCGGCTATCGGACCCCCTCCGTCTAATAGGCGCAGCTGGTGCATGGTTGTTTCCATCTTTGCCCTGGTTTAGTGATTTCTCTGAAAAGTCAAAGGGATTGTATCTGTGATACAATATCTACAGTCAACGTCTGCCTTCAGGAGTTCTGGGTACTTTTTTATGTGTGTAAATCTATTCATTGACTGCAATGGACGAATGGTACGTTCAAAAGAAACTTCTTACTTTAGTGGCTAGCTTCTATACTGAAGCGCCAAAGAAACTGGTATAGGCATACGTATTCAAATACAGAGATACATAAACAGGCAGTATTAGCGCTCAGGTCGCAATGCCTACGTAAGACAAGAGTCTGTCGCAGTTGTTACCTCGGTTAGTGCTGCTACAAGGTTATCAAGAGCGATGGGACACAGCATCTCTGAGGTAGCGATGAAGTGGGGATTTTTCCCGTACGAGCATTTCACAAGTGTACCGTGAATATCAGGAATCCGGTAAAACATCAGCTCTCCGATATCTCTGCGGCAGGAAAAAGGTCCTCCAAGAACTGGACCAACGACGACTGAAGAGAATCGTTCAACGTGACAGAAGTGCAACCCTTCCGCAAATTGCCGCAGATTTCAATTCTGGGTCATCAACAAGTGTCAGTATGCGAACCATTCAACGAAACAACATCGATATGGGCTTTCGGAGCCGAAGGCCCACTCGTGTACCCTTGATGACTGCACGACATAAAGCTTTACGCCCCGCTTGGGTGCGTCAACACAGACATTGGACTGTTGGTGACTGGAAACATGTTGCCTGGTGGGACGAGTCTCGTTTCAAATTGTATCGAGTGGATGACGTGAACGGGTATGGAGACAATCTCACGAATTCAGGGACCATGCATGTCCGCAGGGGACTGTTCAAGTTGGTGGAGGTTTTATAATGGTGTGGGGCGTGTGCAGTTGGAGTGATACGAAACCCCTCATACGTCTAGTTACGACTCTGACAGGTGACACGGACGTAAACATCCGGTATGATCACTTGCATCCATTCATGACCATTATGCATTCTGAGGGACTTGGGCAATTCCAGCAGGAATATGTGACATCCCACACATCCAGAATTGCTGCAGAAGGGCTCCAGAAACACTTTTCTGAGTTTAAACACTTCCACTGGCCACCAAACTCCCCAGACATGAACATTATTGAGCATATCTGGGATGCCTTGCAACATGCTTTTCAGAAGAGATTTCCACCCCCTCGTACTCTTACGGATTTATGGACAGCCCTGCAGGATTCATGGTGTCATTCCCTCCAACACTACTTTACATATTAGTTAAGTCCGTGGCACGTAGCGTTGCGGCACTCCTGCGTGCTCGCGGGGGCCCCCACGCGATATTAGGCTGGTGTTGCAGTTTCTTTGGCTCTTCAGTGTATTATCAATCAAAATAATGTATTATGGTGGACTCCAAAAACTAGTGAATAAAAGAAACAAACTGTCTGCACCGCATTAATTTTCGAATCGCAGCTGGACTTTACAAATGTAACTTAGGTGGCCTTTTGCCACAGACTTTGTGGTTCAGTGGTGGATACAGAATTTTTATATTCTCTTTCATTCCTTCTGTTCGACCTTTCATACACTCCTGGAAATGGAAAAAAGAACACATTGACACCGGTGTGTCAGACCCACCATACTTGCTCCGGACACTGCGAGAGGGCTGTACAAGCAATGATCACACGCACGGCACAGCGGACACACCAGGAATCGCGGTGTTGGCCGTCGAATGGCGCTAGCTGCGCAGCATTTCTGCACCGCCGCCGTCAGTGTCAGCCAGTTTGCCGTGGCATACGGAGCTCCATCGCAGTCTTTAACACTGGTAGCATGCCGCGACAGCGTGGACGTGAACCGTATGTGCAGTTGACGGACTTTGAGCGAGGGCGTATAGTGGGCATGCGGGAGGCCGGGTGGACGTACCGCCGAATTGCTCAACACGTGGGGCGTGAGGTCTCCACAGTACATCGATGTTGTCGCCAGTGGTCGGCGGAAGGTGCACGTGCCCGTCGACCTGGGACCGGACCGCAGCGACGCACGGATGCACGCCAAGACCGTAGGATCCTACGCAGTGCCGTAGGGGACCGCACCGCCACTTCCCAGCAAATTAGGGACACTGTTGCTCCTGGGGTATCGGCGAGGACCATTCGCAACCGTCTCCATGAAGCTGGGCTACGGTCCCGCACACCGTTAGGCCGTCTTCCGCTCACGCCCCAACATCGTGCAGCCCGCCTCCAGTGGTGTCGCGACAGGCGTGAATGGAGGGACGAATGGAGACGTGTCGTCTTCAGCGATGAGAGTAGCTTCTGCCTTGGTGCCAATGATGGTCGTATGCGTGTTTGGCGCCGTGCAGGTGAGCGCCACAATCAGGACTGGATACGACCGAGGCACACAGGGCCAACACCCGGCATCATGGTGTGGGGAGCGATCTCCTACACTGGCCGTACACCACTGGTGATCGTCGAGGGGACACTGAATAGTGCACGGTACATCCAAACCGTCATCGAACCCATCGTTCTACCATTCCTAGACCGGCAAGGGAACGTGCTGTTCCAACAGGACAATGCACGTCGGCATGTATCCTGTGCCACCCAACGTGCTCTAGAAGGTGTAAGTCAACTACCCTGGCCAGCAAGATCTCCGGATCTGTCCCCCATTGAGCATGTTTGGGACTGGATGAAGCGTCGTCTCACGCGGTCTGCACGTCCAGCACGAACGCTGGTCCAACTGAGGCGCCAGGTGGAAATGGCATGGCAAGCCGTTCCACAGGACTACATCCAGCATCTCTACGATCGTCTCCATGGGAGAATAGCAGCCTGCATTGCTGCGAAAGGTGGATATACACTGTACTAGTGCCGACATTGTGCATGCTCTGTTGCCTGTGTCTATGTGCCTGTGGTTCTGTCAGTGTGATCATGTGATGTATCTGACCCCAGGAATGTGTCAATAAAGTTTCCCCTTCCTGGGACAATGAATTCACGGTGTTCTTATTTCAATTTCCAGGAGTGTAGTATCCAACGTTTTCTTCTGATATCACCATACATAACCATTTTACAGTTATTTCTCCATACGGTTTTCCTCGTTCATCACGAACAAACACAACTGCACTCAGAGTAGACATCACAACAACGGCAGACGGCCACAGGCTACTACTCTCTCTGCTGTTACAATAAATAAAGTCTCTGCCCACCTACTACAGTTCTCTTACAGACATAATAAAATGCTTTATATACTTATTACACTTCCTACATTTATGTGCTTAATTTTGGAATAAATTGACCACAAAAATAATCATATCTGCAGTTCCTAGTTTCTCAGCCAGAAATATGGCAACATTTATCCAAAAAGTTCTTCAAGTAAGTAACAGACGGCCTTACTTGTTTCATTTACAGAAAATTTGCGTATACTTCGAAATACCTCAAACGGGATTATCAACTGAAATTAACAAATACACACATGAAAATGATACTGTACCTTTATGTTCCGGAAGCGAATGTCCTTAAAGGCGTGTTACTATATGACTTAGCCGTATGGCTACAGTTTTTGAACATCTAGAGCAAGTTGCTAATCTTTGCACCACTGAAATATTATAAAGATCTGAGTGAATACTATTGTAGCTATTTTCAGACAACTTTACAGATAATCAAATCACCTACAAAGAGCCTGAGATTTCTACTCGTACTGTCAGCAGGGTCATTGATACACTTCCGTACCAAGGAATCCTCAATCCAGACATAAATTTCGCATGATTTCCGATCCGATCGTACGATCGGTACTAAGCGTAGGTGTGGTGCTGAGTCAAAGAAATCTTGCGTTCAAGGTCATAGCACAGGGAGAGCCCAGTATTAGATATTCTAGTAATAGTGTGCAGAAAACCATTAAACTGAGGGACTACTAGGGAAGACAGCTATCCCAGAGCCGTGAAAAAAGTGAGCTGTGGACCGCTTGCACAAACCTGTAATGTTCGGACACAGTATTGCTAGTGTCGTACTTGGCACAGTCAAGTCGTTTAAATATCTGGGCGTAACGTTGCAAAGCGATATGAGGTGGAACGAGCACGTGAGAAATGTGGTAGGGAAGGCGAATGGTCGACTTCGGTTTATTTGGAGAATTCTAGGAAACAGTGGTTCACCTGTTGGTTCAAATGGCTCTAAGCACTATTGGACTTAACATCTGAGGTCACCAGTCTCCTACAACTTAGAACTACTTAAACCTAACTAACCTAAGGACAGCACACACATCCATGCCTGAGGCAGGATTCGAACCTGCGACCGTAGCGGTCGCGCGGTTCCAGACCGAAGCGCCTAGAACCGCTCGGCCACACAGGCCGGCGGTTCACCTGTAAAGGAGACTGCATATAGGACGCTGGTGCGACCTATTGTTGAGTACTGTTCGAGTGCTTGAGATCCGTACCAGGTCGGATTGAAGGAAGACATGGAAGTAATTCAGAGGCGGGCTGCTAGATTTGTTGCCGGTAGATTCGAACAACACGTAAGTGTTACGGAGATGCTGCGGTAAATCAAATGGGAATCGCTGGAGGGAAGGTGGCATTCTTTTCGAGAAGCGCTATTGAGAAAATTTAGAGAATCGGCATTTGAAGCCGACTGCCGAACGATTCTACAGCCGCCAACCTACATTGCGCTTAAGGACCGCGAAGATAGGGCTCCAGTAATTAGGGCTCATACGGAGGCATACAGACAGTCGTTTTTCCTTCGCTCTCTTTGCGAGTGGAATAGGAAAGGAAATGACAAGTAGTAGTATAGGGTACCCTCAACCACCCACCATACGGTGGCTTGCGGAGTATCGATGTAGATGTTGGTGTAGATGAATGCATCATGACTGATCCGAACCCAAGAAACAAGATGAATGGTACACATAAGGAGTTAAGTGAACACAATGTAAATAGAACACAACATAACTGACAGAAATTCCAGTTGACAAACAGGAAAGTGAGGTGAATAAAGGGAGTGACAAGAACGCAAAAATAGTAACGGGATCGCAAAATGTGCTTCATGAGTGAAGTAAACTCAACATGAGTAAATGGATTGCAGCTTAAGTGACAAGAAAGCAAACTGGCTCACCGAATTCCGAAACTAGTACCGGGATTCCAACATAAGAGAATACAGCATGGGTAACTGGTACACATCATGTGTGATGGGCAAGAATCATGATCGAATGGACTCATGACTGAATGGGACAGGAATGATCGTTAGTAAACAAAACTTAACGAGTGAAAGGAACCAAAAGTGAGTGAAACGAATACAATGTAGGAGGAGCGGGCGTTTCATCAATGACTGGAGAACGCTTCATGAGTGATGGCGAAACTTGACGGATAGAAAAGCAGCTTGATTTATGGGAATGTAACGTCAGTGATAGAAATGCAGCTGAGTGAGTAAAATTTAGCCTGAGTGAAGAGACCAAAACTTGCGTAAAGAGGACAGGAAATTATTGAAGGGAGTACAAGATGAATGAATGGACAGCAACAGGGATGAATCGAACAAAACATTAGTGACAGTGTTGTAAAATGAGTTCAGAGAATGCAACGTGAGTGAAGCAGCATGAGTTAAGGAACAGTAACATGAGAGAAGGGAACTCAAAATTAGGGAAATGACTGCAGGATAAGAAAAGTGACTGTAGCCTGAGTAATGATAAGAAAATTGGGTGAAAAGGATTCAGACTGAGTGAAGAGACCACAACATGAGTGAAGGAAATCCAATGGGACTGATTGGTGTATAATGTGCACAAAGGCAACGCATCATATCCAACGTAAGTGTAACATAAATGAAGATGTTCAAAACGAGATGATGGAACGTAAAATGAGTGAGAAGAGGAACACAACATGAGCGATGAGAAAATAACATGCGCGGCAAGATTGCAAAATGCATATGAGTGGAACGTCAATCGATTAAAGATAGCACGATATGTGCGTCGGGGGGGACTCAAAATTTGTGAACAGAATGCAACTCAAGTTACTGGAATACAAAATGAGAGGACGTAATTGAACACGTACGCACCCAACATGAGTGGCAGAAATGCAAAATGAACAAAGATAATATAGCACAAGTGATGGCATTGCAAAATTAGTTGAAAATGCAAAATGAACAAAAATAATAAATTAAACGGAAGGAGACAATTGTTCTCCAGAGTGGATATATTTGCCAATGCGTGTACTTGGTTTTCGGTGGACGTTTTTTGAACTGGTATTTGATTACATCTCTTGAAGAGGCACATGAATTTCGTTCCACGCAAACGTATTGTATGGTGATATCTATTATAAAAGAACAGACGAACATGCTCTGCATTGCAGCAGCGTAGTACCACGTTCACGATGTTTCAGTCTTTGAGCAAATTCATTGCTACAAACGTTTGTGATTTTGCATTTAAATCGAATTGAGCTGTTTTGAAGAGCACGCCGCAGCTCGTAGTGTGAAACAGTCGCTCTCCGTTTCTGGCGGTGGCGCCGCTGTGGCAATCGCAGCTTTGGTGTCTCCCTCTGGTGGGAAAGGGGAAAGGTTGCCTGTTACGTGCATTTAAGGGGGCTATGAGCTAGCTAGTCGGTCCGTTGGTCAGCCGGGTCAGCGTGGGGCAATCAGTGTCTGTCTGTCGTTCGGATCAACCTTTAAAGCCAGCAAATGAGAGTCTTTCCACTCCTCCAGTAAGAGAACTCAGCGAGTGGTCGCCCGGTCGTGGCTTAGTTCCAGCATCTGAGTCTGCACGTTAGGCCGCCAGTCTGCTCGAGTTTGCTCAGGCAATGGTCATTGGCGGATGAATTGATCGGTTGGTCGATCGCGCACTGATACACAAGATGACTTGTCCTTCTTGAGCGTCGGCGCATGTGAGGTTGCCACGTGAGCCCAGTGGGCCGCGGCGTATAGCGAGGGGTAGTGACTTCGCGGTCAACACGAGAGCAACAGGAGCCAACCCACGACATCGGTCTGGCTGGTGCGAGCTGTGTCGTCGTGAGACGGGAGATCGGCGCGCCTTCCTGCGTCCGTTGAAGCGGCTGGCCTCGGGAGAGCGATTTGGGGGTGCTGCAACAGGTCTTCTCGAGAAATCGCAGTTTATTAGAAGTTAAGTGATTGGTGATATGTTGTTTGATTTACTCTTGTTAAATTCTACTTGTTTTCTTGGTGAGGTCAGTAACTTAAGTTGCATTCGTCTCCGTTTGCCCACCTGCGGGAATGTGGTTGTTTATAAATTGGGTGGTCCGTTTTTCCCTTGTGGAGTAGGGGCGGATTAGAGCAACCTGCGTTTCGTGTTGTTCGGTAATCTCCCTATCAATCTACCGTACGTTAGTAGCTGCCTCTGTCATGTTTGTCGGATTTGGTGTGTTAACGAATTTATTGCTTGGAGTGTAACGGCCTAATGCCTGAGATGTTTTGATCTTTGGAAACTTTGATTTTATTGCCTATGATCTTGAGAGGCGGTATGCGTGTACTGTAGAGCATCTTAACTATTGTTTGGCCAACCCTGTATAATTTTATAAAAGATTGCATTTCACGGGCTTTTATTTAAATGATCATTTTAGTATATAAAGATGCCACCCTTTCACCGTAAGACTTTTCTTAGAAGTTAAAATCAATTTGCACCTTCGGTGGCAAGGTTAACATTTTAATTGTTAGTGTTTTGTACCATTTCCATCCCTCCTACGGGTGGTGCATAGTTTGTGTGCTTGTGTAAATGGTTAAAACTCTTAGTTTAAAGTTATCTGGTGTGTTGCAGATTTGCACCAGTGTAGTCTTTCAGAGGCTGTTGTGAACGGTCGTAACTACTGCCGTGTCAAAAGGGAGCAGCAAGGTTCTCTGCCCGAAAGCTCATACAGTCAAAACTTGTTTCTTTCTGCCTCTGAAAAAATTGTAACTTTGATATTTAGAGGGTACTTTCTGATTATAATTTTAAATCAGTTTGTTTTAAAAAAAAGTGAATGAAATTCCCGTTTGCTAAAAGGAATTTGGTTATGATTTCATCAGTTACTCCGTGGCAACTACTTCCATGCTTACACAGTGTGGTTAAATGTGTTAATGTTCTTGATGAATCGTTAGTAAATAAAATAAATTCTTAAGAATATTCTTTGAAAATAAATCACGGTTCACGAATCACTACTAGTACTTTTTGTATCACAGCTTTACTTCAACTATACACTGAACGCACTGGTCTCCATTATGAAGTTACAAGTGAAGAAGTACCCCACGTGCGGGAACGCCATCTTCCACTTGTAGGCATCCAAGGCATCAGCAGAGGCGACTGCGGCAAACTTGGAAAACCTATGTGGGGCGAGCAGCGGTGACCCCATTGTACGGCCGGGCTCGCAGCTCGCGCCTCATCAATTCTCATTGATATCAGCGGCGGCGCAGGGCGTGGGCCGTGTCCTCGCCTTGCTGATAAGAGCGCCGGGTCAGTGCTCACGCCAGGAGACGGATGGTCCCGCGCCAGTTCGGCGGCTTAGCCTCCCCCCACTACCTGGCCCTCCTAACAGCTGTAGGTACAAGCCTCGCCCAGATCTGCAGACGACAGTCTGTCGCAGGATCCTGGTGCAAATTCTGAGATCCGGAATTGTCACGTTCCTGGAGAAAAACAAAATCGTGTGATACTTGTTTTATCCACACAAGGTATACAGGGTTAGGACTAAAATATGGAAACATCGCGAGAGATGTGTGCTTGAACATAAATGCAGCTGGTCACCAAGTCTGCAAGTTGCGCTGTTGTATTCGACCACAAACGGCACCTGTACAATGTCCTCAGTACGGGGGGGGGGGCGCAAAATTAACTGAGGTCATCAGCGCCCATGTCATAATCTTAGAACACTGTTGAAGAAGATAAAAGCGACTACGCGTTAAGCCCAGTCAGTAGAAGGAAAGAGAGCTAGAAACAAGAACTTTCCGTTAGAGCAATGTCCACAAAATACGCCGCAGAGACGGCGGAGACCCCGAACCAAAGTTTAAATGGCACAACTTTGACATAGAGGCAGAAGAGCGAAAGAAACTGATACACAGGCCTAATATCGCGTAGGGCCCTCGCAAATACGCAGAAGTGCCGCAACACAACGTGGCATGGACTCGACTAACGTTTGACGTAGTGCTGGAGGGAATTGACACCGTGAATCCTGCAGGGCTGTCCATAAATGCGTAAGAGTACGATGGGTGGATCTCTTCTAAACAGCACGGTGCAACGCATCCCAGATATGCCCAATAATGATCGTGTCTGGCGAGTTTGGTGGCCAGCGGAAGTGTTTAAACTCAGAAGAGTCTTTCTGGAGCCACTCTGTAGCAATTCTTGACGTTTGGGGTGTCGCATTGTTCTGCTGGAATTGCCCAAGTCCGTCAGAATGCACGATGGTCATGACTCGATGAGAGTGATCACACAGGATGCTTACGTACGTGTCACGTGTCAGGATTGTATCTAGACGTATCAGGAGTCCCGTATGGAGAGAAGTCTTCCGAAGTAAGAGTGATTTCAGGTGTGCCGCAGGTGAGTGTCGTAGGACCGTTGCTATTCACAATATACTTAAATGACTTTGTGGATAACATCGGAAGTTCACTGAGGTTTTTTGCTGATAATGCTGTGGTATATCGAAAGGTTGTAACAATGGAAAGAGACCATGAGGATAAAATCAGAGAGATTAGAGCCCACACAAAGGCATACCGACAATCTTTCTTTCCACGAACAATACGAGACTGGAATAGAAGGGAGAACCGATAGAGCTACTCAAGGTGTCCTCCGCCACACACCGTCAGGTAGCTTGCGGAGTGTGGATGTAGATGCAGATGTAGATGCACCAGTCCAACCGCACACCCTACACACCATTACAGAGGCTCCACCAGCCTGAACAGTCCCCTGCTGACACCCAGGGTCCATGGATTCATGATACTGTCTCCATACCCGCACACTTCCAACCGTTCGATACAATTCGAAGCGAGACTGGTCCGACCAGGCAACAAAAAATGGTGCAAATGGCTCTGAGCACTATGGGACTCAACTGCTGTGGTCATTAGTCCCCTAGAACTTAGAACTACTTAAACCTAACTAACCTAAGGACAGCACACAACACCCAGCCATCACGAGGCAGAGAAAATCCCTGACCCCGCCGGGAATCGAACCCGGGAACCCGGGCGTGGGAAGCAAGAACGCTACCGCACGACCACGAGATGCGGGCACGAGGCAACATATTTCCAGTCCTCAACAGACCAATGTCGGTGTTGACGCGCGCGAGCGAGGCGTAAAGCTTTGTGTCGTGCAGTCATCAAGCGTACACGAGCGAGCCTACGGCTCCGAAAGCACATATCGACAATGTTTCGTTGAATGGTCCGCACGCTGACACTTGTTGATGGCCCGGCATTGAAATCTGCACCAATTTGCGGAAGGTTTGCACTCCTGTCACGTTGAACGACTATCTTCGGTCATCGTTGGTCCCGTTCTTGGAGGATCTTTCCCCGGCCGCATCGATATCGGGTAGTTGATGTTTTACCGGATTCCTGATATTCACGGTAGACTCGTGAAATGGTTGTACGGAAAAATCCCCACCTCATCTCTGCCTCGGAGATTCTCTGTCCCATCGCTCGTGCGTCGACTGTAACACCACGTTGAAACTGACTTAAATCTTGATAACCTGCCATTGTAACAGCAGTAACCGATCTAACAACTGCTCTTTTTTTTTCATTTTTCGATTTAGATTCCCCCACAGAGTGGCGGAGGGGGGCGGGTAGGGGGGTGGGTGCTGAACAACTGCTCCAGACACTTGCTGTCTTATATAGGTGTTGCCGACCGCAGCGCCACATTCGTCCTGTTTACACCTCTCTGTATTTGAATACGCATGCCTATACCACTTTCTTTGGCGCTTCAGTGTGGAAAGGTCTTGATCGCACAATTCTTTCTAAGCGCTACCCGTTTCAAACTTTCATCATCCGACTGAAGCTGTGGAATGAAGTGTCCAGAAAATTCACGATAGAAAAAATATATATAAGTAGGCATCTAAGTATTCCAATATTCACAAATTTCAATTAGTATCGTACTTATATTAAAATCAAAGCTCACGAAAGTGAGCACATAGACTGAATACAACATTTGGTGTCAGAAGTGCCCGAATACTTTACAGTACATCATCCTTCTCACTTGAACAAATTATTTTTCGAAGTTATAATCTACGCCTAAAATTTCCGATAAATATTTCGCCTAATAAATCCGCGAGTTCAGTCCACAAATTGCGAACTATATCCCGATTATATTTTTCATCCTCAGGATGCCACAAACCACTCCTTTGAGTAAACTTTCCAGTTTCTCGCAACCCGTGTCGCCAATTATTAGCGAAAAGGAAATGATTGGAATCTCACCGAATGTCGTCCGGAATCTGTACGTTCGGGCGATGAGGGAGGCTGCATTGTGGCCGCGCACGTAGTAGCATACTGATTTGAAAAGATCGGCCATCTTCGGACGACATCAGTCGTCGGCGGAATCCACCGATATCGGTGCCTCTGCGACTGCAGCCTTAGACCACGGCATAACGCCAAAGCTACAAAAATCGTTCTAAGTTAATCTTTGATATCAATTAACGCGGAACTGTCTTTGCGGAGCTGCTACGTAGTACCCATTTCATCTGGAAGCAGAGCAGTAAATACTCAGACTCGGAGTTGCATGTCGCAGGAGTTGGTTTCCCAGCGGACTTGCGAGCCGAGGCGGTCCTGCAAGTCCCACCTGTTGCTCCCCTCGGCAGGTGCCGGAGGAGCTGCCATTCAGAGCGAGACGCCACGTGACGTCACGTCCTCTGCTAATGGGCCGCGGGGGACTCCCAAGTAAGAGCGCGCACGCGAACAGGCAGATTGCAGGGGCGGATCGTGACCGGATTGCCACAGTAGCCCCCCCCCCCCCCTCCTTCCTTCCCTCAAACACCGAAAATTCGCCCCCTCACCTCTTAACGGATGGTTGGCTAAGCAGGTGGGGCGGGGAAGGGGGAGGGGGCGTTTCAACTTTCGTCTTGAAGTCGTATTCACAGTTGTCTTCAGTAGAGGGTCTTGGCTGCATCCACCTTACCCATTGGCAGTGTGCGAATCACAGCTCGCTTCTGTAGGAGAAGATATGGCCGACGGGTAGCTCCTTTCCATTGCTGAGGCCGCCGACACAGCAGTACGCCATGAGACAACATCAAAGAGACACAAATTTACTTCTGGGACGAATCTCCACTCTGTAGCGGAGTGTGCGCTGATTAGAAACTTCCTGGAAGATCAAAATTGAGACTCGAATTTTGAGCTTAGCGTTTCGCGGGTAAGTGCTTCACCAAATAAGCTATCCCAGCACGACTCCTACTCGCCCTTATCTTTAATCTCCCTAAATGTTCCGTAATTTTGCTGTTTGAGAGGGTTTCCTTCTCAAAAAAGCGTCCTGAAATAAATAATACTGACGTATAATTTCATTCGTTAAGTCTTATTAGCATGTTTTCACTCGAGCGCTTTCTCGTTTGTTTGTCCGTTCGGTACAAATTTTTCAATTAATTTTAAACTAACTTCTCGATGAGCTAGAGCGTCTCTTTTCCTGTTCCAGTCGCGACTGGTTCGTGGGAAAAACGATTCCAATACATTGGTTAAGCCACGTAAAGAGAAACTAAAATAAACCTGAAATTTACCACGAGTCTCTGTTGTAATCTCAACAAAATGTTGGAAATTGAATGAAAAATTTTACACATTCAGGACTAAAAAGCAGAAAAGAATTATTATCTAAGTAAAAACGAATTTCTAATGTATCGCTTTTTAAAGGCAAAAGTCTCTTTGTACTTTCTCTGCACTTTAGACTTATCTCTTTGAGTAACACGTAACCGATCGGCAAGATCGTGCTGTTTGCGACTTGCTGAAAGTGAAGCCAGTGTTGTATGCCTCTACGTGAATGAAGCTGTTGTTAATACAGGACTGCTCGCGGTGTTCCGCTGTGGCATCGGTACGTTTACATGACTGGAAAACAGCCACAAAGCATACCAGCAGTAAACACCGTGCAATATATGGACTCTAACTGGACAATGAATGAAGTGCCTAGGTTAATGAGTCCTCTATTATCGTAGACTACATTTTACAATAGTATTAGAACCATGAATCATCATTGGCCGAGCCGTATCTAAAACAATGAAGACAGGTTTTGTGGAACCACTGGTGCTGCCTGTGTTCTTGTACACTGCAAGACCTCGACCGAGAGCCGAACTGATGTCTTCGACAAGTGGTGTTGGTGGAAGGTGTTACGCGTACCAAGGACAAAAATAAGAACCCAATACTTCCATTACAGAAGAACTTGATTACCTTCCCTTATTAGTCAAAGGTACCTCCAGTTCCTTCGACGCATTTTGAGGACAGAAGGCCATCTTGCAAGCCAAAATCGAAGCCAGGAGAGGACGAGGAAGAGCAGCAAGTATGTTGTTGGATCACGCGAAGAAAATTACCGGCCTCACGGCAAAGAAAGCCAATTTTCAAAGTCCACTTCAAGAGTACTACAAGTTATGATAATGCTAAGCAAATACTTTTTTCTTAAGGTGCAAAAAGGAAGTTGCCACCCGCGCATTAGGCACAGACGAGTAGAATAATAATAATAATTTAAACAATAATAATAATAATAATAATAAGGAAAACAAAGACACAGGATGAGATGGTCAGATGAAGTTAACCGACACCTCATGTTCTCTTATTACCAAGCAACAAACTTAGGTACCAACACAATGGATGCAGATCACAAGTATACACAACATTTATTGCCAGATACCCACAATTAAAAGTTTTAACAGAACAACGACTAGCTGATCGGATCCGTGTAGTAATCAAAAATAACAGGATACCCCAGTCAGAATTATAAAACATCAAACAACAAGTATAACACATATAGAACTAAATAATGTGCAATCAGAAGAAGAAGAAAATACAGTAATGGACGCAAACATCCCAGAGCAAACAAACAAAGAACAACACACATCAATTAAACAATCAGAGCAAAACGAAATCTTACGACAGCCACCAGAACAAGCACAAACAGAACACGAAGTGACACACATGTTAGACATAGAAGAAAAATTTCAGCTGACATATATAGAATACAAAGACACAAATACAGACATTAGACCATTCTTGCATAGACCACCAAATAACCCACAATTCGAAACAACAATAACAACTTTCAACACAATCATACACAACAAAATAAATGAAAATACAACTATGGAAGAGTTACAACTACTGATTTATATAGGAGCACTCACTACACTAAATATACACACTAGGCAGAGATCAGTACCAACCAAGACACAGAAGAAACCCACAAACCCAGCATGGCAACACAGGCTACAGATCAGAATAGAAAAACTGAGAAAAGACATCAGACAGCTAACACAATTTATAAGAAATAAAATATCAGACAAAAAACGAAAAAGGTTAGGTAAAATCTCACAACAAGAAGCGATAGAGCAATTAGATGAAAAGAAGTAGATATTACAAGCATTGGCCAAACGACTTAGAAGATACAAAAAAAGTGAAAATAGAAGGAATTAAAACCAAACATTCAACACAAACCAAAAGAAATTTTTCCACACAATAGACAACACACACATTAAAACAGACAATCCACCAAACATAACAGACATGGAACACTTCTGGAGCAACATATGGTCAAACCCGGTACAACATAACAGGCATGCATGGTGGATACAAGCAGAAACAGACACATACAAGATGATGCCACAAATGTCTGAAGTGACAATTTTGCAACTTGAAGTCACCCAAGCAATTAATTCTACTCACAATTGGAAAGCCCCTGGAAAAGATAAAATAGCAAATTTCTGGTTAAAGAAGTTCACCTTAAGACATTCACATTTAACTAAATTATTTAACAGTTACATTGCAGACCCATACACATTCCCTGATACACTTACAAAGGAATAACTTATCTGAAACCTAAAGATCAAGCAGACACAGCAAACCCAGCTAAATATCGCCCTATAACGTGCCTACCAACAATATACAAAATATTAACTTCAGTCATTACACAGAAATTAATGACACATACAACACAGAACAAAATTATAAATGAAGAACCAAAGGGCTGTTGCAAAGGAGCACGAGGATGTAAACAGCAACTGATAATAAGATGCAGAGGTGACATACCAAGCTAAAACTAAACAAAAGTCGCTACACTACACATACATTGATTACCAAAAAGCTTTTGATAGTGTACCCCACTCATGGTTACTACAAATATTGGAAATATACAAAGTAGATCCTAAATTGATACAGTTCCTAAACATAGTAATGAAAAACTGGAAAACCACAGTTAATATCCAAACAAATTCAAATAATATCACATCACAGCCAATACAGTTTAAGCGAGGAATATACCAAGGAGACTCATTAAGTCCTGTCTGGTTATGCCTTGCTCTGAACCCACTATCCAACATGCTAAATAATACAAATTATGGATACAATACTACTGGGACATACCAACACAAAATCACACATTTGCTATACATGGATGATCTAAATCTACTGGCAGCAACAAATCAACAACTCAACCAATTACTAAAGATAACAGAAGTATTCAGCAATGATATAAATATGGCTTTTGGAACAGACAAATGTAAGAAAAATAGCATAGTCAAGGGAAAACACACTAAACAAGAAGATTACATATTGGATAACCACAGCGACTGCATAGAAGCAATGGAAAAAACAGATGCCTATAAATATCTAGGATACAGACAAAAAATAGGAATAGACAATACAAATATTAAAGAAGAACTAAAAGAAAAATATAGACAATGACTAACAAACATACTGAAAACAGAACTGACAGCAAGAAACAACACAAAAGCTATAAATACTTATGCTATACCAATATTGACCTACTCAATCTGGAGGAGTGAAATGGAGTAACACAGACCTAGCAGCACTCAATACACATACATGATCACAATGCCAGAAATATACAATACATCACATACAGTCAGCAAGAGAAAGATTCACATTAAGCAGAAAGGAAGGAGCAAGGGGATTTATAGACATAAAAAACTTACATTATGGACAGGTAGACAATTTAAGAAAATTCTTTATAGAACGAGCAGAAACTAACAAAACACACAAAGCTATCACTCATATAAATACATCTGCTACACCACTGCAATTTCATAACCACTTCTACAACCCTTTAGATCACATAATATCAACAGATACAAAGAAAGTAAATTGGAAAAAGAAAACACTACATGGCAAGCACCCGTATCATCTAACACAGCCACACATCGATCATGACGCATCCAACACGTGGCTAAGAAAAGGCAATATATACAGTGAGACGGAAGGATTGATGATTGCAATACAGGATCAAACAATAAACACCAGATATTACAGCAAGCATATTATTAAAGATCCCAATACCACAACAGATAAATGCAGACTTTGCAAACAACAAATAGAAACAGTAGATCACATCACAAGCGGATGTACAATACTAGCAAATACAGGATACCCCAGAAGACATGACAATGTAGCAAAAATAATACATCAACAACTTGCCATACAACATAAACTAATAAAACAACACGTTCCCACATTCAAGTATGCACCACAAAATGTACTGGAGAATGATGAATACAAATTATACTGGAACAGAACCATTATAACAGATAAAACAACACCGCATAACAAACCTGAAATCATACTCACCAATAAAAAGAAGAAATTAACACAACTAATCGAAATATCCATACCCAATACAACAAATATGCAGAAGAAAACAGGAGAAAAAATTGAAAAATACATGCAACTGGCTGAGAGAGTCGAGGACATGTGGCATCAGGACAAAGTTGACATTATATCAGTTATATTATCAACTACAGGAGTCATACCACACAATATCCACCAGTACATCAACGCAATACAGCTACATCCAAACAACTACAGAAATCTGTAATTATTGATACATGTTCAATTACCCGAAAGTTCCTAAATGCAATGAAACATATACCATACAGTTAAAAGGAAGTCACGCTTGATCAAGGTCCGCGTCATTTTCCATTTTTAACCAGACATAACGTCTGAGAAAGGAAAGAAATAATAATAATAATACTAATTTGTTTTAGTTTAGAAGTAACATCATGTCTGAGCATTTTTACTACCGCCATTATCAAACGCTATTTTTCTCGCTAGTATTATGATGTGCCATAGAGCATCTGCGTGCTGCTATGGAAAAAGAGCCCCTTCAGAGTGAATAACAATTGTAAATGAATCTGTGTAAGACTCACTTACAACTTCTGATTAATAGCAAACTCTTATGCTTTTCACTCAGATTGCTATTCGTCTCTCTCTCAGATGAAATAACCAACTCTAAAACGAAATCAATATTTTTACAGTAACAAAATCTGAAAGAAAGAACTATAGTAAACTTATACGTATTACAATAGCTACAGATTTTCATTCTATTATGGCCTGATGCTAAAAGGACATTACACTAACAAATATTACATTCGCTGTTACGTTCTCGGTGTCTAAATATTAAGACAAATGCGCTGACATCTGTTGACTATCAGTGGTACACCGACTGCTTGCTCAGCGCAACCAGATCCAATTATTGTTGTCGTCGTCGCCACAAATGACTTCGTGGAAAGTAATTATTTCCTCCATCCATCTCCCGTTCACGTACGGTACATCAAAAAACGAAGTGACATAAACTGAGAACTAGTGACAGAGGAAATGAAACTAATAATCAGAAAGAACAAACCAGCCACAAATACAAATATAAAAACTTTTGACGAGAAAATCATAAACAATATACACAGAAAACTAAAACAATGTAGTGCACTCGCCACCAAGGCGGACAAGGAAACTCTCTAGTCTTAATAAGAGAGGCAGACTACACTGAGAAAACAGAAGAATTCCTGGAAGGAAATAAAATGATCAAGCCAACCAGTCACCCAACACAAAGATACCAAAGGAACCTGAAGGCCCTCTTAAAAAGCGTCGCAGACAGCCTGACACAGAACCAGACACAATGACACAAAATAATCCTAAAGCTCCACTCTTAACAAGCCTTCCAAAGATCTACAAACCTGTCATACCAGTCAAACGAGCGATTGATTTCAGAAAAGCCACATCTTACTTCCTAGGGAGATACATGCTCACATTCCTACAGAAAACATAAGCATACACATATAACAGAAGCCTCAAAACACAGGAAACATAGTAGAAAAAATTAAGAACATCAACATACCCCCCTCCCCCCCCCCCCCACACACACAACAGCAAAACGGATGTCTTTTGATATTATATTCTTGTAAGTACACATACCCACAGAAGAAACTGTAACCACTATAGAACAACAGCTAAACAGCAAGAAAATCCCACATGTACAAATAACTGAAATGTCATTCATTCTTAATCTAATCACAAAAGAACAAAATTACTTCACTTTCAACAACAATTTTTATTTGCATGAAGGGAGCTACCCATAGAGTCCCCCTTCAGTGGAATTTTAGCCAATATTTTGTTGATCGTATAGAGAACCGAATAGTCATCAACATCGTAAAACAAGAAAGGTACAATATAATATACTGGTACCGATATGTAGATATAATCTGTCTCATAGATGAACACAAAATAGGGCAGAAGAGCTACACGGTAACATCAACACAGCATACCCACGAATACACTTCACAATGGAAGATTACAAAACAATAAACTAAATTTCCTGGATCTTACAATCACAATAAACGACAACCAACATGTATTTTCCATCTACAGAAAAGTCACAACCACAAGCACTGTTATTCATAGCTCATGCAATCAGCCGACAGCTCACAAATATGCCAGTTTCATACACCTGCTCCACAGGATAAACAGAACACCTCGTAAACCAGAAAAATACACACTGAAAATAAATATAATTAAAAAAATTGCGCTTGGAAATTAATACAAAACAGACACTACAAACAAGTTCAACAAAAAGTTAAAAATGAATGGTAATAATAATGGCCAGCCACTCAAGAGCTCAGCCAAAGAGACTGAAAACATAGAGGCAGAACACACAGATAACACAGCAGACCACACCACATCAAGAAAAAAGAAGCAAATGGTATACACCTACGTACAATAACGAAATAGCACGTAGAATTGGAAACATATTGAAAAAGCAAGGGATCCCAGTAACACTCAGAATAAACAATACAAAGGCTAAGATCAGACAGAACAATCTCAGACAAATTCAGCAATACAGAAATATACCAACTCACATATGCCTCCTATCGTGTCGATACACAGGACAAAGAAGCAAAAATTTCCGAACAAGGTACACAAAGCACATGAGAACTCTGAAAAGTGACAGCACACATCCCACCTTTGCAGAACACCTAATGCATAAAAACCACCACTCCGCTAATATCGAAACTCATCTACATATCCTGAAACACAGCAACAGTTTTACCGAAAACTGACGATAGAAGAAAATTATTACACACAAAAGGCCATAGTGGAAGGAAAAAGCGTAATAAACGAAAACGCAGCACTTTGCAACAACACGCTCTTTACCGCTCTAAGAGAACTGACACAGAACAAAACACACACACACACACACACACTCACATACAGAGAGAGAGAGGGGGGGAGACAAAATTATGGAACAGAGGTCGTCAGAACAACCTCGCAATATACGATACTCTTTCGCGACACATGAGGACAGCAAGAAGGCCTAATGTCTTGGATTACGAAGAAAGTAGAAAGTTTATGTTTTTCTGCGTTTAAAAGCAGGTGCAAGCCGACCAGTGATCGTGAGTACACGACAAACTACATAAAAACCTAACGCACACAAAACTGTAGCCACAACATTATCGAAATCCCAATAGTGTAACGCTGACATATGTAATTCACTTTTTCATATTTGTTTACTAACAGCAACTCATGTAGATGCTGTTGACACACAGTATGAGAAAGAAACAGCAACAAAAACGCACAAAATATGCCAGAAACAGTGACAACAAACGTAAAAACCATGCTGTGACTTGCAGTGAATAAGGTATTATGTTTATAACTATACTATTTTTTGCACGTTTTAGAATTAAAGACTCCACTGATGATGGCGATACTGTCGCTGAAAGAAGTTTGGAGAATAAATAAGGAAAATAAAATACAAAGGTGTTTTGGATCAAGGCGGACCCACAATCTCATATTATTGTTTTTACGCAAACCAATAACAATTATTTATTTTCCATTTAATAAGGAATTGTATGAACAGATTGGTGATATGGAAAGTGCCTTATCGCCTTCGGTGGATAATTTTGAGGCGAATGCGTCGGACTCTTCAAGTTTTCATGGGGACAGGCGCTTTTTATCGCCAGTCTTTACGGATTTCTACGAACATGTGTGATCGGTTTACGGCCAGAGCATTAGTAGAAGATAAAGTTTGGTTGCGGCTGATTTCCTGTAACTTTGTGAAGCAGGAAGCCTAGAAATCTCTTTGTCTAAATAAAACAGTACAGTTAATTACCAACTAAAGCACTAAGTAACTCGCGAGATGTATAAATAGCAATAACAGGCGGTGGTTACTATCATAATTATCGTCAGGAACGCTCTACCGTGATAGATGGGAAACAGGTTGTAAGAGCTCTCTACGGCAGGTGCAGCGCTCTTCCGAAACAGCCTGTTTTCCACGACACAATCGATTCTTCCACTTCCGTTTGCACACCACAGCGACTGCGAAGGGCTGGTCGTGCGCCTAATAGTCAGGTAACCATCAGGTCAGTAGAGAGTAACACGTCTGGCGCTGATATCAATGTAGTTACGGTTGTATATGTTCTGCAATAACAAAAGCCAAGCGTTATAATCGTATGCAGGACGGATTGTTAATAGAACTTTTTTCAAACTTATTTACACTTACTATAACAGTCACAATGATTCTATGCCACTATTTATTTTAGTTTATTTGCTACATGTTGCGCACCTCCAGGCCAGATAATTTGGTGTCAAATGTATAGCAGGTGGATTATGATTTACAGCATTTTGGAAACATAAAATACTAGTCGAGGCTTGTAAAATATTTGACCTTCTTTACGACACAATCTCTTAAACCATTAGCGCTGGGAAAAAGAACCAGGCGATTCTTAGGAAATTTCATTAGGTGATGGGACACTGAAAGCAGTAGATGGGTTCTGGTATTTGGGTTGTGAAATAACTGAAGATGGCGGAAGTCCAGAGAATATAAAATCCAGTCTGGTAATAGCAAGCAAAGTGTTTCTGAAAAAGAGAAATTTACTAACGTCGAATGTATATTCAAAGTGTTAGGAAGTATGTTTTGAAGGTATCTGCCTGGAGTGCAGTTCTCACGGAAGTGAGACGTGGAGAGTGAATAGTTCTCTACAGAAGAATGTTGAAAAGTAGATGGGCAAATAAATAACAAATGAGCTACTGAATCGAAATGGGGAAAAATAAATTAAAGGCATAACCAGACTAAAAGAGGAATCTGTTGATAGGACACATACTGAGACATCAAGGAATCGCAGTTTGGCAGTAGAGGGAAATGTGGAGGGTAGAAATGGTAGAAAGAGACCAAGGCTCGAATACAGTAAGCATGTTCACGTGGATGTAGGTTTCAGTAGTGACGCAAAGATGAAGAGGCTTGCGGAGAACAGACTAGCGTGGAGGATTGTATCAAACCGGTCTTCGGACTGAAGACCACAAAAACAGAGAAAGGTAAATGATAACACTTCCGAAATTTATCGTGTTCGTTTCTGCTGAAACAGATGACCTGGAATAACGAGTCGTAATATTCTAAATCTCTCGACGGTTTGACGTGAAAAGAAGGTTAATCAAAGTTGGTTATGATTTGTAGTGATTGCGGTCCTTCACTTGCAACATTTAAAAAATATCAACAGAATTCAGAGGTGGAGATCTTTGTCTCTTGAAGATTTCAGTGTCACATTTTTAAGTGCTATTTAAACCACTCTGCGTGTGAGAGGAATGAGTACCCAAAGAGTTATCTTTTTCCCTACTTAATCAAAGGGAACATTTATCGAACAGTACAAGTGTCTGGAATTCTGTAGAACTTCGTTGTTTATGACGAACGAAGGTACATTATTTCATTAAATGAAACAACAAGTTTACTGTTACCAGCCACTGTTTATTTATTATCCAAGACGCGTTTCAAAGGTTCAAACATCCATCATCCATCACACACAAATGCGTGCGCTTAAACACACTCCTCTGTCCCTACATGGTGCCACTGGACTGCCAGTACCAATGTTTTGTTTCGCGGCAGGTGGATTGGTTGTGGTGGGGGTAGTATTGAGTGGGTTGGATGGAGAGGGAGGTAGAAGGCAGAGGGTGGGATGAGTGGCTAGCGGCTCAAAGGGAGGCGATTGGTTTGCCACCTAGGAATGTGGGAGGGACAGGTAACAACTATATGGGCTAGGCATGTAATGCACAATTCTAGGAGCCAATGGGGATTGGCGCACTCTGAAGGCGACATGTAGATATGAACTGGGAGGGTGTGACAGGATTGAGGAAAGAGGAACTGTTGGGTGGCGGGTGTGAGGACCGTGGTTTACCTGAAATTGAGACGAGGACGATTACAGGAGTGGAGGATGTGTTGAAAGGAAACTCCTATATGCACAGTTTACAAAAGCTGGTGGTGGAGGGAAGGATACAGGCTGAAACTGAACATGTTATGCTCATGTGCATGTTGTGTCACTGGGTTGTCAACTTTGTTCTTTGCACTAGCTTGAGAGTAGCAATTTATTCTAGTGGAGAGTTGGTTGGTGGTCATACCAACATAAAAAGCTGTTCAGTGTTTGCAGAAGAGTAGGTGTATGACATGGCTGCTTGCACAGGTGGCCCAGGATCTGATGGACTAGGATCAGTTTGCGACAGAACAGGAGTAGGAGTTGCAGGGTGGGTAGATTGGCAAGGTTCTGCAACATTCTCCACTCCTATAATCGTCCTCGTCTAGTCTCAGGTAACCTACTTTCCATGCACCCTCCACAAAACAGTTTCACCTTCCTCCATCGAGTCACCTTCTCCTATTTCACGTTCCAATGTCCCCTTCAGCGTGTGTCACTCCCCACTGGTCCCTGCAATCATTCATTACATGCCAAGCCCTTATACAATATCTGTGTCCCCTGACTTCTGCATTCCTAGCCAACAATCCGACTGGCTCCCTCCGAGCCTCTAGCCATCCACACCTTGTCTCCTTTCCTGCCTCCCGCCTCGCTCTCTCTCTACTTAGCCCACCCGACGCTACCCCCACCACAATCAGTCCACATGCCGAGAAACAAAGCATTGGCACTGTTGTCCACCTGGCACCGTTTAGGGGCTGAGGTGCTTGTGTGTGTATGTGTGTGTGTGTGTGTGTGTGTGTGTGTGTGTGTGTGTGTGTGTTTCACTCTAGTTTGTCAGACTATAGCTCAAAAAGCTAGCAAATTGTCCTTCATCCGTGTATGCCTATCAACAACCCAATATATATGCTCTTCTGTGAGTGGTCTCTTTTAATCCACAAGTATATTAAAAGTAATTTGTTTTGGATACACTTCAGTCCTTCAGTGCTAGGATGACACAATTTCTACTTCTCCTTGTCACAGCTGCCCGCTCTCCTGCCGCCTCAGATGGCGGTCGCGTCCATCACGGGCAGCACGAGGTACCCAGACAGGTGTGGTTAATTAGCAGGGAGCTCGGTACCCTCATTCATCTTGTCGGGTCCGCTCCCAGCGTAAAGTCAAGGCTTTCCATTCTCTGCCACGATCAATGCTGTTCTCTTGTTTGTGGATAGACTGAGTGCTTACAGGCTGACTGCTGGAACTTGCGCGAATGCGATGTACATATATACTGTCAGAAATCAGCATCCCTTATTAGTTTGAACGTGGTTATGTGCGAGGAGATAAGAGGTCATTTAGTAGCCACATTTGCATTTACTCACCAAAAGGTGTTAATTAATAAAACAGAATCTGTTGTTATCTTTCTCTCTTCAAGACACTAAACAGCACGCATTGTGCTACTAAATCTGTCATTCTACAGAATAAATGGTGCAACAGACTATTCGTTCACAGTACACCAAAAAATACAAAATTTGAACGAAATAACTTCTGAAATAGAGAAGGAAACAGTTTTAGAGTTGGAGGAGCATTATTGTTAATGTTCCACAATTTTCACTGTTATATTCTCTACGGTTTCTCACGTATTTATATGTCTTTCATTTGTATATGGTAACTATAATTACTTTTGCGAATAACACAAAAAATGTAACCATCAGTCTTGTAGAGGAAATAAGCAAGTATAGAGATGCAAAAGAACAGAGTAAGAGTAGGGCGATCGTATTGCATATTTAGACTCAATCACTGGTAAAAAAACGCCTTACTTGAAGATCGCAAAAGTGAGAACCACTCTCAAAACAAACAATAACTTACAACGGACACTGCAGTATGCACCCCGTAAATCTGGGCCATTTTCAAAATCTATAATTTACAAAATCGGTCGTGAAAGCTGCCCAAACTTCTACCTTGGCCAAAGGGGAACGTTCAGCACAAGTGTTAAAGAACATACGATGTCGTGTGACAGTTACCCCTTCCACCTTCTCAGCACATTTAAAGAAATCCGAGCACAAAGCACTCGATGCAAGTTCTCCACAAAATACATAAAGGTAAATTAAGTGTGAAATTACAGTAAGCGGAAATTTGCAACAACTTTAGAAATCAGTCCGAAAGTTTTTTAACTGAACGGGACGATTTACGAAATAACGAACTCCCTGACTTTTTTGTATCTGTTCTTCGACGAAATGCTACAGTACCTTACAACCTATCAGCATGATCATGGTGATTCAAGACAAGCGCGGACATCTCACAGATAATTATATAGTCCTTAATCTTAAGATGCCGTGGTTTTAATGAGTAGCTGTGGAATACAGTCATATTTTATTATGTTATTGTTGTCCGTCCCCGGTGGCTGAGTGGAGCCGGCACGGTGGCTCAGCGTGTTCGGTCAGAGGGTTACGTGCCCTCTGCAAAAAAAAAAAAAAAAAAAAAAAAAAAAAAAGCAGACGCAACGAACAAAAGCGAACAAAATGAGATTAAAAAAAATTGTCAGCGCGACAGATTGTCAATCCTAAGGGCCCGGGTTCGATTCCCGGCTGGTTCGGAGTTTCTGTCCGCTCAGGGACAGGGTGTTGTGTTGTCCTACTCATCATCATTTCATCCCCATCGACGCGCAAGTCACCGAAGTGTCGTGAAATCGAAAGACTTCCACCAGGCGAGCGGTCTACCTGACGAGAGGCCCTCATCACACGATATTATTATTATTATATTATTGTAACTGGTAGATTATATTCTGTCGTAGTGGAAATATCATTAAAGTTACTCATTGCTCCTAGCCCCATTTGCACGGTATTAAAAGGATATAGAAAACTTATGACACATGTATCATCTTTGTAAATATGCAGTTTACCAGTGACCTTTAGATCTAATGTTGTTACAGTGGTACTTGAACTGGTGTAAGGCCGAAATGTAAAACGGTAAAAAAATAAATAAAAAATAGCAGTTGAAAGCATCAATGAGTCATTAAAAGATTAATACGCACATTTGTTTAGTTTGAAACCGGCAGATGCACGTAGTACCTTCTGAACATGTTTTCCCTATTTTGTTCCCCTGTTTTTCATGCTTCGTAAACCCATCTTCTTTTTATGTCTACGTAAGTTTATTAATGAACGTATGTCAGAGCTAAGTAAAATCTGACAGATATGTACCCTGAAATACTTGCTGAATCATTTATATGTAATCAACAAAAATAATACTCTGGCATGTTATTTAAAGCCAACAAAACATTAACAGTTCTCAATTATATTTTCTTTATACATTTTCATTTTAAAATAGTCTCAGAGATTTTGTCTCACGGGAAAAGGAACAGTTTTCGTTAATTTTCGAAGAGCGGAGTAATAAAAAAGTTTATTTATCCGTTTGCAGTGGTTGCACTATGCCTTCCTCACGTAGAGGGATTCCATCTGGCAGCCTAGCCTGGCAATCATCTTCACTGACGACCCAGAATTTAGATTAATAATCTATGCTCTGAAATCAGATCGACTCCTTTCCTTTTAGAGCGAAAGAAACCAGTGAGAAACAGAAAAAAATGATAATTTGTTCTCAAGCGATCTTAGAAAGTATTGTCGATGGTCTCCACACGCCGATGTGTTGCTGGTCCAGTATGAACTCCGCCAAGCTTCCCAGGTATGGTTCTCGTGCGCAGTGGGTTAGCGGGTCGGCTGCAGCTGTTACCCCACTGTCGCAGGTCGGCGTTATTTCACACTCGGGATGACGGGATTAGGCGGCAGGGCCCGATCTGGGTCAAGTGCGGCGCCATTGGGACTTCGCTCGCCTTCAGAGGCCGTGAAGCGACTGCAACCACCGCTCATGTCTGATTAGTTCTGCCGGCAGCGACACGGCTTCCGTCACGTACCTCTGATTAACTTCGGCCAAGTTTTCATGCTTCATTTGCAGCAGCTACGATGCCAGGCCGTTCTCTTCGGAAAACTTCGAAAACTCTATAAGAACTCAGAGTGAAAATGAGAAGTTGGCGCAGGATGGTGCACGCCATAGGCTGCAAATGCTAAAATACGAGAAGAAGACCTTTGAGGAAGAAACAAAATCTGGTGTGTTGTTTTAGGAACACACAGGCGAATGACTTGAAATGATATCCTAACCCGGCAGTTCAACGAATGTTTAGTAAGAAATGCAAATTTAATCATTAACTGCGTCCTCGTCGGTTCAGTCATTTCATTTCACTGTATTGAATTCGTTAAATTTGTTCTTATTTAATATGGGTCTACATTTTATCGGGTTTCAAAGCAACAGTTCAAGATGCAGGATTGGCTCAAAATGGCTCTGAGCACTATGGGACTTAGCTTCTGAGGTCATCAGACCCCTAGAACTTAGAACTACTTAAACCTAACAAACCTAAGGACATCACGCACATCCATGCCCGAGGCAGGATTCGAACCTGCGGCCGTAGCGGTCTCGCGGTTCCAGACTGAAGCGCCTAGAACCGCACGGCCACTCCGGCCGGCGATGCAGGATTACCCATCACTGAACACATACACAACATGCAAAATCTGAAATATTACTCTCCTCAAAAATTTCACCATTGGGATGCAATTGATTAAGAAATATGATAATATAAAAATTCACTGATTACCAGGAGCAATTGTGATTAAAGACACACTAGATCTGACACACGCATACTCTTCCCCAGTGCTGCACGTTATTTTCTTAAAACCTTATAACCTGAGCAATTTGAAGACATACGTTTACAACAGAAATAAATCAAACATTCACTTCAATTATACTGCCGAAAAAAATTAGTGCACCAATTCAGAAGTTTCCAATTCACTCAAGATTTATTATTGCAACAGTGCATATGGAGTACATGAAATGATTGCCTTTACAAAAATGGCTCTGAGCACTATTGAAATTAACATCTGAGGTCATCAGTCCACTAGAACTCAGAACTACTTAAACCTAACTAAACTAAGGACATTACACACATCCATGCCCGAAGCAGGATTCGAACCTGCGACCGTAGCGGACGCGCGGTTCCAGACTGAAGCGCCTAGAACCACTCGGCCACCAGCTGCCGGCTTGCCTTTACAGATCAATAGCTCAAGCGATTCTAAGGTACCACGTATACTGGTAGTGACTCTGTCATTCAGTCTATCATACAGATGGCGAATGCTGTCCTGATTTACATTATACCACGCCTGCTCCAGTTCACGTAGTTCTGTAAGGCTTGTCAGTTGAGGAGTCACATGTTCAAATGGTTCAAATGGCTCTGAGCACTATGGGACTTAACAGCTGAGGTCATCAGTCCCCTAGAACTTAGAACTACTTAAACCTAACTAACCTAAGGACATCACACACATCCATGCCTGAGTCAGGATTCGAACCTGCGACCGTAGCAGTAGCGCGGTTCCGGACTGAAGCGCCTAGAACCGCTCGGCCACAAAGGCCGGCGAGTCACACGAATCACTTCTCGTCCCATCGTATCCCACACGTGCTCGACTGGAGACACATCTGGTGATCGTGCTGGCCAGGGAAGTTGCTGCAGTGTGTGGGCGAGCATTATTCATTTCGAACAACACTTAACCTACATGTTGCAAGAAAATCTACACGTACCTAGCGCACCGTCTAGAAACACCAGCTTACCGCACACAGACCATAAGCCCTGGGGTGGGGCATTGTGTCTTAAACTAAAGCATCTACGAGACAGCACTCACCGGGTCTACGCCGTACACGTAAACGACCATCAATTCCGGCAGGCAGTACCTGCTTTCGTCACTGAAGACCATGGCGCGCCATTCTATTTTCCAGGTGATCGTCTGACAGAACCAGTCAACCCGTGCTCGTCGATGCTGTGACGTGAGTGGAAGACTGGCTACAGGTGTGGCTGCCCATGGTCCCACTGCTAATGATAGTTTCGGAACACTTCATGTTGACCCGTCTGGGCTCACAACCTCGCGTATCCGGGCTGTGGTATCCGTACGATCTGCCACTGGTGCCCTCATACTACGACGATCCTGGAGGACGTCTGTGGTGCGTCGACGTCCAGAACATCGTCTAGGGGTGTGAGAATGGTCACGTGACCACTGATATCAGCGTCGTTGCACAACTGAAGCAACATGTCCAACTTGTGTGTCAATTCTCCCATAGTTCCATCCCACCACTCGGAAGGCCACAATTTGACCCCTTCTAAACAAGTTAATTTGGCTCTATGAACCACGAGTGCTTCCCCGTGGAACAGTTACCTGCTTGCTTCACACGTTTGCACCGCGCCGAGCCTTTTGGCTGTGAGCGTTCCCTATCAAAGGGTAGATACAGATGGCGCGCTGGTAGTAATCTACGTTATCTACTGGCGGACGACGTTGAAACCGTTACCAGTACCTCAGTACTGCACCCCAGGTGGCATGTGTCGTCATCGCATCAAAATCGACGTCGCCTTTCCAGACGAACTCATTTTTTTTCCGGCTATGTATGTGTTGTTGCTATTACTGTATAGAAAAGGATTTCACTCCTATCTTAATATTATGGTTGTTGTTTTTGTTATTCCAGAAAGCTCGTTCAAGAAGTGAGAATGTGTTTACCATAGAGAAACGACGTGAACTCAGTTTAGATACACATACAGCTTCGAAAAAGTTTTTGAAATTGTGAACAGAGCTGTGAGACATAATGACTAGGCTGAATATCATGTACATCCCATTGGACCTATAAACAGCTTATACAAGGGCACAAAGATAATAAAAAAGTTTGCAATAGTAAAACTAAAGTTATCATTACCAATAAAGGACTTAATGAAGGTAGTAGCTTGTCACCAACATCATTTAACGTGTACATACACATATCAAAAAAAGTTTTCCATCACCTCGGTTCCGCGAGTTCCGGAACCTGTACAGAAAATTGGAATAGAGAATCAACATAAACACCATTTCCGCCCTTTTTATTGCTCATGAAAATCACACATTGCATGTTGTACCACCACACAGCGAGACCTTCAGAGGTGGTGCTCCTGATTGCTGTACACACCGGTGCGTCTAATACCCAGTAGCACGTCCTCTTGCACTGATGCATGCCTGTGTGAGTCGTGGCATACTATCCACGAGTTCCTCAAGGCACTGTTGGTCCAGATTGTCCCATTGTAACCCAATATGCTCTGCAGAGTGTCGACGTGTTGCCTTGGCCTCCTTGATCACCAGATCTGTCTCCAATAGAGCAGGTATGGGACATCATCGGACGAAAACTCAATCCCTGTATAGACGACCAAGTGCAACAGGCATGGAACTCCACCTCATACACTGACATTTGGCGCCTATGCAACACAATGCATTAACGCTTGCGTGCTGGCATTGAACATTCTGGCGGTTACATCGGTTATTAATGCACCAGCATTTCACATTTGTAATGGCCAACCTTGCGCTTACATTAAACTTTGATCTTGTAATGTTAAGCATATAGATTACCTACACAAATGTGTTCCAAGGTTTCATTACTCTACATTAATCAATATTTGGTGTTGCTATTTCGTTTTTCCGTCAGTGTACTTACACTACTGACCATTAAAATTGCTACACCACGAAGATGACGTGCTACAGGCGCGAAATTTAACCAACAGGAAGAAGATGCTGTGATATGCAAATGATTAGCTTTTCATAACATTCACACATGGTTAGCGCCGGTGGCAACACCTACAACGTGCTGACATGAGGAAAGTTTCCAACCTATTCTCATACACAAAAAGCAGTTGACCGGCGTTGCCTCGTGAAACGTTGTTGTCATGCCTCGCGTAAGGAGAAGAAATGCGTACCATCACGTTTACGACTTTGATAAACGTCGGAATGTAGCCTATCGCCACTGCGGTTTACCGTAACGTGAGATTGCTCGCGTTGGTCGAGATCCAATGACTGTTAGCAGAATATGGAATCGGTGGATTCAGGAGGGTAATACGGGACGCCGTGTTCGATCCCAACGGCCTCGTATCACTAGCAGCCGAGGTGACAGGCATCTTATCCGCATAGCTGTAACGGATCGTGCAGCAACGTCTCCATCCCTGAGTCAACAGATGGGGACGTTTGCAAGACAACAACCATCTGGGCGAACAGTTCGACGACGTTTGCAGCAGCATGGACTATCAGCTCGGAGACCATGGCTGCGGTTACCCTGGACGCTGCATCACAGACAGGGGCGCCTGCGATGGTGTACTCAACGACACACCTGGGTGCACGAATGGCAAAACGTCATTTTTTCGGATGAATCCAGGTTGTGTTTACAGCATCATGATGATCGCATCCGTGTTTGGCGACATCGCGGTGAACGCACATTGGAAGCGTGTATTCGTCATCGCGATACTGGCTTATCACCCGGCGTGATGGTATGGGGTGCCATTGCTTATACGTCTCGGTCACCTCTTGTTCGCATTGACGGCACTTTGAACAGTGGACTTTACATTTCAGATGTGTTACGACCCATGGCTCCACCTTTCATTCGATCCCTGCGAAACCCTACATTTCAGCAGGCTAATCCACGACCGCATGTTGCATGTCCTGTACGGGCCTTTCTGGATACAGAAAATGTTCGACTGCTGCCCTGGCCAACACATTCTCCAGATCTCCCACCAAAAAATGGTTCAAATGGTTCTGACCACTATTGGACTTAACACCTGAGGTCATCAGTCCCCTAGAACTTGGAACTATTTAAACCTAACTAATCTAAGGACATCTCAACAGATCCATGCCCGAGGCAGGATTCGAACCTGCGACCGTAGCAGTCGCGCGGTTCCAGACTGTAGTGCCTAGAACCGCTTGGCCACCCCGGCCGGCGATCTCTCACCAACTGAAAACGTCTGGTCTATTGTGGCCGAGCAACGGGCTCGTCACAATACGCCAGTCACTACGCTTGATGAACTGTGGTATCGTTCTAGGCGTTCAGTCCGGAACCGCGTGACTGCTACGGTCGCAGGTTCGAATCCTGTCTCGGGCATGGACGTGTGTGATGTCTTTAGGTTAGTTAGGTTTAAGTAGTTCTAAGTTCTAGGGGACTGATGACCACAGATTTTAAGTCCCATAGTGCTCAAAGCCATTTGAACCATTTTGTGAACTGTGGTATCGTGTTGAAGCTGCATGGGCAGCTGTTCCTGTACATGCCATCCAAGCTCTGTTTGACTCAATACCCAGGCGTATCAATGCCGTTATTACGGCCAGAGGTGGTTGTTCTGCGTACTGATTTCTCAGGATCTATGCACCCAAATTGCGTGAAAATGTAATCACATGACAGTTCTAGTATAATATATCTGTCCAATGAATACCCGTTTATCATCTGCATTTCTTCTTGGTGTAGCAATTTTAATGGCCAATAGAGTATATTTGTGTTGTGTGGGATGCCTACGTGTGTGTTATTTTGCATGTCTTCCTTTGCAGGCGAAGTGATTTCAGATACTGTTCTTCAGTATGAGTTTATGAGAATCGTAAAAGCTGATCCAACGAAAAGCATCACCTGAATTTCCACTTCTTCAAGACAACATTTCTTGAAACGCTCTCTGTATACAAACTAGTTGTCCAGTTTCTGAGCTGACATTCTTTTAAGAACAACAGACGACAAATCTTGAAAGTGTTAATGCCACATTCAATAGCGCTATCTACTAGTTGTTCTTAAAAGCTTAAAAGACGAGCGCAATTTTTGATAAATGGAACATTTCTTCAAAAGGCGATCACCAGTTATTTGTTGGCTCACTTTACCCTGAGGTGACCAAAGTCGTGGAATGTCTGCTAATATCGTGTCGGACCTCCTCTTGCCTGGTGTATTGCAGCAACTCGACGTCGCGTGGACTCAAGAAATCGCTGTAAGTCCTCTGCATAAATATTGAGCCCTGCTGCTTCAGTAGCCTTCCATAATTGCGAAAGTGCTGCCGGTGCAAGATTTAGTGCACTAACTGACCTCTCGAATATGTTTCATAAATATTCGATGGGATTTATGTCAGGCGATCTGGGTGACCAAATCATTCCCTCGAATTCTCCGGAGTGTTCTTCAAACCAGCCGCGAAACGTTGTGGCCCAGTGACATGGCACGTTGTTATCTATAAAAAAATCCATCGTTGTTTGGGAACACGAAGTCTCCAAGTAGCCGAACGTAGGCATTTCTACAGGGATTGCCCACAAAGTAACGCACCACTTTTTTTTCTCATCCGAAAACAATGCTACAAATGCGAAACATTACGTATGTATTATTTTAAGTCTCCTAAGTGAATGCGCCAAGTTTCTGTCACTTCCGACGGATAGCGTAGCTGCAGGACAGTTTCAAAATGACGTCTGTAGGTGATGTATGTTACAAGCAACATCCTGTCACTGAATTTCTCACTGCAGAGAAAGGAACTGTCAGGAATATTCATAAGTGCTTGTGCAAAGTCTGTGGAGCATGTGCTGTCGACAGGAGTACACTTAGTTGCTGTCCACGGAGGGGAACGTCATCAGAAAGCCATTCAGCAGAGCTCCACGATTTGCAGCGATCGGGGAGACCGTCCATGGCTGTCACGCCTGACATGTTGCAGCGAGCCGATGTTGTCACTCACGAGGACAGACACATTACGACTCAGCAGTTGGTGCTGCATCTGTCAATCAGCACAGGAAGTGTGGATGCAATTATCCATACTCTCGGATATTCAAAAGTGTATACAAGATGGACCCCGTGGTGTCTTAATAGTGGATCACAAATTGCACAGAAAAAAAAATTGTATTTATTTGTTGCAATGTTTTGAAGCTGAGGGGGAGGCCGCCTTGTCTCAGATTGTGATCTTTTGAGCCTGAAACAAAACGATTGTCGATAGAATGGTCCCATTCCCACTCCCCACGGAAGAAAAAATTCAAAGCAACTGCTTCCACCGGTAAGGTCATGATCACTGCGTTCTGGGACTGTGAAGGTGTGATTCTCATTAATGTGATGCCAAGAGGCAGTACCATTTATTCAGAAGCATATTTCAACACATTAACAAAACCCAAGAAGTGCTTCTGGTGAGCCGCGCGGGATTAGCCGAGCGGTCTTGGCGCTGGACTGTGTGGCTGGTCCCGGCGGAGGTTCGAGTCCTCCTTCGGGCATGGGTGTGTGTGTTTGTCCTTAGGATGAGTTAGGTTAAGTAGTGTGTACGCTTGGGGCTGATGACCTTAGCACTTAAGTCCCATAAGATTTCACACACATTTGAAAATTTTATTGCTTCTGGTGGCTTCAGTGTCACAACAACCCAGGATATGTTTTGCGGCAACACGATAACGCTTGGCTCCACACGTCTGAGGACTGCTGAACACATCGCAAAACAGGGTTGGAGAGTGTTGCCCCATCCACACTACAGCCCTGGCCTAGCCCCCTCAGACTACCCTTTTTTGGGCCGGTAAAGGATGCTATTGGCGGAAGGCATTTTGAAGACGATGAGGAGGTGATTGATACACACAGTGAAGCACTGGCTCTGCCCCCAGGACAAGGATTTGTACCAACAGGGCATACACACCCTTGTTTCATGCTATAAGAATACCATAGAATGGGATGGAGATTATGTGGAAAAATAGGGTGTGTAGATAAAACACCATTCTTTCATGTGTGTAATTCTCATTATGTTCAATAAAGAATTGTAGAAGAAAAAAAATGTGATGCATTACTTTCTGGGCAACCCTTGTAGGCAATGGTCTCTTCAGGTGGACCAGCAGACTCTGTCCATTCCGTGTGAAAACAGCCCACACAATTATGGAGCCACTACCAGCTTGCACAGTGCCCTGTTGATAACTTGAGTCCATGGCTTTGTGGGGTCTGCACCGCACTCGAATCCTAACATCAGCTGATACCAACTTAAATCTGTACTCATCTGACCAGACCACGGTTTTCTGATCGTCTGGGGTTCAACCGATGTGGTTACGAGCCCAGAAGTGGCGCTGCACGCGATGTCGAGCTGTTAGCAAAGGCACTCGCGTCATTGCCATAGCTCATCTACGCCAAATTTCACAGCGCTGTCCTAACGGATACATTCGTCGTACGTCCCACATGCACTTCTGGGGTTATTTAATACAGTGTTGCTTGTCTGCTAGCACTGACAACCCTATTCAAACGCTGCAACTCGGTCGTTACGTGAAAGACTGCGTTGTCCGTGGTGAGATATAATGCCTGAAGTTTGGTATTCTTGGCACACGGTAGGGAAGCAGCCTACTCACGCCATATAAAATTCATATGCTTTCCATTGTGTCCCATCCTAGTCCGCTGTAACTAGCTATGACATCACGAATGTTGCGCAATACCTTAAAAATAAAGTAAATAATCTGAAAAGTTGATGGCATGTCAGGAATGATGCTAAAATGATAATGTGTTAAGTTTCAGTTTAGTAACTTCAACAGTTTTCGAAATTTGGACGTTTTACGTAAAAATCATCGACGCAACAGGAAGGAGCTAGGAACTTCAGAATTTATATTCGGATTCCTTTTTCACTGTAATTTAATGGAAACAGCATGCTGGATCTCACAAAGTAATATTTTGGTTGAAATTCATGATTTTTTGTTTTTGTGTCCTAAAAGTTCAGAAGCAAGATAGATTAAGTAAGTGATTATATAAAGATAGGATGTTTAGATTTAGGTAGAAGGGAGATACGCTATAATAACAAAGATGTGAGAAGTTTCAAAAAGGTAGCTATAAAACTATCGCTGTAGCGTCTTTCCAAAGGGCAAGTTGAGACCTCATCTATTGCGTGCAGTACAACTAATATAATTCTCTCGCCAAAATTATTTAACCTAGCCATATTAAAATTTTATTATGGATACTTACCTGTATGCTGATTGCACAATTAAATCGAGAGCTTTGTTGGCCTTCAGCGAATGAAGCAATTAATTATTTAGTAACTTGATGTGGTGTTTTGCTAGCTCAGCGGCTAGTCAGTAAAGCAAATGTTGTCGGCTGCGCCTTCGGCAGTCCACACCATCCGCGCGGGGTTAGCCGAGCGGTCTGGCCGCTGCAGTCATGGACTGTGCGGGTGGTCCCGCCGGAGGTTCGAGTCCTCCCTCGGGCATGGGTGTGTGTGTTTGTCCTTAGGATAATTTAGGTTAAGTAGTGTGTAAGCTTAGGGACTGATGACCTTAGCAGTTAAGTCCCATAAGATCTCTCACACATTTGAAAATCTTTTTGGTCCGCACCATGGCTATATAAATAAGAGCGTGCGAGCTAGAGTAAGGCCCCAGTTCTCTCCTAGATTCTTATCAGCGCGCACTCCGTGTCGGAAGCCGTGTTGCGTTTGGGCAGTTGCAAAGAACAGCCTTGGATGCCATATTACGTAACTCAGTATGCACGCAACAATGAGTTCGCATTGCGGTAAAGTATTAATTATGGAACGACTCCTGTGATTTAGTCTTAGTTTGCGTATGTCGTATTTTCACGTGTCGGAGCAGGACAGACTTTCTACCATTACTAGCGAGGCGTTTGATGAGTATTAACATCAAATTTTGGCGAGCATTCACTTTGAATATTTACATCGATAACAGTTATTGAACAGTTTCGTTATCTAGGGATAGGATCCGCGCAATAGACTCTGAACAGCACTGATAATACAATAGCTGATGTGGGTAGTCATTTGTGTGAATTTTACGCTTTCTCGTTTTCAGAATATAGTGAAAATTTTTATAGTAAACTGTATTTTCTATGAATCCCAGACATCGTCCTAAATCCTCAGAATAATGAACTTCAATAATCAATGACTCTAATTCTCCATCAGAGTGGGCACAGTGAACTGTAATTACAGGCATCACGTTTTTGCTAATCACTTTCTGGTTGCCAACACTGTAGTTAGAGAGCCTGTTTTGAGAACGGCAACAAAATACAGGGTGATCAAAAAGTCAGTATAAATTTGAAAACTGAATAAATCACGGAGTAATGTAGATAGAGAGGTACAAATTGACACACATGCTTTGAATGACATGGGGTTTTATTAGAACCAAAAAAATACAAACGTTCAAAAAATGTCCGACAGATGGCGCTTCATCTGATCAGAATAGCAATAATCAGCATAACAAAGTAAGACAAAGCAAAGATGATGTTCTTTACAGGAAATTCTCAATATGTCCACCATCATTCCTCAACAATAGCTGTAGTCGAGGAATATTGTTGTAGACAGCACTGTAAAGCATGTCCGGAGTTATGGTGAGGTATTGCCTTCGGATGTTGTCTTTCAGTCGATCACGATACACTTGCGACTTCAGGTAACCCCAAAGCCAATAATCGCACAGACCGAGGTCTGGGGACCTGGGAGGCCAAGCATGACGAATGTGGCGGCTGAGTACACGATCATCACCAAACGACGCGCGAAAGAGATCTTTCACGCGCCTCGCAATATGAGGGGTTTTTTTTTTTTTTTTTTTTTTTTTTGTTCTAATAAAACCCCATGTCATTCTAAGCATCTACATTATTCCGTGGTTTATTACGTTTTCTAATTTATACTGACTTTTTGATCACCCGGTATAATAACAAACTTTTCCACCCGCCGCCCCACAACACTCTTGACACTGTAGATCTCGTAACACTGTATCACCTAACGATCTCCGAATGAATGTCCCATGCGTCTAACTCCAACTACCATTCCGCACTCAAAGTCTTTTAATTCTCATCATGCGGCCACAATCACGACTGTTCACATGAATCACAAATGAGTGCAAATGATATCTCCACCAATGCACTGCCTTTTTATACCTTGTGTACACGATACTACTGTGTATGTGCATGCCTCCATCCACTGACTTTTCGTCACCTCTAGTGTAAGTTCGCTGCCATACAGTGTTGGGAGAGCGCCCGGCGCAGCTCCTCCGCTGTCGGCACCGCCGCGGATTCGTGGACAAAGGCCGCCTCTAGATTACCCAGGATGTGCACTAAAGACAGCCTTACGGCCCGACACCGAGGGTCGGTGCCTGCGGGAAGACTTTACGACGGACGGGTGGCGACCTTGAGTCGGGGCTTAGCCGCTCAATAAGCCGATACGACGGTCTCCGCGAGGCGACGGCGCTTCTGCCAGTCCCGTCGGGGTCCCTTGTTCGAATAGGCCTACTTCGATCCCATATTTTCCGTGCCACGGGCTACAGGTTGTATCAAGTCAAGCAACGAACTGTCAAATGGAGCACTGCACTGTGAATGAAACGACTTCCGTGCGAAAAAAAAAAATGTTCAGATGTGTGTGAAATCTTATGGGACTTAACTGCTAAGGTCATCAGTCCCTAAGCTTACACACTACTTAACCTAAATTATTGTAAGGACAAACACACACACACACAGGCCCGAGGAAGGACTCGAACGTCCGCCGGGACCAACCGCACAGTCCATGACTGCAGTCCCAGACCGCTCGGCTAATCCCGCGCGGCCGTGCGAAACAGTACTACACTATTGGCCATTAAAATTGCTACACCACGAAGATGGCGTGCTACAGGCGCGAAATTTAACCGACAGGAAGAAGATGCTGTGGTATGCAAATGATTAGCTTTCCAGAGCATTCACACAGGGTTGGCGCCGGTGGCAACACCTACAACGTGAGAAAAGTTCCCAACCAATTTCTCATACACAAATATCAGTTGACCAGCGTTGCCTGGTGAAACGTTGTTGTGATGCCTCGTGTGAGGAGGAGAAATGCGTACCATCACGTTTCCGACTTTCATAAAGATTGAATTGTGGCCTATCGCGATTGCGGTTTATCGTATCGTGACATTGCTGTTCTCGTTGGACAAGATCCAATGACTGCTAGCAGAATATGGAATCACTGAGTTCAGGACGGTAAAACGGGAACGCTGTGCTGGATCCCAACGGCCTAGTATCACCAGCAGTCGAGATGACAGGCATCTTATCCGCATGGCTGTAACGGATCGTGCAGCCACGTCTCGGTCCCCGAGTCAACAGATGGGGACGTTTGCAAGACAACAACCATCTGCACGAACACTTCGACGACGTTTGCAGCAGCGTGGACTATCAGCTCGGAAATAATGTCTGCGGTTACCCTTGACGCTGCATCACACACAGGAGCGCCTGCGATGGTGTACTCAACGACGAACCTGGGTGCACGAATGGCAAAACGTCATTTTTTCGGATGAATCCAGGTTCTGTTTACAGCATCATGATGCTCGCATCCGTGTTTGGCGACATCACGATGAACGCACATTGGAAGCGTGTATTCGTCACCGCCACACTGGCGTATCACCCGTTGTGATGATATGGCGTGCCATTGGTTACACGTCTCGGTCACCTCTTGTTCGCATTGAAGGCACTTTGAACAGTGGTCGTTACATTTCAGATGTATTCTGACCTGTGGCTCTATCCTTCTATCGATCCCTGCGAAACCCTACATTTCAGCAGGATAGTGCACAACCGCATGTTTCAGGCCCTGTACGGGTCTTTCTGTATATAGAAAATGTTCGACTGCTGCCCTGGCCAGCACATTCTCCAGATCTCTCACCAGTTGAAAACGTCTGATCAGTGGTGGCCGAGCAACTGGCTCGTCACAATACGTCAGTCACTACTCTTGATGAACTGTGGTATCGTGTTGAAGCTGCATGGGCAGCTGTACCTGTACACGCCATCCAAGCTCTGTTTGACTCAATGCCCAGGCGTGTGAAGGCCGCTATTACGGCCAGAGGTGGTTGTTCTGGGTACTGATTTCTCAGGATGTATGCACCCAAATTGCGTGAAAATATAATCACATGTCAGTTCTAATAAAATATATTTGTCCAATAAATACCCGTTTATCATCTGCATTTCTTCTTGGTGTAGCAATTTTAATGGCCAGTAGTGTAGTAACTGTCTTGAGGGAAGTTGTTGTTCTGCGTAGGACGTTTTTATTTTTGAAATAAACTCTTTATTTGAAAACTTAGCCGGCCGGTGTGGCCGTGCGGTTAAAGGCGCTTCAGTCTGGAACCGCGTGACCGCTACGGTCGCAGGTTCGAATCCTGCCTCGGTCATGGATGTGTGTGATGTCCTTAGGTTAGTTAGGTTTAATTAGTTCTAAGTTCTAGGCGATTGATGACCTCAGCAGTTAAGTCGCATAGTACTCAGAGCCATTTGAACCATTTTTGAAAACTTAGATTATATGGTTTCGAGATTTGACAGCGAAAATAGTATCAATTGATTAAATAGTCAGGTCCGCAGTAATCATTTATTTAAAAATGGTGATCGGTTTCGGCCTTCATGATGGCCATTTTCAGATCTTCAGAAAAGAAAGACCAACATCAGTTAAAATAGCACAGCATTTTCCTGTATGGCTGCACCCGGCGGTGCATGAATCTGTTGCGTGAAATCACAGTTGTTTACTGCTGCTGCCACAGGTTAAATAGAGTGGAAACCGTGCGTTTATGCCGCATGACGTCAGCATCAGCCATTGGTAATGACTTCAGCAAGATGGGTAATGAACGAATAAAATATGAAACAAAATATGAAAATATTGGTATAACATTAGATGAAAAGTAGCTTACAAATAACTATCGCAGTTCGTTGTTAATAATAGTGTAAGTTAAAAACTTTTGAAATTCAAAGAGCCAATGTGATAGGATACATGGTAATCGATCACCGCCTGGTGGCATTGACTGATACTTTCAAGGACGCTGTTTCTATAGAGTCAACGTCGTCACTATGACTGCTGGTAGTCAAAGATGTACCAGGACTATGTCGTATGTTGCTATGACGACGGCGTGTAGTTATCGATATGCACCGGCAAGAATGAAGCAGTAAAGCACCGCAGACTGTGTTGGTAGCAGGGCGCTGATACGTTCATTTGAAGGTGTGTTACGTAAGCTATTGCCCATCGTCTGGGGCTGACTTGATGGGACAGAAGCGCGCGTATTCCACACTATTTAACCTGTTGCAGATTAGCCACCAGCAGCAGCAAACTGCTGCTATGATTTCACGCCACTCTTCCGAGCAGCGCCAGCTGCGGCCATATGGGTAAATGCTACGCCATTTTAACTCTTGTTGGTCCCTCTTTTCTTTCTTTCTTTCTTCGCATGCTATATTATTTTCTGACTTTCGTATTCGATTTGGAACTCTTTTTTTTCTTCTTTGTGCGTTAGATCTGAAGATGGTCAGCATAAAGGCCGAAATCCGTCAGCATTTTTAAACAAATGATTATTGCGATCTTGATTGTCTTACTACATTTCTTTGCTGTTAGCTAATTTTGCCCCCTTTGGGCACTTTCAATCTACCTCTGCTACAGTGAAAACTGTAGGCAGATAATATCTTTCACGCTTTTGTGTGGAGTCATCTCCATCTAATGATACCACCACACAAATTTGTGAAAGAAAAGACACCACGTGACTAAAGTTTTTCACTGTGGCAGAGGTAGCCTGAAAGCACACAAGGGGAGCGAAATTAACTAGTAGCAAAAGCATGAAATAAATTGTTTGTTACAAAAATAAAAACAGCCTACGCGGGAAAATGACTTCCCCCAAGAAATTCGTAGTGGCTTTAGAACCATCTGTACTGGACAAATAAAACCCAGTACATTCTTAAAAGGAAAATTCCCCATTGCGCCCACCATGATTTAATGGTAAGATGGCCCAATGGACAGCCCGCCAAAAATAGAACACAGATCAAGCACGAAACCAGGAAGAAGGTGTACTGATCTGTGAAAAAAGAAGCAAAACAGAAACGATGAACGGTCCAAGCTCACGGTGTGTTACATGGAGCGAATTGGAAGCGCCATGGCACCATGGTTGTGTGTAGAATCGTGTTCATTTCTCCCCCATGCCCTGTCTTCTTTGTTTTCCACAAAATAATGAACTCTCCGTCCGGTCACTGAAGTGTCTGTTCGCTGTATTCCAATATGTGTCTGTGTCATTGTGTAACAGCGAGGTGTAAGGAAGGGACCTATAATGAAAGTTGATTCCGCGCAACTATTCTGATAGCAGCCGAAAGGAAGTTGCTCTCGAATGGGAACTGCTAACGTTTGATGACCAGACGACGGGGCAACCGAATCTTCCATCGGAAAACAAATCTGTCGTACTCGACATTGGTGACGGTATGTGTGTCATATAACAGGAATCTCTTACAGACCCATCTGACTTTTACGCCTGGTGAGTGAGTACGATATCCCTCCTTGCCCAGTTTAAGTATTCGTATGAATGTGATCACTCCCAAAGAAATGATGACAACCAAATAGTTTGTCACATAAATTGCAACAAATGAACGTGTCAGTTTCACAATCATGAAGTGTTCCCTGTGCGGTGTCAAAGCAGACGTTTTTAACGTTTTTGAGATTTGACTCTTCAATTACTTTCTTATAACATAGTTCACACCGTCTTATTTGTTGCCTTGATTTCTGTGAGAGGTCTATGCGGCATCTCGCCTGCTCTCACTATTCATCACATTTACTTGCGACGGTAATATATTCTTACCACATGACTCATATTCTTCCCACATGACTCATATTCTATAACCAAGACTACAGAAAGAGAACAGAGACGTCAGCGACCAAACGAACACTTCACAATTTTATGAAAAAAAAAAAACGAAAATGAGGTAAGAGGGAGATCTGAACAGCGATCTCCCACACTGTACTCCAACGCCGTGACCACACAACCACGACATCGTAGCTCGCATAATTCGCTTGATGTTGCATATCTTGACACTGGACGTTGATTGTCCCTATTTTGCTTCTTTTTTTTTAAAGTTCATTACACCTTCTTCCTGTTATCATACTTGATCTGTGTTCAGTTTTTTACGGGCTATCCAATGGGCGACTTTACAACTATATCATAGGGGGTGCTACGGGAAGTTTCGCTAGTTAATAACGGTATGTGCTCGTTACTATACATTAGCTGTTGCACTGAACTTAACACAGTACGAGGAAGCTTCAAAAAATGGTTCATATGGCTCTGAGCACTATGGGACTTAACATCTGAGGTCATCAGTCCCCTAGAATTTAGAACTACTTAAACCTAACTAACCTAAGGACATCACACACATCCATGAACGAGGCAGGATTCGAACCTGCGACCGTAGCGGTCACGCGGTTCCAAACTGAAGCGCCTAGAACCGCACGGCCACACCGGCCGGCTTTTTTACTTACAATGATTTGTGAAAAACAGCCATATACGGAAGATACAATATTATACATGTTTCCAAACGCAATTTCATGGGGGCAAAATGGTTAAGACTTTTCTTGAAAGGTGAGAAAATTAAACAGCTGAAAAGAAAGCCCTCGATTTCAATAGTCTGATATGTTTCACGTCATTCAATACTTTTTCATATATCTTAATTTTTTCCTATAATGATTCGGTAAAAATTTGTGTCATAAATTATTATGTTATTTGCCTTTTCCTCAGAGCTTCACCTGCGTATTCATTCAACACATATATTGAACACATTACTTCCTCCCGTCTCTAGTCCACATCATCCTCTCGCTGTCTCTCCACCTCCTCTTCCCATCTCTATCTGTTTCCTCATCCTTTCCCTCGCTTTGCCCATTTCTTCCATGCCCCTCTCTCTGGCCGTATATTCCTCCCCGTGCATCTGACTAAGTCCACCTCACCCTCTCTTTTCTGCACTTCCAGCTCCCCATCTTCCGTTCCCACCTGCCCACCACCCCTCTTTACTTTCAACTTGCCTCATTCGTCGCCCATCCTCCTCTCTGTCCATTTCTTCCTCTCCCTTAATCTGTCCATACCTTCCTCTATCCATCTCAACCTTGTCCCCAGTCATGCCCATCGGCATACAAAGCCAATGCAATACAGTTCAGTAAAGCAGGCTGCACTACTCCCACGACACATCTGTCATGCACGGCAGACTACACGTCAGTGGCTTGAAAATCGTTTGTTTGCCCCTGACGTTCAGGTGCAAGCAGGTCGACAAAGCGGGCTGCTGCTACTCTAACACAATCGACATATCATGCTGGACAGTCTACATGTCTGGGATCAGAAAATTATATCTTACCCAAGCAGTGTAGGCAGCCCTGCAAAGCACTTTGATCTGGCATGCTGATACTGTTCCCACACAAAATGCGGACAGCCAATCTCGCTGCTCCTATTGGGCCTAGGAAGTTACATACCCTATAGTTCTGAGGGTCGTGTGTCCTGCTGTTTCTGTGCCAAATTTGGTTGAAGTCAATACAGGGTTATTTGGAGGAGATCCTGGACATACACAGATACATTCTGCTTTATACAGATGTAATTAACATATATACATATATGTACTTACTAATGTTATTCATAACCTGCTACAACAATCTTCAGTTTAAAAGGAGTCTGAAACTGAGTGGGTGTCTTAATTTATGCACTTTCCTATCTCTCTCTCTCCTCTCTCTCTCTCTCTCTCTCTCTCTCTCTCTCTCTCTCTCTCTCTCTGTCTCTCATTTCTCTCTCTCTCGGTGTCTGGATTGAAAGAAAACACCAAAGAATAGACGCAGTAAATGCATTTCCAATGAAATACAAAATATCACAAGCTACATATTTCACGCAGCGTTCCAGGAGCAGTAGCTTCTATTACATTTAAACCTGCAGAATAGTTGCATGTCATCACAAAACTGTTCCCTGAGGAATTTTGTATCGCTGGTGGGGAACTCCAGCAGTCATTTCCGCCAACTAACTTCATAAAAGAAATGTACAACAGCTTGTTCATAATAAAAGGGACCGCACGTTTTCAGCTGCAGGCAGACTATCGTTTCAGGGAAAATTGGGAAAACATAGTTCATATACAGGACCACATAAACACCACATGGTTTCATCCTATCACGCCTTTATGGATTGTTGTTTGGTTTCAGTATAATCAATACTTCTAAACCACTGAAATAAACTCGACAAATGAAAGTTGCTCTAAATATTTTTTTTTTTTCTTCAGAACAAAATCCCTGTGCTGAGAAAAGTAACGCGTGGCAGTTACATATAATTTACCTTTACCCATACAAAACTATTGCAAAACTACAAATCGTTAAACGCAAAAATAGTATCAATATCCATCCTTTAATGTTCACAGGTAGATAAAATTTAGCGGCAGTTTTGAAGTTAATTTGCCTGCCCACTAAAAAATTTGTATTATTTACGACAAAAGCATTGAAATGTCATAACAGTTCAAAAAATGGTTCAAATGGCTCTAAGCACTATGGGATTTAACATCTATGGTCATCAGTCCCCTAGAACTTAGAACTACTTAAACCTAACTAACCTAAGGACAGCACACAACACCCAGCCATCACGAGGCAGAGAAAATCCCTGACCCCGCCGGGAATCGAACCTGGGAAACCGGGCGTGGGAAGCGAGCACGCTACCGCACGACCACGAGATGCGGGCAAGTGTCATAACAGTTATACTCCACAGTGGTGTTGGATTCGTGATGCGGCATAAGTATTACGATATCTTTAGGCTGTGTATTTTTACAACACGTATTTTAACATTTTCATACTTTATAATTATGGTTGTTGTATGGCTGGCGTGTAGCAGTGATGCAGTGGCGTCCAGTGGCATTTTTATTCCATTTACTGTTGTGCCTGTGAATGCGAGCTCCCGTCTGGCGACCATGTTGTGTGAGGACATTGCCCACATCTGGAACTGTTTTCACTATCGAGCTGTAATTCTTTCTGTAATTACACTCATTGTATAAAAAGTCACTGTAATCTTCTAACATATGTGTTTGTTTTAATACAGCCTCCTTTCCCATTCAATTTATATGAGATGGAAGGACAATCATCTCCGTATTATCTTCTACATTTCCTGTTATAAAATGTGAACTAAGTTTTTTTAGTACTTGAGTACACAGGATGTACTTTTTGAAATCATGTAACCTGACCTGCAGTGGTGACATCTAGCGGGCATGGAGGAAGGTACGTTTCTGGCCGCTGCACGACAGTATAACTGACTCTATGAAATACATTAAATGTATTCGCCGTTCTCTTTGAGAACAACCATCAGCCGCTTAATGGAATGACGACAATGAAAATCTATACCGGACCACGACTTCAACCCAGTCTTAACCGCTCTGGCTATCCGTGCTCAACCCGCGACCAGACCCAAACTTCCATATGTCGTCGCTCCTGCAAGTCCGAAGGAACGTTGCATCGTTCTTGACAACACAGGCACTGTAGTATTATCTAGCTGAGTTTCTCATCATGTACAGTATGCACGCTTCAACGATGCTCTTTTAGATACTTTTTTTTTTTACTGCACGATCACGTGTAATGCAAGACGTTTATACTCGAGTATGGATATGTTATACAGATGTTTTATAGTCTTTTTTGCTTTATATTCGAACAGTTAGGAGTGTTTTGTAAATTAGACTATCTTTATGTGCTTACATTTTCTAGGTCTGCAGATAGTCAGTTCCGTCCGAAACGAATAACCTGATTACAAGAAAACGTTTGTGATTTAAGACTAGAATTATAATAAAACAAATTAATTTGAGTCTTCGTTAAATTTTTGATACGAGAATGTTCGGTTAGTAAAATAGTCGAACTAGTTCTAATTAAATTTTTATAATTAACTATTAATCAGTCTCTGTTTATTTACTACGAACTTGACTGAGAAGTTAGATACTGTCAATATATTCGTCTCTCCATCGAACACTTCAAAGTTAGCATCTTCAGCAAACACTCCCGATTTCTAAAACCGCCAACTACCTCCTTGCCTTCCTCTTCTTAGTCGACCAACCGAGAGTGTCTTTCAATGCGTTCCTCACACTATGGTCACGCTTCTATTGTCGTCCAGTACGTCCACAATGCTGCCCCTTTCCGCAGGCTTTTCCTACATTAGTCTTATTCTAAGTTCGTACTCTAGAACTGAACCATTCTTTCCTACAAACTACTTCGCAAATTATCCACTTGCCTCGAGTATTGTACATATTAACTGGCCATAGCGCCATGTTGTTCGCTGCCTCTGAATAAATTGCGGGCTCTGTATTATCGATGTCACAATTCACCTCATTACGTAAACACTCCTAGATGGTTCAAATGGCTCTGAGCACTATGGGACTCAACTGCTGAGGTCATTAGTCCCCTAGAACTTAGAACTAGTTAAACCTAACTAACCTAAGGACATCACAAGGTAGGATTCGAACCTGCGAGAGTGGGATGCCCTGCAGCTGCTGTCTTCCTGCTGCCTGTTGAATGTTGTCATTCCAGGAGGATATAATCATGCTGTTGATCCAGACCCGTTGCGTCGGAATGTGTGAATTCCAAGTCTTCATCCACTCAATGCAAAACTAAGGGAGTAAGCCCCGGTCAGTTCTGAAAGCAAAAATCAACCCTGCAAAAAACACAGCTATTATTTTTAAGAGGAACCCCCCCCCCTCCCTCCAGGATCGAAATCTAATTTCGAACCATCACCCAATGACCTTCCAAAGAAAATTCGCAACAGACTAAAAATATAAAACGACAGAGCACAAGATCTAAATACTGGGATTATGACACATAAAAGACATTCATACGACCCAATCTCATCTATGCAAATTTTGTTTGAATCGCCGCCACTCCCAAATTCTACCACTACTTCAAAACCCTATAACCTCATCCACTTTGCCTGGCTTGCCGTTTACTCTCCACTCACCGGTATTATCTGCCACTTGATAAAGTTCCCACACCTCTTCAAACATCTGAAATGTTTACGCCAATCTTATTTCTCCCAAAAAAAATGGGTTCCTAATACTCCAATGCATTCCCAGCCTTGGAAATTATGGACCTATTGCTGTCCCTCTATCAGCACGACCCACCTACCTTTCCTATCTAAACACTTCATGTCCTTTCCCAGGATGATTTCCTCGATCAAGGAATCTACCCGTCGTATTAACTACAATCTATGTCATTTCTTCCATTCCAAATGAAGTCGCCGACCCGCTCCACTCGAATAATTACAATCCTACCTGCGTCCTAGCTTCTACATCCCATTTCTCTGCTCAGATCCCCCCCCCCCCCCCCGCCCCCCACATCCAAAGAACAGACACCACGCGTTCGTATAACTGATTCGCCTCGATGGTCAATGAATCGACAACCTTCAGTGTGAACGTATGAACCCACAACCATCAGTGTGGATGTGCATTTAAGTTCGACCCTTTAGGTTGCTGATCTTGTTCGAGACTATCTGCTTTCGGAATCGTTAAAGCCTCTGATGATGTCTCCTACACTGGAAGATATGACATTAGTCTGAGAAATACGCCATATTGTTATTTTTATTGAATTTTATGATTTTATAGATAAGATTAGCATGTATTCTTGGTTTTAAAAGAGGTGTATTGAAATGTCCATCGAAACTAAATTCGCCTTGTATATGTTTAATAAAAACAATACTAATCGCCTTTGTATAGGCGATTGGTATTTTTTTTATTGAACATTGAACAGCGGTAGTCCCATAGTCCACCAGAATATGGAGCTACATTCATTGTATGTGTCTTGTCGTGTGGTAATACGTTGGTAAAGAGCTGTGGCAGATTTATAGTTGTGTGCTCCTGAGTCCGTTCAATGCCCCGTTTTTATTTGCAGGCTCGTTCGCCAATATCACTAGCGTCACTTTTAACTCTACGTCGACGTACTGTGCGCGAAACTTTCCATAGCAATTAGAATGACTAGAAAGAGTAATATTTACTTCCGAGATTCACCTAATTATTTATCAGAGATGAGCACTAGTTTATTTCTTCCTTTAACAGAACTTTTACCCTTACTATCGAGTTGTAATACGTAATATTCACAATCACAAGTTCCTTTCGTATTTATCACAGCAAGAGCAAACCAGAGTCCTTGATATTACATTCAGCAACAGAGATAATAAAATCAGAGATAATGCAACGATAATGTTCGCTTTTCTTACGCAAGAAGTAACATCTTTGGTTCCTACACACAACAGCAGTACGTGACACAGTTCTTTCCGCAATAAAACGTGGTTTTACAATGCCTTGGATCACGGTCCAATGCCCAAAAATCACCAAAATCTTAAACACCGGCTTTGAAAGATTACTTTTAAGTTTTTTTTGTTATTTTATTCGTAGAATAAAGCGCAGCATGTTGGCCCGCGTTAGCATCCCACCCTTCCCTGTTCGTATAAATGCAAACAAGAGACAAATGAATAAAATTTGGAACAAGCATTAATACCGAACTGAGATTCCGCGTGTCTTCATCCTGTTATCATCCTGTCCTGTCGTGCCTCGAATTTTCACTCGTGCTTGCGCTACTATCCACTATACAAGATCTCTTTCAACGCTGTCTTCGTGGCTGCACTTTCTAATGCGAGCTGGAGACAAGCACTGTCCCGCACCAGCATCACTCTTACCACTCAACTAGTGTTCCGCCTCGTATGACGGAGCCAACGGCACCGCACACCGCCCCAGGCGGTTTCCCCAGCGTCTCCTTTGTTCCCGCAATTGCATAGGTCATTACGGAACTCGCTGCACTGCAAATTCGGCGGTCTCATTTCCGCTGGGCAGTCCTAAATGGCGCAGACCCTTCGCGTTAGGCGTTTGTCAGGAAGGTAGGAGCACTAGGAAGGCGAGCAGACGCGGGCAGATGCTCTGCGCTTTTACGGGCGGCCCACGAGCCAGCGAGCACACCCTTTCTCGTCAGAGCGCCAGAGCTGGCCGCCGTAATGGCCGCAGAGTGCTTTCAGGGCAGAGTACAGTCGTAGCACCTCTCTTCTTAGACTAGTTGCGGAAATTCATTTAGTGCATCTAACCTACATCTAGCTGCACATATCATGTTATTTGGCACATAATGTGTGGGGAAACAACAAATAAAAATTAATTTTAATTTTTAAAAACTTCTAGATTACTCGGCATTGCAAGCTTTGTTATTTGTTCCTCTTACCTACCTCCACTCAATGAGTAGGGGTGAAACGTCGTCGGGATCGTCACCACTCAGCGAACGACCTCAGAGGCATTTGAATATCTATATTGCCTGCCAAAAATTGCGAGGCACGCAGAAGGGAAGGACAGGGGTTGAGAGTGAATGTGGTGTTTTTTCAGTGGCCGAGCGGTTCTAGGCGCTACAGTCTGGAACCGCGCGACCGGTATGGTCGCAGGTTCGAATCCTGCCTCGGGCATGGATGTGTGTGATGTCCTTAGGTTAGTTAGGTTTAAGTAGTTCTAAGTTCTAGGGGACTAATGACCTCAGAAGTTAAGTCCCATAGGGCTCAGAGCCAGAGCCATTGATTCGGGCCGGCCGCGGTGGCCGTGCGGTTATAGGCGCTTCAGCCCGGAACCGCGAGACTGCTACGGTCGCAGGTTCGAATCCTGCCTCGGACATGGATGTGTGTGATGTCCTTAGGTTAGTTAGGTTTAAATGGTTCTAAGTTCTTGGGGACTGATGACCTAAGATGTTAAGTCCCATAGTGCTCAGTACCATTTGATTCGGTTGTGAAAGGTGTCATCAAATGGTTCAAATGGCTCTGAGCACTATGGGACTTAAGAGCTGAGGTCATCAGTCCCCTAGAACTTAGAACTACTTAAACCTAACTAAGCTAAGGACATCACACACATCCATGCTCGAGGCAGGATTCGAACCTGCGACCGTAGTTGTCGCGCGGTTCCAGACTGAAGCGCCTAGAACCGCTCGGCCACACCGGCGGGCTAGGTGTCATCACTGAGACGGAATCTAAAACCGAGCTAGTCCCACAGGTGTTTTATCTATCCCAACTGGGAATCTTGCTGGCCTCAAGAATACTAGAATATCACGTAAACAGATCAGACAGGTACCATGTGTGGATGAGCACTGTCCTGTCACATAAGAGGCGGACGCAGAATGTCCATCACTGCTAACCGTGACCTGAACTCTTACCCGATGGCTCTCCACACCCTGATGCCAGCAGTAACACCACTGTGCCTCTCCAAAACATTGGAAGAGTGGGACTGCAGTACAACGATCTTCGCTGAACACTATGCGACGCCGTTCATCGGCAGTTCATGCTTTCCAGCCACGGCACCACTCCAAACGCAGCCATTCGCGGTGTGGTGTTACTAGCAGCCAACTCATGGGACGGTAATTCCTTCGTCCAGCTGCTGATTGTCTCTGAGCAATGGGGCGAAATGACACAGGGTGTTGAAGGGAATCAATCGCTTCTACTCGAATGACATGTACATATTTTAATGATTTACGATGTGCTTAGAGCACAATACGGCGATTCCGCCTTGTGTTGGTCAAGATGTGGTCGACCAGAACCATTGCCGACGAGGGCGCCTGCGCTCACGTTCCCATGCTGTCCAGCATGGGGCCATTGCCACACGAGAGCGACCCGCAAATCTGGATTCGGCACGATTTGATCCAACGAAGATCCACAGTGAGGCCCATTTCAAAAAGCTGATAACGCTGTCTCACAGGACTACGCGCCTTCTCGGTGATCAGTCAACATCCGATGCTGTTCATCCCAACTTCTTTAGGCTATCAGGTCTGGAAACAACATTAAACACAAACAACACTAAATCGCCTGTTGCAGAGAATTGTAGCTCCAATTATTTACATTCTCGTCTATGGTGTGTACGTGTACGAAGTTACACTGATATCATACCATATCTCATGGGTGCTCCACTTTTTCTGTCAGGCAACGTATTAACAGCCATTTTCAAATATTTCCCACGCCTGGTGAGGCTAGGCGTGTCTCCCGCCCAATGTTTTTCCAAGCCGATATGTGGTATATGTACTAGGTTTGGTTGAAATTGTTCGAGGAATTCCTTACACGTCGCTACATTTCCACCCGACACGACCCCAACACCCACGCTTTTGTATCAGTTGTCACCAGGTGTCTAGCTATTCAAATGAACGCATACATTACTTCCTTCCAGACCGATGTTCTGCAAGAGAAATGTTCTCAGAGAGGCGAGAGACGCAGAAAAAGTAGACAACTTTCTAGGTAGGGCAAGCACAGCTATGAGTAGTCATCTTGGGTATTAATAAACTGCTTCAGCTGTATTCAGTCCTTTATTATTGGATCACTCCAGGTTTCGTGGTACTAAAAGGTACATCTTCAGGTGAACATACAACTCAAACATTAGAGCGGAAAAACTAGGAAACTTTTTAGCCAGCATTCATTGTCGGCCACCTGAAAATGTGGCTTTCAGTGCCACGAAACCAGTAGTGATGCGATAGTAAAGGACTAAATACAGCTGAAGCGATTTTTTAATACCCAGTGCAGAAGAACTAGTTGGGCAGGTGCGGCTGGGCCGCTTATCTTACGGTCGCACAGCCCGTATGCCAGCCGGCAGCCAACAGCGAGCTCATACGGGTGCGAGGAACGTGTCTGCTGCATCATGGCAATCGCTCGTCTTCCGGCGAGTTGCCTACGCCGTTCTGCACTACCAGGTCCCCATTGCCGAAACCGGGAGGACACGAATACTCAGAGGTTTCTGGAGGTTATCTGTCTGCATGTACATCGACAATGAAGCGCCAGAGAAACTGGTATAGGCATGCGTACTCAAATACATAGATATCTGAACAGGCATATTACGGGGCTGCAGTCGGCAACGGCTATATAAGCCAACAAGTGTCTGGAGCAATTGTTAGATCGGTTACTGCTGCTACAATTGCAGGTTATCAAGATTTAAGTGAGTTCGAACGTGGAGTTATAGTCGGTGCACGAGCGCTGGGACACAGAATCTCTGAGGTAGTGATGAAGTGGGGTTTTTCCCATACGACCACTTCACGAGTGCCGAGTGTACCGGGAATATCAGGAATCCGGTAAAACATCAAATCTCCGACATCGCTGCGACCGGAAAAACATCCTGCAAAAACAGGACCAACGACGACCGAAGAGAATCGTTCAACGCGACAGAAGTGCGACCTTTCCGCAAATTCCTGCAGATTTCAATGCTTGGCCATCAACAAGTGTCAGTTTGCGAACCATTCAACGAAACATAATCGATATGGGCTTTCGGAGCCGAAGGCCCACTCGTGTACCCTTGACGACTGCACGACACAAAGTCTTGCGCCTCACCTGGAACTGTCCACATCGACACTGGAAACATGTTGCCTGGTCGGACGAGTCTCGTTTCACATTGTATGGAGTGGATGGACGTGTATGGGTGGTATGGAGACAAGTTCATGAATCCATGGAGTCCGCATGTCAGCAGGGGACTGTTCAAGCTGGTGGAGGCTCTGTAGTGGAGTGGGGCGTGTTCTGTTGGAGTGACATGGGACTCATTATACGTCTAGATACGACTCTGACAGGTGAAACGTTACGTAGGCATCCTGTCTGATCACCGGCATCCGTTTATGTCCATTGTGCATATCGACGGACTTGGGCAATTCCAACAGGACAATGCGACACCCCACACGTCCAGAATTACAACAGAGTGGCTTCAGGAACGCTCTTCTGAGATTAAACACTTCCGCTGGCCACCTAACTCGCCACACATCGCCGGCCGGAGTGGCCGAGCGGTTCTAGGCGCACAGTCTGGAAATGCGCGACCGCTATGGCCGTAGGATCGAATCCTGCCTCGGGCATGGATGTGTGTGATGTCCTTTGGTTAGGTTTAAGTAGTTCTAAGTTCTAGGCGACTGATGACCTCAGCAGTTAAGTCCCATAGTGCTCAGAGCCATTTTTCCCCAGACATCAACATTACTGAGCATATCTGGGATTCCTTGCAACGTGCTGATCAGAAGAGATCCCCACCCCCTTGTACTCTTACCAATTTACAGGCACTACTGCAGGATTCATGGTGTCAGTTCCCTCCAGTACTACTTCCGACATTAGTCGAGTCCATGCCACGTCGTGTTGCGGCACTTCTGAGTGCTCGCGGGGGCACTACACGATATTAGGTAGGTCTACCAGTCTCTTTGGCTCTTATATTTCACAAGCCATCATACGATGTGTGGCTGAGGACACTTCATGTACCGTTGTCAGCTCTCGTGTTTCTCATTCCAGTCGCCAATGGTGCGCGGGATAGTGGTGAGCTTCAGCATGAGAGCGAATCTCTCTGCTTTTACCATCACGGTCATTTTGCGAAGAAGGACTTCTCGGTCACTCTCCTAGGAGCGGACGCTCTCGGAATTTTTAACGGTAAAGCACACCTTGGTGCATTACGCCTGTCTTGTTGCGTTAGCCACTGGAATTGGAAGAGCATTCCGAACACGCTTCAGCACTCACTAAATTTACAAGTTAGGATGCGAGAATTCTTTTCTTTATGTCTTCTCTATTTCCTCTAGCACTCCTTCCAGGTAATGGTGTCAAAGTAGAGAGCTGAAAACAAATAAGTCACTAGATCCCGATAGAATCCCAGTTCGGTTTTACAAAGACTACTCTAGGGCACTGGACCCTTACGTAGCTTGCATTAATCTCGAATCTCTCATCCAGCGCAAATTCTCAATCGACTGGGAAAAGCGCAGGTGATTCCTGTATATAAGAAGAGTAAAAGAACGGACTCGCAAAATTATAGACCAGTATCCTTAAAATCGGTTTGTTGTAGGATTCCAGAACATATTCTCAGTTCGAATATAACAAATTTCCCAGAGACCGAAAAGCTTATGTCAACGAATCAGCACGGTTTTCGACAGCATCGCTCATGTGAAATTCAGCTTGACCTTTTCTCACACTATATACTGCTAACTACGGATGCAGGGTAAAAGGTAGATTCAATATTCTTAGATATTCGAAAAGCATTTGACACGTACTCCACTGCAAACTGTTAACGAAGGTACAACCATATGGAATAGGTCCCAGACTGTGAGTGGCTCTAACATTTACTAAGTCATAGAATCCATTATGGTGTTCTCGACGGCGAGTGTTCAGAGACAAGGGTATCGTCGGGAGCGCGTCGGTGTGATAGGATCGCTGATATTTTCTTTATACATAAATGATCTGCTGAATAGGATAAGCAGCAATCTACGGTTGTTTGCTTATGATGCTACGGTGTATGGGCGGATGTCTACATCTACATCTACATCTACATCCATACTCCGCAAGCCACCTGACGGTGTGTGGCGGAGGTTACTTTGAGTACCTCTATCGGTTCTCTCTTCTATTCCAGTCTCGTATCGTTCGTGGAAAGGAGGATTGTCGGTATGCTTCTGTGTGGGCTCTAATTTCTCTGATTTTATCCTCATGGTCTCTTCGCGAGATATACGTAGGAGGCAGCAATATACTGCTTGACTCCTCGGTGAAGGTATGTTCTCGAAACTTTAACAAAAGCCCGTACCGAGCTACTAAGCGTCTCTCCTGCAGAGTCTTCCACTGGAGTTTATCTATCATCTCCGTAACGCTTTCGCGATTACTAAATGATCCTGCAACGAAGCGCGCTGCTCTCCGTTGGATCTTCTCTATCTCTTCTATCAACACTATCTGGTACGAATCCCTTACTGCTGAGCAGTATTCAAGCAGTGGGCGAACAAGCGTACTGTAACCTACTTCCCTTGTTTTCGGATTGCATTTCCTTAGAATTCTTCCAATGAATCTCAGTCTGTTATCTGCTTTACCGACGATCAACTTTATATGATCATTCCATTTTAAATCACTCCTAATGCGTACTCCCAGATAATTTATGGAATTAACTGCTTCCAGTTGCTGACCTGCTATTTTGTAGCTAAATGATAAGGGATCTATCTTTCTATGTATTCGCAGCACGTTACACTCGTCTACATTGAGATTCAATTGCCATTCCCTGCACCATGCGTCAATTCGCTGCAGATCATCCTGCATTTCAGTACAATTGTCCATTGTTACAACCTCTCGATACACCACAGCATCATCTGCAAAAAGCCTCAGTGAACTTCCGATGTCATCCACAAGGTCATTTATGTATATTGTGAATAGCAACGGTCCTATGGCACTCCCCTGCGGCACACCTGAAATCACTCTTACTTCGGAAGACCTCTCCACTGAGAATGACATGCTGCGTTCTGTTATATAGGAACTCTTCAATCCAATCACGCAATTGGTCTGATAGTCCATATGCTCTTACTTTGTTCTTTAAACGACTGTGGGGAACTGTATCGAACGCCTTGCGGAAGTCAAGAAACACGGCATCTACCTGGGAACCCGTGTCTATGGCCCTCTGAGTCTCGTGGACGAAAAGCGCGAGCTGGGTTTCACACGACCGTCTTTTTCGAAACCCATGCTGATTCCTACAGAGTAGATTTCTAGTCTCCAGAAAAGTCGAAAGTCTAAAGTGACTGACTGTGGTACGATAAAAGATGATTTGGACAAAATTTCTAATTGGTGTAATGAATGGCACCTGACTCTACGTGTAGAAAAATGTAAGGTAATGTGAATGACTAGGAAAAACAAACCCGTAATGTTGGAATATAGCATTATTAGTGTCCTGCTCGACACGGTCATGTCGTTTAAGTATCTAGGCGTAACGCTGGAAAGCGATATGTAATGGAAGGAGCATGTGAGTATTACGCTAGGGAAGGAGAATGGTCGACTTCGGTTTTTCGGAGGGTTTTAGAAAAGTGTTGGAGATCCCACATAGGACGCTAGTGCGACCTATTCTTGAGTACTGGTCGAGTGTTTGAGACACGCACCGGGTCGAATTAATGGAACACGTTGAAGCAATTCAGAGGCGGGCTGCTAGGTTTGTTACCGACCGGTTCGAACAACACGTAAGTGTTACGGAGATTCTTCGGGAACTCAAATGGGAATCCCTGGAGGGAAGGAGACGTAATCTGCCCCCTCCTTCCTTCTTCCAGCTATTGTCCACATTAAACAATGCGCAGTACAAGTAATTAATAAGCAAAACCTTCATGAAGATTTTGAGAAGAGCGAAGATTACAGTAAACTTTCAAGTTTACCTAGCTTGTCATGTTGATACGGCTACAGTTCTTGTCTAGAGGTCTGAGTCTTGAAGCTGACAGTGTCTCACACCAGGCCCTCACGGTCGGTTTGAACTAAATAAATTTGAAGATTGTTGTTGAAAAATGGCTTTTCTATGTAAATACAATTTTCTCACGTTTTATTATATCGTACAGTCTTTTGAGGCTTCCATTAACCAAGACGAAATTACATTGTCCGCACCTATTAAACAAAAATACGTCCGATCAAATCTGAGGCAAGCTTACGACTCTCTCACACTGCGGAAAGACGATATTCCAAACGGTTTACAATTTTTCTTAACAAATGAATTCCTACTGGCTTTCTATACATTACTAATATCGAATATTATTATTTAAATGAATCCGCATATAAACATAGTAAACAGTACGGGATTACGCTAATTAATAATAGAAATGTTAAGTGTGTAAATATTTCGTAATTTCAAATAATTCTAAAAAAAAAAAATTAACTGTACATTTAGAGCTAGTACTTATCGATTTAACATCTAAACTAAAATATTTTATAAAGTAATTCCTTTTCATAACTTTTAGCTTGAAACATAACGTGCTGTGTATAAAATTATGTGAAAGTTCTCAGAAAAGCAACTGAGATAATACTGACCTGTCCAAAATTCGAAAAATAGTACTGGTATCGACTACTACTGTTGAGGAATAGTAATGCTAGAGCAGGATGTCCCGTTACAAAAGCTACTGAGAAAGTTTAGAGATCCGACTATTGAAGCTGAGTGCGCAATCCTACTGCCGTCAACATACATTTCGCGTAGGGACCACAAAGATAAGACACGAGAAGTTGGGGCTGATACGGAGATATATAGACAGTCATTTTCCATCGCTCTATCTGCGAGTAGGACAGGTAAAAAAACTACTGGTAATGGTAGAGAGTACCCTTCGCTACGTACAGTACGGTGGCTTGCGGAGTGTGTAGATGTAGATGTAGCTGTAGCTATAGCTATAGCAATACTCAAGTATCAGTCCGTTCGACTTTAAATCGTGATGGACTGCCAGATATATGTTGGATGTAGCTGTTTCCACTTACTCTTCAAGAACTGTGTTATCAAACAATAACTGGTCTTTACCCCTATGTATACGCAATACGTCACTTTTACGTTGACGGCTAACTGCAAATCCCTGCACCGGCTGTCGATTCTTTGCAAGTCTTCCTAGTTTCGCTATTGTTTTAGGGCTCTGAGATTTGTTTTTAAGTATACAACACCCTCTAATAGCATCACGGACTGATTAACCTCTTGTGGTTGGGAGTCACAGTCACGCACAATTCCGTAAATGACATCGTAGTCGCATTTGGCTGCGGATGTTATTTGTTTGCTCTATTGCAATTTCAAGTGGTACAACGGTGCTTTAGCAAATGTCAGAATCTAACAATCTTCTACCATATCTTGTATCCTTATGTTCTGTCTTTTTACATTAATAACACCAAATCATTCATCGTGTACACCCTTTACATGTAGTGATTACATGTAACTTTGCTTTTACAGATAGTGACATTTGAACTAACTATGGCTGAAACTAATCGAAACGTTCGAGAGCTATACTTACATATCACCGCTTCCTACAGCCACCGCCAACCAAATGAGTTAAAGGATAATGGGAGTGTCACCAAATTAGCGTAGAAGTGCCTAAAATTATAGATTAGATACTAATACACTTCCTTATCAAATATTTTTACACGTCACCGCTTCAAATCCTCTACCCGTCCTTGGTGGTGCCAGGAGTTGCAATAATATAGCTTTCCAGCTTATGTATGTATCCAGTTACGACCGCTCCAGGCGTTCCAGATTTAAGCTTACCTATCCACCCCCCCCCCCCCCCTCTACCCCCCCTCTTCATCAAACTGGACGGCTACTTGTCTTACCCGCAAAGTACTTTATCTTAGAAAGTAAGTCATCTGTGTAATCATTTCCAGGATTTTCCTAATCCCATAGTTTCTTTTCCAAACAATAACTTAGGTGTGTGTCATGGTTGTGCAATTATTACAAGCGTTTAAAAATTATTCTTTATGTGTCATACCGATTTTCTACCGTAAATGTCGTAAAAACTATCACCAATCAGTCCACTGACTCCTAAAACTGTGGATTCGACGCTCAAACATTTCGTTTCAATTTATGTTTACATTTCAGACCCCAGTCACCGATCGAGGTGGCGCAGTGGTCAGCGCACTGGACTCGCATTCGGGAGGACGACGGTTCAAACCCGCGTCCGGCCATCCTGATTTAGGTTTTCTGTGATTTCCCTAAATCGCTTTAGGCAAATGCCAGGATGGTTCCTTTGAACGGCCACCGCCGACTTCGTTCCCTATCAATCTCCAATGAAATGGGATCGATGACCTCGCTGTTTGGTCCCCTCCCCAAAATCAACCAACCACCCAACCAACCAAAGCCCACTCACCCATAAGGTTGCAATAACTGTTTTATCCCAATAACATTTTTTCCCTGATACTAAGTCATACACAGGGTGTTAAAAAGTATTACCTATTTTTAGAGACGTAAACCACGAAACATATTTCTGGTGAATATGGGCTCTAAAATGCATAAGAGCTGTGGGTATTTGATCATATTTGCTACTGTGAAACACATCTCTCCAACCGCAAGCTCATTGCTATTACGAACGACCTACATAATGCAGAAGACAAATGAGAACACATTTTTGTGTTATCCTGCGTTCTGGATATTTTTGAGCAAATAGGAGACTAGCTCGATATTTGCCCAGTTGCCAGACCGCTACAGAAGATCATCTCTGCTATTTCCCGTGTGGAATAATAGGCTTCCGTTGTGCTGATAGCTGTAAAAATGAAATTACACTGTAAAAGCATTTTACAAACTTACCAAAACACAAACTGGTTCGATTATTAATAATTCGATTATAACTCACGTGCGTGCTGCACTTAAGTGGAACTGTGAATGCAGTTTGCAGTAACAGTACTAACAGGTTTAACGGAATGCGTCCTTATTTGCTTTTTGCGTTCTGTAGGTCATTCGTAATAGCAAATAACCTGCAGTAGAAGAGATGTGTCTCATAGTAGCAAATATCAACAAGTATTGATAACTCTTAACCCTTTGAGTCTCACCAATGTTACAAAATACTCAGTTTTAAAATTTTTCATATTCTTAACCTTTATGATCATAGTAAACAACGAATACAAAAAGAAATTGGCGAAAACTAAACACGCAGTTGTTTTAAGAAGGTAATCTCACTTTGGAATATAATTTTAAAATGTTTCACAAAATTAACATTTTCTATCATAGTAAGCTACGAATATATGAAAAACTTGGCAAAAAGTAAACGATCAACTGTTTTAAGGAGTTGGTTTCACTTCAGAACCACTAGGACACACAGTTTTCAACCACTCATTTTTATGAGATATGTTTATGCATGTATATCAACGCCTGTATGCAGATAGGGGTATTCATTTCATTGTAATTTCATTCTAACGAGCTGCATGGTCATGGACATGTCCGAAAGAACAGATACGATCTATTTGACCATCTTCTTCTGTGCGGACGCACAAGCAGTGCCAGAACTCTTACGGGAATCGGCAACACGCCGCGAGTAATGAGTATAATGGGCAGGGGCACAATGAATATAGTGCGGGACAATAAGTTAGGAATGTGAGTCTCACAGGAGTCGTGCCAGAGATAAATCCCTGCAGTCGCACTATCCTCTGTGTCCTCGGTGGCTCAGAATCGATAGAGCGTCTGCCTTGTAAGCAGGGGATCCCGGGTTCGAGTCCCGGTCGGGGCACACATTTTCAACTGTCCTCATTGACTTATATCAACACCTGTATGCAGCTAGGGGTATTCATTTCATTGTAATTTCATGTTTAAACAAATTCTTATTTTTCTTAGACAGTCCCGCATCTCAAAACTCCATGAACTCATAATGCCTAAAATAAATTACAGTCATAAATATCGAGCAATAATGAGCTTCAAATTATAACAAATATTGTGTGAAGACTATATATTGCCCCAGTGGTTTTATTTCGAAGCCATTCATAAAATCAGTAGTACAAACTCGAATTTACGTTACAGTGACGTTAGATATAGCCTGCCTTCTTACTCTGTCAATGGTCTCTTCAACATGGGCACTTTAAAAAAGCACACGTCACAATCTCCTACAGTCAAATAACACAAGTTCAGCGCCGACTGTTTCTTTGAACTCTATGACTGTTACATTACATTCGTAGAAGCACCTCAGTATACCACTAGATATCTTGCAACATCATCGGTGGTTTCAAACTAAAGGCAATGGTATTTAAAAATCATAACAATAAAGTGGTGAGTTCAGGAAGAAACCACTGGTACTCAAAGGAATAAATTATGCATTTTAGAGCGCATGTTTACCGGGCAGTTTTTCTTCCTTTTGTCCATACTATCACCTCTCAAAATATGGAATATTTTTTAATACGCTGTGTGTACCCTGTGAATGAAATTACTCCAGAAGTTGCATGTCACCACTTTACCACTCCATCCAAGAAGTATATGGATGCTAAGGATGCCTTACCCACAGAGTAATTATCTAATGGTACTGAGTTACATGCGTACCAAGCTCATTTGAAATTGCCCCACGAGTTCCAGATATGTCCTGGAAAACACACACACATCCGTAAGTGAGGACACCAGACAGAATGCGTACCATTAAAAAGCTCTTTAAATGGTCGCAACCCATTTTGTTTACGCACGAGGCATGTGTAACTATGAAGTGCCAAACGGAGACGTGCAGATTACAACTTCTGACGACTCGTTGGCACACAGAACATGGCCACGTGCATCCTCAGATGGCCACGCATGTACTACACGCATGCGACGTTTTCTCTGGCATGGCTATGGCTCACAGTCGCAAAGCCTCCAGAGCTCTCGCCACACGCAGCACCACGCGCTCACGAACACTTTTCCCAGTGAAAGTCCATTGCTGCACGGATTAAACGGTACATCTCCCTCCAACCACGTGGCTTCAGCTGCCACGGAAATCCATTTCCCTGCCCGAGCTTCGGCCAGCATTAGGATTGTAACAAAAAAATACTTTCTTCACTTCATTAGAGAACATCAAAGAAGCTCCCTTTTCCTTTTCGTTAAAAAAAAGGAAATCTGTTTACAATACACTGAAAAAGGAAAAGCAACAGCTACCGATTACTTCCTGCCAACTGCCATGATCCATAAAGTCGCAACCCTGAGTACTGTGTTGCTCTACCTCATAAGCAGCTCCGTTGTTGTGGTCACGGACCGGCCAGTCGGCTCCGACCGACCGCCATGTCATCCATCAACCAATGGCGTCACTTGTTTGTGGTGTGGAGGAGTGTACGATAAGCACACCGCTCTATTGACCATTAGGTTAGCGGGTCTGGAGCCGTTCGAACAGCTCCTCAATTGGCATCAGGAGACTGAGGGGCCCTGGCCTAGTCCTCCCTCCACCGGAAATTGAACCTGGGTCCTCCGCGCGATAGCCATCATGTTGATACCACGTAACGTCGTCTCTAGCCTTCACAGTAGCCTCAGTTCGACAACGTAGTCCTATTTTTCTTCATGCGTATCAAATCCAATTCACTCCACTAATTGATAATCAGTTCCCGTACAAGTTTCTACGTTTCACCCGCTGTTCCAGACAGTCCCAGAAATTTTCTATGTGGTTAAGACTAGAAGATGTGGACAAAAAAAGGTGTTGTTCAAACCACGAACGTATGCGTTCGCGCTTATGATCATTGCTTTTACCATCCTGGAAGGCGGGAGATGGTGTGTCCGTCATGAAAAAAAAATGGTTCAAATGGCTCTGAGCACTATGGGACTTAACATCTGTGGTCATCAGTACCCTAGAACTTAGAACTACTTAAACCTAACTAACCTAAGGACATCACACACATCCATGCCCGAGGCAGGATTCGAACCTGCGACCGTAGCAGTCGCGCGGTTCTGGACTGAGCGCCTAGAACCGCTAGACCACCGCGGCCGGCTCCGTCATGAAGCTGTAGAAGTCATTTACTTACAAATGGCAAAACGTGGTCGTCGGGAAATATCCTTGTTGGTGTCTTGAATAACAGGCGCCGCTGTAAATTTTCATTTCTGTATTCTTTTATTCAATTCTATGTACATTGTAACTATGCGTTATTGATGGCTAAATTGAGTTACTGCTCGGAAGGCCAAAATATAAAAGTTACAGTCGCTTGGCTGCCCTTGTAAATAATTTATTTAACGACCGATTTCATAGCTTATAAGTCACATCATGATGTTAGATCTGCTCAATTAGAAAAAGCGTTCGCTACTGTTGTGATCCATTATAGCTACATACGAAAGGGTAATTTCTTTCATGACATTAAATTTGCGACATGGACGCGACCGAACATTCTTTGTCTATGGATAAATGACACAATTAGCGGATTGTCAGTAAGTAGAAATTAGGGGTGCACGATTCCTCAATCATGCCTCAAATACTTTTTTAAAAAGCTGTTAGAATCTTCAAGAAATATTCGCCCAACTTAATGTGTCATAAAACCAATAAAGGGCTGGAACATACAGTGAAAAATAAGAACATCTACCATGAACCCGGGGAGGATGGCAGTAGGCCAGATATAAGCGGTCAACCATTACATCCCGGATCACACTCCATCAAAGTGCCCATAAATTAATAAGAAAGAGTGCAGGAATAATCGATAAGAACCCACTTGGTATTAAAAACAGCATAAAAACGATATCTGACAGGGGAATTTTGTATGCTGATGAAAGTGGCATACAATAAATAAAGCAGCCTGCAGTGCATGGAGATGAAATCGAGAGAATGCTGAGCTAAGTACTGAGCGAGAAGTCGTGTTCAGTGATGGAAACCAGGATCGCGGATATGGGACAATATGAGCTGCAGAAATATTCGCGTGGCGTGATCGCATCCACATACAAAAAATGTTAAAATCCTGCCCCGAATAACATAGAGTAACCGTAATAGAACAATTATACGTGACAAAGAATTATGAGCAGGAATTAATACAATTTTTGGTATGTTAATTAAGCACCTGGTGAAAATCAAGTAGGCGGAAATCAGTAGCAGCATGTGGAACGTATAACATTATTATTTGAGGGGTTCTTACTTAAGCATATTGTGAGAAATAAATGATAAGTAAGCGACACATAATTGACCATTTTAGAGAAGAAAGATGGCATGCTGTTTCAATAGTAATGGCATCTCAAAAAATCCTTTTTTATGTTATAAAATCTGTGTATACCGAAATCCAGACAATAAGCGATAAAGTAATGTATACTGAGGCAATAAAAACACACAGTCATTAGTGCAATGCTAAAGAAACAGATAATCTTATCTGAAGTATTTGTTTAAAAAATTAAAGTTATCCAGAATGTTAAGACGACGTAGTTCCATTTGCAAGTTTAGCGTCTGGTCTGGAGACTGTTTTAACGGACTTCATAATTTCCACTTCCTCAAGGACGTTAAGTGTGTTCCCCTTACTTTCTCGATGTAAAATGGACAAATTTGAGGCTGGATCATTTGCCGTATGCCCTTGTTTCCGGAAGTGGGCATGTAACGATCTACAACCCTAACCAGTAAGATATGCTTTGAATCTAATACTGAAACATCTACCAGTCTGCCCTGCACAACACTGAATAATCTCTTCAGTCATTTCTTCACACGTCTGTTGCATTGAATTTAGTATTTGTAGGCTGCTCTACTTTGTTTTCCCCGCGGCTGTCAGCCAGTTTTTTCCTGGATAGTACCAAAATAAGGGATCTTGTGACATGTACGTGCTTTTTTTATCGTCCGTTTTCCTAGTGTAGTAGATGGAATAATGGTCTTTTTTTATACTTACCGATACTAAGTTTAAAGTCATCCACAGCTTTTTATCAGAGTCATTTTCAAGGTGAATGTAAAGAATAACTTGTACTTTTATTCGAAGGATTCCTTGGGCATGGATACAGAATGGACTCTATGTAAGAGGGACCTAGAGGCGACTTTCTTATACTGAATAAGGTGACATATTTTCTAAGGATGACTGCATAAGTTGTTGTCGTTTTACTGGAAACCTCTAAGGTCACCTAACCACCATTTAAACCAATATTGAGATGTAAATGAGAGAGCTTCCCGCGTTTGCTATATTGCACGGGATGTTGGATGTTATCAAGGAGCCCGGTAATATCCTCAATGAACAAGATGCACTGTCCTTGTGTACCACTATACAATAAAACCAGGTTATCCACCTATCTAAACCCAGGCGATGACTGTTGATGTGAGCAGGGAACTGAATGATAGCATCGTATACAAGAAGACACACCAGTGGTGACCCCATGCCAAGGCCCAGTTTTTATATAGAAATATCATCGCCAAATCGGAAATAATTAAATCTCAATTAAATATCAAAGCTTGAGAATGTCATTAATTGCACTGTCAGATCAACTAATACTTGTTTTTAAATTATAGGCTACCATTTCTTGAACCTGGTCCGTGGTAATATCCGTGTAACTATTTCTGTCATTCAAGGTGACCGTTTGTGTTCCTGGTGGTATACTTGAAGTGGAAAGATTCTCTATTAGATGCTATTTGTTACGGATGCTATAGGTAACCGGATGTTGGAAATATTGGTTTATGTACCTGGATAAAAGCTTCTCAATATACCGCTCCAAACGTTCACTATGGTTCTCACTGGATGATTTTGTTTGCAGAACTTAATAGTTGCTCGGACCTTTGGAGCTGAAGGATTCATCAATATGATACTCTTTTTTGTGGGCGATTCTGGGAAAGATGTAGTAGCTGTAAGCGCCTCGTTTGGACTAGCAGAAAATCTGTTGTTCGGGCTCGTACCATTCTCCAAGAAAATTATGGAGTTTATCAACATATTGCATCTCCGACAGAACACTGTATTTTCTATCAGATTGTACGAGGGGCGTTCAATAAGCAATGCAACACACATTTTTTTCTCAGCCAATTTCGGATGAAAAAATGCGAAATTTCTTGTTTGACTTCGTGGAATATTCCCGCTTCAGACGATTTAGTTTAGTGAAGTTCCGACAGGTGGTGCACTATACGTAACCTTCAAAATGGCGTCTGTAACAGAGGTGCGTTCCAAGCAGAGAGCTGTCATTTGGTTTCTTTGACGGAAAACCAGAGCATCGCAAATATTCATAGACGCTTGCAGAATGCCTACGGAGACGTGGCAGCGAACAAAAGCACGGTGAATCGCCGGGCGAAGCGTCTGCCATCATTGCAACAAGGTCGCTCAAACCTGTCCGATCTCCAGCGTGCCGGCCTCCAATGTTGGAACGCGTGGATAGTCATTCGAGGTGATCGACGGATCATAATCAAACGCCTAACTGCTCAAGTGGTTGTCTCTGTTCGTAGTGCTGACACACTCCTCCACCAGTTGGCGTACTCAAAGGTCTGTGCCCGCTGAATTCCAGAACACCATAAAAAGCAACGAAGGACCATCTGTGCGGAAATGCTTGCGCGTTACGAGGCTGATCGTGATAATTTTTTGTCTATCACCGTCACAGGCTCCGACGACGACCAGTAGAGTGGTACCAGCGGGCATACGGTTCGGCCCAGTAGGGTGGCGTAAGGCCGTCACACTGAACGGAGATGATGTTGAAAAATAGGGTTTTATAGCCAGAAGGCTGGAGAATAATGTGGCGTATTGGAGTCCTGAATAAAACCAACTTGCTTTCAGAAAAAAATCATTGCATTAATTATTGAACGACCCTCGTACATACACTATATGATCAAAAGTATCCGGACACCCCCAAAAACATACTTTTTTCATAATAGGCGTGTTGTGCTGCCACCTACTGCCAGGTACTCCATATCAGCGGCCTCAGTAGTCATTAGACATCGTGGGAAACAGAATGGAGCGCTCCGCGGAACTCACGGATTTCGAATGTTTTTATGTACATGACGCTTCTTCTTGTAAGAGCTCATTATGTCAATAACTAGCATCTGTGTAAGTCCCGCGTAATTTTTTACGTGATTGCGACTGTCATTTGTCAGCTTATGGTGGCTTAAGAAGCCGAAAGATAGTATGTGAATAAATCCATACGTACTACTAAAATGTGTGTGTTCATCTCCTCCTAAACCACTGGACCGATATCAGCCAAACTTGGTACACGTATACCTTACCGTCACGCGGCAATCACTGTGGTTGTAAGAACCACCTACCTATCAGAAGGGTGGGGGTGGGGGTGAAAAAGAAGCGTAGTCCACGACGTGTGATTTTCCAGACTTTATTCATACAGTATTTGAGAATAGGAGCACTTAGCGATTTGCGACGAACTTTCAGACCTTCGCGATTTTTTTTCTCCCTAACAGACCCTACAAAATGCTGAAAGGAAGAATGTTTATCGCTTGCTACTTTTTCGCTGTTCGCGAAGTAAAAGTACCGCACGAGACATGACGTTATAATTTAGTACTTCTACCAACTGTATTCGAGACCCAATTTACAGACAGTGTGCACGTATACCACAGAATGTAAGTGTAAACTTGTATCACTGCGCGATAAATTTATTACTTCTTTGCTACAATTCTTTTCATAATAAATTTCTCAGACGGTTTCCACGTATACCAGCTGGATTTTCCTACAGTATTATATAATTGTGCGACACATAGTTCAGGAGGTACAGCCTCATATTAAGCACAAGGTCAGAAGCTGTGTGGTACGGGCGTGAATACGCAACTGTAAATAAATGCCTGGTCTACGCCAGGTTTCTCTGCTACTAAATAAGAAGCAGACTGAATAATAAGCAGGCTGAAACTGTGTGCCAGACAGGGACTCGAAACTGGGATGTTTGCCTGTCGTGAGCAAGTATCTTACCGATTGAGCTACCCTATCACGAGCCGCGCCCCCTCCCCCCCCCCCCGCCCCCCCTCAAGGCTCTCCTTCCTACAGTACCTCGTCTTCTACCTTCAAAACATCACAGAAGCTCTCCTGTGAAACCTGCAGGACTACCACCCTTTTCTGCCAAGGCTGGCGTTCTCGGATGACAAGCGCAAATGTGAAGGGGTTAAGATGAGTTAGGTACACAACAAGGCGGTCCTCCCTTGCGGTGGTCAGAGGTGGTGGACCGGAGCCTTGATGACGCGTACGTCTACACTTACGTTCCCGTTCAGTCCAACATCAGGACACTGACATCCGAATGCTCTACAAATCTGGATAGTCCACGATTCGACCAGACGGTCATATGCCACAACGAAGCCTCTTTCAAATACCGTCAGGTGCTGATAATGCTGTCTCACAAGCGTACACGTCATCTGAGTTTCCTTCACAGTGACCAGTCAAATCCTGACGTTGTTCGCTCCCCTGATATACACTACCAGGACTGGCAATAACACTAAACATGAACAACAAAAATGGTTCAAATGGCTCTGAGCAAGATAGGACTTAACATATGAGGTCATCAGTCCCCTAGAACTTAGAACTACTTAAACCTAACTAACCTAAGGACATCACACACATCCATGCCCGAGGCAGGATTCGAACCTGCGGCCGTAGCGGTCGCGCGGTTCCAGACTGTAGCGCCTAGAACCGCTCGGCCACACTGGCCAGCCATGAACAACACTAATGTACTCCAGAGTCCGTTCCACCTATCATTCGCCTCTAACATTTTCATGACCTCTGATAGTAAGTACATGTACAGCTACGAAGTTATATTAACATCTGACCACGTCTTCTGTGAGTTCCACTTTTTGTCAGATAGTGTCCAGTACTTGCATGGATTTGCAAACGATAAGGATTTCAGCACAACTGTACAAAGTAGTTGGTAGTAACACCATCTACATTCTGTATATAAAGGAAGATAAAGCAGTAGATTGAATGTTGTTTGTTTGTGAGAAGATAGCACTTTGCTTCGTTTAACAAATAATAGGACTGCCATCTATTGAGCATGCGGTTTGGGTTCCTACGAAAATGGAATGCGACTGTGGAATAAATGGGTTGAGGAGGCCATACCTAATGCCTTTCAGAACTCAACGGCCCCAAGCGACTAGCGCCTGAGAGGACACACTATTGTTCAATTCTTCACTTGTCTGTGTAGCTATGTCACGTACCCTCTCAAGAAATGAGCTTGTTTGCACGCAGACAAGTGTCGACACAGATACTGCAGAATCTCAACCACCTTGCTCGATCGCCAAAGTCCCACACGCCAAGCACCTGAAAGGACACATCTATTGTTCTTTTGTTTGCTTAACTGTGCACCTACGTCTGTCGCCTTGTCAGGAAATGAGCTTGTTTGCAGGAAGACAGGTATCCACACGGACAGTGCGACGACGTCTTGAGCACCATGGACTGCCAGTATTACTACTATTGTTGCGGCTTCCCTTGACGTGGCAGCAGACAAGAAGGGCGCCGACATTGGTGCGTCCATCAACAACACTGCATATAATACAGGAGTGGCATCATGCCGTCTTTTCAGAAGACTCCCGTTTCTGTGCACAGTCTCACGATGGACATTGCAGCGGAGAGAGATGCACAAACAGTGGTGTGCATAACGATAATAAAGGAGACAGTATCTTCAGACGTATCTGTGTCTGGAGGTTGCTAGGACGGTAGTCCCCATCCTTCTGAGACACTTCCCTCTAAATTCAATCAATTATTAGCTAGTACTCTCCCCATCCGCCACCATCATCAACATTTGTGCCTAAAAACACTTTAGAAAGAAAATTAATTTTGTATGAATACTTTTATATAAAAAATTACAAAAGATAAATAGTATTTAGTTTTTGTAGGCGTTTTATTAAACCAAAAACTAATGAGTCAGTGACATAATTGCTGCAAATGTTTTTGGAGAATGATTAAGCAATTCTCAGTGCATTCCTGGTACATCTACAGCTCCTTCTCAAAGAGAAGCTAACTACACACATCGAGAATAGATACTTGTTACAAAACACGCCTCCTCTGCACCAATCCTCTACCTAGTGATACTTCCTTCACCCACACCCTGCATCCCCACTTAAAATCAGCTAAGTTAAAATGCGTTAACCATACTTACCGTCTGCAAGTCATTTGATTGTTGTACTCCTACACCTGAAGTGGTAGAAATTGAAAGACTTCATGCTCCCAGTGCTTTGTGACTGACCATTGACGCTGACAATAGTAACAATACTGTATGGGCACTACAGCATTACACAGTCATTGTTGTCTCATGCTGTCTATTTCGAGTTGTGAAGTGAACAACGAACCGATTTCTAGTTTATTTCTGAAACTATCTACAATTGGGAAAATAAATTCTCATATTTAAGCCTACCAGTATATCACGTATATATCTAAGTATATCATGTATATATCTGAATTTTATTATCATAGCTACATGGAAAATAGTACAAATTATATGTGTAGGGGGAGGACTATGTTAGGAAAATGATGTTTATACGTTCCTTTCACAAGCTGTAACGTCCACTACATTCTTCACTACATTCTGGCATGCATTAATGCTAGTATTTGAAAAAAAAATGTAATTCTTGGTAACTTGTGTTATCAGAATTATAGTCTTATGAAATAGTGATAATAGTAATGACCTTTTCAAAGTAATTCACTTTCGTGAACGAAATACCGTTGAACCCATTTGTTTTTACCTCTCAAAAACTTTAATTTTACACTTCAATGGCTAATTACCAGTAGGCTGGGAACCTCTCTCTTAGGAGAACTCATTTTGCCGGATTTCTCGTAATTCGGACAGCAAGAATCACAATTTTGGCGTCATAAGACCTATGGCTTCAAAGCCACTGTGACGTTTTCAACACAATAGCACAAAACCGCATCTTGCCCCTGTTGTCTTGACATACATCGGTACAGTTTGGAAATCTGTGGTAAGTTCCTATGGGACCAAACTGCTGAGGTCATCGGTCCGTAGACTTACACACTACTTAATCTAACTTACGCTAAGGACAACACACACGCCCATGCCCGGAGGAGGACTCGAAATTCCGACGGGGCCAGCCGCGCAAGTCGTGGTAAAGCGCCCGAGACTGCGCGGCTCTCGATACAGTGTATGTTCGACTGTTGCTACAGTCAGCAAGTTCTGCAGATCTCTCACCTATTGTAAACACCTGGTCAACGATTGCGGAGAGTGGCACCGACCACTTGCCAGACACTACGTTTGATGAACTCTGGCACAGGGTTCACAAAGCATGCCATTCTCCTGGAAACTGTACTTAAATTCTCAAGGTAATATATAAGTTACATTTACTAGTACACACATCAAAAAAGTTTTGCATCACCGCAGTTCCCAGAACTCCTGAAAATAGACGTTGACTGTGGACGTTGTATCACAGACACAGTCCCTTTGACTGTTCAGAGATGTCACTTAATGCGCCCAACGTTGTAAACAACGATGCATGAGCAGCGGCTATCAGACGGAGGGGGTCCGACAGCTGATCAGTTCCAATCATTCCACCGGGAAGGAGGTACACGGCTCGTGTTGTCTGTAGTTCAACCATGCCTAGACGGTCAATACCGCGGTTCGGTCGCGTCCGCATTGTTACTTTGTACCAGGAAGCGCTCTCAACAAGGGAAGTGTCCACGCGTCTCGGAGTGAACCAAATCGATGTTGTTCGGACATGGAGGAGATACAGAGAGACAGGACCTGTCGATGACATTGCTCGCTCAGGCAGCCCAGGGATACTGCTGCAGTGGATAACCGCTGCCTATGGATTAAGGCTCGGAGGAACCCTGAGAGCAACGGCACCATGTTGAATAATGCTTTTCGTGCGGCCACAGGACGCCTTGTTACGACTCAAACAGTGCGCGATAACCTGCATGATACGCAACTTCATTCCCGAAATCCATGGTGAGGTCTATCTTTGCAACCACGACACCATGCAGCGCGGTACAAATGGACCCAACAACATGCCGAATGGACTGCTCAGGAATGGCATCAAGTTCCCTTCACCGATGAGTGTCGCATATGCCTTCAACCAGAGAATCGTCGGAGATGTGTTTGGAGGCAACCCGATCAGGCTGAACGCCTTAGACACACTGTCCATCGAATGCAGCAAGGTGGAGGTTCGCTGCTATTTTGGGGTGGCATTATGTGGGGCCGACCTACGCCGCTGGTGGACATGGAAGGCGCCGTAACAGCTGTACGATATGTGAATGCCATCCTGCGACCGATAGTGCAACCATATAGGCAGAAAATTGGCGAGGCATTCGTCTTCACGGGCGAAAATTCGTGCCCCCATTGTGCACATCTTGTGAATGACTTCCTTCAGGATAACGACATCGCTCGACTAGAGTGGCCAGCATGTTCTCTAGACATGAACGCTATCGAACATGCCTGGGATATATTGAAAAGTGCTGTTTATGGACGACGTGACCTACCAACCAATCTGAGGGATTTACACCGAATTGCCGTTGAGGAGTGGGACAATCTTGAGCAACAGTGCCTTGATTAACTTGTGGATAGTATGCCACGACGAATATAGGCATACATCAATGCAAGAGGACGAACTACCGGGTATTAGAGGTACCGGTGTGTACAGCAATCTGAACCACAACGTCTGAAGGTCTGGTTATATGGTGGTACGGCATGCAATGTGTGGTTTTCATGAGTAATAAAAAGGGCAGAAATGATGTTTGTGTTGATCTCTGCGCCAATTTTCTGTACAGGTTCCGGAACTCTCGGAACCGAGGTGATGCAAAACTTTTTTGATATGTGTATTTTGCCTTTTTGGTAATGTGAAGTTGAACTATTGATTAGACAAACAGTTAAGTTCATATTTAAGTTCTTAAGTAATCTGGTAATTCTTGAAAAGCGGTCAGCAATGCAAAAGTTAATCAGAAATGCAACATTAAACTGTGAACTTCAATGCTCGTGGCGAAAGTACGTTCTATTTCTTTAAATTTAAGGAAACTGTCCTGTTAGCAATAATAGAAGCAGTCTGCCTGCGAGAAAAAAAATGGTACAGAAATAACTACCAAAAATGCCGTGTCTGAAAAGTTTGTTACTATTGAAATTTTAACTGTACCACACGTAAATTACAGATGACCTACCTGTTTGCACAATGAAAAAATGCAGTGCTGCTGCTATCTCCAAAGTACTGCAGCTGCTGCTGCTATGGTAGTTGAAAAATAAAAATTCAAACTATTTGCAACGGGATGTGCAATATTTGCTTTAAACTATAGAAACTTCGTCACAATTTCTGTGCTAATAAATCTCATTACTGCACTGAACATGGTCAGTTAAAATTCTGTTAATGAGAAACTCGGGAAAGCAAAATTATATATGTGAAACTTGAAATAAAGAGACAAATGCTGATTGATGGAAAAACAATAAAGTAACTGTATTAACACAACTTTACATCACTAAGACAAAATATTTTTACCTAAAATATTAAAAATTCGCTTTACATTAGCAGTGGAAAAACCTGAACAAATATCTTTACTTTCTTAAAAACACGAATCCTATCCATCTTCGAAGAAAAGTCAGTAAACCACACATTGTTGAGCTATCATAAAAATTTCCATCTCCAAATCACTGACCAGAGTAATTACTACGCTTGGATCTCTCGGAAAATGCGTAATTACTGTACCTTTTGAAGTCTTCTAAATGAATTTATAAAATATCTCCCCATAAATGATAAATAACATAAGAAAATTATTGCCGGCGCACTTCACGACCTAAACACATCTTCCAAGATGCTACTCCAGCAGGTGTAAAAATGAATGTGCGCAACAGGAAATACTGAACGCGAAAATGAAGATTTGGCTCTGTCTGACTACCCCCTGAAGCAAACCTTAGCTCCTCCTCCTTGCTCTTTAACATATAAATTACAACATAAACATACATGAATAATTAAGGGAACTAGTAACTGCAAATGATAATTGCTGTTTCTACTTATACATTTATTGTGGATTCAAGCCCCTTTATATATTACAAATGTTTATACATCAATGTCCCTTGGACATAAAGAGATACAAATGGATTTCCTAACCAATATGATTGACCAATTGTCCAAATCTACCCCTTTTTATGGCTACGTGATCTAATATAAATAACGCGAGATGACTGACACCACCTACGTACCAAACACTAGAAGACACTACTTTCAAAGATGATCTACAGTGATGTGCAACCTCAGTGGAAACAAAATTTACGTGATCGCAGCTGTTTAGCTTTATAGCCCTAACAAGCCGAAGCAATCAGCAGTATCACCGTATGTACTGTGTCCGGTGCGTCGGAGAGTTGGTTCTCGTACACGTCTGCGATGGTGGAAGTACTCCACAAAATAAAAACTCATTCAAACAGTAGGACGGCAGATGGCGGTCCTCTGACTAGTATAATCTAATACTGTCTTCTCCTCTTTGTGTTCTACAGACGAGAAACGTGAACTCCCAGCCACAAGGACGGAGTTCAGATAACGTCTCTACGTGATCATAGGCAGAAGTAGGGCTCTCAATAAGTTCGCAACAGTACAGTGCCTAACCGTCTAACTATAAAATCTCCTGAGAGCAAAGACAGCAAGTCCGTCTGCACCAACAAAGCTGATACCGAGCAACCGTCAGACACAGGTGCTAAAAACGGAAAAACCTCATTCTCTCCACTGCTGGCTTCCCGGCAAAGCTCGGCTCCCCTCCCTCATAACTGCAGAAGGCGAATAATATTCTCTAAACCACGGAATATTCTCCCTCTCTACAGATTCTTCCGAACGCCGACCAATCATATTTTAGTCTTTTGTGGTCCAGCGTGGAAAGTTTGTGAGGAAATACATATCCCCATAAACTAGGAATACATACAATGGTACACTTCTCAGAGTACATATACTCAGAAATAACCCAGCCTGCGTGATTTCTGAGGTAACGTTTCCTCGTTCCTCTCTGCTGCGTCCAAGCTCTTCAGAGTTTTCCGAAGTATTATCCAGTTATCCTTACGCTCCCGCTACAATGCCGGCTGCCCGCCGATGTATTGTGCTTCAGCACTCACGTGCCCCGACCGTCCGTCTTGGCTACTTCCTGTGTCAAGCAGGATCAACACACATGTGCAGGCTTTTCCACATAGGGCTTGAGTTACGCCTGCTGTTTCATTTCCACTGGCGTTCCAACCTCTGCTAGTATAGCCCTTTCCATCCTGATAGAAAATTTCTTAAAACGTTGTCCCATATGTACGAATTACCATACATTATTACGTGTAGAATCAGGTAAAAATACTGAAAAAATTCGCACAGTGATAGTTTATTCAAGAAGTCACCAGAATTATCGTGCTACTCAAAATTGAAACATGTATAAAACGCAAGTAGCATTTCATGAAAGTGTCTAGACACCTTACACACCTTAAGTGAAAGATTCTCAGTCCAAAATGATGCAGGAATTTCCTTAAACTAATGAAATTTAGGAAAACAGAATGCATTTATCTCGGTAGCGCATGGCTTTGTCTTTTCGATGAAGTTTTAAATAATCTGTTGCACACTGGTGGTCACAGCATGAAATAAAACAGCTGCCAAATGGAAGCTGGGAGCTCGCACCATCGCTGCAGTCTGGAGTGACGCAAAAACTCGATGTAGCTGAAACACGAAAAATTTATAATCGAACCCGCACGATTGTGTGTGCCAGAGTGGAAAGGGATAGGCAGTCATTCATTACACCGTTTTGCTAATAAAGACACTCCGTCACCTTTCGTGCAATAAGCGTTAACAACTATTTACAAGGTGTACATGACAACACCGGTCTCTTTAAATATTCATATATACGATGTACAACCTATCAAATGATACCTAATTCCGGTTGTAAATCACGGCTAAATATGTAGGTGAGTGCCTGTAAGCTGCGAAATTATAGCCATCTTACAATCTTACCACATCACAAGATACAACTCGACTCCTCTCTCTCTCTCTCTCTCTCTCTCTCTCTCTCTCTCTCTCTCTCTCTCTCTCTCACCAAGACTGTACTCCACTCATCCACTCACAAGCAAAGTTTCTACTGCCGGCCGGTGTGGCCGAGCGGCTCTAGGCGCTTCAGTCTGGAACCGCGTGACCGCTACGGTCGCAGGTTCGAATCCTGCCTCGGGCATGGGTGTGTGTGATGTCGTTAGGTTAGTTACGTTTAGGTAGTTCTGAGTTCTAGGGCACTGATGACCTCAGATGTTAAGTCGCATAGTGCTCAGAGCCATTTGAACCATTTTGAAAGTTTCTACTAATAGTCTTTCGCAGCACAACCCGCTATTATTCAGACGCTATTGAACTTTACTTTTCAGCATGACATCCAAAACATTACCAAAATTATAATTTTCTGTGTAAAACAAAACCCTTACACTGTATACTCGGAAACCACCTACAGATTTAATGATTTATTCTTCCTGCTATACTGTATATGTACAATCCGCAAAGTTTCTTTCGATACTGGTGGCCATTGAAATTAGGTTACCTTTTCGAAGCAGTTGATGTTCCAGTCGCCAGACGCCCTCCTTTGCTGACAGCTGTTCTGCTCTCTTTCGCGACAGGTGCCAGGATGTACGGGCTCCTGCTGGAGAACATGTCCGAGTACATCAAGCAGGTGTACGGCGAGGACCGCTGGGAAGAGATCCGGCGCCAGGCGGCAGTCGACCAGCCCAGCTTCAGCGTCCACCAGGTCTACCCGGAGACGCTGATCCCGCGCCTCGCCAAGAAGGCCATCCAGGTAAACGGCCGGCCGAGCGAGGGGCGCACTGCATATGGCGATCTGTTACTAGTACTCTAAGTAACCACTTACACAGTAAGCTTTGCCGTATACAAGGTCGCAGCTCACGTGTGTAGTCGCTTGACATGGTCTTGTGTCTGTTTTCGCAGTGGCCCCCAACACACTTTCAGGTGCTGGGACATACAACACGAAATTACATACGAGGTGCGGCTAGAAAAAAACCGGACTGATGCTGGAAAAAATATTTATTTACAATTATTTACAATTTCATGTTACCTCCTTCAATGTACTCTCCTCCTCGGTCTCTACACCGCTCCATACGAATTTTCCACTGTTCATAGCAATGCTGCAGATCTTTTCGTTAAGTCCATACATTACTTCCGTCGCTTTTTCTTTTACTGCTTCAACAGTCTCAAATCTAGTTCCTTTCAAAGCTGACTTGACTTAAGGGAAAAGAAAAAAGTCACAGGGGGCCAAATCAGGTTAGTAGGGTGGATGATCTAAGATGGGAATGTTGTGTTTTGCCAAAAACGTCTTCACTGACAACGCTCTGTGAGCTGGGGCATTGTCTTGGTGAAGGATCCATGACTTTTTTCTCCACAAATCGTTCCGTTTTCTCCGTACTCGCTCACGTAGGGTAGCCAGGACGCTAATGTAGTAATGCTGATTCACTGTTTGTCCCTCTGGTACCCAATCAATGTGCACAATCCCTTTGATGTCACAAAAAACAATCATCATTGCCTTGAATTTCGATTTTGACATTCGTGCTTTTTTTTGTCGTGGAGAACCAGGAGTTTTCCAATGCATCGATTGGCGTTTAGTTTCGGGATCGTAAGTAAATAACCACGATTCATCGCAAGTAATAACGTTTTGTAAGAAGGTGGGATCACTTTCAATGTTTTCCAGGATGTCAGAACAAATCATTCTTCGGCGTTCCTTCTGTTCAATTGTGAGACACTTTGGAACCATTTTTGAACACACTTTGTTCATGTTGAAACTTTCATGAAGAATCTGCCTAATACTTTCCTTGTCAACTCCTGTTAACTCAGACACTGCTCTGATTGTTAAACGGCGATCTTGTCGAACAAGTTTACCGATTTTTTCAATGTTTGCATCAGTTTTTGCTGACAATGGTCTGCCAGTGCGAGTGTCATCACTGGTGTCTTCGCGGCCATCTTTGAATCGTTTAAACCACTCAAACACTTGTGTTCGCGATAAACAATCATCGCCAGACACTTGTTGTAACATTACAAACGTTTCACTTGCAGATTTTCCTAGTTTGAAACAAAATTTGATGTTAACACGCTGTTCTTTCTGTACACTCAACATTTGCCGACGCACAGACAAAACGTCAACTACTTAAAACAGACGCCACGGGCAGACTGAGTGCAGGAGGCAGATGAAACTCGAGCAGTAGGCGGAGCGAGAGTCACGTGACAGGCCACGCGACTTTCAGCCTTATTGCACTCGTTTTATTGTTTCACCAGTACTAGTCCGGTTTTTTTCTAGCCACACCTCGTATTTGCAGTTCCAAACGGTTTCCACCGGAAATACTTTGAAGAGCCAAAGAAACTGGTATAGACATGCATATTCAAATACAGAGAGATGTAAACAGGCAGAGTACGGCGCTGCCGTCAGCAACGCCTATATAAGACATCAAGTGTCCGGCGCAGTTGTTAGACCGGTAACTGCTGCTACAATGACTGGTTATCAAGCTTTAAGTGAAACTGGACGTGGTGTAATAGTCGGCGCACAAGCGATGGGACACAGCATCTCCGAGGTAGCGATGAAGAGGGGATTTTCCCGTACGACCATTTCACGAGTTACCATGAATATCAGGAATCCGGTAAAACATCAAATCTCCGGCATCGCTACGTCCGGAAACAGATCCTGCAAGAACGGGACGACTGAAGAGAATGCTTCAACGTGACAGAAGTGCAACCCTGCCGCAAATTGCTGCAGATTTCGATGCCGGGCCATCAACCAATGTCAGAGTGAGAAGCATTTAACGAAACATCACCGATATGGGCTTTCGGAGCCGAAGGCCTACTCGTGTACCCTTGATGACAGCACGACACAAAGCTTTACGCCTCGCCTGGGCCTGTCAACACTGACATTGGACTGTTGATGACTGGAAACGTGTTGCCTGGTCGGACGAGTCTCGTTTCAAACTGTATCGAGTGGATGGACGTGTACGCGTATGGAGACAACCTCATGAATCCAAGGACCCTGCATGTCAGCAGAGTATTTTTAAAACTGGTGCAGGCTCTGTAATGGTGTGGGTCGTGTGCAGTTGGAGAGATATGGGACCCCTGATACGTCTAGATACGACTCTGACAGGTGACACATACTTAAGCATCCTGTCTGATCACCTGCATCCATTCATGTACATTGTGCATTCCGGCGGACTTGCGCAACTCCAGAAGGACAATGCGGCACCCTACACGTCCAGAATTACTACACAGTGGCTCCAGGAACACTCTTCTGAGTTTAAACATTTCCACTGGCCACCAAATTCCTCAGACATGAACATTATTGAGTATATCTGGGATGCTTTACAACGTGCTGTTCAAAAGAGATTTCTACCCCCTCGTACTCTTACGGATTTATGGACAGCCTTTCAGGATTCATGGTGTCTATTTCCTCCAACACAACTTCAGACATTAGTCGGCTCCTTGCCACTTCGTGTTGCAACACTTCTGTGTATTCGCAGGGGCTCTACACGTTATTGGCAAAGTGTACCAGTTTCTTTGGCTCTTCAGTATAAGTTATGCCTTCACGCAATTTTAGTCGTTTAGTGGATTAGCTAGAGAAGACTGAAGATATTCAGGAACCAATGAAACCCCAAGCATATCATCACTTTAACGTTGTTATAAATTACTGCATTGTAGGGTGTACCGGGTAGCAGATAGACTCAGATTACAATTTAGTGTGATGAAAAGAAGACTGAAATTTAGAAGACTAATAAGGAAGAATCAATGCGCAAAGAAGTGTGATACGGAAGTACTGAGTAATGGAGAAATACTCTCGAAGTTTTCTAAGGCTATGTATGGGTACTGCGATAAGGAATAGCTAAGTAGGCAGTTCGTTGAAGAGGAATGGACGTCTCCAAAAAGGGCAGCCACAGATGAATGAAAGAAAAACATAGGTACAAAGAAGGTAATTGCGAAGATACCTTGGGTAACAAAATAAATACTTCAGTTGATCGATGAAGGAAGGAAGTACACAAATGTTCAAGGAAATTCAGGAGCACAGAAATGTAGGTCATTTAGGAATGAAATAAATAGGAAGTGCAGGGAAGGTAATGTGAAATGAATGCACGAAAAATGTGAAGAAATCGAAAAAGAAATGATTGTCGGAGGACTGACTGTGCATATATAAAATTCAAAACAACCTTCAGTGAAATTAAAGGTAAGGATGATAACATTAAGAGTGAAACGGGAATTCCACTGTTAAATGCAGAGCAAAGAACAGATGAGTGGAAAGAGCATATTGTAGGCCTCTATGAGGGCAGATACTTTTCTTTTGACATGATAGAAGTAGAAACAGCAGTCGATAGAAAAGAGATAGGGGATCTAGTTTTATAATCGGAAGTTGGAAGAGCTTCGGAAGACTTAAAATCAAACAAGGAAAAAGGGATAAACAACATTCCATTAGAATTTCTAAAATCTTTGGGTGAAGTGGCAACAAAACGACTGTTCACGTTGGTGTGCAGAATGTATGAGTCTGTCGATATATCGTCTTACTTTCGGAAAAACGTAGTCCACACAGTTCCGAAGATAGCAAGAGCTGAAAAGTGCGTGAATTGTTGCACAATCAGCTTAAAAGCACATCCATCTAAGTTGCTAACAAGGATAAGTAGAATCGAAAAGAAAATTTAGGATGTGTTAGATGACGACCAGTCTGGCTTCAAGAAATGCAAAGGCATCAGAGAGGCACTTCTGACGTTGCATTTGCTAATGGAACCAAGACCAAATAAAAATCAAGACATGTTCACAGGATTTGTCGACCTGGACATAGCGTTCGGCAATGTTAAATAGAGCAAGATGTTCGAAATTCTGAGAAAAATAGGAATAAATTGTAGGGAAAGATGGGTAATATACAACAGGTACAAGACCCAGGAGGGACCAATGATAATGGAAGAACAAGAACGAAGTGCTCTGATTAAAAAGGATGCAAGACATCGATGTAGTCTTCTGCCCTTAATGTTCAATCTATATATCGAAGAAGAAATTAAGGAAATAAAAGAAAGTTTCAATAGAGGAATTAAAATTCAAAATGAAAGGGTATCAATGATAAGATTCGCTGATTAGATGCTATCGCCACTGAAAGCCAAGAAGAATTAGAGGATCAGCTGAATGGAATGAACAATGTAATTAGTACAAAATATAGATTGAGAGTAAATCGAAGAAAGAGGAAAGTAATGAGAAGTTGCAGACATGAGAACAGTGAGAAACTTAACATGAGGATTGGTGATAATGAAGTAGATGAAGAAATTCTGCTACCTAGAAATAAAAAAAAAAAAAACATGACGGACGGAGCAAGGAGTCTATAAGAAGTATACAAGCACTGGCAAAAAGGGTATTCCTGGCTAAGAGAAGTCTACTCGTATCAAATACAGGCGTTAATTTGAGGAAAAATTCTGAGAATGTACGTTTGGAGCACAGTATCGTACGGTAGTGAAACATGGACTGTGGAGAAATCGGAACAGAAGAGAATCAAAGCATTTGAATTATGGTGCCACAGAAGAATGGTTGAAAATTATGTGGACTGATAAGGTATGTGATGAGGAGACTCTCCACAGAATCGGCGAGGGAAGGAATATATGGAAAACACTGACAAGACGAAGGGAAAGCATAGTAGGACTTCCATGATAGTAGAGGGAACTTTAGAGAGCAATAGCTGTAGAGGAAAACAGAGATTGGAATACATCCAGCAAACAATTGACGACGTAGGAGGCAGGTGCCATCCTGATACGAAGATGTTGATACAGGGGAGGAATTCGTGAGGGGGCACTTCAGACCAATCAGAAGACAGATGACTCAAAATTTAGGAATAATCTGAACTGATCCTGAAAGGAAACCTGAGTATATCTTTTGTACACGTCTGTTTCATTTCCGTGTAGTAATGTATATAGAGGGTGTTCAGAAACAGTCTGAAAAACTTGTAAGGATTTGCAGAGTAGGTTGTCCTGGAAATAAACGTAGTGGCAGGAAGGGCATCCGGTCACCCCTTCACACCAACCTTGCCAAATCCGTTCCTAATAATGCCGACCCTGCGTAAGTGCGGGACATGGCACCAGTGAAAGAAAGAAAGAAGGTTGTCCTGGAAATAAACGTTAAGAAAAAAATCGATAGTTTGCACCGTTTCAGATTGAATTAGTATTGGAGTTTGCCAATCAGGTCATTGTGCATTCAAGCATCCTGCCAAAGACAGCGTCGCCAAACGTGTTTTTCGTTTGGTTTCCTCAGACCGAATAAACGTAGCTTTTGCACCCAGCTGGAATTTATCACTTCCGTAAAAGGCATATTTCAACTGGCAATGAGCATTTCAACAAATGGTAACTCAAGGATCCGCAGATTTTTGTGCATTGCCGTCTTTTAGCACGCGCAAGTGTGTGAATTTGCTGGTTAGCAAACGTGAATGCTGGTTAAACCAGAAACGGTGCAACGTATCCAATTTTCTTCTTAACAATTATTTCACAGCACAATCTACCCTGCAACGCCCTTACAAGCTTTCCAGGCTTTTTCTGACTACCCTGCATATTGTGCGGCTCTTTTATGACGGTCGTCATCTTCTGCGTCTCAACTTCCTTAGCTTCCTCACGTGTCCAGTCTTCTTCATGAATGTCCCGTGAATTCATCGCATCATTAGTATTTTGAATCCACCTTCAGTGTGGTCTTCCACGTTTTCTTCGCTCAGCTGGTGTCCATTGATTTCTTTTGGCCATAGGTGGCCATACCAAGTTAATATTTTACCGTATGTGGAATCGCGAACAGTGTCTTTTTCTCCTATAATTACCCGTATTCTTTCGTTTCTGATGTGTTTCAGTCTGGTGATACGACACTTTTTCGTCAAATATCTCAAGGGACATCAGTTTCTATTTGTCCTTTTTGGTTAGCTCCCCTATTTCAGCGCAATATGCGGTGATGCTCTCTACGACTGACTTGTACAGCAAGACCTTCGTTTGTTCGTAATATTGGCGGTTCATAGCAAGTACTTGAGTCCACAAGTTACTCTTTTTCTTTGCCCAATTTTATCTGAGATGCGTTGTGCGCTTCTTCCATTTCTTGTAACAACGAACCTAAGTATTTAAATACGCAGAAATTTTTAATATGCCGAATCCTACATCCAAGTCTTCTCGTTCATCTTCAACCGCTACCATATATTCCATATTTCATATGTTTATTGTCAGACCTCATTTTGATTATTGTTCGTGCATTTTTCTGAACATGTTGCTGGAATTGTCTTTTCTCTCGCTATAGGGAGCATGTCGTCGGCGAAGGTTAAAGTACATAAAGTATACGGTACTTCTTGTCCTGCAGAAATTCCCATTCAAAGCTTTTGCTCTTCCAAGTTTGCAAAGCTTCTTCTAATTATACTTTAAGGTAAGTCGGTGTCAGTGGCCGCGCTTGTCTGCGAACCTTATTTATGGAGAATCCTTGAGAAATTTTGAAACATAACTTAACCGTACTGTTGCAACTCTAAAGTTTCTCATTGCCTGAACATACTTATTAGCGATATTAAAATTTTTCATTACTACCCACAACTTACCTAGTTGGAATGTATCATATGTCTTCTGCAGATCAATAAATGTCAAAAGAACTGCCATTCCCCTTTCTAGCTTCTTTTCAATGAGGTGTTTAAGAGTGAATATGAACCAAAATGCAGAGCTTTTATTAATCCATAATAAAACAACAACAGATAAAACTTAAAATCCACAAAACGTGAACGTGCTGGATCGACGAGTAAACTTGATGGTGGATGAAAAATACCACAAACTCCGAAAGACTTCGCAAAGTCGTCATCAACGCAGCAATTAACAGCCCGTATATAAGCCCGTAGTTCCGTCTGGTACAGGGCAGTCAGGTCCAAGTAGTGCGTCACGAGGATGATGTCAACAGTCTTCAGAGGGCGGAAGATATGTCAGCTGAGCCGCCGAGCGCTGCTTACGAAGACATTCTGGCTTCTAGGTGGCGACACGAAGTGGGTAACCGGGAGCGCTGGGTTCCCCTGTGTGACTCGATACCGTCAATATCTTTCATGGCGAAATCGATGTCGCTACGTAAGTACCTGATAAACGGTTTATCGAATCAGCTTCAGACTATGTCTCTAACTTTCCACTCTCGAACAGCGCGTGGGAAAAATGAACATTTGAAATTTTCTTTACAGGCCCTAATGCTGGCAAGATGCAACGGCGTCAATGGCTACGTATTGAAATTAAGCCTTGTACCGCCAAAATTGACCAAATGTCGTCCAAAAAGTGATGTCTAGTCAGTGTATAGTGCCTCTCACTGAAATGAAATAGGATGTTCCTGCTCAACGAACAGGGGCAGCATTTGTTTATAAGCTCACCAGATAAAAGATTACTCACCTCATTAAGCGCACTAGTCATTGTGGGGCACAGTAAACGGCGTAGAACTACGTACCAGGCGCCCATGTGACCATCCGCTGCTCTTGTAGGGCGTGGCAGTGAAGTTATGTGTATTTTCCAGTCAGTCGTATGGAATCAGTGCAGTAGGATGCATCGATGTGGAGATGTGACAGAATGGCAGAGACGAGGTACTGGTTTGGACTTGCCTGTGACCACACCGTGAATTAAATTGCCTGGTTTGTTCATATATTACATCCCTACAAGTTATCGCGTAACACGCATAGCCCTATCACTCTACATAAGAACGGCAGTTGTTAAAACAATCTAACCACAACGACTAGCGAACAGTGTCACGTCTCGTCAGTTATAAGACCACGCTTTATTGGCAGAACACTTCAAACATATTAAAATCCCATTAAAGAGACTGGCTATACTATACTTGTCCGTCCTTCGGTACAATATTGCTCCGCAGTATCCGATACGTACCAGAGAGGACGCCGAGAAAGTTCGAAAAAGGAACGATAGAAAGTTTCTTCTGTATTATCACGAAATAGAGGACATGCTTCGAGAGCTGGTGTGCACTGCACTCCATCATCACGCCACATGTGGCCCACCGGGACCATTCGACAGGCGTATAATCCTCAGCCGAAGATACTGATAGGAGGGTCGTGTGGTCAGCACACCGCTCTCCCGGTCGTGATGATGGTTTTCTTTGACCGGAGCCGATACTATTCGGTAGAGTAGCTCTTCAATTGGCATCACGAACCTGAGTGCACCCCGAAAAATGTCCACAGCTCATGGTGGCCCGGATGGTCACCCATCCAAGAGCCGGTCACGCCCGACAGCGCTTCACTTAGGTGACAGCTGGTGTGTCAGTCATTAAGATATAGACGTTATTCGGTGCGGCGGGATCTATTCACAAAATTTCAATTACCAATTTTCTCAAGCGAATGTGAAAATATTTTGTTGACACGCACCTACATAAGGAGAGATGACTCTTCTGTCCTTGCCGTGTGGAGGTGTGATAAATTTTGAGGCTTCTCGATTGTTTGGCGTCTTTTCGAGTACAGGTCTTATATGAGGTTAATTCAACATCGGTGGGGGCTGTCTACCGATGGAGTAGCGCCGCTGCCCGCTTTTAGCAGGCGTTCCTCGTCCTGAGCTGGCGGATGAGTGGTTTCTGGGAAAGGCGGAACTTTATGTAGTGGTAGCAGAGTTGAAATACACACGAACAATGACAACTGTCTATTTATTAACCACGCACTAAGCTCAGTATAGTTCCTGAGGACGGATGTCCACACAACTTGATTACAACTGAAATGTCAATCTCTGATGATGCATAACAGGTGCTTTCTCTGACGAAGTCTATGAACATTGGATTGGCGATGAGCAGGAATGTGCCATGGAGGAGCCGCGACAGGGTTCCCTTAGGCTATGCACTCCGTCGTCAGGCCAAGAGTGGCCCATCGGGACCATCCGTCCGCCGTGTCATCCTCAGCTGAGGATGCGGATAGGAAATGCGTGTGGTCGGCACACTGCTCTCCTGGTCGTTATAATGATTTTCTTTGACCGAAGCCGCTACTGTTCGGCCGAGTAGCTCCTCAGTTGGCATCATGAGACTGAGTGCACCCCGAAAAATGGCAACAGCGCATGGCGGCCCTGACGGTCACCCATCCAAGTGCCGGCCACGCCCGACAGCGCTTAACTTCGGTGATCTGACGGAATCGGTGTATCCACAGCGGCAAGGCCGTTGCCTTCGTGAGGCTATTGGGTCGTGGATAGTCTACCGATGAGTAACCAGCTTCCAGAATGAGATTTTCACTCGGCAGTGGAGTGTGCACTGATATGAAACTTCCTGGCAGATTAAAACTGTGTGCCGGACCGACACTCGAGCTCAGGACCTTTGCCTTTCGCGGGCAAGTGTTTTACCAACTGAGGTACCCAGCACGACTCACGCCCCATCTTCACAGTTTTACTTCTGCCAGTACCTCATCTGCCACCTAGAGCACTTGACCGCGAAAGGCAAAGGTCCTGAGTTCGAGTCTCGGTCCGGCACCTCATCTGCGAGGAAGTTTCAGTAACCAGCTGTTGTAACGATAAGCGACGAGGTCCCATGTGGCGGTGGCTTTTGGTTAGTCCAGGCGCAGGCCCTCGAGAGCGGCTCACGGCAAGGGCTAAACGGCGGTGTCTGACTGGTAACACCAGCGGCAGGCGTTTTGGTTCGTAGCGAAGACTCGAGAGTGGCGGAACTGGCTCACGCGGCAGTCAGGTGGGCTTGCTTCTTCGGGTCAGGATAGTAAATCCAAAACGAACTTATCGCAAAGTTAAACCTAGGGCTTAGCCGACTGCAGCCTTGAGATGTTATACATGGTTAGGAACTTCGTGTGTTTGGCGTCGTTGTAGGCGCCTGTCTTACATGAGGTAAATTCGGCGTCGGTGGGCTCTGCCTACCGATGGCATAGCATCACTACCCGCTTGTAGCAGTCACGGTCGCCGTTCCTCGTCCCGAATTGGCGGATGAGACTGTACTTGGTGTAGAGTCTTCCTGCCAAGCGTTGGCATCTATCAAGACAGTAAGGCCCACCAGCTATGTCACGCAGGTAGTGTGCTGGGAAGTAGTAGGACACATGGAACACTCAGTGCAGGATTTTCGTCTGGACAGTCCGTAGTCGCTTGACGCGGCTGGCGGCTACATTTCCCCATGCTTCACTGGCGTGACAGTCGAGGGTCTGAGCGGCGACCTAAGTACCCGCCCGCGGAAGACCACAGGCACACTATTACGTGGGCACGTGACCATGCGGATGCAAATAGATGCCTGCGACTGCAGCGCTGTTTACCGCAGCCTACACGCCAGGTAACGGAGAGGCTTGCGCCCCCCAGAGGATTGTGGCGGCTGCAGGAGGCTTGGCTGTAAACAGCTCAGCGACTCTTCTGCTGACAAACAACATCGAAGGCGAGGCAGGGGCCGTTCCTGGCCCGCGAAGCATATCCGTCAACTTGGAGACCGAATATTCAGGGGCCCTACACACGCCACAATGGTCATTGTAGTAAAGTACGACATATTAGAGCTCACGTGGAAAGATTCTGGTGCTCATTTTACCCGAATGCTATTCGACAGTGGAGCGGTCGAAAAATAGTCTGCAAGTGGTTTTGCTAACCCTCTTAATTCTAAATTCGAGAGTAGTGATGTAAATGTAGACAATCGGCTTCAAACCCGACGCGAATTGCTGCTTTCAGGTCCATCTCAACTAGTTTATAAGCGAATAATGTGAAGGAAACTGCATGCAACTGACTTTTACGGTGTGATACCTTACAAAAAACGTCATTGTTTACGGCATCAAATAATATTGCACATCTTAATGGGCCAAACCGCACAGAAACTGGACAGTAGCTGAGTGGAGAGGAATAGTGTGCCCCGACGAATCACATTTACCTTATTTTTGAATCATATGTCGAATGCACCGATGGTCCAGTGAGGCATTCAACACACATTTAATGTAAAGTGCAGAAGTGCTTCTGTAGTGTTCTGCGCCCCACTCATTCAGGTTACCATGAACATGAACGGGAATATTTATTTGTACATTCCCAGTGATTAAATGTTTCCCTTTCTTTACTTCTCCAATGACTATGCTGATGATACTCCTGCCTTCCAAGATGAAAACAGTCGTTTCAACAGGGCTGCACGTGTAAGTTTCTGGTTTGACACCCATACACTCTATACACCTCAGCTTTCCCGCGAAATCATCCGATCTCAATTCCACAGGAAATTTCTGGGAATATTTGGGTCCATCATCTATAAGTGGACTGAACCGGATATGGCACACATGAACAAACTTGCAGACTCTCTTCCTTGCCGCATTGAGGCCACTATCAATGCTAGAGGCAGGGTTGCACGATATTCGCACGATGTTTCCTGGGGATGACCTCTTTTTGGTCTGCGTCAGCGTGTAATCGATGTTACAGATAATTGTGATGTTATTAATGTTATTGTTTCATTAGGTTTGTCATCACCTCTTAACAGTTCGCTTCTGGCTGGTCGAGTAATGGTCCGGAATTTGGGGCGGGACGAGGGGGCTGGTGGGGGGCAGACGTTTCCAGAGGGGAGTGAGTAGGTGTCAACGGATCTGACTGGAATTCTCCCTCCTTTTGACAGACCATCTAGGATGCTTCTCTTGTCTGCGGTCACGGCAGTGTCGCCAGTAAATAGAATTTTTGCTGCACACATTCCTGTATCCCTATGATTCTATGGCACACTAAGAAACGGTGGATTACTCTACATTACCTGGCCGTACTTCCAACCTCAGCATTTCCCTACAGTTTTTACCCTCTACAGCTCCCTATAGCAACATCAAAGTTTTTCCTTGACGTCTTAACACATATTCTATCATTCTGTCCTTTCTTCTCATTTCTATTTTTCGTATGTCAGTTTCTTCGCCGACTCTGTGCAGAACTTCTTCGTTCCTTCTCACTCCATCGAATTATCAGCATCCTTCTAGATCATGACATTTCAGTGCTTCGAGTCTCTTCCATTCAGATTTTCCAAAATGATTAACTACCATACAATGCTGTGCTCCAAACATACATTTCCGATATTTCTTCCCCTAATTCAGATCGATGTTTCATACTACCAGAGTTATTTTGGCCAAGAATATCTTCTTTGCCTGTGCTATTCTACATTTTATTTACTACTTGCTTCGTCCTTCTTATGTCATTTTGCTTCCAAGGTAGCAGAATTCCTTAATTTCGTCTACTTTATGGTCCCCAGTTTTGATTTTAAATTTTTCACTGATCTTATTTCTGCTACTCGTCGTTATTTCCGTCTTTCTTCAATTTACTCTCAAGCCATATTCTGTATCCGTTAAACTGTAAATTTCATCTTCGAGTCTAATCAGTTACAGCCTTTCACCTAGAATTTTAACCGCGCTCTTGAACCTTTATTTTATTTCTGTCATTGCTTCTTAGATGTACAGATTAAAAAATAGGGACGAATGACTGCATCCCTGTCTTATACACTTTTTAATGCGAGCACTTCGTTCCTCGTCTTCCAATCTTATTGTTCCTTCTAAGTTCTTATACACATTGTATATTATCCATCTTTCCCTATAGCTCACTTCTGTTTCTCTCAGAATTTAAAACATCTTGGAACATTCTGCAGTGTCGAACACTTCTTCTAGGTCTATAAATGCTATGAATGTGTCTTCTTTTCACGTAATTCTTGCTTCTAATTATCAAGAAGAACGTCAGAACTTCCTCTCTGGTGCCTTCATCTTCCGTAAAGCCAAACTGACCACCATTTAACAAGTTCTCAGTTTTCTTCTCCAATGTTCTATATGTTATTCTTAACACAAACTTGGCTGCATGAGCTGTTAAGCTGGTTATGCGATAGTTGTCATTCTTCTTTGCCCTTGCTATCTTCGGGATTTTTTAGATGATATTTTTCTGAAAGTCTGATGGTATGTCTCTAGTCTAATGTATGCTACACAACAAATTGAATAATCGTTTGGTCGCCACTTAAACTGATGATTTCAGAAATTTCGAAGAAAATTTGTCCCTTATGCCTTATTTGATCCCGAGTCTTCCAGAGCTCATTTAAATCTTCCATATCGACTCTCATTTCTTTTTCTGTCTCGTCATCAAACAGTTCCTCCCGACCGTAGACGATTTCAGTGTACCCTTTCACCTGCCTACTGTTTCCTCTGAATTTGACTGTGGATTTCCATTTGCAGTTATAACGTTGACACCCTTCCTTCAAATTTCCCCAAAGGTTATTGTAATTTTTTTGGTATGCTGAATTAGTCCTTCGGATGACCGTTTCTTTTTCGATTTAGTGTCATGTTTCCTGCCGCTATTTAGGGTTGGCTTCTCTGCACTTTCCATTAAGTTCATTCATAAATGACTAATAACGCTGTATACCCGTCTTACGTTCATCAGTTGAAGAATTTCTTCTGTTACCCAAGATTTCTTCGTAGTTACATTCCTTTTACCTACGTATGTCTATCCATACTATATAGCGCAATACAATTAAAGGACAGTCTGTTACTTCGACTCATGTTCAAATTTCGTCGAATGGATCTGAGCGGTATCTAGTGATTCCACCCTGCGCACTGGAGCAGAAATTGTAGTCGCACACCACTCCAAACGGTTGAAATCACTTTCAGGAGGGTTATAGAGCCTTGCTATCCGTCGAGGAGCGTTGAATCGCCTAGGCGGTATCTACAGAACCGCAGGTTGTCCAGGACGTCTTCCTGGTGCTCTCTCCACTGCAAACTGCCATCTTCGACCGCGATATGTGTGGGAATCAACGTCCCAAGAAAATGTCTTTAACGGCCCAAAAGTAATCTGAGGTGAGCCGGCCGGTGTAGCCGAGCAGTTCTAGGCGCTTCAGTCTGGAAGCGCGCGACCGCTACGGACGCAGGTTCGATTCCTGACTCGGGCATGGATGTGTGTGATGTCCGTAGGTTAGTTAGGTTTAAGTAGTTCTAGGGGACTGATGACCTCAGAAGTTAAGTCCCGTAGTGCTCAGAGCCATTTGATTTTAATCTGAGGTGAAAATATTAGGCATTCGATCCTGTATAATGTGTGTGTGTGTGTGTGTGTGTGTGTGTGTGTGTGTGTGTGTTTGTGTGTGTGCGTGCGTGGGTGTGTGCGTGCGTGTGCACACGTGCACGCGCACTTGAACTGGTCTCAACACGAGACGCAAGGCAATGCTAATCCAGCGCCTCGAGTGAGAGACAGCAATTTTCAGGTGTGGCGGCGTTCCGTTGCAGGTGCTGGGAATTACGGAGCGCGAGTTCTTCGACCAGATGGGAGTGCACTTTGTGGGCTTCGTCAGCCAGTACGGCTACGACCGGGTCCTCTCCGTGCTGGGTCGCCACATGAGGGACTTCCTCAACGGTACGTCACCTGTCTCCTCTCCTACTCCACGTCACAGGCTGTTGACGTACGCCATGGTCTAAAGGCTAAGCATGTTTGCATTAAAAAAGGGGTAAGAAAATTGTCCGAAATCATTTTCCCACAAACCGGAGTGGTGCCGATTGTACTGAAAAACATAAGCGATCTGCTTCAGACAGGCATGTGATAAAAGATTATAAGCGGTTCGTTAGACCTTTAATATCTCATGTAAGAGTACGCGTTGCCAGCAAGATGTCAGTTGGTCCCTGTTTTGAAGTGTAGATAGATAGATAGGTAGATAGATAGATAAATACGAGGGTCGTTCGATAAGTAATGCCCCACATTTTTTTTTCTCAGAACATATTTATTGTTAAGAGTCAGAATCCGGTGACAATATACATCAACATGTCTTGTCCATGTCCTATTTCTCTAAGTAGTCTCCATCACGTTCTATAGCCGTACGCCAATGTTGTGTAAGAGCATGTATTCCCTGCCGGTAAAAGCTCTTTTCCTGTAGGCGCAATTATGTTTTCACTGCATGACTGACACTCTCGTCATCTTCAAAGTGTGTTCCCCGTAGAGAATCTTTAAGCAGCTCAAGGAGATGAAAGTCCGATGGTGCCTGGTCTCGACTGTAGGGTGGATGAGGCAATGATGTCCAACTCAATTTGACGATGTGTTGCCCGGTTCTCAGACTTGTGTGTGGGCGTCCATTATCGTGTTGGAGCAAGATTTCTGCTGGATTCTTATCCAATGGAACACGTCGGAAACGGTTCTTTATTCAGAGCCTTCAAGTATGCCTCTGAATTGAAGGTTGACCATCTTGGTATCACATCCACGAGAATGACGCCATCACAATCCCAGAAAACTGCCACCATGACTTTTCCGGCAGAGGGGGTTGATTTGAATTTCTTCTTTTGTGGTGAATGAAGATGATGCCACTCCATGGACTGCCTTTTCGTTTCCGGCGCAAAGTGGTGTATCCACCTTTCGTCCTCCGTAACGGTTCGTGGCAGAAACTGGCCCAGAGTGGACTCAGTATAGAGATGCCCACTGAGCAGCTTCTGGACCGAGTAGTGACGGCTCCTAGGTCTAAATGTCGATAATGGTCTGTAGGCTGGTGTGCTGACCCCATGCCCCTCCATACCGCATCAGAGTGATGCCATATGGCAGAGGATGAAACGGAGGCCTCTTCACTTTGCTAAAATACAGAGATATGTAAACAGGCAGAGTACGGCGCTGCGGTCGGCAACGCCACATAAGACAACACGTGTCTGGCTGAGTTGTTACATCGGTCACTGCTGCTACAATCCCAAGTTATCAAGATTTAAGTGAGTTTGAACGTGGTTTTATACTTGGCCCACGAGCAATGGGACACAGCATATCGGAGGTAGCGATATGAAGTATTGATTTTCCCGTACGACCATTTTACGAGTGTACCGTGAATATTAGGAATCCGGTAAAACATCAAATCTCCGGCGCCGATCCTGCAAGAAAGGGACCAACAACGACTGAACAGAATCGCTCAACGTGACAGAAGTGCAACCCTTCCGCAAATTTCTGCAGATTTCAGTGCTGGGCCACCAACAAGTGTCAGCGTGCGAACCATTCAAAGAAACATAATCGATATGGGCTTTCGGAGCCGAAGGCCCACTCGTGTACTCTCGATGACTGCACGACACAAAGCTTTACGCCTCGCCTGGGCCCGTCAACATCGACATTGGACTGTTGATGACTAGAAACATGTTGCCTGGTTTGACGACTCTCGTTTCAAATTGTATCGAGGGGATGAACGTGCACAGGTATGGAGACAACCTCATGAATCCATGGATCCTGCATGTCAGCAGGGGACTGTTCAAGCTGGTGGAGCTCTGTAATGGTGTGGGTCGTGTGCAGTTGAAGTAATATAGGATCCCTGATATGTCTAGATACGACTCTGACAGGGGACACATACGTAAGTATCCTGTCTGATCACCACCACATCCATACATATCCATTGTGCATTTCGACGGACTTGACAATTCCAGCAGGACAATGCGACACCCAACACGTCCAGAATTGCTACAGATTGGCTCCAGGAACACTCTTTTGAGTTTAAACATTTCCGCTTGTCACCAAACTCCCCAGATACGAAAATTATTGAGCATATCTTTGATGCCTTGCAATGTGCTGTACAGAAGATATCTCCACCCCCACGTACTCTTACGGATTTGTGGACAGCCCTGGAGGACTGATGGTGTCAGCACTGCTTCAGACTAGTCGAGTTCATGCTACGTCGTGTTGCGACACTTCTGTGTGCTCTCAGATGCCCTAAATGACATTAGGCAGGTGTACGAGTTTCTTTGGCTCTTCATTGTAGTACATGAAGGAGACACCATGGTCAAGTATTGATTCTACGTGGTCCTTTGTACATACATGGAAAAATTGACACATTCCATTAATGTAATCAACAGCAAAGACCTCTCGAGAGGATTTAGAATATGTGTTTGGAAATTGATGGGAAATGAATACTTCTGAACTGTACTGAATAGTCAATCACACAAGAGGCAGATTAAAGGAAAACACTGCATGCTGTTCCAATACAAAAAGAGTCGTATGATTACAGAACGTCTCAAAGGATGAAAGCTCAGTCCATAGCACATGAGATCGCAACATGTGGATACACAGGGCTCCGCTAAACTTTGTAAATTTGCACCATGCAGTTAGAGAAGTAAGCTAGGGACAGGCAATGGGATCAGAGACAGTTCTCAAAAGACACATGAATTCCCATAAAATTAATTCTGTGAAACTGATAACATCGAAATATGCGTTCGCTTTACTCATTATATTTAGCTCTCTCTAATAGGAAGGAGTCCTAACCACGAATCACAGATTCAAGTACACATGGTGGTCAGTACAAGAAAAAGAATACTTTAGAGGCAAATGATAGTAAAAAGTTGATGGGCCAATGGGAACCGCAATCAAGTTTATGTTGTTAGTTCCCTAAAGGAAGTTAGGTGAGAAGTGATTTGTGAATTTTAGGTTACTAGGAACCCGTACGGGGGCCTGCGACTCATTATACGTAAAAACTGTTACACCTGACCAAACTCATTCAAATTACACACTACGACAGTTAAGCTCTCCTCGAACTCACGTAGATTAACTTGTTGGCCAAGGGGGAGAGACTGACCTATACAAAAACGACTATGCTGATGGCACGTGGTCTGACTAGGACTACGAATAACGAAATCGCAAGACCATGCATTATATGCGAATTTAATCGTAAACAAAATGTGATGCTAACCCAAAACATTTTCGGTTGCTAAACTGATCTAAATGTGTTGGTTCCTACGACTCCATCCACATTCTAGCCTACGCAAAGCAGCCTGAACTTCCAACAGACCTTGCTCCGGAGAACAGAGATACTCATAACTCGACGGCATTATCAACGCATTAAGTTAGAAAAATATGAAACAGGGGGAAGGGGGAAAGATATACCCCTTTCCCCTATAAACACTTTATCAGAAGCTCAACTTTTTTAGTTGCTGGTATGTTATTCCGCACATGCGTTCCTCAGTAATGGATATCTTTCTCGGAGGGGGGGGGGGGCATATCTCCCCAAGACCAAGATTGTTTCGACTACACTGCAGAAATTTCGGTGGGAAGCCCTTACACTTTATCCTTACCGTAAAGATCTCTCCCCGCGCGATATCCGTATTTTTTATTTCCTGTAGAAAGACGTTCAGGGCCTTCAGTTCGCTTCAGATGAAGAGGTGTATGGCTGGATACAGTCGTGGTTCTGCAGGCAACCACAAACATTTTCCCATGAATTCAGTGGCCGTGTTATCTTACAAGCGTAAACAAATTAACAGTAATAGTGGTTTCTTTTGAAATAAAAAACAGTTTACTTACTTTTTTCCATCTGTCTCGTTTTCATTTGACTGTCTCTTATATTCTTTAAGGTACAGTCAGAACTGGAATCTCTTGCCGAATGTTTCTGCGCAGGTCTGGACAACCTCCACGAGTACCTGAAATTCTCGTACCCACGCATGCGCGCGCCATCCTTCATCTGTGAGAACGAGACGCGCCACGGCTTAACCCTGCACTACCGCAGCAAGCGACGCGGCTTCGTCTACTACACCATGGGGCAGATCAGAGAGGTAAGCTATGAACCATGGGTTGAGGGACGTAAGCCATAAGTGTACTACGCCATTGGGCAGATCAGGAAGGTAAACCGGTAAGCTATAAACCAAGGGTTGAGGGACGTAAGCCACAAGTGTACTACGCCATTGGACGGATCAGGAAGGTAAACCATAAGTGTACTACCTCGTGCAATAATTTACCAACAGCCGTATGATTTGTAGAAGTTTATTTTATTTTATGAACTTCTATGTGCTACCAGTTTCGGCATTACATTGATGCCACCTTCAGCTGTTGCTGGACGATTGATTCACGGATCCAGTTATATGGCTCTTTACGTGTATAGCGATTTTATGACTATGACGAGTGGGGCCTGAAGATAGCATCAATGTAATGCCGTCACTGGCAGCACATAGAAGCTCATAAAATAAAATAAACTTCTACAAATCGTACGTCTGTTGGTAAATTATTGCATCAAGAAGTTCTAGCCAGCCGTCGTTCCACGATCAATAATGGACCAACGAAGAACAAGTGTACTAAACCACGAGTCAGAACAGTGAGGTACTCTATAGGCCAATTATACCATGGGGCTGATCAGAAAGGTAACCCTTAACCCTGCTACACTAATGGAACAGATTAGGAAGATAATCCATAGGCTTACTAAACAATTGGACAGACCAAAGTAGCAAGCCATAAGCCAAATACAGCATGAAACAGATGAGGTATCCAAGCAGTAAGACTACTAAATCATGGAACAGATCATCGAGATAATCCATAGATACTCCTACACAGTAGGACCGTCTGGAGGACCTAGTCATAGACCTTCTACATCATACGACTAGCGAGGGAGGTAAGACAAAAATCTGTTACCCTGCAAACTATATCAGAAAGGCCACTCACACTCTTCACTGTAGAACTGATAATAAGGTAAACCAAACTGCAGCTACACTCATGTTCATATATTAAGAATAATTACAGAAAGTGGTGCCATACAACGTGGTACTACACAAAACTGTCGCTAATAGCATAGGCACATAGGAAACACACGACACAGATGTATTAGTCCACGGTATTGGTGATAAGTTGAGAAAACCATCCCGAAACACATGTGCTACAAGACGCCACTGTTTCCTGCTGTATGTATCCCGACATCAATATGGGATATGATCACCATGCACACGTACACAGGCCGCACAACGGGTTGGCATACTCTGGATCACGTGGTTGAGCAGCTGCTGGGGTACAGCCTCCCATTATTGCACCAATGCCTGTCGGAGCTCCTGAAGTGTCGTGGGGGTTTGAAGACGTGCAGCGATACGTCGACCGAGAGTATCCCAGACGTGCTCGATGGAGTTTAGGTCTGGAGAACAGGCAGGCCACTCCATTCGCCTGATATCTTCTGTTTCAAGGTACCCCTCCACGATGGCAGCTCGGTGGGGCTGTGCGTTATCATCCATCAAGAGGAAGGTAGGACCCACTGCAACCCTGAAAAGGTGGACATACTGGTGCAAAATGACGTCACGATACACCTGACCTGTTACAGTTCTCTGTCAAAGACATGCAGGGCTGTACGTGCACCAACCATAATCCCACCCCACACCATCAAACCACGACCTCAATACAGGTTCCTTTCAAGGACATTAAGGGGTTGGTATCTGGTTCCTGGTTCACGCCAGATGTAAACCCGGTGAGAATCACTGTTCAGACTCGTCCGTGAACATAACCTGGGACCATTGTTCCAATGACCATGTACTGTGTTCTTGACACCCGACTTTAGGGTCTCTCCTGTGATCAGGGGTCAATGGAATGCACCTTGCAGGTCTCCGGGCGAATAAACCATGTCTGTTCAGTCGTCTGTAGACTGTGTGTCTGGAGACAACTGTTTTAATGGTTGCGGTAAAGTCCCGAGCAAGGCTACCAGCAGTATTCCGTGGCCGTCTGCGGGCACAGATGATGAGATATCGGTCTTCTTGTGATATTGTACACTGTGGACGTCCCATACTGTAGTCCCCGGGCACGTTTCCTGTCTGCTGGAATCGTTGCCATAATCTTGAGATCACACTTTGTGGCACAAATGGTTCAAATGGCTCTGAGCACTATGGGACTCAACTGCTGAGGTCATTAGTCCCCTAGAATTTAGAACTAGTTAAACCTAACTAACCTAAGGACATCACAAACATCCATGCCCGAGGCAGGATTCGAACCTGCGACCGTAGCGGTCTTGCGGTTCCAGACTGCAGCGCCTTTAACCGCACGGCCACTTCGGCCGGCCTTTGTGGCACACAGAGGGCCCGTGCTACAACCTGCTGTGTTTGACAAGCCTCCAGTCGCCCTAGTATTCTACCCCTCAAACGTCATCAGTATGTGTTCTTTGGGCCATTTTCAACACACAGTCAGCATTAGCACGTCTGAAAACATCTGCACACTTACTCGCTGCACTGTACTCTGACATGCACCAACACACCTCTGCATATGTGGACTGCTGCCAGCGCCACCATGCTACGACCGCAGGTCAAATGCACCGCATGGTCATACCCCGAGGTGATTTAAACCCGCAAACCGCCCATCAGAGCGTTGTTTCACCATGTGTCGGCATTATCCTTAATTTATGAGCATGAGTGTATATCATGAACGACATCAAAGATGTAAGCAATCAGGAACAAACTTTTGTCAACAAGTAGCAGCACATCAGATTAAGGTGCTTCTCTTTCTGTAAATGACCCATCATCTTCCCTGGAAGTAATCTATGAGCACGTGTCAATCCACATGGCTCCCTGAAAGAATTTTTTACTGGGTACAGCAGGTGAAATGAACAAATAGCTGTATGTGAATGAAAGATATATGCCGACTGGAGTGCAGTGATTCCGTTTTTTTACGTGTGAGTATTTGAAACAAGTTTCTGTGTTGTGTACCATTGCGAGTAGTGTTGTTCGGAGATGGAGTTGCTAGTAACTGTTTCTCCACTCCTGATCAGATTAACTAGAAAAATTTTCCAATATGAACACTTTGACAAACCTACAGACGACAAATCACGATAGACGTTTTGATAGACAAGAATGTTGAAGTGTAGCCTCAGTCGCTCTTATTGAAATAAACAGTTAATGTGAATGTTTCTCAAACAAGGGAATACAACGTAAAGCCAAGCCATTCTTAGATACCTGCTACTCTTACCCCATCGTACCCCAGATGATAATATGTTGCCGATAGGTTGAGCACACCGACGAGGTTTGTAATATAATATTTCTCTAACATCGTATTTGCTCCATGTGTGAAATTCCTGAGCACTCAAATGGATAAAAAAAACTGTGGTCGATAAGCTGACACGAAGGCTCAGTTCTGCATAAATATATTTCTCTCATTGTGTTGACATGCATGTGGGATTGCTGGTGTACTTTGACTACTTTCACTGAGTACTTTCCTACGGCATAATCTTCTGGGACGATGCAGCTGAGTTTTAGAAGGTATTTATTCTACGCAAGTGTATAGTAAGTACTGTATACTACTTATATATGAAGTTGATAACTGAAGTAATATACAGGGCGATTCAGACGTCCCTGCTACTGGATTTTTATACAGCTTACAACACCATCAAATACCATGTGCAATATTTTCGTATTCTGCCGTCCCCTATGTGCAGACTATTAATCCTACATTAAAAATAAACACGACTGTTTTGTGTGAAATTTAATGTAGTTAAGTTATAGTATTGGGTTATATTTTTGCGTGAAGCAACAATTTTTCGAGTTATTTAATATAAATACGATTAAAAGTCTCTTATTTACGTGTTTCTTCAATAATTCTATAACTGCAGCCTCTAGCGAAAAAGCATCCCAGTACAAAATTTAACTACATTAAATTTCCTACAAAAAGGTCCTGTTCATTTTTTCTATAAGACTAGTAATTTATGTATAGCAAGTGCCAGAATATGAAAAATCTTTTGAAGGGATTGCGGGTTGCATAAAACTCAGCAGTAGGGGCAGCTGAATCAGCTTGTATATAACAACGAAGAACAAGCACCTACCAGACATCGGGGGAAAATAGGAAACTAGTTGTGACTTCGTCGTAGTGTCGAGCTCTTATGTAGGTGCATCCATCATCATTACTACCTAGACCAGTGGTTCCCAGTCTGGCATAATTGGCGCCTCAGGGGTAAAATGAAATTTTCTGTGGGGTAAAAACTAAGGGGTTCGATTATGTTTCTGTCAATTATTTTCAAAGGATCATCACTATTATCACAATTTGTAAGGCTCTAATGGTGATTATGTAAGTATCAATAATTACTTTTTCTCAATTACTGGCATTACTGTGGAGATTACAGTTCCTCACACAGTCCGCTTTGTCCTGTACATTGCTGACAATAAAAAAGAGACATTACGTAACAAATGCTAAATATTTCAAGAAAAAGTCTTCTTTAAGTTGCAGGTAGTGCCTGGAGTAGTCCAGAAATTGCTTAATTACTCGCTTCGAAACAGATAATTGAATTAATTGGCAGCACAACACAGCAGTAATTGCATAAGGGCTTCTATAGTGCTATATACAGTATTATTATTATTACCATTATTATTATTATTTTTAGAGTGGTTAGACACAAAGTATTGACAGCCTGAGATCGTCCAATTTCTGCCAGATCGGAAGTAAACAGTGCAGCAATCAAGTAATTTACAAATAGTCAATATAGTGCACACATTTGAAGTTGTTTGATTTTAAATGGGGTTGCAGTGTGTAGGTCAAGCAAGTGCCGCAATGGAGAGGAGTAATGCAGGGGAAGTACGCTTTGTAACAAATGTTTACCGCTCACTGTGGATAGTTAGCTTTGCTATCTGAGAAGGAATTGTGGGTAGCACTTGCGATGCACCACGATTCCTTCATCATTCATTCTAAAACAAACACAGACACACACGCAAACACACACACATACACTAACACACAAAGTAAACATCATTCATATTTCATCATTTTAAAAATTGAAGTATTCCAAGAAAAGGCTTTCATTCTACACTACTGGCCATTAAAATTGCTACACCAAGAACAAATGCAGATGATAAACGGGTATTCATTGGACAAATATATTATACTAGAACTGACATGTCATTACATTTTCACGCAATTTGGGTGGATAGGTCCTGAGAAATCAGTACCCAGAGCAACCACATCTGGCCGTAATGACGGCCTTGATACCCCTGGGCATTGAGTCAAACAGAGCTTGGAAGGCCTGTACAGGTACAGCTGCCCATGCATCTTCAACATGATACTACAGTTCAACAAGAGTAGTGACTGGCGTATTGTGACGAGCCAGTTGCTCAGCCACCATTGACCAGACGTTTTTAACTGGTGAGAGACCTGGTGAATGTGCTGGCCAGAGCAGCAGTCGAACATTTTCTGTATCCAGAAAGGCCCGTACAGGACCTGCAACATACGGTCCTGCATTATCCTGCTGAAATGTCGGGATTCGCAGGGATCGAATAAAGGGTAGAGCCACGGGTCGTAACACATCTGAAATGTAACGTCCACTGTTCAAATTGCCGTCAATGCGAACAAGAGGTGACGGAGACGTTAACCAATAGTACCCCATACCATCACGCCGGGTGATACGCCAGTATGGCGATGACGAATACACGATTCCAGTGTGCGTTCACCGCGATGTCGCCAAACACGGATGCGACCATCATGATGCTGTAAACAGAACCTGGATTCATCCGAAAAAATGACGTCTTGCCATTCGTGCACCCAGGTTCGTCGTTGAACCCACCATCGCAGGCGCACCTGTCTGTGATGCAACGTCAAGGGTAACCGCAGCCATGGTCTCCGAGCTGACAAACGTCGTCGAACTGTTCGTACAGATGGTTGTTGTCATGCAACGTCCCCATCTGTTGACTCAGGGATCGTGACGTGGCTACACGATCCGTTACAGCCAAGCGGATAAGATGCCTGTCATCTCGACTGCTAGTGATACGAGGCCGTTGTGATCCAGCACGGCGATCCGTATCACCCCCCTGAACCCACCGATCCCATATTCTGCTAACAGTCATTGGATATTGACCAACGCGAGCAGCAATGTCGCGATACGATAAACCGCAATCGCGATAGGCTACAATCCGACCTTTATCGAAGTCGGAAACGTGATGGTACGCACTTCTCCTCCTTACACGAGGCATCACAACAACGTTTCACCAGGTAACGTCGGTCAACTGCTGTTTGTGTATGAGAAATCGGTTGGAAACTTTCCTCATATCAGTACGTTGTAGGTGTCGCCACCGGCGCCAGCCTTGTGTGAATGCTCTGAAAAGCTAATCATTTGCACATTACTGCATCTTCTTCCCTTCTTCTAGTCGGTTAAATTTGGCGTCTGTAGCACGTCGTCTTCGTGGTGTAGCAATTTTAATGGCCAGTAGTGTACATTTTAGTTACGTGCGGGAGGGGGGGGGGGGGGGAGGCAACAGACGGCAGAAGGTGGACGGGGATACCAGCTAATGTCTGATTGCAATCATGGTCTAAGACAGGTCGGTAACCATCTACCTATAGGGCCGTACTCGCGCAGTAGGTCTTCGCGAGCTGCTACTGTCCCCAGTCTGGATATAGTGCAGGAACGGCGGGGACGATTGGCGTCGTTACTGACGTGTCGCTGTTTGCCGTTGGGCAGGTGGCGAGGCACTTCTACCACAAGGAGATGCGCATCGAGTTGGTGCGCGAGGAGCTACTGTTCGACACGGTGCACGTGACCTTCCAGCTGACGTTCGACAACCGCGCCTTCACGCTCGCCTCGCTCACCATGACCCGCGAGGAGAAGCACCTACCCATCAGCGCCTCCATGCTCTTCGAGATCTTCCCCTTCTGCATCGTCTTCGGGTGAGTAGCCTATTCCGATCAGTCAGGTAAAATCGTAGAGGGAGACCAAGAGATGAATACACTAAGCAGATTCAGAAGGATGTGGGTTGCAGTAAGTACTGGGAGATGAAGAAGCTTGCACGGGATAGAGTAGCATGGAGAGCTGCATCAAACCAGTCTCAGGACTGAAGTCAACAACAACAACAATTGTAAATCTGATGATCTGGGGATATTCACATGCGCGCCCTGATTGGCGAGCGCGGTTAGTCAAGCTGTTCATCTTTTTTCTTTCTTTTTTTTCTTCATTTTCTTTTTACGATGATGGTGATTTTAGCCCGTTTGAACACCTCACGTTTTTTCCCTATATCTTTATTACCACGACGTCTTTAGATTACGTCCCCTCAGCCCCCCCCCCTACCCCCACCCCAGGCTAACTATTGGCTTCAGGAATAGTTTTTAAGACTTCCTCCTGTTGTCATAGGTAGCTTCATATATGTTTCTTTCCTAGCACAAGCAACCGTGTGCGGTTACTTTTTATTTTTTGATATATTCACGGTGGGGAATATATGGGCTATTTAATCACGACCCATGTATAAATTTTCTCATATTCGTATGCGCATGCGCATTCAAGTAACTTCCCTTGTCCCGCGCATGTGCATAGGCAGCGGGTCGGGCGTGTAAGTCAGCGACCATTTGTACCTGCAGTTTATGGCGGGTCATGGCCCATCGAACATAGGCCGGAGTGAGGTGCAGCGTACACCATTAAGTAGTGGTTTGACTTTGTACATATGTCCTGTTTGTGTTTTCCTTTCATTTACAAATGTATAGCCATGGCGTTCTTTTAATCATTGACAAAGGTCTTCTTAAGCACTTGTGGGTTTTATTGTGCTGAAGAAGGTGTAGTTATCTACGCCGGAACCTAGGTTAACACTAGGTCCTTTTTTCGCAATCGAGGCGGGTTTCTAGTTTTTTAATATATTAACCAACGATTGCTGACGCGCTGCGATGTTGAAGGTTCTTGAATGGTCTCAATAATGTTACTATTAATATTCACTGCAGGATCGTAAATTGGGTATAAGTTCAATATTACTTTTCAAATATTTTAAATCTGACAAAAAATTGTAAATGTATTTCATTGCAAGATTATAAACTGGTCATAGGTTAAGTCTCTCTCACCTAAATACCTTTTTATTTAGAATGAAAATTAAATAGACTTCACTAACAAATTACTTCTCACTGTCTTTTGAATTAAGAAATTATTGTTTTCATAGATAGTGGTCTTCCTATTAATCGTTATCTAGCATGAGCACAATAGACAAACTGTTGATTCTGTTACACCATTAATATGCACTTTTAATACACAAGGGGAGACCAATATTGTACAGAAGTTCACTTGAATAGGAAGAGTAATTGAAACTTGTATAATTAAGTAACTTTGTGCATTTGAACTACTTTCAGTGGAAGGGGGCCCTTAATCTTGACCACTGTAGCAGCGCATACTAAACACACTTTCAATACACAAAAGAAACAAGCCCTTAACAAGTATGAACATGTAACCTGCAACAGTATCAGTTCTCAAATCTTACTGCAGTAGAACACAACTTGATGTGGTTATAAGACAATAACTCATCTTTGGTTGATTTTCAACAGACTGCACTGTGATCACTTACTAAGCAAAAATTTGTAAGCCTCAGTTTTGAGAACTTTCACTTTAGAAGTTGGCAACAAAATTTTAATAGGCAGTTTTAGTGGAAAAAATATTTTCAGCAACCATTATTCACTATATTACTCAGTTCTGCTAAAACACTTAGCTTTAATGTTCTTTCAATAAGGACTCTCGGTAATCACTTTAGCATGGGAATGACTCTAAGTAGTTGTGTGACTAGGGATAAAAATATCAAGGTAGGTAAAAGAGTTCGAGTATAAGTCACCTTATATTTGCGCACACTAAAACATCCAATGAGCTGATCCTTCACTTTACATATTTACAATTCTTGGTTCTTTTCTAGTGATTGCGCAACGTGGTGGCGAATGCATGTTGGCAGGTGGATTCGCAAGTAGAATGGCTGGATTCTGTCATTTCTTGGTGACGATGATAGATACCAATTTCAGAACAGTTCCAGCTCTTTATCCATCCATCCGAGGCATTGGAAAGTGTCAGGAAAAGCTTCTCTCGGAAACAGCACAATACACAACTTTTATATGAGCAGTTGACTGTTTGGTAGCTCGTCCCCGACTAACACTTGGTTCCACCTTTTCTACCTAGCCAACCACAATTTGCGCGCGCTACACAGTTCCGTTCCCTAAGGGAACCACAACACCTTTTACATACAAAATAACTAAGAACCCTAAGTGAAGGTCAGCTCTTTACATAACAGCAAACAAACATTTTAAATAAAACAGAACCTTTGCACATATTAACATTTCTATAAAAACTATTTAAACAAATTCCAAATATGTACAGTAAGTTATGTCTCCCTCCAATGGGGACAAAGAATTTTAATGACAGGTGCACCACATTATATAGAATCAAATCATGACATCAAAGTTTTTACAAAGAAAGGAGTATACAATTTTGTGTTATCTATTCAATCTAACACATTTACAGAAGCTCAATGATGTGACATTAAATAAAACAAAAGGCAAAATCAATCAATAGAGTATTAGAGCTATGGTGTTATAAGGGGCGCTGGCACAGTCTGGTGTCCATAGTGTTCGAGGTTGACCACCTGTAGCCAATGAATGTAGTCCGTAAAGACTCAGAAAGTTAATTGTTCCCTTGTCTGTAAACACTAAGGTTTTAATAATAATTCATATCTTTCCACGTGGCTGCAGCCAGAAAATATTGCAGCCTGCATCAAGCATGCGAGCATTATGAGGACTGTAGTCGACTTCGGTTTAGTGGAAGAATTTTGGGAAAGTGTGCTTCATTTGTAAAGGAGACCGCATATAGGACGCTAGTGCGACTTATTACTGAGTACTGTTCTGATCTTTAGGATCCACACCACGTCGGATTAAAGGAAGAAATCGAAGCATTTCAGAGGGGGGCTGCTAGATTTGTTACCGGTAGGTTCGAACAACATGCAAGTATTACGGATATTCTTCTGGAATTCAAATGGCAATCCCTGGAGGGAAGGCCACATTCTTTCCAAGGAACACTACTGAGAAAATTTAGAAAACGTGCATATGAAGCTGACTGCAGAACGATTCTACTGCCACCAACACACACGTAAGGACCACGAAGATAAGATACAAGAAATTAGGGCTCATACGGAGACATACAGACGGTTGTTTATTCCCCCGGTCGATTTGCGAGTGGTGCAGGAAAGGAAATGACTAGCAGCGGTTCAGGGTACCCTCCGCCACGCACCACACGGTGGCTTGCGGAGTATGTACATGAGGATCTAGTTACTTCCAAAGTAGGAATTATTATGACTGATAGTATACCTGTGGAAAAGGGTTGGGGCGGCGGTGCCACTGTGCAGCGAACCACTCTTGACAAGGCTCATCATAAACTTACGAAACCGGCAATGCAACACGCGGCGCTCAAGAAAAACGTACAACTGACTGGTGCTTGGCCAGTTTCACTCGACTCGCTGACACGTCAGCACAAAGCCATTTTAATCGAACTGCAGAAGACAGGACGACAATAAGTAAATTCAGTACTCCAGGTCAATGATCGTTCTACACAGAAAATTGATTAGATTCAAATTCTAATTCTAATCTTCGTAAGTTATTGTAGAATCTGTTGAAGTGAGAGACATGACGAAAAATAATTCAATTGCAAAACGAGAGGAACAAAAGGTACCGTTTACTTCATTATGTTTGTAGAGGGCGCTTCAAAAATTTTATTACTATCTTTGAATACAAGTTTCTTACAGAAAGAGAGATAAAAGTCCATGTAAACATATGCCCTAAAATCATTCGTTATCGAGTTATTAATGAAAGTTAACGTTCAGTGGCTTTCCAGGTAAAACCCAACAACTTCACTTATTTAAAATGCACCCGTTTCATTTATTGTATCCTAGACTGAGTTGTGTTGCCAGGGAGAACTGATTACATTCGTCTTTCGTTAGCGAAAAGTGCTCCTTTCAAACATGGCAGATATTCATTTCGAGAGCAGGCAGACATGATTTTTACATACGGCCGCGCAATGTCAAGGACATGAGGCGGCGCGCCTGTATCATACTTCGTTTCCAGGTCGAAGACAACCGAGTCATCCAACCTATGGTGCTGTGTATCGTCGCGATGCCAATATAGGATCCGTAGCATCATATACTATTGATCGAGGAAGACCACGCGTTGCTCGTACGACTGACCAGGAAGAGCACTTCCTAAGAGCTGTTAAAGTAGAGCCAGTTATCAGAGAAAGACACAGTGGTTCAAATGGCTCTAAGCACTATGGGACTTAACATCTGAGGTCATCAGTCCTCTAGACTTAGAACTACTTAAACCTAAGTAACCTAAGGAAATCACACACATCCAAGCCAGAGGCAGGATTCGAACCTGCGACAGTAGCAGTCGCGCGGTTCCGGACTGAAGGGCCGGCTAAAAACAAATAGCCCCGGCATGTTGAATGTCGCTAAGTTGAGCATGGAGAATACTTCACGAGAAACTCATGTGTCCGTATCATCTTCAACGTGTGTAGGGTCTTACATCTGCCTATCACCCACCACAAGAGAAATTTTGCCGATGGTTTGTAGCACAAACTGTCAGTCCGTTGATTGCCTCTTCTGTTTTGTTCACTGGCGAAGCAACGTGTCGGAGAGATGGAACAACGAATTTCCACAACCGACTCATATGGACCTATCGCAATCGTCATGCGTCAGTTTAAGATTAATGTGTGGTCTGAAATTGTAGGTCACTGCCTGGTAGAGCCTTATGTTCTCCCAGTACATTTTACAGGTGCTCTCCACAGGAACTTGAGTCAGAACATTCTCCAAGATCTACAACTAGATGTTTCCCTGCAAATAAGAAGCAACATGTGCTTTTTGCTTGATGTAGTTCCAACACATTTCAGTCTCATTACTCGAGAAGCACTGGCTGTTATCTGCCACTGGCTGGCATCAAATGGATAGATAGAGGAGGGCCAGTTCTATTGCCTGCACGTTCCACTGACCTCTGTTCTTTGGATTATAGTTTATGGGGCAACCATAAATAACTGGTCTATCCAGCTGTTCACCCAGATGTACAAACTCTTGATTCAGGAGTCACGGACGCCTGCGGAAACATTCGAAACCGTCAAGGGGCATCTGAAAGAGTGTGACAGTCCATGATGAGGCGAGCGTATCCGCGTTTAGATGCAAGAGGAGGACATTCCGAGCATTTATTATGACTTTATGTGTTGATGAGCTCCAGTCACCTAAATTATAAACTTTCCTTAATAACTCGAAAGCAACAGACTTCGGATATTTGTTTATGAGCTTTTTTCTTGTATTTATTTAACGAACCTGTCCCAAAGTTTGTAAAAGTATTTTGGAAACACACTGTACGAGTATATAACATGGTTTCACACACACACACACACACACACACACACACACACACACACAAGTTATAATGTTAATGTCCAAATTTGACAACGAGTACAGAGCACTCGGAGTCACTTGATATAGTAAGCTCCTCAGATCAGCCCCAAATGATTGAAGTGGGTACTCGTTACGAATGTGATCTATTGTTTACTTTTCCACTCTGCAGTCTCATTCAGCAGATGGACCGAAACACCCCTGCTTTAGGGTGGCCCTTGGTCCGTCCTAATGTGGTTCAGTTTCGACAAGTTTTGGCGCAATAGTTCGAATCCCTCAAGCTTCTTTGTTGTATCTTGTACCAAATGAGTATTGTTAGTGGATGTTCGTTCCAGCGTTTCTCTCTGAATCAAACGAGGGTGGTTTGCTGTGATTTCAGACGAGTTGTTGGTGGACCTTGCATGGAATCGTACAAGGAAGAGTTCTTACGAGAAGTTATCTTCTTTAGCAATCTTACTTTTAACTGTTTTCCCCCTTAGAGCTTGCCGAGCAATATTAGCTACGGCAGATAACTGCTACATGGGAGTCCGACCAACTTATGCCTGAGATAGAGCTCCCTTTGTTGTTGTTGTTCTAGATCTTAGTTCTTTTTTATTCAGTTCGACCAACTTATGCCTGAGATGGCGGCCTCTTTGTTGTTGTTGTTGTTGTTGTTGTTGTTCTGTTGTTGTAGCAGCTGCAATCTTCAGTCCGAAGACTGGTCTGATGCAGCTCTGCAGGCTACTCTATCCTGCACAACCATCTTCAACTCCGAATAACTACCACAATCTATATCCATTTAAACCTGCTCACTGTACTCATACTTGGGTTTCCCTCTACATTTTCTTGCCTCACACCCTCACTCCCCCCTTCTCTCCATTACCAAACTGACTATTCCTGGATGCCTCAGAATTTATCCCACCAACTGATCTCTTCTTTCACTCAAAAAGTCCCATAAACTGCTTTTCTCCCCAATTTCATTCAGTAATCGCATTATTTACGCGCTTTAACAATCTAAACCTTAGCACCCTTCTATAGCACCACATTTTTTCTTGTCTGAACTGCTTCCTTTCTACGGCTCACTTCCGCGCTAAGCTACACTCCAGGCAAATACTTTCACAGAAGACATCCTAACACTTAAATTTAAATCCAGTGTTAACAATTTCCCTTTTTCAGAGATGCTTTGCTTACTATAGGTCAGTCCGCATTTTATATCCCCCCCCCCCCCCCCCCACTTTGCCCATCGTCAGTTATTTTGCTGCCCAAGCAGCAAAACTCATCTATTGCTCTTAGTTTCTCATTTCCTAATATAATTCCCTCAGCACCTTGTGATTTGATTCGACTACATTCCATTACCACTGTTTTACTTCTGTTGATGGAGTTCTCATAAGACATATATTGGGAGAATATTTTATGTATAGGAATTCGTGTCACAACAGTTACTAATCCCTTTCGAATTAAGTGGAGAAAAGTAATGTTGTACTCTTTCTGGCAATTAGTTATCCACTTTTTAGCGCGCCTCCTAAGTTCCTGCCCAACAGACACGGTGTTTACAAACGGGGTGTCATTAATTCATTAGTCGTCGGAAAACTGGTCTGTTTAGCGGGAATGCTGCTATCACACCCACTATCAGGGCAAAACGGTACTCTCAACACTGTTAGAAAAAGTTGATTCCAAAATGTGATATGCGGGACTGCAGTTCCCTTCCTCTCCTTAAAAATCTGTGACTGAAGTACTGAAAGTACTACGATATTGCCACTTGGAGGGCTGAGTGGATGGTGTATGACGAATCTTTTCATATGAAGCAAATTCAGTGAAAAAGGTTTATTCATTGGTTGCAAAACTTTAATCGTCCAGTTTAACATTATTAACCTATGTTTTACGTTATGTTGGTCCCGCAGCATAGTATACGTCGATATAAGACATTATGGAAATGAATGCTGCAAACCAGCTGCAATAAGGTAATATGTTTCTTAATATTTTACGCGACAGGCCTGTTTCAGGTCAAGTGACCTGCGAAATAACATTAATAAGATTATCTGTACATAAATTGTGGCTGTTTTACGTATTCACTTGGCCTGGTACTTACGTCTAGTTAGAAGTGAGGATCATATTGCATCTATAGTCAAGTCTTTCTGTCATGCCTCGGTAAGTATAATAGTTTACTTTGTAAACATGTAGCATCATACTAAAGAACTCTCAAAACTGATCTATCAAAATATCTGACAAAAACGTATTTTTACCTTTCGTAACTACAAGAACTATTATACTTGCCGAAAAGTGATACAAAGATTTTACTATAGATGCAATATGGTCGTCACTTCCAACTAGACGTCACTTGATACAGGCAATAAGACGAAACAGGCCTGTCATGTAAAATGTTAGAAAACCTGTTACCTTTTTGCAGCTGGTTTGGAGCATTCATTTCCATAATTATTAATCTAAATTGCCACCACAGCTACTATGTTCTCTAAATTTTCCTCTAATTCTACTTTCGTCTCGTTGAGTGTCACGTGAATTTCCCTTTTATTTAAGGGTAATTTTGGAAACCAATGCGGTGTAGATGCTTTTAAAGCCTTACAAAGGGACAGCGCCTACTTGTAATCACCGATTTATTCCAAATTTATGGTACACGCAGGGCTTGGCCAGCAATTAAAGTGAGAGCGCCAGATGGCAAAGCGTTTGGAAAAAAATGGGATTTTTGGTACGGGTCTATCGAAACATTAGCCGTTTGTGTTAGAGTAGTTTCCAGGCAGCGGTTGCATGAAGAACGGTAATCCGAGTAACTCTGGGGAAATATTTTTTCTTTCTTTTCTTTTCAATTTTTGCGTTATTTGCACTGCGAATAAACCTAAATAATGCTCAATGTAATGTATTGAAAATTTGGGATTGCAGTAAATTCCCAAGAAAGGACTGTACCTACAGCGAGTGGAAGACTCTGCAGTATAACTTCCCAGGAATGGATTGTACGAGGCCTGTTCGGAAAGTAAGGTCCAATCGGTCATAAAATGGAAACCACTGTGAAAATCAAAAATGTTTTATTTGCAACGTTTAGCTCCACATTCCAGCTACTTCTTCACATAGTCGCCGCTCCGGCTTAGACATTCGTTGCAGCGTTGTACCGACTTTCCAATACCAGAGGGCTCCAAATGTAGCTCGTAACATGGCAGTGTCATCGTAACTATTTCGGTGCGTGAGAGACAGCACGCTGTAATCGAATTTCGGATTCGAAGAATTCGTCCACACGTGGAGCACCGTCTCCTTGAGCGTGACAGAGGCAGATCAAACACAAGCGATGCGACATCTGCAACAACGCGACGCCTTGGGTTCATTGTCAACAATCACCATCCTATTTTTATCTAACTTAAGGAACACATTCGAGGCCTTCACTTCGATAGTGATGAAACGGTGAAAGCGGAGGTCGGGTTGCGGCTCCGTCAAAAGACAAACATTCTACATGAAGGTATCAGCAAACTGGTCCACTCATGGGAGAAATATGCTCGTCGCCGGTTTGACTATGTCGACAAATAAATATGCAAACACGAACAATAAATATGTAGAACGTTAATAATTCTTGTTCTATTTAAGAATCTTTAGGGGTTCTTGATAAACGTAAACATGGTCCATAGTAGACTGTAAATCGTGCGATTAGCTAATTTCGGCTAAGCGTAATTGTCAAGCACATTTGTAACATCTGTATTCCACGTAATTTTTCAAATCACACTTAATTACAGACATTTTACGATATTTACATACATTATACGATATGGCTACTTTTTACTTGTAATTAAGAGTGATTTGAAAATGACATGAAATACAGATGTTACAAATGTGCTTGATAGTGATGCTTAGTCGAAATTAGTTAATCGCACGATTAAGCATACTAAGGACCAAGTGTACGTTTATTAAGCATTTGGAAGCTGTGGATCCCCAAAAATACTAAATAATAAGGATTTTCGTATAATAATACGATCATATTACTTTCCAGGACGCCCTCGCAGTTCTGGAGTCGGATCGAGAGTCATACCTGTGTACCTCAGTTAGTAGGACAGCTCCCGGCCAAACTGTCGTACTATAAATTTGTCAAGAAGCTTCGTGACTGCCTGTCACTACGCTGGAGAGTGGAAAGATTCCCAGCATTTGCATTTACTGTTGTATTGCACGTATTATCTTGAAGCAGTTGCAGTAGTAATAATTTAAATATCATCTGTCTTATTTCCTAAAGCTAGTTCTCCCAACAAAACATCTTTCTTCGTTTCACGGTACTTTTTCGGTAATTTCGGATGTCTGTTGTCATTTGTCTGACACTGTTTCCATTCTGGGTGGTCTTCACCGATGTCTATTTTCTTCCAGTCAATTCTGGCTAAAATATAAGTTTGGGGACGATGTTCGTCTAGGTTTTCTCGCGTGCAAAAGTAGGATGCGCATCGAAACAGTTTTTTCGAAGACAAGAAACACCAGTACATTATGAATTCTGAACCATAAGAGGTGCCTATGCCGGCCAGACCAGGTTCATCGAATGGACGCTGAGTGAAGGTCCATGTAACGAGTGACAGGCACCATGTTAAGGCTTCTGACTTTGAGAGTTTTCCCATCACCACCAGCGACTAGCACATATGAGCTAGTACGAGACCCTAATGGCGCCATTGCTAGAGTGTTAAGATGCGTTAGCACGACTAAGCAAAGCTAGATAAGCCAAAAAAAGAAATCAATTTCGTAACGTCACAGAAGCTTCTCTAGACATTCGTATCACCTGTGAAAAAATGTGACAAGAAGACATAGCAGCCCGCCATAAGTTTCTTAACAATAATTAAAATAATTCCCGTCGGCAATCGAATGTAAAGACGCTATGAAGCTGTTACGGTATCTCACCCCTTGAGGCTAATAGGCTATAATTTCTATAAACAAATATCACTCTTTTCATGTCATATACGCAGCGGGTACGGCGAAGAGTTCTTGAGTTACACAGCACATTAAGCATCTGAACGGTATGGGAAATGCTTTCCGTAAGAGAAATGGTGTTTCCCTGCATTTTCACGTTTACCATTGTTTCCACACAATGTATGTACGTAACGATTGTTGCCCTATCAAGCTGATACGATACTTGAAAACAGAGGACTTTGCAAGCTGATATCGAACTGCCATCTACATGCAGAGTGGCAGTATTAAAAGATGATCTGTCTTTTGTGGAAGTACTTCAGTAAATCATATGGTGTTATCACGTAATATGTAACTCTGCTGATTGTAAGCCAACATCTGCCAAAACATTGGCTGTTCTCTGATATTGTACAAATTCTCCCTCTCCCTCTCCCTCTCCCTCTCCCTCTCACTCTCACTCTCACTCTCCCTCTCTCACTCTCTCACTCTCTCACACTCTCACTCTCTTACTCTCTCACTCTCACACTCTCTCACACTCTCCCCCTCTCACTCTCCCCCTCTCACTCTCTACCCCTCTCCCCCCCTCACCCCCTCTCACCCTCTCACCCTCTCACCCTCTCCCCCTCTCACCCTCACTCTACCCCTCTCCCAGCCCTCCACGTCTCTGTTCGTACCTTCTGATAAGGAAAACCACGTAACAAAAGTTATTTTTAAATGTACTGTTGATTAAGGTTGTTAAGAAAATGCTAAATTGTTGTTTTTCAATTTTTACTTTAATATTAACTTTTCGCCATAACACACCCGTTTCATACCAAGCGTTTAAACAAATTTGTGTAATCGAAGCATCATAAAAAAGTATAAGGTCTGTTACAATGTTGCTTAACGAGGAACAAATCTTATTCTGGAGGTATTTCGTATTGCCTCATGGATACTAAAGTTGTTGCAGAGAAAATAGTTTTATAAATGTGAGAATTGCCGAGTTGGATCTTAGTTCGAAATCCACATTGTACTGGAGGCCTCCTTATTTGTAAGACAGCTCAAAGATGGAGGAAGGCAGCAACGTACCAACTCCAATACGACAGTGGCTAGTAAAGAAATGTGATGTTCAAACCAGTCTTCAAGTTGAAGACAGTTTTACCTCTATATACTAAAGTGTACCATTACTAAGTGAGAGAAAGACTGCACGGGAAATTGCGTGTAAGGCATATTCATAGTACAGTGTGTAAAGGTACGAGTTCTTCCACAAGTCTTCCATATCAACAGCGCCTTTTAACACTATCATACTCCTTTCACTATTGTGGTGGAACTAATCAGTATTTAAAAATTGAATAGAGCAGGTTGTAATTAAGCCTACTTCTGATTTTTTCAATACTGCATATTTCAAAGTTAAGTGGATATCGAAATAAGTGTCCAAGGAATAGAAAAGCAACTGGAATCACTCAACAGAGGAAAGTCCACTGGACCTGACGGGATACCAATTCGATTCTACACAGGGTACGCGAAAGAATTTGCCCCCCTTTTAACAGCCGTGTACCGCAAGTCTCTAGAGGAACGGAAGCTTCCAAATGATTGGAAAAGAGCACAGGTAGTCCCAGTCTCCAAGAAGGGTCGTCGAGCAGATGCGCAAAACTATAGACCTATATCTCTGACGTCGATCTGTTGTAGAATTTTAGAACATGTTTTTTGCTCGCGTATCATGTCGTTTTTGGAAACCCAGAATCTACTCTGTAGGAATCAACATGGATTCCGGAAACAGCGATCGTGTGAGACCCAACTCGCTTTATTTGTTCATGAGACCCAGAAAATAGTAGATACAGGCTCCCAGGTAGATGCTATTTTCCTTGACTTCCGGAAGGCGTTCGATACAGTTCCGCACTGTCACCTGAAAAACAAAGCAAGAGCCTACGGAATATCAGACCAGCTGTGTGGCTGGATTGAAGAGGTTTTAGCAAACAGAACACAGCATGTTGTTATCAATGGAGAGACGTCTACAGACGTTAAAGTAACCTCTGGCGTGCCACAGGTTAGTGTTATGGGACCATTGCTTTTCACTATATATATAAATGACCTAGTAGATAGTGTCGGAAGTTCCATGCGGCTTTTCGTGGATGATGCTGTAGTATACAAAGAAGTTGCAGCATTAGAAAATTGTAGCAAAATGCAGGAAGATCTGCAGCGGATAGGCACTTGGTACAGGGAGTGTCAACTGACCCTTAACATAGACAAATGTAATGTATTGCGAATACATAGAAAGAAGGATCCTTTATTGTATGATTATATGATAGCGGAACAAACACTGGTAGCAGTTACTTCTGTAAAATATCTGGGAGTATGCGTACGGACCGATTTGAAGTGGAATGATCATATAAAATTAATTGTTGGTAAGGCGGGTGCCAGGTTGAGATTCATTGGGAGAGTCCTTAGAAAATGTAGTTCATCAACAAAGGAGGTGGCTTACAAAACACTCGTTCGACCTATACCTGAGTATTGCTTATCAGTGTGGGATACGTACCAGATCGGGTTGACGGAGGAGATAGAGAAGATCCAAAGAAGAGCGGCGCGTTTCGTCACAGGGTTATTTGGTAAGCGTGATAGCGTTACGGAGATTTTAGCAAACTCAAGCGGCAGACTCTGCAAGAGAGGCGCTCTGCATCGAGGTGTAGTTTGCTGTCCAGTTTCGAGAGGGTGCGTTTCTGGATGAGGTATCGAATATATTGCTTCCCCCTACTTATACCTCCCGGAGAGATCACGAATGTAAAATTAGAGAGATTCGAGCGCGCACGGAGGCTTTCCGGCAGTCGTTCTTCCCGCGAACCATACGCGACTGGAACAAGAAAGGGAGGTAATGACAGGGGCACGTAAAGTGCCCTCCGCCACACACCGTTGGGTGGCTTGCGGAGTATAAATGTAGATGTAGATGTAGATGAACAAATCTTATTCTGGCGGTATTTAGTATTACCTCATGGATACTAAAGTTGTTGCAGAGAACATAGCTTTATAAATGTGAAAACTGCTGAGTTGGATCTTAGTTCGAAATCCACATTATACTGGAGGCCCCCCTATTTGTAAGACAGCTCAAAGATGGAGGAAGGCAGCAGCGTACCAACTCCAATACGACAGTGGCTAGTAAAGAAATGTGATGTTCAAACCAGTCTTCAAGCTGAAGACAGCTTTACCTCTATATATTAAAGTGTACCATTACTAAGTGAGAGAAAGACGGCATGGGAAATTGCGTGTAAGGCATATTCATAGTACAATGTGTAAACGTACAAGTTCTTCCACAAGTCTTCCATATCAACAGCACCTTTTAACGCTATCCTATTCCTTTCACTATTGTGGTGGAACTAATCAGTATTTAAAAAGGGAATAGAGCAGGTTGTAATTAAGCCTACTACTGATTTTTTCAATATTGCATATTTCAAAGTTAAGTAAATAAACAAATAATTTGGAACTAATGCAGTTCTGCTATCAATAATCTCAAAATGAAATTGACTCATGCGTAAACTTAAAGCTTAAGCCATTTGATCAATACTAATGTAGGTAATACTTTGCTACACTACTCCAACAGCAAAAGAAGTTAGTTTAGTAGTAATCTTTAATGCAAGTATGAACAGTAACGTACACTGATAAGACAGAACATTATGATCAGTGCCGACCGCGACGTTGGATGCCGTCTGGTGGCGTTGCGGGCACGTGACGCGGTAACAAAAGTACGTTAAGCGGAGCAGATACGGAAGGGAGAGCACCCTAGCGAAGATGTGGGGTGCAAAGGCGAAATCCATTGAGATTACCGACTTTGACAAAGGACGGATTATTATTACTCAGAGCATGTGATCGAGTATCTCAAAAACGGCGAAGCTGGTCGAATGTTCAAGTGCTAAGTGAGCATCAACGGAAAGAGATGGGACAGTGAAACTACCACTAGGTGCTAAATGGTTGGACGTCCACGACTCTTCACAGAATGTAGGGTTCGGAAGCTTCTCTGCTCTGTAAAGTAGCATAGATTGTGGTCTGTGGTATCTCTGCCGAAAGAGCAGAATTCTGGTGCACGCACAAGTGTTTCGGAGCACACCATTCACCGCACATTGTTGAACATGGAATTCCGCAACAGATCACCCCTACGTGTTCACATCTTGATCCAACGAGTCGTCAGTCACGATTGCAGTCGGCACGGGACAGTCGGGATTCGACCGTCTATTATTGAAAACGTGTCGGCTCTTCTGGTGAATCCATTTTTCTTACAGTAGGTCGATGATCGTCTCCACAATCGAGGTGAACGGGGGCTCGAAACGTGCTGCGCGTCACGGACCCTGAGTGGTGGGAGCAGTATTATGCTGTGGGAGACATTCTCCTGTGCTTACATTGGACCTGTGGTAGTAATTGAAGGCACGCTGATAGCTGCAAATCACTGCATTCCTTCGTGCTTGATGTCTACCTCGATGGCTATGTCATGTGTCAACAGTATAATTGTCCGTGTCTGAGAGCCAGAACCGTGTTGTAGTCGTTTGAGGAATATTACAGTAAACTCACGTTGATGTCTAGGCAAACAAATTCGCCTGATGTAAATCCTATGGAACGCATCTGTGTCCCTACCGGGCGCTATCACCGCGTACGCAAATCAGCAGCTTGTTACTTACGTGAATGCTGTACATGACCTGTGTGTAGACATCTAATACCACATAGAGGGTAGAGGGGTGTGGGAAAAAGATAGAGGTCTGTTAGATAGGAAAATCATGGAGACGATACGTTGGAGCTGAGGTGGGCAATGGGACATACAGATAGACAGAGGTTGGGGAGTAGTGCGTTGTTTGAGTAGAGTAGTGGTTACAAAGGCGAAGGGGTGGGGATGGATGGAGCAGGAAAAGGAGAGAGGAGCCCTGATGTGGAGTGGGGTTGGTGGGGAAGAATTAAAGTTGGTAGGAGGGATAAATATTGGGTCAGATTCAATTGTCAGGGAGAGGGAATTGATTGAAGTTGTGTTCGGATGGGATATGGAGCATATGTAGGTGTATGGATGGAGGGGCGTATTTGTGAAGGGATACCAGGGTTGGTGATCAGAGGGGAGACAATGGGTTATTGGAATACAATTTGCGGAAAGTATAGGAAATCCTGAGGTGTTTGATGTGAGTGAAGAGTGGTAGGAATTTGATGAGATGGTAGAAGCTCCAGGTGGGAGAAGGTAAACAGATGTGGAAAGTGAGATGGAGTGCATGGTATTTGAGGATTTGGAGGGGCTTATTGAACTTTGATGGGGCAGAGATCTATCTAACATTTGCATAGCTGAGGATGAGACATTTCAGGGGTTTTGTAGATGTGGAGAATAGTGGTGGGGTGTAATCCCCAAGTTCAGCCTGTTAGTAGTTTTAGTATATTGATCAATGCTAAGTTTTCTAAATATCATTGTGAAACATAATCGTAAGAATGATAACCTACAGGTGTTACACTCTCAGTCAATGACAATATATTCATTTGTATGGAAAAAGTCCAACTCGGTATCTTAACCTATTACTGCTACAGCCTACACAGCACTATTCTTAGGTGTTTAGGATTGACAACAGACCAAACATGCTATCATGTGTTCTTGTAGGTTTCCTGAGGTGTCTGACATTACATGTTTAAACATTTCTCATAAATTCGGGATTGAGTCACTGGATGGTGCCACACTCTGTCACTGGTGAAAGCAGAGTTTTTTCAAGTTGAAACGCTATGCATAGAAATGATAGAGACCAAAACTCTCATAACAGTTCATTCTTTTAGACCTTTGTATTTCCCACATTTCTTGATGTACACAATTTGACTTGTAAATGCGTACAACTACGTTACATCTCTAATGTTGCTGATACATGCTATGTGTATATAACATCAAATAATGTGGGAGGAACTAGGATGATTGGCTTTAAATAAGGCAGGTTACTGCTGGTTTAATAGCTCTCACATTGCATAGATTGTTCATGGTGCATTTTATGAGCACAGCAACTTCTGATTTTTCAGATTCTGAGACGTTGTACATGTTCTCCCCAAGAGGTTCAGTGTTCAGATTCTTAATTTCCCTGGAGAGTGTGCTTGTGGATTAGTGGGTGTTTCGAATTTTCAGCTATTTTTCAATATAGGTTAAAGTACAAGTGTGCCTCTTGAATTTTACACGTTTCTGGTCATTTTAACTGGGCTCATGTGGCCTGTGGTGATTGAGAGTTTGTGGAGATGGATACAGTGCCATCACATTATCAGTGGGAATCAGAACTCTTGTCATCCACTATGTATAAGACCATCGAATCATCAGAAATGTGAAGCATCTCTCTGTGCAAGGCTGCTGCTGACAGATAGTGGCCAGACTCATATGTCAGCTATGGCCTCATACAGCGTTGTGAAGCCAGTTCTCCTGCGACCTGTGGTGCATGAGCTGAGACCTGGCTCAGCATGTGGTCCCACCCCTGTATGGCTGCAAGCAGACTTCACAACCAGTGTCCCCACAAACCATGGAAAATGCTCTCCCTGCCTTCACAGCAATGCAGAGTAGGCCAGAATCTCAGATCAGGCATCTTGGATTCTAATGCCATAGCTCATGTGTCAGTACACAAAAGTCGCCATCTTGTATAACTATTTGGAATTTTTAAAGTTCACACCAACAGGAGAACTCAAATTCTTGCATTTTTTTAATAAATTGTCATTAATCTATACTTCAGATGATAACCCTACTTACAACAGTGACATCATAGAACGTTGCATACCCTGGAGCTCAATTGGGCTATTTTGAACTTCCCACCAAAATTTGAATTTCCTGCCATTTTTTAATTTCCTGCCTTTTTTTACTTTGTTACCAATTTATACAAAGAGCAACTGGCCTATGCCAGAGGGAGAGGAGGAGTGGGGAAATTTTGAACACTGTAGAGAGAGGGGAAAAACTGGCAACAATGCAGACTGGGTTCGAGCTCTTCTCATCTGTCTAGTCACAGCACTTCTGCTCTCTTGTACTGTAAGTGAAGCAAGTGAAAGAGATGTTATATTATCCCTTCAGTTTGTCATGGGTATAGCAGATTCATCATGATGTTAATGTGTTATATGCGGTATTATTTACCATTTCACACTATTGATTTCATACGCATCAATCCATTCATTACATATCAGTCCATTTACTTCATTCAATACACACTAATTGCAGCAGGGTAAGTCACGGTTCGCCACCAACTCCCCTTCCCCAATGTTGCTATCCGCACATCTGTTGTTGTTGTTGTGGTCTTCAGACCAGAGACTGGTTTGATGCAGCTCTCCATGCACATACCACATAGGAAAAAGGTTTTGTTCTCGACCCCTCTTACTGCACAGTCTTCCCCTTTCTGTCTTTACTCAAATTCTTGTGTTTTGTCGGTTCTGCCTGTGGTCTCACAAACCTGCATTGGTCGCAGGTATGATCAGCTTGTGAAAAAGTGCTTTTTTTGTGGCTGGAATGTTCTCTGCAGGCAGTCAGGCGACAAACACATGCACGTGGATGGGCCCCAAGCAAGCAGCTGAATATCCTGTGGTAAACACAGCGCATAACTTCTAGAATTCCTTACAATTTCCGAGAAAAGCTTTCATGCTGCTTTATCTCCACAGCTCTCGTAGTACTTTCGATTACAACTACAGGTTCAATGGAGGTCCAGGTGAATGTCTCACATAGCATAATTCTGCCTTGACCAGTCTGTGTCATGGCGCAGTTCATTCTTTCTAGCAGCCGTTCGCATCAATGGCGGCTTGTCAGGACACAACCATCGACCCGGTGTAACAGGAAATATGATCCTCCGAACAGGCCACTCTTCCAGTTGATGTGCAATCAAATCTCGATGACCCTTTGCCCACTACAATCATAAGTGACTACGTCGTTTGGCCAAAGTGGGTGCCATCTGCTGACGAGCCGTATGTCCAGAATTATGCATTGAACGGTGTGCTCCGAAACAATTGTGCCTGCACCAGCATTATACTCGGTCATCATATCTCCCACAGATCGCCGTCTATCCCGCTTTACAGGGTGGGTAGGCCTGCGTACTCCTCTTTCTGTGATAACGTGTGAACGTCCAAAACGTTGTCGCCTACTCATGGTTTCACGGTCCCCAACAACTTTCTGTAGCAACTTTCTATAGATTCTCAAAACAGTAGCATGCTAACAACTAACCAGCTTCACCATTCTGAGATTTTTGTTCACTGGCGCTGTGTCATAACAGTCTGCTGTTTGTCATAGTCGCTTCTGTCAGTGGACCGTCCCATTTCCGGCCCGTTTCGTCGCTGAAAAGCAAAACGAGAATAATGGAATGCAGTCGAATTAAGTCGGGTGATGCTGAGGGAATTCGATTAGGAAATGAGACACTTAAAGTAGTAAAGGAGTTTTGCTATTTGGGAAGCAAAATAACTGATGATGGTCGAAGTAGAGAGGATATAAAATGTAGACCGGCAATGGTAAGGAAAGCATTTCTGGAGAAGAGAAATTTGTTAACATCGAGTATAGTTTTAAATGTGAGGAAGTCGTTTCTGAAAGTATTTGTATGGAGTGTAGCCATGTATGGAAGTGAAACGTGGACGATAAATATTTTGGGCAAGAAGAGAATAGAATCTTTCGAAATGTGGTGCTACAGAAGAATGCTGAAGATTAGATGGGTAGCTCACATAACTAATGACGAAGTGTTGAATAGGATTGGGGAGAAGAGAGGTTTGTGGTACAACTTGACTAGAAGGAGGGATCGGTTGGTAGGACATGTTCTGAGGCATCAAGGGATCACCAATTTAGCATTGGAGGGCAGTGTGGAGGGTAAAACTCGTAGAGGGAGACCAAGAGACGAATACACTAAGCAGATTCAGATGGATGTAGGTTGCAGTAGGTACTGGGAGATGAAGAAGCTTGCACAGGATAGAGTAGCATGGAGAGCTGCATCAAACCAGTCTCAGGACTGAAGACCACAACAACAACAACAATTATGTCTATTCACATCTGCACCGGCTACATATCTTCCTTACCGCATCACGTGCCTCAGTGCCACCAGAAGCCATTCAGTCTCACGCTGGGTAGTACTCGTAATTTTTTGGCTCATCATTGAAGCTATTGTACAGCCCTTCCAGCTGCGAAGACTTACCCCATTCTGTTCGGCTCTGATTATGCAGTAACATTTTCGGCTTTAGAAGCATTGAATGACATTCAATTCTTCGTAGTGCCACCGCCTCTCAAACTAAATCGAAAATACGTTGTATTTCGTAATGTTATGAGTGCACCAAGACTCCGCCAGTGTGATATTAATCTGCAAAAAATGGTTCAAATGGCTCTGAGCACTATGGGACTTAATATCTGAGGTCATCAGTCCCCTAAAACTGAGAACTACTTAAACCTAACTAACCTAAGGACATCACACACATCCATGCCTGAGGCAGGATTCGAAGCTGCGACCGTAGCAGTCGCGCGGTTCAGGACTGAAGCGCCTAGAACCGCTCGGCCACCGCGGCCGGCATTAATCTGCAATGTCACAAGAAACCCAGGTGGTCAGCTTCATAAAATCTCTGTCAAACCAAACGTCTAAAATTTGGAAATGTATGACACACATTAAAAACAAAGTGCGAAGGTCATGAAACAAAAGAGATGTGTTCAAGCACTAATGACTGGTAAGTAGCACAGGCTTCAACATGTTGATGTTTCCCGTTATCTCTTTTAATTCCGAATCAGCTGCGCCCCAAGTCCCGTTATCTCTTTTAATTTCAAGTATTGTTTATCATCTATGGAAATTCCTTGTTTTAAATAGTGTAAATGGAGAAATATTCAGAATCTTTACTGGAATAAAGTGATATCCATAAGGCAGTGGTGTAAATTTTTATGCTCGAGTACAAATAGAACTTTTCGAAATTTCCAATGTACGAACAGTGTTCGCTTTAACCGTAGAGTGGCTTGACGGAAAAGAGAAAGCTTTATACGTGACAGAACAGTGCCAAAGTAGTGCTGGTCAGAAAACTTGGGAAACAGGAACAATGCAACGAAATATTTTTATTCATGAAATATAAGAAAAATGAAGAATAACGCTTTAATTTTATAAAGGTGGATTTAATTTCGATTTATTTGATGGGGAAAGGTTTGCTAGTTGTACTATGCTGTTTTAAATCTTTTTGTACCACATTTTCATTCTTAAGCAATTCATTACTATCTCGAGGGTCATTCTGTAACTAATGCCTCTCGTTTTCTGTGCTGACTTTGAGTATCTGAGCCAAATTATGTAGATGTAGTACCACAAGCATCCGCCACAATTGAGTGGGGGGGAGGGGAGGGGGGCTAGAAGTGATCACGCCAAACTCACCAAACCCCCCCCCCCCCCCCTCCCCGCTCCTCACCGCCCTGGGGTCAGCAGTACAGAGTTTTTATTCATTCCACAGTAATCAGCTTACAAAAATATCCAGTCGGTAACCATCAATTCTCTGTGGTTAATTTTTTTTTTGCTATCCACAAAATTTCGGCAACGGCCTTGCCGCAGTGGATACACCGGTTCCCGTGTGATCACCGAAGTTAAGTGCTGTCGGGCGTGGTCGGCACTTGGATGGGTGACCATCCAGGCCGCCATGCGCTGTTGCCATTTTTAGGGGTACACTCAGCCTCGTGATGCCAATTGAGGAGCTACTCGACTAATTAGTAGCGGCTTCGGTCAAGAATACCATCATAACGACCGGGAGAGCGGTGTGCTGACCCCACGCCCCTCCTATCCGCAGTCCGCAGCTCGTGGTCGTGCGGTAGCGTTCTCGCTTCCCGCGCCCGGGTTCCCGGGTTCGATTCCCGGCGGGGTCAGGGATTTTCTCTGCCTCGTGATGACTGGGTGTTGTGTGATGTCCTTAGGTTAGTTAGGTTTAAGTAGTTCTAAGTCCTAGTGGACTGATGACCATAGATGTTAAGTCCCATAGTGCTCAGAGACATTTGAACGTTTTCCTATCCGCATCCTCCACTGAGGATGACACGGCAGTCGGATGGTCCCGGTAGGCCACTCGTGGCCTGAAGACGGAGTGCTTTTATCCACAAAATTTACTACTTGAGAAATGACACGTCTCGAAACTCACGAACTCCTTCATATCAATAATGGTAATTTTACAGTCTTGCCCCTCGCTTTTATAAATTTCTATAGATTCCTATTTAGTATTAATTTTTGAATCTATCAGCTAATTTCCTGACGATTTCTTTGTCCTGCGACTTACGCTGTCTGATCAAAAGTATTCGGACACGCTTATGCAACTCGATATTGATCATCAGATGTCACGAGAGGCGGACCCGCCAGTATAAAAGTAGGTGGAGGTTATTGCGTTGTCAGTAGGGGAGCAATAACAGCAGAATAGATCGGTCAGTGGCTTCGAAAATGGAGTAGTCATTGAATTCCACCTGAGTAACAGATTCATCAGGGATATTTCAACAGTTCTGAAGCTGTCCCCAACGGCTGTTGGTGATGTAACTGTGAAGTAGAAACACGAAGGATCAATCACAATCAAACCAGCACCAGACGCAACTCACATACTGTCGGACAGGAACCGCCGAGCACTGCGGAGAGTGGTTGTAAAAAAAATGGAGTGAAATCAGCGGATGGAGTCACCCGTGGGTTCCAAAGTGCTGCCAGCAGTCGAGCCGGCACGATGACTGTGTGTAGGGAGTTAAAGTAATGGGGTACAATGGTCGACCGGCTCCTCATAAGCCACACACTCCTGTGTTCAGTACTAAGCAACGCCGGAGGTGGAGTACAGAGCGATGCCACTGGTCAGTGGATGACTGGAAACAAGTGATTTGGGGTAATGAATCAGGCTATAACGTGTGGTAGTCCGATGGCAGGGTCTAGGGTTGGTAAATGCATAGATAATTTGACCCGTCATCATATCTAGTGCTAGCAGTGAAGTGTTGCTGTATGGGATGTTTTTCTTAGTTAGCATGTGACCCCCTTATTACGCATAAGAAAATGCTACATGTGGATGGATATATACATCATTCTGCACTGTGTACAGTAGGAGAACATTTCGGAGACAATGACTGTGTCAGCATGACAATGGACCCTGTCATAAAGCACCGTTCCCGAAATGGACTGGCCTGCCCAGAATCCCGACCTGCACTTAATGGAACACTTTTGGGATGAACTAGAATGTAGACTTCGCTCCAGACCGCAGCGTCCAAATGGGTATATGCTCTGGTTTTGGCTCTTCGGATCATTCCACCACAGACATTCAGATATCTTACTGAATGTGTCCCCAGCAGAATTCAAGCTGTCATAAAGGTGAAGGATGGACACACTGTATATTAAGGGCCACTAATAGCGGTGCCTTTACTTCCTATCATATAGTGTTTAACACCAGCAGGGAAACGTCCGAAAATGGATTCTGGACAACGAGATGCTTGTTCAAACAAATTTCGGGCTTGCAGTCGGTCGTCGTTCAATACTTCGCACGATATTTCAACGGTGCACCTGCTAGTCATCATTCAAGCGCCTGAATCAGCTGCCCTGAAACCAACAGTTTTTTTGTAGGAATGTGGACGACACTTTCATAGTGTGACCTCATGGAGAAGATAAATTAATGGAGTCTCTACATCACCTCAACTCCATTCATAGCAACATCCGGTTCACCATGGAAATAGAGAAAGATGGTTGTGTGCCTTTCTTGGATGTCCTGGTTCGAAGGAAGAATGATGGTTCTCTACGGCATTCAGTTTACCGGAAACCCACTCGTACTGATTTGTACCTGCAAGCATCGTGTTGGCATCACCCATCGCAAACCATGAGTTTGTTTAAAACGCTTGTTCATAGAGCTCATACTGTCTCAGATCTAGGTAGCTTACCTCAAAAACTCGCCCATCTAAAGACAGCATTCAGCGAAAATGGGTATTCCATCCGGCAGATTAACAGGGCACTAACAGTTAAAACTAAAAAGCAGGAAGTGAATAAAGAGGAGAACATGCCGGAACAATCTTTAGCTTTTCTTCCTTTCGTTGGCAACACTTCGTTTAAAATAGCAAGAATCCTCCGAAAATTTCAGGTAAAAGTGGTTTTCTGCCCACCATCGAAGATTGCGGACCTCGTGGGATCAGTTAAGGACAATCTGTTACTACGAAAGGCCGGAATTTACAAGATACCGTGCCAATGTGGTATGGCTTACATAGGTCAAACCACACGCACCGTGAAAGAAAGCTGCACTGAACATCAACGTTACACCCGCCTTTTGCAGCCAAGCAAGTCCGCTATTGCTGAACACTGTATTTCTACTGGACATTCAATGGAGTATGAGAAAACAATGATTTTGTCCACAGCAACGTCTTTCTGGGACTCCATTATTAAAGAATCCGTAGCAATACGACTGGCGGAAAATCTGTTAAACCGTGACGGCGGCTACCACCTGGACAGTGCACGGAATCCCATAATCTCCACGATTTGTTCTAATCGAAGACGACAGAGTGCGTCGACGGCCGCGGCAAACAGCAACGCAGAGGGCGACTGAGTTCTGCTATTCCACCAGCGAGTGCGCTGCCGGCGGGCAGTGTGGTTCATCTATCAAGTTTTTGACGCATGCGCAGAATAGTTACAGTACGCTATATATTGCGGAACGGAGGACGTTCTCGCCAGTCTGCGACGGCTCACCTGAAGATGATTGGCAGGTGTCCAGCTGAAATATTGTGCGAAGTATTGAACAACGACCGGCTGCAAGCATGAAATTTGTTTGAACAGTCAATTTACCGGGAAAATTTTAAAATTCACAACGAGATGCTTGTTAATCAGAGATGTCCCATTTAATTCCTCACTGATAAACAATCTGCTCTAATTGAAATCCGTGGACGCACGCTAAAGGTGTATGGTGAAGTTACAATAGTCATGGGCAATTTGAGGCTGTGGGTACTGGGTTTCAATAGTAGTGAAAAAAGTGTGCACGAGTCACGTCGAAGTCTACCATGCTCAGCTCACATTCTTCATAACGAACAGCAGTTTCGTCAGCTCAGCCGTGGTGATCGGCGGATTTCGACCAAGTGATTTTGTGAGCAGCTAAATAAGATGTTACGCAACCTCAGTTATCGCAAAGTGTGTCGGAGAGAGGTTCACGGATGCTTACACAAGACCAAAACGTCTTCGAACGGAAACTTGTCGGAAACTGCTGCTGAAGATGACAACCTTCTGATCACCATCAGTAACAGAGATGAGACGTGGTGCCATCACTACGAGCCAAAATTCAAAAGACAGTCAAAGGGGTGACAACGTGCGAGTTCTCCAGCACAGAAGTAGTTCAAGACACGGTAATCTGCAGGCAAACTGATGTGCACTATCTTGAAGGGAAGCCAGGGTGAGGTTCTTCTGGATATCTTGGAGCCTAAAGCAACTGTCAGTTCAGAACGCTACAAGACGACATTGACCGTGTCGAAAGAATTTCTACTGTCAGGCCAGATAACATCTTGTAACTCGATAACGCGGAACTCCACAACAGTGTTGTAATCATGAAAGAACTCAATGCCAAATTTGGCTGGGCTGTCCCATCATATCTACCGCGTAGTCCTGATTTAGCATCTATAGACTTGCTTCTTTTCGGGCCTAAGAAAGATGGACTACGTGGCTACCATTTTCGAACCTCAGCCTCTAAGCTGCAAGACGGTGGTCAGCCTCGTCTGGTTCAGGTTTTTACTAGTGCGGCGTCTTGCGAAGAGACCATGAGGATAAAGTCAGAGAGATCAGAGCCCACACAGAGCCATACCGACAATCTTTCTTTCCACGACCAATACGAGACTGGAATAGAAGGGAGAACCGATAGAGGTACTCAAAGCACCCTACGCCACACTCCGTCAGGTGGCTTGCGGAGTATGGATGTAGATGTAGACGCTCTTGTCGATTGTCGGCAACACTGTAATAACGAATAGTGGTGATTATGTGGAAAAACGAAGTGTTTAGCTGAGATATTTTTCTATTTAAGTATGTTATTGCGCTTCCTGTATCTGCTGTAATTTTCATGAAAATAAATGGAAGGCTTTAGCTTCGGAATGACCCTTGTCTTTTGTTATTTTAGCTGCTGATGCTAACAGCCTCCAGTGCCGTCCCCCGTTGTATGACTTGCTGATGTTTTCTGTTTACTTAGGAACGACATGGTGATTCGGAGCATCGGGAACTCTCTCATGGTTATTCTGCCTGACCTCATCAGTAAGAAGATTACAAACTGGTTTGACCTCGTGCGCCCCTTAATTGCCTTCAGATTTGAAACTGTAAGCTCTTTCTACAAAGGTATTTTATTTCTGAGTGTTGGCAACCGTCAGTCTACGCACGTGGATCTGTCTCGGTAACTGTCATACGCCTGTGGTTCCGTTTCAGATCTTGAACCGCACAAACAACATTTTCGAGCTGGTCACCGTGGAACCGGTTCTGACGGAGCGGCCGTCGGACAGGAAGAAACACGAGATAATACTCAGCGACCAGTCCGATTCAGTCGACGAAAAAAAGCTTAGGCTGAAAGGTAAGGAAATTTAGTATTAATTGTAGTATATGAGTATTTTAATGAAAAGGCAAACACAGGAATTTTAGTATGTAGCAAGGTACACGGGAGAACTTGTGTGGAGTTTAAAAAGTGGGAGAAGGGCGAAGGCAATTTGAAACTATGAAAGAGAAGCGCGAGGAGTGTCTGGATTTGGGATGCATCGTCTCCGACTCCGAAAGGTCGTGACTCCGACTGAGATTCCATCTACGACTCCACAGTTTTGTAAAGGTCTTACGGAAGGTGAAGGTTCAAAGTCTGAACCTCAAATATCAAAACTAAAACTGCAGTAATAACGCTGCCAACAACATAACATGAGTGGTCAAAGGACCTTGCTGCCTAATGATGTGCCTCGGTCCAGAGCGAACGAATGCTGCTGTTCACGTATCTAGGCTTGCCAGATTACACTGCCAAAATTACTGAACAGTGCCCGGCGGAAGAATCTGCTGAGCTGAGAGTGAGCACAATAAAACGCTGAATATTAAAGCTGTATTGATTACCAATAGTTACAGGTTTCTTCGAATTTTTGATAACTTTAATTTTTTGATAAAAATCGTTGCATGTCGCACACTTCAGATTGCAACGAATTTACACTCAATTTGTTTCTAACGACTGATTCATGTGATTGAAGACTCTTTCCACATATACATTAGCGCAAGGAACTGCCATTGTCCTTCTGATATTTTTGTATGTTAGGCATTTAAAAACATTTTCCACGATATGTAGAAGCTTGACTTTGTAATTGTTTTATGTAGTATACGCATCTCTTCGAATAAACCGTCAGATTAGTGTCATGAATGGAATTCCAAAAATATCGAACCACTCATACATCGGTACCAAATGCCGAATACCGGACTGACATACCGAACTGTTCGGTGAAAAACCGAACAACAGGCAACTCAGGCTGTACCTGATTTGGACTGATTTACTGAAATTTCACATTTTTATGCTCATGATACAGAACAAAGTTTTTCAGTAGCATTGTTAAAGTATAAGTACAGTAAGACTACTATATTTTATACATTGTAGGAGTCTCTTAGCAAGACCGAAGATTCTGGCGCGTCTGTCCATAAACGACCAACGATAGAACTGTTGAGAGTTAACCTAGCAGAAACTACTGATACTAGCGCTAACTCTATAACTATGTCAACACAGGAAGAAGCAAGGTCCAGTATTTGTTACCAAATATTTTAATGAGCTGCAAGGATGACGATATTAACGATAAATCTAGAACTACGGAAAAGCTTGTCGATAAATTCGCTTTAAGGAAAGGCTTAGTCAATAAGAGTACAACAGGTAAAATCATATTCTAGTGTCTGGGAATCCACTGTTGTTATAGAAAACAAACACAAATATCTAAATATTCCATCCTACAATACGAAAGTAATTGCCTCTGTCGATGGTTTCACTGCCAAGAGAGAAACGTTTTAGTGGAACTGCGTAACACACCACAGTTTAATAAACAGCTTAAAAGTATGTAAAGCCCCACAGTTAGTCTTCATTAAATACAACTTACTGTTTTACAATTTCAGGATTTGATTTAGCTCATTCCTGATGGATCTTGAAACTGCTGAATAATAATTATTATTATTCTTACAACTTGTTTTGTTATACAAATAAATAAACTTTAAATTTTACGCAGTGCTGTTGTTAGCCCGAAATGGTAATTACGTAAATACCATCTCCGATTCCGACACTACATTTGCGTACTTCGATTCCACTAAAATCACCCCCATTATTTGGGTGGACTCTAGATTACTCAGCTGGTAATGACTTTGCTCACGAAACGCAAGGGTCCGAAATAAATGGTTTTAGTGTCAGATTGTTTCAGAAAATAACGAGATTTTACTTGATGTTTACGCGTAGTGGACAATAGTACACAGCCGTTTTCGAATTTCGATGCGTACCGGTAGACGTTTCAGCTTCCTTCACGAGGCATAACACTATCTTCTCACAACCAAACAACATTGAAATGTGTTTTCTGTATCAGCAAGCAACTACGCAATCTTTCGTTATATATGACTAAAGATTGTAGTACTCCCAGAGATTACATTGAAATAGAAATAATTTGCATATCCAAGCATGCAGCACATTTCATGCCAATCTGACGTTTGTTGCAGTTCTAATGGCCAGATGCGTATTTCCAGCATTTGCTTAATAATTTATTACGGTCGAATCAGTGCCTAAGCCGGTCTGCCAAACACATCCCATTAAAAATATTTTTAAATTCTTTTATAACATTTGATCCTCAGCAACTATTGCTTTAACTTATTACAGAGTAAACCTGTTTGATTACGTCTATTTGAGAAGCCTATTCATATGGAAACTGGCGTCTATAACATCGCATATCAAATAACGAATCTCCAACTTGGCACATCACACAAAAGTATTTCAAGCAACGCAGTTCAGCATAATGTGTTATTCACAAAATATCGCTGTGCACCTCAAGTTTGCTTTCTCTATCTGCTTATCTTACATAATTATACACTGAAGCGCCAAAGAAACTGGTATAGGCATGCGTATTCAAATACAGAGATATATAAACAGGCAGAATACGGCGCTGAGGTCGTCAACGTCTATGTAAGACAACAAGTGTCTGGCGCAGTTGTTTAGATCGGTTACTGCTGCTACAATGACAGGTTATCTAGATTTAAGTGAGTTTCAACGTGGTGTTACAGTCGGCGCACGAGCGATGCGACACAGCATCTCCGAGGTAGCGATGAAGTGGGGATTCCCCGTACGATCATTTCACAAGTGTACCGTGAATATGAGGAATCCAATCAAATCTCCGACATCGCTGCGGCCAGAAAAATATGCGTATGCAGTTGAAGTGATATGAGACCCCTGATATGTCTAGATATGACACTGACAGGTGACCCGACGTAAGCATCCTGTCTGATCACCTGCATTCATTCATGCCCATTGTGCATTCCGACGGACTTGGGCAACTCCAGCAGGACAATGCGATACCTCACACGTCTAGAACTACTACAGAGTGGCTCCAGGAACACTCTTCTGAGTTTAAACTTTTCCGCTGGCCACCGAACTCCCCAGGCATCAACATTAATAAGCACATCTGGGATGCCTTGCAACGTGCTGTTCAGGAGAGATTTTCACCCCCTCGTACTCTTACGGATTTATGGACAGTCTTGCAAGATTCATGGTGTCACTTCCCTCCAACACTACTTCAAGCATCAGTCGAATCCATGCCACGTCGTGTTGCGGCACTTCTACGTTCTCGCGGGAGCCCTACGCGACGTCGGGCAGGTGTAAAAGTTTCTTGGGCTTTTCAGTGTATATTATAAATGCGAAAGTTTGTGAGTGTGTGTGTTAGAATGTTTGCTACTCCTTGAAACTGAAACGGCTGGACGGATTTGGATGAAGTCTGGAATGGTGACAGCTTATACGCTGACACGGAGCACCTAATTTATCAAAGGGATAGCGAGTGGGATTGAAAAACAAGCGCAGCCCATATGCACGAATACCCATACTTATTTACCCAGTATTTGAGAATGAGAGCACTTAATGAGTTGCAACAACTTTACATGTAATATCAGATCCTTACGAAACTTTTCTTCGCCGACAACCCCTGCAAAAAGATGAAAGGAAAAAAGTTTATCGTTTGCCACATTTTCGCCTTTCATGCAGTAAAACTGCCACATGAAGCACGACGTATTAGTTTATACTTCCTTACTACTAACTGTATTCGTGATACGTTTTGCAGACAGTTTTCATATATTCCACTGAATGTACCAGCACAATTATATCATTCTATGACACATAGGTCAACATACAGGGCGCCATAAACACTGAGATGTGTGAAATATTTCCTAGTAAATATTTGCTAGTAACTCTACTCACAACACATTTCACAGAAAGTATGCACGTATAGCACTGGATGAACCTGCAAAATTACATCGTTGTGCGACACACGGTTCGGGAGAGACGACGTCATAAACGTTGCGCTGCGTGAAAGGTGAAATATGTGTACAAATACCTTTGAAATATGTTCATATCTGTGAAACAGATTTGACATATGCATATCCGGGAAAAACGCACCGTAAACGATTTCAACCAAATTTTGTAGAAATGCACTTCAAACAGAATTTTTAAAAAATAAATAAAGAAAACGATGCACCACTAAGGAATTATCCAAATGAGACGGAAATCGGTAGATGTAATGTACATGAATAGACAAACAAATGATTAAAATTTCATAAAAATTGGATGATTTACTGAAGAGAAATAGCTTCACAAATTGATCAAGCCAATAACGCGTTGGTCCACCTCTGGCCCTTATGCAAACAGTTATTTGGCTTTGTATTAATTGACACAGCTTTTGGCTCTCCTCTTGATAGATATCGCGCCAAATTCTGTCCAACTAGCGCATTAGATCGTCAAAATCCCCTGATGGCTGGACGGCATTGCGCATAATGCTCCAAACGCTCCCCAGTTGGGGAGAGATCCGGCGGCCTTGTTGGCCAAGTTATGGCTTGGCAACCACGAAAGGAAGCACTAGGAACTCTCGCCGCATTATCTTCAGGAACGTAAGCCCACGATTGCTTGCCATGAAAGGCAACGAAACGGGGCATGGAATATCATCGGCACACCTCTGTGCTATAATGGTGCCGCAGATGACAACCAAAGGGGTTCTGCTATGAAAAGAAATGGCACCAGACCATCACTTCTACTTGTCGGGGTATATGTCGGGTGACAGTGAGGTTGGTATCCGACCGCTGTACATGTCTTCGACCTGGAATCTCATTGACTGGAGCAAAATTGTCTTCAATGATGAGGCCCACTTCGAAATGAGCCACGATAACCAGCGAAAACGCGTCTGGAGAGGCCCTGTAAAGCAGCGGGGTACTAACCTTAATCTGTCGCATCCTTACAGCACTGCAGCGCGTCGACAATATTCTATGCCCCGTTTTATTGCCCTTCATGGCAAGTCATCCTGGGCTTATATTTCAGCAAAATAATAATCGCCTGCATACGAGAATTTCTACTGCTTGTCTTCGCCTTCGCCAACTCTTTCTTGACAAGCAACGTCACCTGTCCTCTTCCCATTTGAGAACGTTTGGAGCATTATGGGCAGGGACCTCCAACCTGCTAGGCAGTATGACGACCTAACGCACCAATTGGTCAGAATTTGGCATATCGCTCTGGATGACATCCAACAAGTCCATCAATCAATGCCAAGCCGAATAACTGCTTGCGTAAGGGCAAGAGGAGACCAATGGGTTGGTGACTTGCTCAATTTGTGAATCTCTTTCTCTTAAAGTGTAATCATTTGTTTGTCTGTATATGTACGTAATACCTACCGATTTCCGTCCCATTATGACAATTCCTTCGTGATGCGTCGCGTCATCATCATTATTATTATTAATATTATTATTATAAGCGTCGATCAAAAACTTTCCGTTTGAGGGAGTTGGATATGCAACGTAACGTGACTCCGACGCAGCTACGTAAGTACCGACATTTATGCAAGAGATTAGTTGCCATTCATGTCTTTTCGACGTGCGTGTGGTAAATGCGGAACTGTGTACTATGGCGACGTTATTAGCAAATGCGTCCAAACAGGACCAACGTGCTGTTACTCTTGCCTTGGTTGCCGAAGGACAAACACCGATAGACATGCATTAGAGAGTGAATAATGTGCATGGGGCAGCATGACCGTCGGAAACCACAGTTATGGAGTGGCGTGCCAATTCCATGCTGCTTCATGATAACCCATGTCCCCAAGTTACACCAGCTCAAGCGGGAGACACTCGAGCACCCGGCCTATAGTACTGATCTCACCCCCAGTTTCTATTGGAGGAGGATGTGCTGCATCTTCACACAGTGTTTTACCAAACTGATATCTCCAACCTGGAGCATCGGTGGGATGATTGCCTCGATACTCACTGTGATTTTGACTGATTGGCATACCGATCCTTGATTGTACGGTCTTCGAACAGAAACTTTTGATCGCCCTTTACACTTACGATCTGAAAAAAAATACTGTGAGGGTAAGAGCCACCGTCCTCCTTTTGGAGTGAGGGTGATAACGTGGAGAGAGAAGGGGGACGTGGAGATGGACACTCGACTGCTGCAAAGCTCAATTTTTGACCAGTTACGGCTCGTCTGCTGAAGTGTGGACCGAGCCACCCCTGTCCGGCCCCATACGGCTCTGCTCGGCCACATACTCCGTCAATGTCTTATGTCCGGACTCCGGAGCATAGAGAATATATACATCTACGGAATGAGCATAGCCTACTGCGCATGTTCTCTATATCAAAGCGGGCTTGTCACGTGATTTTGGGACGACGTCGTTCTCTACACTTTGCAGTAATAGCAAAACTTGAAGATTACGCGTAAACATCCGAAGCAACGACAATACTGCACCATAGCTGTTACTGAAACTCAGACGTGTAGAAACGTTTATGTACGTCTGAGTTTTAGTAACAGCTATGGTATTGTCGTTGCTGCGGATGTATGCAAAGGAGAATCATTTACTTTTCGTAAGTACGTACAACAAACGTATACTCGTAATTTCGTAATGATATGAGGCACTTTATATGTTGAAAAATATCGAGACACGGTATTACAAAGTCTTATTTATATTCATAATTTCTGTGATCTTATAGCCATTGTGTTCGCGAGAAAATTGCTGGATAAATTTGCAAGTATGTTTGAGCAAACTGCCAGTCACTGAATATACATGGGGCTTAATTTCATACGCAGATAAAATTTATACATAACAGTCTGATTAATTTTCTACAATTTACGCAGGTTCTCCAACCCTTATCTGCACATCTAACAATTTCTGCGTGAGACAGTTCCCTGTATAGTAACATTGTAACGTAACTAATTAAAACAGATTCGACAATATGAATCAGTGCAATAGAAAACGTAAAAAGATATTGTTGCCTGTCAATTCTTTTATTACTCCAAAATTCGAACCCTGATCTTGTATTTTTTTGTGCATAGTGTGTGATTTTTCTTTTCTAGTGGGATGATGAAAATTGTTAGGCGCTTTACTTGTTTATAAAAGTCAGAGGCTTGAATGAGGAGAAAACTGTAAATAATAACGGACAAGCAGTTGGTGCAAATCGCGTACGGTATTTACTGTAACAATTTCATGGTTCCAAATGCACTGGTTTTTCGTGACGCTTCGGCGCCGTCTACAATGTCAATGTAGTATAATTAATTAGAACAGAGATTCGACAATATGGATAAGTGCAATGTAAAACGAAAAAAAAATGTTGGCTGTCACTTCTTATCCCGTTACCGAAAAAACGTAAATAAAGTGGAAAGAAAGTGGGAACTTAGATACGGTACTGTGGCGAAAAAGCGCAATACCATTTCTCTTCACTTCAGTTCCTGGTGTCAACTGTTAAAGGTGTCTGTAAATGGTTTAACAGTACTTCTAAGCGAAGTAATACCACTCAAAATACAGGCTAAAAAGCAGGAGATTTTGCGGACACAATTGTAGCTCTATGCATCCGAATGCTCATTCCATAGACATGTTTAGTCTACGCTCCGGACATGCGAATAATCGAGCGTGACCGGTCATCACTGACATCTCCCTTCACTTCGACTCGTCGCACTGCACAAAACGCCTCGCTCTGTCATCCTTACTCTCTCTCACTCTCTCTCTCTCTCTCTCTCTCTCTCTCTCTCTCTCTCTCTCTCCACAAAATTAACGTTTCCAAGAACTCTTACGTGACACAATTAACTTGATACAGCATGTATAAAATAATTCGATGTTGAGTATAAGCACAAAAAAGACTCATTTCCAAATGGATTTACGCTGCTTGTCAATAACAGGAAACTACGTACACATTTAATAAACACTATTCCGCAACTTTAGGACATGACTGCATCTGTAAAGAAAATATATGAAGAACATTACATATTCATGGCTGTAACTACTCACAATTCTTGCTTGAAGTAAATTTATAGTTACTGTTGATCAGCAGTGGATGATCACTCACGCACTCTGGAGTTAATTGACCGTGCAGATTTGTTAATAACATGCCAGCTTTACTTAAGCACCATTCACTAGGCGTGACTGTCGCTGGAATATATAAAATACGCCTTGTAACTGCATCCATCCCTGGAAGAATGTGTCTGTTCCAGCACTTTAGCGCGTAATCGTCATCTCCAACGTGTATTCATGTATAGAGACCTACTTCGTCTGCAGCGGAGAACTTGTTATTGTCGCAGTTGTTGAAACGATCTCTCTTTCTGGATGGCGATGACATTGTACCTGACGGCTCTATCTTCACAAACACCAGAGAGAGACGTGATACAGAACTGCCCGAAGATGTACCTGGAAAAAATGTATTTTACGTTGATAAAACAGTACGCAATGAAACAATGTGCACTGACTATACACGAACAATTACGTTAATGATTGTACGTAGTACCTGTATAACTAGCACACTTTTGTCACACACTCCTTAGAATTTCCTGCTTATCATTTGTGCCAAGCATATTGACATCAAGGAAAGATGACCATAGGAACGTAGCAATTTTATGGTTGAAGATTATTAAGACCTTCTCACGTACAAAAGTCAGGGCTCGATTTTTAATCCCTTGTATCTCGTATTAAAAAGTACATATCAGTTAGAATACATCAATTACGCTAGTTAATTATAAGTCTATCCTTTCTACGTATCATAATGAAACAGTACTTGCAACTGCAGTACTGTAACACACTTCACTTGATTTGAGGTCATTTTCGTTGACACGGTAGATCCGTGCATTTTTCAGTATCACCTGATGATGGTCAGACGACTGAAACTGGCTGTACTAATAAAGAATTTTACCAGCAGCTCAGAGCGGTAATACGAGGGTGGTTTGAAAAGTTATCGGAATCGCCACGAGAGGTGAGCGGTAGCTCAACGAGTTGATCACGTGATATTCATTGGACTGTTGCCTGTAACGCGTGCCACGTCAGTGCTCTTGGAAGAGTGCTGTTGTGGTGACGTGACTTTGTTGTTGCTCCCGCGTAGTGATTTGCGAAGATGGAAAAAATCTAGATTCGAGTAGTGATTGCGTACTTCGTAAAGAAAGGTATGAAAGCAATGGACATTCATGTCGATTTCCAGAATACACTGGGGGACTCTGCACCTTCATATTCAACTGTTTCCAAGTGGACAAATGAATTTAAATTTGGTCGGGAGAGCTTAGATGCTGATCCGCGCAGTGGTCGGCCAAGATGTGTCACTACTCCAGAAATCATGGCAAAAGTGCACAAAATGGTCATGGAGGATCGCCGATTGAAAGTGCATGAAACTGCTCACGCTTGCCAGATGTCATCTGAAAGGGTATATCACATTTTAACTGAAGAATTAGGAATGAAAAAATTATCTGTAAGAAGGGTGCCACGACTCTTTCTGGATCAAAAACATGTGCTGTCGCCATGGCAAAATTACACAAACTAAGGTATGAATCATTGCCACACCCGCCTTATTCATCTGATATGGCTCCGTCAGGCATCCATCTCTTCCCAAAACTGAAAATTTTGCTTGGTAGACGAAGATTCACTTGAAACGAAGAATCTATAGCCGAAGTTGACAAGTATTTTGTAGGCCTGGAGGAAACTCATTTTCGAGATGGGATCAAGGCACTGGAACATCGTTGGACCAAGTGCAATAATCTACAAGGAGACTATATTGAAAAATAAAAAAAGTTTCAGTGATATAAGTACTTTTTTTTACTCCGTTCCGAGAACTTTTCAGACCACCCTCGTATGACATTTTTCAAATATATATGAGCTGTGGGGCAAAACCTACTGAAAATACATAATCTCTTATGTTTCTTTTTTAAGATTTACTCCCATCTTCTAGACGCCTGAAAATTAAATTATAAATGAAACATTATTCACAAGAGGCCAATCCGTATTTATGTAATGCGCTGCAAGCATCAGATAATGCGCGTGATTGAGTGAATCAGTCCACGTATCAACTGTTGCAGCACATGTTTCATTAATAACGTCCTTAATAATAGGAGATATTATTCTGATTCAAATTGCATCAACCTGTTTTATGGCATGTCTCCTCCTAAAACAGGGATGTGCATCTAGAGGGATGTACATCTAGACCTCCTTAGCTTAAGTCTCATGCATCTGGCACACAACGCAACACACTTCGCTGTTATACTTGTTATATTAATGCCAATATAACTGAAGGAGCTGTGTCAATGTGGGATTTCGTACAACTGTGTTTTTTTAAGTGAATTGTTTCAGACTGGGAACACAACAGTCCAGAGCAGTCCTGTGAGATACATACCCAGTGGACTTGCTGTTTTCGTCTACAGCCAACAGAAATTTATTCTGTAGTTTGTTTTTTACCCCTCACATTTCTTCAGTGTCTGTGCATTGCTTTCATTCTTACTGCACTGGCTTCCTCACGTTGCATGATTACGGACAAACACACCACGAATTAGAAGTCTATGCTGGCAGCAGCTGCACATCAACACACGTTTACCATATTGGGCAGACATACCTAGGATTCGATCATGGTGTCTTGGCTCGGCCACAATAGCTGGTGCGGGCAGCCCATTTAGTTAGTAAATACATACCCGGGCAATGCCAGGTACTCAGCTATCTCTACATATATGCTGAGAACGACAAGTCTCGGAACGTTGCCAGCATAGATATATTGCAGTAGCAACAACATTTTTTGTACTGTAAATTACTGTTTAGCCATTGGTAACACCGCGGAGTGTAGTTAGTAACAACCATAAGATTTAATGCATCTCAACGTTCAGTGGCCTCCAAGTTATTTTTACCTCTGCACTTTCATGCATATTTAAATTTTTGGGTATGAATTTTATTTTCCGACCAGTTTAAGCTAATTGTCTGTCTAATCAGTACATTCTTAATTTTCTCACGCCATTTTAATAGTACTGCCTATGATGACTCTTCATGGAGTATCCTTCAGTGACTGGCTACAGTTTTTAGCTGCCTGGGTTTTACTGACTTCAGCTACTGTCACGAGAATTTTCGACCACGACGACAAGGCCACAAACGCTGGAGCTGCTCATTCCACAACATTTTACGTGACTTTCCAGTGCAACAAGGGACTAATAACCAAGATGTTTAGTCCCTTTAAACGCATAATCATCATCAGGAAAAATATCACATGCAGCAACAATCTGATACCTACAATTACGAAGCCAACGACCGTTGTAATTTTTTATGATACGAAAGCAAGTACTTTCATTCTAAGCGTGTTTAGATTGGTTATACAGTTCGGGGCGCTCGCTAGTCAGTAGAAGATAGCACTGTCTTCGCTTATGGCTGGTTTCAGCATCGCCACATCAGTTTACTCTTGAGTTCGAGGTATGCTGTTGTGAAGAAATTAAGGCTGCCCCACTTTACGTTTGTACAAATGAATAACAGTACACTGTAATCCGGTTTTTGAGGTCTAATGGTGTACCAGGAGCAAAAGGCACAATACCGCGGCAATGTTCTACCGTGGCGAAGTGTTTGCCAGTGGACTAAACAATTCAGAAGCGGCCAAATAAGCGTGAAGGACGAGTAAAGATCAAGGCATGCACTGACTTCCAACAATGATGGAGCAAATCTGTCACGTGGCTTTGGAAAACCGACGAGTGACTGTTGATGAAGAAGCAAACAAAATGCACGTTTGTTATCGTTCTGCATATGATGTCATCCATAACAAGTTCAAATATACTGAAGTCTGCGCAAGATGCGTCCAAAAACAACTCAGTGAAGAGCATAATCATAGTCGTATGAGAATCTGTCAGCAGCTACTGGACTGACATGCTAATGGAGAGGAAATGTTTCTGAAACGAATCATCATTGAAGATGAAACATGGGTTTAAACTTTGAACCAGAGAGCAAATGCTATCCTGCAGAATGGAAACACACCGGATCTTCTTCCAAAATGCAGTTCAAGAGTCAACCTTTCGCGGCTCAAGATATTTGGGGCATACAAGATCCAACTCTGGAAACGAGGTCAACAGTAAACAAACGTTACAGTGATAAGTTTTGCACGCATTGAGCAAATATTTCAACGCTACATTTAACAGGGCGCCAAATCTCTAAAAACCTATCGATTTCAATTCTTAAGGATGGAATCAACAGCCGTAAGTAAGTATAAAATCATTGTGTAACATAAAATTAATAATAATAGTCCATGCGATAACAATAAATTAATCATTTTTGCGTAAATGAACGGAAAATTACAACGGAAAATTTTAAACACGAAGAGAAAAGTTTATAAATTCTTCAGAGTTCAACGATCTGGCCGATCTCACGTTGTAGATGGAACTATTATTGAATGAAAAAAATTAAAACATACTGCATCTAGCTGAAACTGTGTCATTGGTACGAATTCTTGCAACGTAAAATATAGTTTGCTGAATTTCGTACATCAACGAAGCGGAATGTTGCTCTTTTCCTTGAATTTATCTGTGGTCTTCATCGTATTTCGAGTTCTAAGATACGTAATTCACTTTTATGAATATAGGCCTACTCTTCTACTTTACAAATAATATTGTGGAATGAATAATAGTAACGAGGTTAAATATGGAATTATCCACCTACATCGATATTATATTTTCCAAAACAATGGAAGCCTTTTTTACGCTTATTATTAATATCCTATCAATTTATTTCAAGTTTGCGCCAATTGCCTCGAAAAAACTGTAAGTCGTTGCTCCCAGAAGTAGTTTACTTGCGTCACGTATACCAGCAAGTACAGTAAGCTCCAGCGATTCAAAAGTTGAATCAACTGGTTGGGGAATCACCTTTTTCTTCGGATGATGATCTATAAACTTTGAATCAACCGACAGTCTGTTTTATTGTATTATACAACATATGGACATATTTTGTATTTTCTCTATAAAATTTTTTTGTGTTTCAAATTCTGACTTCAGATACATAATCAGTGATCCAGACCGAGCACTTACTTTCAGCCGAATTTATAACGTTTTCGACTCTTCGCCAGCTTTTTTGGATTTGGCCCCACTGTACGTCCGTTGAAGAGGAAGACAAGAGTTGCATATGTGCTTCTTTCACGGCCTAAAAACTCTTTTTTTCTAAGAGTATTAGAAACTATGTGCAACGATGCATCAAATGCACTGAAAATTAAGATAGCTGTGTAGTACGAGGTGCATTCAAGTCCTAAGGCCTCCGATTTTTTTTTCTAATTGACTACTCACCCGAAATCGATGAAACTGGCGTTACTTCTCGACGTAATCACCTGCAGACGTACACATTTTTCACAACGCTGACGCCATGATTCCATGGCAGCGGCGAAGGCTTCTTTAGGAGTCTGTTTTGACCAATGGAAAATCGCTGAGGCAATAGCAGCACGGCTGGTGAATGTGCGGCCACGGAGAGTGTCTTTCATTGTTGGAAAAAGCCAAAAGTCACTAGGAGCCAGGTCAGGTGAGTAGGGAGCATGAAGAATCACTTCAAGGTTGTTATCACGAAGAAACTGTTGCGTAACGTTAGCTCGATGTGCGGTTGCGTTGTCTTGGTGAAACAGCACACGTGCAGCCCTTCCCGGACGTTTTTGTTGCAGTGCAGGAAGGAATTTGTTCTTCAAAACATTTTCGTAGGATGCACCTGTTACCGTAGTGCCCTTTGGAACGCAATGTGTAAGGATTACGCCCTCGCTGTCCCAGAACATGGACGCCATCATTTTTTCAGCACTGGCGGTTACCCGAAATTTTTTTGGTGGCGGTGAATCTGTGTGCTTCCATTGAGCTGACTGGCGCTTCGTTTCTGGATTGAAAAATGGCATCCACGTCTCATCCATTGTCACAACCGACGAAAAGAAAGTCCCATTCATGCTGTCGTTGCACGTCAACATTGCTTGGCAACATGCCACACGGGCAGCCATGTGGTCGTCTGTCAGCATTCGTGGCACCCACCTGGATGACACTTTTCGCATTTTCAGGTCGTCATGCAGAATTGTGTGCACAGAACCCACAGAAATGCCAACTCTGGAGGCGATCTGTTCAACAGTCATTCGGCGATCTCCCAAAACAATTCTCTCCACTTTCTCAATCATGTCTTCAGACCGGCTTGTGCGAGCCCGAGGTTGTTTCGGTTTGTTGCCACACGATGTTCTGCCTTCATTAAACTGTCGCACCCACAAACGCACTTTCGACACATCCATAACTCCATCACAACATGTCTCCTTCAACTGTCGATGAATTTCAATTGGTTTCACACCATGCAAATTCAGAAAACGAATGATTGCACACTGTTCAAGTAAGGAAAACGTCGCCATTTTAAGTATTTAAAACAGTTCTCATTCTCGCCGCTGGCGGTAAAATTCCATCTGCCGTACGGTGCTGCCATCTCTGGAACGTATTGACAATGAACGCAGCCTCATTTTAAAACAATGCGCATGTTTCTATCTTTTTCCAGTCCAGAGAAAAAAAAATCGGAGGCCTTAGAACTTGAATGCACCTCGTAAAAATAAGTCACCATTACTTTTGTTGGTGTAATAAATTAGAAAAATCTTGTGCAAATACTTTTGTCCTCTTACAAAGTTTATGTGTGTGTGTGTGTGTGTGTGTGTGTGTGTTTACACTATCGCCCTTGTTGCAGGGCAAATGATATACATGGACAGCTGGCAAATGATGATGTACCTGGGAACGCCGGTGATGCCCGACCTCAATTCCCTCATTACTACGGGGCTCTACATCAATGATCTCTCAATGCATGACTTCAGCAGGTAAGCCATAGTGTCATCATACGCCACAAACTGTTAGTTTAATTTGATTTACAGTACATACCGCATAAACTACATCTATATCTATGCTCTTCAATGGCAGAGAGTATTTCCCATTCTCCTTGTTTCATTCGCGCATGGAGCTCGCTCTACCTTGTCTAATCTTAACTTCGCTGTCTCTACTTGTATGATTCGTAGGGGTTTGTAGTATATTCCTCACTTAACACCAGTTGCTGAAACTTTTTAAGTTGTCTTTCGTGGGACAGTTGGCGTTTCTCTTCAAGTATCTGGCAGTTCAAGTTTTCCAATATCCCTGTGGCTCTCTCCAGTGACCAAACAAACCTGTGACCACTAGTGCTGCACTTATTTGTCTACGTTCACTATCCCCTGTTAGTCTCACACGCTAGAACTGGATTCTGGAATGGTCTGCACACGGCTTTTGCAAGCAATTTCCTGTATATAATGACTGAATTTTACCAGTACCATACTAACGAAATGAAATTTGCCACTTGCTATGATCTATGTGATCAGTTCATCTCATGTATCTATAAATTCCTGTACCCAGGTATTTATATTAACTGGCTGATTCGAACTGTAACTTACTGATATTGTAGTTGTAGAAACTATGTATCTACGTTTTGTGACAGCTGTAGTCTCTTATTTCTGAACATTTAAATAAAGTTGCCAGTCTTTGATAGCCTTGCAGTCTTATCAACACCTGACTGTGAAAGCTAATTATGTAGCTTTTTTTAGACAACACTATATTATACTCGTAGATAACTAACTAACGAGAAAGAAACTGCGACGCCAAGAAAAAGTTGTGCTAAGTAAACGAAAGTTGGTAGACGTGTTTTTGCATCTGAAATATGATGTCTATTCAAATTTCGCGGCAGTCGCATAAGTGTGGCGCTAATAGCGCCACTATGAGGATGCAGATCAGGTTTGTTTTAAATACTCGCTGTAACAGTTGTGAGCGTTAGTTACCTCTGAGATTGGACGTGGTGAGTTGATGTTAGTCAAGCATACCTTTAAGGCAACAAAGATGCCATTATCAACATCTTAATAAGTTTGAATGAGGTCTTGTGATAGGGCTGCCAGAAGCTGCATGTTCCTTTCGCAACACAATAGGAAGACTTGGCACGAATTCAGCCACCCTACATGACTGCTGGCAGCGGTGTTCACGAGGGAGTCGCAAGAAAAACGGCCATGTGGGACTACCGAGAGAGAAGACTATCGTGTTAGATGTATGCTGGCCGCGGTGGTCTAGCGGTTCTAGGCGCTCAGTCCGGAACCGCGTGACTGCTACGGTCGCAGGTTCGAATCCTGCCTCGGGCATGGATGTGTGTGATGTCCTTAGGTTAGTTAGGTTTAAGTAGTTCTAAGTTCTAGGGGACTGATGACCACAGATGTTAAGTCCCATAGTGCTCACAGCCATTTGAACCTAAATGTATGGCTCTGGCCCATTGTACTGCTTCTGCAGCAGCAATTTGGGCAGCATTTGGTACCACAGTGACACAACGAACTGTTTCATATCGGTTACATCATGGGGCAGCTCCGAGCCAGACGCTCTGTACAATACATTCCACTGACCCCAAACCACCACCATTTGCGACTTCAGTGGTGCCAAGTAAGACCTTGTTGGAGGACAGAGTGGAGGTCTGTTGTGTTTTCTGATGAAAACTGGTTCTGCCCCGGTGCCAGTGAATAAGGCCAGCTGAGGGCCTCCGACCAACCTGTCTGCATGCTAGACGCACCTGGAGTTATCATCCAAAGTGAGATTTCGTATGACAGCAGCAGCGCGCTAGTTGTTTTCCGATGCACCCTGACTGCAGATTTGTACGTTAGTCTGGGATTCGACCTGTTGTGCTGCCATTATGAACAGCATTCCAGGGGGATCATAGAATGAAGGCTTTCACGGTAGGTGTTGTCATCACTTAACATTTCCGGGCTGAGATGCCGTGGTCCATACATAAAACTCTCCCCTGACGTTTCGCCTTCCACTGCGGAAGGCATCCTCCGAGGACAATTGTCGAACTGCAACGAGAGCGCGAGCCATCCAGAGGGCGCCGCTGTCAATCACGTGACGTCGGCTGTGCTGTGATCTCCAATATTGCCAACTTTCTCAATTGAAATTTATCGATTGTCACGCTGTTGCTGCAATGTTGACATCCGTATCTTATCCAGCTTAATGCCTTCATCTTTTCTATGCGACGTCTTTGCTATGACGGTCGTCTCACTAAACTTTATTTCACCTTCCTGAAACACATGTTCCGCTACAGACGATTTATCAGTATGTCCGGGCGGCATTTCCTTTTATGTTCACCCAGACGGGTGCTGACGCTTGTTTTTGTTGTGCCCATATAGACCTTTCCACAACTGCACAGAATTTATAGACACCTGGTGTAGTTAGAGGATATCGTTTATCCTTTGCGGATCTTAAACATTCTTTTATTTTCGTGGTGGGTCTGAAAACAATTTCCACATCGTACTCTCCTGCTTGTCAGTCTAGGGCGTAGTGCGCGATCTATCTCTCTGTTGGAATACCCACTTGGACAACGGGTGCTGCAAACAGCTAGAAAAAAACCAGCCAGATGGTATCGTTATGTAGACAATACATTTGTTGTATGGACCCATGGGGAAGAGGAACTGGATGCCTTCCTGTTACACCTGAATAGTATTAATCCAAGAATTCAATTCACTACGGAAAAGGAAATCGATGGTCACCTGAACTTCTTAGATGTGACTGTAATCAAACGAGAGGACGGATCATTGGGTCATAAGGTTTTCAGCAAAGAGACACACTGATCGTTATCTGCAGAAAGATTCTAACCACCACCCAAGACACAAAAGAGGAAACTCATTTTCGATATGGGATCAAGGCACTGGAACATCGTTGGGCCAAGTGTATTAATCTACAAGGAGACTACATTGAAAAATAAAAAAAGTTTCTGTAATGTGAGTACTTTTATTTCTATTCCGTTCTGAGTACTTTTCAAACCACCCTTGTTCATAAATGCTTGCTCCGGGATGCATTCAGGATGTCTTGTGAGAAAAGCACGAGTTGAGTTTCGTATGAATGATGTTGTCGGAAGCCATGTTGATTGGCTTGGAGGAGGCCATTCTATTGGAGGTATCTCACTAATTTTGCACTCTGAATATATTTTAAGATTCTACAACAGACAAATGTCAATGATATAGTACCAAAATACATGTAGTTTAAGATATTAGAGGATAATTTGGTGGATCAGTTCTTGTAGATGGGTGTGACTTGCACTTTATTCCATTCATCACCACATGAATGGGCAGTTGTATTAGAAATATCTGTGTATTAAGTCACGTTTGCTGTGAGTACACTGAAGGTCAGTTTGGCCTGCCAGTCAGGAGGGTTTCCTTTTCAAGTGTTGTCACTTTCCCTTCCATAAAGTGAGTGACAGAGTGTGATGCTTAAAGCACGAGAGTGGTATTTTGGTGGAACAGAGTTCAAATACCCAGCTGGTTATTCCAGTTTTTCGTGATTTTCCTAAATCACTTATGGTGAATAAAGGCATTGTCCCTTTGAAAATGCCACAGCTCCAGCTTTGTTACATTCAAGATTTTGTTTCATCTCTACTGACATGCTTATTGATTCAAATTTAAACCTGAAGTCCCTTCCATGTGAAGTACAAGTCGTGCAGATCTGAGTTTCAGTTCTGGGAGGGGCCACTGCATGGAAATCTCCCCCACCCGCCACCCACACTCTCTGCTACAAATATAAAATGGTGTCACCCCAGCTTTTAATGAACCACAGGAGTCTAAATGTTGTTTAGCTACCAGAGGGACATTAACCAACAAGATTGCCTTTCTTGCAAAATTATTCATTACAAAGATATTTTAGAGGACGTGAGTGGGCTCTGATAGAAGATGGTGAGTGAAAGTGAGTCAGTATAAGGCAGCACAATCCCTTTATTACTCCAATACTTGATACGGAAAGCTCAAGACCACATCTGGCAGGTCTGGAAGGTGGGCTTTGGCACATGGACCTGGTGACAAAGTGATATTGTAGGTCACTGGGAGCTGCTATGCTCAGTGCAGCTCAGGGGTGGTGAGAACTTGTGTAGTTGACATCTCCGACTGAGACATGCCTGTCTGGCAATGGTGGCTGGCTCTGGCTGCTGCCCCATTAGTTTGGTGGCTCGGACGGCCTCAGTCCAACTCTTGGTCCAACAGTGGGCAGCTGGAGCCCCTGCCAGATGGCACTGTCAAGATGATGGTGGAGTGGAAGCCGACACAGTAGTGGACACCAGCTCAATCACTTACTGTTTGGATCAATGGCTGGATGGACAGTGTTCATAGGTGTCAAACATGGTTTTTTGTGGTATTTCTGCTGTAAATGTTATGCATGCCACATGCTGCAGTTCCCTTGTTTCAGTAACTAATTAAACACTGCAATTGCTCCAAGTGGCTTTTTTTACAGCCTTAAGCTATCTTACTCAGGACCACCCCATTACAGTTGTGCAATCCCTGGGACCGCACTGCTTTTCACACCTCTGCTTCTAGGATCACTATTGGCATTAGAGACTTGGGCTGCCCAGTAGCCTTCATATTCTTAGTCTGCTGCTTGTTGTCATGATAGTCATTTCTGAAAGCACTTTGTATGCTTTTGTTTCATTGAAATAATGTCCAGGGGATGGAAAAACTGTGTTAGTGTAAGTCAATGACACACTGGATATTTTTCTTGTTCATCGTGTTCATCGCATTTGTTTGTTTTGTTCTTCATATCTGTCAGTGACAATGACTCTGGAGCTATATCAGGCAACCCCGGCCCATTGAATGCGAGAGCAGATGATCTATATTTGAAGAAAAGCTTTCAAGAATTATCGATGAAGTGAGGAGTGGCACATCCAACTTCGAATTTTCTTGCATGGAGGATGGTGATTTTACACACAGTGAACATGATTCAGAATCGAGTGTGTTTGGTGAGAGTGAAAGTGGTGAGGAAAGGGCTGAAGGAAAATTAGAAAGATGGTGAGAAACGTGCTAGGAAATACTAATATGGCAGAAATAGGTTCAAATGGTTGGCAGTAGACCCAAACAGGAATGTCAGAATCCCAGCTCATAATATAATGAAGATACCAGCACTTTATCACAATCTCAAAAGACAATCACACGTTGACCCACTCACCGCTTCGAGTTATATTTTTAGTGATGAAATGCTGGACGAAATGTTCACATGGACAAATGAAAAACTTGAAAAAATTTGGGGAAATACACAAATATGAGAGAACAGAAGTTATACCTTGTATGATGCATGAAATAAAGAGTTTTATCAGCCTTCTAATTTACACAGTTGTATTCAAATCAAATGACAAAGACATATGGTCTCTCTTTTGTACTGATGGGACAGGCCAAGATATTTTCAATATCAATATGTCATCAGCAAGATTTTCTGCAATTCTCAACTGCTTGAGATTTGACAACCCTGGTGACAGGGAGTTACATAAAGTTTCTGATCCAGCAGTGACTATAACAAACATTTGGCGTAAATTCAACGAAAATTCTCAGTGGTCCTATGTTATTGGTGCTGATGCTATAGTTGAGGCTGTAAGTTCAAAATGTATATTACATCTAAATTGGCAAAGTACAGCCCGAAGCCCACTGATTCCAGGAGTAATTATGTCTTCAACAACTATCTTTAGTGGGAAAAAGGTTCCAATGGAGCAGGACTTCCACAGATGAGAAGAAATGCACCCTTCCCACTCAGGCTGTCCTCAGATTGTGCAAGCCAGTAGCACATAGTAACTGAAACATTACTGATGATAACTGGCATGTGTCAATCAAACTTGCAGATGTGCTGCAGAGGAATGGTTTTGACCGTGGTGGGAACAATGTAAAAGAACTGAAAGGAAATTCTAGTATCTTTCTTACTTTCCCATGCATGTGAAGTTGGAACAACCAAACACATCGTGCTGATTTCCCACATGCCTAAGAAAGAAAGAGCAGTAATTCTTATATAAACAATATATCACTCCATAGAGGATGATGTTGAAGGTGAAAAACCTGTAATTATAGCCCACTATAATAACATACAGGGTGGTGTTGATACTGTAGATGAAAAGAATGCTAAATTTTGTTCAAGTTGCCATCCACAATGCTGGCCCAAGATTGTGTTTTCCTGTATTGTTGATATGAGTTTTCTCAATCCATATATTATTCATCAGTCATTCAAGGAAAGCACTGTACTTACAGGACAAACTTCATGAAAGCTCTGGCAAAAGAACTGGTCAAACCTTCATTGCGCAAAAGAATAATGGACAAAACCTTCCACGAGAATTGAGATTTTCTATCATTCAAGTTCTAGGAGCTGAAGTACATCTCTATGAAGACCTGGAAAAGGACAAACCACCTAAGGATGGAAAGAAGACATGTTGCATTTGTCCACCAGAAAAGAAGAGGAGGACAAGCTATTTGTGTTGCAAGTGCAAGGTCCCAATTTGTTTGAAATGCTCAAGTAAGGTGTGTCTGCAATGCGTGTAAGGTGACTCAAAATGTGCCCACTTTCACTACTGCAGATTTTTTTCACGTAATTCATTTTCAACAATACTCATAAATTTTAACACTGATGGCACCTGTTCAACATCAACCTGCAACAACCAAGTTTCATGTAAGGAACTACATTTAAATATTTCGATGTATGTCCATCAATGTAAATTTTGATGAGAATTTTTAGTGCATTATGAATAGATCTTTTGCACAGCACTGAAACAATATTTTGTTCATATGTTATCATTTATGTATAACTGAAGAACCAATATGTAATACTAAATGCAAAAAGTAGCATTAGATAGTGGTTTTTTAAGTATTTTTTACATCTCCTGTACACGGTCCATGGGACCACACGAATGCAGCTGCATAAGAAGTACTCAAGACTGTGATTCCAGGAAAATAATAACACATTCTGTGGTGAATCTTATGTGCTCAGATGTTAAGTTTTAAACTGGATATTCTGCTTCATGCAACATCTCAAAATCTACTCATGAATTTTGTAATGTACTTTGCATTACATACGTTACTGTCAAAGCACTAAGGGAGTGTACAGTGTACTATCATGTTCCAAATTTAAAGCAATCTGCTAAGCACTGATGTTTATACCCTATGTTATCAAGAACAGAAGCTACATGAGAATGATTTTTGTTAGAGAAATAAGCACTAATGTAAAAATTTGTGTAAGAATGTTTTATGTGTTTATTTATTTCCTAATCAAATGAGTCATGTAGAGAGAGAGAGAGAGAGAGAGAGAGAGAGAGAGAGAGAGAGAGAGTGTGTGTGTGTGTGTGTGTGTGTGTGTGTGTGTGTGTGTGTGGGTGGGTGGGTGGGTGCGTGCGCGTGCGCGCGCGCACCTGCGAGAGAGAGAGAGAGAGGGGGGGGGGGGGAGAGGAGTGAAGACTAATGTAAAACATGATGTTAGTTTCAGTAAAACATGTTAGTTTAATGCTTTTACATTTTCATCATATCACCTCATATCATCAGACTTTCCCATATCATAATGTAACTTTATATGTCATGATTTGCATGCTTCATACAAAAAATGATTCAAAGGACCAATAAAGAAACACAAAGTACTTGCATCACTGAACTCTGAATGTAATACTTTTGTGCAGAGATCTCATGCTAGCTGGCACCCAACAGTCTGTGGAGCTGAAACTGGCATTGGATCAAGAACAACAGAAGTCAAAAAAATTGGAAGAATCCATGAGAAAACTTGATGAGGAGATGCGGAGGACAGATGAACTGCTTTACCAGATGATACCAAAGCAAGTTGCTGACAGACTGAGAACTGGCGAGAATCCTATTGATACTTGTGAGGTGACTTAAACCAATCTCCTTCCGTTCAAAAATTGTTGAATTATTATGAACTTGTGAATCTGTTAACACACACAATTGAAGAATGTCTTCTGGGATTTATTATTATTGTTATTAATGTTAATATTTATTTTATTACAATTTGTGTACCAGGAATTCTTAATGTGTAAATCACACAATGATGAGTTCTGTTTGTCCTATGGTTGTTAAATATCTAGTGAAAAGTAGAACTAGTCAACATGACTCTTTGTGATTCAGTTAGCCTCAGTGTGTGTGAGATTGTAGCATTTTACCTTCTCTCCATAGCCCATACCCCAGGCTGTAGCTGCAAAAGAAAAACTTGTCATAGTAGATTCGTAGTTGTTTTAAACCTTGGGTTGCACAGCACTTACCATTTTTCAACAGAAATTTCTTGTCGGATCTGCAACATCATGAAGGAATCACAACCTATAAAGGCACAGTGAAATTATTCAGTGCATATGCAACATAACATACCCAGCATTTCATGTCTGTCTGGCACTAGGAAGTCTACCACACTGCCCTAACAAATAGGTTTGTGGATATTACGAGTCATAGATCAGTAATAACACACTTTTGCAGTCAAATGAACATTTATTTAAACACTGAACAAGGCAAAGACAATATGGCTGTACAAACATAACACACAGAGAGACATAGAAAGAAGCAGAGTCAAAGGTCATCAGGTCCAAATACATGATGCTTCACAACTGAGGCGCCACAGAGACACCTCCACCCAGCAGTGTGGAGCCCGGCAGGGAGAAGCTAGCTCACTTCAACACAAAATCATGGTGCCAGCGCGGCATTTGAAGGCAGCATCCAACGTGCAAAGTGGGTGCCTTGGAAGTCCCACCAACAGGAGCATGTGCGTCGGACTGCTGCGCAGGTGGTGAAGAGTCATTGGAGACCACGTCGGCGGCACCAATGGGTGAGGTGTCAGCGATGGCAGGCCAGCCGGGGGTGTCAGAACGTGGCTCGGAGAGGGACCACACAGGTTTTCATCGGTTAACTGAAACTGTATTCGATCGTCCATTCAGTAGTACGACGAAAGTATTCACTCCGCAGCGCAAGATGCGGTGCAGACCAGAGTAAGAAGGTAGCAGGGCTGCATGTACGGAGTCGTCTCATATCATGACGAATTTGCACAATGCCAGGTCTTTGTGTACCAACACCAGTGGCATGGAATGAGCACGAGGCAGGGCGATTTCATTCATGCGCATATGTTTGTAAGCGTTAAGACGCCCGGCTTTATTAGGCATAGGTGAGCCATCCGTGGTGCGGTTTCTATGACAAGTGCCATTGCTGATGGCCAAAACCTACGAAGGGGGTCAGGCAGGGGAGGGAAAGAGGGGACCTGTTGCAACAATGGTTCACTGACCTTGCTGGGCTGGAATGGTGTGAGCAGGGAGTTGGCAGCAGACAATGATGAAGGGCATGGCGTAGCAGCCACGCGATGTGAGGAAACCCATGAAGCAAGAACATGAGCATCCTGTAGATTCATCCGCAATGGCATGGAAACAGCAGTAGGTGGAGGAAGCCTCAACACAGGAGCAATGTAGTGCAAAGACGCGGTAGATGCAAGTGTTGGTTCACCTTGTTGTGGCTCTGCAGACAGGCCACCGATTGTACTCCGTGCGTGTGACGATTCAGCAGAGGTGCCGGCAATGCGGGCGCATAATGCCTTGCTCTGTGTGCAGAGCTCATTGATTTGTGGGCACACAGCCGGCAAAAGAGAGCTGTGTAGTAATACACTCGAGCATAGATGCACATGTGGCAAGTGTAGTCAAGGAGGCAGAGACTGAAGTCATGCTGAACTCGTTCCAGCATGGAATGGCACAACCAGACGCATGGCAGAGCGTGGCAGCCTGCAGGTCTGGTGAAAGTTTGTAATGTAAGTCCAACCCAACCACAGGTTCATCCACGTTGGCCAAGTCAAAAGTCCAATGGAAGGTGGCAACTGGTGACAGGTGAAGTGACATCTTGATGGAGCCAAGGACTGCGATAGGAGAATGATTAGCAGCGATCAAAGCAAGGTTAGCAGATGAAAGCATGCTGCCCATGTGCTTCGCTGGAATAACACTGATGTCGGTGCCTGTGTCGACAAGAAAGCGAGTGCTTGATGACAACTCACTGAGATAGAGGCATGGCGCCGCTGGAGTGAGTGGTGCGGCAACAGATGGCAGGAGCTGTGAAGGATCATGGCAGGACGTGGTGACTAAGCATACCCGCTGGTCTCGGTTGGAAAAGGTGCAAGGCGTGTGGCAGTTGTGGGTAACATCCCCATAAGTAGTGTGGAACCAGCACAGCACAGCTGACTGTATTGGGGCCAGAAGCCAATCGGGTTGCTGCTTGAGCGAGGTCCGCAGCTGTTGGGGGGCCACAGGCAGTACCTCCGGTAGGCTGCTAGGTGGCAGCTCCTGAAAAGCACCTGAGGTGGTGAGGTGAGCTCGTTGGTCTCTACCGGCAGAGTGCAGAACCGAAGGTGCAGGCGTGCCAACTGATGGTCACGGGGATGTCGGCTGTGACATGCAGTGTCAGTCACGAATGATTGCGTAGACCCGATTGGCAATGTGGCAACCAGCAGCGCCAAGACAGTGTGCGGGGAGGGGGTTTGACATCAGGCATATAAGAATGTGCGACCCCGTGCATTTGAATGTTAGAATTACAGTTCTCGAACTTCGGCGGCACGTCGAACCAAACCAAAGGAGACTGCGTAGCTGAGGGTGAAACACAACATCCCTCACTGGATTATCGTTCACAATGTCACTAAGCGGCATGCACTATCCATGAAGCAGCTGTTGCTGTGCAGTTCCACCAGTTGCACTCGACAGTGGCCATGTTGAGCCGGTTAAGGTTAAGTGGCTGCCAGCATGGCTGGGCACAGGTAACTGTTCACTTTTAACTAGACGCACATTAGGTATACTTGTATATTTGTGATTGGAAGCAAAGTCAATTAGGTCTGCTATGCTGGTAGATCCATTGTTCCAAAGACAATGTGGACCGGCACACAAACTCCATTAATGATGAAATGAAGCAAAAAACAATTACCAAACATACGACGACAATGTCAGGGTCACCACTGTAGATACTACAAGTCATAAATCAGTAATAACACACTTTTTTTCTAACCAATATAATCCCGATGTGTACACCACACATACTCTGCTATATGAGTAGCCACTTCCTTTGCAGAGTAGAGTGCTGACTTATCTATTGAGAGGGAAGAACAATTCTTCACGTAATAGCAGAAATCAAAAAGTTTGTATGTGGGATCAATGCAGAATTGCCTGAGCCTCTCGATCAGACCTTTCACTCATCTCCAGACCAGAGGACCATGTTTGATTCTGAATATATTGCAGAAGACAGTGAGGCAGTCCTCAACCCTACATGTGGAGCTAGCTGTCTTGACCACTTACAGCCAATCATCTTAAGTTGCTGAGGATGGCCTCAGAACCCAGCCAGAAAGTGTCATTTATGCTGACATGAGCTACAATTTGTTGTCAACTGCACACAGGGCATTCAATAGCCAATGACAGAGCCACCTCCATGTTTCAGACAAGACCTCCTGATGAACATTAAAGTGCACACTGGCCTTTCCCTGACATGTTGCTGTTTCTCTGAGGGGGCACCATTACCCACCTGACACTGGAACTATAACTGAGCAACATACCCAACCTCCATGCTTGTTCACACTTAGCAGGAAAATTGGACACTAGCTCAACGTAAGAGGCATACTATGCCGACCCAGGTGCATTATTAGCACAGAGCAGTATCTTGTACTTGTTACTAAAAAGTAAGGGGCAGCTGTGTGTCCAGTTCCCACATTTACCTTCCCCCCATAGGTACATGAACCTACTACTATTGGCAATTCACCCTCAAGTGAAGACAAATCATTCAGATGTGTTTTGGAAGATATATTATTAATACAATGGCTTCCACAGGATTCCATTGCAACCAGAGGTGTAACAACTTTTGCCACAGGTGCCCGACTGCCAGTGATTCAAGGCTGTGGCCATGCACTTGTGTCTCCACATAAGCAGTCGAGTCTGTTTCCATATCCTTCTAGAAGATGATCTCTCTTATTATGATACCTGTGTTGCCTCACAACAGTGCAGCTACAAATCTTTATAAATTACTTGTGCTCCAAGATTTAAATGAATAAATCCCACCAGCTTGCGTGGCCAAGCGGTTCTAGGCGCTACAGTCCGGAACCGCGCGACTGCTACGATCGCAGGTTCGAATACTGCCTCGGGCATGGATGTGTGTGATGTTCTTAGGTTAGCTAGGTTTAAGTAGTTCTAAGTTCTAGGGGACTGATGACCGCAGGAGCTAAGTCCCATAGTTCTCAGAGTCATTTGAACCTTTTTTTCAATAAATCCCATAGTAATATTTTGCCATGACATTTTTTCATTATTAGCATTTTTATTCATAAATGTTTGACTGACCACATTCATTTGTGCTCATTAACTTTAATTTAATCTTATTACTCTTACTGAAGCATTTTAAATCAAGTTCAGAGTTAACTAAAATATTTTGTATTTTTAATTGCAGATGTTTGACACTGTGTCTATACTATTCTCAGATGTGGTGACTTTCACAGAAATCTGCAGCAGGATCACACCAATGGAAGTTGTCTCAATGCTGAATGCTATGTACTCTATTTTTGATACACTGACAGAAAGGAACTGTGTCTATAAGGTAAATCTCACTAATGTTTTAAAACTGTTGAGTGTTTGTCTAAGATCCATAAGCAAACTGAAAATAGGTAATGCAACCATTCATCTACATATGACTGATGTGTGACTTAAAAGCTGTCTTTGAAAAACCTTGAAAGCTTTAACTACTTTTGGAGGTCCCTCTCTTTTTCCAGTATAAGTATCTCTAGAACAAAGCAGAATGTGATAAATCTCACATGGGGCAAGCCAGTAAATCTGCTGTTACTGAACATTGTATTTCTACTAGTCATTCAATGGATTATAATGGGATAAACATTGTGGCTCACACATTGAACGTTTGGGAGTCCATCATTATACAGTCAGTGGAAATACAATTTTCTAAGGACCAAAGTACTCCGGACATGAGATGGAATTCTGTCATTGCAGTTTTCCAGAATGAGGATAATTGATCTAACATTGATAAGGCACAGAGGGTGCTTGAATCAAAATACAGACTTGCAACAAAAGTATACATCCTCAAATAATGCCTGCACACTACTTTACAAGTGCAACATCCATTCATTGGTAAAGTCTTCAGCCTCATCTACACTGGAGTGATGTTGTAGGTCTTTGTTGTGGAGCTGCCCTGATTCAATGCCTCACATCTGTAGGTGACAGCCCCACAACTGACAGCCTTGTCCACACTACATGGAGCAGTTCTGCTTGAAATGTCTTGGGAACTAAAGTATATGCAGATCTCTCTGTTTAGCTTTTACTTCCAATTAAAAGTGAAAAACATGCAGATTGTGGCTCCAGAACACAGTGGATGTATGTTTTTTTAAAATTATTATGGTTCTTTCACATTGTTGAGCTTTCTGTAGCTGATTCCAACTCCAGTGTCATATACTTGGATGTGTGGTGCCATGCAAGAATTTCTGACAGCAGAGGCTTTCAGCACTTTATGAAAAAGTAAATAATGGGACATTGGATTTGCCTCACCCCACCTCATTGTGAAGGATAGAAAATCCCATTCTATTCGTGTGTGTTTCCTGTGTTAAGAAATTTGATGGCTGAAACAAATGATCATTATCACGTCCTGACACAATATTCAGTTAACGTCTAAGCCATGTGCACCGCATTACTGAAAACTTTTTAGGGATATGGGCCACAAAATTCTGGACTTTGGCAAAACCTATAGAACTACACAGTCCAGTAAGGTGGAAACAGTGGTTCTTGAAAGTGCTTGTTTGCATGATATTTTATAATGTCATTCAAAAACTAATTACACTTCACTTGGTTCTTTTGGCAAAGAAGATTCTAATGGAACTACAAGAATCAGAACCTCTTGGGCTACAAACTGTACAAAGGATATTTCCAAATAAAATACAGGAAATCAGACATTAATTTAGAGATTTCTTTATATTATATGAAGTTCAGTGCCTTGGCAGGATGAGATGATTTTAAAATATGCATTGATGGGAAAAAATTACAACGCCAAAAAATAATTAATATAGAGTAATGAAATTTTTGGAATACATTTGTCTAGGTAACATATGTAAGTGATAAACATGGCAAGATAATGGGGTAATGTAAGTGCGAGAAAAGCCATTGCAAATTCGAAATTCTGGTACATTAATAACCACTGTAATTGCAAGAATGTCAAATGCAAACATGCAAATGTGCATGCCAGCTGTTGGTTAGTGGTATGGAGCTCCATGCCTGTTGCACTTCGTCGGTCAATGCAGGAACAGTTAATACTGTTTGTGGATGATGCAGAAGTTGTTGTCCAATGATGTTCCATATGTGCTCAAATGAAGACAGATCTGGTGATCGAGCAGGCGAAGGCAGCACATTGACACTCTGTAGAGAGTATTGGGTTACAACAGCAGTATATGGATGAAAGTTATGAACACCCCCTCGAATGCTGTTCATGAACTGCAGCACAACAGGTTGAATCACCAGACACATCTGCAGTCAGTGAGCATGGGATAACCAGCAAAATGATCCTGATGTCATAAAAAATCACTCTCCACACCATAACTCCAGGTGTAGGTCCATTGTGTCTAGCATGTAGATAGGTTGGTTGTAGGCCCTAAACTGGTCTCCCTCTAAACAACACACAGCCATCACTGGCACAAAGTCAGAACCAGCTTTCATCAGAAAACACAACAGACCTCCACCTTGCCCTCAAATGAGCTCTTGCTTGACACCATTAAAGTCACGGTTTGCAATTAGTGAAATACATCTACAGGCCATCTGGCTTGGAGCTGTCCTTGAAGTATCCAGTTTGTAACAGTTTGTTGTGTCAGTGTTGGGTCCACCCATTGCTTATATTGCTGCTGCAGATGCTGTACCATGTGCCACAGACATTCCTTCTCAGTAGTGCCATGTGGATGTCTGGAGCCCGGTCTTTTTGTGACAGTACAGTCTCATGACCACCACTGCCAGCAATCATGAGCAGCGGCTACATTCCTGCCAGCTTTTCTGCAATAACGCAGAAGGAACATCCAGCTTCTAATTATAAAACCTCGTTCAAACTCGGTAAGGGAATGGTAATTGTCTCTTTGTCACCTGAAAGGCATTCTTGGTTAACATCAACTCATTATGCCCAATATTAAAGGTAACTAATGCTCATGATCATTGCAGTGTGTTTTTAAAACAAACCTGGTTTGCATCCTCATTGTGGTGCTAATTCTTGTTCTGAGTTTCTGTAAAGAAAATAGATGTGATCTGAAGCTCGTAACAAATATCAATTTTGTACTATCTTACCTAATATTCTTCTAAGTCAGTGCTATTGCCTCCTTTTGACTGACTGACATGCAGGAGAAACGTGAGTTTCACATCTGAAACAAACATTTTTTAGGAGAAGAGCCACTCTTACTACTATGCTCTAATTTGTGTTTCCACCAAGTTTGGCTTATCAAAGCATGACCTTTTTTCCATTTCCGCTACAAAAATGTCAAACATTTCCAACAAACATTTAATCCCTGTCCTTATTTGTCCCAGATTCTGTATTTGATATGTGTGATATCCCACAAGCAGTTGTTTACTTTAAGATCTCCTATTAGTTACAAAGTAGATTCCGTCATCAGCATAATGGAAAATATAAAATACAACCACATCAGATGACAACAATAACACCAACTTCTATGTACCACACTGAGCCAAACTTTTCCTGAATGCATTGACACTTGCAATGTCATACAACATTGTTCCAGAGAAATCATTTTAAACCTGCAGTACGGTCTTGGGACATGGGAACATGTTGTGGGTCAGAATCACAGCAGTGCTGACTCAGACTCGACTTAGCCATGCAAAAAAGACATGCAAAATTGAGTCTCACTGTGGGCTTACTTTAAACTGAGGCGCTCTATATACCAGCATCAGTGTAAAACAGAAGATAACCAGAAGACTCTGTGCTAAAGTATCATGACAAGAAGCTACTGACATCCAGCAATTACCCTGAAATACCATAGAAAATGTGTATTCTGTGAAAATTTTAAATATCAGAAGTGAAATGTGCTGGTACAGGGTGTATATGCAGACAAGGGAAAAAATTCCTGGATTTTCCACTTAAAAACACACCTTCTCCCAGGTGAAAATACACTTTTGCTATGTTAAGTGACAGTATAATTTCCCTCGGAGCTGTAAAATGAATCAATCCTTTGAATGGTTATGGTTTTATACACTGGCATAGAATTTCCCAGCACTTTATAAAACAAAACTCGGAGAAAAGCACCTTCTTCCGGATGAAAAAATTCCTGGGTTTTTCCTGGATTTCCTGGTTGTCTTGGGTCATATACACCCAGTGTTAATATGTATTTTATGTCACATTATTTGAATCTCTCTGCAGTTCTTGTGTTCTGGTGCTTTTTCAACCTTCTGGTAATGATCCCTCCCCCTCCTCCCCCCCCCCCCCCCATTTATTTTGTTTCCCACTCTGTTTAAAGCTTTGCACACCGTTCTTCATACAGCCTTTTGGTTTATAGTATTCTTTGCCAACACCCAAATTCAGCAGCTTTTACTTCCTTCCTCCATTCATAGCATTTGTAGATTTAGGAAACGATTTTGATAATGTTAACTGAAATACAGTGTTTGAAATTCTGAAGGAGACTTCAGTAAAGTTAAGGGAGAGTGCTAGGATACCTACAATTGGTACAGAGACCAAACTGTACTGGTAATTATATATAAAAAAAAAAAAGGATAACATGAAAGGGAGGCAGTAGTGAGAAAGGAGTCAGAATGACTGTAGTCTATCTTCCATGTTACTCAACTTATACATTGAACAAGCAGTAAGGGATATGAAAGAGAAATTTGGAAAGAGCATTAAAGTTTAGGGAGATGAAATAAAAACTTTAAGGTTTGTTGATGACACTGTAATTCTGTCTCTGATGGCAAATGACTTGGAAGAATTACATCTGCATCTACATGAGTACTCTGCAATCTACAACGACAGATGTTTCATCAAACCACTTTCACCCTATTTCTCTACAGTTCAATTCTAAAACAGTGCACAGGAAAAACAAACACTTAACTCTTTGTATGCAAGCTCTGGTTTCTCTTATTTTATTACAATGATCATTTCTCCCTATGTAAGTGGATGATAACAAAATATTTTTGCATTTGGAGGACAATGTTGGAAACTGAAATTTAGTGAAAGGATGTTTCCACAATGAAAAATGCTTTTGTTATAATGCTTGCCACCCAAATTCATGTATCATATCTATGTCACTGTCTCTCCTATCTAATCATAGTTCAGTCAGGGGCAGTTCATTTTTTTTTTTTTTTTTTTTTTTTTTTTTTTTTTTTTTTTTTTTTTTTTTTTTTTTTGTGGACGTCCGCAGTCAATGCAATCTGGCAAGGATTCCAAACGGCACAGCAGTACTCTAGCAGAAGATGGAAAAGCATAGTGTAGACAGCCACTCTATAAATCTTTTGCATGTTCTTTGTGATTTACTAATAAAACACAGTCTATGGTTCACCTTCCTCGCCACATTACCCATTATCTATGTCATTGTTACAACTGAAGTTTTTCATAATTGTTATTCCCAGTGTGTAAGAATGCATAGTGTCTTGAAAAGTATTATAAGATGTACATGAATAAAAGTAAAACACAGGATATGCAGTGCAGTCAAATTGAATCAGGTTATACTGAAGGAACTGGATTAGGAAATGAAAAACTAAGAACAGTAGATGGGACAGCAAAATAATCGGTGAAGGTAGAAGTAAAGTGGATATAAAATGGAACTGGCAATAAAAATAAAAGCTTTCCTAAAAATGAGGAATACAGTACAATCTAAAATAACATTACATTTCATGAACCATCTTCTGAGTATATTTGTCTGTGGTACAGCCATGCAAGGTAGTGAAACATGTGCAACAAACATTTCAGACAAGAGGAGAATAGAAGCTTTTGAAATGTGCTGCAACAAAAGATGGCTACATATTATATGGAAAAATTAATTTAAAAAAATTTATAGCAAAGCTTGATTAAAAGAAGGAACAGAATGATAGGACACATTCTGAAACATCAATGAATCGTTAATTTATTAGTAGAGGGAAGTGTCGAGAGTAAAGTTTCTAGATGGAGACCAAGGTTTGACTACAGTAAACAAGTTCAAATGGATCTAAGTTGCAGTGGCTATACAAAGATTAAGAGGCTTGTACAATGTAGGCTAGCATGGAAAATTGTGTCAAACCAGTCTTTTGACAGAAGCTTATAACAACAAATAACCTTCTTTTCTGGCTTTATTATTAACTCTATAGTTTGCCTATGGATCAAGTTGCAAGAAGAACATGAAAGGGAATAATGAGCAATGGTAAAAAATAATCTCCACCATACACTTACAGTGGTTTGCAGAGTATGTGTGTAGATGAGAATGTAGACCCAATTCAATAATGGATATATGTCTCTCTCTCTATCTCTCTCTCTCTGTCTCTCTGTCTCTCTGTCTCTCTGTCTCTCTGTCTCTGTGTGTGTGTGTGTGTGTGTGTGTGTGTGTGTGTGTGTGTGTGTGTGTGTGTGTGTGTGTAGTACTTTTTTATGCTAATTTATTTTAGAAATAGATTTTAACTAACTAGGTAATCTATGCAACAGGCTTACATAATACCCATTGGATCACTAGCTTGTGTTATCCAACAAATCTATGTAAGATACTCACCTAGACCATCATAAAAATGTATATTCGTCTACTTGCATATTGTGCTGTATGTCTATTTTCAGCATACAAATGTAAGGGAATACGTGTTTGAAACCTGTTTTTATGATTTTCTGTCACCTGCTTTTTGTTTATTTATTTATTTGTTCTGGTGATTTTGTTTCTTCTAAGATGTTAAGTGTTGGTAGTTACATGAATGAAACATTAAAAAGTTATATCCCTATTATAGACTGAACAAACAACAGTAATGAAAGTCAACATTTTTAAAATCACATACCTAGCATTTCTATTCATTGTTGTTATATCGTTTCTTAAAACATGCCAAAACATATTTGAAATTTAATATCCACCAATCCTAAATCTAAGTGTTACAAACCACTGCATTAGACTGATACTTTAAAAGCCTTTTTTTAAAAAAGAAAAGGGGGGGGGGGGGGGGGGGGGTGATTTACACAGAGCAAGAAATGTAACGTTCTCAACCACAGTTAGAAGCAGAATGTTTGTATCCTGAATGATGAGAAAGTACAAAATATAATAATTCCAATGTTACTCATTATGTTCCTTCCACAACATAAAAGTTTTTATTTGGTTAATTTCAAATCAATTCAAAATTGAAAAACCAAATCATTAAAAAATAAGTGTTATTTCTAAATTGTCTGAAAATCAACAAATGTAGTCTGAATTGTACTTTTCTTATTAGTGCAGCAAAAATTTTCCTATTACTTAAGCAATAATAATAATAATAATAATAACAGAAATAATAATAACAATAATTCTACTACACCTATGACTTCAACTTTGATGCTTCATTTTCTTGATGGAAAATAGCCTATTTATGAGTAATAATTACAGTAAGTAACTAAACCTTTCTGTGTATTAAGTTTCTGGCACCCATACTAAAACTAGTTAGCTGATCCTCCTGTATGATATCTGTCTGCTTTTTCTCTCATTTAGCGGTTTCTTTTCAGTGAGATCCTTTTAGTTACAGTCTGCATGACTCTCTTAAGTTTTCTGTTTCTTTTCTTTCCCTTTCTTTCTTTGGCCTCCATCATTGTCTCACGCACAAAAGGCATTTGTGCGAAATAGGCCTGACCAGGATATTTCTGTCTTGCGCCGCCAGGTAGAGACCATAGGTGATGCTTACATGGTTGTGTCTGGTGCTCCAGAGAAAGAAAAGAACCATGCAGAGAAAGTATGTGATATGGCCCTTGACATGGTGGAGGCAATCACAGACCTCAAAGATCCTTCAACAGGTAAGATAATCTGATTTTTAACTATTTATATCCTTTCCTTTGCGTCATTTCAATTTTCTGCCCTTTCAGTAACCCTTCTGAAAATGCTTTTAAAAAATGAGTGCCTGCATGATTTCATTAGAGGCCAACCCAATTTCTGCCACTTGGGATTCCTCAACAAAGTAAGACAGTAATGATTTATTTAATAACCCATGAACTGGTTGTATATAAATATATCAAGGTGCTTGTGGCTTATATCCTATTGCCATTCTTTTGACATTACATGACTTCAGGTTTCTGTGTAATCAAATATTGTTGAAGTGCTGCATATATATATGTGGGAATTTTGCATTAAAGATTTGGGCACAAGTCTATCTGTAATTCTTTTGTCAAAGGGAATATTCAACTGACAAAACTATAAATTTACATTAAGACAAAATGGTTGTCTAGTGCTTACCTCCAGGAGCTAAAATTGTACATATTGTCAACAGAAACATATAAAAACACAAAAAACAGTCCTGGCATTAAGAGCTATTGGTACCTTCCTCAGAGAGAAAAAAGGGATATGTTCCATTTTAACCATCTCCAACCTATCCATCTTTCTTTCCTGAGGAAAAAACTAATAGTTCCTACAGCTTTGATGTTTTTTTTATTTTTTTGTGTGTTCATTGGAAGTGCATACAATTTTACCTCCTGAAGTATGGTACTGATCCCCCACTCTGTTGCCACACATTTCATTCTGGAGATCCTTTACTTAAAAATTTATATATTTGCAATTTCCCATTGGCAATACTTTTGACAAACTGTGATATGGCTAATAATCATTGAAGCAAAATAAATCTTTTGGTGTTTGCAGAGTTACTAATCTGTGTTTACAGCAATACCATGACAGCTTTGAAATATTAACATCACTCTTCCTCCGTCTGATGAATCTAGCAATCTGATGTTAAATAACTCACATAACACCATTGAGATAAACATGAAATTTTTTATGTTTGTTACTCTCAAAACACACTGCAATTATCAGCTTCTTCTATTGATTTTACAGGTAGTTTATGCATCACAGGCTATCAGGTACACATTTTAAACAGTGGCAACATACTTATTCACATATTTCAGAACTGTGTCTCTGTGACTATTTAAATGTTCATAAACCACAAGTTAAATGCTTATTGTCAGTAATGGATTCTTCATTGAGTGGGTCACAAAAACATTTAACACAGAGATGTTAACAACATGAATACCAAAAGCATGCTAGTTGGCACAGTTTGTGTACATAAGCAACTTCATAGAGATAAACAAAGAAAATTGGATACATTTTTACTTGTGGTAGTTGTAAGGTATTAACTGGTTGGTAACCAGACAAGGACTACCCCAACTAGTGTTTAGTGGTTCTAGTTATAGAAAAGTGTATGAATAATTGTGGAATTTGGTTATTATATTTTAGTTTATAAAGACAAATAGGTCAAAATTAGTGTTGTGGGCCCCCCCATTGGAGGTTTGAGTCCTCCCTCAGGCATAGGTGTGTGTGTTGTCCATAGCATAAGTTAGTTTAAGTTAGATTAAGTAGTGTGTAGGCTTAGGGGCCGATGACCTGAGCAGTTTGGTCCTATAAGACCTTACCAGTGTTGTACGAATCACAGTGAGCCGAAAGTAATCTGCTGTAACTATATGTTAGATAAGTGGAAAATGACAAAGTTGTATGGACAATATTATTAATACTATGCTGCCATAGGGATTCCCCCTTTAGCTAATTTATATAAATTTGTATGTCAAATAATTAGTAAATGGTGCCACACAGTATGATTAGGGAATGGAGCACTGGATTTCTGTGACAGATTCAGTTGTGCTGAAACAATCTTTTTATTTAATCCTTAGGTTTCAAATTTCGAAAGCACTTTGAGTAACAAGCCCACCAATGGTCAGACATCTACCCATTGGTGGGCTTGTTACTGGAAGTAATGGAATCCCGTTGATTTTGGCCCTCTGGACTCAACTTTGTTCACTGTATATGTTCACATGCTTAATAATTATGCTTAATAATCTGTACTGCTTCCATTTGAAGGCACAATTTGTCACTGTGGTTCATATGTTGATGGCAGATTACACTTGGTACCTGAACATAATGCTTTTCAGCATTGAAACTGGTAGCATGTTTTGAATAAATGACATTGGATTACAATACAGCTTTGGTTTTGATTATCATTTTTCAAGTACTTAATGTCCAGCTGCAGTCCAAATGTCATTTATGGATTACCAGAGACATTGATATTATAGTCATAGGATAATACATTTTTTAACTGCACAATTTTACATTTCTGAACATTTAAAGCAAGCTGCCAAGTTTTGCACCACTTTGAAATCTCATCAAAACCTGACTGAATATTTATGCAGCTGCTCTCAGACAGTATTTCATTATACACAACTGCTTCATATGCAAAAAGTCTGAGATACTATTAATATCATCTTCGAGGTCATTAATATACAACATGCAGAGCAAGGGTCTCAACAGATTTACCTCATGCACACCTGAAGATACTTCTACATCTGCCAATGACTCTCTATTCAAGACAACTTGCAGCATCCTCCCTACCAAAAAATCCGCAGTTCAGTCACAAATTTCACTTGCTATGTCATATTATTTTACTTTTGATAATGAGTGTACATGTGATACTGAGTCAAATACTTTTCAGGAATCAAGAAACACGTCATCTACCTGTCTGCCTTGATCTAAAGCTTCCACAATGCTATGTTTGAAAAGTGTGGGTTGGGTTTCCCATGACTGATGTTTCCAGAATCAACCCTGTCTAGCATGGAGGACATCATTCTATTTGAGATGTCTCATTATGTTTGAGCTAGGAATATGTTCTACTATTCTGCAACAAATGGATGTCAAGGATGGACAGTAGTTTTATGGATCAACTCTGCAACCCTTCTTGTAGAGGGGTGTGACTGGGTACTGTTTTTTGTCAGAGGGATCTGTACTAGATGGTACTCAAAGGCTGGGCTAATTCAGCAACAAATTCCATCCGACCCCGGAGCTCTGCTCAATTTTAATGATTTCAGCTGTTTCTCAACACCACTGACATAACACTTATTTCACTCATCTTTTGAGTGGTACAAGGATTAAACAGGAAGTTCTCCTGGGTTTTGCTTTGTAAAGGAACATTTGAAAATAGAGTTTAGCATTTCTGCTTTTGCTTTCCTACTCTCAATTTCTGTTCCCACAACATCCATAATTGTGTGGACACTAACTTTCGTACTGCTGACAGCCATTATATATAACCAGAATTTCTTTGGGTTTTGTGTAAGATTGTCTGACAATACCCTACCAATGGTAGTCACTGAAGACATCACTGGGTACTCATTTTACACCCAAATACATTTCCATCAGCATCTCTGTATATGTAGCCCCACACTATGTTTTACACCTATTATGCAGTAGTCTCTGTTTCTTTAGAAGTTTCTTTGCAGTGACTGTATACCATGGAGGGTCCTTCCCATTATAAACTGTCCTACTGGGTACATATCTATCCAGTGCAAGGCCAACTACCACACAGATTGATACTTAGTGGCTGTACATGCAGTTAAAATGGTTCCTCATGCACCTGGGATGAACCTTGAAGCACTGTCTGCAGTTTCAGCCAGGTAGAATGCTGTCTCACTGAGGGCTGCCAAGTGCTCATCAAGATTGGTTCTCATGATGTTCAGACAAGAAATCTAACCCTCAGATTGCACAGAAGTCATTGTCTAAATTACATGAAACATCTGTAAAAGCCCACAAATTTTTTGCCCAATCTGCAAACTCAACATCTGAACACAGCAAATGTACATCATTTCCACCCACCTCACTTGACTTACACACTGTGGTGCACCCAACTTCCTACCCCTATGAGGTCCAAACTTGCTGTAATAACACTGTTCACATTACGTCGCACTGCACTTAGCGTAGACCGGGACTGTGTCCTAGGCATGCCCGATCTTGACTGACTAGGCACGGCCCGTGCTGCCGGAGTTGTTGTTGTTGTTGTTATGCCGGCAGAGGTCGCGTCTGAATTCTTGCGTGCCCTCTGGTGGACGGGACTCTACTTGCGGCAACTACCGTCCGTGACGTGCCGTGCCAATGTGCGCCTCCCGCGATCTTTCTGGTGGCTACTACACTCCTCCTGCTTCGGGGGGTGAAGCCACTGTGATCCACTGCATCGGAAGGTGGAGCGACGGGCAGGAGCAATGACCTCCACATCCATTGGATGGCCGGAGTCGAGGGGATCTGCCAACCCTCGAGCTGGAACCTTCGAATACGGCTGGAAGTGACCCACATGAAGAGGCCCCCGTCGTCCCACAACCGGAGCCCGGGACAGAACGGGCGACAAGCTGTTGAACTCCGGATCCTGTTCCACCCCGGGAGGGGCAAGACCCAGCGGCGGGGACGAAGGGGAAGGGACGACCACAGGTGAACCAACCTCCTGAGAAACCGGGCCCGCTGTGGTATCTCGAACGATGGCGATGCCGGTGCTGGAGCTACTGGAGGCTGCCAAGGCTGAGAACCATCGCAGTGTGGCAGAGGTACAGCGGGGAGAGGAGGCAATGACCCCTGTGAAACCAACACAGGTGCCGGCAACGGGGAAGCCGGTGTCCGAGAGAGCGGAGGGTGGGTGCCCGAACGTGGACGGAGCTGATTTTGGTGACGACGGACCACCCGGTCCCCCGCCTGCAAGGTATAGAGCCGGCGAACATTTCGGCACAGAACCACCGCTGGGAGCCAACGTGGATTGCGACCAAACCCACGGGCCCAGACCGACATACCCAGTGGAAAACCAGGTACTCCGTGTTGTGAAGACTGGCGAGGACCAGGCCGGAGGAGGTGCAGCAGAGTCCTAGGTTGACGCCCACGGAGGAGCTCCGTAGGGCTGCGGTCTCCCATTGGTGTGGTCCGGTACGCCGTCAAGAAAAACGTCAATGCTTCCTCCGCAGGAAATTCGTGCACATACTTTTTCATCTGCGTCTTAAATGTGCGCACCATGCGCTCGGCTTCCCCATTCGATTGTGGATGGAAGGGTGGAGAGTAAACGTGCCGAATACCGAAGCGCCTACAAAAATCCTGGAAGGTCTGCGAAATAAACTGCGGTCCATTGTCCGAGACCAGGGTGATTGGCAGACCTTCCACACAAAAGATTTTTGCTAGTTCCTGGATTGCAACTTCGGAAGTGGTTGAGGAGCAGCGAAACACATATGGGAATCGGGAATAAGCATCAATGACAATGAGCCAAAAACCGTTGAGAAACGGGCCCGCAAAAATCGATGTGAACACGTTCCCATGCTTGGGTTGCCGGTGGCCATGAAGAGAATGCCGCCCTGGGAGATGCTTGTTGGCTCGTACACTGGGAACAGGCGGCCACCAAGTGCTCAATTTCTCTGTCAATACCGGGCCAGTACACATGTCTGCGAGCCAAGGTTTTAGTACGGGAAACACCCCAGTGCCCCGCATGTAATAACATGAGGACCTCCCGTCGTAAACTTGCAGGAACAACCACGCGAGGAGCTGTATCATCGGTAGCCAGAAGGGGAATGCCTTCCAAGACCGAGAGGCGGTCCCGTAGAAGAAAATAATTACGAAGAGGGTCCGAGGGCCAGCCCGGAGGGCGGGATGACCACCCCTGCTGAATGAGGCAAACTACCTGCCAGAGAACCGGGTCAGCTGCCGTTTCTCTGGCGACTCGAGAACTAGTGATTGGGAAGCCATCAATCGCTTGGCGGGACGCCACATCCAAATGAAAACACATCATCTCCTCTCGATCGAACGTAGGATCCGGGCCCACCGGAAGACGGGAAAGACCGTCGGCATTGGCATGCTGTCCTGTAGGGCGAAAATGAATGTCATAATGGTACTTAGAGAGGAACAAGGCCCAGCGCTGTAGTCTGTGGGCTGCCCTATCCGGAATCTGAGAGGCGGGGCCAAATAACGATATTAACGGCTTATGGTCAGTGATTAACTGAAACCTCGTGCCATACAAGAAAGGGTGAAACTTGGTAACAGCGTAGACAATGGCCAAAGCCTCTTTTTCCACCTGGGAGTAATGGGCCTGCGCGGGACTAAGCGTTTTAGACACAAACGCCAGTGGTTGCTCGGAACCATCTGCGTTGCGATGGGCCAGGATCGCCCCCACCCCATACTGCAAAGCGTCTGTAGCCAGGACCAACGGCTTACAGGGATCAAAAGTAGCCAAACAAGGGGCGGACGTGAGGAGGCCCTTCAACGAGGTGAACGCTCGCTCGCATGCAGGCGACCAATCAAAAGGAACACCCTTGCGCAGAAGGCAGTACAGGGGGTGGGCTATAGTGGAAGCCCTGGGAATGAACCGGTTGTAATAGGCTATCTTGCCTAAAAAAGCTTGTAACTCTTTCAGCGAAGCGGGCCGAGGAAGGTTGACGATACCTTGGACCAAACTTCCTAGTGGCTGGATACTGTGCCGAGAGATGGTGTAGCCCACATACTCAATGGATGGCTGAAAGAAGGTTGACTTACGCAGGTTGCAATGCAAGCCCACAGACCTGAATTTGAGAAAGAGGGTGCGAAGGTTGTGCAAGTGTTCCTTCGTGCTGCGGCCTGTGACAATTATGTCATCCAGGTAACTAATACAATGAGGAATTGTCGACGTGACATGCTCAAGATAACGCTGGAATATCGCCGGGGCACTGGATATTCCAAAGGCCAACCGCTGGTATTGGTAAAGGCCAAACGGGGTGTTGACGACCGCCAACCGTTTGGAGTCCTCATCAAGTGGTATCTGATGATAAGCCTCCGACAGATCGATTTTCGAAAAATATTGGCCTCCCGCCACGGATGAGAACAATTCATCAGCACGAGGCAAAGGATAGGTGTCCACCACCAATTGGGAATTAATGGTGGCCTTGAAATCGCCACAAAGACGTAATTTTCCCGAGGGCTTCCTTACAATAACGAGGGGCGAAGCCCACTCACTGGAAGAAATGGGAAGAACGACCCCTAGGGCTGTCAGCCGATCTAGCTCTTCCTTTACCTGAGTGCGGAGAGCCAAGGGGATCTGCCTCGCGCGTAGAAAACGCGGGCGAGCCGACGCCTTCAACGTTAAGTGAGCCTCAAAATCTGAAACACGCCCTAGGCCCTCTTCAAAAATATCTGGAAAGTCGGAGATCAAAGATTCCAATGATTGATAGGGAACGTCTTCGGAGACCAACTGTATGGTGTCAGCGATAGAAAAACCGAAAGCTTGAAAGGCATCCATGCCGAAAAGGTTAGCTGAGCTCGCATCACTGACAACAATAAAAGTAATAGGCCGAGTGACGGATTTGTAAGTCACGTCGGCAGTGAATTGACCCAGTAGGGGAATGAACTGTTTACCATAACCGCGTAGACGCCGGTAAACTGGCGCCAACGGGGGCGATCCAAGGTCGGAATAAGTTTGCGCATTCAACAACGAAACTGCCGCGCCCGTATCGACTTGCAGTTGTAACCGGCGAGACCGAACCGACACCTCGATAAAGAGTTTGCGTGCCGATGCGTCGGGAGCCTGGCCCGATGAAACTTCCTGAATGTCAACGTCTATGCCCTCTGTACCTGCTTCCTGCGATTCTTTTGAGGCGGAGCGGCAAACTTTAGCAATGTGACCTTTTCTATTACATTTGCGACAAACAGCCCAACGCTGGGGGCACTTTGACCGATCATGATGTATATAGCACGACGCACAGGACGGCAACAGGGGCCGGCGGCCGGAATTCTGTTTACGCGCCGTGCGGGAGCGGCCGTAACGGCCGGATTGAACCGCTCGCACGTCGTCCACCCCCGACACAGTGGACGCGGCCGCGCCGCCCTGAACCTCCGCGACGTCGCACCACGCTTCCAGCTGCTGACCTGCCGCGTGAGAGACTTCATACGATTGAGCAATGGACAGAACTTCCTCGAGGGAAGGGTTTTCTAACTGCAGGGCCCATTGCCGGACCTCCCTATCAGGGGCCGAACGAACAATGACGTCGCGTACCATAACGTGGGCGTACGACTCTCGCGACTGCTCCGTGACAAAATGAGACTTGCGACTAAGACCGTGCAGGGTAGCGGCCCACGCCCGGTAAGACTGATGGGGCTGTTTCTTGCACTGATAGAACTCGACCCTAGCCGCCACAACATGCGTGCGGCGGCGATAATATGAAGACAGCAATGAACACAATGCGTCAAAAGACAAGGACGAGGGTTCCTGCAACGGCGCTAGCTGCCGCAAAACTTGATACAGCGAGGGAGATATCCAAGACAAGAAGAGAGCACGACATACCTCCGCATCGGAAACATGAAACGCCTGGAAATGGTGCCGAAGGCGATGTTCATATGCGTCCCAATCCTCCGCCGTCTCGTCATACGGGGGAAAGGGAGGAGGGAATGGCGCCGGAGCAGACGGCGTGGAGAGCAACGCCGGAAGCACTTGTTTCATGGTGGCCATGAGTTCCGTCTGCTGCGCAACCAAAACTCGCACCAAATCCTCCATGCCGTGGATAATCTGCAAAACCGGAACAACGACGCAACACGCGAAAGAACGACCCTACTCGTCGCCAATTGTGTAATAACACTGTTCACGTTACGTCGCACTGCACTTAGCGTAGACCGGGACTGTGTCCTAGGCATGCCCGATCTTGAGTGACTAGGCACGGCCCGTGCTGCCGGAGTTGTTGTTGTTGTTATGCCGGCAGAGGTCGCGTCTGAATTCTCGCGTGCCCTCTGGTGGACGGGACTCTACTTGCGGCAACTACCGTCCGTGACGCGTCGTGCCAATGTGCGCCTCCCGCGATCTTTCTGGTGGCTACTACACTTGCCATAGGTACCTACAAACCTGTGTTCAATAAAATTTATGTTTCTTTCCACTCATTAAACAAAATTTTGCATTGCACACATTTTGGCTGTGTTTATATTTAATGGGCACATTTGCTTGACAGCTTTGGACCTCCCATTTTTATTTAACACTGGGTTACTATTCCCACCTCACGCCCATCTATTATGTCGGGACTGATGATCTAACAGTAAAAGTGCACGCCTGGAAACTTGGAGATCATACGATATGATCCTGGTCTGCCTTTAACCAAGCTTTCACCTCCAAACAACGTGGAGATTCACCAGAAATGACGAGTGGTCCTGGTTCCCCATTATCCATAGGTCCCCTTTTCCTAGCAGGACTTAGTTGCAGCGAAATGGACACAGAGGAATTGTGGGCAAATTGTGATCTGGAGAATTATGTGCCTAGTAAGTGGATAAAGCATGAAAAAGACACACAATGGTGTAATAAAAATATTTGGAACATGCTTAGGAAACAGAGGCTGTTACTCTTGCTCCAAAAGAGGACATGCAAATGACAACAAGTAAAGGTTAGTAGAGCTTTGTATGTCTGGAAAAGATCTATGCATGAAGTATACAACTACTACCACTGTCATACCTTATCAACAGATCTGGCAGAGAGCGTAAGAAAATTTTAGGCCTACATAAAATCACCGAGTGGTTCTAAGGCTTCCATCCAGTCACTTGTTGACCAGTCTGGTGTGGCAGTTGAAGACAGCAAAACAAAAGCTGAAGTTTTAAGTTTCATGTTCAAGAAATTGTTCACACAGGAGAATTGTACAGGTTCCTGTACGGATGATCTAGTAAAATGCATCACTGGCATAGAGAAACAAATAAAGGAGTTGAAAACAAATAAGTGACCAGATCCAGATGGAATCCCAGACCCACCAGGTTAGCCGAGAGTGCTAATGTGCTGCTTCCCGGACACAGGTAGGCGCACCGGCCCTGGAATAAATCTGCCCGGTGGATTAATGATGCGGGCTGATGTGCAGGCCAGCCTGGATGTGGTTTCTAGGCAGTTTTCCACATCACCCTAGGTGAATACTGGGCTGGTCCCTACGTTCCACCTCAGTTACATGACTCACAGACATCTGAACATGTTCGCATTATACCATGGATTGCACTAGCCACAGACATCTGGGTACACTCATTCTGTCCCTGGGGGTACAGGGTGGCAGCATGAAGGGCATCCGGCCACCCCTTAAAATTAACATTGCCAAATCCATACCTAACCACATCCACCCTGTGCGACCACATGATAAAGGCGCAAGCGATAGATAGATAGATAGATCCAGATGGAATCCCAGTTCGGTTTTTTGGAGTACTCTACAGTATTGGTCCCTTTCTTATCTTGCATTTATTGTGAATCTCCATCCCAGCACAAAGCCCCAAGTGAGTGGAAAAAAGCATAAGCGTCTCCTGTGTATAAGAAAGGTGAAAGAACAGACTTGCAAAATTTGCAGATCAATATCCCTAACATTGGTTTGCTGCAAAATCATTGAACATATTCTCAGTTTGAATGTAATAAATTTTCTTGAGACCAAGAAGCTTATGTCCAGAAATCTTCATGGTTTTAGAAAGCACCACTTATGCAAAACTCAGATTGCCCTTTCCTCAAATGATATACTGCAAACTATGGATGAAGGGCAACAAGCAGATTCCATATTTATAGATTTCAGGGAGGCTGTTAAAGAAAGTATAAGCTTATGCAATACTTTCACAGATATATAGGTGGGTTGAAGACTTCTTAAGTCATAGAAACCAGTAAGTTGTCCTCTAAAGCGAGTGTTTGTCAGAGATAGTGGCATCATCAGGTATGACTCAAAGAAGTAGGATAGGATCACTGTTACTCTCTACATACATAAATGATTTTATGGAAAGGGTGGGCAGGAATTTGCAGTTGTTTGTTGATGATGTTGTGGTGTATGGTACAATGTCAAAGTTGAGTGACTGTAGGAAGATACAAGACAACTTAGACAAAATTTATAGCTGGTCTGATGAATGGCAGCTAGCTCTAAATGTAGAAAAATGTAATTGAGTGCAGATGAGTATTAAAGACAGACCTATAGTACTTGGGTACAGCATTAGCAGTGTCCTGCTTGACAAAGTCATGCCATTTAAATATCTGGGCATAATGATGTAAAGCGATATAAAGTGGAACGAGCATGAGAGGGTCTGTGGTAGGAAATGCGAATGGTTAGCTTTGGTTTATTGGGAGAATTATAGGAAAGTGTGATTCATCCATAAAGGAGACTGCATATAGGATGCTAGTGCCACTTATTCTTGGGTACTGCTAGAGTTTTTGGGATCTGATTCAGGTTGGACTAAATGAAGCCACTGAAGTAGTTGCTTTTGGAACTCACTTGGGAACCCTTTGGGGGAAGGCAATGTTCTTTTCATGGAACCCTACTGACAAAATTTAGAGAACTGAGATTTGAAGCTGATGGCAAAACGATTCTGTTGTCTCCAACATACATTGTGTGTAAGGACTATGAAAGTAAGATACAAGAAATAATGTCCCATACAGAGGCATATAGGCAATTGTTCTCCCTAGTTCTGTTTGTTAGTGGAACAGGAAAAGGAAATGACTAGTAGTGATACGGGTACCCTCCGCCACGTGTGGATGGATTGCAGAGTATCCATGTAGATGTAGGACTGCTACTGGGGTAGGTTACTGACATGCTAGTCACTGAAGTAGTGGCCAGTTGAAAGACTTGCAGCAGGCTGTTGAGCCACACAAAATTTAATCAGTCTGTCATGCTCTTTGGTAGACTTCTGCCTACACTTTCACTCCAGATGCCTTGTTCACACCCATTTCCTACACTGTCATTAATAGCATTTCAACTTTACATGCCCTGCCTGTCTGCACATGGAACTTTTAACTCCATATCCCAAACTCAGGTCACCATATCAGTCTCCTGTAATGCTGTTGCAGCAGCTACGGGTTCTACTAAGTTCTTGGGAAACTATATCTAACACTGCCTAGAAAGTTTTTCATGGACTCTCCTTGTCTTCGCAGCACATTGTTTAATGCTCTCTCTAATGTCTACAGGTAAGTTTCCTTCTGCAACATTACACAAAACATTTCCTTAAAATTTCAGTTTTGCACTCATTCCTTAATTTTTTGTGATACATCACATTTGCTTTGGCATCTCCCATCAAGTGTAACTTGACCAGATATAAGAGTTTTTCTTTTGACCAACATCCTACACTACTGGCCATTAAAATTGCTACACCACAAAGATGACGTGCTACAGATGCGAAATTTAACCGACCAGAAAAGATGTTTTGATATGCAAATGATTAGCTTTTCAGAGCATTCACACAAGGTTGGCACCAGTGGCGACACCTACAACGTGCTGACATGAGGAAAGTTTCCAACTGATTTCTCATACACAAACAGCAGTTGACCGGCATTGCCTGGTGAAATGTTGTTGTGATGCCTCGTGTAAGGAGGAGAAATGTGTACCATCGCATTTCCAACTTTGATAAAGATCGGATTGTAGCCTACCGCAATTGTGGTTTATCGTATCGCGACATTGCTGCTCGCGTTGGTCGAGATCCAATGACTGTTAGCAGAATATGGAATTGGTGAGTTCAGGAGGGCAATACAGAACGCCATGCTGGATCACAAAGGCCTCATATCACTAGCAGTCGAGATGACAGGCATCTTATCTGTGGCTGTAATGGATCATGCAGCCACGTCTCGATCCCTGAGTCAACAGATGGGGACGTTTGCAAGACAACAACCATCTGCACGAACAGTTTGCGATGTTTGCAGCAGCATGAACTATCAGCTTGGAGACCATGGCTGCGGTTACCCTTGGCGCTGCATCACAGACAGGAGCGCCTGCAATGGTGTACTCAATGACGAACCTGGGTGCACGAATGGCAAAATGTCATTTTTTCAGCGAATTCAGGTTCTGTTTACAGCATCATGATGGTCGTATCCATTAAGGCGACTTCACAGTGAACGCACATTTGAAGCATGTATTCGTCATCGCCATACTGGCATATCACCTGGGGTGATGGTATGGGGTGCCACTGGTTACACGTCTCGGTCACCTGTTGTTCGCATTGACGGCACTTTGAACAGTGGACGTTGCGTTTCAGATGTGTTACGAGCTGTGGCTCTACCCTTCATTTGATCCCTGCAAAACCCTACATTTTAGCAAGATAATGCACGAACAAATGTTGCAGGTCCTGTACAGGCCTTTCTGGATACAGAAAATGTTTGACTGCTGCCCTGGTCAGCACATTCTCCAGATCTCTCACCAATTGAAAACGTCTCATCAATGGTGGCCGAGCAACTGGCTCATTACAATACGCCAGCCAGTACTCTTGATGAACTGTGGTATCGTGCTGAAGCTGCATGGGCAGCTGTACCTGTACACACCATCCAAGCTCTGTTTGACTCAATGCCCAGGTGTATCAAGGCCATTGTTACGGCCAGAGGTGGTTGTTCTGGGTACTGATTTCTCACGATCTATGCACCCAAATTGCATGAAATGTAATCACATGTCAGTTCTAGTATAATATATTTGTCCAATGAATCCCCGTTTATCATCTGCACTTCTTCTTGGTGTAGCAATTTTAATGGCCAGTAGCGTAGTTTTGTGGCAGTTCACAGTTTGTCTATGAATGCCAACATGTCTTCCCTTTCCTTATCCACAAAACGAAAGACTATGGTACTGACATACTAGATTAGGATTGTTCCCTCCTGTTTTCCCATAACAATACAATTGCTTGCATAGCTCCATGTTATCTACCTGCATTTACACCATCTGATTCAGTAAGGTCAAAACCACTTCCGTGGTAGTAACGTTCTCACTACATAGTTAGTCCATTGCAAAGCCTACATCCACAACAACAACAAAATGATAATAAAGGAACCAATCTGCCAGTGAACACGCCTAAATCAAATTCTTACTTCTCAGTGCATACTATGAGCAACCTCTAAACTACCTGGCCTAATGTCCAGACATCCTACACTTAAAGCAAATCTCAGGGGATGATTTTACATGCAAAGCACTGTGCCCCCAATATGTTGCAATCGGGCATAAACCTCCATCTGTTTTTTACTGAGTCCTTTACAGATACTCAAATCACTGCCTGAATTCACTTTTAAAAATCAAACTCTCAAAATCACCCTTCACTTCTAAAATGCATCTTTTTGGCAATTTAGACACTGCCTGCTCAACCCAACTGCCGGAAAGACAGTTTATCTTTATGCACCATGATGAGGTGATCCATGATGAGACTGCTGCTCTGGAATGTCACTTCCAGCTACTGGCTCTTCTGACAGCAGGCTTGCATGCAGCTGCTTTGGACTCCAGTGCTGCATTTCCATATTGTGTTCTTCAGTAGTGTGGCAGGTGCAGAATCAGGAATGCTTTGCTAACTTGGCACTGACAGTGCAACAGCAGCTGGTGGTATTGGCATCCTTGCTGACCAAGTAGCATGTCAGCTTAGATAGTGTAAGGCCAGACAGCTGACAAATACCAAATGGCGACCCACTGGAGTGTGCAGGAATTCCAAATTGAACCCAAATTCCCCAGAGACTGACTGCCATGTCAGTTGATGGTGTCATCCCACTCAATCCCATTCACAGCCCAGAACCATCAGGGCCAGTTGTCGGCTTGTAGACCAATGGTTGCGACCAAAAGATGCCACTACTTAGTGAGACAGTGATTTAGCCATGCATTTGATCAAAGTTTGGCAAGGAAACTACGCTAGTCAGATGGAGGATGCAAGATTATTTTGCTGGCTGAGCCAGATGTATTGTCACACAAAGCAGGTTCCCATTATGTAACCAACTGTGGAAACACCACCTGTAGCAATATGGCTGGCCACCTAGGACAGAATGCAGAATTTCTTGTTTCTGGTGGCTTGGCAGTAGCTTTCTCCAGCATTTTGCAGTGTCCAAATGCAGGTTCATGGCTGTAGCTGACTCAGATGGTTGCAATGGCCAGCTTGCAGCTTAGGCTGCTTTGGTAGAGATATATTTATTGATACTTCTATTTTCTTATATGGCTTACTTACATTTACAATTTGTATTGGTTTGACTTTAGCCTACTATTAATACAGTGCATGGTGAGCTTCAGTCAGCCAGTAGTTGTTTTCCCATAGAATGTTAAACTATCTAATTCATTTGCTGTGATGCTCTCATCTACACAAATGAAGCTGTGGGTACTTTGTGGGAGTGGCTGATCGTTACGTGTACACATTAAAAATTATAGGCGTAGGCACATTGATTTGGTGGTAAGATTCTTTTTTTTCTATTTTACTTCCTAGCTGATACTCTTCTATATTAAACACAGAGTGGGTAAAGAAAGAGAAAGGATGTGTGAAAAACTTGTGACTTCCAGCCACACAGGGTATTGTGGTAATGCAGTGGCAAAAGTTGAAAATTTGTGTCAGGTTGGGACTCGAACCTGGATGCTCTACTTCTCTTGAACAGTTGCCTTAATCCCCTTGGACATCTGGATATGCTTTCTGTCTGACTCAGATGCTCAACTTACTGCATGCTGCAGTTGAGAATTTGGATCACATGGAAAGTGCGTCCAGATGGCCGAGGGGGTTAAGGCAGCCATTCTAGAGAAGTGGAGCACCAGGGTTTGCCATTGCATTACCACAGTTTCTTGTGGGGCTGGAAGTCATGAGTTTCCCACCCCTCCTTTCCATTTCTTTCCTCATTCTCAGTTTCATATAAATATATGCACCGGCTGCATGATTATGATTGGTGTCTGTTCTGTTGGACAAGTACGACAGAAGAGACCTCATTTAGTTAAATGATACTCTTCTGTTGGAGTTACAGGTAGAAATTTTTACTGAGAAGGAGATACCTAATAATGCTAATAAAGGTGTAATAATATGTTAGCCCACAGAACTTCATCTACATCCACGACACACTCCACAAGCCACCTAAAGGTGTGTTGCTGAGAGTACTTTCAGTCCACTATCTGATCCCTCCAACCCTGTTCCACTCACGACTAGTACATCTGAAGAATGATTGTCAGTAGCACTCTGTATTCATTATTAGTAGTGATGGTTAAGTGTGTCATAGGCAGCATTTGAGTCTTCAACATTTGTCCTTTAATCTGCTTTCTTTCGAATCTATCTTTCCTGTGATTCATTATTTGAATATATGTGAAACGTAGTTTTTGCCATTGTTAAACCCTCCTGTGGAAAAAGAAGTTTGTCAGTGATAGTAGCTTTTATGTATATAGAATACTCCCTGAAATACAGTGATGAAAACTGGATAACATTGATTTTTATCATACCAAAACTTGTTTTGCACAAAACTCTAATTGGACAATCCAGCTATAGTTTACTATCACCCATTAAATGCCTTCTGCTACTCCTTCCTTATAATAGTTCCCTCTGCAGGATTCACAAGCTGCCATCATTGCTTCCTGTAGTCATAAATTTGCTATTACTGTACTTTTCCCCACTTCATATCATATCTCTTTAAAGTTCTGTCTTCATTGTTCCCTGTTATATCATCAGTGTTCTTTACTTGATGTTTTTGCTTACAATTTCACTGACAAAACATGTTTTGGTTATTCTGGTGTTCATTTTCATTGCATGCTTATACCATTAGAGTTAATGGTTACCTCTCATAAGGATTTTACCACAGTATTTCCATGCTAGATTTGGAGACCAGCATAAAATCAGTTATATATACCAAATATTTAATTTTGCTGACTAAAAGCTCTTTAACTAGTCCAATGAATGATGCATGGGACATATTGAGTGAAATATGGTACATCCATCATCCCACTCAGTCAATGCCAAAACAGAAAAGCTTGGTTTGAACATGGAGCTGAGACCTCCCCACTTAATAAATGATATATGTTTTCATAACAAACAAAACATACTCACCACAATATCTTGGCTCTTCAACTCATCTGGAGTGAGATATTGTGTTTGTGGGACTGGTGAGAGTTAGGAGGAGGAGGAGGAGGAGGAGGAGGAGGAGGAGGAGGAGGAGAGGGGATGGGAGAATTGTAGCAAAGGAGGATCAAAGGGTGGGAGGAAGAGGGCCAGTGACCAGGTTAGAAATGTGGTACTAATGACCTCTTTCTTACACAGATAAGGAAAATTGCAGATGGTACAAGATGAAGTGAGTTTGGGGATAGTATGGAGTTTGGGATAGGCACTAGAACAGAGGAAAAGGAAAACACAATGGGTTTAAGTCAACGGAAAGAAGTGGAAGGCATGGGGACTATTGTGTCTCACTGTTTAGAGGCACAAAATGTGTGGGTGTTTTCAGCTTGTTACTAAACGCAAATAAGTAGGAGGCCGAGTTGATAGGAGCTGAAGGAGTCCAGGTTGCAATATGTGGTATGGCACACTGTTAGAGAGAAGGATTATTATTCAAGAAATACATAGTACAATGAAAATTACTTATCTTCAGTAGATTGTAGGACTGCAGCTACGGCTATAACTAATACAACATATTCTCAGGGACTAATCCTGATGGGCCCTCCTCAGAGAATCAATGCAAACAAAACTGGCTGAGGGCCGATTATGAAAGTGCATCTGCCTAGGTTGAAATCTAGCTAAGAAGTGAATGAGGCACACTCCAGTTCCGTCAAGCTGCACAGCCCGCTAGAGTGTTCTGTGCTCGGCAGATGATGGGCTGCCAACCTTGTGTTGGGGCGGTGTTGTAGTAGTATCTGTGGCAATGATACTACAGGGACAAGAATGTAGATGAGTATTGTATGGCCAGTGCCCATCTATGCAATTGAGAGAAGCTGGTATGGGAGGGGGAATCTAGATGGTATAGGTTCTGAAACAGGAAGCTGAGTATGTTGCACTTAGCAGCAAGTTCAGCCACAGGCTGATCAATTTAGCTCTTGGTTACAGTTTGGCAGTGGCCGTTCATATGGGTGACCATGTCCACATTAAAGGCAGGGTTATTATATGATATGACTGCTTTCACAGGCAGCCTTGCCCCTGATTGGATAGAATATTGCTGTGATGAGAACAGAAAAGAATGGAATATGCTGGTTGGGTGCATAGGACAAAATCCTCTACTGAGATATGACCTATGTGGCAAGGGATTAACTATGCAAGTAGGAGTGAACTACTTTAAATCTCTCACTAATATCAGAAATATTCTTCCAATATGGTGCTGTAAGCACTAACTAGCCATTAATCACCAGATACATATTCATCAATAATTGCACCACTTCTCTTTCAATTGACATTAGCTCATTTATTTTTTAAGTATGCTTATAAAAAGAAAAAACTATTAGTTACTTTACAGGACATATGATCTTCAGTTTGCTGTAAAACTTGAACTAGCTCATCTTAACATTATTCCTTCTTGTCTTTGGCAACTAAAATGACCTCTGTATCCCTCAGTCTTTAAGACATTTGACATTAGAACCACATTATTCTATTTTCTCACAGCTGATCAAAAACTTTTATGTTAATTTCAGGAGACATCAGCCATCACTACCCTCTTTTCATTTCCCCAGTAATTTTTGCAAATACACCCAAAATAATACTGTAAAAGCTCAAAGTGTATATTAACTAAATTTCACTGATCGTACAATGATTTCAATCTTACTTGGAAAGCTGTCAACCCTCTGTTTGTGTTCTTATTTATGATTGTTATATTTAAGCTTTTTGTTTATATTTCAGTCAAATTTTTGTGGGACCAATAAAGTGAGTTGAAGAAAAACTAAAATTGGATGAATGTCAGGTTATTTTGTTAGCCACAGCATACGAAGTATTGCAAGACAAAGTGTCTTTGAGACCCTCTGACCCCTCTACTCTTTTTGGGTCAATTAAAAGTACCCAAGTCCAATTGCAATATTGTTAATTATTCCATTTTATGCAATAACTGCATGTATACCAGAGATTAGAAATCTTCAGTTATTTGTCGCATGAAGTAGAGAGTCAGAGAAGCAGAAAAAAGAATTTTGCACTTCATTCATTTCTTGTCATTCAGTGTAGGTTATTCTTGTTCTTGGCACAATAGTTGTAGTCCAATGATTCCTTCATGCAAAGAGGCAGCCGGATTTGGTTTATCCCTACATCAAATCAGTAATACCATGAAGCATAATTTTTCTTCAAAATTAATTTATTTCATATTTAGTATTTTCCATAATTTAATGCACTTCCTAAAAAGAACTGCTAAGTTCCAACTATGTCTCGTCTAAACATACATTCCTTCTTCGTCTGCGCGGACAAGAGCAGCATATAACAATTTCAGTACAAAGATATGTATACATGATCAATATAACTGATGTTCTTGGCCAAAGAAATACAGTTGATTAATGTTTCATGAAAGCAAAACAAAATACCGTCTTCTATTGATTTCATCTTTATGAACAATTATCAGAAAGAATAAGAATGATTATGATACTAAGTCTCAATATTCTTTACTTCACAATGAATAAAACTGTAAAGTCTATTAGAAATGCAAAACTAATTATGTTTCCCGTAAAACAGTTAATATTGTATCAGCTTTATGCTTCACCAATGTACAGTTACATCAGAATTATAGAAAATATGCTATCTGCAATTTTAATCTCTTTGGTCATGTTCTGAATTATAATGTATCCAGTTCTCTGATACTTCATAAAAAGGAGATGTTCATTGAACAGTTCCATTACAATTCGAAGATCAGAATCAGAATTGAAACTGATGTCATCTCAACTTTCCAGTAATTTCCATCACTGAGACACAGTAGTCACAGTCAAAAGTTCTCATAATAAGAGAGACTTATTTTTTAAAAAAATAGCATTTATTCAAATTCATAATTTCTATAACAGTCTCCAATAATACCCATTTTTGCACTTTTTGGGGAATTCCAACTTGATGCTTATGGAAGGATCATTTCACTGTTTTGGTTTTCTGTCACAGTTGCGTTCACATCCAAATTTGTTGATGACTAGTTTCAGAAACAATGTTCATTTTCAAACCATTACATATAGTCAGGAATAGAGCATTGTAGCTCTCTAATGGAGTAATTTAGTTCACAATGTATTGTAAAGTGTGATAACTGGGAAAAAACTGTAGGCAATGATCTCTGCGAGTATAAGGAGTAAAAAAAAGATCGTATGGACAGAAATTAGGTTCAAGGGGTGTAGACCTGTTTGTAGGTGGATATAACAGATCTATAACAGTGCGAGTTTTAATGACTGAAAGCACATATGAGAACACCCCAGGCAAGTCGAAATGCTCTGTCTGCACTAGTGTTTTAGCTCCACATGCAAGAGGTAGTCATCAATAATCCCTACTGATGCTGAACCATGGTTGAGGATTCAGTACCACTATGCCATGGGGATTTCCTGTAGCCCATACATGGGTGTTGTGATAGCATATAGCCTCATTCCTGAACAAAATAGATGACAGAAATTCCAACACTCCGGTGGCCTATACAATGAACCGGTGACAAAACCATCACCACAGAGGCGAGTCCATAGGTTATAAGCTCTGTGTGCATTGTGAGAGAAAGGGGTAATGGCAGTTGGCATGGAGAAACATGGTCATCTGGCTTACCCCACACTTACGGTTCACATGATGCAAATACTGGGGTCATATTCTACAGTGTTCAACACCTTGTATCTCTGCCTTCAAGTGGGTGCACCTCCCTTGGAATGCATTTTCAGCCATATTTCCATATCATTCTCACTCTTTATTTTCAAGGATCATTCCTGCAGTTTGTCTTCATTTACAAAAATCATGCTGTATGTAAATGGCCTGATAATTAATGCTGACTGCTCTTGAGGCTGTTAGTGAATGATGCAGTCCTAACAGAGGGTTCACTTCATTGGGAAAATGCAGACAGATCTGAAGATAATTTACTCTTGTAACAAAGACTGCTAGCTAACCCTCAACATACATAAATGTAATGTAAATAATAGAAGTTATAGGTGACCACTTACCATACAGTTGGAGCACTGAGTGGTTGACAGGCACATACTTAAACTAGATTGGAAATCTTGAGATCTATAACTTTAGAGTTCTCCAACATTTCATTATGTATTGAGCATAATTGGCCTAATAAGTTATGTTCGTCCTTCTTTGATGTTGTTGGTGGATAATGCAGTTGTATACACAGTGGTCATATCATTGTGAAAATGCAGGCATGTCTGAAGATAATTTGCACTTGAAGCAAAGACTAGCAGCTATACATCAACATAGATAAGTGTAGCGTAAATAACAGACACAGTAATGTTAACTCATCATACTTACCTGTACTTTTACACCTACATCCACACTGTGTGAACCACTGTGAAATGCACAGCACAGGGTATTCCCTATTCTAGGAATTGTTAGAGTAAGGGAGAATGAATGTTTAAATGCATCTGTATGTGCTGCAATTAGTTTAATATTGTCCTCTTGATCCCCATTTGAGAGATACATAAGGAGTTGTTTAGTCCTGGATTCATCACTTAAAGCTGATTCTTGGAACACGTAAGTAGGCTTTCTCAGGATGGTTTGCATCTATCTCAAGTGTCTGCAGGTCAGTTGACAGTTCTTGTAGAGTTGACATGCTGGGCATCTGAGAATCATATAACCAAGATTGGAAATATTACTGAGGTTTTGGAAAGTAAAGATAAATGACATCTGCCTATGTTCACTAATTTGCATAGGGTTTGGTTTTAAGGTGCTCTCACAGTCTCAGCAAGGAACTTAACTGTAAAAGCTACAGCTAAACTCTGCTATACCTCCCTCTCTCTGCCCCAGCCGCCTCCTTACCCCCCACCACCCAAACTGCTTCTCCCATCATTCACAGTTCCTCGCAGTTGGTCTCAGTGGCCAGAAATGATTAATGGAAAATTTCATATAAAGATGTGAGACAAATACTAACAAAGAGGGGTTGGCCAGTACTTACCTCAGCTCAGTACAGCCGATAGATAACAGAAAACAGAACAGAAAATTTACATTCGTAGCTTTCGGAACTTTGTTCCTTCATCAGGGAGGAGAGAGGGGGAAAAGGGAAGAAGGGAAAGTGGATTTAGTTACTCATAACCCAGGCTATGAAGCAACAGGGAAAGGTAAACAGGGAGGGTAGCAAGGATGGAGGCATGGTTTTCAGAGGGAAGCCAAAGATATTCTACTGTTAAGTACTGTGCCAGCTTCAAACCAAAGAGGATGCATACAGAAGTAAAGAGGTATATAGTATAAAGATAAACACAACTATGTAGGATGAAAAGATGCGTGAATGGCTAAAGAGGAGAGGGGAAAAAGAAGAAGACTGAAGAGTAAATGGGAGTGAGGTTGTTTAACGTAGGTTCAGTCCAGGGGCATGGCGGGATGAAAGGATGTGTTGGAGTGCAAGTTCCCGTCTCCGCAGTTCCAAGGGACTGGTGTTGGGTGGGAGAAGCCAAATGGCACGTACGTTGTAGCAGGTTCCTAGGTCCCTAGAATTATGCTGGACGGCATGCTCTGCTACTGGGTATTGGACATCTCCTAGGCGGACAGTTTGTCTGTGCCTGTTCATGTGCTCAGCCAGTTTAGTTGTCGTCATACCGATGTAAAAGGCTGTGCAGTGCAGGCATGTCAGCTGATAAATGACATGTGTTGTTTCACATGTGGCCCTGCCTTGAATTGTGTATGTTTTACCAGTAGTGGGGCTGGAGTACGTGGTTGTGGGGGGATGCATGGAGAAGGTTTTGCAGCGGCGTCGGTTACAGGGGTAGGAACCACTGGGTAGAGAAGGTGGTCTGGGAACATTGTAGGGTTTGGCAAGGATGTTACGGAGGTTAGGGGGGTGATGAAAGGCAACTCTGGGTGGTGTGGGGAGAATATTGTCAAAGGATGATCTCATTTCAGGGCTTGACTTAAGAAAGTTATATCCCTGGCAGAGTAATTTATTGATGTATTCGAGGCCAGGATAATATTGAGTGTCAAAGGGGATGCTTCTGTGTGGTCTGGGGGTAGGATCATTGTTGTTGGATGGGGAGGAATCTACTGCTCGGGAGATCTGTTTGTGGACAAGGTCTGCAGGATAGTTGCAGGAGAGGAGAACACTGGTCAGGTTGTTGGTGTAATTGTTGAGCGATTCGTCACTGGAGCAGATACGTTTGCCACAGATACCTAGGCTGTAGGGAAGAGAGCGTTTTATGTGGAATGGATGGCAGCTATCAAAGTGAAGGAACTGTTGTTTGTTTGTGGGTTTGATGTGGACAGAGGTGTGGATGTGAGCTTCAACAATATGAAGGTCAACGTCCAGGAAGGTGGCTTGGGTTTCGGAGAAGGACCAGGCGAAATTCAGACTCGAAAAGGAGTTGAGGTTATGGAGGAAATTAAGGAGTGTTTCTTCACCATGAGTCCAGACCACAAAGATGTCATCTATAAACCTATACCAGGCCAGGGGAAACAGCTGATGGGTCTTCAGGAAAGCCTCCTCCATGCGGGCTATGAAGATGTTGGCATAGGACGGAGCTATCCTGGTTCCCATGGCCATTCCCCTGATTTGTTTGTAGGTCTGGCCTTCAAAAGTGAAGTAATTATGGGTGAGGATGAAGTTGGTAAGTGTGATAAGGAACGTGGTTTTTGGAAGATCTTTGGGTGGGTGTTGGGATAGGTAGTGTTCAAGGGCAGAGAGACAATGGGTATGTGGGATGTTTGTGTAAAGGGATGTAGCATCTATGGTGACAAGAAACGTTTCAGGTGGGAGGGGAGTGGGAATGGATTTGAGGCATTCTAGGAAGCGGTTTGTGTCTTTGATGTAGGATGGGAGTCTGCAGGTGATAGGTTGGAGGTGTTGGTCTACCAGAGCTGAGATACGTTCTGTTGGGGCCTTGAAGCCTGTCGCAATTGGACGGCCAGGATGGTTCTCTTTGTGGATTTTTGGTGAGTAGGTCTATGGTGCCATTGTGAGGCCTTGTGAGGGACCTTGGATTTTTAGGATTTTCTGCAGCTCAGTCTGGATAGAGGGAATGGGATCCTGGGTAACAGCTTTGTAGGTTGAGATGTCGGAGAGTTCACAAAGTCTTTCTGCCACATACTCCACACGGTCAAGTACCACAGTCGTGGAGCCTTTATCTGCTGGGAGGATGACAATAGAGCAGTCTGTTTTCAGCTCCTTAATGGCATGGGATTCAGCTGGGGTGATGTTGGGGGTTGTCGGGATGTTCTTCAAGAAGGACTGAGAGGCAATACTGGATTTTAGGAATTCCTGAAATGTCTGCAAGGGATGGTTTTGGGGGAAGGGAGGAGGATCCCTTAGGGAAGGTGGTCAGAACTGTTCTAGACAGGGTTCAACACTGGGTTTGGTATTTGGGGGCTGTGTTTGGATGGTGAAGTGATATTTCCAGTTGAGGTTCCGGGTGAATGAGAGGAGATCTTTAACCAGAGCAGTGTGGTTGAATTTTGGCGTGGGGCTAAAGGTTAACCCTTTTGATAGAACAGATGTCTCTGGAGGAGAGAGGGATCTGGATGAGGGGTTTAGAGCTGAATTGGGACTGGTGGTATGTGGCATTTGACTGTGGTTATAGTTGAGATTTGGTCTGTGTGGGGTATGTACTGGGATTGGGAAATTGAGTAGGAAGGCCAGGCTAGGTTTGTTGGCTATGAGGGGGGGTTTTTTGAAGGTGCTGTTGTGGTTGGTGTTTTTGAGCGATAGGGAGAGGGACCCCACTTCTTAGGTGTTGCACTAGCACTGTGGATAGTTTTTTCAGGTGGTGTGTGGCATGGAACTCAAGTTTGCAGCTGGCTTCTAGGATGATGTTCCTGAGTGTGTTCTCCAAGCAGGGATTTGAGAGGTGGAGGACTTTGAAGAGAGATAGGAGCTGTTGGGAGTGGTGGTTACACGAAGTAGTGTAGAGATTCAGGACAAGTTGGGTAAGGGCTAAGGATTGAAGGTTCTGGAAGTCCAGGAGAGACTGCTGGAAGGAGGGATTGCACCCAGAGATGGGAACTTTTAAGGTAAGTCCTTTAGGGGTAATTCCCAAGGTTAAGCAGGACCGGAGGAAAAGTGTGTGGGATTGCAGTTTGGCTAGGGTGA